>NC_060125.1:194335939-195620939 GCF_021461395.2 Schistocerca americana
GCTAATATTGTCTCAAAGAAATGTGAGCAGACTAACATGTTACATTGTAATATTCTTCCATCCATTTTCTTGCACAATGTCATTCACCGGTGAATTTTAACCTGTGGAATGACCAAAAGTATTTTTATACAAATGTTTAAAAATGCCTTATCTTAAAACTATTTATACATTGTTGTGTGAATCATTCATATTTTGTATAATTTTGAATATAATCTCTCTGTATTTAACTTATGGAGTTATCACTGAAAATTAGTTGTCATGTCTTCAAAATTCCTGCTATTGATATATGCTCTTCTGGTGCATTGTAAAATCTACAAAGCTTTAAAAGAACATTTTGTTATCATTAATAGCATTATCATTTATGTGTTATAGAACACTAAAACTGGTGATGGAACTCAGTATACTAAGCTTTAAATGTTATGAACATGTTCACAAACTCATAAGATAATTTGTGCAGGATTTTATCTATAATCCTGACAGATTGCTGGGGGCACAGTAAGTGTCCAATACATTCCAAATTTATTCATCACTTCAAGAATGTCATAGATTGGTGTCTTACTAATGATATTTTGTTAAGTAATGAAAGAAGCAGTCGTATGTTCACCTAAAAACCACAAATGGTGTGTATTTATCACAGTGAGTGCATAACTAATTGGTTAGAATCAGAACCCTTATCATATGATAAGGGTATTAAGTCTTATGCTTTTTATTAAACTGGAAATCTTTCAGCTTATCAAATAGTATAATGTATTTTCAAATCCACATTTACTTACACATGCTGAATGGAAGAGAAAAAGGTCATTGTTGGTTGTGTGTGTGTGTGTGTGTGTGTGTGTGTGTGTGTGTGTGTGTGTGAAGCAACATATTAAATGACAAATAAATTATTTGCCAGCTTTTTGATGATTTAAGATTTATACTTGCTGAATAAAACTCTGCAGCATGTACAGAAGTAATAAAGGTTGTAATTTTTTTCAGTTGTGTGCATGTGAATGTGCAATTAAGTATTCACTATAGGCTGCAGACTTCCTTTTACTTGACAGTACATATAATGAACACTGTATTGATATAGTAACATTGTTATTCTTAATTTTATCCTTCTAGAGAGGTTAATGTACTGTAACCAGCAGAAAAAAATGTAAATATGCAGAAAAAGCAGACTGGTGCCAAGTAGTGTGTCAGTGAACTTCATAAAATGAAAGCAGAAATGTATAAGTTGAACTTTTGTTTTGTAAATTTTCTGCATTTGTCAGTTTAATCTGTACTGTTAACAGAGTATAATATAAGCTGTTGATTTTCTATGGTTAATGTTCAAGGCATCATGAATAAGTTTTATGCTCCATATGAAAAATTGATTTTTATATTTTGACATGTATCAGGTTTAACAGGGGCAAATCTGCTCCCGACAGTTTACTATGTACACACACCTTTATTGCTTGCTGACACCATTCTCTTTCTTGTTTACCCTACAGTATTTTGCTGTGAGTTGTATACCTTTGATTCATCGAGCAGTTCACTTGATGGAAATGCCGTAAAGTTTTTCAATTGCTTGTCAGTAATACGTTATAGATTTTTTATTTTTTTGACTTACAAAATAAATATTTCCATGTTTAATACAGGAAGAGCTGTTAGTTGGTTACAGTTTTCAAACAGTGATACAACTTACACTGATCGAAATTAATTTGTATAAAATCAGCTGTATGCACAATGTGCACAACCTGATAAAATATTTATCAGTGGGAAAGAAGTGTCTTTCTTTCTTTGACATTGAACATATTGAAATATGTAACATTCTGATAATTATCATAACATGAAGAGTAGTGAGAACTGGACGTGTATTACCAAGAATATTTTGATAAAATGACATTGTATCAATATATGCTTAAAATACATGAGTTGTGACCTGTATGTTTACTAATAATTACAACATACCAATTTTTATTGTTTTTTTTTTAATTTTTTTGACCCATGAATGCCAGTTATCCCTTATCCTCCTGTCGATGAGGCAGAGAGAGCACAGTTTGAATACTGGCCTCAGTCATCTCATAACATCTTCTAGTGGAGGGCAGTGAGTGATGAAATTACTCGCAGAAGTGCAGAAGTTATTTTGGTTACACACAGTAGATAGAGAAAGTGCTTACTCAGTAGAACAGGCCTGTATATGAATGAGACAGTGACTGCTAGGGGCTAGGTATCAATTTGGCACAGTATGCGGAGGAGTCCACAACAAACTCTGCTGAAAAACTTTATAATGTCCTTTTTACAACCTTTGTGCAACAGTTAATTAAATGGATTTTAGAAATATGAGTACATCAGGCAAGGAATAGAGAAAAAACAAGTTGGTACAGTAACAGTAATGAGTGGGACATTTGTGGTAAGAGAAGAAATCTCTCTTGGATAATCATTGCAAAAGGTATAATCAAAAAATGGGAAGTCCATGTTGGTATATCAACAATTATGAAAGGCACAGGTTGCTATTCACTGTAAAGATGACATGCTGATTCAGGAAAATACACATAGGCACACTTCATGCACAGGTGACTGCTGTCACCAGCCACTTTCACCATACTGCAATTGTTGCACTGAACAAAAGCAGCAGTTGGAAGTGGAGGAGGAGGGATAGCAGAGTATGGATGGGGGGAGAAAAGAGTGCTGTCAGGCTGTGCAGGGGCTAAAAGGCTGCAGGACAAGGCTACCATGGGCAGTGTCAGGGGGTAGTGGGGGGGGGGGGGGGGGAGGGGTAGCGGAGAAGGGGAGGAGCAGAGAGGGGAACAGACTGGCGCTTGGGTTGGCAAGGAATGGCAGACGTGAGGAGACGTGAATGGGGAGGACTGAGGGGGCAGAAACTGTTGGGTGGTGGGCATGGTGACAATATGTTATCCTAGGTTGAGGCCAGGACAAATATGGGAATGGAGAATGTGTTATAAGAATAACTCCCATCTGTGCAATTCAGAAAAGCTGACAGTGAAAGGGAAGATCCAGATGACCCAGATTATGAAGCAGCCATTAAAACCAAGCACGTTATGTTCAGCCGCATATTGTACCCCAGAGTGGTCCACTTTGGTCTTTGCCGCAGTTTGGCAGTGGCCATTAGTTCTGGAGGACAGCTGGCTGGAAAGCTGTCCAACGATTGCAGCAGAGCTGCGTGGCTACTTTCCTAAGAGGCCCAGCCTCTGGCAGGGTAGGATAAGATTGTGACAAGACTAGAACAGGAAGCGCTGGTTGGGTGGACTGGGCAGGTCTTGCACTTGGGTCTTCCGTGGGGATATGTCACTGTGCCAACGGGCTGGGATTGGGAGTGGCATGGGGATGGGCTATGATGTTGTGAAGGTTGGGAAGGGAATGGAACACCCCTTTGGAATGGATGGGGAGGATCTTTAGTATATACCCAATTTCAGGGTATAATAGATAGTCAGAGCCCTGACACTGGATTTGGTTTTGATGGTCCAATCGACAGTGGTACTGCATGACAAATGGGGTAATTCTCTGTAGCTGGTTCTTGGGGGTGGTGGGAGGATTGGGGGTGTGTGAGGATATGGTATGTGAAATCCATTTGTCAACTAGGCCTAGGGGTGCTGCCTGTCCGTCAAGGCCTTTGCGAGACTTTCAGAATAGTGGGGAAAGGAGTTCTTGTCACTGCAGGTATGCTGTTTGTGGGTGACCAGACTGTATGGGAGGGACTTTTTGGGATGGAATATGTCAAAATGCAGTTATAATTGGTGGTTGATGGTTTAAGGTTGACAGAGGTGTGGATGGAGCCATCAGAGAAGAGGAGATTAATGTGGAAGTTGGCATGTTGGTCTGGGGAGGACCAAGTGAAGCAGATGGGAGAGAAGTTGTTGAGGTTGTGAAGGACTGAGAATAGTGAGTCCAAATCATGAAGATGGTATCAATAAACCTGAACTAGGCCAGGGGTTTGGGATTTGGGAGGCTGGGAAGGTTTCCTCTACATGGATTACAATCAGGTTGGCATAGGAGGGTGCCAAGCAGGTGTTCATGGCTGTGCTGCAGATTTGTCCCAGCCTCTACTTACGATAATCTACTGTCAGTGCTCTTCTGTGAAACCCCCCCCCCCCCCCCCCCCCCCCATCCATTCTCTGTTATCACTTCCCTTTCACTGCTCCACTCCCAACTGATGCTTTTGTTCAGCACAACAACTGCAGTCTGCCCAGAGTGACCAGAGACAGTGGTCACGTGTGTGTGAGGTGTGCCTGCTTGTGTGAATTTGTGTGTGTGTTTTCGTTTCTTCTCTGAAGAAGGCTTTGGCTGAAAGCTTAGTGTGTAACAGTCTTTGTATAGTGCTTGGCTGCAACTCAATGTGCCATCTTTTCAGTGTATAGCAATCTATCCTTATCAGAAGTGTTTGACATGAAGGTTTTGTAACATTTCCACTTCATAAGCAAGATGACATGGATGGCAGCAACCACCTTGGCAGTGATGTTGGTTGATTTTATAGGGACAGAATGATATTTGAAGAATTAATGACATGGGGTAAGAGCCAGTTGCTGATATGCATGCTGCAGTGCTAGCAAGGCAAACCAAGAAGTGAGTTCAAAATCAAGCTGTGAACATACAACAGCATGATAGAAAACTATTACAGAGGTTCCCTTCCACACTTACTTAGTGTTATAACTTCAAGTTGAACAAATATATTTCAACGAAGACGCAATACATGAAAGTCATGGATCAAGTAAACAGAGTAAGACGTGTGTACACTTTAACAGTCAAATCATAACTGAGTCCGAGTCTAGTGGCCGCTGGCTGGCTGGCCGCTTAGGTGGCACTGCTGCTGCAAGGCTGGCAGACAGCGCCGCATGTAGAGGATGTGCGTAACTGCGCGGCGGCACTTTGAAAGATCGGCGAGTCACAACAACTTAGCTTCTTTAAAGTGGAGCAAAAGATTCATAAACCACTTATTAGAAAAAAAAATTTCAAGAACATGTACAAAGTACTGTGAAGTTAAAATGGAAGTATAGTGAACTACTACTGTGGTGGAGAAATCTCCTGAAGTTCAAATAACAAAAGAACTTTGCTGGTATGATTATACAAATATTTTAAGGTTAGTGATAATTTGAACAGACTTGGAAGTCTTCATTGAACACTGTGACAGTTATGGAGTATTAAAAATCAGAATGTTTTTTCACTGAAAAGGAAAAATTAAATTTCAGTAATAAAGCTGACATATTATATTAAAATTCAGTCATATGATTTTTGCCAAACATAATACAAATCTTACAAATGATACTGAGCTATAAAAATGTGCTCAGACATATTTCGCTTCTCACATAAGCTCTGTATATTGTAATGTTTATTTCTGCATAACCTATAAAATGACTTCATGTAGCTTAATAATACTTCAGAAACCATGTCATGTGATTACTTTAAAGTGTTGATTTAGCATAAATTACAGCTATCTGGGTGCTTGATGTGTCTTAGAGGAAAGTGAAAATTATACATAACATTTAACCTTCATACTTGCCAGAGACTTGAAGGTAGTTTGCAGGTACTTCTGTAATTTCACTGTCTAGAAGTCCTAGTAGATGTATGTGACCATCAAAACACTAATTTCCAATGTAACCATTCTATTTTATTTTTTCCAGTTGTATTTTGTAAAACAAAACTCGACGGGAAAAATGTCTATAGAAACTGTCAAAGGACTGATTTTTCACAAAAACTGAGCTACTAATGAACTAACAAATGATAGTTTGTTTATGCATCTAAAAGCTATGAAACAAGTGAGACCCTAACACACGCACCTTTGGCCTTTGTGTACACTGTGTTTTAATGAGCAACATTTGTAAAGGGTAAACTTATGGAATTACTAACAATTTTCTAAACAAAAATGAATTACATTTAATATGGATATATTTTCAAACTACAATGTAAATGAAAAAGTACAGTTTTGGAGCAGGCAGACTGCTACTCATCACATATCATTTTCATGTTGTTATTGCATTCAGTACTTTCCTTTGTTTGAAAAATATAGTTTTTATTTTTTAAGAATTAAAATCTCATTTATAATTGCAGGTTTGAGAAATGGTTCATTTGTTTATCGTATTATTTTCAAGTAAATTTCTTTAAATGAAATGTGTCACCTGAACAGTTTTTGCAGTTAGACTGGGAAAAATATAATTAAATTAACTATTAAACAATAAAATTTTGTTTTGCACCTATTAAATAAAATTTTTACAATTTTGAAGAAGTATGAATTATAAAATTTGTAGTTAGAAGAATATGTAAAAGAAAAAACATCACTAATTGCATGGTCATACAATTGCACATTCATTGTTTTTCTTTATCGCAGAAGTAATGGTAAGATGAGGAACTTCGTTTGAAAAATACTATGTTTACGTGTTATCCAAAATCATAACCAAAAATATTGCTCACGTTAATTTGGTGATAGCTTCACGTAAATTTGTTTCTTCATTAACCCAGATGTATCATCTAATTCAGCTGTAAACATGCATTGAAAACTAGTAACCTGAAACTGTATCATCCATTGCTAGAGACAATCCTCCAAGCCCACCTAAACATTCCCTGATAACTTTCCAGGAATTCGTAACCTCTGATCTCACCACATCTTCCTTCTGCCTTGTTTCCTTCTGCTATGGGACCAAACTCACGACCACAGAAAGAACTGTCAGTCACCAAATCAAAACACATTCTTCATGCAGACAAAGATTTGATTACCATTATTATGAACCACAATGATTATGTGGTGGAGGGTCTGTCAAGCACATTCATTTGAAGCTTTGCTACAGTGACAGAAATGCTCATCTAAAATCTGTAAGTCCTCCCTGAAATCACTCTCCCAAGTCAAACTCTCCTCTCTCCTACCACTTTCTATATGTCCCCTTTCTACATGTTTCCCAAGAGCCATAAGCCTAACAGCTTGGTAAACCCCCACTGTAGCTGGTTTTTGTGCCACCACTGAAGACTCTCAGCTCCTTTAGACCATCATTTTCACTTATTGTCTACCATCCTGTTAAGAATTGACTCATGTGCTTCTACTGTATGTTTGCAATAAAAATGGGATTTTTTATTCTAAATAGATAATATTATCACTAAAAATTTAATTTATTTTTGCTAATTTGATTGTACAGTAAAACTTTTATATTTAGATGTTTAAAAGTCTGTAAGATAATGTATTTTTATGTTCCCTTTGGAGTTAATTTCAACACCATAAGGATGCTTGATTCCGGTGAGTCACCCCAAATCTCACTCTCAAGGTGACAGATTTTGGTGCATGCATCTGTGCAACTGCTGACTACAGTGCCATCTCCCATGAATGAAAAGAAAAAAATGTTTCAGATAAACCCTAGCTATTTTTTAGCATAGAATCCAAATCTGTTTTGGCATGGACAAAAGGTTGAAAAGGTTGACTTTTCAACTGGAAAATTTTGTCATTGATGTGTGTTTTTTGAGATGCCCTGTATATTGTGAAAAGAAATGGTCCTGTAACACTACCTTGGAGTACACCCAAAGCTACTTGTATGTGTGAAGACTTTCCTGTTGAGAATGACATGCTGTGTTGCATTTGCTTCAAGGTCTTCAGTCCAGTACCACAGTTGGTCAGGTATTTCATGTGCATATACTTTGTTCATTAGGCGGCAGTGTGGAATTGTTTCTGGAAGTCAAGGAACATGACATCTACCTGGGTGCATGAAGGTACTGCTATCTGGGTCTTGTGGATGAACACAGCAATCTGGGTTTCAAATGATTCTAATTTTCAGAACCCATGTTGATTTCTCTAGGGGAGAGTTTGGTCATCAGATATGTCATAATATGGGAGCATGAAACATGTCACACAATACAACAGATCAATATCGGAGACATAGGCCTATAGTGCTGTGCATCTGTTCAATGGCCCTTCTTGAAAATGGGAATGCTTTTTTCCAGTCATTAGGAACTCTTTGCTGCTCCAGAGATGTACAGTACACTGCTGCTAGAAGAGGGAAAAGTTCCTTAGCATAATCTTTGAAGAATTGAATTGATATCCCGTCTCGTTCAGTGGCCTTTTCTGAGTTGATTATCTATCCCATGGTCATTTATTTCGATGTCTGTCATTTTCCCACCTGAGTGACGATTTATAGAAGGAACAACAGGGTGATCTTCCTCTGTGAAACAGTTTGGAAAACGACATTTAGTATTTTGGTCTTTTCTTTATCATCCTCTGTTTCAGTGTCATTATGATCACAGCATATCTATATAGATGGCTTCAATCAATTTAGTGATTTAATATAAGACTAAAATTTCCTAGGATTTTCTGACAAGTCAGTAATAGAGTTTTACTTTTGAATTCAGTTAATGCTTCACACATGGCCCTCCTTACACAGATTTCAGCTCAGTTTTGTTAGTCTGTGAGGCTTTTGCTACATTTAAATTTGCAGTGTAATTCCCCTTGCTTTCATAGCAGCTTTCTAACACAGTTGTTGAACCATGTTGGGTTTTTTCCATCCCTCACAACTTTGCTCAGCACATAACTGTCTAAAGCATATTGTACAATGCTCTTGAACTTTGTCCATTGATGTTCAATATTGTCAGTGCTGGAGATGAAATTTTCATGTTGACCTGCCAGGTAATCTGTTCTCTTGTTACTCTTGGTAAATTGAAAGACCTCCCAACCATTCTTTATATTCCTGTTTACAGTCATATTCAGTGATGCTGTAATGTACTTGTGAACACTGTTTCCTTGTTCTACACTAACTGAGCTGAAAAGCTCAAGTCTGTTTGTCAACAATAGGTTCAAATTGTTTCCTTCATGAGTCATTTCTCCAATTAAATGCTCAAGATAATTTTCACATAAGACACTTGGAACAGTTTAACATGATTCCTTTTCCTACAACCCATCATAATCACTTGAGTCTCCCAGTCTACAGCTGGTAAGTTGAAATTTCCACCTAAAACTATGACATGGTCAGGAAATTTGCAATGACTATCTTTGATCAACCTACGCTTGTCTTCACCCAAATTATTTCACATTCTGAATTTGAACTAATCTCATTAGATATTATCCATTGTTTAATGTTATAAACCCCCCTCCACCACCATCGTTCAACTTATTTTTGCAGTATACATTCCAGTCAAAGTTTAGAGCGTCATTGCTATTAACATCCGGTTTTAGCCAGCTGCCTCTCCCTAATAGTGTGCGAGCATTGTTACTGTTTATAACTGAGGCTTGTTCTGGGACCTTTCCATAAATACTCCTGCAGTTAACTAATACTGTATTAACATTTTCCTTCCCTGATCTGACAAATGCTACCCTATCTGCAATCAGAATGCATCTTATCAGACCTGTGGAGGGATTTTTCTATCCTAAAAATCCACATGTGTATGTAATACATCTCCACTACAGCCACTACCCTAGTTAACTGCTTACTACGTGTTGTGTACACCTGACCTATTAAGGAGGGGCCTACATTTCTCCACCAGAGGCCCTCATGTACAGGGCTGTGGGGACTGTTTGCGAACTTATCAACTAACCATACAGTCCAAGCAAGCCACATAGCCTCACTCTCTTCTAGTACCTTTTGTACATTTATACCAATACACCCTCCCCCACAAATTCCCCCACTGATTTATTGCTCACTACTTTGCCCTGGCTCTCTTTATTTAATATGTTTTGATGATGTACAAGTCTATTTGTCTTCATCTCACCTGTTCTCCCAGCAATATACCTCTGGCTGTATTATTACCTACACCTGTCACATGAGAAGAACACTGCAACTCCTACCTGCACCAGAAGAAGTTCTTTCTAACCCAATATCTAACTGCCATTCCATTACTACCCCTCCTTCTCAAATATCCTGCCATTCTCAACCTCTCAGCTCCTTCCAATTCATCCTGAAAACTGTGCACAACACAAATTGCTCATCCCAGTTAATGTACGGTGCCACGATTACACAGCTTTATGTATAGGAGAAAACATTTAGATTATCAAGACAGAGAATATAAGCTATGTACTTTAAGACACAGACAAAAGAAGTCTTTAGAAAGAAGTGGATGCACTTCTGAGTACAAAGAGAACTGTTATATATTTGTAATGTCACAGTACAGTGAGGCAGTGACTGTTGTTTCTCATGATTCTTTGGAACTGAGACGCAAGGGATTTTATAACATGTAAAGTGTGCTTTGGAGACCAACATAAGTTTGTAAGCTAAGTTTCCATGACATGATTTCATGTTTAAGCGCTTATGTACCATTCAGTTCCTCCATTGTATGGTGAACAGTGGATAGTTTATTTATTCTGTGGTTTATAGTCTATGAGAAGACAGTTTTTCTGTCCATAAGAACTGAAGTTTAACAAAATTTGTATATAACTGTTGATACATTTCTGAGCATGAAGGAGTTATTAAGTATTTGTAATCTCATAGAGGGGCAGTGTTTCTCACAAGTCTTTGGAATGGGGATGGGGGGCAAGGGGAGAGGAACTATAATTGCCACATAGAGAACAAATTGGCAACAAATAAGTAATTCTTGCAATAAGTAATCAATACTCTGTAGATAGTCTTCTAGATTTTTCTTCATTAGTAATTTATTTCAGTACTGCCATATACTCTGAATGATGTTTGTAATTCCAGAATGAGATTTTCACTCTGCAGCAGAGTGTGCACTGATATGAAACTTCCTGGCAGATTAAAACTGTGTGCCCGACCAAGACTCGAACTCGGGACCTTTGCCTTTCGCGGGCAAGTGCTCTACCATCTGAGCTACTGAAGCACGACTCACGCCCGGTACTCACAGCTTTACTTCTGCCAGTATCTCGTCTCCTACCTTCCAAACTTTACAGAAGCTCTCCTGCGAACCTTGCAGAAGTTTGGAAGGTAGGAGACGAGATACTGGCAGAAGTAAAGCCGTGAGTACCGGGCGTGAGTCGTGCTTCGGTAGCTCAGATGGTAGAGCACTTGCCCGCGAAAGGCAAAGGTCCCAAGTTCGAGTCTCGGTCGGGCACACAGTTTTAATCTGCCAGGAAGTTTGATGTTTGTAATTGTTTGCCATTGTTTTTCTACAACAGGCTGCAAGTGGCACAGTCATGAGGCTTTTCACATAAGAGGCCCTGAATACTGGACAGTGATTTTATGTTGCTTTAAGCTGATATCAGGCATTTACTTTTAATGCTCATACACTTGCACAAACTTTACCTTCAAAGGCTGCAGAAATAACCTACTTTAGAGTAACACAGCAATTTTTTGAGTAACTTTTCGGGGACTTACTTCAAGTCTCTTGTAAAGTAAATAGATAAGGAAGACTTATCACTTGCAGAAGATGGGAAGATAACATTAGAAAACTTAGATGCTTATAGCTTAAGAATGTTGCATGAAAAACTCCAGAGAAGACCTTTATGCAGCAGTGGATATCGAAGCATGATGTTGAAGAATGAAGGTTAATAGCTATATGAGTTTGGAAGAATGAATGAAATAAAAATGCTGAAGATAAGGCAGAAAGAAGAAGAAGAAAAAGAGTTTGATTTAAATTTTAGGAGAGAATTTTCACTTATATGTGGTAGGAAGTCACCAATGGTGTTGCTGCAGTGGTAATACCGGTTCCCATCAGATCACCAGAGTTAAGTGCTGTTGGGCTTGGCTAGTACTTGGATGGGTCACCATCTGGGTCTGTCAACTGTTTTTGGCAAGGGGGTTGCACTCAGCCGTTGTGAGGCCAATTGAGGGGATACTTGACTGAGAAGTAGCAGCACTTGTCATGAAGACTGACAACGGCTGGGAGAGCAGAGTGCTGACCACATGCCCCTCACTGTCTGGATCTCGTGGCACCAAAGTGCTGAGGATGATACAGCAGCCAGTCAGCTTTTGGGCCTTCAAGGTCTGTTTGGATGGTGCTTGTTTTTGTGGTAGGAAGTCTAAGAATTAATGGAAAGAGATGAAATTTAAAGTCCTATGTAGGAAACAGAAAGCTGTGGAAAAGAAGACAATCAATAAATTTGAAACTTATTTATATGGAAAAGATAAATATGAGCAGACAAGAGGGAAATGGAGGAGAGGAGGGTTGGTGTGGGAGGGGAAATAATGGGGGAACAGCAAAGGTAGGGAGAGAAAGTATCAAAGATGGAAAGGAGTGGTGGAGAGAAAAAGAAAGAGAGATTGTTTGTGCTGAAGTTCCAGAATAAGCATATCTCACATCTGGAAAAAAAGTTATGAAAACCGTACCCACTTTATTGACTGTTGTATACATTGTGCAAGTCTGAACAAACATACATATTGGTTGTCTGATAGACATAACAGTGGAGCACAGACTGATGTGCTTCAAGCACACAGATAAGTGCAAGAATTGTACCACAGTTATGTGTTTGCTTACTTATGGTACAGGAGGGCAGATATTTGTGCAATCACCTTCCTGATAGTGGGACAGTAATTTTTGACAATGTTACATTGTCACTCTTTGACCAAAATATTAAGTTCCATTAAAAAGTGTTGATGTCATAATAAAGCAGCTATAAATGCTGAAAATTAATTACTTGTGTATATCAAATAATCTGCCAATTTCCCACTGTAGCCTTGCAATATATTTACTCTGGTTATATTTGAGTTGGGCTGTCTTAGCTGTCCCACACTGTATATGATCAGGGACAGTGGTCGTCAAATGATTTTGCTCAAGAGCCAATAGTGAGATTGTGGGGATCACATTGGGCCACACATGTATTGGTCTTCTTTGTTGGTAACCTACATAAATTAATTTGTCATGAGTGCCCAAGAGACCAGCTGTAGTAACTGCCAACTGCCAAGTACCGGTACAATACTGATAGTTAAATTCAGCACCATTCAGAACACTTCGTGTCAACTGTTCTCTGTTTCAAGTTGCTGCCACACTCAGTCACTCCAAAGTTGTGATACTGTAATTGTCTGATGAAGTGATGTTGTGTTGTCTGTGTGGATGGATGACTGACTAATAACAGTAAATGTACTCATATTTAAATGCATTAAACAATATCAGGCATGATCACAAAAAATTACTAAATGTTTTTGCATGTATTTTTCTTCTACTCATTGTTTTATGCCACAAAACATTAATTAATTGAATGTCCTCTGCAAGTAAGTCCTGCATTTGAGGATGATAGCCACTGTAATGTGCATGTGTGAATCACTGTTATTTCTGTGACAAAAATTATACCATAGCAGCTGATTGGTATGAGCTGTGCACTATAATAATGTCGTGTGACGAGGGCCTCCCGTTGTGTAGACTGTTTGCCTGGTGCAAGTCTTTCGATTTGACGTCACTTTGGCAACTTGCACGTCGATGGGGATGAAATGATTATGATTAGGACAACACAACACCCAGTCCCTGAGCAGAGAAAATCTCCGACCAAGCCGGGAATCGAACCCGGGCCCTTTGGATTGACATTCTGTCGTTCTGACCACTACTTCTCTCTCTCTCTGCAACTTCTATGTACCTATTTTATTTGTTTGACAAACCCTGGTGTCAGGGCTATATTTTATATGATTAATGTAACTATGCAGATGTTTGCCTAAACGATAAGGACATATCACTTCATGTTGTTATAATACTGCGTCTTCTGAAGAAGATAGATTTATATCTATTGAAACCTAGGTAAAGATTACTTTATCCTTTGCAACTGGTCGGCTGTTCTTAGTCTGATTTATCATGGTTAAGTTATTTTTCGGTAATAGTTGTAAAAACAGTCAAAAATACATGCTGCCAAATGCTCCATCAGATCTTGAGCTAACTAGAACCCCAGAACCTTTCAGTTAACAATATTTCAGAAGTTACCAGTGTAAGTTATTTTTATTTATTGTTATTTCATCCCCCTATGTCACCCATGGGTGGGAGGGGAGGGGTGAGCTGTCAGCGGTACAGACTATGCCCTCTTCAGCCAATGGACAATAAAGAAGTAAATTAGCTGAAAAAACAAGAAACAGATAGTGGAGATATATTGCACACACTGAATTTAAAACTTTTTAAAGTTGAAAAATAAAATGGAAGCTTTGAGATATGGAACAGATAAATTTTTGTACTGGTAGTTAAAAACAGTAATAATAAAAGGTAAAATGAAACACAATAAGTGCACATTTTAAATGTGTTGTCAAAACTTTGGCATGTGAACTAAATACTTTACTGTCATTAAAAGTTGGAAGGATCTGCCATGGAAAAGGAAATCAGTTGTTCAAGGGGAAAACTTTGGTGGTATAAGGATGGAGGACAGGTGCATTGCAGCTATGGGGTAGGAGTGGCTATTGGGACAGAAGAGAGGGTTGACTAGAGGGGGGAATTAGTGGCACAACTCGTAGTTGGGAAAAGGAGGGTGGGGAATGAAAGTCATATGGGGAAGAAAGGGGATAAGGAAATGTGGGGAGGTGAGGGAGAGGAAGTCCTGATAAGGTGGACTGGGTAGGTTAGACCTATAGCTGGTAGGATGGGTAAATATGGAGGCAGAGTTCATGACCTGGAAGGAGGAGATGGTTGGAGTTTAACTGGGAAAGCATGTGGAGGGTGAGAAAGTGTGTGGAGGGTGAGTAAGTGGAGGGTTGGTAGGATATGTTGGTTAAGGAATGGCAGCATATGAAGATTGGAAAGTTGGATGGGGAGGGGGGGAGGGAACAAAACGATTACTGGAGGCGTTCAATGTGAGTGAGGAGAGGCTCAAATGTGATGAGCTGGTAAAGGATCCTTGTGGGTGAAGGTAAATCGATGTGGAAAATGAAGTTGAGTGCATGGCTTTTAAGGATCTGGAGGGACTTATAGAGCTTGGGAGGGGCAGATATACATGCAACATTTGCATAGCAAAGGATGGGGCAGATTAGGGATTTGTACATGTGAAGGACAGTGGAGGGGTGTGGTCTCAATGTTCAGCCAGTTAGCAGTTTTAGTCTATTGTGGGATTTTTGCTGGATGGTTGATAGGTGAGGTTTCTGCATTAGTTGCTGCTTGAAGGTTAGTAAGCCTGTACCTTAATCTACTCTTCTACATAATTTCTGTCAATATTGAGGCACTTGTCATGACGTTGTACCAGTTTTTGAATACCCTCCTCATAGAAGTCTGCCACCTGACTTGTTCAACCACTGTATCACCACTGTTTTGACTTCGTCATCGTCTTGAAGACGCTGACTGCCCAGGTGTTTCTTCAAGTGCAGGAACAGATGGTAGTCTACTGGGTGCAAGATCGGGGCTGTACGGAGGATGATCTAGAGTTTCCCATCGAAAAGATGTGATGTGGTCTTTGGTCTGATTCGCCACATGCGGATGGGCATTGTCTTGCAGCAAAACGATGCCCTTGCTCAACTTCCATGGACTGTTGCTTTGATTCTGGTGTGACGTAGGCCACCCATGTTTCATCGCCCGTAACAATTTGGCTTAAGAAATCATCACCGTCGTTGTGGTACTGCTCAAGGAAAGTCAATGCACTGTCTAAACATTTGGTTTTGTGCACATCCGTCAACATTTTCGGTACGCAACGTGCGCACAATTTTCGGTAATTCAAGTGCTTGGTCACAATGCCATACAAAACACTATGAGAAACATAAAGAAAGTCATCCAGCAAGGAGGAAATCGTAGAGCGTCTGTTTTCTCTCACCGTATTGTCCACTTCCTGCACCAAACTTTCATTAAACGACCGAAGGACGCCCACTCCATTGTTCATCATGCACATTTGTTGGGCCATCTTTAAATGCTCTCACCCACTTTCTTACCATTCCATCACTCATAATGTTTTCTCTGTAAACTGCACAGATCTCATGATGAATATCGATCGCTTTTAGGCCTTTAGCACTAAGAAATCTTATAACAGCCCGTACTTCACAGTCGGCAGGACTCACGATTATCGGAGGCATCTTAAACACTCAGTACAAGGAAGAATCAGACTGTAATGGTGTCAATGCGTAGATTAAGGTACAGGCTTTCATGTAAAAATAAAATTATTGAAATATCTTAGCACATCTTATATTAATTTCAAAATGGTACTTACTCAAAAAACACACCTCATAAATAGGCCATCACACCTGTACTTGAGAATAAATTGCACAGACCTGATAATATATCATCATCAAAAGCGTAAAACTATTCCCAACATAGAAGAAACTAATTCCACAACTGTCGCTAAAACTTCAACACATTCACTTTTGAAGCAAAAGCAATTACGTTTACAAAAATATTCGTATATTAGAAAGTTGAGTGAAGTACAAGAATGGGCGAACCATTAGAGACATAAAAATTTTTAAATGGCAAGGAAGGTGCTTATGATAATAATCGACAACAACAGAAACACATTGACGGAAAAAAACTTGCAGCACCAAAAAATAATTACTGTAGATCTATGAAAGTTCATGAATACATACATGCATGTATTGCATTGTACAGGTGCCAGAGATTGGTTTGTGGGATGGGGCACCATGCCTGTTGCACTTGGTCAATCAATACAGACCGGTTATTGTTTGTTGCTTGTTGTATGTGGGCGAGCGCTGTCCTGTCAGAAAACACCGTTTCCAATGATGTTTATGAACGGCAGCACAACAGGTCGAGTCACCATACTGACGTACAAATCTAAAGTCAGAGTGCTTGGGATAACCACGAGAGTAGGCCTACTTCTGCTGTCATACAAAATGGCACCCCACACCATAACTCCAGGCATAGGTCCAATGTACCTAGTACTCAGACAGACTGGTTGCAGGAGCTCACCTGACCTTCTCCTACCAACACACGACCATCACTGGCATCGAGGGAGAACCACCTTTCACCAGAAAACACAACAGACTGCCACCCTTTCCTGCAGCTACTACTCATCTCGTTACAGAGAAAGAAAGTGTGGCTGCCCTTCATAGCCATCTCTACACCCCATAGGTGCTTTTCTGTCTGGAATTGTTCCAGCTTTGAAAAAATTACTGCCACATTACTGGAATTACACCAAAGCAGATATATATCCTGCTATTCAAAAATATGAGTTCAAAATGCTTATGGATCACCAGCAAATTCTGGTGCTGTCTCGCTTGTTGAATTATTGTGTACCAATGAACTCTGAACTACCTTCTCCTGCCGGTAGCTCTCAGCTCTCTACCTCAGGGAGTGGATATCACAATACAACATCTACTGCTCAAAGCCAACAGTCAACTTCTCCCAACCCTTAACTGTAACAATTTGAAGGAATCTATCACCAGTCTGCTACAGTGAATGAATTACAAACACCATCTTCTACTGATTGAGACCAACCGGCCGCTTTGTCCACTTATTCATTGCAACAGCTTTTTCATACTCCTGCCAAACGAAAATGAAGCTGAAAGACAGTTTCACATTTAGTTGCATCTTCATCTTTGAGTCGCATTTCATTTGCATGTCTGAATGGTTCTGTTCTCAATGTGCTTTGCACATGCATAAACTAACACATAGAGCAGAGGCTTATTTCTTTACTTATGTAACATATACTGGTATTTGATTTGTTATATGCATGTTTTGATTGGCGGTGATGGATGTTTGTTCATTTCTGATATTTAATTTCCAATAAAGTGTGTGTGTTCATTCCATTATATTATATCCAAAACCTGAGCAATCATTAACACAGAGCTCAAGAACACAGTCTGGAATAAAATAGGAGGGTAAATAAAAACAACTAATAATTAAATGTGTGTATATTTCCAAGTTTACATGAATGAATACAAGCAAGTTAGACAAAAGATTACTGTTTTGAGAGTGTTGGATGCAGCTACTACATTTTCTTATGTGTAGATGTTTGATAACTGAGCAGAGACCCAGTGAATATTTCTGTTACACGAAATGTGTCTGTCATTGTGATCCCTCCTGCAACTGTAAATTTTGTAATGTGTGATCTGCTCGTATACACTTGCTGAATGATGTAATTAAATATAGTTCTACTGAATCTTTTAATAAAAAATCCGCCTACGGTAAAGTCTAAATTTTTGAGGCAATATGGCAAAACTGTTTTCTGATGTCCTCCTGGCACAACTCAAACGAGAGTTGAAGTTACGCTTACAATTTTTCAGATTATACTCTGAATATGGTCGCATTAAGAGGAAATGCTTCATCAGGTACAAAAACGTTGGAACTTGAGTATCAGTGTTTGGTATGGTGGAATTTGCTGGTACATTAAAGGCACCTTATTGAAGCGCTTTACCAAAATGTGAATTGGGCGCCTCGCCCCCGCCCCTCCTCTCTCTAAATCACTGTTCTTCTCAGCAGCAATTGAGTTACATTGAGCTTCTACAAGAGTCAAAAAAATTATAGAGACTGTCTTTTTCAATTAAATAATAGTGATCCAGTTTTCGAAGGAGGCTGAATAATAATGTGTCTCTCATCCAAAGCTCCTATACAGCTGGGAAAATTCTACATTTCATAAAAATCCTTATTGATGTTCTTCCAAATTTGCTCTTTTAGATTAGGCATCAATTTGCCCATCAGATTGTCTGTACTTTATCTTGCGGGTTTCTCGTACAATCTTGTGAAGCATACTGCACCTCATGCGATAGCTAAACGAAATAGTGTTTAGCGTATTTCCAGCGGCCAAATGTCGGAAGAAAGGTAAAGGATATAAGAAACGAAAATTTCACATGTGGTCTTAGCCTTAACGAATCAGTATCAATGAAACACAAGAAAAACACTCAAGGCTATACAACAGAAGCCAATAATGATGAATGTTAATTTCATATATTTAATGACTTATAAACTGTCAACTTGTCTGTTAATTATATTACAGATGAACTAACATCAAGCAAACGGTGAGCTGTTCTTTGGTGTGATGGCTTCTCTCCAGCGTATGCTTCGCTTTTTCAGATAAACTTCTAACTTGTTCAATAGTAAGTTGAATGAATTTTCTGACATTCTGAAACATTCATATAGCTTTGATCAATCGACCGTCAATTCACAGTACATAGTAGCAAATTCCCCTTCTGTATATCCACGTCTGATGAACCCGCTTCCGTTTTTTCGCTCGTTTTGCCTCTTCTTCATACAAAATCACAGCAATCAGTGTGAGACGATTGTCCGAACACTTTGCCATTCCGTCCGCTCAAGTGCACTGCCACATCACAGTCTAATATATACAGTCGCGACACTCTCGCTGATTTTTGTTATACATTGTGACAACAGCACACCAAGCGGTGGAGAAGCTACGCTGCTAAATACGGTATTCAGTAAATGTAAACAGTATCGTTTATATTCATTTTTCACATAGTTTTTACGAAAGGCAACGTATGTAGCGCAATAAATTGCAGTAATAATAGGAAGAAGACACCACATTTGTCATTCTTCAGGTTTCCTAAGGACCCTGAGAGGTATGAAACATCACATTAGAGCGCTCTTTATTTACAATTTTTTTCTAAACTGCATTGAATTACTGAAGTTGTTTTTCTTTTTTAGGAGCAAGAAATGGTTAATAAATAGTAGAAGACAGGACCTGCTGCAAAAAGATGTCCTTTATTTGCACAATAGCCTGAAGTGTTTCGCATTACATTTCGAGTCAGTCCAGTTCATGAGCGCGGAAAAGAAGAGATTGCTATGGAATGCAGTTCCTACGTTATTTGACGTGCCGAATAAGCCACAACTAGTGACGATGAAGAGAAAATTACCATACAAACGTGAAAGTGTTACTGCAAAACAATAAAACTGTCTCCTGACACAGAACAAACAGCTACCACAAGTGTTCCAACACGAGAGACATATATAAAATCACTAACAACAGAATCTGCAACACAGACATGTTTTGAAGATGAAATGCTTAGATTATGTGAAATTATTCGCGTGTTGAAAAATCGTGTGAAATGTAAAAACGTGCAAATCATTAGACTTCGTACAAAATTACTACGTGACAAGCAAAGTGCCCGTCATAAGAATAAACTGCAACCACAACGTCACAGGACACAAGTACAAAAGGACAAGCTCATTTTAAAATGTATTGGTTCCAAATACTTGAGAAAAGATACTTTCGATTTAATGATAAGCCAAATCAGTATACCATTGAATGGAAAATGTGGTGCGAGATGGAAAGATGAAACTAAATTATTTGCACTTAGTTTCTTGTATTATAGTACTCAGGCATACAGTTTTTTATCACACTGTTTTAGCCTTCCATCACGTACCTTACAAAGGTATGTGGAAGATGTACAATTAAACTGCGGGATAAATAATAACATATTTCATCTTTTCAAAAAAATGGTTCAAATGGCTCTGAGCACTATGGGACTTAACAGCTATGGTCATCAGTCCCCTAGAACTTAGAACTACTTAAACCTAACTAACCTAAGGACAGCACACAACACCCAGCCATCACGAGGCAGAGAAAATCCCTGACCCCGCCGGGAATCGAACCCGGGAACCCGGGCGTGGGAAGCGAGAACGCTACCGCACGACCACGAGATGCGGGCTTTCATCTTTTAAAGCAGAAAGTGCAGCAGTTACCTGAAACTGATATAATTGTTAATTTGTCTATGGATGAGATGTCACTAATGGAAAATTTTATATATGACAGCTCTAGGGATCGTGTTATTGGATTTGGAGACATGGGATTCATACGTACATCTGTGGTTGCCAATACTGCATTAGTTATAATGATTAACGGCATCTTCTCAAATTTTAAACAGCCATTAGTATATTATTTCTCCAAAGGACCAGTAGGAGCCACCCATCTGATGCGCATATTTTTTGAATTTGTCAAAAAAAAAAAAAAAAAAAAAAAAAAAAAGAACTCACACAGATTGGTTTGGTTGTAAAAACATGAGTGACTGACCAAGGCATGAATTTTGTGGAGTGGAGGCACAGACTGGGTATCACACCAGTTAATCCATGCTTAGTTCACGAAGGGAGTAAGATCTACTTTTTTATGACACCCCACACTTGATAAAAAGCATACATAATAATTTATTCAGGTATAACACTACCCACACAACAGATGAAGGATGGATTGGCACTGCTTCATGGAAGGACATTTCGTCAGTTGTATTCAAGTGATTATGAAAGGAAGTACAAGTTGGCCCGCAAGCTCACTAAAAGAGCTGTCCAACTGCCAGCATTTTCAAAAATGAAGGTAAGCACTGCAGTTCGTGTGTTGAGTCATGTAGTTGCAGCAGGCATTGAGACACTTGTTACTTGTAGCAGCATATCATCATCTGCTACTGTTACTGCAGATTTTTGCCAAAAAGTAAACAATATTTTTGACATATTTAATTAGTATAGTATCAAAAGGCTTGTATTCTTAAGGAACTGCATTACAAGTGCCTCAAGACATTTGGAAATATTAAAGACACCGAAGCCATGGATACAGTCATGGAAATTTGTAGATGTTGATGGGAAAGATTTTTCATCTAGGATTAAGTGTGTTAAAGGACTTCTGGGTGACGTAAGTGCTTTGAACATATTTGTTGATGATGTTTTGGATGGAACCAAGTTATATTTATTAACATCCAAAGTTAATCAAGATCCACTGGAAAACGTTTTCTCAGTGATAAGGCATAAAGGTGGTTTTTGTAGCAACCCATCACAATGACAGTTTTATGCTGCATTTAATAATTGTGCTTCAAACAAATTAATGAACACACACAGTGTAGCTACCTCCAATTGTGAGGGGATCAACTGGGGTCAGACAATAGTGGATATGAAAGCAGTGCCCAAATTACTTGTTTCACCACTGTTGGACATCAGTGACACAAGTTTAGTGATCAGACTACCAAATGTGGAAGTCCAAACAGACCTCAGAGAGGCAGACAGCATGAGATACGTGTTTGGGTATGTATTAAAGAAACTGCTTACAATTCATGACTGTTATAAATGTAGGACAGTACTTGTAGATGGCAGCCAAGACTTAGATGCAAATGACTAAGTTTATTGTCATTTTAAAAGTTATGAAGGCAACTTTGGAAGCCTATTTATTTGTACAGAAGATGTCAAAAATTTTTAACTCATTGTGAGACTAAGATGACTTCTACTTTTGATGAATATGCTCACATAAGTAATTGTGGTGCTTTCTTTGTGAACATGTTGATGGACATCCCCAATTTTCCACCTGGGTGCTGTGCTGAAACCAAGCTTCTGTTAATAAGACTGTTTGTGAAAGTGAGGGTCTTTTACATTATTAAATTCAGGAATCAAGACTTAGTCTGTAGGAGCAAGAGAAGAAATAAAAAAGTGATGAAGCTGGCTCATTGGGTTGCTAAAATGTTAGGACTGACTGATTTGTTTAATTTTATTTTCTTCAAATGTATCAATGGGGTATAATAAAGTTTTAAAACAGTCATGCTTTTTATTGAGATAACCTGACAGCACAAAGAATAAGATGGAAATTGTATTTTTGGAAGCAGGCTTCCTGCAAAAGCAGAACGTAATGGAAAGTGATGTGTCGCTTCATTTTTAAACAAGGAAGAGCATCTATATACTTCATATGTGGGATATACAGTGTGTACAAGTGCGATTGTATGCTACTTCTTAAGTATTCATTCAAGAGTATGTTGCAGCTTAAGACATTTCATTCAATAGTTCGTGATCTGTTTACTTATATTTCACTATCATTTATTTCTCTCGCTGTTCTCCTAACACTTGTGATGCAAAAATATACTAACTATTTTGTAAATTACGTACAAAACGAACTAAAGACAAACATTATTTTTACGTAGCGTCTGCCGTCAGAGGAAAGCGAGCTTTCTGGCCGCTAGGGACGCTAGTGTCACTTGAACTGTCAAATGGTAACAACTTTCACAGCAGTGAGTTTCGCGACTGTATATACAGTGTGTTAACGTGTTAACTGTAAGACGGCAGAGTTGTGAGGGGAGTGCGAGGAGGAGGAAGCAAGCATTGGCTGGCGAGGGGAGTGGAGCCTTTGGGGGGAGGGGGGGGGGGGGCAAGGCACGCCTACGTACCAGTTGCAGTGCTGGCACTACAAATTGCGCGTCATGCTTACACGAAAGCAGATGAAAGGCTTGTTAGTAAAACTCGCTTTAAATGTTGTTCGTAAACGACACTGAAATCGTCATATATATATATATGAACCGTAGGCCTACCGGTAGGGGTTGTTGGCGACTCCCGAGATGGGCCAGCAACTGCCTCTTCACTCATTTTGATAATGTTTAGCACAACTCCACAATAAAAACACGCAGAACAGTACATCGCAAAACAATAACGAAGCAGACGACAATGGCTACCTTGAACAACACAGTCAGCTTCGTAATGTTGGCAGCAGTCTCGTTGACAGCAGTCGAAACTGCGTGCCTACCGAAGCCTCTCGACGCTTACCGACTTCTATCGATTCAGGACTAGTGAGGGGTCTGCCATCTAAAAGTTTACACACTGTACTAGACTGTGGCCACACGCTGGAAGAAATACTGACCACAGCGAATTGGCGTCGCTGTTGCATCACGGACGGTGCGAAGTCAAGGCACTGTTGCGTCGCTGAAGCAGCCTAAATGTGCACGCCGTCGACGGAACTACTTGTGTTAGGTCAAGGGATACACAATGACTAAGACGTCACATGTGAACGATAGAAATTACAAATCATCATAAAGAGACACGGCATTTAACAATGAAATCCACAGCGTCGAGTCCATGCCGCACAGTCTGGTTTAACTGACGAAGTTGGCAGCGAGAAAAAACAACATATTAGCAGCTCGAATTCCAGTGACCTCTACCATGTGAGTACTACAGAGACGAGAAGCCAAGAAAATGAATGCACACTGTAATCGTACTGAGGATAAGAACAGCCTGACGCAAAGACGATAACCGGAGATGACATTTTCAAATGGAATTTCATTCCACTGATAAGTCATCTATGATTTTAAAAGGTAACTTAGTGTTCTGACAAAAAAACGTGGTTTAATGCCTGATATCCGTCTGTAACGCATTCGAAATTATATAAGTAATTTCTCACGATATGTGCATGAATGTGTGTTTCAGGACACCGTAGTGATGTATTAATCTTGTTGAGCGTTGTCTATACTTAGAGATGGCAACTTCAATGGGAGTGTGTAACATCTAGTATTACGAAATTCCCTTACTTACAAGACTTATAAAATTAATGTTTCTCCAGGGCAAACTGCTTCAGACAAACAGTGATAAATAGTCTGGATTACTGGTTAGCAAAATTAAATTATCCTGTTTAAAACTGCTGTGTGGAGGACCTCCATATTCATTAAATACACATGTCTGAGAGAACTGATGTTTTGCAATCGATTTGACATTGCGTTTTTGGTGTCAAGGATTAGCAGAAATAAGATTCTTATTGTTGGCTTACCTTCTAACAGCTATCGTTGCTCGGCACTCTTACTGCAATTCATGGTTTTGCAGATGGGGACAGAAACATTCGTGTTGTTCGCCATTCGACTCATCTCCAACTATTGTTACGCAACGGCGTGGTGCATTGAAGAGATTCCTGTATTGTTAAAAGTTGCGTCACGTCACAATTTGTGTTGTTTACTGTAATATAGTCCGTAACCTGATGGTAATTACCACCTGAGCGGTAAAAACCAAAAGAGTTTGATTGGTTTTCAGTCATGAAACTAAATTATTATTAATTTTGTAAGACTCTAATATTGGTTATGAAGTTATCGATAATAATATATTGTTCTTCACTATTTACAACAGTCTGGAAACATTGGGATAACGTTTAGATCCCGCGACTGTAGAAATCACGTGATTCTGAGGCGATGAACACTTCGAGCTATGTTTGGAGAGCATTTGCATCCAGGAAGGAAGTTGTTTGGAGATTGTTCGATAGAGAGCGGAAAAGGTGAAAACGTGAGGGAGCAAGATTAAATGGCTAAGGTGGGTGTGGAATAACTTCACAACCCAACAGCTGTATAGTGTCTTTTGTCAGCCTAGCAGAGTGGTGGAGTAGCATCACTTCTCGCAGTCTTCCAGGTCGTTGTTGTTGGACTGCGTCTGCAAGACGTCTCAGCTGTTGGCAGTAAATGTCATTAGTGATTGCTACACCTCGGGAAGCAATTCGCAGTACACCACATCCTCGCTGTTCCACCAGATGCATAACATTATGTTTTGAGGATGCGCGCATGTTTTGTGCAGGGAGTTGCCGCTTTTTGTGGGCTCAACAGGTCCTTTCCTTTCCTTATGTTAACATAAAGACACCATTTCTCGTCACCATTAACGATTGAGGATGGTAATGGTCGATGTTGTTCATGGGCCACTTGATGACGACCACGCGAAGATGCACATTGGTCACCCGCTGAGCTTCGTGATTTTGGCTTAAAGCATGCAGTATCCATACACTCGACTTTTGAATCTTCCCCATAGTATGCAAATGTTGCACGATGGTTGAGTGATGACAGTTCATCACATTTGCCAGTTCTCGATTACACCGACATGGATCATTTCGGATTACTGTGTTTAAATAATCATTGTCAAATTCTGAAGGTCTTCCTGAACGTCGGGAGTCACTAATGTCAAAACGAGGCTCCTTAAAACGAGAAAACCATTTTCTTGCCGCGCTTTGTTCAGTGGCATTATCCCCATACGCAGTGCAAATGGTTATGGCTGGTTCCGCTGCTGTCACCCTTCTACTGAACTCAAACGGAAGAATATGTCGGAAATTTTCTAGCGTCCACAGCTCCACTCACTATCTCCAAATGATGAGATGACAATATGTAAACTCAAATAGCAACACTGAACTAAAAATAGAAGATGGCGATCAATAAATAAACTGATAGCAACCAGAATACCATCAAGCAGAACAGAAACGCTACGAACATATGCACCATCAAGCAGAACAGAAACGCTACGAACATATGCACCAAACTAATACACGAGGACTGCCATACAACATTATTGTTATTATTATTATTATTATTAGAGCGGTCAGACTCAAAGCATTAACAGCCTGAAGTCTTCTGGTTTCTGCCAGTTCAGAAGTAAGGAGTTCAGCAATCAAGTGATTTACAAACTGTAAGTATAGTGCACACTTTCTAACTTGTTTGACTCTACATGAGGACGCGGAATGCAGTTGGAGTTAACTCCGCTAAGAAGAGGGATAGTGCAGGGGAAGCATGTTTTGTAATAAGTGTGTACCCACACTGTGGATATTTGCCTTCCTTATATGAGACGGAGTTCATACGGTAGTATCCTGACCACTCGTCTATTGTAGAGTGCCTAGGAAGCTGTTTTCTCGGATCGCTGGACAACAATTCAAATAATTCGTATTAATGGAGGTTATTAGAGTGAGTTATATTGACGATGATTAACTTTTCGTAGTCACAGAAGTGTGTCGCAAGCAAATGACGACATGCAAGTAATCAATGTCCTTCGGTATATACAATTTCTTTGTAAGCAAAACAATTCAGTTCCAGAGTCACTGCTGTAGCGTTGTATGACAGCTCGTCTTCCACTGCCGGCCGTGGCTACACTGCGCGGCGCTTATATTCTCTTCGTATAGATGCCGCACCTGTCTTGGTGTCGTCCTAGTCAGCGTACTATTGGCTGACGCCGTCTCACAGCCCTCTGCTATTCTGTTCTTCATGTCGTGCAGGCGCTTGTCGATACGCCGGTACATTCCTCCCTCCCCTCCTTCCCCTTCCCCAAAGCGACGGTCCTTCGTCGTGTAGGGAGCGCAAAAACGGCGGTGGACGCTTCGGCGGAGCGGAAGCTGTAACTGCAGGGGACGTCAAGCTTCCGGTTGTAACCCGCCATCCGGCCCACGCTCTGGCGGAAACGTCCCCCGGAAAACGACCAGGAGGGTATGTGTCGACCTCCGGAGGCCAAGAACCAGATGTAGAAGGCATTAGCTGCTGCAGTGTGGGTGCATCCAGCTTCATTGGTAGGACGAGAACAGGCGGAGGAGGCGAAGGCTCCGTCTCCATGGGGTCGTCCCGCGGTGTCGTGATGACACCCTCTGGCAACTGTTGTGGCTGTTGTGTTCTCGGATCCTTGAACCTGGAGGCAGAGACACATAATGATCACCACGCACATGGCAGTGGCAGATTTGATAGTGATGTCGGCCCTGCAATCCGTTTGGGCCTGATCAGGTACATGCAAACGCAAAGTCGACGGACGATCTCGCCTCGCGCCCACCGTCTGCTGCCGCTAAAAACCCTGTAAAACACAATATCGTGCGGCGCGAAGCGATACTTGCGGCCTTCCTTCAGCGCCGGATGGTGATAAGGGTGGAGCAGGTGGTGCAGTGTCCGATGGCGGCGGCCGCGAAGCAATTCCCCCTGATGGTTCATCTCGTGGGTGGGGACGTTAGGAGGCGAGAAACAGTTGCAACGCTTGATCCCTGGTGTGTCCGATGCGAAGTCTGGCCATCTGCTGCTTGAAGATTCTGACGGAACGTTCTGCTTCGCGGTTTGACTATGGATGGAACAGTGCACTAGTCAGATGCTGTATGCCATTGCGTTCACAGAATGTTTCAAATTCATTTGACGTTAACTGAGGGACATTGCCCGACGCTATGACTTCATGTACACCATCAAGGCAAAAAATAGAGGACAACATCTGAATTGTTCTACGTGACGTTGTCGAGTTCATTGGCACAGCAAAAGGAAACTTTGCTACAAGAGTCAACCACAATCAATCAACAAGTGTTCCAAAAAGGTCCCGCAAAGTCCATGTGCACACATTGCGATGGTGATTGCGACTTAGGCCAAGCAGAGAATTTTTGTGGCGGAGTGGACTGATTTTCCGCACATGCGTGACACTGTGACGTCATCTGTTTTATTTGGATGTCCATACCCTGCCAAGTACAGTGTCGACGCACAAACTATTTTGTACGAACAATCCCCCAGTGGGGAACAATCCCCCAGTGTCCTTGGTGAAGTAACTGCAACATTTCTCTTTGCAAAGCTTTAGAGATCAACATACGTGACTGTCCATTGTCATTCTGAACAAGAATCACACCTTTCTGTATAGCGAGGCTATGCCGACATGCAAAGTATCGGCGCACTGTAGAGTTCTTTATGCTATGCAAGGAACGAGGTCAAGATGTGCGAATGTATGTTAGCAAAATGTTCAGTCTAAATCAGCTTCCGTGGCCTGTGCAATTTTCCTGTAGTTCAGCGGAAGAGGCTGAAGCAATTTAGAATCCTAAGCATTGATGTGACAACAAGATGCAACGGAAGCGTCAAAGTCTGTATTATGGCCAATCGGAAGACGTGAAAGTGCGCCCGCATTACCAGTTTGAGCTGTCGGACGGTACACAATCTCGTACTGGTATTGAGACAACAACGAAGCTCATCTTTGCAATTTTTGTGAAGTTCGTACAGGAACCGGCTTCGTCGGATGAAACAAGGACTGCAAAGGCTTGTGAACCGTTGCTAAGTAGAATTTTTTGCCATACAAATAGTGGTGGAATTTGGTGATACCGTACACAATAGCCAAAGCCTCTTTCTCAATTTGTGAATAATTACACTGAGCTTTGGACAATACTTTTGATGCGAAAGCGATAGGCCTGTCTTTATCACCAATTCTGTGCGAAAGCTCTGCACCGATTCCATAAGAGGAAGCGTCGACTTGCAATACAACTGGTTTGTCAGGATCAAAGTGAACTAAGCATCGATCACTGAGCAAGCCATCTTTAAGTTTTTGAAAAACTGCTTGGTTCTCATCTGTCCAAACGAAGGGGAAATCCTTGCGACGCAAGCGATGCAAAGGAGCTACAATTTGTGCAGCATTCGGTATAATAGTTCGTTTTCCGTGAGACTGACTGGAATTCCGGGACACTTCGAGGAACTGGCTAATCTCGTATGGCTAACAAATGCAACCGAAGGGGATGTACATCTTGACTGGTTGTGACATGATCAAGATACTGCAACTCAGGTTTAAAAAATCATACTTGTCCATTCTACACTTTAGACCTGCATCAGATAGCACATGAAACGAAGCACGCAAATTTGCAATATGTTCTTCAGGTGTACGACCCGCTACGACAATATCGTCCAATTAGTTTGAACAGCTTGGCGCTTGACCATTTAGCTGTTTCAAATACCGTTGGAAAATGGCGGGTGCGGAAGCACTGCCAAAAGGCAAGCGTAAATATTTAAACAAATCCCAAATGAGTATTCACAACACACACTTTTTGAGATTCTTGACTGAACGCTATTTGAGGGAACGTGTCACGCAAATCACTTTTTGAAAAGTAGCAACCAGCGTCTAATTGTCCATGAGATCTTCTGGGCCTGCCAACGGATAAGTATCAATCACAGTTTGTGGGTTGACTGTGGACTCCGCTGCGTTGCAATTCTTTAAGTTCAGCAGTGACTTTGTCCCATAATGCAATCGGAACAGTTCGGGCCTGGCAAGTTTTCGGCTGAGCATTGTCTTTCAGAGTATTATGTGCAACAAAACTGTTAGCCTTGCCTAAACCTTCAGAAAAGAGTTCCAGGAATTCTTTCAGCAAGGTAGCTACACTGTCTTTTGCATGGAATGCAGACGTTGACAACATATTGTCCTAAATGTTAAAGCCAAACAAATCAAATGAATTAAGACAAAATATGTTCTCACAATCGTGTGATTGTAGCACCGTGAAAATCACTGTATGCGAATGATACATGGCAGGCAAAATACATTTTCCGAGAAAGGAGAATGTCTTGTCCATCATCATAAGCCATCAGGTACATGCTAGTTTTAGACAGAAGCAGGGAGGCCTAACGGTCGGTGGCGGATACATATGGTGGTGTCGGCCTCCCCCCCCCCCGCCGCTCGCATTGTCACCCTCACCGCCCACGCCAGTCAGCCCGCGTTTCTTTCGTCAGTCTCGACTCGACTGAATCGAGTTATCGAGTAGTTGTCCTTTCCTATGTAGCACGCACGTCTGCGTCATCGTATTTAATACGTTTCTGTCTGGGACATACGCATCTATTGTTACAGTAGAAAGAAGTTTTTCAACATTGCGGTTTACAAAGACATGACTGAGGTCGACAATAAAGGAGGATCGACTTAATGGCTTAGCTCTGTTGAACACTCACCTTGACATTGATTGTCCTATTGACGACGTAATTAAGTAATTTTCCAGGAAGAATTGGCGCATAGAAGTCATCATTTAAGGAAGAGAACCATAATTGTAACTTTTTTATATCATAAGATGGAATTGTCTTGTATATGTTTATGATCAGTTTAAATAACACTTTCTTAAACTTAGCATGTGACTTGATTATTTTTTACTACAGTAAAGTAAAGTTAGCTCAAGGTACCTTTAGTGCCCCCTCCTTGAGGTTTTTCTGTATCCACCACTGCTAACAGTTCATATGTATTACGATTCAACAATGTAACAGAGGTACCCGTGTCCAACTGAAATTTCACACGTTTTCCACAAAGAAGCAGATGAACAAAAAGTTTGTTGGTCTGGCGCAGCGCTGAAGAAACTGGTTGTTTGCTACTTTTGCTAATGCCTGTTGCAGACTTTGAATATACTGCATTAATGACATGGTCCTTGTGACTAGCTTTTTGTGAGTGGGCCGAATTGTTACCTTTGTTCCGTTGCAAACATACAGATTGTACATGTCCCTTCTTCCCACAAGATTAACACTGTGCTTGTCGGGAGGGGCAGTCCTGGGGTTTGCACTATGAATACCGTCAAGGGCACGACTTAATTCTGTTTGCCTGTGTAGCTGCCTGTTTAGCGAGCTGCTTACGTGGTGTGGAGAGCTGTTTACGCGGCGTGGCGAGATCAAGCTGCAGCTGCCGAATGGGCTGGTCACAAACATGGGACTCAATCTGAGAAATTGCTGACTGCTCAAATTTATCGGCCGACAGGGAACCTGAATTGTACTGTGGCGCCAGCAAAAACACAATGAAAATTCTGTGACTGCGAGGCACGGGGTTTTCTGTTGAATCCTCATCGTCAGTGTAGTATCCTGCCCACTCGTCCAATATAGAGTGCCTAGGAAGCTGTTCTCTCCGATCGCTAGACAACAATTCAAGTAGTTCGTATTAATGGTGGTTATTACAGTAAGTTATATTGACAATAATTAACTTTTCGTATTCACAAAAGTGTATCGCAAGCAAATGGCGACATGCAAGTAATCAATGTCCTTCGGTATACACAATTACATTGCAAGCAAAACAGTTCAGTTCATAAGTCACTGCCGTAGAGTTGTATGACGGCTCGTCTTCCACTGCTGGCTGTGGCTACGTGGCGCTTATATTCTCTTCGTGTAGATGCCGCTTCTGTGTTGGTGTCCTCCTAGTCAGTGCACTATTGGCTGATGTCTTACAGCCCTCTCTGCTCTTCTGTTCTTCATCGTCATGCCGGTGCTTGTCATTTTACCAGAACACATACACTACCCAAGCACAGCAGAGGACAATGAAATGTGGGAGTCAAAATTTATAGATGTGAAGGTAGATTTTCGACCATGACAGCTATGAAATAGAACACAAGTAACTGAATTAGTTTCGAGTGTGGCTTATGATGTGCTCTGACTGACAAGGGAACCTCCCCATCGCACCCCCCTCAGATTTAGTTATAAGTTGGCACAGTGGATAGGCCTTGAAAAACTGAACACAGATCAATCGAGAAGACAGGAAGAAGTTGTGTGGAACTATGAAAAAAATAAGCAAAATTTACAAACTGTGTAGTCCATGCGTAACATAGGCAACATTAAGGAAAGCTTAAGCAAAGGAGCGTCGTGGTCCCGTGGTTAGCGTGCGCAGCTGCGGAACGAGAGGTTCTTGGTTCAATTCTTCCCTCGACTAAAAGCTTTATTTTCGCAAAGTTATGATCTGTCCGTTCGTTCATTGACGTCTCTGTTCACTGTAATAAGTTTAGTGTCTGTGCGACCGCACCGCAAAACCGTGCGATTAGGAGACCAAAGAACGTGCCTCTCCAATGAGAACCGAACACATTTGATCGCAAGGTCATAGGTCAACCGATTCCTCCACAGGAAAACACATCTGATATATTCTATACGACACTGGCGACGGTATGTGCGTCACATGACAGGAATATGTAGTCGACCCACCTAACTTGTACACTTGGCGAATGGGTAAAAAGATTCTTCTGCCTTGCCCGATTTAGGTTTCCTTGTGGATGTGATAATCACTCCAAAAAAAGTGATTAAAACATAAGAATTTGTCACATAAACTGAAAATAAAAAATTAAACTTTTTCACTCGAGGGAAGACTTGAACCTAGGACCTTCCGTTCCGCAGCTGCTCTCGCTAACCACGGGACCACGGCGCTCCTTGACTCCTTTAGTCATTGATGTTGCCTATCATCCCATGGACTACTCAGTTTGTATATTTTGTTCATTTTTTTCATAGTTCCACACAACTTCTTCCTGTTTTCTCGATTGATCTGTGTGCAGTTTTTCAATGCCTATTCACTGTGCCAACTTATAACTAAAACTGAGGGGGGTGCGATTGGGAGGTTCCCTTGTGAGAATAATAAAAAAGATTGTTAAACATAATCATTACTAAGTGTCTCATTGACTCATTTACTTGTGGATTATTAAAACACTCAAAAAATTAAATACAATGACAGCAAAAAACGGGAACACAAAAATAATCAATGTAGAGTAATATAATTTTGGGAATACATTTCTCTAGGTAACATATTTAATATTGCAAGATCACAGGTTAATAAAAGTATGAGATGAGCCAATGCAGATGTGGAATTCTAGTATATTAATAACCAGTGACCGAGCGAGGTGGCGCAGTGGTTAGCACACTGGACTCGCATTCGGGAGGACGACGATTCAATCCCGTCTCCGGCCATCCTGATTTAGGTTTTCCGTGATTTCCCTAAATCCTTTCAGGCAAATGCCGGGATGGTTCCTTTGAAAGGGCACGGCCGATTTCCTTCCCCGTCCTTCCCTAGCCCGAGCTTGCGCTCCGTCTCTAATGACCTCGTTGTCGACGGGACGCTAAACACTAATACCCTCCTCCTCTTGCTGTTGAGGGTAATAACCAGTGTAAACAACAGAATGTTGAATGCAAGCTTGCAAACGTGCATGAATCGGGTTGTAAAGGTGCTGGATGTCAGTTTTTGGGTTCAAAAATGGTTCAAATGGCTCTGAGCACTATGGGACTTAACTACTGTGGTCATCAGTCCCCTAGAACTTAGAACTACTTAAACCTAACTAACCTAAGGACATCACACACATCCATGCCCGAGGCAGGATTCGAACCTGTGACCCTAGCGGTCACGCGGTTCCAGACTGTAGCGCCTATAACCGCACGGCCACGGCGGCCGGTAGTTTTTGGGATGAAGGTTCATGGCTGTTGCACATGGTTGGTCAATACAGGGATGGTTAATGGTGTTTGTGGATGTTGCTGGAGTTGTTGTCCGATGGTGTCCCATATGTGCCCAATTAGAGACAGATCTGATGATCAAGCAGGCCAAGGCAACATGTTGAGGCATTTTAGAGCATGTTGGGCTGTGATAGCGGTGTGTAGGCAAGTGTTATCCTGTTGGAAAACACTCCTTGGAATGCTGTTCTTGAATGGCAGCACAACAAGTCAGATCACCATACGGAAGTACAAATCTTCAGTCAGGTTGTTTGGGATAAGCACGAGAGTTCTTCTGCTGTCATACAAAATCACACCACAAGCCATAACTCCAGGTGTAGGTCCAGTGTGTCTAGCACACAGACAACTTGCTTCCTTCTAACCAACACAAGACCATCATTGGCACTGAGACCTAACCAGCTTGCACCATAAAACTCAACAGACCTCCACCCTACCGTCCAGTGAGCTCTTGTTCGACCTCACTGAATTCGCACATGGTGATGGTTTGGGGTCAGCAGAATCCACGCTACAGGGTGTTTTGCTCTGCACTGTTCTTGAAGTAACCAATTTGTAACAGTTAGTTGTATCACTGTGGTGCCAACTGCTGCTCAGTTTGTTGCTGCAGATGCAGTACGATGCGCCAGAGCCCCATGCCGGACACGGTGGTTGTCCCTTTCGGCAGTAACTTGGCTATTTCATCTGTGGTTGTGAGTACGTCTGATGATCTTACAAAGTTATTCCTACATTTCAGCATTTGTATGTTCATTTAAAGTCCGGTAATGGATGCGCTACCTCCTGCTCCATTTTATTTCTTTTCTGGTCCAGAGCTATTTCTTTTCAAAACATAAGACAGAGCTATCTCTGCCAGGTGATAAAAATGGTTCAAATGGCTCTGAGCACTATGGGACTTAACTGCTGTGGTCATAAGTCCTTTAGAACTACTTAAACCTAACTAACGTAAGGACAGCACACAACACACAGCCATCACGAGGCAGAGAAAATCCCTGACCCCGCCGGGAATCGAACCCGGGAACCCGGGCGGGGGAAGCAAGAACGCTACCGCACGACCACGAGAAGCGGGCCAGGTGATAAAGCTAAACACTTGGCATAGGTTGTAAACAGGCTGTTATAAGCATGCATGTTTCATTGAGGACTACATCCACCAATTTGGCGTGACTTGAGTCATGCCAAACAGGAGATGCATACTTTGCAGTGAAATAACACAGAAGTTCGAATTCTTACTGCTTGACTACGCCACTGTGAAACAGGCATTTTTCTCAAGAGAATATTCCTAGTAGGAAACTTTCAACCCATGCAGTAACTCTTGTATGTGAGAAATCTGTAGGGTATTATTCTTAGATATTATGGAGTGTCACTTGAAGCGTGAGAGGGGTGGGGGAGTGGGGGGGAGACTCTGACGACGTGAATGAGAGAGGGTGAGTGACTGGCTGAGTGAGAGCTTGTGCCGAATATGATAATGTAAATATTGTATGTGTGTGATGTACTGTGTGCCTGTATTGTGATTTTCTCCTTGCCTGTGTATATGCTTGTGAGTACATTTGAGTGTGGGTGCCCGTGTAAATATTTATGCCTGTGTGTAAATACATTCTATTTATTATTTTTTTATAGTAAGTAGCATACTATGTGTGCATGAATACATAAGCGGGACAAAAATTATGAAAATTATAAAAAAAGGCTAAAAATGTGCAGTATGTAAAAAAGTTTAAAAACTGGAGAAAAATCACAAAAAAGTTAAAAATTGAAACTATAAAAAAATAGCTTTACCGTATCTTATGCACTTCATGTGTGTGGGTGATTGTGTGAGTGCGGTGTAAATAGAATAGTTTTTAAGTTTCACCTACTGCTAGCTGTCCAAATCATACTAGTTTTAAGTGTGAGTTCCACCTAGTTCACTTTAGTGCAGCTGTTTGGGATGAACATTTTAGGGCCATCCACTTCATTTTATTATTAAATTATTTCAGATGCCTGAGGTGGAAAATATTTAGAACCAGCATGCAAATTAAGTCTTCTGTTTCGGTGGAACATCACTAGTAATAGCGTTAGTGTAAGAGAAACTGTACCTCTGCAATAGCTGTAATCAGTACTGCAATGTAAAGTAAAAAATTTGTTCAACCAGTACTATCTTTTGTAAAACAAAGGACCTGCGAATAAAAAAAATTCAAACAGTAACTAGAGCTGTGAATTAAAAAGCAGCATTAGTTCGCCTATTGTAAAAACAACAACATTTGTGACTGTAAAGCTGTATTACTACTGTGAAAATTTATTTCTGAATAAAAAAGTGTTATTCGTTACCATACGTCTTTGTTGTTATTTCACAAATCTCTACACTTGCATGTTTATATAAAGGCCGTGCAACATGCAAGAGTTATTAGTTTGAAGCATGAGGGAGGTGACATTTAAGATGGAGGAAAATAAAATATATGTGATGGTTGCATGGGATTTCGCCTATCGAGCTGCATGTATAGTTTTTTGGGAACAGGCGGCGCGTGACAGCGTCCGCTTCCAAGGACATACAGGGTGATTCAGAAAGATATTGAAATATTTTAAGCCGTAGCTTCTTTTGAACAGCCTTTCTTGCTTTGATGACTTGATGCTTAGTTGACATCTCGTTATGTACTAAGTGGACTTCTGTGCAGCATGAGGTTTTATACATCCACTCTTCTTTTTCTTATGTGATATGCACATATATTTACAAAATAATTGAACAACGTACTGGTTCCTACATGAGCCTGATAGATGTGTTTCAAATTTATATTGACCTATTTGAATGCTGTAATTAGGTTCACATTACCCCTTGCCAACTGTTTTGGAATTCTGGAATATGTGTATTTCATATAAAATACGTCAACAGACATATGGCGACAAAAACAGAAATATCGTCGAACTTGATCTTGGTTTTCCACAGAAACACCGTCAAGTATGAACACCGTGTTTGGCTTTAATTTTTCCTGTGGAGGGATATCATTGCTTCCACTGTATGTCATGTATATCACGCCATCTATACCCTGCAATATGTCCTGTAATAGTTGGTGTTTGGGCTGAAGCAGTGTTTTTGAAAGTACACGTACATGCTCAAAGCGGACTCCATTCAGGTGTGTTAGCAGCGACAGGAGAACATTTGTCTTGCCGCAGTTGAATGGACCTACAATTCTTGCACGTATGTTGTCAGGAAGGAGTGCGCCATTCTCCTTCTTACAGTCATCTTGCGCACCGTCACAGCTCCAGTCGCTTACAACAAAGTCTTGATGCTTCACCCATCCTGCCACGGTACATGCTACATCAGGTATTGGCGTAAAATTGGTTTTTATAGAAAATAATGAACACTATGCCCTGCCAAGATTCCGATTATGTCAGATACTGGTGTGCAATGGACTTTTACAAAGAATTTAATTAAATGACATAATTTTCTTCTGTTGCATGTTTGCAGTGAAAATACCGGCAGCAGTAGCTTTAGTGCTTGTAATATCATGAGAGGTAAGAAATAAAACACATACATTGTTAAATACACTTTTATTCAGTAATCATACAGGGGGTGCACTACATCACCAGTACACAATGTAGAAAATAAAGCCTGCTTGTATGCACAGAATTCAGCATGTATTTCTTTCAAGCTTATTGGCAGTACATAAGTTTCCGTTGGCACCATATTGACCCACTGTTCGAAGTTATCTACATGCACACTGTTAATACATAGATACTATGCAATGTCCCTATACACATCTTTAATGCGAGGCAGCCAACTGTTCAGTCTTTCCAACACTATGGATAGCACCATCTGTAGACTGAACAAGTTTGTAACGATGGAGCGTTGTAGGTAAATGGACGTGTCACGCGATGTCACACAGAGTCATCGTACGCTGTTGTAACAGGTAAGAGTTAGAGCAGCACAGTAAATGTCCGCTGATACTCGGCGGTCAACTGCTGTTTCATATAGGCTTTTGCTCGGGACAATTCATAACATTCCACCTCTGTAAACCGGACGTTAACACTTTTAGCTGCTTTCTCGATTTCTATCACAACACGCCACTCGCTGTCCGCAGATGCTTCTAAACCGGAATGTAATTGCTTCAAACCACTAGCGGTTAAATTATACACTGAAGTGAACGGTTTTTTCCTTCTCATCTACTACATGCTCACTTTGTCCATACAGTATCACTGGAATATTCTGTGATGGCTCATATAATGGGGTCCAGTGCTGACCTGTGTTACGCTCATTTGGACCAACAGTGCGCTTCTGCGAGTCAGCGACTGGCTGGGTGTCTTCAGCCGACAGTAACAGCTCTGTGTCCTGCTCCAACAAACTGATTAGGTGCGCGACAGTATCCCACGGTGCTGCAGCTGCTGCGGACCCCGACAGGCTGGGACACGTCGGTGCTGCAGACCCCTACAGGCTGGAGGACGTCGCAGCCATTGATGAGCAAAGAAGAAAAACCGTTACAAGCGATAATAGGAGCACAAAGACTTCAAATTCCTCACACAATAGTAAACACAGATGTTAAGCAAGGGGTGCTTACTCTTCTGCAGCTTCTTCCTATTCTGATGCTGCTACTGCGGCTGGGCAACACTGCATGATCTTGGCTGGCGCTTCACGCCGACTTCAACTGGGATTGTTGAGCTGCTGGGCCTGCCTCATATCCCCAATGTGATTGGATACTGCGTTCCTATTGGCTACTGCCAATTTCAAGTGCCTCTCGTGGTATATTTGTTGCTTGGTTCTCTGGATTAGAGGCAGGTGTCTCTTGTGAGGTGAAAATCTGACTGAATTTCAAAAATGGCGGCAGTTATGACAACAGCATTAGTCTGCCTCTTGATACCATTCTACTGCATGGCCATTAATCTGCTGGACAGTATTTCTCTTCTCCTTCAGGCACTCATCCAATATAACTCCTTTCCAGTTTACATGTAGGAGACTATACACGCAGTCCTAGGCTATATGCTTACAGGCAAAATGGCAGCTAAACTCCTACCGGTCAGACACCAATAGCTCTTTGATTGGACACATTCCACACAGCAGTGAGGATGGCGAGTGAGTGATGATGGGATGAGAGGGTGGGTTGGTGGAGGGAGAAGTGGATGGGGTTGAGCAGTTTAAACACTTGTATATATCACATTTATGAATATGCTTCAACTGAAGCGAATTAGCATCAGCTGCCCATCTCTTCCGTTTTGTAAGAGTGAATGCTTAATGTGGAATATCTCGACAGTTTGCACATGCGCATGAGCATGTTTCAGTTGTGAAATGAATCTTGGCTCTATCCCTTCGAATTGTCACTATCAGCTGAACCGAATTTTTCTGCTTCTTTCTCCTACACTTTTCCATTATCATAGTCTTCCATCCCCCATGTAGTGAACTGTGGCTACAGTCCTCCTTTGAATGAATACATGTAATAAAGCTATTGAAAGTCTTTTATCCTTCACATTCATCTCTTTGATCGAACATATTGCAATGCTTCCACAATGACAGCTAAGCAGGGACTGAACCTCTCCCACCAATTCTGGTCACATGAGTGGAGAAAAAAAATTCGCACCCAAATTCGAATTTCCTGCCAATTTCTGTGGTGTGGGACGTTAGCACAGCACTGGGACGAAGAAATTCCTATCATTTTTGAAGTTTCCATCAAAATTCGAAATTTCTGACAAAATTCGCCAATAGGGTACGTGGGGGAGGGGGAAAGGTGGTGAGGGGGAGGCGACAGGGACCCACGTGTCAGCTGGGGAAAACATATGACATCATCCGGGGACAGGGTTGGTGATAGGCGGGGGGTAGGGGTAATTAATTGCTCAATTTAATTAATTTGCCTATCAATTTGATATCAAAAGTGCACCAGAAGCCCCATCTCCCTACTACTCATTGTGTCCTTTGGCAAGAGAAGGCCTTGGTGCAGTGGAATGCAAAGAAAGTTCATCGAAGGTCCGTGTGCTGCAGATCATTAGCCTTCTGTATTGCGTTCATAAAATAAACGGCACTGTCTCTTCGTTTTGTTTCGTTGTTGAGAGCTTATAGCAAAGTTAACGAGTCAGATTTGATCACTGAGACGTTTTTCAGTACAACTGATCTGGCTATCTGGAGGCTTGCAACATGGCCACTGCCTCTATGGCACATTCAAAATATAGACGGCCGAAGGTATTTCCAATTTTGCATTTTATACTGAGCAGCTGAAGTCCCTCAATCATCTTGTACAAAGATGGACTTATAAAGGCAAGGACATATGGTAGATCACTTATTTATAGTTTCTCAGTGAATGTTTGAATCGCATCTGGCCACTCATTTTTTCAAGGCTGCGTGAATATGGTCTTAATGTTTGGCGTCTTACTTTTGGTGGAGCAGATGAATGTCGCACTGAGTTAACAGCTGAGAAAATGGTTTTTCGAAGTAACGGTTCGTGAGGTGAAGTGGGTAAGAAGGCGTACGCCTTTTAGATAGCAGTTCCGATAAAAAGTACGCTTCTTGTTTCAAGACAGAATTAATAGTTGCTCCGAGGAAGCTCTTTAACTTCTGACTATTGGGGGTGTGCAGTGTCTGCATTCTTCATAAAATAATTTTATCTGCCAGCAACTGGCGCCAAATGTTGAGACGCATTTCCGTTGCATCCAAGAGCAGAGCATTTTTTGGAGTTGACTGTATCCCTCCGATTGCAACACGACGGTATTGTATTTCGTGTATCTTGGCAAGGGCTAATTTCGTATCATAGAGAGAGAAGACTGAGTCGTAATTTAATTGATGTCACCCCTGCAGTGTATTCGGGCTGAGAATTGTGGCGGAATAGGAGCCAATGCCCGGACGATGTTTATCGACTATTCTAGCGATGTCTGATGTGGGCTTACCATGTCAGTCATGAACTGCACGTTAGTCCAAGTTAACATGCAATACAGGTCACGTAGGGTCTCATAACTTCATCTACGCAGCAAAATGATGTACATGTATGCGAGTAAATATCACTACCTGTGACTTGAGAGATAATATTGCTAGCTTAGTTTTTTTATCAAGCGACTATCGAGTATTATGGCTAGGGTCTGGATTCTAATGACAATTCTTTTTTTTTCTTGAACTTTGGTATAAAATTTACAACAATTTATGCACGAATCTAGGTAGCGTATGAAAATGTATTTCTATTGTGCGTAAAATTCATGTTTACATCTTTAATTAGTAACTGATCATATTCGGGTCAACAAGTTTTGCCATAAGAGATAATATTTCGCCCAACATTTGCCAGAAATGCATATATTTATCGTATGTTTAAGAACACAAGAATAAAAAACATGGAAATGCTACTCACATGACAATGTTTCAGGTGATATTGTTACAAATAAGGGGTCGACAAAACTCTCTCGAAGCCAACAAAGGCGGCTTCTGATGTAATAAACGTCGCACACGTTCTCACTCTATTCAGTTTGAATGCAAAATCAGTCTGGTTCAACACGTCGGAAGTAAAATGCTTCGACAGCATGAAGTTGCGAGGTTTCGTTCCTGGTTTTGGAGAGAAGCTCTTTAGCACTGACGAGGAAATACATTTTTGTACACTATGTGAAGTTAAGTTTAGTGCAGAAAAACGCTTTAATGGGCAACAACATAGTAATACCGCCAACTACAGCAGCTGTGTGAAGAGACGTGCTGAAAATGACAGCAGACAAACGCTGCTATTTAAGCAGACAGGTCCGCCTTCGACAGTGCAATCATTCTTCAGATATTGTGTGAGATGATGGTGTCTTGCAACATCCTATTGGAAAATCTGAAGAACCCTCGCTTCAGACAGTTCGTGGAGAAGTACAGAACACTCCAGTTCCAGGTGAATCAACACTGAGAATGAACAATTTATCCGTTTGCTACGAGGAGGTTATCAACAAAATGCAAATTAGTCTTGCTGACCGAAAGGTCTGGATGTCGATGGATAAAAGGCACCGATATGTGTGGGCGTTATGTTCAAAATGTTGTTGTTGGTGTTCTGATAGTTGACATGGCTGGAGAAATGTTCCTCCTAACGTGTGAAGCTCTCGAGAGAGTAAACAACTCTACAACTGCCATTTTGATTGTCAACTCTATGAAGCTGCTGTGACCGGATGATGTGAACAATGTTCGCTGCTAGCAACAGATATACATACAAGGGTAAGGCGGCCAAGTAGGCTTCAGATTTCTGCCCCAGTATAGCGTACGTCGCTTGCCTTGCACATGCCTTACACAGAGTTGCCGAAGAGGTGCGATCAAATTACTCCGATGTGAACAAATTAATTTCTTGTGGCACGAAAATCTATTTGAAAGCTGCGCTAAGAATGCTTAAATTCAAGGAGCAAGCACTTTTCCTACCCCTGTTCTTAAATGATGGGGTTCTTGGCTTAATGCTGCTGAGTATTACTGCACTACTCATACCAAAATGAAGGCAATCTTTTGTGATCTTGATAACAATGAATCAAGTGCTGTTAAAACTGTGAAAGAGGTCTGTACAGATACCTTTTCTGGAAACTTAGCATACACCAACGCCAGCTTTTCTTTGGTATCAAAAGCCAACACACGACTGAGAGCTGCTGATACTCAACTGTGTGACGCGCTGGATATTGTGAAACATGTGCAGAGTGAGTTGGGTAGAGCTCGTCGTCATGTGGCTGACCAAGTGAACAACAAATCGCAAAGTGATCACCAGTAGAATGCTGGATATTCTATATCGCGCAAATTTAGTGACAGTTATTCCTGGAAATGCCACAACAATTGAAGAAAATGAACCAAAGCTGGGATGCAGCGACCTTGCCGCCTTCAAATGTGCTCCTGTGATGTAGAGAGTACCTTTTCCAGGTACGAACCTATCCTCAGCAACAACCAGAAAATGCTCTTCGTGAGCCAATATAACTCTGCAGAAACTAAAGATTGATAGGATGTATTAACTAAGTTGGAATACTTTTAACAAGTGGTGTGGAGTAGCAAAAACATGATTTTTTTGATAGGTCTTACTGTGCTCAATGAACGTCGTGTTATCTCCAGACACTTGCAGGTATTTCAAAAATAAAAGCTAGTTGATTTCAAACACTACAAAATGTAAGTATTAATGAATTTTGTATCACATGGTACGAGTGTTATTCATAAGGTAAGGTCAGATTTCTTATAAAACATGAACTACCACAGATTCTTTAAAAAAGTATTTTGTCTGGAAGCGCGCGACCTCTAAGGTCGCAGGTTCGAATCCCGCCTCGGGCATGGATGTGTGTGATGTCCTTAGGTTAGTTACGTTTAAGTAGTTCTACGTTCCAGGGGACTGATGACCTCAGATGTTAAGTCCCATAGTGCTCAGAGCCATTTTTACCGAGCCATGATTGGTAAATGTGGCTTGATCACTAAACGAGATAAAGGATACATCTGGAGTATGCTGTCTTAATGCCCATCTGAAGAAGTTCACACGATTCTCATAATCGTTTCCATGCAGCTCTTGATTGCGAGAGATGTAACAGGGCTGGCACCTATGTCGATAGAGAATGCGTAGGACATTTGCCTGACTCACGCCACTTTCTCGTGCGATTGCGTAGCAGCTAACGTGCGGATCAACTGCACCAGCAGAAAAAACATTAATTTCCCTTCTTCTGTCGTCTCTTAGATGGTTATGCAACAGTTTTCGTAAATCTCAATGAGATTTTTTAAAGGAAAACATGGTGATATTTAAATTAATTATAATTTTTTTAATTTGAGTTCCAATCTACTATAAAGGTTTTCGTTATTCTAGTCCATTCTACGAGGGGTCACTCAAAAAGAAATGCACACTATTTTTTTTAAACCCATCTTTTATTATAGATGTTTGAAAGTTTTACAGAGTGTAGATACACCCTTTAGGAACAATATTTTCATTTCTCCACATAATTTTCATCCCTCTCAACTGCCTTACGCCATCTTGGAACCAGCGCCTGTAGACCCGCACGGCAAAATTCTGGACCAACCTGTTGGAGCCACTGTTTGGCAGCGTGCACAAGGCAGTCATCATCTTCAAACCTTGTTCCACGAAGAGAGTCTTTCAGTTTTCCAAAGAGATGATAGTCACATGGAGCTAGGTCAGGGCTGTAACGAGGGTGTTTCAGTGTTGTCCATCCGAGTTTTGTGATCACTTCCATGATTTTTTGACTGACATGTGGCCGTGCACTGTCGTGCAACAGCAAAACATCCCACTTTTCCCGATGTGGTCGAACACGACTCAGTCGAGCTTGAAGTTTCTTCAGTGTCGTCACATACGCATCAGAATTTATGGTGGTTCCACTTGGCATGATGTCCACAAGCAAGAGCCCTTCGGAATCGAAAAACACCGTAGCCATAACTTTTCCAGCAGATGGTGTGGTTTTGAATTTCTTTTCTTGGGTGAATTTGCATGATGCCACTCCATTGATTGCCTCTTCGTCTCTGTTGAAAAATGATGGAGCCATGTTTCATCACCTGTCACAATTCTTCCAAGAAATTCATCTCCACCATTCTCGTACTGTTCCTAAAGTTCGCTGCATACCGTTTTTCTTGTTTCTTTGTGAGCCACTGTCAACATCCGGGGAACCCACCTGGCACAAACCTTTTTTAACGCCAACACTTTCAGTATTCTGCAAACACTTCCTTCCCCTATCCCAACGTAGCGTGACAATTCGTTCACCGTGATGCATCTGTCAGCAGTCACCAATTCGTTAACTCTCTGCACATTGTCTGGAGCGTGTGCAGTACGAGGCCTGCCGTTGTGAGGACAATCCTCAATATTGCCGTGCCCGCTTTCATCACGTAACCTGCTTGCCCACCGACTGACTGTACTGCGATCGATAGCAGCATCTCCATACACCTTTTTGAACCTCTTGTGGATGTTTCCCACTGTCTCGTTTTAACAGCACAGGAATTCTATTACAGCACGTTGCTTCTGTCGAACGTCAAGTGTAGCAGCCATCTTGAAGACATGCTGTAACGGCACCACCCACGGGAACAGGTTGGACTAAGTTTGAAAGCAAGCGGGAAGGATGCATCTACACACTGTAAAACTTTCACACATGCAGAATGAAAACTGTATTTTTACAAAAGTAGTGTGCATTTCTTTTGGAGCGACCCTCGTAGAACTCACTTTACGTATGTCTTACATGATTTTTACGTCATTCTGTCGACATTTTCAGGTTATTTTAGTGATAATTTTCGAAGTATTTTAGGTCATCATGATCTGGCAGCTGCGGAGACAGTTCCTTTTTCATACTCGTAAACTAAATGATTCTCAGTGGGACAGTAGCCCCTACTGCCACCCCCCCCTCCCCCCACCTCCTCAGTGGCCCCTTGGTTGAGTCCCTGGTCTTGCTGCTGCCTCCTACGTGTGAGACGCTGCTAGTGCACGCGCCAGGACCCAATTGGTGGTAACGAGGGGTCCGTAACAAGGTCCTCCGCTTCGCTGCCGCTGGCGGGGACCACAGTGGTGTACAGCGCCGAGCTGTGAGGGCCGTCGCTTTCGCTGCCAGACGTGAGTATTTCGCGACTCCGTCTTTGTCTCACCCTGAGGCTGCCCGAGCAGAATTCCTTTTGGCACGGAAGTGGCTACCTTCCAAGAGCAGCAAAGTGCGCTCCACCCTACGCATTGTAGGTTTTTTTAAAAGTATCTGCATTTAGCTAATTAGCTACATATACCATAGGTCATATTAACTATAATCATTGTGATAGGGACCCTGTCATTTGAATAAAATCTGCACAGACTTATAAATATCTACAGCTAAAAGCTTTACATCTACAGGTTTCTATTCAAGAATTGTTTTTGAACCTGGGTCCTGTAATATTCCATCCTAATCAGTACGCAGCAATTTAAAACTGTATGCTGGACCGAGCCTCGAACTCGGGACCTTGGCCTTTCGCGGGCAAGTGCTCTACCATCTGAGCTACCCAAGAACGACTCACGCCGCGTCCTCACAGTTTCACTTCTGCCAGTACCTCGACTTCTACCTTCCAAACTTAATCTGCCAGGAAGTTTCATATCAGCGCACACTCCGCTGCAGAGTGAAAATCTCATTCTGGAAACATCCCCCAGGCTGTGGCTAAGCCATGTCTCCGCAATATCCATTCGTCCTCAGAGCTTCACTACTGCCAGTACCTCGACTCCTACCTTCCAAACTTAATCCGCCAGGAAGTTTCATATCAGCGCACACTCCGATGCAGAGTGAAAATCTCATTCTGGAAACATCCCCCAGGCTGTGGCTAAGCCACGTCTCGACAATATCCTTTTTTTCAGGAGTGCTAGTTCTGCAAGGTTCGCAGGAGAGCTTCTGTAAAGTTTGGAAGGTAGGAGACGAGGTACTGGCAGAAGTGAAGCTGTGAGGAGGGGGCGTGAGTTGTGGTTGGGTAGCTCAGATGGTAGAGCACTTGCCCGCGAAAGGTAAAGGTCCCGATTTCGAGTCTCGGTCCGGCACACAGTTTTAATCTGCTACGAAGTTTCATATCAGCGCACACTTCGCTGCAGAGTGAAAAATCTCATTCTGGAGTATGCAGCAAAGTTAAGTATCAAAATAAGTGTATTTTAGGTGCAAACATTCATAATTCTTGCTCCACTTATTTATCATTGGTAGGAAATAATTATAATCAAAATATGTCCTCTTATCTTTCTGCCGCACGGGGTAGCCGTGCGGTCTGGGGCGTCTTGCCATGGTTCGCACGGCTCCCCCCGTCGGAGGTTCGAGTCCTCCCTCGGGCATGGGTGTGTATGTTGTCCTTAGCGCAAGTTAGGTTAAGCTAGATTAAGTAGTGTGTAAGTCTAGGGTCCGATGACCTCAACAGTTTGGTCCCATACGAGCTTACCAAAAATTTCCTTATCTTTCTCTCTTCCCACCTGCTTATTGTCTAAAGCTGTCAGCACATGGGACGAAGCAGCTAACGTTGGCATGCGAGCAGATGGGATATCCAACGTGACGAGACACACCGAAATTAGCACATTGCGCGCACTGGTTAACGTGATATTGCGTTCTCAGCACTCTCCAGCAGCAGTTGTCGGCTTTATTTCGCTCGCAAACCATACAGTTTGTTCACAAAAATGGACACACGTAGAATTCCTACGTTATCTTCATTTAAACGCACATTCCCTTTCTTAACCTGTGCTAGTCGTATTCTTCTGTCTATGGTATAAATAAATAAAAACTTTAATAATATCTGTGGACATGTAATAAAACGAAAACGAAAGGTACATGTCCATCTGGTAAGGACATCAGCTGACAGAAGTTCACCAAATCAAACAAACTCACTCCTGACAGAGAGCGCAGTTACATTTACATAATATCAAATATTACAGAAATTATTTCCATTAATTTCGAAGGGAAGTTCCACAACATTTTAGGAAACCCGAAGGTGAAAAAAAAGTATACGGTAAGAAGCGAAATCTCTACCGTTCGATCTTCAGTGCCATAACATGACGCCTCAGCCAACTACGCTATGATATATTTCTAAGTCCAGCAATCTCGTATTTTTAGTTCCCTAGACGCTTTAATCGCCGAACTGTTATTAATTGGTATATCTCGTTGGCCCCTGTCTCACGTGCTGTGACATACGCGGTACAGCCTGTTTCTCTTGTGGGCTTCGAATAGCAGGAAGTGACGTCACAGAACTCGCAGAACCTCTGTTCACATTAGCTATGTGTTAACTGAAACACATTTTTCGCTTTTTTCGTCATTTATTAGCCTCAGGCCAGCTGTTCACGACACAGCTTCTGCAGACATGTGAGACAAATTACAGACATCTTGAGACCAGTGGCATAGGATCTTTAAAGATCGAAAGCTAAACACACACGTGTTCTTCTGAGAGTATTGTATCAGTGATAGTTTGTAGCACTGTAGAACTTTCCCACAAATTTTACATCCTGTATTTGGTAAACTTGTTTGTCTATAATTTCCTGCGTCTTTCCTGTAGCCTTTTTTAAATATAGAAATTACTTTTGGTGGGTACCATTCTTCAGGTACAGAACAGTTCTTCCAACACATATTTAAAAAATGGAGGAAGCAAAATTCTGAAATGGTTCCTCCGTATTTGATTAATTCAGCATTAATGCCATCTAGGCCAGTAGCTTTTCTAGTTTTGTTACATTTAAGGTTGCTTTTAATTCTTTTATGTTTATTTGATCTACAGAGTTATATCAATTTTTATAGAATAAACCTCTTCATTATCTTCATCATATCATAAATTTCTTTAATGGTGTATCCATTGATTATCTGTTATTGTATTAATGTTAGCAGTATCTTCCTCTACTTTATTCATATGCTTCGTAAGTTTAAACGCTATATTGTACCTTCTATGAATGTCGTGTTCAACATTAGCACTGAATTTGTCCCAGGGGGTGTGATGGAATAAATGTGGAGGTCAGGATGCCCGTAGTCCAGGATAGCTGTGAGGCAGTGACTGGATGCCTGGTAGACGTCCGACGTATCGTCAATGAAAAAGTAGTGATAAACCACATATTTATTGCTCAATGCCACAATAGTCGTGCCGATGTCTAGAGACGCCGACGTCAAGGACACAGCTTATAACCCTACCACCACTATCATAATTTAGTATGCTTTTACCTAAATAACAGGAAACCCTGTCTCTATGTTGCCACATATAACACTCTTACTAAAATTTATATTAGTTTACAAATAAAGTGCAGTGTGGGAGGACAGTCCTGTTAATAGAAAAAGCTAATCACAGAGTAGATTTGACCATGTGTTGTGTCTACTGCATAAATAACTCAAACTATTCAATTCTTCTCCTAAGATCTTACCCAGCTTTTAGATGGAAACGCAGTTTCAATAGTATTATATTGAAGCTAGGACAACTCAGTTCCAAGTTCACTTAGTGGTTTAAAACATCTACTAACGGTCGCCAGCCTATCCAGGCAATGAAACAGTGAAGTGTTGGGAAAGCAGAAGTATGAATTTTTCCTACTTTCTTGTTACTGTTTAAGTTGCTTCCTCAAATAACTATTAATTCACGTAGACAATGTTGGACTACACCCTTATACATTACATTTTTAAAAGAGAAAAAGCCCAGAAGATAACTTCAACGAAACTTAAAAAAAATTGGCCAGGGGGGCCTTTAGAAAAGCACTTTCCATAATCAACAAACTTAAATACTAAAATACTTAGCTGCTAAAGCACACACTTTTCATACTGAACATTTCACTTCAAGACAACCTCTTTCTTATTGGAATTTACTTTCAAAAGCTATTACTCTTTGAACTAATTCTGTGTATTCATTTAATAGATTGTAGTAACTTTGCTTCACTCTGACTGAATTTTAGGTGAGCAAACTTTTACTATAACACTTTGCAATAATTTAGAAAACTTTCTCATTATTTACGCAAAAAATTAAATGGTGCCTCTTTGTATTAATTTGGCACTTCATAAGTCTGTAAAACAGGATACTTGGATTAATCAAACACCAGGAAGGAACCCTATATAGGTGTATGATTAGGATGAAATAACAGGGTAAACCAGTTTCTTTAAAGTTCAAGAATGATTATTAAAAAACAGTTTAAATTAATGGTTCACGCTGTACAAAAGTGAAATACAAATGAATCTTATCTTGTGGCTGTAGGCTTGGGTGTGGCGAACAATTATAGCTTCTACACTCCCATAGTATCTTGCTGTACGGGCTCGGGCTCTATTTCTCCTCTTGGCGTCGTTCAATTTTACATACAGTTGTCCAACAACTTGCAGCTATGCCGTAAGCCGTTTGCAATCTTCATCCGTGGCATTTTTGTGCAAATTTGCAGGCAGAGCTTCTCCTGCTCCACAAAGGTGTTGCCTCAATCACTGGTGCCTACAGACTGTGTCGCTTAATTCCCGCGCCTGCTCTAGGCAGCGCGCCAATTCGCCCTTGCCACCCTTTCCACTCCTCAGAGGCACTTCCGTTTCAAACAAAAGCACACTGGCTCTTACATAACATCTATTTCCTACACTGTTCCTAAGGGTGACCATTTCTTACAATTGTGAAATTTACATCAACATGAACAGCTTATACACAGAAATAATTTTAAATACAAAATGTCATCAGAAAATTATTTAACGTAATAAACAATTAGAATAGTATTTTACATACATCACTCACATACAATGCAAAGAACTTGGATCTCCAATATATTACACTTTACTTTACACATACATGAAATGAAAATTTTAAATAAAAACAATTGTAAAAATTTAGACTAACCATAAACAAATAGTGTTGTACGCTGACGCGGAAGACGTCGTGGTTAGCCCGTTCCACGGCGGTGTCGTGCAGGCGAGGAAGCGATGACGCAAACGGCAAGGCAATACCGTTGACACCACCCAGTCGGCGTTCCACTGTGGCAGCTGCGTTGCGTAGAGGCGACCGAGTAGCTGAGGTTGAGGCACGCCGTGGCGCGCGAGAACACTACGTGGACCCAGTGTAGGAGGGGTGCTCACCACAGCAACGTCTGCCCACGAGCACAGGCTGGCAGCCAGGAATTTGTCTGCCCAAGTGACGGCGGGTGAGTGGCCACCTAGCCCCGGACATGAGCCACAGACCTGCAGTGTGGATGCTAGCAGCAGCTTAAGTAGGGCCGGCAGGTGGCCCACCAGTTAAGAGTGCGCTAGATCCATAGCAAAGGACATGACACCAGTGCCAGAGCTACGCGTAGCAGCAGCAGAGTTTGGGGAGCCAGTTGAGGCATGTAGACTCGTAGATCAACGTAGATCCTTCCTCAGTACTGGTAGCAAACAGACTGCGATACTTTTGACTACAAATAACAAGTATTCATACAGTCTTTCACTGTCCTTGTTTTGCTACTGCGTCTGTTTTTGTAACACAGGTCACAATAAATTCGCGGCTCAGATGTGAAATAACGATTCTGCAGTGGCTCTGTCATGCTGCTGCGTCATTGGTATTTCCACTCCAGCTGCGTCCTGCAACGTATGAGGGGCATTCAATAAGTAGTGCAACAGATTTTTTTGGGCCAATTTCGGTTGCAAAAATGGAGAATTTGTTTAGGGACATAGTGGAATATTCCGGCTTGATCCGCAGTAGTTTCATGAAGTTCCAATAGGTGGCGGTGCTACACGTAGCCTTCAAAATGGCGTCTGCAGCTGAGCTGCGTTCCAGGCAGAGATCTGTCATTGAGTTTCTTTTGGCGGAAAACCACAGTATCACGTGACTCGTTGGGCGAGGCGTCTGTCATCATCACCGCAAGTCGTGCATACCTGTCCTATCCCTCGCGTGCCGACGGGCCACATACAGCTGTAACTCCTACAATGTCGGAACGTGCGGACACTCTCATTCCATGTGGTCCACGGTCACAATCAAACACTTCGCTGTTTAACTGGACGTCTCTGTTGGTAATGTTGACTCACTTGTTCAGCACTTGGGGTACTCAAAGGACCGTGACCGCTGGATTCCTCGCCGCCTAGTGCCGGCCGCTGTGGCCGAGCGGTTCTAAGCGCTTCAGTCCGGATCCGCGCTGCTGCTACGATCGCAGGTTCGCATCCTGCCTCGGGCACGGATGTGTGTCATGTCCTTCGGTTAGTTAGGTTTAAGGGGCTCCGGAACGCCCTATACTTGCAATGTTAAAATAACGCTTATAAATTACATCTTTCCTCACAAAGTATTTGAGGTAGGAAGTTGAACTTTTTACAGATTATTTATTGGAATATGGGCTACAACTTAACACAGGGATTTTACAAAATTTTAGTTCAGTTATTAAAGATGATTTTTTTCAATTGTAATGAAAATTCACAACATTTTTTTGCAATTTTTTATTTATATATTCAAAAATATACAGTTTTTTGGAAAAAGGCTGTGTTAAATTATGCAGAAGGCACTGTGTAACATTTACTGAAAGTTTGAAACAAATATGTTTGGAAGATCCTTAGAAAACATGTAATTAGTATGAGAAAATAAAAGTTTTGGGAATCGAGCGACAAAGATTGGATTAACTTTTTAGTGCATTCCATGTCCATAGGATGGATTATCTTCATCCTCTGCAAACTCCTCCTACAGCTTCCTCTTGTTCCTCCTCCTGTTTACTCTTGTTTGTATTTCTAGACTCTTTACAGCCCTGTCTGCAGCCCGAAGGCGTTCCTTGTCTAAAGCAAGCATCGCTCGTACCATGTTAGAACCTATCTTCATTCCCATATTTCTAAATACCTTGCACCTTACAATGTTGCCATCATTGAAAGTCGCAACAGCATCATACACACCAAAGTGAAGTGTTTCTATTCCAAGAAATACAGTCTTGGGGATTCTCGACCATATAACACTATTTACACTTTCATTGGGGTTTTGAGTTTTTCCGTGAATACACTTTTTCAACAGTTCAGGTGCTGCTAAGTCTCTGAAAATAGCTTTTATCACCTCCATTATTGCATGAGGCAGACTATGCTTATGAGTGTACACTTCACCAGTTAGCAATCCTTTGTTATATTTACACCAACTGTCTTCTTCTTTGGGACACAAGCTATGTTGGGGATTTTCATCGTCTTTATTGTTTACAGTAATAACACATACCTTTGGCTTTCCAACATTTCTCCTTTTCTTAAAAGCCTTCAGAGGATTTCTAATAACTCTACTTTTACTCATTATTATACTTCAACAAAACAGAGCCTCTAGAAACAGAATTAATTACGAATATTTTCGAGATAACGACAGAGTAAATAAACATGAAACAATCGACAATCACACCAGCGATATATATTGAACCATCACAGGTTAGCCACAACACATACTTTATCCTACATCACTAAAATGTACTTGATGAACACGGACGTTAATAATAACACCATTTGACAGCAGTTTAACAGCGCCACAGTGGGTCACGCCCATGTAGAACATATTTCAATAAAAATTTAAAAATAGTTGTAGTCTTCGGAATTGAATAAATTATATATCTCTTAAAAGGTAATAGTCTACAGATTCAGAAAACGCAAAAAAGTAAAAATTGAACTTTTCATGATTTTGAGCCTTTCCGGAGCCCCTTAAGTAGTTCTAAGTCTAGGGGACTGATGACCTCAGATGTTAAGTCCCATAGTTCTCAGAGCCATTTAAACCTAGCCGCCTATCAGAAGACCATACAGAGCGAAGAAGTACCGTCTGTGCGGAATTGCTTGCGCGTTATGAGACTGATCGTGACCAATTTTTGTCCAACACTGTCACAGGTGATGAAACAGTTTTTCATTACTTCGGACCGGAAACGAAACGGCAATCCAACGAGTGGCGTCACACCACTTCTCCTCCGAAGAAAAAGTTCAAAGCCGCACACTCACCAGATAAAGTCATGGCGACGGTCTTGTGGGACTTTGAAGAGGTTATTCTGTTTGATTGCCTCCGTCGTAGTGCTGCGATCCAGTTCGAAGTATGCTTTGAAACGCTTAGCAGATTGAAGATACGACTTCAGCGTGTTCATCGCTACGAGAGTGCGAACGGTCTTCTCCATGACAATGCAAGGCCTCATGTAAGGCTGTGCACCCGAGAGGAGCTCAAAGAACTTCATTAGATTAGATTAGACTAGATTCAGTTTTCCTTCCATAGACCCAAAAAATGGATTTGATTCTCGCGGGTGTGGAACATGTCAGAAAGTATGACATAAAAACAAAAACATTTGAATATAATACTTACTACCCTGATCATTTGTCAGGAGATAGTCGAAAATAAGTTAATACAGTGTAGTAAACTGGGACAGCTAATATTTACAGAATTAACACACTGTCAGAATGAAACACTGTTATCCACTATTAATAAATTTATCATACACAAAATACCTAATCTTGACTGCTGTGACCAAGTGTTGTCAAAATTGAAATCTAACTGATATTTTTACTTAAGCTGACTCAGCAGTATCTGTTAAGGTATTCATCTATGGAGTAGAAGGAGTTGCCTATCAAAAAGTCTTTCAAACTCTGTTTAAACCGTGCTTTATCTGAAACCAAATTTTTAATGGTTACTGGCAATTTATTAAAAATGTGTGTTCCTGAATATTGGACCCCTTTTTGGACCAAGGTAAGTGATTTCAGGCCTTTATGTAGATTCTTCTTATTCCTAGTATTGATACTGTGTACTGAGCTATTGGTTGGAAATGGAGATGTATTACTTGGAACAACTTTCGTTAAGGATTATATATATACTGAGAAGCAGTGGTTAGAATACAAAATTCCTTGAACAGGTTTCTACAAGATGTTCTTGAATTTACACCACAAATGATTCTTACCATTCGCTTTTGCACTCTAAAAAGTATTGCTCGGTTTGATGAGTTGCCCCAGAATATGATCCCATACGACACAATAGAATGAAAGTAAGCAAAATATGCAAGTTTTTTTATATTTATATCTCCTACATCTGACATCATCACAGCAAATACAGACTTGTTTAGGCGCTTAAGCAATTCTGTGGTATGCCCTTCCCAACTGAATTTACTATCGAGTTGTAATCCCAGAAATTTAACAATATCAACCTCTTCGATCTAGATGTCTTCATATGTTATACCTATGCTGGAAGGAAATCTCTCACAGGTTGTGAACTGCATATAGTGGGTCTTCTCAAAGATTAATGACAAAGAATTAGCTTTAAACCACTTATTAAGGTCAGTGAAAATTTGATTAGCAGCTATTTCTAAATCTGTACTTGATTTGCTACTTATTGCAATGTTTGTATAATCTGCAAACAAAACAAACCTTGCATCTGGCAATGTAACAGATGAGAGGTCATTAATATACACAAGAAAAAGCAATGGGCCCAAAATGGAACCTTGAGGAACACCACATGTAATTACTTCCTGGTCAGATGAAAACTTACTGCACTTACTGCACAGGTATTTCGTATTGGACTGTTCTTCCTCATCCACTCTTATTTTCGTCTACATGTACACTTTTTTCGACGTTTCAGATGACGTAGGCACCTAACTATTCTTACTGCACACACTCACGTCCACGAATATGTCCGCATATAATTTCAGTTCTCTTCAGGGCTCTGTGCCTCAAGGGAAACGTTATAGAATCGCTTTGTTGTCCTTCCGCCTGTCTATTTGTGAGACTGATAAGAGCCCTCTCTCTCACGAACGGGTATATGTATCATGTTCAAATTAATGTCACAAATTAAGGACTGTGGTCTCTTGAAGGTGTAAAAATTTTAATCTTCTGTGTCACTTCAATAAAGAGATTTATGTCACATATTTTCATACTCGGAAACTCAAACATAAAAACCATTAGGGTACTTCCCGTAGACTTAGAATAATGAAATTTGGTGAGAAACAAGGTTTCATAGTGCAAGTAACGAAAAATCCGAAAATTGCCAATTGCAATTACGTCAAACGAAAAAATATCTTTGTCTATTTTTTTAACCTTCTCTTTGTCTGTTCGTCTGTTAAGACCCTTCTTCTCTGAAACAGTTTGGTGTATCAAGCTGAAATTTATGTCATGCATTAAAGTCTACTGTCCCTTGGCGGCGGAAAAATTGTAACCTAAGTCCATGCAATCAAAAGGTTCTGTCATTTATGTAACATATTTTGATATTCGAAAGCTCACTCATCAAAACTTCCCGTTGACCTAGAATCATGAAAATCAGTGTGAAGCAAGGTTTCAAAGTACAGCTAAACTAAAAAAACATGAAAACTATAATTATATCACATAAAAATATGTTTTGCCATTTGAACGTACATTACATTCATCATCCGTCAAAAGCATAATAGAGGAACATTACTGCATGCAAACATAAAATGTTAGATGTAGTCACGTTTTAGTAAGTAAATAAAATATGTTTTATTAAAACTTCACTCTCTACATACGTAAACTGAAGCCCCCCACTCGCTTGTGTTTGTGTGTACTAGCTAATCATAGGAACTACTGTAGAGATTTTGATGCGACCTTGGAATTGTCGATACTCAGGATGGATGAACTATATATGTAATATTAAATTTGTACGGGACCCTTAGTCAGTGAGTCCTACTCGCTCTTGACAAATTTTTTAAACCTTTTTGCGGCGCTGAGCTGGCTGAAGGGATGCCAGAAAATACTTTTTGCTAAAAATAAATGTTAATAACTACGTCCGTGAACAGTGACATTGATCAGTAAGGTAGGTAGCTATCCGATAATCATTGACTGAAGTTTCACTAACGTCTTGTTCTTTCCTTCCTCAAAAATCTTGAAAGGTCCTTGTCCACGATGCTACAGACCTGCTATTGAAACATTTCCAGATAATCAGTACTCACTATTGGACTGTTTTCATACCTAAAGTTGTGGCCGGATGGACTACATATTCGAACGTCAAAGTCGAGTGTTCCGAGTTTCTGACGTCATAGTGAAGAAAAACTGTTTTGCTCGAATTCGTACACAACGGTGAGTTGAGGTTGGCTACAGAGTGATGCAGCAACTGTCTTCGTACGAGCAGAAATGATTAGCGAACAAGTTAACACAACAAACAGACGATTTACTTAACATGTATTTCTCCAAGTGTACAAAGACGCATTACAAATAATGCAGTAAGAAACAGAGTCCAGCTATCACAATGTCAACAAGGATGAGGCTTCTAAATTAAGTACAAACAATGATGTCATAGCTAAGAGGCTCCAAGTGCGAGTGGGCTGTGTTGCTGCCACTGACCGTTCTATATCGCGGAGGGCAGAGCCACTGGGGATGTGGCTCAGCGGGTCGCCGGATCCCACATTGGCGTCTGATGGAAACTTACAATTCCGTTGCCAACTTTCAGACGTCTGTGCGATGGTATCGATACACGATAGCACAAAAAACACATTGGTGAGTATTAGTGTATGCATGTGGTACAGTCGGCAGCAGGCCAGCGTTCGTCAGAAGTTGTGTTGTCACATGCTGGCGGGAAGAGAGGAATTTACGATGGGCTTCCTGTGGGGGATCATGACAGGCTGAGCGCATGGGATGGCACCCTCTGATTGGGACACTTACTGGGGAGCTGTGGTGCCCCTTTGTGTCTGAAGACGGCACGGGACGTCGCATCGCTCATGTTCTACAGACTCGCAAGAGAATATGTTTTCTTTAGAAACGAGGAGTGACTAATGCAGGTAGAACCTCTGGCTGACAAAGCTGTCCCTTCAGCGGCGCTGAGCTGGCTGAAGGTTCCCCCCTGAAAACTTCTTTTGCTAAAAAAAAATGATGCCGAGGAAAGCGGTAGCTGAAGAATGCGGAAGCAGGTAATATCTTTTCCAGACTCTCATGAAAGCACAGAACGCTTCAAGTTAGATGTTTGTCTTCTGACTTACATTCATGTGGGGGAGGACCTGCCATGAGAAGCTGGAGGGGTAAGTTTGGTCATGCATTTGCTTCAGGCGGTATCTTATTCTGCGATAGAAGTCTTAAGAGTATAGTCTGGTTTGTAGAGTGAACTTGCTCTTATTCAGAGTCAGGTAGTGAGCGGTAGCTTGCCTTGATTCGGGATACAATTTTTCCATCCTGCACTGGGCGCTGCAGTGGACTTTGACCATTAGCGTTAATGGTTTGTGCAGGCATCCTTGGGTAGCAGCCAGTGAGGGCGTGACATTCAGCAGCATCACGTCGCCTGCGATTGCAATCATCGAACCAGCCGCGGTGAGAACAGCGTGTAGTGTGAAGCTTGGTGGTGGTGGTGGTTAGTGTTTAACGTCCCGTCGACAACGAGGTCATTAGAGACGGAGCGCAAGCTCGGGTTAGGGAAGGAGTGGGAAGGAAATCGGCCGTGCCCTTTCAAAGGAACCATCCCGGAATTTGTCTGAAACGATTTAGGGAAATCACGGAAAACCTAAATCAGGATGGCCGGAGACGGGATTGAACCGTCGTCCTCCCGAATGCGAGTCCAGTGTGCTAACCACTGCGCCACCTCGCTCGGTGTGTGAAGCTTGAGACAGCAAAGTGCGGTAGGATGGTTAGATTTCAGATTAGGCAATGTGGGGCTAGATTAACAGTAATATGTATTCCTGCAGACCACAGAGTTTAGGCGCGTAGTTAATTACCTTTTGCCCTTTCACCTTGTACTGTTTGAGTCGAGTAATCACGCATCTTAATAGTTAAGGTCGAGAGAATATGAGTCATTGAGTCATGACAGAGGTAACTGTGTTTGTTTCCTTAACTGTTGAATCCTGCCTAGTTATCAAAGATGGGGTTTCTAGGAAACCAGCTTCTCGGATCGCTAGACAACAATTCAGGCACATCGTATTAATGAGTTTTATTACGAAAAGTACATGACAATGCTTAACTTTGTGTTAAACAGATGTGTCGCAAGCAGAGGGCGACGGACAAAATAAACGATGTTCTTCTGTATGAACAATTTCCAAGTAGCTGGTCTTGAAGTGCCTAATCTTGATGCTGCTGCAGAAGTGGGCCGCCACCAGTCGGCGAGGCACTTATGTCATCTTCGCATAGAGGCCGCTGCCGTCGCGTTGTCATCCTGGAGAGGGGTCGGTCAGCGTGCAATTGCCTGACGTCTTCTTCACAGGCCTCTCCACTCTCTCGTTGCCGAATGGCGTGCCGGCGCTTCACTTTATGCCGTAACAACAACCACCACAGTCTTACTTCCAGAGATTTCAGATAAATGTTAGGTTGTGTGTTGTTCATTATTAATGCTGTGTCATTTCTTGCCTTGGAGAATTCTACGTAATTATCCTATCCAAGCGCATTTTTCGCTCCTGGCGACCTAGTTTATCTTGTGTTTTTCTAAATCAATGAATGTTGTTGGATCATCAAATCTGATTTAGGAGATAGTGTGACTACCTGAATTATTGTACCATTTAATGCACCTCTATAATTTAGTTGGTATGGCTCTTATATGACTGTTTCTTCATTTATTCATAATCTGTCAAGTATCGATTTAGTAGCTTTTCTTGTCTGTGTCAGTTTTGGACCATTAGATTCATACACTATACCCAAAGTGTCAGGAAAGAGAACAAATTTTGCTTTGTCAGACGAGAGGAGTACAAGCATGTTATCTGTACAACCATCGTTTCAGTGTCATGGATAGCATACTCTTCATGACCACCAAGCAAACAAAATAAATCGTCATCATCCATTCCAGCCTCTGACCCTATATTCTCCAGTTGATCCACCTATTGCACTAGGATGTGTCTTATACGAAGATGTTGGTTTAGCTTTACGTTCACTTGTGATGAACAGACGTTGACAACGAACATGTAATCTAGTCATGCCATGTCTGTTCCAAGTATCAAGCACGCTGCTCCCCTCCTTCTGCTAAGGACCAAGGAAGGAAAATCGTGCTGTATTTCAGATGGCAATTTGGTTGCTGGTAGTGGGTACTGTCTCTTACGTCTCCAGAAGAAACAGCTACAAATCTCTGATCTGGGCCCTTTCCACAATTTTTGCAGTTTAAGGTGCAAGATCAGACAACGGCCCACAATTCGTGTCATCTGCACTCAACGATTTCTGCCGCTGTAGCGGCGTTTAATACCTGATCACTGTGTATCGAGCTTTTTAGCAAAAGTAATAAGAAGTAGTATTGATTAGCAGCTGCAGGCCAATAACCACAGTGTTGCGACATGTGGGTCAGAATAAGATACATGTAAGGGGATTGCGAGATGAGGTTAGCTGTGCTCAGGAGAAAAATGACCGAAGCAGGTGGGTCGATGTCACCACACCAGGACAAATCTCTTGTTACAGGCGACGTGACTACGTGCCAGGTTTTAGTGACACAAATGCGCCTCGGAGCGATATAAATATGTCTGAATTTTGAGACAGAAGCACTTGTCGTCGCTGGAGTCCAGCACCACCACGATGCCAGGCTCACACTGGACAGCAGAGACGACTGGGGATCGCCGACAACAGACCTGAGTTCAAGACGGGGATGCGCTTCTTGCCGCCAGTACTTAAGTTCCTCACGGAATTTCGTGCCATATCACCATCAACCTGCCGTCCGCACCTGCTGCTGGCAGCACTGAATTCACTTCCCAGGACTTTAACAGAACAGCGCCAGCCGCCGCCCGACTCCTGCCATAGAACAACGTGTCAAATCCCTGTGTCAGCAGTCTTCTCTCACCAACGAAGGAGGCGCCATTCTTCAGAGTGGTGTCAGCAGGGGATCGTTGAGCCCGTCACCGCACCATTTGGTGACAGTGGTGGTAGTAACAATGCCTACAACCGACATCTGTGGATGAAGAAAATGATTCTACCGCTGCGTGGGTGCAGTTTCGTCGACGCATTGTGGAATGAGTGCAATCTTTTTATTTTATTTTTGTTCGACTGCGATGTCATGGCAAATGAGTGGGTTTTATCAGGGGTAGAGAAATACTTGTTAAGTTCAGTGTGTGGCAGGTGGACGCAGATGGTATTTGGAGGAAGCGTGAATATAAGTTCGATATTTCAGTGCCTGTGGTGTTAAGAAGATCGTTCTTTACAACGGCACAGGCACTGCAGTGTAGCATTTATCCGCCAATACCAGGCAGCAACTTTCAATTAAAATGCCCTCCCCTGTATGGGAATTACATAATGTATGTACTCGTACAGGTTGTGATGCAGGAACGACGACATACAAAAGTTTGGGTTAGGGTGTGAGTCGTACGCGGACAGCCAAAGCGGTTAGGGCAACAGGTCGCTTAAAGGTGGAAATCCAGGTTCGAGTCCCGATCTAGCACTAATTTTCTTTGTCGTCATTCCCTTATACAGCTCTTTGCAACTGCGTGTACATTTCGTATATAAATGTGTTAGTTTTCAGTTGGTTACTACGGGCAATATGGGTATCATGAACAAGAGGTATGGCTCATCGCTTATTGTTGTTATGGTGATTCAGGAGGTGTAGCTAAGTTTGGTGTTGTTTCGATGTGTAGTAGCGGTTATGAGCAGCCTCTCAGCGAGAGTTGTTAAGTGACTATAAGAAGTAATATGACAGTGTTGTTATTAAGTGTTCTCGTGATTTGAGTCTGTTTCGCGCAGAGCAAGGAATATGGCTCAGTATTTAAGTGTTAGGATAGTGGTATGTTTAAGTGGTTTCTGTTTTCTCGTTTATGGTTGTGTAACTGACAAGAGGTAATCATATAGTGGTCACCACCACAAGAGCAGGGTTTTCGGTAATGCAATGTGCTACCACAGGATAGGTATCGAGAACTTTAAGAGGCTAGCGGAGAAGAAAAAGCGATCTAGGAGATTAGTTGATGCTGAGGTGAAGGAAGCAGCTTATTACAAACTTCCGGAGTATAGGGAGAAGATGCGGAGAAAGCAGGAGGACTGGGTAATGGAAAAAGGGCCTCAAGATGTGCGGATTATGTTAATTATGGAGAGAAGTGAAACAGAAGAAGCAGAGGGGAGGGACAAGGAGGAAGCTGAAAGGGAGAAGAGCAGGCTTGTGGATAGTTTACCAGTTCCTGCTAATTACCGTTAATGTACTTGAACCATTCGGTCCTCAAAGGAGTAGGTAAGAACGTAGCAGATGGGTGGATGGTTTCTTTAGTGGGAAAATAAAAGCAGTTGTAGATGATGGCATAATACAAATTCGTGGAAATTCACGCGATGCACATAATAATCACGTTGTTGACGTTAAAGAGAATAATGTACAAGTACCAGCTTCGATATGCAGTGGAACTGTGGAGTCTGAGGTAGCAGGATCGAGTGTGGGCTCTACTGAAGTGACTGAGTGTGGGGATAGCAACATGGGTGATTTAAGTGGAGTAGTATCTCCCCCTTTGGGCGACGATGCATGTTGTGCCGAGGCCATAGAGCCTGGGCCAGATGCACGAAGTGAATATGCTGGTGATTTTTACATCGTCCAAATAGGAACTGCAGATAATGTTATTGTTTTAGATACTACGGGGAATACACAAGAAATTATTGACAGTTGTGCCGAAAATGTTATGGCAGAAACGGTATAGATCAAATGTTTCCCCAGAAGCATTGTGAACAGATGAAAAGGAAGAGGAGACGAGTTCATAGAGTGGGAAATTAAGTCGAGAGGACTGAATCTGTTGAAGAGTGAAACGCCAGAAGTTCGGGAAGCAGCTCGAGGGCAAGTAATGAGTAATTGCAAGGCAAGCAGATGACCTGCACAGCGACCTGTTTACAGCACAGCCGAAGTCTGATGCACACGATGAGCATGAAGTGGGTGAAGGATGCAACAAGAGTCTGAAAGTAAACGTTCCAACTGAACATCACACCAAAGTTAACCTTCGGCGACAGAAAGCTGTTGCCAGTGTAGAGCTGTCATGAGGTGCGTGCGTCTAGTGTGTAAGATAAACCAGTTAAACCGTGAACAAATACATTAAGGAGTGATTCGCACGGTGTAGTGCCACTAGGCTCCAGGAAGTTGTTTTGGATGAGCAGGATTTCCGAAAAACAAAGCAATTCGAGAAAAATTCAATTTTTAACGGCCGATACAATAATGGGTGACTACAGCAGGGGGATAAAATAGTGAAGGCAGCAGAGGATCAAATAGGTAAAAAAACGAGGGCTAGTAGAAACCCTTGGGTAACAGAAGAAATATTGAATTTAACTGATGAAAGGAGAAAATATAAAAATGCAGTAAATGAAGCAGGCAAAAAGGAATACAAACGTCTCAAAAATGAGATCGACAGGAAGTGCAAAATGGCTAAGCAGGGATGGCTAGAGGACAAATGTAAGGATGTAGAGGCTTATCTCACTAGGGGTAAGATAGATACTACCTACACGATAGTTAAAGAGACCTTTGGAGAAAAGAGAACGACTTGTATGAATATCAAGAGCTCAGATGGAAACCCAGTTCTAAGCAAAGAAGGGAAAGCAGAAAGGTGGAAGGAGTATATAGAGGGTCTATACAAGGGCGATGTACTTGAGGACAATATTATGGAAATGGAAGAGGATGTAGATGAAGATGAAATGGGAGATATGATACTGCGTGAAGAGTTTGACAGAGTACTGAAAGACCTGAGTCGAAACAAGGCCCCCAGAGTGGACAACATTCCATTAGAACTACTGACAGCCTTGGGAGAGCCAGTCCTGACAAAACTATACCATCTGGTGAGCAAGATGTACGAGACAGGCAAAATACCCTCAGGCTTCAAGAAGAATATAATAATTCCAATCCCAAAGAAAGCAGGTGTTGACAGATGTGAAAATTACGGAACTATCAGTTTAATAAGTCACAGCTGCAAAATACTAACACGAATTCTTTACAGACGAATGGAAAAATTGATAGAAGCCGACCTCGGGGAAGGTCAGTTTCGATTCTGTAGAAATGTTGGAACACGTGAGGCAATAATGACCCTACGACTCATCTTAGAAGAAAGATTAAGGAAAGGCAAACCTACATTTCTAGCATTTGTAGACTTAGAGAAAGCTTTTGACAATGTTGATTGGAATAGTCTCTTTCAAATTCTGAAGGTGGCAGGCGTAAAATACAGGGAGCGAAAGGTTATTTACAATTTGTTCAGAAAGCAGATGGCAGTTATGAGAGTCGAGGGACATGAAAGGGAAGCAGTGGTTGGGAAGGGAGTGAGACAGGGTTGTAGCCTATCCCCGATGTTATTCAATCTGTAGATTGAGCAAGCAATAAAGGAAACAAAAGAAAAGTGTGGAGGAGGAATTAAAATCCATGGAGAAGAAACAAAAACTTTGAGGTTCGCCGATGACATTGTAATTCTGTGAGAGACAGCAAAGGACTTGGAAGAGCAGTTGAACGGAATGGACAGTGTCTTGAAAGGAGGATATAAGATGAACATCAACAAAAGCAAAACTAGGATAATGGAATGTAGTCGAATTAAGTCGGGTGATGCTGAGGGAATTAGATTAGAAAATGAGACGCTTAAAGTAGTAAAGGAGTTTTGCTATTTGGGGAGCAAAATAACTGATGATGGTCGAAGTAGAGAGGATATAAAATGTAGACTGGCAATGGCAAAGAAAGCGTTTCTAAAGAAGAAAAATTTGTTAACATCGAGTGTAGATTTAAGTGTCAGGAAGTCATTTCCGAAAGTATTTGTATGGAGTGTAGCCATGTATGGAAGCGAAACGTGGACGGTAAATAGTTTAGACAAGAAGAGAATAGAAGCTTTCGAAATGTGGTGCTACAGAAGAATGCTGAAGATTAGATGGGTAGATCACATAACTAATGAGGAGGTATTGAATAGAATTGGAGAGAAGAGGAACTTGTGGCACAACTTGACTAGAAGAAGGGATCGGTTGGCAGGGCATGTTCTGAGACATCGAGGGATCACCAATTTAGTATTGGAGGGCAGCGTGGAGGGTAAAAATTGTAGAGGGAGACCAAGAGATGAATACACTAAGCAGATTCAGAAGGATGTAGGCTGCAGTAGGTACTGGGAGATGAAGAAGCTTGCACAGGATAGAGTAGCATGGAGAGCTGCATCAAACCAGTCTCAGGACTGAAGACCACAACAACAACAACAGCAGGGGGCACATTCAGGAACTTCCTTGTGACATAGCGGCCCACCCCTGACAATGACAATAGCCCAGAATGGCTGCTAGAAGGGTGCAGGCACGGCACATTATAAGGCTCCGAGACCTTCTGGGCTCCCTTTGCTGGGCCTCATACTTTTCGCTTTATGGACTCCAGGAACTGTCATTGGAAACAGGGGGCATCAAATGTTTGAGATAGCAGCTGGCGGGACTATTTGATCCCCAGCAGATCCGGCCATGTCATATGAGAGACCACCATCCCCCCATGTCATCTGAGAGACCACCATCCCCCCACCTCCTCCGGAAAATTATGACACAGCGGATGCCCAACCACCATCCACCAAAGCTGCCACCTCATTACATAGCGTCCTAGCTGGCATTGGCAGTCTCCTCTGCCTTCTACCTCATGCCAATACGAACCCCATCCATGCAGCGAAGAACTACACAGGACAAAGTGGAAGCTGAGATTTGTTAAGGTGTAGGCTCCCAGGGAGGCTGATCCTTGTCCTCCCAGTCCAATGCCCCCCCCCCCCTCCCCCCACGCCTGGTTCAAGCAGGCAAGTAATGCCTTGGACATTACCAGCCCTACACGTCAGTTACACGAATGAGAGGCTTGGTGTCTCACACAGCGAGTGACGAGGAAATGAAGAAGCTGGAGGCGACTCATGGCAACAGTGGTTTGTGCTCTCTGTGCTGAGACCTCTGTGTGCTGAAGCCACGTGGTATGACATGTGCGATACCCCTTGCTACTTAAGGATGGCGCTAGCCATGGCCAAGACACTTCGCTAAAGTTTATTAAGCTGTTTGTTCCGCTGAATTTGTTATAAGATATATTGACTTTGCTGTTGTGTATGGATTACTCACTTATTTGTTCTTTTGGACTGTTTGTGCTAGCTTATAATATCTTGACAATTCCAACATTTCTTTGAAGTATGAGAGATGTACTTTGATTTTCTCACGCTTTCTGACAAAGTACGAGACTGTGTGTCTGCTTCGCTGTACTTCTGTGCACTGTACTCTCGAACAGTCTACTTTTTTGAGGTCTTCATAACGCTATATTCTGGCAAGATAACGCAAGACCGCATGTTGCCTGCGCTGTGCTCATCTGCCTCGATAGAGAGGGTGTTCGACTGTTGCTCTAGCCAGTCCTTTCTCCAGATCTCTACCTCTACATGTGCCGACTGTAAACCACTGCCGGCCGCAGTGGCCGAGCGGTTCTAGGCGCTTCAGTCTGGAACCGCGCGACCGCTACGGTCGCAGGTTTGAATCCTGCCTCGGGCATGGTTGTGTGTGATGTCCTTAGGTTAGTTAGGTTTAATTAGTTCTAAGTTCTAGGGGACTGATGACCTCAGATGTTAAGTCCCATAGTGCTCAGAGCTATTTGAACCATTTGATTTGTAAACCACTTTACGGTGTGTGCCAGAGGAAACTTTGTGCGTGATTGTTGCTTCCGCCTTTTCCTGTTCTAGTCGCGGATGGTTTATTTGAAGAACGATTCCTGGTAAGCCTCAATAGAAAGTAAAATTAGAGAGATTCGAGCTCGCACAGAGGTTTCCATTACTGCCTCCTGGAATGGTTTGGCAGATGAGATATACAGCTAGAATGTGTTAGGGGTTCGACGAGAGGTTTTTGTGACTTGTATGGTAAGGAACTGCTCCCTAAAAATCAGCTTTTCCTCAACTGTTCACCGAACTGCTAGCGATGCGTATTGGGTGGGCTAGCCCTTCTCACTATCAACTATAATGAAAGAAGAATGACTGATAATACTTATGTTGTTCTGTTATTTTCCAGTTTCTGGTAGATAGCGAGCGCTATGTCTATGGACTGGTGTACTACCGGTGCCCTCGTTGTTCTGACGGCGTGGCTCCTGTGGAAGTACCTGTCGTGGAACTATGGATACTGGCAGAGTCTGGGAGTGCCCTGCCTGGAGCCTTCGGTGCCGTTTGGGAACATGAAGGACGCCATTCTCGGCAAGAAACACGTCACCGAAGTCATCAGAGACATATACAAGTAAGGTCAACGAAACACCAAAACTATGTAATCGAATATTCACGCATATTGAGTGTCCATGTCCGTCAGTAGAAATTTATACAAGACTCTAAAAGTGGTATTTTTGATATAAATGAGTCAATCAGTTCCGAGGTGTAGCATATCACAAGAACTGTACTGGTACAATTATTTAAAGGAGAGGTCTACCGGAATCACGGGAATCACTTCTACAAGTGTAACAGAATGCAGTAATGAATAAAAACTCTGTGTTCGGAAGGGGGAGAGGGGCAGCAAATGCCCCCATTAGTTTTACATGTTTTATTTTTCTACACGGGCTCTGTCATGCTCTATGTACCTAGGTGAGCACTGTGTAAGAGCATATATTCCCTGTTCGTCAAAGCTCTTCTCCTGCGTTCACAGTCATGCTTTCACTGCACGAATTATGCTCTCACCTTCTTAAAAGTTTGAACCACATAGAGAAGCCTGGAGGGATTCAAACAGGTGGAGATCTGCTGATGGCACCTGTTCTGCACTATGGGGTGAATGAGAAAATGTCGAACTCAATTTGGGGGTGTGTTTTCGGCTTCAGAGACTTCTGTGGGGGCGAATATTGTAATGGTGGAGCAAGGTTCCTTTTGGAACCTTGTCAGACCGAACACGCCAGAAATGGTTTTTGAGTCTGTTGAGAGTCTTCACATATGCCTCTGTATTGATGGTTGTCCCTTTTGCCTACATATCCACGAATATGAAACTAATCCAAAGACTGTCACGATGATTTTGAAGAAGTCCATATTTCATCGCATAATAAGCAATATTTAACGCTTTCCTAAGCCTTGAATATACAGAGACTATATAGCACCACATGCACTGTCTCACAAACGAAATATGTTTGTTCTCAAATTCTGTTAAATATTGTAAAGACGAAACAAAGCAAAAATAATTATGAGAGAGTGCGCTATATACATGAATATAATGGCAACAGATATTTTGACAGTTTTCTGGCAGTTTGCATTATAGTATCTATAGTACATTATATTATATACTAGTGACTAGATACAATTTTACATTCATAAATCTTATGGCGCTGGCTACTAAATTTACGTTGTTACAGCTTGTTGAACGCTACACCGTCGACAACTTGTTTTTAGAGCCATCAGTCTTTCGACTGGTTTGATGCTGCATGTCACGAATTCCCCTCCGGTGTCAACCTTTTCATTCAGGCTCTTGCACTTGCAACCTATGTCCTTAAGTATATACTGGACTCATCCCAGTTTCTGTCTTTCTCCACGGGTTTTACCCTCTATAGCTCCTTGTATAAAGCGAGTTATTTCCTGATATCTTAACAGATGTACTACCATCCTGCCCCTTCTTTTTGTCAGTGTTTTCCATACATTCCTTTCCTCTCCGATTCTGCGGGAAACCTCATGTTTTACCTTAGCAGTCCACCTAATTTACAACATTCTTCTGTGCCACAACGTCTCAAATGTTTCTATTCTGTTCCGGTTCTTCCACAGACTATGTATCACTGCCAAACAATGCTATGTTCCAAACGCACATTCTCAGAAATTTCTTCCTTAAATTAATAACTATCTTTGATACTCCGCTTAATAGGTCAGGAGTCCTACACACAAGAGGCGGCCACACGGGTAGCGGGGGCTGTGTGGAAGGGACTGTGCGTTTTTTTAAGATTGTTAGAGGGTCTCATGGGACCACAGAAGGGGCGTCCGTCTAAAAGAGGGCTGGTAAAACACAGTAAGGTAGTTGTAGAAACGATTGGTATTGTAGTTGTAAATTGTCGTAGCTGTGTTGGGAAAGAACCAGAGCTCCAAGCCCTAATAGAAAGCACTGAAGCTCAAATAGTTGTAGGTACAGACAGCTGGCTAAAGCCGGAAGTAAGTTCAGCCGAAATTTTTTCAAACGATCTAACAGTGTTCGGAAAGGATAGATTAAATACAGTGAGTGGTGGAGTATTTATTGCTGTCAGAGGTAGTTTGCCTTGTAGCGGAACTGAAGTAGATAGTTCGTGTGAAATAGTATGGATAGAGGTTATACCTGACAATCGGACTAAACTATTGATTGGATCGTTTTACCGACCCCCCGACTCAGAAGATATAGTTACTGAACAGATGCCGGCCGGAGTGGCCGAGCGGTTCTAGGCGCTACAGTCTGGAACCGCGCGACCGCTACGGTCGCAGGTTCGAATCCTGCCTGAGGACCCGCCAGGATAGCCGAGATGTCCTTAGGTTAGTTAGGTTTAAGTAGTTCTAAGTTCTAGGGGACTGACGCCCACAGAAGTTAAGTCCCATAGTGCTCAGAGCCATTTCAACCATTTGTCCGCAACTCGTGGTCGTGCGGTAGCGTTCTCGCTTCCCACGCCCGGGTTCCCGGGTTCGATTCCCGGCGGGGTCAGGGATTTTCTCTGCCTCGTGATGACTGGGTGTTGTGTGATGTCCTTAGGTTAGTTCTAAGTTCTAGGGAACTGATGACCATAGATGTTACGTCCCATAGTGCTCAGAGTCATTTGAACCATTTTAGCCATTTACTGAACAGTTCAAAGAAAACTTGATTCTCATCTCAAATAAGTACCCCGTTCACACAGTAATAGTCGGTGGTGACTTCAATCTATCCTCGATATGCTGCAAAAATTAGACGTTTAAAGCCGGCGGCAGGCATAAAACGTCATCCGAAACTGCACTGAATGCTTTCTCAGAAAATTATTTCGAGCAATTAGTTCACAAGCCCACTCGAAGCGTAAATGGTTGCGAAAGCATACTTGACCTTTCAGCAACAAATAATCCTGGACAAATAGTGAGTATTATGACGAATACAGGGATTAGCGACCACAAGGCAGTTGCTGATAGGCTGAATACACCTACAACCATCAAAAAGAAACGCAAAGTATATTTGTTTTAAAAAAGCCGATAAAAATGCTCTTAACGCCCTTTTAAGAGACAGTCTCCACTCCTTCCGATCTGATCATTTACGTGTAGAAAAGTTGTGGAATGTTTTCTACAGCAGTTGACAGATATATACCACATAAATTAATAAGTGATGGTACTGACCCCCCGTAACCTTATCTTCTCCTCCTTCCCCTACAACTGCATCCAACCTCCAGGACTATTAGATTTTCATCTCCCTTTACCTACTGAATTGCTCGTTCGGTATCCTCACACACTTCCTCTATCTGCTCATATTCGGCATGTGTAAGTGAACTATTATTGTCGATGGTGGCTCGCTCTCGATTCTAATGAGAACAACCCTGTCACTGAACTGGTTACAGTAACTCACTTTCTGTCCAACCTACTTATTCATAACAAATCATACTCTCGTTATACCATTTTCTGCTTCTGTTGATATTACCCTATGCTCATCTGACCAGAAATCCTTGTCTTCTTTCCCTTTCACTTCAGTGATACCCACTAATCTACATTAGGCCTTAGCATTTCCATTTTCAGATTTTCTAGCTTCCCTGCCACGCTCGAACTTCTGACATTCCATGCCCCGATTCGTAGAACGCTATTGTTTCGTTGACTGTTGAATATTTTTCTCATGGTAACCTTCCCCTTGAAAGCCCTTTCCCGCAGATCTGAATGGGGAACTAATCCGGAATCTTTTGGCAATGGAGAGGTCACCATGACACTTTTTCAGTTACAGGCCACAAGGTTGTTGGTAGAATGAGGGTGACTTCTTATGTCGGAAGTCTTCGGCCGCGATTGCTGATGATTTTTATTCAAAATTTAAGCAGTGACGGGGTTCGAACACGCGACGAAGGACGTTATGATTACTAATGAAAGACGTTGCCCCTAGACCCCTAGTAATGAAAGATAATGAGTGCTGCACTCCATTATGACCACATCCCAGACAAATGAGTAGAGTTTTTGAAGACAAGGCCCAGCAGGCAGCTGTGCGCGATGAAACAAAATCAGTTTACTTAAACGTACTCACACGCACATGTCATACAATATTCCACAGTACCTGACATATTAATTTCCTATTATTGCCTCTTACCCTGAAGTACTCAGTTTGGGATCATCTGCTACCTGTATAGTTTTGACTCCAAAGGTTTGTGACACCTTATATACCACAGTCATGCAAACTTCAGCGCATAGTACCAGTCGAATGCACAGTTTTGTCTGCTGCAGCCAGGGTGGCATTATGTTCCTTCGAGTGCAACAAATATTCATTTTTTCGGTTCACATCTGCTGATCGGTTCTGGATGACGAACCTGTGTTTAGATATTATCGTCACTGTCCATCAGCAGCCTATGAAGGTTTTCCTTCCAATCCTTGCGAGTTTATGGCAGTGATTTTTCTCTCTCTAGACTTCGGCGTTACACTAACTGTTGCGTCATTAAGACTACCAAACGAACTTTCGTTTGTGTGTAAATTAACACTCGCTGGAGCAGACTTCAATCTCTTTAATATTAGAATAAATCTATTCAACATTGTTTACCTGCACAGCGTCCCCATTGCACCTCTACCGGCGCAGAATGTACTAGAAGGCTCATTAACTACTTTCTACACGTGCCCGAGTTTAACGTACCGGTGGCAGGCTGCTACTGGCCTCGCACTTCAGTTCGGCCACTAAATTGAGTTTCGGCGCCATTCGGTCAAGCTGTCTTTTCTCATCTCTCACACCACCAACTACGGTGTTAGTCCCAAGAATACGCTTGTCTGTAACCTACGGACGAGGAAAGGGAATGTCGCTGCCGTGGGTTTGTATGTTGCAGTTTTGTGGTGTCCTGCATTACCACGAACTTACTCTGATTCTATGTCAGTTGGTTAATTTTTATTCACAGTTATTGTTAAGTTTGATATACCGATGAGTCAAAACATTATGATCGCTGCCCACAGCGAGACTGAATGCCGCCTGCTGGTGACGCGGGTAAGCAATGATGTAAGGAAAGTATACAGGGTGTCCGGAAAACAAACTTCTAGGACTTATGGCGGGGAGTGAGTACACAACATTTAGCCTGCCCAGCTAGCCGCGCGACCTAACGCGCTGCTTCCCGAGCAGGAAGGCGTGCCGGTCTCCTGCACGAATCCGCCCGGCGGATTTGTGTCGAGGTCCGGTGTGCCGGCCAGCCTGTAGATGGTTTTTAGGCTGTTTTCCATCTGCCTCGGCGAATGCGGGCTGGTTCCCCTTATTCAGCCTCAATTACACTACTTTGGCGATTGCTGTGCAAACGTTGTCTCCACGTATGCATACACCATAATTACTCTACCACGCAAACATTTGGGGTACACTCGTCTGGTATGGGACGTTCCTGGGCGGGGGGATGTCCACTGGGGGCCGAACCGCACAAAAATCCTGGGTTCGGTGTTAGGCGGCGGTTGGGTGGGTGGACTGCTGTGGCCTGATACGGCGGGGACGAAGTCTCTCCGTCGTTTCTAGGTCCCCGGTTCAATACACGATACACATAATATTATGAAGAGAAACCGATCTCTGGAAATGTACCGTTTCTGATTGAACATTTACGCAGTTCTTTTCAGACAGTAGTTAACTATTGGTAACTGCAGCACCTACAAAAATTCTGACTTTACTGTTAATAATGTCTGTGAGGTCATTAACCTACGTCATGAGCAGCAACGATACTAACACACTTCCCTTCTGCGCACCCGAAGTTACTGCTTCTTCTGTCGATGGCTCTCCATTGGAGTGAAAGTGCTGCTTGAGCTTGTGTGGGAAAAGTTCTGTTGCGACAAGACATGGAAGTATTGTACAAAACACGAGGTGAGGATCTGAGTGCTCTATGGTCGTATCAGACATGAATGCAGAACGGCATTCTATCTAAGAGCTGCTATAAAACATACTATATTAATTGTTCAGTGCAATCTCTTTATATAGGAAAGAAACATGGGTTACTATACTTTCAGTTACCAAGTTGTGGCTGTTTTTCAAGGTCACCCAGGTACCCACATTTGACTGCTTATGAATCATTATCCAAGAAGACAGACAAAAAAATGTGCTTAAGATTTTTAGTAGGGTAGCGAATAACAAAACAAACATTATTGTACGTAAGTCTTATTGACTGAAACATGTACTCGTAGATTTACACACAGAAAACTAGTCTTTCCATATGTTTGTCCGATGCAGGATGTTATTCAAACTACTTCGAGTAACATCCTGCTCAATTTGTAACTTGTAATTTAAATCTATATCTGAATCCAACCATTAATTTGTTGAAAACAAAGAAGGTATGTTCTTGAAGTCTATTTTATATCTATTTTTTTGCTATTAACTATTTCTTTTAAGGCCTTAACAGTTATATGCTCTCCTTGTAGTTCTAGCATAGAGCACTCGGTCATTTTAATTTTTGCTTTTATTTCCTGTTTTACGCTATTGTTAAAGCATTCCACATCTTCTTGGATGTATGTGGCCAACTGTCTTTCTCCAGATTTTTGCGAAATTTCTGTATAGGACTTCAAGCTTACAACATCCGCAGATCAACTTTAAACGTAGTTATCCCGTCAGTTTTAAACTCTGTAAGCAGCTCTTCTGTTGCTAGATGCGCAATGTTCACTCCACCACATTTCGATACGATGTAACCATATTTTTTTAAGCCGATCCAAATGGGAATGGATGTTAACTGACAGAGTAAACGTCCTCGAATACACGATTTTCTTCAAGCATTCCAACTTGTGGCCACTTTCCATTGCTGTTTCAGAAAATATTGTCATTTTGTGTTTCCCAGTCATACCCAAGCTCTTTCATAAACTGTGAGTAAAAAACTTTGTAAACGATACGTGGATACGTCAATGGCCTGTTCTTTTCTCAATAACTGTATGTATTCTTCCACTGTGGCAACTGATTACTCAAGTACTGCATTTCTCATTATTTGACTTTAACTTTTTCCATTCTCAGTTTCGTTTTGTGTGTACGTAACACATTAAGTGCACGTAAAGGAGAAATTTCTTTAATGAGGAATGGCTTCAGTCTGCTTGATACATTGTTTCTTCTCCCTGAGACCTGAAGAATAACACCATTCATGCGAACCAGTCCTAATTCATCAATACCTGTATCTAACGGTATTGTGGAGAACAATATCCTGGATTGAGAAAAATGTACTTGTCCAGCTTAAATATAAAACATATAATACTTGTATCATCTTTGTTCTAAGTGTTTGACAAGGTATAGGTACGCGATATCTCCGTCTTAAATTGTGACTAGACAGCTAGGTCCACCATTGCGCAGTAAAGCGATACTTACTGCAAACCCCCAAGTGTGATACGCATCGTCACCCCCGAACGGATAAGGCCCACATTGGGTGCGCGTATATTCGGATCTCCGGGAGGGGACTGCCAAGGGGGAGGTTACAATGAGAAAAATATTGAATAATCAACGAAAGGAAAACGTTCTACGAGTCGATGCGTGGAATGTCAGAAGTTTGAACGTGATAGGGAAACTAGAAAATTTGAAAACGGAAATGCAAAGACTCAATCTAGATAGGAGTCAGTGAAGTGAAGTGCAAAGAAGACAAGCATTTCTGATCAGATGAGTATAGGGTAATATCAACAGAAGCAGAAAATGATATAACGGGAGTAGGATTCGTTGTGAATAGGGAGGTAGGGCAGAGAGCGTGTTACTGTGAACAGTTAAGTGACAGGGTTGTTCTTATCAGAATCGACAGCAAACCAACGCCGACAAAGATAGTTCTGGTATACATGCCGACATTGCAAGCTGAAGATGAAGAGATAAAGTGTACGAGAATATTGAAAGGATAATACAGTATGTAAAAGGGGATGAAAATCTAATAGTCATGGGGGAATGGAACGCAGTTGTAGGAGAAGGAGTAGAAGAAAAGGTTACAGGAGAATAAGGGCTTGGGACAGAGAATGAGAGGAAAAAAACTAATTGAGTTCTGTAACAAGTTTCAGTTAGTAATAGCGAATACTCTGTTCAAGAATCACAAGAGGAGGAGGTATACTTGGAAAAGGGCAGGTGATACGAGAAGATTTCGGCTAGAATACATCATGGTCAGACAGAGGTTCCGAAATCAGATACTGAATTGCTAGGCATACCCAGGAGCAGATACAGACTCAGATCACAATATAGTAGTGATGAACAGTAGGCTGAAATTTAAGTCATTAGTCAAGAGGAATCAATACGACAGAAGTGGTATACGGAAGTACTAAGGAGTAACGAGATACAGTTGAAGTTCTCTAGAGCTATAGATACAGCAATAAGAAATAGCTCAGTAGGCAGTACAGTTGAAGAAGAATGAACATATCTAAAAAGGGCCATCACAGAAGTTGGAAGGAAAACATAACTACAAAGAAGATAACTCCGAAGAAACCATGGGTAACAGAAGAAATACTTCAATTGATCAATGAAAGGAGGAAGAACAAAAATGTTCCGGGAAACTCAGGAATACAGAAATACAAGTAGCTGAGGAATGAAATAAATAGGAAGTGCAGGGAAACTAAGACGAAATGGTTGCAGGTAAAATGTGAAGACATCGAAAAACAAATGACAATCGGAAGGACAGACTCAACATAGAGGAAAGTCAAAACAACCTTCGGTGACATTAAAAGCAAGGGTGATAACGTTAAGAGTGCAGCGGGAATTCCACTGTTGAATGCAGTGGAGAGAGCGAGTAGGTGGGAAGAATACATTGAAAGCCTCTATGAGGGGAAAGATGTGTCTGATGTGATAGAAGAAGAAACAGGAGTTGATTTAGAAGAGATCGGGGATCCAGTACTAGAATCAGAATTTTAAAGAGCTTTGGAGGACTTAAGATCAAATAAGGCAGAAGGGATAGATAACATTTCATTAGAATTTCTGAAATCATTTGGGGAAGTGGCAACAAAACGACTATTCACTTTGGTGTGTAGAATTTATGAGTCAGGCGACACACCATATGACTTTCGGAAAAGCATCCTCCACACAATTCCGAAAACGGCAAAAGCTGACAAGTGCGAGAATTATCGCACAATCAGCTTATCAGCTCATGCATCAAAGTTGCTTTTAAAAATAATATACAGTAGAATGGAAAAGAAAATGGAGCATGCGTTAGATGACGATCACTTTGCCTTTAGGAAAGCTAAAGGCACGAGAGAGGTAGTTCTGACGTTGCGGTTAATAGTGGAAGCAAGACATAAGAAAAATCAAAACACGTTCATAGGATTTGTCGAGCTAGAAAAAAAAGCGTTCGACAATGTAAAATGGTGCAAGATGTTCGAAATTCTGAAAAAAGTAGGAGTAAGCTATAAGGAGAGGCGGGTCATACACAATATGTACAACAGTCAAGAGGGAATAATAAGAGTGGACGACCAAGAACGAAGTGCTTCTATTAAAAATGGTGTAAGACAATGATGTAGCCTTTCGCCTCTACTGTTCAATCTGTACGTCGAGGAAGCAATGATGGAAATAAAAGTAAGGTTCAGGAGTGGAATTAAAATTCAAGGTGAAAAGATATCAGTGACACTATTCGCTGATGACATTGCTATCCGGAGTGAAAGTGAAGAAGAATTACATGATTTGCTGAACGTAATGAACAGTCTAATGAGTACGGAGTATGGATTGAGAGTAAGTCGGAGAAAGACGAAGGTAATTAGTAGTAGTAGAAATGAGAACAGCGAGAAACTTAACATCAGGATCGATGGTCACGAAGTAGATGAAGATAAGGAGTTCTGCTACCTCGGCAGTAAGATAACCGATGACGGACGGAGCAAGGAGGACATCAAAAGCAGACTGGCAATGGCAAAAAGGGCATTCCTGGCCAAGAGAAGTCTACTAATATCAAATATTGGCCTTAATTTGAGGAAGAAATTTCTGAGAATGTACGTCTGGAGTAGCGAATTGTGTTGTAGTGAAACAATGACTTTGGGAAAACCGGAATAGAAGAGAATCGAAGCATTTGAGATGTGGTGCTACAGATGAATGTTGAAAATTAGGTGCACTGATAAGGTATGGAATGAGGAGGTTCTGCGCAGAATCGGAGGAAAGGAGTGTGTGGATAGCACTGATAAGGAGAAGGGACAGGATTATAGGACATCTGTTAAGACATGAGGGAATGACTTCCATGGTACTGGCGGGAGCTGTAGAGGACAAAAACTGTAGAGGAAGACAGAGATTGGGACACATCGAGTAAATAATTGAGGACGTAGGTTGCCAGTGCTACTCTGAGATGAAGAGGTTAGCTCAGGAAAGTAATTCGTGGCGGGCCGCATCAAACCAGTTTGAAGACTAATGACCAAAAAAAAAAATGTGCATTTATATTTTTGGTCATATATATATATATATATATATATATATATATATATATATATATATACTTGGTCATCAGTCTTCAAACTGGTTTGATGCGGCCCGCCACGAATCCTTTCCTGTGCTAACCTCTTCATCTTAGAGTAGCACTTGCAACTTACGTACTCTGTTATTTACTCAATGTATTCCAATCTCTGTCTTCCTCTATAGTTCTTGTCCTCTAGGGTACTTGCACCGCAAATGGAAAGTGCTGTTGATATGCGCTTTTCACAGAATGGATTGGTAGTCAGGGTCTCGTACTATTAGCCCATAAAGGGAAAGGGATTGAAATACCACTTAGAAAGAGCAGAAATAGACTTTTTTTAAATGGAATAATGCCTACTGACATTAACAAACTAAAAGTAGGGTAGAATGAAATTTTCACTCTACAGCGGAGAGTGCGCTGATATGAAACTTCGCGCGGGATTAGCCGAGCGGTCTTAGGCGCTGCAGTCATGGACTGTGCGGCTGGTCCCGGCGGAGGTTCGAGTCCTCCCTCGGGCATGGGTGTGTGTGTTTGTCCTTAGGGTAATGTAGGTTAAGTAGTGTGTAAGCTTAGGAACTGATGACATTAGCAGTTAAGTCCCATAAGATTTCACACACATTAGAACATTATGAAACTTCCTGGGAGATTAAAACTGTGTGCCGGACCGAGACTCGAACTCGGGACCTTTGCTAGTGTTCTTGCACTTGCCTGCGAAAGGGAAAGGTCCTGAGTTCGCGTCTCGGTCCGGCACACAGTTTTAATCTGCCAGGAAGTTTCATAAAAACAGGGTAAATTGGAATGTCACTTGTATTTGTTACAGGACTCTAGTGCGAGTCTTTTACGAAATATTGTATTTTGAAAAGTTATCACACCGACACCTGTACATTACCTGTGTTAGCAGAGTCTAAAGATCAAGACAAGTGCATACACTAGTTATGTGGATTGTGAGCAGTAGCGAAACAGCTGACCATCAGAAGATGTGTTCGAAATGATCACCGGCAGCGGCAATACACGCTTCCAATCTGGTATGGAACGACTGCTGCACACGAGATAGCATTTCAGTGGAGATGTCTGAAAAGGCTCGAGTAATACGGCGGTGCATATCATCGGGTGTAGTTGGCATGTGCTTGTAAACAGCGTCTTTCAGCTTTCTCCATAGGAAAAAAGTCTACAGGTATCATATCCGGGGAATGGACCGACCAAGGTACAGTTCTTCTGCGCCCATTCCAGCGATTTGGAAACAATTCGTGAAGACATGCTGTAGCTCTTCGTGCATTATGGGCTGGACAGCCATCATGTTGGTACCACAGGTTCCTCCTAGTCTACAGAGGAACATCTTCTAGCATCCGTGAAAGATGGTCTGTTAGAGGGCTGCGATACTTATGCGCGTTCAGTGTTCCATCTATGACAAACGGGCCTATGAAGTGATGGTTCACTATCCCACACCAAACGTTTACACTCGATGGCCTTTGATGTTCCAAGCGACGAAATCAATGGGGATTGTCAAGAGACCAATAGTGCATGTCTCGGCGGTTTACAGAGCCGTGATTGGTAAATATGGCTTCATCACTAAACAGGGTACATGACACATCTGCGGTATCCGACCGCCGTGTCATCCTCAGTGGAGGATGCGGATAGGAGGAGCGTGGAGTCAGCACACTGCTCTCCCGGTAACTGCAACGGCAGCAAGAACATTAATTTCCCTCTCTTCTGTCGTCACTTGTTTCCATATTTTTCGTTATCTAGAAGTTAAACTACAACTTTCAAGCAACTGGTTGAAGAGGCTTATAAATATTTGCCTAGATGGTTGATGTCTATTGGGATATCTTTCCGCATACGCCATACAAGACCGAACTGCATTCTTCCTATTCTCTCCATACTCCATGAGCATGTAAGCTTTTTCTGTATTGGTAAATCCCGTCGTTCACTCACTATCTACTGCTTGGACTGTCACACACTAACTGACTAGCAAGTCGCGGTTCACTAAGGAAGGCAAACATAACAACATCTTACCGACGAATTACGCAGGTTGAATGGTACAAACAAGTGTCAGTGTGGAAGCTTTCCAAAATAAGATATCTCGTAAACGATTCGCGCTAGAATCCTGCTGCAAACACGATAGTCGTTGTTATTTAATCTACCTTTAGTTTGTTAATGTCAATAAACATTATTTCATTTATAAAAGTGTATATTTGCACAGAAAATACACTTTCTAAGTATTCTCACAGTCTGATTATTGGCTAACAACACGAGCCCTTGACTACCAATCCATTCTGTTAAAACCGCAAATCAATAGCGCTTTCCATTTCTGCAGTATTTGCGGTGCAAGTTTTAGGTGATTCACCCTGTATATTATGTCATATGCTACAGGAAGTGCTGGTATCTTTGAATGTGGAGTGTGTAAGGAGGATTAAACCAAGACTACGCATTTTGCTTCGTATAAGAAGAAAGCGCAGTTTGCAAAAGAAAAAAAAATTGGAGTCAGATCACAAAGTAAGTTGGGATTTTTTGCCTATCGAGCTGCATGTATTATTCCATGGGATCAGGTGTAACACAATCGTAGTTGTCGCCATCGATGTATCTCCTGTACTGCATGAATGCCATAGAAATCACATGTAGAAAAAATATCGTGTTTTTACACCTGACAGGCTCGAATCCCCATGCTAGCAGTGTCAGTGAGGGTATTATGACCTCAAATGCGGATGGCTTATTGGGGGGGGGGGGGGGGGGAGCTTTATGGAGGCCAGAGGCCGTGGGGGTGGTGGAGGGCTGCAGATGCCCGGCTAACTGCCATTCAAATCGGTCGACATTTAAGTGTACTACACATGATGGGGTTTGAACCAAAACCTTAGGACAGATGGATGGATATGATAGTTGCACCTGCGAAGAGAATAAGGCAAGTGCCGACCCTTGATTTCCCAGGAACTTTGCTCAGTGGAAGAGAGATCGAAATAAGCGTACACATGTCTACGCTTATCCGTAGATACTCGACCGTTTCTGAAAAATCGATGGTCAAAGTTTTCGAGCTATTTTCGTGGTCATTTATGTGGCTCTTACCGCGCAATATCTTCACGCGAAATGGTGGCGTAGTGGTTAACGTAATGGCTTCTTGATTTTTCGCCCCATGAACGAAATCTGATTGTTTTTAAAAAAAAATTGTTTTCATTTATCTACCCATGTTCGTAGAGGGTTACTGCACGAATGATACAAGGTCGTCATATTAATTGTAAAATTATAACTGGATTTCACAGTATGTGTCACATATTTATTATATAATATATGTGTGTGTGTATGGTATACTGAATGGTTACAGTCTTTTTAAATTCCCGTATTTCGATATTTCATTCTCATATCAATTCTCATTTATATTTTATTTATTTATTTATATTTATTATATTTTATTCATATATTTATTCTTCAGGAAGATTTGATGCATTCCCTTCGAAACAGAGATATTCCGGAAACCACGAGGATCGCGCCAAATAGGTTTATCACAGTGACATTTCGTCATATGAATCTCTCTCAGGAAACAAACGTCGTTAACACTGGTGAAGACTTCGCGCGGTGGCAATAATTTCGCGCCGGACCAAGCATAACGAATCACTTTTCCGATAACTGACGCTTGCAATTGATTATGAGTATAGGTACACACAGGAATTTCACCGAAAATAATTTCAGATAATTCTCTTGTACTTTTGTTTAAGTCATTCATCTGTCAAACAGTTAGCACATGAAACTTCCTGGCAGATTAAAACTGTGTGCCCGACCGAGACTCGAACTCGGGACCTTTGCCTTTCGCGGGCAAGTGCTCTACCATCTGAGCTACCGAAGCACGACTCACGGCCGGTACTCACAGCTTTACTTCTGCCAGTATCTCGTCTCCTACCTTCCAAACTTTACAGAAGCTCTCCTGCGAACCTTGCAGAACTAGCACTCCTGAAAGAAAGGATATAGCGGAGACATGGCTTAGCCACAGCCTGGGGGAAGTTTCCAGAATGAGATTTTCACTCTGGAGCGGAGTGTGCGCTGATATGAAACTTCCTGGCAGTTTTAATCTGCCAGGAAGTTTCATATCAGCGCACACTCCGCTCCAGAGTGAAAATCTCATTCTGGAGTTAGCACATGGATAAGAACGACATTATACCAATATGCAGTGGAAAAGATTTGTGTAGTATTCTTCTGCACATATGTATATATAAATGAAAAACAAAAATTAAAGTACTGATCGAATTTCGAACACTGGGCACCAAACTAAGAAGCCGCGACTCTAACAACTTTTTTTGTAACTTTTTTTTCCACTAGACCACTTCCACTTCAAAAGTTCGCTTCTATCACCCATAGTACCCCAAAAATGTAACCTACAAACAAAAACGATATCTAATACCACCGTCACTTTCACCCTAAAAGCTAACGAGGACGGATTTTTGCCAGCACTTTAAGTTCCGCTCGCGAAGAGAAACGAAACAAGCCTTCGATCGTTCTGTAGAAGAAGGAGGAATAAGGGAAAGGGTACAATATTTCCTTTTATTTAATTTAATTATTTAAATTTAATTATATTTTTTCCGGTGGTGTCCGTAGAAGCAAGGTCGTCTTCTCGTTCATCTAGGATTAAATACTCTGTAATTACTGTTGATGTCCCACATCAGTCCATCCTGTGCCATACCTTCAATCTCTTTTCACACCCAGTGTACCCCAATGTGCTGGAGGATGCGTTAACAACGACTCCAACTAATCGCAAAGAGAGAATCGTACAACACCTCGCACTGTAAAACCGTGTAGTTGCTCGTTAGAATAGTGCCAAAAATAAAAAAACTCACTAAAAAAGTGTGACAACGCCATGCGTTTAACCTACACCGTGGCATTATGTCGAGTAGCGGGGTAGTAAGTGATGTCAGGATGAGTCGGTTCGGTGGGCTCTACGGACTGAGGCGTCCGTCAAGACAACGATGCCAACCGGCGGCGTGTGAGGAACCAACAGTGGGAAGCCATATCACAAACGAAACGGTGCATGTCGGTGTCGACAGCGGCGAATATGAGGCAGAGATCCCCTGAGCCACCACTTCGCCTGAGCTTATCGAGCGTCGAAGACTACATGATGTAACTCGAAAATACCTCGAAAACTTCGACTGTCGTTTCCTCAGAAACGATCGAGTATCTACGGATAAGCCGAGATACACGTTCACTTGTTTTAATCCCTCTTCCACTGAGCGAAGTGTCTGGCAAATCGGGTTATGGCACTTGCCGTGTTATCCTCGTTAGCTGTATATAGATATTTGCACTGCGAAATATCGCTTAAATAGCACAAAATTTAAGAAAATTGTCATCTTGGTGTTCGACACCAGAGCCTTCCGAATTGCTTGAATGTGGGGTAAGGGGCGGGGCCGGATGTATGATGGCAATGGCATCTGTTGGGGCTAGACTGTTAGCTAAAAGTGAAAGTAGGCCTGGTAATTAGTCGCAGGTCGATACACCGCTTCCCGTCAGATCACCAAAGTTGAGCACCATCGGTGACAACATGAAACATATTCGCAGTTGCGAATATGGACAGCCGTCAGTGGTATAATCGAATGACGACAGTGAAAATCTGTGGCCAACCGAAACTCGAACCCGGACTTCCTGTTTATCGCGGTCGTTGCTTTACTCCTAGGATACCAGGGCACGCTTTACGGCCTGACCCAAACCTCCATTCGTAGTCAACCATGTGTCTGTAACATGCACTTGTACATCCACTATGTATTTTCAGGTACAGGGGAGATATTTTAAATGGAAGTGACTTGCCCTGTGTCGTCGAATAAATACGATATTGCAGTGCTGGTGTTGTTCAGAAGTGCGATGCCATGTTCTTTCTGACATGCAAAACCTAAGCAATACGCACTGCGGCATCTAAAGTCGTTACGAAGTACATGAAATGCATTTGTTGTTGCAAATATGGACAATCATCAGCTGAATAGTGGAATGACGACAATGAAAATTTGCGCCGGACCGGGTCTCAAACTCGGATTTCCCTCTTAACGCGAGCGGTCGCCTTAACTGCGTTAGCTATCCGTGCGCGAGTCACTGCACAAATTTTGAGTGTCTGTCATTCCCGTATACAGCTGATGGTTGTTCGTGTTCGCAACTGCGAATACATATAATGTGCTTCATACCGTGTGCAGACGCCGCAGTGCCTGTTCCTTCAGACATGCATGTACACTCATCTTCATGAATTAAAGATAACTGCAGAATGTGGTGCCACAAAACGTGGCACTACACAAAACTAGCGCTAATAGCATAGGCACATAAGGAACACACTCGACACAGATCTGTAAGTCCACGGTATTGGTAATAGTTGAGAAAACCGTTCCAGAACACATGTGCTACAAAACGCCACTGTTTCCTGCGCATGTACCCCGACATCAGTATGGCATATGATCACCATGCACACGTACACAGGCCGCACAACGGGTTGGCATACTCTGGATCAGGTGGTCGAGCAGCTGCTGGGGTATAGCCTCCCATTCTTGCACCAGTGCCTGTCGCAGCTCCTGAAGTGTCGTAGGGGTTTGAAGACATGCAGCGATACGTCGACCGAGAGCATCCCAGACGCGCTCGATGGAGTTTAGGTCTGGAGAACAGGCAGGCCACTCCATTCGCCCGATATTTCCTGTTTAAAGGTTCACATTTATGGTGGCAGCTCGATGGGGCCGTGCGTTATCATCCATCAGGAGGAAGGTGGGACCCACTGCACCCTTGGAAAGGCGGGCATACTGGTGCAAAATGACGTCCCGATACACCTGACCTGTTACAGTTTCTCTGTCAAAGACATGCAGGGGTGTACGTGCATCAATCATAATCCCACCCCACACCATCAAACCACGAACTCCATACAGGTCCCTTTCAACGCCATTAAGGGGTTGGTATCTCGTTCCTGGTTCACGCCAAATGAAAAACCGCCAAGAATTACTGTTCAGAATGCAGCTGTACTCGTTCGTGAACATAACCTGGGACCACTGTTCCAATGACCATGTACTGTGTTCTTGATACCAGGCTTTACGGCCTCTCCTGTGACCAGGAGTCAGTGGAATGCACCTTGCAGGTCTCCGGGCGAATAATGTCTGTTCAGTCATCTGTAGACTGTGTGTCTGGAGACAACTGTTCCAGTGGCTGCGGTAAGGTCCCGAGCAAGGCCACCTGCAGTACTCCGTGGTTGTCTGCAGGCACTGATGGTGAGATATCGGTCTTCTTGTGGTGTTGTACACTGTGGACGTCCCGTACTGTAGCGCCTGAACACGTTTCCTGTCTGCTGGAATCGTTGCCATAATCTTGAGATCACACTTTGTGGCACACGGAAGGCCCATGCAACGACCTGCTGTGTTTGACCAGCCTCCAGTCGCCCTAGTAATCTACCCATCATAACGTCATCAATAAGTGTTCTTTGAGCCATTTTCAACACACAGTCACCATAAGCACGTCTGAAAACGTCTGCACACTTATTCGCTGCACTGTACTCTGACATGCACCAACACACCTCCGCGTATGTGGACTGCTGCCAGCGCCACCATGCGACGACCGATGGTCAGATGCACCGTATGGTCATATCCCGAGGTGATTTAAGCCCGAAAACCGCCATCAGAGCGTTGTTTCACTATGTATCAGCATTATCCTTAATTTATGAGCATGAATGTATGTCCAAAAGAACATTGCAGCGCACTTCTGAACAACGCAGGCACTGCAATACCATATTCATCCACCGACATCGGGCAAGCGACTTTCAAATAAAATGTCTCTCCTGTACCGGAATATACATAATGGATTTATAAGTGCAGGCTGTAGACGCTTTGTTGACGAATTTCGGGTCAGGTCGTGAAGCGTGTACGGTAGCCTAATCATAAGGCGACCGTTCGCGGTAAGGGGAGAATCCGTGTTCCCAGTCCTCGTCCGGCACAATTTTTCAGTCGTCATTCCATTACACTGCTGATGGTTGTCCCTATGCGCAGCTGCGAATGCATTTAATGTATTTCATAATGGCTGTAGTCGCCGCAGTGTCTGCTCCTGTGGACATGCATGCACGTCCGGAAGAACATTGCATCGCGTTTCTGAACAACGCAGACGCTGCAATATCGTATATAAAGGTGATAACGGCCGCGAGAGCGATGTGGTGACACCATATCCCTCCATATCTGCATCCGATCAGGACAGTTGGCTGAGGATGACATGACTCTTGGTCGGTTCCCTTAGATCTTCCGAGGCCTGCTTGGCCGCAGTTTAGTTTCGTTGGAGACACACACTTTACTTTTATTAGATTACACTTAATTTCTCTGGTTTCCCTGTACGTTCCTAGTCAGACGCTTTCGGGTCAGGCAATCTCCTACTACATCTATGCACTGAGAACCACTGGGTGATCCTGGGTGATCCTGTGCACCCTTCACTTCGTTGTTCCACTACAGGGTCAAGTGACCGTATAGCAAGTAGAACGCCAGGTAACTGAAGTGTGAAGCCTTTTGTTTGCTACAGCCAGATGGAAGGCCAGCCGTTCTGCGGCTTCTACCGCTTGCGGGATCCGCTGCTGCTCGTGAGGGATGCTGATCTGGCGAGGACGATGCTCGTCAGGGACTTCCCATCCTTCCACGACAACAGTGCTCGCGTCGACGAGAACCTCGATCCGTTGTTCGCGAGGAATCCATTCTTTCTTAAAGGCGAAAAGTAAGTATCGCCTACAAAATAATACGTTTAACTGAAAATCTTTTAAATTAGACTGTTTCGTGGAGAAGTATAAACGTTGTTGACTGCATACTTCATTGTACTTGTAATTGGCTACAGCTCGCTCTGCGTTAACATCAGTGCTGCTTCACAGCATCTGTATTTACAAAACGTGCAGACTGATTTTGCATTCAGAATGAGATTTTCACTCTGCAGCGGAATGTGCGCTGACATGAAACTTCCTGGCAGATTAAAACTGTGTGCCGTACCGAGACTCCAACTCGGGACCTTTGCGTTTCACGGGCAAGTGCTCTACCAACTGAGCTACCCAAGCACGACCACGCCTCCTCCTCACAGCTTTACTTCTGCCAGTACCTCGTCTCCTACCTTACAAACTTTACAGAAGCTCTCCTGCGAACCTTGCAGAACTAGCACTCCTGGAAGAAAGGATATTGCGGAGACATGGCTGTGGCTTCTGTGAAGTTTGGAAGGTAGGAGACGAGGTACTGGCAGAATTGAAGCTGTGAGAGCAGGTCGTGAGTCGTGCGTGAGTAGCTCAGTTGGTTGGGCACTTGCCCGCGAAAGGCAAAGGTCCCGAGGCCGAGTCTCGGTCCGGCACGCAGATTTAATCTGTCGTGAAATTTCAGATTTTGCATTGTTATCCATTTAGATGGATGTAAGGTAGCGATTCTTATCTTCAGTCATTGTTGTTTGGTACCATTTGACAAAATTAACAGTTCATTGCAACACTGTTGTAAAGTGCGTTGAATTCTATTAAGCTCGAACGATACGAAGTAGATAATTTCCTGACTGTCTGATGATAGCAAGGAATAACACAGAAGGCTTACTCATTTCTAAAACTGTCAATGGCTCAGAATGTATATTGTCTCTCCGGTTTCTGGGTGTAATTTAATTTTAAATTTATTGCTTGAAAAATAATCTTTAATGTTGAAAAAATAAATGTTACTCTTCTCTCTCCTGCAAGAGATTATTTCTTGAAATGAGAATAATGTCTTTCATTTACAGAGATAGATTTTATTTTATGTGGTGCACAATAAACGTATGGTGGAGAGAAGTGTGGTGTCACCGCCAGACACCACACTTGCTAGGTGGTAGCTTAAATCGGCCCCAGTCCATTAGTACATGTAGGACCCGCGTGTCTCCACTGTGTGATCGCAGACCGAGCGCCACCACAAGGCAGGTCTCGAGATACGGACTAGCACTCGCCCCAGTTGTACGGACGACTTTGCTAGCGACTACACGGACAAAGCATCGTTCATTAGCCGAGCAGATAGTTAGAATAGCCTTCAGCTAAGTCAATGGCTACGACCCAGGAAGGCGCCATTAGTCTTACATAGTTTGATAGTTATCGTATGAAATGTCTCATCAGGAATGCTGTATTCACATGAAGGAATAAAAGTTAAGTATTCGAGGAGCTGCATACTTTTCTTATTAGCATTCACTACTTATCCTGTTCCAGAATTCACGCCCGTCTGCGTTAGATAGCGTGCATTTCGGCCTCCTCTATCTACAAGGTGTTGGCACATTTGCCAACACATCAAGAAGTATAGATCTTGTCATATAACCGTGAATCAAGAATTGTTACCCTGGCGAAATAAGTTGAAAATACTAAAAACTGAAATGTTACTAATCTGATTTCCATGTATAAATGCTTTTAACTGGCGATGAGATGGAAGCAGGTAGGAGGACCTCAGGCAAGCTGCGTGTTAGAGATGTGCCCCATCCGGTCCACTGTCTTCTCATAGTACTCATATACAAGGCCGCAACTTGAGCCCCATGGGGGCAGGGTAAGTGTTTCATGGAACCAGCCATGAGATAACAGCCAAAGGCCGCCTGAAGGTTGCACCTAATCGCCGACGGCAGAGGGAAAAATTGCGCGATGTGGACCAATTTTGATGCCACAAAACGATTAAGAAACTCAACGCGTTGAAGTGTGTCCTTGCGGCCCAGGAGGTTCTGCGGATGACGTGTAATAGGCGACGGAAATTCGTTGCCGCTGTGCGTGAGACCGTGGGGGTAAAGGTAATGTCGAGGTACCGGCAAGCAGGGGTGCCACTTCACCTTCCTGGAGGCCTCGTCCAATGTACATGGCAGACGATTTGGTGACATTCATAGCACTGACAGCGGCAGCCCCATAACGTGTGACCAATTCGTGGGGTTGCCCATTCGGGCTGATACCGGAAACAGAAAACGATGGATCACTTTGTCGAAGGCACTACCGGAGTCTATAGCGACAACCGTTGCACGGAGTTCGCAGGCCGCCGCCATCGCAGTTAAGACGCGGCGTTCCCCTGTGGCAGTCTGTATGTTAACCCGTCCCCTAGGCGTCGTTTGCTCTGGAGAGAGGATATGAGGGAGTATTGTTCGGAGATGCATTGCCAGTAATCGAGCGAAAATCTTATAATCGGCATTGAGTAGGGTGAGCGGTCTGTAACTAATGACTGTCGAACCACGGGCTGGTTTGTGGATTGGAATGGTGATGCCCTCAACAAAGGCGGGTGGGATTGCTTGGTCAGATGTCATCAGTACTTGATACATGGTCGTCCACCACGGTGAGATGAGGTCCTGGTAAAATTCAATCGGTAAGCCGTCAATGCCGGGCGATCTGTTGACTGCACCCTTGTCGACTGCGTTGTCGACTTCGTCTCCTGTGACCACCACTGTCAAAGTATCAGCTTCCGTGTGGGGAAGGGTGCAAGTGATGTAATGGAAAATGGAGTCGTCTGCTTCAGTATCAGCATCTTCTATGGCGGTAGTAGTCGACGAATGCATGAACGATGTCCTTCTGATTGGTCATCTGTGGGCCATGAGGCGTGGTCAGAGTGTTGATGATCAGCCGACGACGTCGTCGCTCGTCGGACACTATATGATGCATGTATGGAATTTCCAAACCTATATGATTGTGGAGCCGTGTCCGTATCACCACCCCTTGCAATTTCCGGCGTACCAGCGCAGTTATCCTCGCCTTAGTTCTTTGCTGTTCCAATTGGTTGTCTGGGGTTGGTGGCTGAGTGTCCAGATCTCTGAGAATCGCATAATAGAAGTCAACAGTGTTGCGATGCCAGTCAGCTAGGTCCAAACCCGTATCGCATCAGTGTCCTCCGGATCGCTGGTTTGGCGCAGTCCATCCACCATGTCATTGTCGAGCGGTAGCGGGGAAGGCTGTCTATGTCTCAGTGACTTGTTCGCGACAAGTCAGGTCATGCGGGTGAGAAGTATTTAGTTTCCATGGCCTACGGCCCACTATACAGATTGCGGTGGAAGGAGGACCATGCAGATGTTAGCGCAATGGTCGGTAAAGGCTAGTGGCCAGCGTTCGGAGCCCCGTATTGCAGATCTACGAGTCTGTGAGGCATATATCCTGTCTAGAAGGGTTGCGGAATGGCTGGTAAGAAAGGTATGGTCAGAACGGTCGCCATGTTGAACTTCCCAGGTATCCCGAAGCAGGAGGTCCTGCACCACTATGCACAGATTCTGGCATATAGTATAATGTGCAACCTGCTCTTTATGGTGCAGAACGCAGTTAAACTCACCTCCTAGTAGGCAGTGGTTGTATTGCCCTGAAAACAGGGGGGCGATTTCCTCTGAATAAAACTGGCACAGTTCATGTCGTTGGTCGGTGCCTGAAGGAGCGTAGACATGAATGATGCGTGTCTCCAAGGCAGTGAGTGCCACGCCCCGAGTTGATGGAGGGAAGGCTACGACGGTCGTAGATGGCCACTCCATGGCCCATAGGATCACTCGCGGAGACGTGTGTGGTATAGCCATTGATATCTGGGAGACTGGACAAGTGAACTTCCTGCAGAAGGGCGAATTCAGTATCAAAAACCCAGAACATTTCCTGCATAAGGCTGATTTTCCCCCTGGAACGGATATTGTTGCTATCCGGTAGGCCTGGTGGTGGGCTGCTGGAGGCTGGTCCACTCTAGCGTCAGCGCAACGGTGTGGGCGTCGCAGTGGAACGTTATCCCGCTCGCCAGCAGGGGATTCTGGGGAGAGTATGAGAATATGGAACGGATATTGTTGTTATCCGGTAGCCCTGGTGACGGGCTGCTGGAGGCTGGTCCACTCTGGCGTCAGCGCAACGGTGTGGGCGTCGCAGTGGAACGTTATCCCGCTCGACAGCAGGGGATTCAGGGGAGAGTATGGAACGGATATTGTTATCTGGTAGGCCTGGTGGCGGGCTGCTGGAGGCTGGTCCACTCTGGCGTCAGCGCAACGGTGTGGGCGTCGCAGTCGAACGTTATCCCGCTCGAGAGCAGGGGATTCTGGGGAGAGTATGAGAGTATGGAACGGATATTGTTGTTATCTGGTAGGCCTGGTGGCGGGCTGCTGGAGGCTGGTCCACTCTGGCGTCAGCGCAACGGTGTGGGCGTCGCAGTGGAACGTTGCCCCGCTCGCCAGCAGGGGATTCTGGGGAGACTATGATTAGTGGATTGGCCCCAACGGCGCAGGATCACGTAACAGGTCCCACTCCCCGACCTCCTCCTCGTGCCACGCCGTGGAGGCGGGCATTGGTGTATCGTCCATTTTGTCTGCAGAAGATTATGTAGTGGTTTGTGGTGTAGTTTCGGCTGTGCTACGTCCAGTAAACAGTTCAGCGCCCGCATGGGGCATCGGGGAGAGGGGCGCAGGCACACATGTGGATGCCTCCGCGCTCATAACGTCTTCGTCGTCAGTAGCGGATTCGGGGTAGTCGTGCGGATCGATGGTTGCGTCATCGTCGACCTGCAACTTTCCTGTTGGTTGGAAACGGTGCGGCGCCTCCTGTTGCGACGTTTCGGATAACGTTGTTTCCTAATGCGAGCCTCCTTGTCCGCCGAAGGAAGGGAGTCGCGTCGCTCTGGAGGGAAGGCCGCCGTAGGGACGATGAGCGAGTCGATCTCCATCGTGCTGCCGAGGTAGGGTCAGCGGCCGGTCGCGCGGCTCCGTCGGAGCGGGGTAGATGACCGGCCGAGGCGGTGGGCCGTCCGAGGCGCTCTCCATCGGGGTATGGTCGGGCTCCTTTGTGGCGTCGTTTGTGGCGACCCGGTGGCGTCGAAAAACGGTAGGAGAAGGAGGAGCAGAGGCGCAGGTCACCGGTGGCACGGTAAGATGCGACGGGGGTAGTCCTTCGGCAGTTGGAAGTTGCGTAATACGCCGTTGACATTCGGATCTAAGGTGGCTTTCTTTGGCGCATCCGGAACAGGTCCGAGGCTGGCCGTCTTATATAATTATTGTACGGCATCCCGTCTTAGGACTAGACGTGGCTTCGGAGACCTGTCGGACGCCGTTTAGGACAGGGTATGTCAAAAACTGTGTCCACTTTTCTGCAGTGTGGCCAGGAACTGTGCCGTACGCTCGGAGTGCCGCGACGACTTCCTCTGCAGGAAGTTCGAATGGCAATTCGGAAATTCGTATCGTACGCTTACCTAAGCCAGCGTGGTCGACGGTTACCGCCCCTACTACATTGCCACCGGCATTACAGAAGCGGAGCCCCTGTTTAGTCTCACGTAGGATGTGTTTGCACGCCGCGTCGTTAATGATTCAAAATGGCTCTGAGCACTATGGGACCCAACTTCTGAGGTCATCAGTCCCCTAGAACTTAGAACTACTTAAACCTAACTAACCTAAGGACATCACACACATCCATGCCCAAGGCAGGATTCGAACCTGCGACCGTAGCGGTCTCGCGGTTCTAGACTGTAGCGCCTAGAGCCGCACGGCCACTTCGGCCGGCGCGCGTCGTTATTGATTTTAACATAGACAGTGCTGCTCACGATCGACAAATGTAGTTCGATAATATCGGTCGCCGGTATCTTCACTTCCTCTTGCAGAAAACGCTCCACCTCGAGTGCTTTGGGTCGGCATAATAGTTGCAGAAAGTAAATCGGAGTGTAGATTTATGGTAACGGTTCGCCGTGGATCGTATACGGAAAGCAGGCACTTAAGCAACGGCCGTCAGAATGTAAACAAGGCGAGGTCGCGCTCCGCACACGGAAAACACGGAAGCGTCTGCTCTGTTGCCCTGCCAAAGCCAGACTGCCTTTTTTGTTCGTTATTGTTCGTTGTGGACGTCCCATGACACCTGTTCAAGTTCATCGTTGATCCGTTCACTCAGTTTCTTATTACAGAGGGCAAGCCTCTCAGTTATCGAGTACGCCTAATCAACTACCCGTAAAAGTGGACGCGTTACCTCCATGTTTTCAAGCGACTGTAGCACGAAAACGGTACGTTTTCGGACGAGGCTGAAATTCAAAATATTACCTACTCACACCCCTCGACAAGTCCTAGAAGTTCGCAACACGAATTTCCGAACATCCTGTATATGAATGAGTGTTTCAGTATCTCTTCATTCTGTTTAGTAGTTTAGGGATATTTGTGTGAGAGCAATGAAGTGTAGTACTTGGTGTGATGATTAGTAATAAGCACAACAGATGATCCTTTTAAAAATACTTATATAAACTGAAAATCATATTTATTTATTGGAAGTGTTGTTCAAAAATGGCTGTGAGCACTATGGGACCTAACTGCTGAGGTCATCAGTCCCCTAGAACTAAGAACTAATTAAACCTAACTAACCTAAGGACATCACACACATCCATGCCCGAGGCAGGATTCGAACCTGCGACCGTAGCGGTCGCGCGGTTCCAGACTGTAGCGCCTAGAACCGCTCGGCTACACCGGCCGGCGGAAGTGTTGTGTACGACTTTGTGCACAATCTACATCTACATGCACATCTTCGTGATTACTCTTCTATTCACAATAAAGTGCCTGGTAGAGGGTTCAATGAACCATCTTCAAGCTGTCTGTCTACCGTTCCACTCTCGAATGGCACGTGGGAAAAACGAGCACTTAAATTTTTCTGTGCGAGCCCTGATTTCTCTTGTTTTATCGTGATGATCATTTCTCCCTATGTAGGTGGGTGCCAACCGAATGTTTTCACAATCGTAGGAGAAAACTGGTGATTGAAATTTCATGAGAAGATCCCATCGCAACGAAAAACGCCTTTGTTTTAATGATTGCCACTCCAATTCAGGTATCATGTCTGTGAAACTATCTTCCCTATTTCGCGATAATACAAAACGAGCTGCCCTTCTTTGTACTTTTTCGATGTCATCCGTCAGTCCTACCTGATGCGGATCCCACACCGCACAGCAGTACTCCAGAATAGGGCGGACAAGCGTGGTGTAAGCAGTCTCTTTAGTAGACCTGTTGCACCTTCTAAATGTTCTACCAATGAATCGCAGTCTTTGGTTTGTTCAACCCATAATATTATCTATGTGATCGTTCCAGTTTAGGTTATTTGTTACTGTAATCCCTAAGTATTTAGTTGAATTTACAGTCCTCAGATTTGTGTGACTTATCGCGTAATCAAAATTTAGCTGATGGCTTTTAGTACTCGTGTGAATAACTTCACACTTTTCCTTATTCAGGGTCACTTGTCACTTTTCCCACCATACAGATATCTTATCTAAATCAATTTGCAAGTCGTTTTGATCATCTGATGTCTTCACAAGACGGTAAATGACAGCATCATATGCAAACAATCTAAGACGGTTACTCAGATTGTCTCGTATGTCGTTAATATAGATTAGGAACAATAGAGGGCGTATAACACATCCTTGGGGAACGCCGGATATTACTTCTGTTTTACTCGACGACTTTCCGTCTATTACTATGAACTGTGAACTTACTGACAGGAAATCACGAATCCAGTCGCACAACTGAGGCGATACTCCGTAGGCACGCAGTTTGGTTAGAAGACGCTTGTGAGGAACGGTGTCGAAAGCCTTCTGGAAATCTAAAAATATGGAATCAACTTGACATCCCCTGTCGATAGCACTTATTACTTCATGAATATAAAGAGCTAGTGGTGTTTCACAAGAACGATATTTTCTGAATCTGTGCTGACTGTGTGTTAATAAATCGTTTTCCTCGAGGTACTTCTCAATGTTCGAATACAGTATATATTCTAAAACCCTACTGCAAATCGACGTTAGTGATATAGGCCTGTAATCCAGCGGATTACTCCTACTTCCCCTTTTGGGTATTGGTGTGACTTGAGCAATTTTCGAGTCTTTAGGTACATATCTTTCTATGAGCGAGTGGTTATATATAATTGTTAAATATGGAGGTATTTTATCAGCATACTCTGAGAGGAACCTGACTGGCATACAATCTGAACCGGAGGCCTTGCCTTTATTAAGTGTTTTAAGCTGCTTCGTTACTCCGAGGATATCTACTATGTTTCTCATCTTGGCAGTTGTTCTTGATTGGAATTCAGGAATATTTACTTCACCTTCTTTGGTGAAGGAGTTTTGGAAAACTGTGTTTAATAATAATGGTGAGGCGAGGTGAGATACGGAGTGGTGTGGCAGCTGTCGTTGTAGGAAAGCAGAACAGCAGCAGAAATGATGAACGAACAAGTTAACACAATAAACAGAAGATTTACTTACTTTCTCCAAATCTACAAAGACTCATTACAGGTAATACAGCAAGAAACAGTCCATTTATCACAGAACGAGGCGCGAACGATAATGTCGAAGCCATTGTTGGGAGAGCGGCAGCAACTGGCTCTCGTACATTGTGGCGGCAGAGGGGCTCGGGATACAGAGCTGCTGGAGGTGTGGCATGGCTGGTCTGCCGGGACACGAGCGACCGCTGTCGGCGTCAGGCGGAAATTATAAATTCCTTTGCTATGGCGCCTGTAGGGTGGTATCGATACATGATACCACAGGAAGCGAGAGAACCTTGGAGAACTCTGAACTTCAGATTTCATGTAGGGAAGAACTTTAAATGTGTATGTAATCAGGTGCAGATCCAGGACCAAAACACTGAGAGTTTCAATTAAGTATCCATTGCCCTTATTTGGGAATTTAGGTGTTACCTGTGGACTATTTTTCTGGGTAGTTTCACCTGATTCAGAGGTTATTTACCCTTTGAGTGCTCAGGATTGGGAGTGTGGGGACAGACAGCAGGCAATTTAAATACAGGATGCCCAGGACAAATAGTCAATATTCAGGGATATCACAGGATTTGAAGCAAAAATCTTCATTCAGAAATATGCCCTACTCTGAATGATTTCTGAAATAGAACATATTTAATGTACATTGTTATTTATTTTCTTTACTATTCAATACATCGTCAGGTAACACGTACAGCAATTAGAAGACATTGCAAAATGGGCTTTACAAACTAATAATTGAAAAATATGTATGTTTAACTCATTCTCCTCTAAGCATTATCGTACATGTCATATAAGAGGTGTTCCACTGTTTACAATAAGTGTTCGAATATCCCACTGTCAACTTCAATGCATCTCTTGGGAGAACACTTCACTAATGAGGACTGCACTATCCATGATGCGACCAAACAGTTCATCTCATCATCCGTTTGTGCACCTCAGACTTCACCCAACTCCATAAACATTAATCTAATAGCGTAAGGTCTGTGATTAGCGTAAGTGCAGTTGAGATGTTCCTTCACCTGTCTGGTAAAATATGGAGGAGCTTCGTCATGCTGGAAGTGCACTGCAGTCCACGTGGCCAAAGAAACGTCCTCCAGGTGTTCAACAAACAAACATTACAAAAATATAAGTAATTCTGTTCCGTCATTCGCTAGTTTAAATTGACTCGAGATATCAACATGTTACCGATCGTGCCGCACCAAACATTAATCGAAGACCGAACTGGAAATAGGTTTCAATTGTAGCGTGTGGATTTCCCTGCGACCATTGCTGATTATTATGTGTGTTATTGATTAAGAGTGCAAACGGAATTCCATTGTTAAATGCAGAGGAGAGAGCGAAAAGCTGGGAAGAGTACATTGAAGGCTTCTATGAGGGGGGAGGTTTGTCAAGTGATAGAAGAAGATACAGGAGTCAATTTAGAAGAGAAGGGGATCCAGTATTAGAATCAGAATCTAAGAGAGCTTTGAAGGACTTCAGATCAAATAAGGCACAAGTGAACAAGAATTACATGCTCTGCCGAAAGGACTGGACAGTCTAATGAATAAAGAATATGGATTGAGAGTAAATCGAAGAAAGGCGAAAGTAATGATAAGTAGCAGAAATTCCATCAGAGTTTCTAAAATCATTAGGGGAAGTGGCAATAAAACGACTATCCACATTAGTGTGTAGAATGTATGAGTCTGCCAGTATACTGTCTGACTTTCGGAAGAACATCATCCACAAATTTCTAAGAATGTAAGAGGTGACAAGTGCGAAAATTATCGCACAACCAGCTTAACAGCTCATGCATTCAAATTGCAGACAAGAATAATATACAGAAGAATGGAAAATAAAATTGAGAATGTATAAGATGACGATCAGTTTGGCTTTAGGTAACGTGAAGGCACCAGAGAGGCAATTCTGACGTCGCGGTTAATAATGGAAGCAAGACTAAAGAAAAATCAAGACACGTTCATAGGATTTGTCGACCTGGAAAAAGCGTTCGACAATGTAAAATGGTGCAAGATGATCGAAATTCTGAGAAAAATAGGGGTAAGCTATAGGAAGAGATGGGTAATATACAGTTTTTACAAGAACCAAGAGGGAATAATAAGAGTGGCCGACCAAGAACGAAACGGTTGCGTTAAAAAGGGTGTAAGACAGGGCTGTAGTCTTTCGCCCCTACTGTTCAATCTGTAAATCGAAGAAGTAATGACGAAATTGTTCAGGAGTGGAATTAAAATTCAGGGTGAAAGGGTATCAATGATACGATTCGCTGATGACATTGCTATCCTGAGTGACACTGAACAAGAATTACATGATCTGCTGAGTGGACTGGACAGTCTAATGAGTAAAGAATATGGATTGAGAGTAAATCGGAGAAAGGCGAAAGTAATGATAGGTGGTAGAAATGAGAAGAGCGAGAAACAACATCAGAATAGATGGTCACGAAGTAGATGAAGTTAAGGAGTTCTGCTATCTAGGCAGCAAAATAACCGATGACGGACGGAGCAAGAAGGACATCAAAAGCAGACAAGCACTGGCAAAAAGGGCATTCCTGGCCAAGAGAAGTCTACTAGTATCAAACATAGCTCTTAATGTGATGAAGAAATTTCTGAAAATATACGTTTGGAGCAGAGCATTGCATGGTAGTGAAACATGGACTGTAGGAAAATCGGAACAGAAGAGAATCGAAGCAATTGAGCTGTGGCGCTACAGAAGAATTCTGAAAATGGGGTGCACTGATATGGCAAGGAATGAGGAGGTTCTGCGCAGAATCGGAGAGGAAAGGCATATGTGTAAGACACTGACGAGGCGAATGGACATCTGAGGTCATGAGTCCCCTAGACTTAGAACTACTTAAGCCAAACTAACCTAAGGACATCACACACATCCATGCCCGAGACAGGATTCGAACCTGCGACCGTATCAGCAGCGCGGTTCCGGACTGAAGTGCCTAGAACCAATCGACCACAGCGGCCGGCACGTAGGTTGGTGCTGCTTTGAGATGAAGAGGATGGCACAGGAGAGAAATTCATCAGTCAGATGACTGATGACTCAAAAAAAAAAAAAAAAAAAAGAAGGAAATTGATTCTGGGTAAATGTGGCTTCCTTAGTGAATAGTGTGTTAATGGAAGCAAACGACAACTGTTATTTAACCTGTGACGAATTTCAAGTCGTGTGGCGTCACGCCAATGTGAAGATTGTTGACACGCTATGTGTGAACTGGGTACACGTGTTCGTGAGACAATGACACGCTTAGGAAGTCGACGTGTGCTTATAGCAGGACTGCCGCTGCACCATTTCAACAATGTGTTGGTGTTACTACACAGGTTGTTGAACTACAAGTTCAGAGGGAAAATGAGAACTTGGAAGAATACCTGTTTCACGAAGTGTACTGGAAATCTGGTAAAGTCTCAACGATCAGGAATTCAGCGTGTCAAAAATGCACCGACGGGATCCTTCGACAGAAGCAGTAGCACTACCATCGCAGAAGCCGGAAGCATACACCATATCTGCGTATTCTTGCAGACGTGTGGCATTTTAGCCGGCGCGTGTACAAACACAGTCAACTGATGCTTGTCTCTGATGCATTCATCCCCTCGCACTATTTCACTCACAAGAGACCATAGACAACTATGTGTTCAAGTTTAATGGCACAAGGACGTTTCGAGCAAAGAGGTTGAAGGCAACGAAATAGGTTGGGCCACAATAAAACGTCAAAGATGGTGGGGGGGGGGGGGGGGGGGGCAGGGCGAGGGGGTAAGACGCTGAAGTGTGCGGCACTAACCAGAAAACAAATGCACATCAAAGGTGTTCTATCTCGTAAACCATGCGAAATAGGGCATATGTCCATATGAAATATTTTTCTCCAAATGAACGTTCCTGCCCTATCCCTGGGACACCGTGTTCATTCCTGTACCACGAAATAGGAGAAGCACCACAAACTGTTTTAAACTTAAGGTTGTTTTGAACACTACGCTTTTTTACTGAACTTAGTCCTGTTGGAGGCTGTATGCCGTTGCCTTCCTCTTACCTCTGAAGTGACTTACGGAAGCAGTAAAGGGCGGTCTTACAGTTTAATGTGAATTCCAGACTATGGTGTAATTTGACATATTCTACATGAACAAGTCATTGGCAAGGCGAAGAACTTGATAAATGACAAAAATAGTCCTGCGTCCGATTCGTGATCGGAATCATAGCCTTTTGATTTTTATTGTTATTCCTCATACCATTTTTTTGTACAAGTAACGTAGAATACGTGTACACTTGTACTGTTGTTTCTCCAAGTTTTCAGTATGTTGCCTTAGTTTCGTTCCTTGCCGGCAGACGACTGGGATGGTAGTGTGTACCGAACTATACTTACTTTTTCTAAGGGTATGTAAAACTTAATTTAACTGTAATAAATTGATCCCATAGAAACATCTAATCTTACGAAGTAAAAATACAATAATGATATTGAAAAAACTAATAAAAATAAACAGTAAGATATACAGGGCGATCCGAAACTCCGCCGTCAAACTTTCAGAGTGATAGTATGGAACAAAGCAAGAAAAGATTTCCAGTAACATGGAATCTAAAAATGATTATCTTAAGAGCTATGAGCACTTGTTCAGTAGAGGAAATGTGTTTCCCAGTAGCGGAGATCAACACGAGCTCAAAGATCTAAAGGTACGAATTTTAGAGACCATGTTTACTAGAAATTTTTTTCTTGCTTTCGTCCGTACTACCATCTCTCAGAATATGGAGGGTAAATAACTTTCAGTAGTATATCTGTTTCATACAATAGGGAAGATGAACTGGTATTCAAAGCTCTGGAGGTATGCATCTGAGAGTCCATGTTTACTAGGCATTTTTTTCTTGTTTTGGGCCTCACTACCGCCTCTGACAGTTTGTCGGTGGAGTTCTGGTTCATCCTGTAGAGAGAAAATGGAAAAAAAGGAACAGAAAAGACAAGAAAGGATAAGAAAGAGATTTGTCACTATTACTAAGGCAGGTGAAGGAACCGACAATTACCATGACAATTTTTTGGTAATCTTAAGCAGTCTCAATAGCAAGGCTACTTTACTTCCACTTTCCTATTCAAACTAGCTTCAGGAAGCTCATAGTTCAGAAAACAAGTTAATAGGCACCGGCGTATTTACCGTTTCACCACTTCTGCGATTCATTAGGTACTGGAGATTCAGTCTCTCTTTCAGAATTGCCTTCGTACAGGAAGAGTGCTGGGTTTCGGATCCAAAGCCATCTGACGGCTTACTTGTCGCGTTTCCCCTTCATTCGGTTTGTTCTTATCCTGGTGTCGAGCCGTCTTTTTTCTACGCCAGTCGTAACTTTCTGCCCTGGGCAGGCATCTGTTGGTCAGCGTGCTCTCTTTTACGTGCAAGAAGCCGACCTGACCTCATCTTGCGATGTCTTGTAGAATGGATTGCCCTGAAGCTGCTGTTTCCCTTATACCATCAAGGACTCACTAACAGGTGATTCCAACAGGACATGGTCAGCTATACCAATGGGTCAGCAAGTATAACTGTTTTGATCCGCTATCTTGGTTCCTGTAAATAGTGTGGATATGAACCACGTCCTGCCAGATACTGAATCAAACCAGCGTCTTGTTCTGTTTTAAACGTTTCGAGTCTCTCACTGGAATTTTAGAAGAAGTGATATGTTTGCCTTACAGCAGCACAAATTCATAAAATGCTCTCTGATGAAAATGCAATTATCTTCTCGAATCTCCTGTATTTCATTTACTTCACGTGGCTTCCTTTTCTTCATTAGAGACTTTCATTGTATCACTTTTCAGCCAAAGGTATTCGCTAACGAGCCACTCTAGATCACTTGCTCCTTGAATCAAAACACTCAATCAACTTCACTAAATGACGTCTGAAAATACCGCCAGTAGAGTTAATATCGACCCCAAGTACGTCTCTAGGTGGACATCTTATCCACTGAGTATATGTCTGAGGGGTCAGGAAATTATCTGGAAGGCAAAGGGAACAAACAGGAGCATTACAACATTTCAGTTGTGTATAATTCTAATTCGACGATTAGTAACTTGACGACTAGCCGAGCTTCTTCTGGTTATCCATCATCAAAGTATATTAAGTTTTGACTCACATAGAAACTTATCACCGAATCAGTCTGCTATAAGTACTTAACGTACTCGCTGCATGTACTGGTTCGGATTATCGAAGTCTACGACAACCGCATTATGTAACTATCGTTCAACGGTTAGTAAAGTACCACAATTTGCGAGCGGCATTAACTTTCTTTTTATTTTTTTATTGAAAACATCCGTATTGCTATGGCGTTCACAACTGTCAGATATGATGTACAGCAAGTGAGACACCTTTTTACTAACGCACTGTACAGCATAGACTTTGTGCATGGCTTCACAGGGCGTTCCCCGTGCTGCTGGTTTACGCACCACGCATTACCTTAAACCATGTCCGAGGTTTCCATTGGGATCGATTTCTAGTGCAGTTGATATGCCGAATCGCGTCCGTTGCATGCTCAACTGCTTTACCGGAAGTGGTGCATCCTGATTTTTCCTTTCTGTATTTATTAAGGCTAGCGATTTTACTTTCATGGTTACACTCGCTTAGCTCTGATCAAGAACTCCGCCATATTTGAAGAATTAGGCCTGAGAAGTTGCAGAGGATATGTGTAGAAATCCAGCTCAGGCTTTTTTCCGAATTACTAATGGAAAACCAATGATCGTAGGTATTTTGGTGAAGAATGACATTTGAACCAAGTCTGTATCGCCACAATAAAGTTATACACAACAACAAAGCTGGGAATTTCCCTTATGACCTACGGCTTCGTGTCTTATCCTTCACTGCTTACATATTTGCACGTTCCATATCACATACCAGCTTGTTTTCAACCTCCTTCTCCTCCCAGACCGTGAAATCTGAGATCTGTCTATCCCATCAACTATAACCTAATCTGACTTTAAAATAAAGACTTTAACCCTTCTTTCCTCATACCTCTGAAATCCAACCCATCTCCTTCCATGCACACTCATGCTCATAAATTAAGGATAATGCTGATACATGATGAAACAACGCTCTCGCGGTCGGTTTGCGGGTTTAAATCACCTCGGGTTATGAGCATGCGGTGCATTTAACCTGCGGTCGTTCCACGGTGGCGCCGGCAGCAGTCAACATACGCAGAGGTGTGTTGGTGCATGTCAGAGTACGGTGCAGCGAGTAAATGTGCAGACGTTTCCAGACGTGCTTATGGTGACTGTGTGTTGAAAATGGCTCAAAGCACACATACTGGTGACGTTATGAGGGGTCGAATACTAGGGCGAGTGGAGGCTGGTCAAACACAGCAGGTCGTAGCACGGGCCCTCCGTGTGCCACAAAGTGTGATCTCAAGATTATGGCAACGATTCCAGCAGACAGGAAACGTGCCCAGGCTCTACACTACGGGACGTCCACAGTGTAAAACACCACAAGAGGACCGATATCTCACCATCAGTGCCCGCAGACGGCCACGGAGTACTGCAGGTAGCCTTGCTCAGGACCTTACCGCAGCCACTGGACACACAGTCTACATGCGACTGAACAGACATGGTATATTCTCCCGGAGACCTGCAAGGTGCATCCCACTGACCCCTGGTCACAGGAGAGCCCATTAAGCCTGGTGTCAAGAACATAGTACATGGTCATTGGAACAGTGGTCCCAGGTTATGTTCACGGACGAGTCCAGGTATAGTCTGAACAGTGATTCCCGCCTGATTTTCACCTGGCGTGAACCAGGAACCAGATACCACCCTTTTAATGTCCTTGAAAGCGACATGTATGGAGGTCATGGTTTGATGGTATGGGGTGGGATTATGATTGGTGCACGCACACCACTGCATGTCTTTGACAGAGAAACTGTAACAGGGCAGGTGTATCGGGATGTCATTTTGCACCAGTATGTCCGCATTTTCAGGGGTGCAATGGGTACCACCTTCCCACCGAGTTCCCATCGTGGAGGAATACCTTGTAACATAAGATATCAGGTGAATGGCGTGGTCTGACTGTTCTTGATACCTAAACCCCATCGAGCACGTCTGGGATGCTCTCGGTCGACGTATCACTGCACGTCCTCAAAGCCCTACGACACTTCGGGTGCTTCGACAGGCACTGGTGCAAGAATGGGAGGCTATACCCCAGCAGCTGCTCGACCATCTGATCCACGGTATGCCAACCCGTTGTGCGGCCTGTGTAAGTATGCATGGTGATCATATCCCATATTGATGTCGGGGTACATGCGTAGGAAACAGTGGCGTTTTGTAGCACATGTGTTTCGGGACGGTTTTCTCAACTTCTCACCGATACTGTGGACTTACAGACCTGTGTCGTTTGTTTTCCCTATGTGCCTAAGCTATTAGCGCCAGTTTCGTGTAGTGCCACGTTGTGTGGCACTACATTCTGCAATTATCCTTTGCACCAAAATTCCTTACTTAGAAAATGCTAACCAGGTTTCAATCACACCACAATCCTCATACGTCTCAACATCGCACACATCGTCATCTCATAAAGATTATTCATATTCACTCTTATAAATCTATGTTTATGTATGTAATTATTTTAATAACTGGCTGAAGAGCGGCAATTTGACCATTTATAATCCATCCTTCTAGGGTAGAAATGGAAATAGCAGGTAAATAAAGGAAAGAAAGTCCTTACTGAAGCACAAAATAGTGTTATGATGCCCTTTGTTCTCTTATATTCTATGTGGTGTGTAGCAGCAACTCTGTTATGATTATTTGTCTCCTGCTTTTCCATTATTATGTCTAAGTGTACAGCTGATATCATCTTATGTCTGACGCTGTACAGAGTTTGCCTTCACAGTAGTAAGTCACGGGCGCTGACGTGGCAGCACTGTACTAAGAGGCGCGGCTGTTTACAGGTGGAGGAAGCTACGCTCGCAGCTGAGTCCGTCCTTCACGGCGAGCCGCCTGAAGCCGATGTTCCTGCTGATGAAGGAAGTGTGCGACGACCTGGTGCGGGTGCTCAAGGACCACTCCAAGGCTGGCGGAGGTAGCTTCAGTGACTCTGTAACCTCCCCACCACAACTGTTTCTGTCTGAGATGTAGCCCAACTTTACCTCCCACTCTACAAAGATCTACGTAGCCCCAAAATTACGTCCCCAGAAACTATTATCCAACTTAAACTCATATGCTCACTGAAGTGAGCTTTAACCGGTCTGAATACAATTTGTCTTTATGATAAATGCGCGACTGAAGTAAAACAATTATGTGGCCCTAATCAGAATTTCCACTTACCTTGCGTCTTGACAACATTTTTGCAGAGTTGTCGAAAGCACAATAGCAAAGAGCAAGCAGGCAGCGACTGAGCTATATTTCTATTCTAAATATAATTTCCAAACTATATTCAAACTATTGTATACCACATGATAAACAGTGGGATGGGGAGAGTAACTATCCCTATGAAATGATATTCCAAGACAACGCTTTTAGAACGAAGTATGTATTCAAAAAGACAGAGTAAAACTGAATCGTATCATCTTCATCTTTGCCTAGGTGTGGTGTGTTGTCTTCCAGAACCTTACCTCTGCTCTGCCGCGATTGGTCCGTTTGCTTTTAAATTTCGGAGGGCGTTGCGTTCTGTGGAGAGACCTGCTGACGACAAGAGTATCGAGTGCTGCTGCCGGAGTGAGACGGGGAGTTTAGTTACCGGTTGTGTGGCAGCGCAATGTTGCGGGAAAGCTGGTATAACATCCTGTGAACGCACGTGATTGCTACGAGCGTGTGTACCCGGGACGGCGGCAGTCGTTCTGGACGGGCTGTGTGATAAGTAAGCTCGGCGTGGCAACTGTTGACGCGGCGTGTCCGCGTTGCTATGGCGGAGCTGGGGCGATTGACATAACTCGAGTTGGTGCTGGTGGCAACCTGTCGCCGAATGCTTATCTGCCTTCTGGAATAACGGTGAGAATTTCTTGACTTGATGTGTCTCACTCAGTTTCTGCCCGTGTCGTCGGGTGCGTTTTGCTCTAAGGTCGTGTGCCATGGTGTTTCGCAATTTTAGTAGGCTAAGGCGTGCCCGAAATCCCGATTCAATGATCTGCTGTTGTATTGTCAAGTGTAACTATCACTAGAAAAGAGTGTCAACACTCTGTGCCTTAATAACTGAACCTAAAATATTATCTGTGGTTGAAATTTTGCTCTGACCCAATGGCAATAACGATCTTGTATTTTACAATTTGTTGAGTGGTATTATTATTTAGTACTGGCCGTCACATTTACTAAGTCGAAGATTTACGAAGGCCAGTGGGCGTCATTAACAGTTCCTGCCTAGACAGGCGTTATATTTTGAACTATGTGTTTCAATGTTTAGTAATTTTTATTTTATGTGTTATAGAGACTTGCTGTCATGCCCTATATGGTCGATTCGCCACGTTGGTGAAGTTTCTAGTTGTTCTGCTGGTCTGTGCCATATTGCTAAAGCAGGCGGTCCTAGCACAGCTGATTGTAAATTTTTCCAACTGGTGAGGAGCATGGGCAGATTTTAAGTGCTAGCTCACTAACTTCAACCATTCTCAAATATTTATTACTACCGATATTCAGGCCCTTCAGGCCGAGTGGTGACGTCACTACCCCTTTTCGTTTATTAATTTTATCTTGTTAGCTTGTTTCATTAAAAAAACCTTTGGTATATGAATTTGTCTTGTGGTTATATTTGATTGGCCCTTCTGGCCGAATGATTAAAGTCATTCCTTTCAGTAACTTATTTTATTTGTCAATCATTAATCAAAGGTGTTGGGTCCTTCACACCGCGATTATCTACTTATGTTGAATCTTAAGGTTGTCATGCTTACATTACAGTTGTGAATGTTCAGCGGCCCTTCAGGCCTGGAGTTTAAAAAATTTTATGGTGTTTTAATGTTTAATAAAATTAAATTGTGTTTGAAACTGTAACCTCATTTAGGTCTAAGCTTTCACTCCCTGCAGCCTTTGAACTCTGCTTACCTTACGTTTTGGTTAAGTTTTCCCATACCACGACGTATCAAAAACTTCGCGTGAACACATAACAAAGCTACGTTTAACAAAGTGAACAATGATTTAAAAAAAAGTAGAATGTTAACAGAGAATTTCTACAAAAACCAAAGAGCTTAATCGGTTAATATGTTAATGCGTGACTCAGGGAACTGGGGTGGTCTTTCTCTCAGCTCTGAACAAGCGAACAAATTTAACTAGCTGCCAATAATCATTTTCACAAATTAGGTGCCCAATGCCTCAGTCTTAACTCGACTTCTTGTCTTTAAAAAAAGTTACATTATTCAAAATTTATATTTCTTTCACCTTTCAATGTATACGTCATGTTCATCCTTGCTGTCCTTCACAATAAATATTTCTTCGTCTAACAGATACCATCACAAGTCAACACAGCACTACTGAATACGTCCATCACCTACCACACTTCAATCAAGCATCGGAACGCACCGAGACAATGAGTGTGCCGCTACAAGATCAAAGATTGTTTAACAGTAACATAATTTGCTCTGTCTCAGACATGCATATCGATAACATACAAAAAAAAATGACTTGACCACCTTACAACTGATACAATTTTCAGTCTTTTCTCTTTTTTACGGTGGAATATGAGGCTTTGACGTCACATCGACGACTTGGGCGCCAGATACGGATTGTGGCCTTGGGCTGGAAACGATGGATACATATGTGATTGGTTCGATAAATATTTGACAAATAGAATCCAATACGTTAAAATCGATGAAAAATGCTGAAAAGAAGTGAAAATAACGTCTGGATTTGTAACGGAGGGGTTACTTTTGCTACCCCTACAAAAAATGTCCACTCATCTTGTTGTAAATTTCTTCTTCTGCAGTCCGATACCCACGCCCCCCCTGTTAAAAATGAATGATGTTCTTCTACTGGACAAGCTGTAGTAAAACCAGTAGCATTATACGAATCCAACGGGTGCAACAAATGTTTTTAAGTAACAGGTTGGCTGAGCGATTAATTGAAAGGTAGTTTGCAAGTAAAAACTTCAATATATTGTGACTTATTTGACACAAAACACCGCCAAGCCAGTGCTAGTCCTAAGTTACAGTTTCGTCATTCACAGACAATCACACTCACTCGTAACAGCCTGCTTTTGGTAATGAACCAAACCCTTTACACAATGGAATAATAAACAGATTTTCTGCGGCTGAATGCTCGCCCAAATATTACACAGTTTGACCACTACGAATTTTCAGTTTGCGGACACGCCTTGTGCAACATGGAACGCGGATTTTCATTATTCAGAACTCACAGTTTACATATAGAGATCGGACTTCCATGTGTTCGTCTTTTTCACACATTCGAGACCACTTTGCGACACTTCACGGTCAAGTTTCAACCATTATTCCGTGAAATTGTTGATACATCCATGTTCGAACATGATCACAGCTGAGATCTGAACTGTACTTACACTCCACAAGGCAATTATCTTAGCTCATAAAATTCGCACGAACGTACTTTCGTCTGACTGACTGATATACATCGTAACCAATACAATATTAGTACTAAACCGCGCAGTCATGCATCTTATACTTTTGACCAATCACGACTACGGAAGCTACTACCGTCCTTAAGTTTCGCACACCAGTGTGCAATATGCAGAGCACTTTTTTTGCAGTACAATGGCACTCTCGATGTGTTCACGTTTTAGTCACTTGCCAAACTGTGTTCCTTCTCTATAAAAAGAATCTTTCCATTCGGAGGCTAACACAAGGCTAACTCGCATGCTGTTCACCACCAGACGCAAAACCAATGATCATCTTTACGGGACTCAATAGAACGGCACCAGGTCGTTATAAAGAACGTGTCGTACAGCGGCACAACAATTTATCAGCGATTATCAGCAGCACTATATTGGTCGCTGATGATGTTTTTGACCACAGGAGGGTAAGATCGTTGGATGAAACGTAGAAATACTTCTGCAAAATCACACTTGATCTAATAAATGGCAGCTCTCTAAAAGTGGATAAATCCAAGATAATGCCTATGAGAAAGGGAGTACATGATACGTGACTATAAAATTAGTTGTGAACATCTTGAACACGCCAGATCGTATATTTGGGGAGTCATACTATGTAGGTATCATTTCTTTGGGAGGGAGGGGGGAGGGGGGTCATACTACACTGAGGCGCCAAAGAAACTGGTATAGGCATGCGTATTCAAATACAGACAAATGTAAACAGGCATAATACGCCGCTGCGATCGGCAACGCCTATATAAGACAACAAGTGTCTGGCGCAGTTGTTATATCGCTTACTGCTGCTACAATGGCAGGTTATCAAGATTTAAGTGAATTTGAACGTGATGTTATAGTTGGCGCACGAGTGATTGGACACAGCATCACTGAGGTAGCGATGAAGTGGGGATTTTCCCGTAACACCATTTCAAGAGTGTACCGTGAATATCAGGAATTCGGTAAGACATAAAATCTCCGACATTGCTGCGGCCGGGAAAAGATCCTTCAAGAACGGGACCAACGACGCCTGAAAAGATTCGTTCAACGTGACAGAAGTGCAACCCATCCGCAAATTGCTGGACCATCAACAGGAATCAGTGTGCCAACCATTCAACGGAACATCATCGCTATGGGCTTTCAGAGCCGAAGGCCCTCACGTGTACCCTTGATGACTGCACGACACAAAGCTTTACACCTCGCCTGGTCGGACTAGTCTCGTTTCAAATTGTATAGAGCGGATGGACGTGTACGGGTATGGAGACAACCACATGAATTCATGGACCCTACATGTCGTCGGGGAACTGTTCAAGCTGGTGTAGGCTTTATAATGGTGTGGGGTGTGTGCAGTTGAACTGATGTGGGACCCCTGATGCGTCTAGATACGACTCCGACAGCTAACGCGTACGTAAGCATCCTGTCAGACCACCTGCATCCATTCATGTCCATTGTGCATTCCGACGGACTTTGGTAACTCCAGCAGGACAATGCGACACCCCACAAGCCCAGAATTTCTACAGAGCAGCTCCAGGAACACTTCTCTGAGTTTAAAGACTTCCGCTGGCCACCAGACTCCCGAGACATGAACATTATTGAGCAAATCTGGGATGCCTTGCAACGTGCTGTTCAGAAGAGATTTCCACCCCCTCGTATTCTTACGGATTTATGGAGAGCAGTGCAGGATTCACTGCGTCAATTCCCTTCGGCACTACTTGAATCCGTACCACATCATCTTGCGGCACTTCTGCGTGCTCGAGGGGCCCGAGACAACGCAGGTGTACCAGTTTCTTTGACTCTTCATTGTGGGTTCAAAATGGTTCAAATGGCTCTGAGCACTATGGGACTCAACTTCTGAGGTCATCAGTCCCCTAGAACTTAGAACTACTTAAACCTAACTAACCTAAGGACAGCACACAACACCCAGTCATCACGCTTCATTGTGGGAAGAATGGACACGGACATAAGTGCAGTATTAGGGAGGGAGAATGATAGACTTAGTTTTGTTGGCATGGTTCTGGAAAAATGCAGCGGAACTGAAAAAGAAATCGCAAACAAGACAAGACGCTAATGGCGACCAATTCTAGAGTACCGTTAATATTGTTCCAGCGTTTGGAATCACTCTCAGGTAGACGTGACAGGAGACATAGAATTAATTTAGAGATGTGCTGCTAATGTCATAACAGGTCACTGGAGCCTTTCTTTTTTTTTTTTTTTTTTTTTTTTTTTTTTTTTTGTCGTCAGTCTTCTGACTTGCTTGATGCGGCCCACTACGAATTGTCTCTTGCGCTAATATCTTCATCTCAGACTAGCACTTGCACCCTACGTCCTCAAATGTTTCTTGGATGTATTCCAATCTATGTCTGTCCCTGCACTTTTCACCCTCTACAGTTCCCTATAGTACCATGGAGGTTATTCCCTGGCGTCTTAACACAAGTCCTATCACCCTGTCGTTTATTCTAGTCAGTGTTTTCGAGATATTCCTTTCTTTTCCGATTCTGTGCAGAACCTTCCCACTCTTTATCTTATCAGTCCACCTAACTTTCAACATTCCTATGTAGCATTGCAACTCAAACGCTTCGATTCTCTTCTGTTTCGGTTTTCCCACTGTCTACGATTCACTACCGTACAATGGTGTGCTCCAAACGTACATTCTCAGAAATTTCTTCTTCGACTTAAAGTCTATGTTTGGTACCAGTTGATTTCTTTCGACCAGGAATGCCTTTCTGACAGTGCTCACCTGCTTTTATCTTCTGCTGCTCCGTCCGTCGTGAGTTATTTTGCTTTCAAGGTAGCAGAATTTGTTAACTTGGCCTACCTCGCGATCACCAGTTTGGATGTTAAGTTTCCCACTGCTACATCTCATTACCTTTGTCTTTTCCGGTTCATTCACAACCCATATTCTTTACTCATTAGACTATTCATTCTATTCAACCGATCCTGTAATTCTTTCTCATTTTCACTGACGACAGCACTGTCATCAGCGAACCTTATCATTGATATTCTTTCACCCTGAATTTAAATTCAGCTCTTTAATCTTTCTTTTCTTTCCGTCCTTGCTTCTTCGACGTATTGACTGAACAGTAGGGGCGAAAGACTGAATCCCTGTCTTATAGCCTTTTAATCCGAGCACTTCGATCTTGGTCTTCTAGTCTTAGCTTACTCTACCTGTAGCTTACTCCTACTTTACTCAGGATTTCTAGTGTCTTGGAACACTTTACTTTGTCGAACGCTTTTTATAGGTCGACAAGCGTTTCTTGATTTCCCTTCAGCCTTTCTTCCATTAGTGAGAACTATCTCTGTGGTACATTTAGCTTTACTGAACCCAAACTAATCATCATCTAACCGATCCTCAGTTTCCTTCTCCATACTTCCGTATATTAATTTTGTCATCTGCTTTAATGCGTGAACTGCTAAGCTCATTGTGCGACAGTTTTCGCACTTATCTGTCGTTGACATATTCGGAATTTTGTGGATGATATTTTTCAGAATGTCTGATAATGCATCTCCGGTGTCATAGGTCCTACACACCAATTTGAATGGAAATTCCGATGGAATGTTATCTATCCCTTCTGCCTTATTTCACTCTTTTAGACTCTTTTACATTTTGACTCTAATACCAGATCATCTACGTCATCCACATCGTCTCCAGTTTCTTCTTGTATCATATCAGACAGTACCTTCCCCTCATAGAGGTCTTTAGTATACTCTTCCAACATATGCGCTCTCTCTTCTGCGTTCAACAGAGGAACTCTCATTACACTTTTAATGGTATCACGAGCCCATACCAAGGTGTGACAGAAATGTTCGGGGAACGTAAAAGAGAATCCTTGGATGAAGTGCGACACTGTTCTCACCAAAAATGTACGCACGTCCGAAGGTACATTGCATGGTAATTCGGAATAGAACAGGCACTGCAATATCGTACTTATCCTCCGGAATCGGGCATGCGACTTTCAAGTAAAATGTCTCACTTGTACGGGAATATGCACAATGGATGTACGAGTATAGTTTGTTGATGACATATGAAGGTTTGGATGTGCTTGTGAGCTATACACGGAGAGTCAAATGGCAGCCGGCGGCGCGGTAGTACAGCGTGAAAATGTGTGAACACATTAACGAAGAACCTGTACGGGTTCATCGGACGTCCGCCCTTGACAAATTCAACGAACAATATTGAACAAAATGAGATTTAAAAAAATTAAAGAAAATGGTAAGGCTACCGCTCTCGGTAAGCGGAAAATACGAGTGCGAGTCATTCCATTCTACAGCAGATGGTAGTCCATGGTCGCAATTGCGAATGCATTTAATGCTTCCGTTTTTAGTGACGCATGTTCACACCTCCATACTTACAACCGCGGTGGAGTCATCTCTAACATAATCGCAACATTTTGAATAGACTGTTAGTTGTATGTTGCGACGAGTAAGGGAAGTGATTGTTCCCGAGCAGTGGCGTCTAGTGATTGGTCGCGCTGTTAAGTTTCTGCCTGTCAGATGCTGTCATTTATGTATTTTACGACTTTGTTTATTAAAGCCTTTTTTTTCCTAAAGATTTGAGTTAGTCTGTCACAGGATATTTTCTGGACTGGTAAGCCGGTGATCTATTTCTCTTGCTCAGAAGCGTAAAATATCTGACTGTGGTCTCTCGCGTTGTGGACAATTATTGTATCTAATATTTAATATAACAGATTAAGTGCTGTAGCGTTCAGTTACTTCTAGTTCCGGGACAGAAGTTAAATTACTTATTGGATATTTTTCAGACGTTTTAGCATCACCCACTAGAGTCAAAGCACTCCAACAGTCCGGTAGTTCTAATGTATTACGATATCAATTAATAACTTGGCCATTAGTTTGTCTACATTTACTACTCTGTTCATTAATGGCAATGTAATCATGTACTGGCCGGCCGGTGTGGCAGTGCGGTTAAAGGCGCTTCAGTCTGGAACGGCGTGACCGCTACGGTCGCAGGTTTGAATCCTGCCTCGGGCGTGGACGTGTGTGATGTCCTTAGGTTAGTTAGGTTTAATTGGTTCTAAGTTCTAGGCGACTGATGACCTCAGAAGTTAAGTCGCATAGTGCTCAGAGCCATTTGAACCAATCATGTACTGCTCAGTGTTTGTATACCGGAAACTGTTCGCCTTGCTGCCTATGCTGTCGTACGTTTAGACCTTGCTTTGTTCTGTAATGGGATTGAAGCCTTGGGTCTGATTTTTATGATAGAATTCTGTTCCATGTTCTTAACAAAGATTAAATTAATATTATAATTATAGTTAACTAATTGGGTCTATTTTCATTGTGATTTAAGTGCCTACAGTATTAACTACTTGTTTCTTAAATCGTGGGACGGAAAATATCTATCAATATTTGTTAATACTGTAAAATTATTTGGCGGCTATCTTGCCAAAGATATTTAATCACTGAATAAATTGTTAAATTTAATGGCCAATAAAACTGTGTAGTAAAAAGGTGAATGATGGTTTGTAAAGCCCTAGTCCAGACCTTCTCGAAACTCGCGGTAGTAGCCGTGCAGTGATACCGTAGTTGTTTATTAACGATTACTGTTACGGTGAACAGGATCCCGTCGCCGGCGAGAGAATTACTGAAACAGGAACACGACACTGAGTTTTGAAACATTTAAGCATCCTTGAAGGACTCCTAAATAAATTTGCCCCACCCCCTCCCTCTCAAACGAGGAAAACTTCATTTCATACAGGGACGTGGTACTGTGTGTCAAGTATTTATCCTCTTGAATAATTCTACACTGACGGAAAATAATTGCAACACCTATGAGTTGTGCGATGTAAGCGGAAATTGGTAGGCGTGTTTCTACATCTGAAACATGATGTCTATTCCAATGTCGCGCCATTTGCATGGGAATGGTCACTATGGCAATGGAAATCAGGTTTGCTTTAAATACACGCTGTAACGGTCGTGAGCGTTAGTTCCTTTGAGATTGGACGTGGTGATTTGATGTTAGTCAAGAATGCTTCCAAGACGACAAAGACTCGATTGTCAACACCTCACTGAGTTTGAACGAGTTCGTGTAATACGGCTACGAGAAACTGGATGTTCCTTCTGCGATACTGCAGAAAGACTTGGCAGGAATGTAGCCACTGTGCATGATTGATGGCAGCAGTGGGCACGAGAATGTACGGTCGCAAGAAGACCGGACTCCGGACGGTCACGTGGCACTACCAAGAGGGACGACCATTGTGTTTGGCGTGTGACTCTGGCGCATCATACTGCACCTGCAGCATCAATTTGAGCAGCAGTTGGCACCACCGTGACACAACGAACTGTTGCAAATAGATTACTCGAAGACAGTTCCGGGCCAGACTCCCTGTAGCATGCAATCCACTGACCCCAAGTCACCGCCATTTCCGACTTCAGTAGCGTCAAGGAAGAGCTCGCTGGAGGACTGGGCGGAGGTCTGTTGCGTTTACCGATCCTGCCTCGTTGCCAGTGGTGGCCGTGTGTTGGTTAGAAGGAGGCCGGTTGAGGGCCTGTAACTAACCTGTGTACGTGCTAGACGGAAGACCTACACAAGGAGTTGTGGTCTGAGATGTGATTTCGCATCACAGCAGGATCACTCTCGTGGTTGTATGATCACAATGTTCTTCAGAGTATATCGTTAAATTGTACTTCCATATACCTCTCTGACTTTTGACCGAAGCACAGTCTTTTCCATGATCACATTTGCGCGTATCGAGTAACGTACCCGATCATTTGAGGCGTCTACGATTCAGCTGTCTTAGTCGCAGTTGGGTTCCTACCTCCTCTTACGATATCATGAACTGTTTCTAGTGTGGTGACCTTAACTGCTCGGATCGTACTCGCTTCAAGCTTTCTAATCGTGCAACAGCGTTTAAAATAATAAAACCAGATGTAAATAAATAATTTTAAATGTCAATAAAGAGTTCACATGTACAGTGCGTTGCCTAATTCGGTTTTGAAGAGCGCAGCGGTTGATTCCGTAAAACGGAAACGTTGATAACATTATGACACGTGCGTTTCCTTATTTCATATACAATACATCAGACTAAGCATATCACATAGCTGCCAACTGACAATTACACGTCGTACCTGTTCAGATTATATGCACTGATGCGGAGGTGTTCTCTCTTTCGCAGACACTTATTTATTTTAAATTCTAGCTGGCTGGATAAGTCAGTTTAAGGTCGAAAGAAGGCGAGGGCTTACTCCCTCCAACAGGGCTGTGTGCCTAGGAATATATTACAACTAACAAAGAAACCTTTGTCTTGAACACAGATTCACTTTACTGTTTTATCTTGTGATAAAGACTGTTATTTTGCGTTAAAAACTGCTTTTATAAATGAATTTGAAATAAGTTGGTGCTGATAACACTAAAGAAAACGATATGGATCATGATCATAATGATGAAATGCGACACTGATGATGAAGATATTGTTGGCATTAAAGCTGATGATACTGATAGTTACTATGAATCATTACATTACATACTTGCTGAGCCTAAATGTTGTTGTCGCCTAGATATCCAAAATCTGTTTCATGTTGTTTTCCTTATTATTATAATATTATTATTATTAGTGTATAATGTTCAATTGCAATTTTAATCTTTTTTACACTGACCAACAGAATTGTAAAAGATGTCCGATTAGATGTAAGAAAACGTCTAATGTCCATAAAACAGACCAGAGAACATGAACCCTTTTTGAAAAATAGAAATTATTCAGCACGTATCAATCATAGTCCCATCTTATAGACCCCATTTAGTTATCTGCCGCAACAATATAACGACCGCTATTTGTCCACGGATTGCTCGGACAGTGCAATGTTGACGTGGTTTTCTCCATTACAAGCGCCACGGGCTTTTCTGTTTCAGATGGTGTAGAGGCCCACGAGATATGTTTGCGATACACGACTGACGTAGTGACTTCTTGTGCACTGGGGATCAAAGGGGGCGCCCTCAGTGACCAAAAGTCCGAAATGCTGGAGATGTTCAACTTGATTCTGGAGCCCAACACCAACAGCGCAATCAGATTCATGATAGCTTATGTCTGCCCTCGCTTGGCGTCTCTTCTTCGCCTAAGGTACGACTGCTCATTCAAACATGACGTAATAAAAGTGTTGGGTTTATTTCTGTTAATACAAGTACCGGACGACAGTCCGAAGCAGTATGTAAACTTTGAGACTGTTTTCTTTCTTGTCCGTATTAGAAGTAGCACAGTGGCAATATTTATTGTGGTACACTTTTGTTAAGCCTTTATCGTCGTAAAAAATGAGTATATGACTTAACTCGGTTGACTGGAGTTCGCGCCATCCAGTAGAGGAGGCACCGAATTCAGCGTAAGCCATGCTGTATACGTCGCTAATATTTTTACTGAGGTAAAATTGAACTTCAATTGACACTTAGTTCGATTTTTCCATATACGCTAAGGTCGCAGGTTCGAATCCTGCCTCGGGCATGGATGTGTGTGATGTCCTTAGATTAGTTAGGTTTAAGTAGTTCTAAGTTCTAGGGGACTGATGACCTCTGAAGTTAAGTCCCATAGTGCTCAGATCCATTTGAACCATTTTTTGTTCCATATAAGGTAAGATAAGTGTGGATTCCGGAAAAAATGTAGGAACACGCGAAGCAGTACTGCCCCCACTAATTCTCTTGGAAGATAGCTTTAGAAAAGGCAAACCTACATTTATAGCGTTTGTAGACTTAGACAGAGCTTTTGACAGTGTTGACTTGAATACTTTCTTTGAAATTCTGAAGGTATTATGGGCAAAATACATGGAGCAAAACTCTATTTACAACTTGTGCAGAGAGCAGACGGCAGTTATAAGAGTTGAGGGGCATGAAAAAGGAAGCAGTGGTTGCGAAGAGAATGAGACAGGGTTGTAGCCTATCCTCAATGGCGTTCAATCGGTATGTTGAGAAAGCAGTATAGGAAATCAAAGAAAAATTTGGAGTAGAAATTAAAGTCCAAAGAGAAGAAATAAAGACTTCAAGGTTTACTGATGACATTGTAATTCTATAAGAGACAGCAGAGGACTTGAAATAGCAGTTGAACGGAATGGACAGTGTTTTGAAAGAAGGATTTAGGATGAACATTAACAAAAGTGAAGCAACGATAATGAAATGTAGTCGAAATAAATCAGGAGATGCCAAGGGAATTAGTTTAGGAAACGAGACTCTTAAAGTAGTAGATGAACTTTGCTATTTGAGCAGAAAATAACTGATGATGGCCGAAGTCGTGAGGATATAAATGTAGACTGGCAATGACAAGAAAAGAGTTTCTCAAGAATAGAAATTTATTAACATCGAATATAGATTTCAGTGTTGCAGAATAACCGATGATGGTCGAAGTAGAGAGGATATAAAATATAGACTGACAAACACAAGAAAAGCGTTTCTGACGAAGAGAAATTTGTTAACATCGAATATAGATTTAAGTGTTAGAAAATTTTTCTGAAAGTATTTGTATGGAGTGTAACCATGTATGTATGTGAAACATGGGCGATCAACAGTGTAGACAAGGAGAGAATAGAAGCTTTTGAAATGTGGTGAAGATTAGATGGGTATATCACGTAACTAATGAGGAGGTACTCGACAGAACTGATGAGAAAAGAAATTTGTGGTACATCCTGACTAGAAGAAGGCATCCGTTGATACGAGACATTCTGAGACATCAAGGAACCACCAATTTAGTACCGGAGGGAAGTGTGGGGTCTACAAATCATAGAGGGAAACCAATAGATGATCACAGTAAGCAGATTCAGAAGATTTTGGGTTGCAGTAGATATTCAGGGACGAAGAGGTTCGCACAGGATAGCGCATCATGGAGAGCTGCATCGAACCAGTTTCAGACTGAAGACCACAACAACGACAAGTGCATCAAGGTAAATATTTACATTTCTGGCTTTATGCAGGAGACATTATCATTGAAATCATTTAATGTCACCATTATCTCTCAGAACGGTCCGAGTGCTCGTGTTCAGCCAGTTTTTAATTAAATTCATCTTGCATAGTTGTAAGTGCGGGAGTCATAGCTGTTGTGAAACTCCTCCAAGTAAGAGTTGTGTTTTCATTCTGCACGACGACACGAAAAATAAACATTGTTTTTCACGGGAAAAGGCCTTGCCCTGCTGAATTATTTTCCAGTTTGAATTTTACCCGTAGCACCTTTCTACTTCCAAACTCTACGGGAGTTATCATGCATGCAGGCAGGTACTGGCAAAACTAATGCAGTTATGCGAGACATGAATCTAAGCTCAGTTTTTATCAGCATTGATAGCGAAAGGAAAGGGATCAACGTCTGGTTCAGTAAAAAGTTCTGTCATTTCTCCTAGGTATCTGAAGCTGTTTACTTTCTAGACTTCCATTTCCCCTAAACCCAAAGTGTGCGACAGACTTTTAATGTTGGCCGCAAACTCAGTCTTATGTTATAATATTCATAGTCCTATCATTTTTTCTGACTGTAGTTTATTTTTTCCTTTGTTGTTTCAGGGTCACTGGGCAAGGTAATCAGTCCGCATACCATTAGTCTCCCTTTCAACCCAAAGAACTTCTTTATTCTGGATATCTTTCATCATCTCTCTTATTATTTTTCGAGATACACTGATACACTGCCGAGAGTCCATCTCCTTCTCTCATGCTGATCGTAAGCTTAAAGAAATTTGAGACCACTCACAATAAATTAACCTCTTAGTCGTTGCTGGTAAGGGTCTGTTGACGATATTCCTTATTTTTCTATTTGCTAACTGTATCAGGACCACTAATAGTGTCTTCTTATCTATGGAAGTGTAAGGTTTCTTAAAATAGACACAAAACTCTACGTGCTTGAATCGTCCTTGCATCTTTTACACTATGTACCCTTGTTTGTTACTCGCCTAACGCTGGAGCAAGTCTTTCTTCTACCCTGATGTGGAGGGTTGTGATTACTTTTAATGGGATCGAAAGAAGAGATTTCACTCCATTATTAGCATTCTTCATTTTCTTCAGGTGCCTTCGAGCCAGGTATCTCTACCTTTCAGTTGGCCACTGCCAGTCTTTCTTGCAGTGGTTAAAGCATTTTACAGTTTTAGTTACTAATCAGTTCTAGCTTCCTTTCGTTATTCTACTGAGTGAGTTGGCGCCGTGGTTGGCACAGGGTCTCGCATTAGTGAGGAGTAGTGTTTAAATATTCGTCCCGTTATCCTGAGTTATGTTTTTCGTTATAATTCTAAATTTATCACGTCGAATGCCGTCATAGAATAGTCTCGGTTTCCTTCCACCTCGCTGCCCTGTCCGAGCGTGTGCTCTTTCTTTGATGCCGTCTAGAGCTGTACTTAGGGTCTATAAACTCCAAGACTGAACTTTCGGTGCGTGAGAAATTTTATGATAGCTAACGTGCAAAAATAGCTTTTTAGAGCTAAAGGGTAATATTTAATTGTATAATTATTTACTATAGAATTTATGTTTAATAAATAGATGAGACTAAAAAATGAAAAGAAATCATTGAGGTACTGAACACGATTTATTAGCATCGATATAAACAATTACATTAAAAGGAAATGTTGAGATTAATTTCCACGGAAAAGCTGGTATTTCAATTTTAAAACTAACTTACTCTAATTTAAAGCAAACAATTTCCTATGCAAATGCAAGGCAACATAGAGGATGTAACAATTTTAAAAAACTGTACTTGTATTGAATTCAAATACAGTTAAGGTTATTCATAAGCACCTCCAAGTTTTCAGAAGACGAATGCGCGGGTAGTATAAGACATACAAAACAGTTATCGCTGTTATGTGACACGTCTCATCTACTGAATAAGTGCTCATAGTTCTTAATGCACGCATTTTAGAGCCCATGTTTACCAGACATTTTATTCTTTTTTTGGTCCATATTACGACCTTTGAATGTTTCATACCCTACAATCTTAGCAACAACAATACCCGTACGTGTATTCAAGCGTCAGAGGTATTAGCACAATTTCCGCTTGTAACTTTCGACTCGTTCGTTTCCAGACAAGAGCCCTTGAAATTGGTTACATTTATCCTTCTCCATAATCCCTGAAAACTTACAACATTATCACGGAATTACCACGTATATACTTACATGCAGGATGATCGGAAATTCCCGTTACAAACTTGTATGACTTGTAGGGAGGAGTAAGTACATAATATTTTGAATAGGAACCCATGTCCGGAAACGTATTGTTTCCGTGCTACAGCCGTTTGAAAACATGTTTGATAGTAGGTATGCAACAGCGTAGTCATCGTGGTGGGGGGTAGTTACGTGGGACCGGCTGATCTCACTGGACGTCTATCCTACCTCTCTGACCTGGTTAGACCCACATTCACCTGTCTGTGAGTGCTTAAGCGACATGATTGAGTACGCGTTTGCAGAATACACCGACATGATCCTTCTGCACATACAATTTTCGCCGCTATCACGTAAAGACTTCGAGAAAAGGTTACCTTCACCATCAGAAAGCCTGACTGTGCTGCTCCAAGGAGACGTCGCACACCCGAATTGGAAGAGATGGTACTGCATCACGTTAAAGAGAACCGTCAACGAGTACACGAGTAGTTTATTTGGTTATTAATGAGTGGAATTGTGAAACAAGTGATGTACTAGGTAACGCATCGTAAATTAATTGTAAAAGTGGTCATGCTACCCACACATTTGCAAATGGTCCTAGCACGGAAATGGTACGTTTCCGGACATGGGTTCTTATTCAAAATATTATGTACTCACTCCCCTCTACATATCCTAGAAGTTCGTAACTGGAAGTTCCGAAAACCCTGCATCAGGCGCCGGCGCCCGTAACTTCGACGCTTTGTAGTGTTGTTGGATGGTTTCCGGACACGGGTTCCTATCCTCATTTTGTTTATTATCACCCCTCTAAGCCTTTAGGTGTAATTTTGAAACACCCTGTATATCATGAGTTAACTTGAAGCACTTACGATAAAACTAAAAAATGGTTCAAATGGCTCTGAGCACTATGGGACTTAACATCTGAGGTCATCAGTCCCCTAGAACTTAGAACTACTTAAACCTAACTAAGGACGACACACACATCCATGCCCGAGGCAGGATTCGAACCTGCGACCGTAGCTGTCGCGCGCTTCCAGACTGAAGCGCCTAGAACCGCTCGGCCACTTTGGCCGGCTACGATAAAACTACTTAATGAACGGTTCAGAAAGGTAAAGTCGCTTTATACTAGTACTACACGTCCAATTAGTTCACTAGAAAACGATGCATCCCCCCTCCATACAAAACCGAAATCCGTAACACACACGTAAATCAGAAGAAAGTAATTACAACCACTCGCAAACAATTGTGGTGCGGTGACATAACATCGATGTTTCGGAACGTGAAGTCCATGAATGGCTGCAAATCGTCTCCAAATAACCGAAAATAAACATTTCTAGTCAATGATCGGTTCATCTGTACTGGAGGATCCAGTCCATTCCACGTAAACACAGCGCACACTATTACGGAGTCACTACCAGTTTGTACGAGGTGCATTCAAGTTCTAAGGCCTCCGATTTTTTTTCTCCGGACTGGAAAGAGATAGAAACATGCGCATTGTTTTAAAATGAGGCCGAGTTCATTGTCAATACGTCCCAGAGATGGCAGCACCATACGGCAGATGGAATTTTACCGCCAGCGGCGAGAATGAGAACTGTTTTAAATACTTAAAATGGGGACGTTTTCCTTACATGAAAAGCGTGCAATCATTCGTTTACTGAATTTGCGTGGTGTGAAACCAATTGAAATTCATCGACAGTTGAAGGAGACATGTGGTGATGGAGTTATGGATGTGTCGAAAGTGCGTTCGTGGGTGCGACAGTTTAATGAAGGCAGAGCATCGTGTGACAACAAACCGAAACAACCTCGGGCTCGCACAAGCCGGTCTGACGACATGATCGAGAAAGTGGAGAGAATTGTTTTGGGGGATCGCTGAATGACTGTTGAACAGATCGCCTCCAGAGTTGGCATTTCTGTGGGTTCTGTGCATACAATCCTGCATGACGACCTGAAAATGCGAAAAGTGTCATCCAGGTGGGTGCCACGAATGCTGACGGACGACCACACGGCTGCCCGTGTGGCCTGTTGCCAAGCAATGTTGACGCGCAATGACAACATGAATGGGACTTTCTTTTCGTCGGTTGTGACAATGGATGAGACGTGGGTGCCATTTTTCAATCCAGAAACAAAGCGCCAGTCAGCTCAATGGAAGCACACAGATTCACCGCCACCAAAAAAATTTCGGGTAACCGCCAGTGCTGAAAAAATGATGGTGTCCATGTTCTGGGACAGCGAGGGCGTAATCCTTACCCATTGCGATCCAAAGGGCACTGCGGTAACAGGTGCATCCTACGAAAATGTTTTGAAGAACAAATTCCTTCCTGCACTGCAACAAAAACGTCCGGGAAGGGCTGCGCGTGTGCTGTTTCACCAAGACAACGCACCCGCACATCGAGCTAACGTTACGCAACAGTTTCTTCGTGATAACAACTTTGAAGTGATTCCTCATGCTCCCTACTCACCTGACCTGGCTCCTAGTGACTTTTGGCTTTTTCCAACAATGAAAGACACTCTCCGTGGCCGCACATTCACCAGCCGTGCTGCTATTGCGATTTTCCAGTGGTCAAAACAGACTCCTAAAGAAGCCTTCGCCGCTGCCATGGAATCATGGCGTCAGCGTTGTGAAAAATGTGTACGTCTGCAGGGCGATTACGTCGAGAAGTAACGCCAGTTTCATCGATTTCGGGTGAGTAGTTAATTAGAAAAAAAATCGGAGGCCTTAGAACTTGAATGCACCTCGTACAGTGCCTCGTTGATAGCTTGGGTGCATGGCTTCTTGGGATCAGCGCCACACTCGAACCCCACCATCAGCTATTATCAATTGAAATCGGGACTCATCTTACCACGCTATGTTTCCAGTCGTCTAGAGTCCAACCGATATGCTCACGAAACAAGGAGAGGCACTGCAGGCGATGTCATGTTGGTAACAAAGGCTCCCGCGTCGGTCGTCTGGTGCAATAGCCATTAACGTCAGATTTAGCTACGCTATCCTAACGAATTCGTTTGTTGTGCGTCCGACGTTGATTTCTGCGGTTAGCTCAAGCAGTGTTGGTTGTATGTTAGCGCTGACAAATGCGGTAGCACCGCTGTTCTCGTTCCTTAAGTGAAGGCCGTCGACCACTGCTTTGTCCGTGGTGAGAGGAAATGCCTGAAATTTGATATTGTCAGCATACTTTTGGCAGTATAATATCGGAATACTGAATTCCCTAGCGATTTCCGAAACTGTATGCCCCATTCGTTTAGATGCAACTATCAGTCCGCGTTGAAAGTCTGTGAATTTCCGTCGTGCGGCCACAATCACGTCGGACACCTTTTTACACGCATCACCTGAGTGCGAATGACAGCTCCACCAAAGCACTGCTCCATTTACAGCTTCTGTACGCGATACTACGGCCATTTGTATTTGTACATATCGCTATCCCATGACTTTTGTCACTGCAGTTGTACACGCTAGAATAGAAATATTAAACATTATTATAACTCACAAACGAAATATTTAAATACCTGAATCCAAAGTAGGACAGAGCGGCCTACCTTACCTACTGCTGCAGCAGGTGTCTGGCGCCGGCTGCTGCCCAGCGATCCCGGTTTTAAAAAGAGTGGTGGGGGAAGGCAACGGAGAGTTACCTTTTCACCGCTCTTCATCACAGCAGTTCTCCAAGACGAAATACACGTGTCCTGTCGATGTAGTTTGTAATATTAGTATCTGTTTCGATAGCTTAAATAAACTTACTTTCGATAATCTAACCATGCAGGCCAATAAAAGCCATACAATTTGTGTAAAAATTTCTTAGGTCGTCGCTGAGCAGCGACCACCTGATATTTCAAAGAATATCTTACCCGCCACGGCGCAGAATACGAATTGTTCATAAATTGTATCGATAGCGATATTTTGTGTTTCTTATTTTTTGACAGCTGAAGAATTGTAATCCTCTTCTGTTACCACAGTCATTATATAATTTTTAAAGACGGGGGACGTATATGTGGCGCGGTCCGCAATCACTAATTAGTTATTATAAAATATTACTATTGTTCAGTGCTATGTAAGAATTTGTGTGTGCATCTAAGGTGAAATATCGAAGATGTGTTAAACCACTTTATTTAAAGAAACAGCCAGAAAGATAGAACATTGATTCTGTACGGAATCTATTGTTAGCAATACTGACTAAGGTAATTAAATTCGTTATTGTGCTCTCAAATGATGTAGTGCCTGCTTATTACTTAAAGTAATAGAACTCAGTACGTTGTCCTCGATGGTGAGCGTTCATCGGAGGTGAGGGTATCATCTGGAGTGCCCCAGGGAAGTGTGGTAGGTCCGCTGTTGTTTTCTGTCTACATTAATGATCTTTTGGATAGGGAGGATAGCAATGTGCTGCTGTTTGCTGATGATGCTTTGGTGTAAGGGAAGGTGTCGTCGTTGAGTAACTGTAGGAGGATACAAGATGACTTGGACAGTATTTGTGATTGCTGTAAAGAATGGCAGCTAACTCTGAATATAGATAAATGTAAATTAATGCAGATGAATAGGAAAAAGAATCCTGTAATGTTTGAATACTCCATTAGTAGTGTTGCGCTTGACACAGTCACGTCGATTAAATATTTGGGCGCAACATTGCAGAGCGATATGAAGTGGGGCAAGCATGTAATGGCAGTTGTGGGGAAGGCGGATAGTAGTCTTCGGTTCATTGGTAGAATTTTGGGGAGATGTGGTTCATCTGTAAAGGAGACCGCATATAAAACACTAATACGACCTATTCTTGAGTGCTGATCGAGCGTTTGGAATCCCTATCAGGTCGGATTGAGGGAGGACATGGAAGCAGTTCAGAGGTGGGCTGCTAGATTTGTTACTGGTAGGTTTGATCATCACGCGAGTGTTACGGAAATGCTTCAGGAACTCGGGTGGGAGTCTCTAGAGGAAAGGAGGCGTTCTTTTCGTGAATCTCTACTGAGGAAATTTAGAGAACCAGCATTTGAGGCTGACTGCAGTACAATTTTACTGCCGCCAACTTACATTTCGCGGAAAGACCACAAAGATAAGATAAGAGAGATTAGGGCTCGTACAGGGGCATATAGGCAGTCATTTTTCCCTCGTTCTGTTTGGGAGTGGAACAGGGAGAGAAGATGCTAGTTGTGGTACGAGGTACCCTCCGCCACGCACCGTATGGTGGATTGCGGAGTATGTATATAGATGTAGATGAAAGTATTTCTATGTTATCCATCTCCTATTAATGGCAACAGAAATAACGCTGTTTTCATAGTTTTCATTCAGCTACCAGGGACCGACTGCGTGTCGGCAAACGTCATTGTTAAGGCAGAAAGCGCATTGCCATTTAACTTGTTTGTGATCTAAATCCAATTTCCAGCTCTGTCTGGTCCCTTAGGTTTCTTTGTTCCTACAGGGTGTTTCAAAAATGACCGGTATATTTGAAACGGCAATAAAAACTAAACGAGCAGCGATAGAAATACACCGTTTGTTGCAATATACTTGGGACAACAGTACATTTTCAGGCAGACAAACTTTCGAAATTACAGTAGTTACAATTTTCAACAACAGATGGCGCTGCGGTCTGGGAAACTCTATAGTACGATATTTTCCACATATCCACCATGCGTAGCAATAATATGGCGTAGTCTCTGAATGAAATTACCCGAAACCTTTGACAACGTGTCTGGCGGAATGGCTTCACATGCAGATGAGATGTACTGCTTCAGCTGTTCAATTGTTTCTGGATTCTGGCGGTACACCTGGTCTTTCAAGTGTCCCCACAGAAAGAAGTCACAGGGGTTCATGTCTGGCGAATAGGGAGGCCAATCCACGCCGCCTCCTGTATGTTTCGGATAGCCCAAAGCAATCACACGATCATCGAAATATTCATTCAGGAAATTAAAGACGTCGGCCGTGCAATGTGGCCGGCCACCGTCTTGCATAAACCACGAGGTGTTTGCAGTGTCGTCTAAGGCAGTTTGTACCGCCACAAATTCACGAAGAATGTCCAGATAGCGTGATGCAGTAATCGTTTCGGATCTGAAAAATGGGCCAATGATTCCTTTGGAAGAAATGGCGGCCCAGACCAGTACTTTTTGAGGATGCAGGGACGATGGGACTGCAACATGGGGCTTTTCGGTTCCCCATATGCGCCAGTTCTGTTTATTGACGAAGCCGTCCAGGTAAAAATAAGCTTCGTCAGTAAACCAAATGCTGCCCACATGCATATCGCCGTCATCAATCCTGTGCACTATATCGTTAGCGAATGTCTCTCCTGCAGCAATGGTAGCGGCGCTGAGGGGTTGCCGCGTTTGAATTTTGTATGGATAGAGGAGTAAACTCTGGCGCATGAGACGACACGTGGACGTTGGCGTCATTTGGACCGCAGCTGCAACACGGCGAACGGAAACCCGAGGCCGCTGTTGGATCACCTGCTGCACTAGCTGCGCGTTGCCCTCTGTGGTTGCCGTTCGCGGTCGCCCTACCTTTCCAGCACGTTCATCCGTCACGTTCCCAGTCCATTGAAATTTTTCAAACAGATCCTTTATTGTATCGCTTTTCGGTCCTTTGGTTACATTAAACCTCCGTTGAAAACTTCGTCTTGTTGCAACAACACTGTGTTCTAGGCGGTGGAATTCCAACACCAGAAAAATCCTCTGTTCTAAGGAATAAACCATGTTGTCTACAGCACACTTGCACGTTGTGAACAGCACACGCTTACAGCAGAAAGACGACGTACAGAATGGCGCACCCACAGACTGCGTTGTCTTCTATATCTTTCACATCACTTGCAGCGCCATCTGTTGTTGAAAATTGTAACTACTGTAATTTAGAAAGTTTGTCCGCCTGAAAATGTACTGTTGTCCCAAGCATATTGCAAGAAACGGTGTATTTCTATCGCTGCTCGTTTAGTTTTTATTGCCGTTTCAAATATACCGGTCATTTTTGAAACACCCTGTAGTTGCTATGTCTCATATCCGGTCGTGATCGAACATGATCACAACACAAATTAAGTGGCAATGTGAGCTCTGTTATTGATCTTGAGAGCGCTACGCCTTCTGCAAACGATTTCAGGTGTAAAACTATCACATACAGTAATTAACTTTTTTTGAAAAGCCTTTGCTCTTCCCGCCAAGAAGTGGTGCAAAACTCACAACAGATTTCTGAATCTTCACAAGAGAATAATAATTTAATCAAAATATAATTTAAAAAAAAAACACCAGAAGTTCAACTCTCATCCTTTTCTGCCCATATCGCCTCAAGCTATAAAAACTGCTGTACCGCGCTACAGGTTCCCGTTATCTGCGAATATTTCCGGTTCAGATTAACCACACAATCATGTAGTCTGATTTCACCCACACAAATGCAAATCATAGGATGAGCTAAAGGTGGTTGGTGCTTTGGGTTCATTTGTTATTTGTAGTTCGCTGTTGCCATTTGAGTTTACATTTTGTCATTTTCTCATTTGGAGGTAGTAAGTGAAACTGTTGACTCTAGAAAATAGAGTGTCAAGTGGAGAAATCGTAACATTTCCGACGTATTCTCTGCTTAAATTCAGTAGAGGGGTGATTGATATTGTGCCGTGTGTGGGGATAATGCGACTGGACGGACCACGGCAAGAAAATGGTTTTCTAGTTTTAAGGACGATCATCTTGACATTAGCGACTCTCCATGTTCACGAAGACCTTCACGGTTCGATGAAGTTCGTTTAAACGCTTTAATCTACAATGATCCGCCTCAGTGTGCTCTAGAACTGGTAAATGTGATGATCTGTTATCATTCCACCATCGTGCGACATTTGCATGTAGTGGCGAAGGTTAAAAAATCTGGTGTACGGATACCGCGCGCTCTAAGCCGACAGCACAAAACTCATTAGGTGGCCATATGTGCATCTCTGCTTGCTCGTCATCAGTTGTCTCGTGACAACATGGACCATTCCTGTCCTGTATCGTTACTGATGACGATAAATGGGGTCTTTACGTTAACATAACGAAAAGAAAGCAACGGTTGAGCCCAAACAAAGACCTGCGCACATCTCACAAAAGATGCTGTTATGAATCTGGTGGGACAGTGACGGTGTGGTGTACTACGAATTGTTTCTCCAGAGTGTAAGCATCATTGTTGACATTTATTGTCAACAACTGAGACGTCTTGCAGACGCATCCCAAGAGCAGCGACCAGAAAGACTGCGTGATATGGTGCTATTAGACGATAACGCCCACCCGCATTCTGCTAGACTGACAAAAACCGTTATACAACAGTTAGGTTGACAGGGCATTTGCTTTGACTGAAGCTAATTATAACATTATCTGTGTGGACGCAGTTTGTCGAACTAGAATTTGTGGTGGCGGTGTACTTAATTAAGAATAGCAAATTTCTCTGTCATAGAACGCTGCAGCATGTGAAATTTGCCTGCACGAAGAACTTTACAACATCAAAACAGACTTTTATTATATTTCATTATCGCTATTTGCTTTCACTTACAATTTTCCCTACTAAATGCTTTGTTTAGAATATGTGTGTAATACATCTCTTATGCACTAACCGTACCCTATGTGTAGATACTGGCTGACGACAGGCACTCCCTGGTAACAAGACTTCGTATCTCAACAGAGCAAGCATGGTGTAAACAATGCTCTGGGGGAAAGAAGCAAAGCACAAATAATTAACAAAGGTTTCGTCTTGTGCGGGACAAAATTGGGTTTAGTAGGGTTCATATGTTATATATATATATATATATGTTACATATATAATGTATATAATGAACTACTGACAGCCTTGGGAGAGCCAGGCCTAACAAAACTCTACCATCAGGTGAGCAAGATGTAGGAGACAGGCGAAATTCCCTCAGACTTCAAGAAGAATATAGTAATCCCAATACCAAAGAAAGCAGGTGTTAACAGATGTGAAAATTACCGAACTATCAGTTTAATAAGTCACAGCTGCAAAATACTAACGCGAATTCTTTACAGACGAATGGAAAAACTGGTAGAAGCTGACCTCTGGGAAGAACAGTTTGAATTCCGTAGAAATGTTGGAACACGTGAGGCAATACTGACCCTACGACTTATCTTAGGAGAAAGATTAAGGAAAGGCAAACCTACGTTTCTAGCATTTGTAGACGTAGAGAAAGCTTTTGACAATGTTGACTGGAACACTCTCTTTCAAATTCTGAAGGTGGCAGGGGTAAAATACAGGGAGCGAAAGGCTATTTACAATTTGTACAGAAACCAGATGGCAGTTACAAGAGTCGAGGGACATGAAAGGGAAGCAGTGGTTGGGAAGGGAGTGAGACAGGGTTGTAGCCTCTCCCCGGTGCTATTCAATCTGTATATTGAGCAAGCAGTAAAGGAAACAAAAGAAAAGTTCGGACTAGGTATTAAAATCCATGGAGAAGAAATAAAAACTTTGAGGTCCGCCGATGACATTGTAATTCTGTCAGAGACAGCAAAGGACTTGGAAGAGCAGTTGAACGGAATGGACAGTGTCTTGAAAGGAGGGTATAAGATGAACATCAACAAAAGCAAAACGAGGATAATGAAATGTAGTCGAATTAAATGTGGTGATGCTGAGGGAATTAGATTAGGAAATGAGACACTTAAAGTAGTGAAGGAGTTATGCTATTTGGGGAGCAAAATAACTGATGATGGTCGAAGTAGAGAGGATATAAAATGTAGACTGGCAATGGCAAGGAAAGCGTTTCTGAAGAAGAGAAATTTGTTAACATCGAGTATTGATTTAAGTGTCAGGAAGTCGTTTCTGAAAGTATTTGTATGGAGTGTAGCCATGTATGGAAGCGAAACATGGACGATAAATAGTTTAGACAATAAGAGAATAGAAGCTTTCGAAATGTGGTGCTACAGGAGAATGCTGAAGATTAGATGGGTAGATCACGTAACTAATGAGGAGGTATTGAATAGAATTGGGGAGAAGAGGAGTTTGTGGCACAACTTGACTAGAAGAAGGGATCGATTGGTAGGGCATGTTCTGAGGCATCAAGGGATCACCAATTTATTACTGGAGGGCAGCTGGAGGGTAAAAATCGTAGAGGGAGACCAGGAGATGAATACACTAAGCATTGAGAAGGATGTAGGCTGCAGTAGGTACTGGGAGATGAAGAAGCTTGCACAGGATAGAGTAGCATGGAGAGTTGCATCAAACCAGTCTCAGGACTGAAGACCACAACAACAACAGGGTTCATAGATGTTCCCAAATAACCAAAACGGGGACCGGTGGGGGGGGGGGGGGGGGAGGGGGGGAGGAAGGGGCACCCCAGTTGCTATTAGCATGGATGATTCGGTTTATTGGATAGCAACGAATGACGACTTGCTAATATTTTAAAGAACCCAGGGAACAGTCCGCTAATAACGTGTTTTTACTAAGCATAATCAGTACCAAACATAATTTTACTGTGTCGTGGGCTGAGGCAGTTGCTTTTAATAACTCAAACTGACAAGCTGGCATAGTGATTATGTGGGAAGTGCATAAATTAATACCCTGAGATTCCTAAGAACTGCCATACAAAATTTATTTACAGTGAAAAGCAAAATCTCGCTGGACATTTAGCACACACAAAGGATACATAAAACTGATTCCCAGTAATGATTATAAGAACAATTCAATAATCACACTCAGACATTTTACTTTCCTTTACATATATGTTCGTTGAGTGTGGCATATGGGTTAACGCATTCAGGATGGGAACGTGGTAGCACTTTGTTACGGCTCACAATATAATATGAACCATTCATACATACATGCGACAGTCTTTACCCAAAATGTTTCTCTAATTAAGTTCCGTGGGCTTGTCACAGTACAACATGTTCGACATGGGCGGCAGTTGTGTGCACACGTAAGTCATTCAGTGACCCATGAAAATAACGATTAAATCGTAAACTATGTAGCTTGACGAAATTTTCCTCACGTACAGAAAGAATTTGGCAGACTGTGTCTGAGGGTCGGAGTGCTGAAAGACAAGTGGTAGAAGACTGCTGAACAACGAACAAAGAAAGGCCAAGTATTTCAATAAAAATTTCCACGAAAATTTGAACATAGCACACAGGTTAACTAAATGACCCTCTCATTAATAATTTACATTCACTCAGTTTGACCACTAATGCAACATACTTGGACATTAGCTCAACACAAAGCACATCTTCCTAAGTCTGCTAGTCTCATGAAATATTGATTGTGTTAAGGGCAGTAATTGTTGCTAATCTGTTTCTAAAGGATGATAGTGAATTTACTTTGATAGAAATTAAGCAAAAGTACGGCTCCTTTGTGTAATCGGAAGCGCATGGTTCGTTTGGCCTGCACACAAAGCACTCCAGTGAAAATTGCAAGAGTCTGTTTAGCTACAAAATCTCACTCATTTTCACGATCAGAACCTCTATTAGCGCCCTAACACTGTAATGAGGAATGGTTAATCAGAATATTAGTGTCGTTAAAGAACATTCAGATTATACCTCGTAGACATTACTTATTGTTACATGCACGTGCAAAGCTGTGTTGGGGGAAACGATTGATCCAAAGAGGCTTGCTACATCCCTTGCAAACAACGTGGGACAATCTAACCACTACATCTGTCGCTCCGGTACAGCTAATCTCTCTGTTCATGCTTTGGTATCCCAAAGACTGGCAAGACTAAGCTAGCAGAAAGCATATCCCTTCACTGGCAAGAAGATACGCTCCACTCATTGTATCATTCATTCAAATTCACACATAGGATTGGGAAAAAAAGGAATAATGCTGATAACGCTTTAGACAGAGGAAAAATTAGAGAAACACAGACTCTTCTCCTTCCACGAGATCAGTTACTGTCACGAATTAGTAGAGAGAGATGATAACAGCATAAAGTAAGATTAATTATTATGAAAGCTATCTAATGGATCCCTTCCACAATTAAGCCCCCTACTTCAGTTCACAGATCTTTTTTCTTGTTTTGTGACTTGTAATCTGGATGAAATAGGATCCCAGAACTTTGGTTTCTGTTCTTTGAACCATTATCATTCACAAATCTCACATACTGTAAAAAAGGTAGTTCATGAGCAAAAAATACAATGCTGCGCTGAAAAGTAATGTCTCCAAATTTTTTAGCCTATTGTCAATATCGGTTGATGTATTACATGTCATGAATATTACTTGATCGACTTTCCCACTTCAGTCACGCAAGTTGCAACCCCCTACCGCTAGAGGGCTCCGAATTGTAGCGTGCAATATATGGGTGTGTAACATCACTATGTCAGAGCATGAGAAACAGCGTGCTCTAATCAACTTTCGGATTCGAAGAGTTCGTCCACGCATGGAGCACAGTCTCCTTCAGTATGACAGTGCTAATTATGCTATACCGGGGATCTTAGCAAAAGCGATCGGCAATCCTTGTGGTACCTCAATCGTTCGTGCAGTATACAGGGCCCCTGCACGCCTCGTTGTCGTGAACTCGCCTGTCGCAGTAGCATACGGTACCAGCGCTAGCAGAGGCCACCACTTTTAAAGCTCCTACACATTTTCGCCGGCCGCTATAACGGTCGGCGCCAGAGCTGCACAAGCCAGTTCTTCTGGTTTCAAGAGCCTCTCGTAGCCTCTGGCCGGGAGCTACTCACCCCATCGCCTTAGGTCACTTTCGAAGTCCATCGTAGGCACCGACACAGCTCTATTCGGCATTCACCATTGTTTCTCTTGGTGCAATCAGACTATATCCAGGATAGACTTTTCTGTTCTATGCTTGTGTTATTCAGTGTAGCTTCATCGAACTTAGAATATTTTCCATACGAGTGTGTATATGAAGATGCTAATTGTGTTACTTTATCAGACTCTGAATCACCATATCGTCAAGTCTTCATTCCTGTGGCGCACTGCAATTATGATTTTGTTACTATCGTCGAAGGAGACATTTCTTTCCTTGGCCAATACACTTTTGTAAACTTTGATCATTGTTTTCCCTGTATTGGTCTGAGGGACACATTACAGACCTCACACGAGCGCTGTGACATGTGCAACAATCCGACGCCCTGGGTTCACTGTCATCGATCATTCTCCGTACCGCCACAGCTTGGCCCCGTCTGATTGTCATCTGTTTCCATAGCTTAAAGAAACCTTCGAGGATTTAGCTTTGACAGTGATAAAATGGGGCAAGCGGAGGTGAGGTTGTGGCTCCGTCAACAAAGTCAAACGTTCTACAGTGGCGGTATCAACAAACTGATCCGTCGTTCAGAGAAACGTTTTCGACGCCTGGGTGACTACGTTGAGATATGAATATGGCTATGAGGCGAGTCCGAAACGAAGAGTGCGCCAATTCTGTCTGTGGTCCGCTCACAGAACGACAACCACCGAAACACAGGCCAGAACCTGGGAGTACGAGACCAGCACCACCGAATGCCGGTCCCATGCGCTTGCCGACCGTTAACACTTGACGAACTGCTCGGTCTTGGTTGTCTTCTAGTGTTTGCTCCAGCGTAAAGAAAGCTTTACACTTTTACAGAATGAGGTTTGATCACGATCGTAAATGATACACTCGATTCCACTGTGTAGTACTCAGTTCAGACTACACCAGCTAAGGCTTTTAAAAATGTCTAGTGTAATAGTCATATAGCTTAGTAGCTTAGTAATTGCAAAATAGCGTATAATTCAACGAACGTGAGACAGGAACTGTAACAGAACCATTATTACAAAGGAAATAGTCAATGTCCAGTACCTTACCAGTTTGTACTTTCTTTTTCATCAATAATCTGTGTTCTCTAGTGATTTCTTACGTCCACTTTCGCTTTACTAACAATGGATTGAAGAGTTTTAATGTTCCTTTCTTATTTCAGTATTTTCATGATTCTAAACCCTAATCGGTAAAAAAAATGTTCAAATGTGTGTGAATTCCTGAGGGAGCAAACTGCTCGGGTCATCAGTAGTAGTGGAACAAGGGCGATGCGGCCTCACTCTCCATTGTAGCCAAATTTATTAAAGATGGCGGTGATAGGTATGACAACATCGCAATGACATTGTGGTGAGAAGTTCATATTTTGGCTGGAAAATAGGTCAATTGGGCTACCACCACTAACTTAACCTCCCACTCCCCCCCCCCCCCCCCCCCAGAAAATGGCAGGAGGTTCAAATTCCACCAGGACAATGCAACACACCACGGCTGCCTCCACTAACCTAAGAAAATGGTGGGAAAAAAGGGCTCTTGGGCTACCTCCGCTAACCTAAGTCATCCAACTGCCACCCATTCCTAGGAATTGGTGGGAAAAGGACTCAGCCTGTGCAGGATAAGATGAACGTAAGTATTTAAACAGTCTTTATTTAAACAATTAGAGGCAGTACCTCCATACAGTGAGTTCACAACAAGGGTTCGGAGTCTAGCTGATGTAAAACACAGCACTGTCACCAGTGGGCACCATCGTCCCTCCCATGATGTAATCCAAGATGGCAGGCTGGAGGAGAAAAATGGCATGAAAAGGACTCAGCCTGTTCTGGGCTGCTGGAGAGAGGAGGGGGTGAACTTTATTTATTTCGAAACAATTTATTTAGGGATTGTTTTAACACAGTATATTTGTTACACTGAAACAAAACACTCAACACTGACCTGCTTGAGGTCGCAGTAAACAGTCTACAGACGTGCAAACTACTCGTAAATATTGTAGTACACTGATATGCAGTTATGCAAACAACTCGTAAATTACGGAAATAATGCAGTGCACAGCCTACCGACATGCAAACTACTTGTAGATCACTGAAATTATGCAGGTGTAACGCTATTCAAACACGCTCACAACGCTTAAACAGCCGAAAATAATACAGTGTACAAACACTCATTGCCTATAAGAAAATGTTTTCGAACTGTCGTCAAGTGCAATGTACAGTGAACTGTTACAATGTGTGCACGCATCGACGCTTCCGCGAGCCACTGCCGGATAGATGAATATACGGGTGTGAGCTATTGCTCTCAGGCTGCTGCCGACGGCAGGTGAAAGTCAAGTCTGCAGTAAGAGTTCTTCGAGTATTATACTGACGTCACATGTCTATGTACATAAGAAGCAAGTCACCCTCTGGCTCGTGCGTACGCGTTTACCATTGCTGGCGCGAAACACCTCTACCTGTGGACATTGACGTCACAGGTCGCGTTATAGAAATCTATTCCAATGCTTCCCAGAATAGCACAGGGTGCATTGTTCCTAGCGATCTTAACGGGACATGCGACTTGTGTCTAGCAATGCACGTGTTTACCGTTGCTGATGCATCACCCAGAGTCTGCAGATTGGTGTAGAAAGCAAGCAACCAAGCAGGCTGGGACCCGAAATGCTGATGTCTTTGTGACAAGGGGAACCGACCCAGCCTTTGTACAACAGTCTTCACAGTATATGTTCGAGTATCTGGTAGCCGTTACTGTGGGTCCTATCATGATGGAGGTATAGATTCAGCACATCAATAGGCGTAACGGGAATAAAAATATTTTTTTTACGTGGAAACTTATGTGCACTATAGATGCTTAGATCGTTCCAGAAACATGGTCGTAAAGAGGAGATAATTACAGTACATTGTACGGTGTCAGACTGTGGTAGCAATCATAATATTTAATTGTAGTTACACTGATAAATATGTGTCTAGGTCCCAACATTCTTGTGAGTCTGGAGATGGCCGTAACCGAAAGCAAGCACTCCATCAGAATGAGATTTTCGCTCTGCAGCAGAGTGTGCGCTGATATGAAACTTCCTGACAGATTAAAACTGTGTGCCGGACCGAGACTCGAACTCGGGACCTGTGACCTGTGAGGATTGGTCGTGAGTCGTGCTTGGATAGCCCAGTTGGTAAAGTACTTGCCCGCGAAAGGCAAGTCTCGGTCCGGCACACAGTTTTAATCTGTCAGGAAGTTTCAAGCAATCCATCCTGTGTACACCACTTCGGAGAGTCCGAGAAAGCTTTCGACTTATGATGATTTCGCTCGCGTCTCCCCCTGGATGTGTAAATAGTGAACTAATACCCAGTTCGCCTTGGATTGCCTTCAGGACCACATGTCTGCACATCAGTTTTGCAGCATTATAGTTCCTTTCAATACCCATACCTCCCTAATGAAGCATTTGCTGACGTATGTTCATATAATATCTTTTGTTCAGAATTACTTATACTATCACTGTTTAAAATGTTGGCCTTTCCTCCCCAAACACCCTGTATATTCTTGAACCTTGCTACAATATTATGTGCAGTTGTGTAAGCTGCTGTATTTCCTAAAATGAGAAAAAAGTCTGTTTTATTTATTAGTTTCCGAGATGGCTGTATTGTTAACCGACCCTACTAATCAGTCCGAATAAAGAAGGTTTCACGTGCGATGTTGACTTCATGGGTTTTATTTAGCCCCTAACATAAATAAACAATATAAACCAGATTGCGTATCTCCTTGTTGACAGTATCAACAAACTTGTTTAATGAACAATCCATAGCCATTTTACATACCAAGAGTTATATGAGGGCGTTTGTGACAGGTGTGTGCCGGAAAAAGTGGACAAGTTCTTGCGCGGTGTCGTGTCTCAGACGGTGGCCCGCCGCCAGCACGAGGGAGTCTACCGCAACGACTACCTGCAGATGCTGGTGGAGCTCAAGACAAAGGGATACCTGGACGGCGCGGGGCAGGTGCTGGCCGACAAAACCTGTGAGTGTAAACCTTGGTCTTTACACTCTACAGCATTCCTCAGAAGCTTTTTATGCTGCACCTGTAAATCTACATTTACATCTACATTATAACTCTGCAGTTCACAATTAAGTGCCAGGCGGAGGGTTCATCGAATCACCTTCGAGTTATTTCTTTACATTTTTCATTCCTGAAAAAAGTGCAGGAAAAGAAGCACTTTCTGTGAGAACAACTGTGATTGCTCTTATTTTATTATGATGATCATTTCTCCCTATGTAGGTGGTCGCCATCAAAATATTTTCACACTCCGAGAAGAAAGTTGCTGATTCAAATTGCATGAGAAGATAGGTACTACCGCAACGAAAAACGCCTTTGTTTTAATGATTACCACTCCAGTTCGTGTGTCATATCCGTGACACCCACTCCCCTGTACAAAACGAGCTGCCCTTCTTTGAACTTTTTCGGTATCCTGTGTCGATCCTACCCGATGCGGGTCCCACAACGCACAGCAACACTCCAGAAGAGGACGGACAAGCGTTATGTAGGCAGTCTCTTTAAAAGACCTCTTGCATTTTCTCAGTGTATTTTTAGTGTGCCTTACACACAAAGCTATCTACGAGGGCAGTTCAATAAGTAATGCAACACATTTTTTTTCTGAAACAGGGGTTGTTTTATTCAGCATTGAAATACACCAGGTTATTCCCCAATCTTTTAGCTACACAACACTATTTTTCAACGTAATCTCCATTCAATGCTACGGCCTTACGCCATCTTGAAATGAGGGCCTGTATGCCTGCACGGTACCATTCCACTGGTCAATGTCGGAGCCAACGTCGTACTGCATCAATAACTTCTTCATCATCCGCGTAGTGCCTCCCACGGATTGCGTCCTTCATTGGGCCAAACATATGGAAATCCGACGGTGCGAGATCGGGTCTGTAGGGTGCATGAGGAAGAACAGTCCACTGAAGTTTTGTGAGCTCCTCTCGGGTGCGAAGACTTGTGTGAGGTCTTGCGTTGTCATGAAGAAGGAGAAGTTCGTTCGGATTTTTGTGCCTACGAACACGCTGAAGTCGTTTCTTCAATTTCTGAAGAGTAGCACAATATACTTTGGAGTTGATCGTTTGACCATGGGGAAGGACATCGAACAGAATAACCCCTTCAGCGTCCCAGAAGACTGTAACCATGACTTTACCGGCTGAGGGTATGGCTTTAAACTTTTTCTTGGTAGGGGAGTGGGTGTGGCGCCACTCCATTGATTGCCGTTTTGTTTCAGGTTCGAAGTGATGAACCCATGTTTCATCGCCTGTAACAATCTTTGACAAGAAATTGTCACCCTCAGCCACATGACGAGCAAGCAATTCCGCACAGATGGTTCTCCTTTGCTCTTTATGGTGTTCGGTTAGACAACGAGGGACCCAGCGAGAACAAACCTTTGAATATCCCAACTGGTGAACAATTGTGACAGCACTACCAACAGAGATGTCAAGTTGAGCACTGAGTTGTTTGATGGTGATCCGTCGATCATCTCGAACGAGTGTGTTCGCTCGCTCTGCCATTGCAGGAGTCACAGCTGTGCACGGCCGGCCCGCACGCGGGAGATCAGACAGTCTTGCTTGACCTTGCGGCGATGATGACACACGCTTTGCCCAACGACTCACCATGCTTTTGTCCACTGCCAGATCACTGTAGACATTCTGCAAGCGCCTATGAATATCTGAGATGCCCTGGTTTTCCGCCAAAAGAAACTCGATCACTGCCCGTTGTTTGCAACGCACATCCGTTACAGACGCCATTTTAACAGCTCCGTACAGCGCTGCCACCTGTCGGAAGTCAATGAAACTATACGAGACGAAGCGGGAATGTTTGAAAATATTCCACAAGAAATTTCCGGTGTTTTCAACCAAAATTGGCCGAGAAGAAATGTGTTGCATTACTTATTGAACTGCCCTCGTATGTGATCATTCCATCTTAAGTTATCCGTAATTGTAATTCCTAAGTATATAGTTGAATGTACAGCCTTTAGATTTGTGTGATTTATCGTGTAACAGAAATTAGGCGGGTGACTTCACACTATTCATTATTTGGAGTCAAGATGGTTCTGAGCACTATGCGACTTAACTTCTGAGGTCATCAGTCGCCTAGAACTTGGAACTAATTAAACCTAACTAACCTAAGGACATCACACACAGCCATGCCCGAGGCAGGATTCGAACCGGCGACCGTAGCGGTCGCTCGGCTCCAGACTGTAGCGCCTAGAGCCGCACGGCCACTCCGACCGGCTATTTGGAGTCAATTGCCACTTTTCGCATGATACAGATATCTTGTTTAAATAGTTTTGCGATCTGTTTTTATCATCTGCTGACTTTGCAACACGGTAAAAGCGTCAGCTGCAAATAATTTAAGAGTGCTACTTAGATTGTCTCCTAAGTCATTTGTGTCGATGAGAAGCAGCAGAGGGCCTGTAACACTTCCTTGGGGAATGTCAGATATTACTTCTGTTTTACTCGATGACTTTCGCGGGGTAGCCGGGCGGTCTGGGGCGCCTTGCCACTGTCCGTGCCGGCCGAAGTGGCCGTGCGGTTAAAGGCGCTGCAGTCTGGAACCGCAAGACCGCTACGGTCGCAGGTTCGAATCCTGCCTCGGGCATGGATGTTTGTGATGTCCTTAGGTTAGTTAGGTTTAACTAGTTCTAAGTTCTAGGGGACTAATGACCTCAGCAGTTGAGTCCCATAGTGCTCAGAGCCATTTGAACCATTTGAACCACTGTCCGTGCGGCTCTCCCCCCGTCGAAGGTTCGAGTCCTCCCTCGTGCATGGGTGTGTGTGATGTCCATAGCGTAAGTTAGTTAGATTAAGTAGTGTGTAGGCTTAGGGACGATAAGACCTTACCAAAAAGTTCCAGTTTCCACTTTCCGTCAGTTACGACGACCTGTGACTTTTATGGGAGGAACTCTCGAATCGATTCGCACGACTGAGGCGATAGTTAATAAGCTCACAGTTTGAAAAGGAGTCCCTTGTAACGTACAGTGTCAAAAGCCTTCCGTAAATCTAAAAGTATGGAATCAATTTCACATCCCCTGTGAATAGTACTTATTCCTTGGTATGCATAAAGAGCTAGTTTTGTTTCACAAGAACGATGTTTTCTGAATCAGTGTTGGCTGTTTGTCAATAAATCGTTTTGTTCGAGATAACACATAATGTTCTAACACAGTATATATTCCAAAATCCTAGTTCAAATCGACTTTAGCGATATGGGTCTGCAATTCAGCGGATTACTTCTATTTTCTTTCTTGCGTGTTAGTGTGACTTGTGCACAAGTGCTCACGTATGGTAAGTCTATCACCTGGAACGTTCTTCTGTCATATGATCTGCAACCTGTTGGCTAGGAAGAGTGAGGATGTTACCCTTTCTTCTGTCGTCATTTCTGTTCTACTATATTCAGTGATTTTTGACGATGGGTACAAACTATGGAAGTCGATCACTGGTAGGGTACTAAATAGAAAAAACATTGTTGTATGTCCATAAATACTTGGATTCTGCACTGGAAGCTACTCTCTTCACACAATACAGCACCATGGATAGTACTGCATTCCACTGGAATGCACAATACCTTGTGGCCTAGAGCAAGTGATCCAAGAGACACCCATGTTCAGCACACGCCACATCATGGGCTGCCACGCTCGTTCGCATGGACCAGCCTTCGCGCAGTGGCGCCACAAATCATGTGAATACGTTGTCCCAGTTTCTGCACATATTCTTGGGGTTACGTTGTTTGCTTCATGCAACTGGACTGTCTTAACAATCTATCCACCATGGAAAAGTTGTCGAGGTGCCTTGTGCACCATAATGTGGAGCAAGGCTTTACCACCATCGTGGCTGACGAATCACAGTCCACAAATATCCTGCTTTAATATTACTATTATTCAAAGATATGTGAAGTTAAACAGAAATTTACGAACATAACCTTTTCTGTGTTGGTCGAAATGATGCTCATTGTCAGTGACTACAGCGTAAGTGTATCTCATCACAGTGACCATAACAGTCGAATTGACGCAGGCCACGGATCACTGTGCTCGTATCTGCAAGGCAGTGCTCGTATCTGCAAGGCACGGAGAAGAATGTCTCTCAGGTCATTCCATTTCTGATCTTCCGTAGTATCTCTAACCCCTCCCTTTCCCATCTAAATAGAAAAGTCTTCGCCATACTGAACAGAGTGCTCCATCACTGAACACACAGGCCACTAAAAACTAACCTACGCTGCTTTCTTGGCCAGCCTTTTCTATACTGCGGCTGTGTGAAACAATGATTGTATGGCAGCGCTGACAAACTTCACAAGCAAAACTTCTCCTCCAGGTAACTGTTGCGGACTATTTATCTCGCTTATAACCGCTATCAGTTGCGAACACAAATTCTACAATAGCATTGTTTCTCCCACGGCGAGGTTGCCTCAATAAATACTTTTGTTCTTCGCAAGAAGGCCTTCGTTTCACCAAGGAGTGAATATATATCTGACAGGAAGTGCAGATGCACCTCACCGTTGAAGAGTAATATGTTGTACCTAGAGGTGACCAATAATTGAGGCGTTGAGATCAAAAAGGGGATATGCCACTCAATTGATGTTCTAAGATATAATGAAAAAAACGGTATAATTATGAATAGCCTTACTCCCAAACCTTATAGTTAGTCCCACAGAATCGTGAGGAAGAATGCAATGTTATACTAACAATCTGTAATCATAGGATGAAGGCAACTAATAGAAAATGGTAATAGAAAATGACTGACATATCGCCTTTTTTATTTCAACAACAGTCGTTGCCCTGAAATATTGACTTAAGCGACGCAGTCTCTCCATTCGGCGTTTTGATATGCCATGGAGTGCAATAAAAGCTTTCTTACATACCATTGTTTCCTCGAAGCCAACTTTCACCTGCAGATACAAGTGAATTAGTATCATAAAACAGAAATCTACATAATCGTAATACTGTAACCATATTAAATATTTGCCTTAACTATTTGCCTTAAGGATTTTACAAAACGTGGGTCAAAGATGTACATAATTCGGGAAGGAAATGGTTAATAAAATAATATTACAGTTGTCATGCTGTTTGCCTTATAATAATAATTTTCTGTCGTACGATTGCTAATGGAATTTAGGCGCGGTCTCCTTGCTTTCGGAAAGAAGGGAAGAATGTGAGCACTGAAGTACCCATCCTGTCCATCTTTGTTGGGCGTATTGTTGACTGCCGTCAACAATAGTTCCTTCTCAGCAAATGAGAACTTCTCAAAACATTTACGCCGGCATCTGTAAACAGATATTAACCTATAAACTCGGCGAATAACATATTTTTGCCGTTTTCCTGTATTAAAACTAAAATATATGTTCAAACTTTGCGTCCATGAAAGGAATTTATATTCACATTTTAGTACAATTTTTCCTACACAACTTGCTTCTGTTACAGAATATAACATTATGTACAGAGAATTCAAAGAATGAACATTGTATGACTACTTACCCGCAATCTGCACCGGTTTCCCTCCTAGGACCAATGTTTCCTTTGCAGTTGGCATGCTCCATACTCTTGACCCTCATTTGTTTAATCACATTCCTCTTCCACAATTCGGAACGTCTTTTCTTCCTTCTAAATTCATACAAATCATCTTCGGACTCAGACGAGTCTGACTGTTCCATAACCGAAGCCATTTGGAAATCTCACAGCTGATTACTGCAAACCGCTACAGTGCTGCCTTCACGCCTCACGTTCTTTCGTGCAATATAGGAACTTGTCTCTGTGACAAGTCCTCTTTTTGCACGAAACGTAATTTCAGCACTGATTTTGACAGGTAAAAATCACTGAACAAATCCTGTTTTAGAGCCAACAGATGCGGAATCGTGTTAAAATAACAACTGCAGTAATAACTCATATACCCCAAAAGTGATGACAAGTCCCGTTTCTGATCTCAACGCCTGAATTCCTTCCGCATATCAAGGAAAACTGACACCGCTTACCGCTGGTTCGTGGCCAACATGTGCAGACATGCATCAGTGACGTGGAGGTTGATACCTTCTATCGTAAATCAGTATCATCCGTAAACAGAATGAATTATAAGTGAAAAAACCAAAAACAAAACTGTTGCCGTAGAGGAAAAAGTGCGTCCGTAATGAATCCCTGCCCGTGTTACAAGTGATACAGGTGTTTGACTTATCACATAATGCTGGTCTATCTTTCTGATAATGGTAGAGCTGTTGATCAGACATGCGCTTCCATATACGGCGTACGTACATTACGAATGTGATTTCTATGATCACCATTTCCCACAAACGCACCTATCTCGCTCAAACACCTAAACATTATTGAAAACTGTTTATGGCCCACTTGTCGAGCAAAGGAAACAGGAGAATAGGGTGGGAGAGTACATGTCAATGTACATGTCAATGTACACCCCGTCACTTGCCATTAGCGTCTACATCTACATGACTACTCTGCAATTCACACTTAAGAGCTTGTCATAGTGTTCATCAGATCACATGCAAACTATTACTCTACTGATCCACTTTCGTTGCATAATCAGTACTGTGACGAGTTTTATACTGTCTCCAACGATTTCCTTTCCTGTGTCAGTACCTTCATCTCAAAGCAGCATATGCATCCATCTCCAATGCTTTGTTGGATTTATTCCAATCCTTGTCTTCTCCTTCAACTGCTTCCCCTGTCACTCTCTCTGTACTATGAATATTATTCGCAGATTTTAACATATGCCGAATCATCCTGTTACTTCCCGTAATTAGTGTTTTGCATATACACCTTTATCTGTCTGTTCTGGGGAGAATCTTCAGATTTACTATTAAACCACCTAATTTTCAGTGTGCTTCTGTAAGACCACCCCCAGACACTTCGACCCGCTTCATTTTGGGGTTTCCTTCAACATGCAAAATCATTTGATTTGTTTCCTATTCGAATTATGAACCCTCGTCTACCACACATTCTATGGAAGCAATCAGACAATAAGGGACAACGGAGCGAAGCGATTGCAATAATAGGAAACAGTGAACCTCAGCGTGTCGTCCCATTGGAAGATAATGAATAGAGTGCTGAATAACATGAATAGAACTGCCTGTGATTTGGAAATCACATAGTCCCAATCTTCATTAGCTCTTACTTGTTCTTTATCTTCTGAACAATCGCCTTCTGCAATTTGACCCATTTTTCAGAATCGTACTACGTGTTAGTACATTCATAGACACAGACTTTCAAACACTCCCTTACTTACAGTTATGATGCTTCGATGAACTGTTTGGATGAGGATGTTATCCACTGTGGCTTGTAAAATCATTTTTACGTACAAATGGCCATTTTAGAACTAAAGGTCAATCCCCAAACTCGCACAAGGCATTCATACGTACAGTACATTGGAGTTATGTAAAATGCTCGCTTGAGAATGACATAAAGGTTTAATCTGACCAATCACAGTTACATGGTAAGGCAATATTAACGATAGAAATTGAAGCAACTGGAAGTATACAGTACTAGAAGTCAAAACGTATCATGGGCCTGCAAATGAACATTGAGAGATAGTTGGCTTCATTGTTTGTAAGCTCTTCCTAGTTACAAAACTGGTAGCGTTGTCGAAAAGTTAGTGCGTACTTTGGCAGAAGCACAGTTGCGTCATCTTCCAGGATTACTTGAGGATGTATCCTTTGAGCAATGTCAGGGCGTGTGGCACGTTCGTGATAGAGCATTAGCAAATTGTATTGCTACTCTGAGACAAAATAAAGAAGAACTGGACCAACAAACCGTAAATGTTCATCAAGAATTTATAAATCACGTAAAGGTGTTCGAAATAATTCGATACCAAATACGAATAAAGTAGTGCATTCAGCTGCAAGATCGACACATTGAACACATCCTTTAATACGTTTGTGTTGGGTACGACTTCGTACAGAGAGGTGGGGCAACTGTCGTTGTAGGAAAAACAAAATGGTTCAAATGGCGCTGAGCACTATGGGACTCAACATATTAGGTCATAAGTCCCCTAGAACTTAGAACTACTTAGACCTAACTAACCTAAGGACATCACACACACCCATGCCCGAGGCAGGATTCGAACCTGCGACCGTAGCAGTCCCGCGGTTCCGGACTGCAGCGCGTTGTAGGAAAGCTGGACAGGAGCAGAAATGGTTAGCAAATACTGTAAGTTAAAGCAACAAACAGAAGAGTTACATAACTGACCTAGTAGACAGTGTCGGAAGTTCCATGCGGCTTTTCGCGGATGATGCTGTAGTATACAGAGAAGTTGCAGCATTAGAAAATTGCAGCGAAATGCAGGAAGATCTGCAGCGGATAGGCACTTGGTGCAGGGAGTGGCAACTGACCCTTAACATAGACAAATACAATGTATTGCGAATAAATAGGAAGAGGAATCCTTTATTGCATGATTATATGATAGCGGAACAAACAATGATAGCAGTTACTTCTGTAAAATATCTGGGAGTATGCGTACGGAACGATTTGAAGTGGAATGATCATATAAAATTAATTGTTGGTAAGGCGGGTGCCAGGTTGAGATTCATTAGGAGAGTCCTTAGAAAACGTAGTCCATCAACAAAGGAGTTGGCTTACAAAACACTCGTTTGACCTATACTTGAGTATTGGTCATCAGTGTGGGATCCGTACCAGATCGGGTTGACAGAAGAGATAGAGAAGATCCAAAGAAGAGCGGCGCGTTTCGTCACAGGGTTATTTGGTAAGCGTGATAGCGTTACGGAGATGTTTAGCAAACTCAAGTGGCAGACTCTGCAAGAGAGGCGCTCTGCATCGCCGTGTAGCTTGCTGTCCAGGTTTCGAGAGGGTGCGTTTCTGGATGAGGTATCGAATATGTTGCTTCCCCCTACGTATACCTCCCGAGGAGATCACGAATGTCAAATTAGAGAGATTCGTGCGCGCAAGGAGGCTTTCCGGCAGTCGTTCTCCCCCCGAACCATACGCGACTGGAACGGGAAAGGGAGGTAATGACAGTGGCAGGTAAAGTGCCCTCAGCCACACACCGTTGGGTGGCTTGCGGAGCATAAATGTAGATGTAGATGTAGAACTTTTATTTCTCCAAGAACACGAAGACTCGATACAACTAAGGCAGCAAGAAACAGATTCCAGCTACCGGTGCTAGCTAGGATGAGGCTCGCTATACTGAACACAAACGATGCGATAAGGCCACAGGCGCGAGTGGGGTGAGCAGCTGCCGCCGGCAGTCCTACAGTGCGGTGGCAAAGTGCGCTCGTAGTCCAGAGCCGCTGGAGCCACGCCTCAGTGGGTGTACACCACTGGGACCGCCAGATCCCGTGCGACTGCCGTCGCCGTCTGACGGAAACTTGCCATTTCGTTGCCAACTGTGGAACGCCTGTAAGGTGGTATTGATATGTGAGCGTACTGTAGTCGGAACATATAACTCTAATACATAAGCTTGAAAGAAATGTCGAACAAGAAACATCTAACTTGTCCAACCCATTCACTATCAAAGAGTTGGAAGACGCCATAAAAAGAGTAAACAGGCAAGGCAGCCGGACTGGATGATACGCGTATGGAGCAGATTCGTCACTTTGGAAACCTTACCAAGCAATGGATTCTACAGCTATTCAACAACTGCCTGGAACGATGCCAAATCCCTAAAATCTGCAGGAAGACCAAAGTTGTTGCTGTTCTGAAACCTCGAAAGCAGCCAATAGACGCAAAGAACTTCAGGCCAATATCACTTCTGTGCCATCTTTACAAGGTTTTCGAATGACTGTTATTTAACCGCATAACACTACTGGTCGAACCTCTTCTCATCCTAGAGCAAGATGGATTTAGGGCAGGAAAGAACTGCTGTACACAGACCTTTAACCTGACACAGCACATAGAAGATGGTTTACAGCTCGGAAATATCACTGGAGTGGCCTTTGTCGTTCTCTCTTCAGCCGATGACACTGTACAACGTCAAATCATCCTAAGGAAGATTTACGACCTTACCATGGACTTCAGGCTTACGCAAATCGTTGCCACCTGTAGTAACCGAAACCAACCGCTGGAACGCCTTGGGCTGCGGATCGGAGCCGCCAGGTGGGGAAGCCGCCGGCGGTGGAGCACGCACCACCGGGTAAACAAAAGGACGAGTCGGACGACAGACCAACGACAACTGACTATGACCAACACAACAAGGAAGAAATAAACAACGGAGGCTTGTAGAAACCACAACACCAAACACCAACAGTAAATCCACTCGGAACCAGAGCCAGGCAAATGTCAGCAACGAGCAACGACCAGAACGCAGTACAGTTGAAATAGAGACGCAATCCAGAGCGAGTACCAGACTGACTGGACTAGGTTTTTTTTCCTTTATTGTGATTTTAAAACCCGTAGAACAGGTAGGCTGGTAGCAGCACAATACGCCGCCCTTCAGCCAAAGATAGTACAATGATAAAAAAAGAGAAGACACATGAGTTGGAACAAAACGGCGGGGAACAGTAGACACATGAAGATAAAAAAACATGGAGCCGTTCACACTCGATGACAATCCACACTACGAACTGTTGACACGAAGCACAAACACTGAAGATGTCGATGGCACTGGTGAACGATGGAGTGTGACGGTGAACACTGAACACTAAACACGACGGCACACACGAGACACTGATGGCGATGATCTCTGGCGCGCGAATGTCCACTTAGCGTGTGCGAGTCCGGGGACCTGCCAAGAGGGGAATAAGGATGAGGTGGGGGAGAGGGGAGAACAAGGATGCCAATGGCTGAGGAGATGGGGGGAGGAGGAGAGGGACAGGGGAGGGGAAGCCTGGGGGAGGAGTGGGGAGAAATGGAGGAGGGAGGGGAGAGAAGGGAGGGAGGGTGCCCAAAGGAGCAAACACAGGAAGAGGGTGGGAGGATCAAAGTTGGTAGGAGGGGTAGATGGAGGGGAGGAGGGCATAATCAGGGAGAGCTGGCAGAAGCCACCTTTGGAGAGGGTAAGGAGGGTGGAGAGATGGAGACCGGGTGGGATGTGGGAATACAGGTGCGGCAGCGGGTGGGGGTGGGAGAGAATGGGCGAGACAAGCTGGTGAGGAGTATCGAGCTTGCGGGAGGTGTACAGGATCCGTATCCTTTCAAGGAAAAGGAGGAGGTGGAACGGAATGAGATCGTACAGGATCCGCGTGGGGGAGGGGAGACAGATGCGATAGGCGAGGCGGAGAGCATGGCGTGCAAGGATTTGAAGGGATTTATAAAAGGTAGCGGGGGGCGGAGATCCAGGCCGGATGGGCGTAACAAAGGATAGGGCGGATAAGGGATTTATAGGTGTGGAGGATGGTGGAGAGGTCCAGACCCCACGTACGGCCGGAAAGGAGCTTGAGGAGACGGAGTCGGGAGCGTGCCTTGGCTTGGATTGTACGGAGATGGGGGGTCCAGGAGAGTCAACGGTAGAGGGTGACGCCAAGGTACTTAAGGGTGGGGGTGAGGGCGATAGGACGGCCATAGATGGTGAGATAGAAATCAAGGAGGCGGAAGGAAGGGGTGCTGGACTAGGGCAGAGCGGGTCCCTATATACGAAACCGGAGGGAGCGGCTATTGGCCGCGGTCTGCACGTGGTGTAGCGGTGGCGCCCTCGCTGCGCGGAAGAGCCGCCGCGGACGCGGAGCCCTCTGTGGGCTGGCCACGTCCATTTGTTCTGGCGCGTGTTCGACTTCGTCCGCGGGAGGTACTAGACCACCCTGTTGCAGAATCGACGTTTCTTTGTAGAATTTCAAGGCAGGCAGAGCAGATGGAGAATACAAAAGAATGGGCTCCCGCAAGGCAGTGTCTTAGGACCAATGCTGTTTAATATCTACACCAATGACCTACCACTTTCTCTCCACCCAGGAGGCTTCCTATATGCAGACGACCTGGAATTGGAAACTCAGGGTAAGAATTTTGAGGCAGCAGAAGAAAATCTCACTGCTGCTCTGAAGATCCTCTGAGAATATTATGAGGAAAACCATCTCAAGCCAAACCCATCAAAAACCAAAACATGTGCTTTCATCTGAAACACAGAGAAGCTTCTCGACAGCTGCATGTGAACGAATGGAAAGGAGTTGGAACACTGCAATGCTCGAGATTACCTTAGTGTTATCCTGGACCGCTCCATGACCTTCAAGGCACACTGCACCAACCTTAAAGCCAAGGTTCCATCTCGAAATTGCCTACTGCGCAAGGTGACTGGTTCTGGATGGGGTGTCCACCCCCAGACAGTAAGAACAACTGCCCCGGCACTCTGCTACTCCATTGCCGAATATCCCGCTCCAGTGTGGTACAATTCTGCACATGCAAAAAAAGTGGACCCCGCCCTGAATGAAACCTGCAGGCTGATCACAGGCTGTCTCAAGCCAATGCCAATACAGAAGCTGTATACACTTGCAGGTATAGCCCAACCCGATATTGGACGCAAGATAGCTGCTAGCAACGAGGGGCAAAAGGTCTGCAATAACCCAGCCCACCCCTTGCACGAACATCAGCCGCTACCACCTCGACTGAAGTCCAGTAAGAACTTTCTACGGTCTTCTGTTCCAATTGACACAGACAAAAGTATAGCCAGGGTTTAACTGTGGAAAAAAAAGACATCCTTTCCATCCAGAGCGAGACGTAATTGAAGAAACTCTGCCGCCTGGTCACCAAGAAGGATGGTGCACATGGAATTCCTTGAACAGACTGCGCTGCGGCGATGCAAGAGCGAAGGACAACTTGAAGAAATGGGGCATCGCACAAGGCGGAGACACATTGTATGCGTGTGGAGATGAACAAACTACAAGCCATCTCCTGCCCATACTCTTGTACAGGACTGAAACTAGCCTTGGCTTATAGCAACGCAGTGTGTGTTGCCAAATAGGCCTACTGGACACAACTAGTGTAAATGTGTTTATTATGTAAAAACTGATTTCTTATTCCTGTGCATACTATGTAAATATTGATTTCTTACTATTGTGTGTATTATGTAAATATTGATTTCTTCCTCTTTTTTCCCTATGTGTTCATTTTATTACGTTTATATGTCTTTGAATTACTCAAGTATACAAATATGCATATTTTTAAGTCCGCACAGTCTATGTCCTGGTACTTCTGACACTCTATTATGCGAAAGTAGGACTTCCTTCAAAATTCAGTAATAACAACTTACCTTTACCAAACTGTGCAGTAGATTTTTCTAAGCCTTGCCAATTTCCTGACTAGGGCTGTGTTTGCAAACAATGAAGATAGGTAACCACAAATTCGCGATTACTTCGCAGACTTTTCGGTTACAGACCCTTGGTTACAAAGTAGATTTTGCATCTAGTATATTGTGCCTTTGTCTTTTTGCGTCTTCAATTTTGATATGCTCTATGCAACCAAAGAAGTTTACTAATCACAGCAGAAAGTTACTTCATGCTTGTACGTTGGGAAACTAATGTGTCACGTAGCTCACGATTTCATGCCATTGCAGTCTTCACGGATCTGGACATAGCGGCACAAGTAATGACTTTCATGACGGACGGCGTGCACACCAGCTCCACGGCCATGTCGTTCGTGCTGTACGAGTTGGCGCACCATCCAGAAGTGCAGCAGCGCCTGCGGCAGGAGCTGCAGGAAGCTCTGAGAAAGCATGGAGGGCAGCTCGGCTACGAGGTCGTCCAAGAGGCCACTTACCTGGACATGGTCATCTCAGGTCAGTGCCTCCCTTACCTTGGTTCTACACTTATCAATTTTGTCTTCACAAAGTATACGTAGGGGCATATTCAGAGTGTTCCGAATTTAGTATGTAAAAATTATGTAAATTTCAGAGCCCAGATGGTAGAGCACTTGCCCGCGAAAGGGAAAGGTCCCGAGTTCGAGTCTCGGTCCGGCACACAGTTTTAATCTGCCAGGAAGTTTCATATCAGCGCACACTCCATTCTGGTAATGAGTAGTTTGTTTTTTATTGACGTGAACGGTTTAATCTTGTATAAAATTTTCGGTCATAGAGAATGTTTAAAAGGATGAACAGTAGTCTACAGAAAATGAAGGACGCTTATCGATGAATCTTCTCTCCAAATCAAACAGCATCTTCTCAAATTCTGCTGTGCGGTCAATTCTTTATCAAGAAACTTGACCAGTTTTCTGTGGCTTGAGTGACTCACAAGGAACCCCTTGAGTGTAAGGTCGCATGTTCAGTCCTTAGTAGGGCTCATTTAAAAGTGTCTAGTTAACAACTATGACAGGAAAATTGTAAGCTGCCAATGACTCAGCATTTTGATAGGTAGGCGACAGAAAATGAGTGTCCGGGAAGTGCAGAGATCGACCTTATGTGAGATGTATGTGTCACATTTCACAAAACGGACATCGTCTATATTCAAGATGTGTTCAAAACAAACCATTAGCTTCCACCATGAACACCCAATAAAAAATTGCGGGGCACTGTGATTACAAAGGTTCGCACCACCAAGATCGATAGCGCACTCCATGGGAGGTACAAACTGTACATGAAGTACGGCTAGGTATACACTCTTAAAGAATGCACATAGAATCATTTTGGTGTAACGCGGTGATAAGAACTGCGTTAAGGCATTGATGTTAGTTGATTTTATACAACTCTCTTGGTACCTCTAATTTCCAGGGTTCCTTTCATATTAATTTTCTCTTCAAATCTCGACCGGTCGGAGTTGGAAAAACATTCCATACTGAAGGATGGGATAAGTTTGTTTATCTCATCGACAAATTTTCGGGCCTATTCCTAAGTTTCTGCGCATCAAGTTGCCCATTTGTTTGAAATTTCTTTATCTCATGTCTTACAATTCTGTAGCACTGTATGAAGTTATGCAACCATCCACTTTCTTTCTTTTTCGGGCCTTTGTCTCGCTCCAACGCGGGGTCGGCTTTGTTATTTGTTGTGTTAAATGGAGAGGATGACCGGATGCCCATCCTGCCGCCACTCTGAACCCTCCCTGGGACGGAAGTAGTGTACCCCAGCTGTCTGCGTCTAGTGTAAGTCATGAAATAGTGCGAACGTTTCGAAATGTCTGTGAGTCGTGTAACGGAGGCGGAACTTGGGGACTAGCTCGGTATTCACCTAGCGGGATGTGGAAAATCGCCTAAATACCACATGCAGGCTGGCTGGCATACCGGCCCTCGTCGTTAATCCGCCGGGCGGATTCGATCCGGGGCCGGCGCGCTGCCGGAGTCCAGGAAGCAGCGCAACGCTCTTGGCTACCCTGGCGGGTCTTATGAAACCATCCACTATGTCCCTTAAACTCACTTTAGTTTATGTCGCGCACATTTTGCTGCACTTAACGTTGTAAGTCACTATCATGCACATCCTGTAAATTCTATCGAGCATCCTCGAAATGCGCAAAAACCAGTTCTTGTAACAAGTCCGCCTCGTCCTGTCCTGAATATCCATAGCTTTTCTTAGGCATTACACGGTTATACTGCTGCGAACTTATTCGAAATCTGTTCGTAATTTTAATTTACTATGTTGCGGATGATCTTCCACGTATGTAATTACGTTTAGTATCCGATCCTTTGACAACAATTGCCCTTTACCACGTTTCACTGGAGACGGGATTTGAGGCTCCCTGCGTGGAATCGTTGATGAACTGGGCTCGATACCTTTGTCAGTATCACTTTCACCTGTTAAGCACGTATCGTCATCATTGTACTCCTCATGTACACTCTCCGCACAGTCGAGCGTGTACGAAACCATACATGTCACCGGATGATCTTGCAGGAACGTCCATATTTCATCTGCCACTTCTTTCTCACTCTGCGAAATTCCCTTCTGACGAAGCGTCAACTTTGGCAACTGTTCATGTAGATGTAATGCAATATTTGCTTTGTTTACTGTTGTCACTGCTCTGCTTTGTATCGACGCCACTACTAGCACTGTTGTGACTTACTCGTCGACTAAGCAGTTCAACTAAGCTCCTTAGCCTCATGCTGCGCTCACCGTTAGCTGCCTCCAGTGCCGCTCCCTGTTGTCATCAGCAGCCAATATTGTGGTTGCGTAGTAGACAATACGTGGGGCGTCGAATGCCATAAAAATCATCGGCCTTTTCGACCTCGCACTCATGTGATTGCTTGTCAGTGTCACGTAAGTTTCCTCTTTTTAAAATGGACTCCTGTCTAACACAATCAGATAAAGTTAGTGAACTGATTATAGATGTTGACTCTGAAATTATTGGTATATCAGAGCACCACTTAAGTAATTTGACAGTTCAGAGACTTCCTTTACCAGGATACAGATTAGCTGGCTGTTTCTCAAGGAGTTCCTTGCGGGGTGGGGGAGTGGTTATGTACGTAAAAAACAGTATTTCATTTGAGTAAATAGACGTATCACGACACTGCACTGAACAGATATTTGAATGTTTTGCTGGGCAGTTGAATTTAGTGAAACTAAACTTCTATTGTTGTTGTTTCTAAGTCCCCTAACTCCGATTTTAGAGCATTTCTGCTCAAGCTAGAGAGGGTTCTTGATGCACTTTGTAGGAAGTACCAGAAACTAATGATATGTGGTGACTTCAATACAAATTTTGTATATGATGGTGCAAGAAGAAGGACGTTGGTAAATCTCCTAAATTCATATGATCTGATGCAGACCGTGTTTTTTCCAACTAGGGTGCAGGGGAACAGTAGCACAGCCACAGACTACTTCTATTCATTCTTCATTACTAGATGGGCATTCTGTTTACGACCATCATGCACAAATTTTAACACTAAAAGGCTTTTGTACTCAAACCAATGCCATATTTAATTACAAAATACAGGGAGCGAAAGGCTATTCACAATTTGTACAGAAACCAGATGGCAGTTATAAGAGGCGAGAGGCATGAAAGGGAAGCAGTGGTTCGGAAGGGCGTGAGACAGAGTTGTAGCCAATCCCCGATGTTATTCAATCTGTATATTGAACAAGCAGTAAATGAAACAAAAGAAAAATTTGGAGTAGGAATTAAAAGCCATGGAGAAGAAATAAAAACTTAGAGGTTCGCCGATGACATTGTAATTCTGTCAGAGACAGCAAAGGACTTGGAGGAGCAGCTGAACGGAATGGACAGTGTCTTGAAAGGAGGATATAAGATGAACATCAACAAAAGCAAAACGAGGATAATGGAATGTAGTCGATATAAACCGGGCGATGCTGCGAGAATTAGAGTAGGAAATGAGACGCTTAAAGTAGTAAATGAGTTTTGCTATTTGGGGAGGAAAATAACTGATGATGGTCGAAGTAGAGAGGGTATAAAATGTAGATTGGCAATGGCAAGGAACGCGTTCCTGGAGAAAAGAAATTCGTTAACATCGAGTATAGATTTAAGTGTCAGGAAGTCCTTTCTGAAAGTATCTGTATGGAGTGTAGCCATGTATCGAAGTGAAACATAGACGATAAATAGTTTAGACAAGAAGAGAATAGAAACGTTCGAAATGTGGTGCTACAGAAGAATGCTGAAGACTAGATGGGTAGATCACATAACTAATGAGGAGGTACTGAATAGAATTGGAGAGAAGAGAAATTTGTGGCACAACTTGACTAGAAGAAGAATCGGTTGGAAGGTCATATTCTGGGCATCAAGAGATCACCACTTTAGTATTGGAGGGCAGCGTGGAGGGTAAAAATCGTAGAGGGAGACCAAGAGATGAATACACTAAGCAGATTCAGAAGGATGTAGGTTGCAGTAGGTGCTGGGAGATGAAGAAGCTTGCACAGGATAGAGTAGCATGGAGAGCTGCATCAAACCAGTTTCTGGACTGAAGACCACAACAACAACAACATTTAATTACAAACTAAGTAGGAAAGTTAATCCAACAGCAATAGAGTGTTTTTAAACCTTGTCGAGGAACAAGAGTGGCAGGACGTAATAGTGCCGATAATATAGATGATAAATACAACGCTTTCCTTAACACATTTCTCACTCTTTAAGAGTTGTTTTCCATTAGAAAAACGGTGTACTAGCAATAATAGGCAGTCCAGGTGGCTGACTAGTGGGATAAGGATATCTTGTAGAACAAAGCGGGAATTATATCAAAATGTTAGAAGAAGTCACAGTCAAGCTACAGTACCCCATTACAAACAGTATTGTAAGGTGCTTAAAAATGTCATTAGGAAGGCAAAGAGTATGTGGTACGCAAATAGAATAGCTAATTCACAGGATAAAATTAAAACCATATGGTCAGTTGTGAAGGAAGTGTCTGGTCAGCAGTAAAAATATTTCTGTTACTGATAAATCGGATATATGTACAGTATTTAACAATCCTTTTCTGAGCATTTCCGATGAATTAAATAAAAAATTTAGTTTCTACAGGGAATCATATAACTTTCTTGGAAAATGCCTCTCCGAGATTGACGTCTGAAATACTCCTCTGTGATGCGGACAAGAGGGAGATTGAGTCAATAATTAAATCACTGAAGACTAAGGACTCTCATGGCTATGATGGAGTGTCTATCAGAATATTGTAGTAATGTGCTGCACATGTTAGCCCTGCATTTAGCCACATTTGTAATTTTTCCTTTAGGAAAGATCATTTTCCTGAGTGATTGAAGTACTCAGTAGTAAAGTCGCTTTATAAAAAGGGAGAAAGGGACAATGTAGATAATTTTAGACCTATTTCTATGACATCAGTGTTTGCAAAAGTTATTGAAAAGGCTGTGTATGTAAGGATAATTGATCATTTTATATCACACGATTTGCTATCAAATGTATAGTTCGGCTTTAGAAGTCGTTTAATAACTGAAAATGCTATATTCTCTTTTCTCTGTGAGGTGCTGGATGGGCTAAACAAAAGGTTTCGACCGCTTGGCATATTTTCTGATTTAACTAAGGCATTTGATTGCGTTGATCACAAAATATTGTTCCAGAAGTTGGATCATTACGGAATACGGGGAGTAGCTCATGGGTAACTATAAAATATTTCTGTTTGCTGAAGAGACTAGCTTGGTAGTAAAGGATGTTGTGTGAAACATTGGCTCGGTTTCAAGTAGTACAGTACATGACCTAAGTTCATGGCTTGTAGAAAATAAACTAACGCTATATCACAGTAAGACTCAGTTTTTACAGTTTCTAACACACAATTAAAATAAACTGACGTTTTAATTTCACAGTACGGGCATAAGATTAGTGAAACTGAACAGTTCAAATTTCTAGGTGTTCAGATAGTAAGCTGTCGTGGAAAGCCCACGTTCAAGGTCTTGTTCAAAGACTTAATGCTGCCATTTTTACTATTTGAACGGTATCAGAAGTGAGTGATCGTTCGACACCGAAATTAGTCTACTTTGCTTATTTTCATTTGCTTATGTCGTATGATACTATATTTTTGGGTAACTCTTCCCATTCTAAAAGGATAGTTTTGGCTCAGAAACGGGTGGTTCGGGAAATAAGTGGTGTGGGTTCACGAACCTCTCGTCGACCCCTGTTCACAAGTCTGGGTATTTTGACATTGGCATCTCAATATACATATTCCTTACTCTCGCTTCTTGTTACCAATATTAACGTATTCTCAAGAATAAGCAGCTTTCACTCGGTTAATACTCGGCAGAAATCAAACCTGCATTTGGATTGGACTTCCTTAACTCTTGTGCAAAAAGGTGTGCAGTATACTGCTGCTTCAGTTTTGAATAAGCTACCACTCGAATTAAAAAATCTTAGCAGTAATCCACACGCTTTCAAATCGAAACTGAAGAGTTTCCTTACGGGTCACTCCTCCTGTTCTGTCGAGGAGTTCCTTGAAAACTTAAGCTGAAATTAAGCTGATTCTTATTGTATTGTTGATTGCGTTTACTTAAACTTATGGGTTGACTTGGGTTCATGAACATTTATTTTTATCCGTTATTACTTTTACGTTGTAATTTCATGTACTGGCACTTTCCATGACCTTGGAGATTTGCTCCTCAATTTGGTCCTACGGAACTTGACGTGTAAATAAAATAAAATAAAACGTCAACTGGAAACAGCTGACGATGGTCTGAACCAGTAATTTCCATTTGGTATTTTATGTAATAGTAATTTGAATGATCTCAATGACAAGATTTATAGACATTTTGTCAAAAATGATTGCATATGGCGAAATTTCTGTGGAGATGTAAACTATCCACATGATCTTTGAATCGATAACAAAATAAATCCGAGTAAGCTGTTTGTGACTCGAATATAGTCTACACGTCCATCTAGTTCTGTCATGTATTTTTCTGCAGTATTATTAGGTGGATAGTGAAATTTAAATTCGTTTTTTCATATTCAGTTTCAATCAAAGGGTTATACGTTTTGACACATAAGTGATCCACAATCTTGATCCAATAGCTTCCCACGTGAACAAAATAATTTTTCTATTTTTGATATAAGTTTAATTATTTGCTTTTTTAATTGAATACACTATGACATTCTTTGTGAATAAATCCACTACGTGAAATATAAAGTTGTATCCTCGTTTCGAACTTTAAAGTGGACCATAGACGTCAGTGATAACTAGGTTAGTCGTTTTTTTCGGGAATTATATTTTGCATAATAAGGCTGGCAACTCCTATTACATATCTTTTCCCTTCGACATTTGTTTTGTTACCTCTTTGTCATATTGTAAACCTATAAATTTTATTTAAATTTATACAAACACTGTTACACACCATAACGACCATAACTTTTATGAGTCTAAGCTACGATTTTATCAAGAATTTTATCTGTATTTCAGTCTCCACCATTGGCAATTGTGAGTGCATCAGCAACTACACTTTTCAAAAATTTTTACAGATTAATTTCATAATATAGTTGTTGAAGAAAAGCGATCCACATGATTAATCGTCGGTTATCTAATCTACGTCCTTGAAAATAGCTTAATGCGTTTTGATCATAATAAACTATAGTTTTATGTCGTATTAAATAGCTTTTAAACATAATGAAGGCCCAGTGTGCAGAAAGGAACACTCTAAATCCGAATATACCCTGCCATGCTTTAACAGCTGCTAGCAAAAGGAATAGACTGATGTATACTTTCATCATTTATGACTTTTCCTTAAATTTAAGAAGCTCCCAAACCATAATCGCTAGAGACTCAAGATTCGAAAGGTGACAGTGTTAGGTAAGGTCTAAATAACGTCCGTTACACGAGGCTTGCTTTACGAATTCAAAAGTCGCTTAACATTTTGGATCCTACATCCATGTAACATATTTCTATAAAAGATGATATAAATAAGTTCATTCATACACTATCCACTTATATGTTTTCTATAAAATCAATTAATGGAAGGTATTGTAATTGTTTTCTCTTCCAACGTTCTGAAAATTCATTAACTGCTTCTATTTTTATCCGTATCAGTCTTGGTAAAGTACAGTTCTAAAAATTTTAACTCACTCAAGGCCAATTTACATTTCTCTTCCATTCCTTAACTTACCACAAATCTTTCTCCTGAAAGAATTGTGCTCCTCTCAATACTCATTAGATACTGTATGTGAGCTCAATAAATAGGTAACTTTGATTTCAATTCCTGCCCAAATACACAGTCTAAGGCGTTGACAAATTCTGATACTGACACACAAGCAAAGGGAAACACACTGTATTGACAACATTTACCATAATAATAAAAAAAAACATTATCTTGATTCAGGAATCAGGTAGTTGATGAAAAGCAATTGTTATAGGCTTGATATCAATGTAATTCACGTAAATTCATGTAATAACTCATCTATATTCATCATTAAACATATGTGTGTATTCATTCATACATCTTTATATATGACTAATTTGATACTGACACGACATTTTGCAACAATTACTGAAGAAGTATTATCTCCCTTCTGCTTCTGTCAATGATCCCAGTTCTTTCCCTTTTTCGAAAGTCTTATCCAACAGCAGGCTTCCTGCAGTTTGAACATTACACTGCCGAAGGACTGAGTTCAATGGCACCAAAATACAATGAATGCATACTGAGAGGTTATAGTGTTAGTGATTCATTTGTCACAGTCATCGGCAATCAGATGAGGTTCTGGAGGCCTGTCTGTCCGCCCTCTGTTTTTACTCTGCAAGCAGTAACTGTGCTGAATTTAGTGGTAACAGTGCTTGCAACACTCATTTTAGTGTACAATCATGCCCCGCCGGAGAGTATGTAATGCCATTGAGAAAGTTCAGCAATTTGAACGGAGTCGCATTACAGACCCGAGAGAAGTTGGACGGACGTGTCGACAGGTTGGTGCACAATTGGGTACAATGTATAGGTGGTGTGTGACTGCTTTCTGCAGTGATCTGTGGAACATTCCCACACCCATAGACCAGGTTCCGAACATCCGTGTAGTACAGACACATGTCAAGATCGATGCATTCTGAGAGCACCAGAGTCAGACCGAATATCATCCAGTGAAGAAATCTGGGCACATATTATATCTGATGTGTCATTAAGGACCATTGGAAACCGCCTGCTTGCAGCAGGACGAAGATCATATGTACCTCTGACCAGACTAACACTGACACTATGACACTGTCAAGCACCGCCACTCTGATGTTGTGAAATGGAATGTCACTCTTTTCTCTTCAGTGATGAGAGAGGATCCGTTTGTATGATAGTGATGACCATACACATGTAGTAAAAGCCTATTTGGGAGTGCATTTGCCCACGTTAGAAAACCGAACCCCATGGTCCCATATGGCGTTTCTACAAGGTAAAGTAACCAGTGTCCATTACATTGCATACGGTATTATCCTCGTGCTGCTGCCATTTCTTCGACAGAAAGATGATGCAATTTTTCATACGGAAAATGCACGTCCACATACGGATACTCCGACGCAGTATGCCCAGCACTGTGTACAACTACCTCCCTATTAACAAGATCACCAGCTCTCTCGTCTATTGAACACATATGTGGTGTGGAGAAGGGGAAACTCACTCGTCCTCCAGAGCCTACAAGAACGACTGCCGAACCGCAACAAAAGGTTCAAGGTGCTTGCGAAAATCTCTCGCAGGATGCCATTCGGCACCTGTACGATCATTTGCAGGCCAGAATACACGCTTGCACCCCTGAGGGGTGCGCTGTGTATTGATGCGACTGTTTGAGTACTCTTTACCGTAACATGTATGTTGCATTTGGTCTGAATTTGCTAACGTGTACTACTACAATGATGAACTACCTGTCACATCACTTGTCAATAAAATGGCAACTTTTGAGGCTATTGCACCTTTTTCTGGCAGTGCTTTATATAAAATTAACACACTGAAAAAATTTTGAGTATCCTCAAACACCATGAAATGCATCTACATAATGCCACAACAAGGTTGTTAAACTATTTACCGAGGCATCACTTAGCCTCACCCCTATTTCTTACCCTTTATTTTTTATGAACTTCATAAGATCTTTTTCTTCACTAATCAGTTCTTCACCGTCCTCTTCAATGCTATCTCTATCCTCTCAAAAGATTAATCCGCTATTTACCCATAAACTTGAACGTTGTTATTCTTTCAAAAATTTTGTGTATGAGGCATGAATCTGTCGATCTGCATCATAGAAAATTTGTTGTTTCCAGTCTTAAAGTGCATTCGCTTTATGTAACCGATCTATTCCCGATATGGACTGTTCAGTTAAATTAAGAATTACAAGACAAATGTGACTATACATTACACCTTCGATTCGAAACGTTAATAATACTTGCCTTTTAAATTGCTGAGTTTTCCAGTGGCTCAATTTGTTTTTACTGCTATTACAGGCATTCAGTTACAGTTTTCATTGTGTTTTGTTTCATCACTTCTAAGATCCGAGAATTCTGGCTCCCTGTGTCTACCAAAGATCTCTCTTACCAGCTTTTAATCTTCACGTTCAGAAAGGGCTTCCCATATCTCGATAAGTTCCTATACCAGTGTTTTTGTTTAACAGGTAAGTTTAAGTTCGATCAGAATTGATATACGAGTGGAGTGATTGTAATACAGTAGATTCAATCCTAACATCGTGACAACATTTTTACCCTTTTATTTTATTTTTTGATCTTCTGACGAATCACTTGCTCTTCAAATTACACTGGTTTGCAAATAAGTATGGAGGCTTACTTTACAATGAGCCTTGTCAGTATTAACACCTAAGTAAAAAAAAATCGTCCAGATATTTTTTATTACACTACAAATTTTTGCAATAATAAGTTTCTTCTCTGTTTCTGTACTCAAATTTTTCAATTCTACTTTCAGTTTATTACAAACAGAAACCAAGATTCAACAATGCTTTGTTTCTTATTATATATTTGTCGTCCATATGTGCATGTTTTATATGAAAAGCTATAAAAATCACATTTAGTGGGTATTATTTGTGAACTGCACGAGGAGAAACCACGAATATATGTTATGTTCATCTAAAACAAAATATTAAACTTATTGTATCTGGCAAATATTTACCCTTCGAGATATATTTCCACAGAAATTAATGTCACTGCATTAGCGTTTTTGAATTTACAAATATGTTTTAAACAATCACATCCTAACGTGGGATGAGGGAGTGATAAAACAGCAAATGAAAAAAAAAGCTTCGTCGTCTACCAAGTTTTGGTTCCCTTGAGACAGAGCCAGACTTTTTTTAGAAAATGCATAACGCTGTGCCGTCTGTAATAATGTCATTTTATTTATCTACCGGTTTCGCTTATGAACCATCATCAACGGCAGCAAAATCAATACAGATGCAGTTGATGATGATTAAGTACCGAAACCAGGACAAAATAATACAACATTATTGCAGACAGCACAATATTATGCATTTTCTAAAATTTGTACATGCTGTTGACCATCACCTAAGCAAGATGTACAAATCTAGATGCCACAGCGGAGTTCAGTACACTACACATTGTGTTACAGTTTTCTATGTAGCAGTGTTCAGACACTGTTTAGAAGTGTGTACCGCGCACCTCAGGTCTACGAAACCGATCCGTTGCAACTAGTCCCATGTTTCTACACATTGACCTCGCAGCTGGTTGTCTATGTTGGCAATGTTGCTCAGTATTATCCAAAATTTTACTAAGCTCCCTAGACATAGTTTCTTCCCGCTGTCTGTCTGACACAGCCATTGTGTCCAGTCTCAAATATCGCCTGTAAAGTCAAGTCGCGGTGTTTGATTGTGGCGTCACATTCAAACATACACCTGCCATGTGCAGAGACCCTGCGGCTGATCCCGCCTGGATTCGACCTGAAGAAGACGTGCACGGCGGCCTACCCCTTGACGACGCCTGCCGGCCGCTCTTTGACGTTGCAGCCAGGCACCACTGTGGTCGTCTCCGTCTTGGGCCTGCACCGCGACCCTCGCTACTTCCCAGAGCCCGACGTCTTCGATCCTGAACGTTTTTCCTCAGACAAGAAGGACCGACTATCCACGATAGCGTTCACACCTTTCGGAATGGGGCCACGCTCCTGTTTGGGTGAGTTTCTAGACTGAGTGCTGTGTTTTTAAAAGGTAAGTTCAGTGAGTCGTCATTTGTCTTGATATATGCTACTTATGGTATGGTTATAGTGATATTATTGTATTCACCCAGTACTCTTCACGTTAGACATAAATATGGGACATGGAGAGAACCCACAACCACCGAACGTAGGTAGCTTGCTTGTATGCAGCAACTGTACAGTCTCGTCACAGAGCCAGATAGAGTTAGCCAATAGCAATGACAAAAATGTTGGCAATGTGGAGTGGTAACCATTTACAGTACTAACTCTTGTCTGAGATAGTTTAAAGTTCATTTGCATGGATTTGTCTTCAACTCTTGCCTGAGTCCAATGAACGACTACTACAATGACTTGTAGAATGTCCACTTGGCTCTTCTTTGGGGTGACTGTAGACACGTTTCTGATGCTGTCTTGAAGTACTGTTGATACTGAGCGGATGCTGACTGCTGAGTGGAGCAGAGCGTCTGCTTGTATCATCGTTTGGCCGATTGATGATCACTTGGGAATTATTTGTGTCTATAGTCCTTGCCATGTGGCGCCTTCTGTGGACGCTAACTTCAATACAGTGCTGCCTGAGCTGTTGGCAGTTAGGCGCTCTTTTGTGTACAGCTGTGTTCCTGTCTTCTCGAGGACACAGCAGATACAATGAATTTTTGTGGTCTCTCGTTGTTAGGCAACTGTTTCTCATTAGACGTTACAAATTCCAATAATTGCTACAGGTTTTTTATTCAAGTGCCTTTTAAGCTTTCACTTTCTTTTTAATTGGGACTTTCAGTTGATGTTTAAAAAACTGAAAACGTTGAACTTCAGAAGATAATCGAAAGCAACAATATTAAAAAATTGGTTTTTGCGTGAAGTTAGTCTCCAATTTCACTCTATTTCTACAACAGCATCTTTACTTGTTGAACGCTTGCGTTCGTGCCCACCATACGTATCAAATAAAGAAATAGACAAATAATAATCAATAATAATAGTAATATAATTATGGATTTAGGGCCCTTTGATAATGAACAGCCCACCGGTGCGTTCATTTTTCTGCTTTGAATTTTATTTTGACTTCCTTTAATTTTAATTTCTGATTCTACTCATTAAGAAAAATTTCAAAATAAAAGAGAAATTATAAAAATTCCTAAAAAACAGAGAATGTGAACTCTGGAGATGGATTTTGTCCGCAGTCGTTTTGAGACAGGTTGATAATTTACTCAAAATCGCGGTAACCGTTCAAAATTCTTCAAGGTTTCCTCGTCGAGGCGCAGGAACACCGTAATGACTGACTTTCTGACGGCTGGAACTGATCCGGAACGTGAAATCTCTTCTGGCAAAAGACCGCACCACTTCCCTACGTCGCAATAGCTAGGCTTTTGGTATCTGGCACTACACATAATTAACAGTGCCCTACGTTTTGGAGTCAGAAGCTTATTTGAAGGTGGCGCCTTCGAAGCCATAAAATGTTTGAGTGCCACCATCTCCAGACGATTCAGTTTGAACTTCGATACAGATCCATGAAAGCAGTTTCATCTCCGTCGTGCACGCGTTTTGCTACAGGCACTTCCCACCCTGCAGTTAGTAACTTTAACTTTTCATCACCCTGAACAAAAGATATTAATGGTGCTCATGTACGCACTCTAACTGAGTTCGTTCAGCTGAGCAAGGTGGTGTAGTGGTCAGCACACTCGACTCGCATTCTGGAATACAACGGATCAGGTTCACGTCTAATAATACTGATTTAGGTTTCCTGGGATTTCCATAAATAGCTCCAAGCAAATGCCGAGATGGTTCCTTTGAAAGGGCACGATCGATTTCCTTTGCCATTCTCGAAACAATCCGAGTTTGTGCTCCATGTCTTAAGGCCTTGAAGTCAATGGGATCTTAAACCATAATCTTCATTTCTTCTTTCCTTCGTTCACTCATTGAGTACAATCGTCGTATGCTACATGCACAAACTGACTGTGTTAGATAGCCATTTGCTAAGATTTTACTATGGCCAGCTGCTTTGTTTCCTTAATCGTCATCATTTTTCTCACATGTTATTTGAGAGTGGAATATAGTCTAAAAATGGTTCTATGTCCTCTCTGCCACAGACTTGATCGATAATTTCACAGTAATTATGTAGATGTAGAGCACGGGAATAGGTGGAAATCAGTCCTTTTTGGGTAGCCACCTGAATCTCGTGAACACCAACTACGCTAAGCAACCGTATTCCCACCAACCTCTGTTGCTGGACCCTGATTACGCAAACGCCTCGCTCTGCTAGACATTGACGAATTCGTCGTCTCGTCCTGTTGTGCTGTCCGCCTGCACACGCTGTGTGGAACACGCAGAGCTTGCGCACGTTGTTTTCAAGTGTCACTGCCCGCATCCTGTGACAGATGATGAACTTTTGGAACCTCAAATGTCAGTTGCTTATACATAGTTCGTTATACAGGGTGGGCCATTAATTTAGTTGTTAAAATGCATTTAGTGCAGTAATACTAAACAAATGAAAATATGAATTTATTATCAACCAGCAATACATGTGCAGTTCAATGGACCTACAAAAGATGGTCAATGCGGTTTCCGTTTAAACAAATATTACATCTTCTGAACACTAATATAAAAACTTCTCGCAGATCTTCCATTGCTATGCTATAGATTTTAAATTTCTGATTGGTTTCGTTCTTTGTAATGGTAAACATCACAAATGTTGACGGAGTAAGCCTCTTTTCTTACATGCCCCAGACTGAAAAATCCAGGGTGAGGTATCTGATTATCGTGGAAGTTATTTAGTGGTACCTTTTCTGCCAGTCCAGTCATCAAAGTTTTTATTTACAAAGTCTCTCAAAGTAACAACATAGTCAAGGTGTGTTCCATCTTGTTCCTGCTGTACCAAGGCTTAACACCTGTGGTGTCAGCAGACAACATCGTATCAGTGCTTCGAAGGTGTCCAACACACACGTGACAATTTTCCAGAAGGCAGGCAGCAGGAGGCGACCGAAACGCCACTAGAGGCTGCGGCCGCATGCGCCATGCAACGCCTGTTATATGCTATCTGAGCAAAAAATTACAAAAAATCTTTTTGACTAAATAATGTCCAAAGTCGGACTGAATCATTAATGAACTGTCGTTTCAGATCACATAAAACGCGAGCCACATCAGTGAGAGAGAAGTCTACATTGAAATTGTTAATTAAAGATTTCATACGGCAAAGTACCTTTCTCTCATGATGTAAATTAGTGCTTTGACTAGGAAGTTCTGAATTAACAGGCTTGGTTAATTACAACTTAATGATTGTGAACTTTCAAATTACGTGTGCTCCAGTTTCTGTATACTTCGTCAATATAAAACAAGCAGTTTCTATGTAGTGTATGTAAGTAATTGTTATCTCAATAAGATGGCAACAATGGCGACTGAACATGTCGTGGCCAAGCCAGTTAATTCTTATTCCAAATGTCACTGCTTATTCAATGACATGAGATATTAAAATGTAATATTGTGATTAAACTGAAAGGAGACAATGCAATAGATTTCTGTTCATTATAATTTATTATTCAATGAATAGATTTACATGGAACATATTTCCGTAAATGTACAACCACGTAGGAAAGCATGAAACAGATAACACGAGAAGAATAAATACAAGTAGCACAAAAATGACAAAGATTCTCCTTCGAAAAATCCCGATAGACACAGTTACGTCATTCATCTTAAAAGCAGCATTGTCCCTCCAAAGAATGCTTTTGTAAGACTCGGTATAGGCTTCTCGCTGGATTGTGTACAACTCAAAGACTTCCATACACCTGTCCACATCATCTTCATTTAGGCCTTGCAGTAAAGTAGGCCTATATAGTCTCAACTTCAGCTTCTTCTGAATGCTTCGTAGGCTTACTCCTGCTATTCCATATTCCTTGATTGCCTATCTTTATCATTACATCGGAGACTGCACAAAACATTGAATGACAACACTAAGATTCCTTTCTGTAGTGACACACTTTGGCCTACCTGAATGAGGAAGCTATGCTACCAACACGGTCTCTTCAGATCTTAAATTTAATTTCCGAATACCTTGTCGAGATGGTGGTTGGGTGTTGGAAAACGTTCCATAAACAAATCACAAACATCACTGTAACAATAGTCACGTTTCCTCGAGTTCGCAAAACAAATACACGATGTTCTGTACTTAACTTTCTATTTATTGTTTCTCAGATAACAACAAACTACATAACCTCAAAATCAAATGGTCAAAAGTGTGTGAAATTTTATGGGACTAAACTGCTAAGGTCATCAGTCCCTAAGCTTACGCACTACGTAACGTAAATTATCCTAAGGACAAACACACACACCCATGCCTGTGGGAGTAACGATTCCTAGTGACAACTGATTTGTGACCCATCCTGTATTGTGAACTTTTAATTTTCTTCAGGAAACACGGATTCAGCGATTTAAATTGTATTAATATTTGATTGCCAGAATATAATATAACTGTAAATGTATTTATTTATTGCTGTAGGTTACCGCACAGTGCAGTGCTACAATACAGACAATTACATTCAGAAAACACTTCTCAACAGTTGAACTGATATTCAAGGTTACCAAATCTCATCTCTACTTTGGGGATCTTCAGTTATCCTGTTGCTACTTTTAGTGTCTCGCCTCCTAATCTAATCCCCTCAGGGTCGCGTGATTTAATTCGAATACATGTCACCACACTTGCTTTACTTTTGTTGACATTTATTTTATAACCGCTTTTCAAGACTTTATGCATTGAGTTAGATTGACCTTCCACGTCTTATACCGTCGCTAACACATTTACAACTTTTTCTTTATTCTCCCTGAACTTTAATTCAATTTCCGAATTTCTCTTTCGTTTCCATCACAGCCTCCTCAATATAGAGACCTGGTAACACGGTGGTTCGACTCGGTCCCTGTCTTACCTCTCGACTGCTGTTTCCCTTTCGTGATAACAAATATGAGACAACCTGTTACACTCTGACATTGAAATCGTGCCTTTCACATTGCAGATTTCAACTGATGAACAAGAACACATCACTTCCAGGCTGCCAGCAAGTGACATTTATCAACCTAAAATTTACGTTCATCAATATTTCATCCCTTCCGTTTTCTTCTTCTCTGTCCATACCCCTGTTATATGAGTTGATTCATTGTTAGTGACAGTTGTCTAGAAGCCCTTTGCAATGCCACACCATTCCCCTCCTGTCTTGCCCCCGCCCCACCCCTCCCTGTGTACGCCATCTGTCAGGTCTAGAAGTGTGAGAACGTTGATACCAGCCCAGTATTAACTTACTTGGATGTGGAAAATCTCCTAAAAATTTCACACAGACTGGTCGGCTCACCAACCCTCTTAGTTAACCAGTGAGGCGGATTCGATTCGCGGCAGGCACACCTCCCCGAATCCCGGAAGAGATGCGTTATCGCATCCCCGGAAAATCGTGGGGCCGGCCGTGTGGCCGAGCGGTTCTAGGCGCATCAGTCTGGAACCACGTGGCTGCTACGGTCGCAGGTTCGAATCCTGCCTCAGGCATGGATGTGAGTGATGTCCTTAGGTTAGTTAAGTTTACGTAGTTCTAAGTCTAGGGGACTGATGACCTCAGATGGTCGCAGGTGATGCTCCAAAAACGATCAGCTTTGCGAAGGAAGCGGCGACACTTTCTGCGCAACCCACCCATCATTTTGCACGACAGTGCGCTGGCGCATACAGCGCAAGCTGTGGCTGCACTGTTCGGTCGATGTGACTGGGAAGTACTGTACCATCCACCATACTCCCCGGGCCTAAGTCCTTGTGGCTTTGATTTGATTCCGAAGATGAAGGAACCACTTCGTGGCATTCGCTTCAGAACTGTTCCAGAGATTCGACAGGCAGTAGACCGCTCCATTCGCACCGTCAACAGAACAGGCTTTTCTAACGGCATACTACGCCTTCCACATCGCTGGCAACGGGTTCTACTCAACGCTGGTGACTACTTTGAAGGACAGTAACAGGTGCAAACATGTCTCTTTTGTATCGGTTGTGAATAAATAGTTGCCACTATGTAAGTTCCAACCTACGTATTATGGTATGAAGTCCATAAGTTCTATAAATGTTTAAATGGCTTTTTGCTATACCACTGTATATGTTAACAAAATCTGCAGAGCAGTATATGATTATTTGTTGGCAGTTTTCAAGATATGTAACTTCATGTGGCTGTCCAAATTATGTCACATAACTTTAATTCCGAACGAGATGTTTTACCACCTAATCTTTTAGTCACACAAAAGTCTTCAGCAGTATAATTTTTACTATTTAAATTTCATATTGCATAATATGTAGTAAGATGTTCGTATTATGTTTTTGTAACTGGGCACTGTAGCTCTATGACGTGCACTGAAACTTTTACAGGTCAGCGATTCGCACTCTCACAAGTGAAGATGGGCGTGGCGGCCATAATTCTCAGTCTGGAAATATGTTGCACGCCACTTACCCCCACATCTATCGAAATGGATCCCAAGTCTGTCCTGACTGCCAACAAGGGTGGCTTGTGGCTTGCTTTCCGGCCTCTCCCTACATAACTGAAGAAGACTAAAAAGGACAGTTACTGTGGAAGATTTTATATTCTCTTATATGTGGCTCTATTTGTGTGAAAAATATGCATCAATAAAGAGGTTTGGTTCATTAGAGTTTTCTGCTTAAGAACACTGTCTATGGGATCATAATGAAAGAGTTATGGGTTTCAAAATATTCTTTGCTTTCAAACAAATCACTGGTCGCCAAATCGTGTGTGAAAATCTGCAATAATTATGTATGCACTTACGAAGTTGGTGCTTAAGCAAAGCCTCTACTTATTCTACATTTTACTTGTAGTTCCAGGTGATATTCATCTCATGAGGTAGAACGAAACAAATTACTTTTATATAATTTATTAAGTAGTCCTATATGAATCAAACTGTAGCACGAAAACTGTACTGAAATCTAATGCAAATTGCTGACTATAAAAGACGAATTGTCAGAGTATGGAACTGCAGCATAACTATTACTTACTAGTGGTTCCAATGAATAAATGGTAGGTATTGACCAATAGCCTTTATCATCTGGTGAATTATTTTTTAATGTAAATAATTCTTAGCGGATATACTATAGCTGTAGTAGAACCTTCATCTATGGCTCACCTGTGATTTGTTAAGTTCTTTTTGCACAGTCGAAAATTTCTGTTTATACACTCCTGGAAATTGAAATAAGAACACCGTGAATTCATTGTCCCAGGAAGGGGAAACTTTATTGACACATTCCTGGGGTCAGATACATCACATGATCACACTGACAGAACCACAGGCACATAGACACAGGCAACAGAGCATGCACAATGTCGGCACTAGTACAGTGTATATCCACCTTTCGCAGCAATGCAGGCTGCTATTCTCCCATGGAGACGATCGTAGAGATGCTGGATGTAGTCCTGTGGAACGGCTTGCCATGCCATTTCCACCTGGCGCCTCAGTTGGACCAGCGTTCGTGCTGGACGTGCAGACCGCGTGAGACGACGCTTCATCCAGTCCCAAACATGCTCAATGGGGGACAGATCCGGAGATCTTGCTGGCCAGGGTAGTTGACTTACACCTTCTAGAGCACGTTGGGTGGCACGGGATACATGCGGACGTGCATTGTCCTGTTGGAACAGCAAGTTTCCTTGCCGGTCTAGGAATGGTAGAACGATGGGTTCGATGACGGTTTGGATGTGCCGTGCACTATTCAGTGTCCCCTCGACGATCACTAGTGGTGTACGGCCAGTGTAGGAGATCGCTCCCCACACCATGATGCCAGGTGTTGGCCCTGTGTGCCTCGGTCGTATGCAGTCCTGATTGTGGCGCTCACCTGCACGGCGCCAAACACGCATACGACCATCATTGGCACCAAGGCAGAAGCGACTCTCATCGCTGAAGACGACACGTCTCCATTCGTCCCTCCATTCACTCCTGTCGCGACACCACTGGAGGCGGGCTGCACGATGTTGGGGCGTGAGCGGAAGACGGCCTAACGGTGTGCGGGACCGTAGCCCAGCTTCATGGAGACGGTTGCGAATGGTCCTCGCCGATACCCCAGGAGCAACAGTGTCCCTAATTTGCTGGGAAGTGGCGGTGCGGTCCCCTACGGCACTGCGTAGGATCCTACGGTCTTGGCGTGCATCCGTGCGTCGCGGCGGTCCGGTCCCAGGTCGACGGGCACGTGCACCTTCCGCCGACCACTGGCGACAACATCGATGTACTGTGGAGACCTGACGCCCCACGTGTTGAGCAATTCGGCGGTACGTCCATCCGGCCTCCCGCATGCCCACTATACGCCCTCGCTCAAAGTCCGTCAACTGCACATACGGTTCACGTCCACGCTGTCGCGGCATGCTACCAGTGTTAAAGACTGCGATGGAGCTCCGTATGCCACGGAAAACTGGCTGACACTGACGGCGGCGGTGCACAAATGCTGCGCAGCTAGCGCCATTCGACGGCCAACACCGCGGTTCCTGGTGTGTCCGCTGTGCCGTGCGTGTGATCATTGCTTGTACAGCCCTCTCGCAGTGTCTGGAGCAAGTATGGTGGGTCTGACACACCGGTGTCAATGTGTTCTTTTTTCCATTTCCAGGAGTGTATTTATTTAGACTTCAAACATAATTGTAGGTAACTGACATAATCAAAGCTACAGCTAAAAGACGTGTCTATTCCTCAAGGTTAGGTTGGCTGTATCTCAAGGAGACAGGAAGGTATATCTGATAAGAAAAACCAACTGATTTCTGGCCATGGGAATGCACTCATTCTCAAAAGTCAGCACCACATCTAAATTTTTATGTACTTCTCAGTAAGTCGTTCCTGAAATTATGTCAATAAAATGTGATTTTTAAGATAAAATGCCTTTCGAACAATGTACTTCTTAGCCAATGAAAATTACATTCTAAAATCTTGATAGACGTATTATGTGATAAGTATACACTTTATGTTGGTTATTCAACAGTTTTTGTTGTAATGTAACAGAGGCTTAAAATAAATTCAGTCATAGAACCGATGCCGGGCGCTGTGGCCGAGCGGTTCTAGGCGCTTCAGTCTGGAACCGCGCGACTGCTAAAATTGCAGGTTCGAATCCTGCCTCGGGCATAGATGTGTGTGATGTCCTTAGGTGTAAGTAGTTCTACGTCTAGGGGACTGATGACCTCAGATGCTGAGTCCCATAGTGTTCAGAGCCATTTGAACCATTATGAACCATAGAACCGAAAACTGATGAATGAAAACACCACTGACAACTGGTAACACTTCGTTTTAATCTTTCTGGGTTCACAGCTTATGGCTGCAACTAAAAATTGCTACATTAATCCTTCATGCATGTACACAATGTTCTTAGTCAAAGTATTGCCATCATAGAAAATTGTCAATTAAAAAAAAAAACTAGACGAACGAAGGCTACTAGAGAAGGTCGTCCATGTGATATCCACAACTAATGTTTCCAGGTAGATTGTACCAATAAACTGGCCATTTATTTCACGTACAAGTATTTATCTCAAACCAGACACAGAAGGTACAGCTTGCAAGAGTATTTCCTGCCCTCACTGACCTCCAGGAAACACTTACTGTGCAGTATGTAAAAACTGTTTAAGAAAGTTTAAAAAACCATCAGTAATGAAATTAAATTTTTCAACTTAGTATTATTAGATACATGACATATTAAAATGTCTTGATTGTATCAAATGTTATTCGGAATATTTTCAGTAAAGGCTTATTCTGGTCCCTAATTTCTTTCTAATATGTCAGTTAAATCAAATACTAAGAAAATATATACGATTTGTCTCTGGATATTGAGCACACACAGTCAACGAATTTTGAGTTTTCTCAGTAATTAACACAAATGTTTATTACACTGGCTCAGAATAACAGCAGCTCTAAATTGAGTTATATAAGTTACTTTTATGTTAGACAATTGATATCTATGTCTAAATAACTATTAGGCTTCTTTCCCTAGAAGACTGCTTTACCTGCTGAAATAAACATTGTTATCAGATACAACCTGGTCTTGGTAATATGTTGACAACATCATTTCATTACTAATGATGGTTGTATGAAAATGTGTTTTGGAATCATGTTTATATTTTTCAATGCATATGTTTGTACAAAACTTCGTAAACTGTACTGTATGGAGTAACACAGTTCACTTTACATTGCAAATCTAATGTATTATTTATAACTGTTCCACATAGTTGTAAACTAACATATAAAATCCAGCAAAATAATATGTGTAAGAGTTTATAAATCGAAAGAGAAGAGGATAATGCTGCAATATTTAGCGAAAGTCAGATATATCAGAAAGGTCCTCAGTTTGAACATAATGCAAAGTAGCTGATAATAAGCTAAACACAAACAACAGGAAGAATGAGAAAGAATGAATGACATGTTTGTAATATTCGTTAGTGAGTATTATGTTTTCCATTTTCTTAATTCAATTCAAATTAGAACCAAAGGGTAAAAAATTTTATACTATGGAGAAAAATATGCAGTGTGCTAGTTAAATGTTTAGATGAAGGAAGAGTTACATTAATGGTGGGGATGGGAAATGAGACCATAGGTCAGAAGACAGTTGAGAATGCATTTCCCCTAAATCACGTCTCCTTGGGAGTAGCTGATACACTAACACAACGTCGATTTACGTATTCTGTCAAGAGAGAGCACCATAGTTCAATACTCCAGAGAGGCTTTACAAGATTCTAGAGAATTTGGCTATTTTTCTCGAGATTTTTTAATGAGACAACATCCTGTCCCTGATTGATAGACTGAATATCACAACTGCTGATGGATTTAAAAATAATACTAGATACGTTTTGTCACCTCTAGTGTGAATACAGAATGTTTAAGGTTGGATTATTTTAATTTTTACATGAATAAGTCAGAAGTAATTAATGCCTGCATTGTAAACTAAGTATGCTTGCACATATGCACATCCAGCCACCCACCTGCCCACTCACCAACACACACACACACACACACACACACACACACACACTGTGATGCATACAGCAAAGAAAGGCAGGAAGTGCACTAATCATGAAACTCCAGACTGCTGGCACAATGTAAATTCTGTCTCAAAGTGCAATAGTCATGTGGAAACAGCGCTACCAGAGAGAAGGAGAATGGGAGAACTGTGCTGCTTGTGTGCAGCATGTTTTAGAATAATTCACAACGGATCTGGTAAACATTCAAACCTATAAAATTTGTGAAAATAATTATACCAGCCAATCTTAGACGCCCAGATTTGAGAATTCAACATTTAAACAAATCCAAAATATCTAATTATGAGAGAATCATGAATTCCACTTAACAATAATAAACTCAGTCACTTTAAAACTATTTGGAAAGTCAAAATTAGCTCCATTTGATGCTAAATTTAATAAAAAATGGCTGATTCATGTTGCAAAATGTACTTCCTTTGCCTGCTCAGTAGTATGAAGTATCTGATGAGTAACAATATTGACCTAAATCTATGGCAAAAATTTCTTACAATTCTTTTAGCTATAAGAATAGAGTTTTAAAAACTGAAGCGTTTGCTGTAAATAAAATAATTTTTGATACTTTAAATGTCGGTTGATGTGACTAAAGGTAAACTTCGTTAAAAAGCCTTAATCTCACTCATTCTCTTTCCTTATAATATGCCATACAAGTGATTTTCCGATCCTGTAACAGTCCCTTACAAGGCATTATGCACCTTTTATGAATCCTTAGGTCCACCTGTAACAGGACTACACAACTATATTTCACATGTGAATGTGTTTTTCACGTATTTTGAATTGTGTCCATACACTGGTCACACTGCATTTCTCAGACTATAATTATGGTTTATTGTTGAACCTTGCTCTGTTGATATGGACGAGAATTGTGTAGTATACCTATTAAAACAGACTCACAGGTTTGTTGTGAAACAGAACATATATAATTTTAAATATGAAGTTGTAAAACGTATTTACTGAGGAATAATCATCATTTTGTTGGATATGCATTGTCAGAGATATGTGAGTCTTCTGGCTATAAAATTTCTCTTAAACAGCTTCAAAATATTTGTGGCAAATACGATGGACGGTTAGATAACATAATAGCCAGACAGATATTCTAAATTGCAAAACTGTATTTAGAGTATCCAAGATGTTAGATAACATAATAGCTAGACAGATATTCTAAGTTGCAAAACTATATTTAGAGTATCCAAGATGTTAGATAACATAATAGCCAGACAGATATTCTAAGTTGCAAAACGATATTTAGAGTATCCAAGATGTCACACTAGAGGTATGTGTTTTACCTCTGAAGAAACTGCTGGGATGAACAGTAATGTTAAAACAAAGAAAGAATTTTGAAGTAGAACAGTTAATGTGAGTCATTGTTCAGAAAACAGGAAAATGATTAGCCAGGAGGTCTGAAAGTTATATGTTTCTTGACAAAAATCAGAAACGTTTTTAATTTTACAGCCCCTCTTATTAAATTTTCGAAATTAATGGCTACTAACAGAAAACGCAAACAATGTTTGTAGCCCCTTTTTGTATTTTTTACATGGATAAATATATATGTTCTGTAAGTTACACATCCAAGGATGTCTTCTTATGTTCGTAATCCATAACCCTGGGTTCGATGTGGGGCGACGGAGGGGTGAAGTGGACTGCCGTAGTCGTTGTGGGGTTGTGGACCACTGCAGCTGCGGCGGGGACGGAGCCTCTCCGTCGTTTCTAGGTCCCCGGTTAATATACAATACAATAAAATACAATCCATTTGTTCTGTTCAAGAATATTTTTGAAATTGTGCTATACTTTCTTAGTAGCAAATGCTGTAGTTATTCTGTGACCGATATTTCTTTGGCTATGTTGAAACCACATGTTATCATTGCTTGCTTCGCTTCTTGTTTTCACTGTCATGGTGGTACAACCAGTACTCGTCCGTAATGGTTAGCATCTAAATTTTCCTGACATGGCTACAATGTTCCTCTGATGCCTCAGGTCAGTGTGTAGTGTATCGATCATATTCAGTCAAAAAGTACGCCAGAACAAAAGTGAGTTGCAGCAGAGCCAGCTGCAGGCAGGCAAGAGTGTTATGCACTGCAAAGAAAAACACGGGGGACAGGCATCACAAAGCAGAGACAGCTGGATGCAGTTTAGCCGATGCTGCAAACGTTAGTGGAAAGGTGCAAGCCCTTCCTCACTTGCCACCACAGAAGTATTTAAAGTACATGCCTTAAGCCCTAAACGAACATAGTCTGGAGCGTATAAGTTCTCAGCCATTCATATTCTAAAACATTCTTGTCTCAGTATGACAGCCTTCATCACGAGCTTGTGACACCTGGAGCAACATCCCAGAATGCAGTACAGGGTCTGCTGTTCGACCACTGGACAGGGCAGTTTGCTCTGAGTCACGAGAACAGCCGCCGCAAGAGCAGAGAGCCACCTGCATGCTGGAGGGAGGTCGCAGACGCCCCCGCATAATTGTCAGCTGCGCTGTTGTGCTGTCATCATAGACACAGCCGGAGACGTCACTCGGAGGGGCACTCGAGTGATGCCATGCCGAGCCCCACTCTCTGCACTGTCAGCAATGCCGGACATCTATTGTCCCGCATAAGAGACAACTGGACGCCACCCAGCTGTTTCTGATGTACTACAGCCTAAGGCCGTAACGAAATTAATTAAGCCAAATCTACTGTCGTCATGACGTCTCATTCCACTCTCCACGGTTTACAATCCATGGGTCATCTAACACTGATGCCAGATCTTCACCTTCTTCAAACATTTGGATCCACAGTGTACAGAATGATGAGTACAAAAATTTTGATGGTATTTTGGTCATGGACAAAAGATTTGACGGTCATGCATTTTGTAAAGTAGAATTTATTGTGAGCAGATAACCATAGTTTTAGAGGTAATGGGAGTCACGGTTGGTTAGTTCAATTAGATCTGCAGAGTGTAACATTGAGGGCCACTCAGCGCCATGTATGGAATCAGTTTCATTATAATCTTATACATGTAATATTTGGGGGCATATGGCTAGGCAATTCTGGAAGTCGAGATGGATCATGATTAGACATTATGTATTTTGTTTTCTTGTCTTGTGAGTGTTAGTTCTCAAAATGAGTGTTATCAAGGACGAAACTTTGACAGAACCAGAGCTGAAAATTGTGTTAGAGCTGGAAGCGGTTAGCATATTGTTAGAAAATGTAACACAATTCACTGCAGGTAATACAGAAGTGCATCGGTCGGTAGAATCGCGATCGTCACAGCGGAGTGTAGATTTGTCAGCAGCAAGTGTAATTGCTTCTTGTTCTGTTGAGGCAACCGAGGAAGTACAGGCCTTTGTGGGAGACCTTGGAAATCTGGTTGAGATGGAAGGTTTATCGGATAAGGAATTACTGAGTGTTGCAAAATTGGGACTAACAGAGGAAGTTTTATGTAGGGTATACGGAAGTTCTAAGGGGATCACAACAATGGTTCAAATGGCTCTGAGCACTATGGGCCTTTGCTGCTGAGGTTATTAGTCCCCTAGAACTTAGAACTACTTAAACCTAACTAACCTAAGGACATCACACACATCCATGCCCGAGGCAGGATTCGAACCTCCGACTGTAGCAGCAGCGTGGTTCCGGACTGAAGTGCCTAGAAGTTCTTGGCCACAGTGGATGCGATTCGGTTAAGAACTGTGCTATATGGAGCTGGTATTTGCAACTCCCTCATGCCACCGTTAGATATTTCTCCAATATTTGTAACACATTCTGTCTCGATGCCACATCAGAGGTCGTGCGATATATCCACTTGGTTATAGGTGATGGTTAATTGAGATCACATACAGTAGATGGTGTGCTGATTGAGGTGGTAAGTAATGTACACTAGCTTTTCAGATCTCTAGCGTTATGATTTCTGATAGAAATGCTGTCAGTGATTTGGAATCAACTCTTTCCATTCAACCACATACCTGGGTTGAATCCTATGGAGGAGTCCTTTAATGATTACAGCCACTAGTGAATCATATTTCTGGCACTCTCATGTCTCAAAATGAGTCAGTCACCTTTTTTGAACCTGTCTGTTACAGTAAAATTACAACGTGGTTTTATACATTCCCTATGCATCTCGCAACTGTTCGTCAGCTTCTGCCATGCCATCCCTGCAGCTTTGCACTTATGATCATTCCAATTTAAGACGGAACTGAGCAGAAGTCGGAGAGAGCTATATCTACCACATTCTGCGATATGTGTAGAAACAGGCTAAGCTGCGTTAGTGCAACAGGACTGTGTTTTGACCATTCAGTAGAAATGGGCCACATGTTCACATAGCTCCGCCAACCATTTGCAATGTGTAAGTTCAACGCCAAACGAAGCCTGCTCCTGCAACACGAGGTAGTATAAAGACGTACGAGCAGTTACAGTGGCGTTTTTCGGGAAAATCAGGAAGACTCAACATCATACAGGTACCGTAGTCCGAAACAGATCTGCATTCCTCAGGTTCCATTCACAGAGAAAAAAGCTCCACTAACTTCATCTGACAGAGAATGCAGATAAGATTTTTACTGCATCTCTCTCTCCTGGTATATTGAAAACAAATACCGTATGCATGCCGGCATCGAGCATCTGCGGCGATCCTATTAAATATACAGGTATTGATCCATTGCACAGACCAGTGATATGTGTCAATCCCCGTACTGTAGGGGTGATATATTCCACAGACTAACAGTTGGATGGGGGGTCCCTGTGTCATTGTTTGAAACATTGTCTTTTTCTGCTGTAACTTGTTTTGTACACTGCCATAGAGTCTGTTTTTTCTGCCACAACTTCGAGGTCTGTATCAGGTTCTGAACTGACATTAACACGTTCTAATCTATTGTCTCTCACGGAAAACTAGACGGTGCATGGTGTAAATCAAGGTGTTGCTGCTGCTACACACACACACACACACACACACACACACACACATACACACACACACACTGGATGATTTTAAATAAAAGACAGTTACAACATAAAGAAACTGGAAGAGTTTTGCAGCGTCGTGGAGCGTTTCCAAACTGCTGTCTGAAGGTGATTGACGGCCTCTACATTTAAACTCGTCTGTCTCAGTGACAGAATAGCTGGTGGTTCAGTGTTCCGTTTCGATTGATTCCTCATATTGCAGTCATGTACGTGATCACTGTTTCAGTGCTAGTCATCCTGAGAAGGTGTTCCCCCTGCACCAAGACTCTTTCTCCATCTCAGACAAGCGAACTCACTTAGTCATTATGTGGTAATCAACAGCATACCGGTGAATGGATGGGATGGAAAAGACACCGTCGATGTACTGGAATAATAAGCGTCACAGTTGACAGTGTAGACAATTTTACCAATGTTGGCAATTTTACCGTAACTGCAACAGCAACTAATGGCATGCTCCCCTGATCGCTAAACCATTCCTTCTCTACTTTGCGAGTACCACTGTGAATGTTGATAGATGACTGTGTAGTATGTCCATTCATTGTTAATTCCCGAACATATACATCAAAGTATACCAGACAGCGATCTACATATTTATAGCACTTCGAGCTTAGTGTGTAATTTACGATCTTTCTCTATGCGGATGGGAGTCACAGGCCATTCTCGCATTCTTAGGATGAATTTAGAGATTCAAAGATCTCCTCACACTATCTTCGACCAATCCATCCTGCAGCACTGTCACCGAATTCATCTGCAGCTGACCAGAGGTAGACCGCCACATTCCACGTTTTGTGGAGGAACAGTGCGAACTGAGGCTGTAGCTGCTGTCCCACATCCTTCCAAGAGCACAAGATATCTCCAGATGCGCGGATGTCGAGGTTAGCATCCCTTATCGGTGTATACTAGTAGATATGCAAGTGTTGTGATGTAATAGCAGTTGGTGGATTTTATGCGTGATGGGCCTTCAGACAGACGAAGTTCGAGGCATTTTACGTAAATAAACTACGCTATCAATTGTAAAGTATTGTTCTAGTGTCTGGGATCGGTCCGAAAAATGTCTTGGTAAGAGAGAACATGAACACATGCGCTCCCAAGGGTACACGATTCTGCACATAGAACAAGCTATAATGTTAGATCGTTGCAGTTTCTGACCTGTTAGTCATGTGGAATGCAACGCAGTTAATATGCCAATGTGAGAAATATATTTACAGCCCATGACATACATCCTTCTGGCAGGTTTCTCTACGATAAACTATAGCGACAAACTGTGAAATTAAAAAACTACTTCCTTAAAACATCGATTCTGTGTGGTACATGCACAATATAGATTTCCAGAGACAGTGTCCACTGTTCAAGGTCACAGTTCAGGTATGCTCGCATTACTCGTATATAAAATGATCGCTAGTAACGGCGAATACCTCTTATAAGGAAACAGATAAACACATAGCAGTGACTTTTGACATGTGAAATTACACGTCATGCCGCCACTAACTCTGTAAACAGGACATCTGCCAAGCAGATGTATACACAGGGATTGCAGTGCCTTGCAAACACCTGTCGCTAACTTAGAATCACCGTAGTTATGAAACTTAATACTCTATTTTACAACAAGATGCGATAGTGGGGAATGGAGTACGTTCCATACATCTTCGTTCGTTTAGAGGAATATGTAGAAACAGGTTGGTCACGTTTCATCACACATGAGATGGAAGTCCTCTGATGACCGAGAGGTTTGCTGTTAACGATCGCAAGTAGACAGTGCTCTAATTCACACGCAGAAGACGCAGTTGTATACGAATCATTGGATGTTAGATGGTACAGAATAACGATGATAGACTGTTGGGGTCACAGATGTGAATGGACCCTGAGGGATGCAGATCTGCTGTATAATGCTGAGTCTTCCTAATTTTCTTGATAAGAAACACCACCATAACGTTCGTACTGCCCTTTATACTACCTTGTGTTGCAGGAGCAGGCTTCGTTTGACTCTGACCTTACACATCGTAAACGGGTGGCAGAGCTACAACAATATGTGCCCATTTCAACCGAGTGGTCTAAACACGGTCCTGTAGCATTAACTCAGCTTAGCCTGTTTCTACACAGATTGCAGAATGTGTTAGATATAGCTGTCTCCGACTTCTTCTCTGTTCCGAAAGCTGCAGGGATGGCACGGCAGAGGCTTAGGAGCAGTGGCAAGATGTATATGGACTGTCTAAAACCACTTTGAAATTTTATTTTAACAGACAGTTTAGAAAAATGTGACTAGTTTCGACATATGAGAGTGCCAGAAATATGATTCACTAGTGGCTGTAATCATTAAAGGACTCCTCCATAGGATCCAACGCAGGTAGGTGGTTGGATGGAAAGACTTGATTCCAAATCACGGACAGAATTTCTACTGGAAAGTGCAACACTAGAGATCTGAAAAGCTAGTGTACATTTCTTACGGCCTCAATCAGCACGAAATCTACTGTATGTGATCATTCTCAAACAACCATCGCCTATAACCAAGTGGATATATTGCAGAACCTCTGAAGCGGCATCGAGGCAGAATGTGTTACAAATCCTGGAGAAATATCTAGCGGTGGCATGAGGGAACTGCAAATACTAGCTTCATATACCACGGTCCTTAACCGAATGACTTTCTAAATTCGGTGATTTTATTACGAGTTTACACCATCAGTGACATGTAACTGCACCTTCGATCTGTTAATATACACTCCGGCGATCGTCGTCTATAATCAGTCTCACAGTATTCGTACGGAAAAGCCACTTCATTCGGAGGTAATGCCATACCTCGATTTATAAGTCTTGTATAGTTTTTAACATGGATATCGTTACCAATACTTGAGAGCACCTGTAGAACCAAAATCGCTTGTGACAGTAACACAGTCGTTGAAATCGTGTTTTTAACTCTGGTTGCTTGTAAGACATTTACGTTTCTCTTTCTAAGACACTGTGGTACCACTCGGAAGAAAAACTTATACATGTACACCCATCGCTGATTTTCGTTCAGTATTGCTTCTATTGTTTCGTATCGCCAGCAATCAGTTATTGGCGAAGTATTATACTTAGTAGTAAGGGATGCGTTATAATTTCGCCTTGAGCATAAGGCTCATAAAGTTTGTGTGTGTATCTTCCGACATGTGCAAAGAAAATGACTATGTCCAGTCGTAAGGAAGGTATGGATTTGACGTGGAATGGGAGAAGTATGTCAAGTCATAGGAATGGTACAGATATTTATGTTTTCTGAACCACTGCCAACAGCAGGGTGTATTTCCGGTACTTCGTTCATTGTCGAAAGTCGACCAATTGAGAGGGCGATTGTAATATTTAATTGTAAGTACAGGGATAAAATATATATGAGGCCGGTTTTCTAGGACGATTCTGCCTATGTGCGAGGAGTATGTGGCGGCGATCGCCTGTGGCTGGAATGGTTCACGTTTCCCGCTAAGGAACATAGCCGCCTGAGTGGAAAGGCCAGTTGGGGTTGGTTTATGTCACCCTCTAGACGGCTGAACAGCGAACTAATACTCAATGTGTATTGGACAGTCTTCTCCATAGAAGTTTGAGAAGATTCAATATGGACGTGTGTTTGCGCTGAACCATTATTCCCTCCCAAGTAAATTGTCCGGTTGACTGCTTGTGCACGTTTCCTGTCTTTATTTGGTTGAGAAAACATCGATTTTGGTGTGTGTTGTGTGCATCAGACAGGTGAAACAGAGGTGGAAGACACATTTGCTAGTGCTCTAGACATGAGAAGCACCTCAGTTGACTTTGTAAATTATAGGGATGATTTAGAATCTGTTATATCACTAACATCAGTATTCGCAAGTGGAAATACCAGTTTACTCCATTTTTTTCGAGTTTTCACGTAAAGATATTCGCAGGCGAGTTAAGTTTCTAGTTACTCAGTGGCTTACAGCACGCTGCACCTAGCTAAAGTTTGGGGTGTCTAGAGAAATAATTTCCAATCTATGTCTTCGGAATTATACTATGCAAGAGATACTGCTATGCAAGCGATATTGCTATGTGCTTTACATCGAGAAGTATCGCGTAAATGGTATGATATTATGGCAAACCGTGTGAAAATACGTATGTTCCTCTAATCCCATAGTCTGGAGGTGGGTGTAGAAAACAAGCAAGCAACAGGTGGGGCCCAGAAACAGTAATGCCTTTGTGGCGAGGGGAACCGACACAGGATTTGTACAACAGTTTGAAGATTAACCTCAGTCCGCTGAGGGCGCTGTGTTCACATGTCGGGCCAGTGTGTGTGGGGGGCAGATGACTTGTGACCGTCAATTACAGTGCCTGACCTACCGAACTTGTGGGAAATATCTAGTGCTGCGAGGACTATATACAGCCCATGTGCTGCATCTACATCTGCATGGTTACCCTGAAATTCACACTTAAGTGCCTGGCAGATGGTTCATCGAACCATTTTCATACTACTTCTCTACCATCCCACTCTCGAATAGCGCGTGGGAAAAAGGAACACTTAAATCTTTCCATTAGAGCTCTGATTTCTCTTGTTTTATTGTGATGATCAATTCTCCCTACGTAGATGGCTGTCAACAAAATAATGACACATTCGGAAGAGAAAGTTGGTGATTGAAATTTCGTAAATATATCTCGCCACAAAGAAGACCGCCTTTGTTTCAGTGACTGCCACCCCAACTCGCGTATCATATCAGTGACACTCTCACCCCTATTGCTCGATAACACGTAACGAGCTGCCCTTCTTTGCACTTTTTCGATGTTCTCCGTCAATCCTACCTGGTAAGGATCCCACACCACACAGCAAAATTCCAGGAGAGGATGGACAAGTGTAATGTAGGCTGTCTCTTTTGTGGGTTTGTCGCATCTTCCAAGTCTTCTGCCAACAAAGCGCAGTCTTTGTTTCGCCTTCCCCACAATATTATCTATGTGGTCTTTCCAATTTAAGTTGCTCATAATTGTAATTCCTAGGTATTTAGTCGAATTGACAGCCCTTAGATTTGTGCGATTCATCGCATACCAAAAATTTACCGGATTTCTTCTAGTACCCATGTGGATGACTTCGAACTTTTCTTTTTTTATTGTCAATTGACACTTTTCGCACCAAACAGAAATTTTCTCTAGATCATTTTGTAATTGGAGTTGATCGTCTTATGATAGTCGGTAAAAAATTACAACGTCATCTGCAAACAATCTAAGAGGGCTGCTCAGATTATCACCTAGATCATTTATGTAAATCAGGAACAGCAGAGGGCCTATGACACTATCTCACGGAACGCCAGATATCACTTCTGTTCTACTCAATGATTTACCATCTATCACTACGAACTGTGACCTCTCTGAGAGGAAATCACGAATCCAGTCACACAAGTGAGACGATACTCCATCTGCATGCAATTTGATTAATAGTCGCTTGTGAGGAACGGTATCAAAAGCCTTCTGGAAATCTAGGAATATGAAATCGATCTGAGATCCCTTGTCGACAGCACTCATTACTTTCATTACTTCATGGGAATAAACAGCTAGCTGCGGTGCAGAAAAACGATATTTTCTGAATCCGTGTTGGTTATGTATCGTGGTATATGTATGACTGATGGTCAATAGCCATATGCAGGATGCAGAAGTGATGATTTTGTATGGCGCAGGATACGAATTGCGTGTTTACTACATCGACATGATATGTGGTGATATATAGCTGCGTTGAAGATCTGTCCTACACTGAAATATTCAAGCTTTCCTCGACAGCGGCAGAGCAGTGTAATTCAGGGAATGTCTTTTTGCATTTGACGCTCTGTAGACCACTTAGCAAGGTTTAAATGTCACTGCAACATGCCGATCTGTACAAAATAGTTTTGCTACTGAAAGCCTTGTCTGCAGAGAAAAATGGCGAACAGTGCTCCCTCACTGGCAGCATCTGTAATATGGCAGGTAAATTCAGTAAGAGCCAATCTGAATGCTCCATTCATTCACAAGACCTCCTTTGTACTGGGGCACAGAAGCCTCTAGAGACTGGTTTGAACAAGATGGCGACAAGGTATCTACAGAAAGTTCTGAGAGTAACCTAATGTCCTCTTTGCCCAATTGATCAAAGACAAGTTGAAGCAGGCCATTCATCTCTGGCGGGATACTGTCCCTCATCCGCCATTGTGGCATTAGAACATGTGCACACCAGCAGCAGTAGGACACTGAAAATTCCATCCATTTTTCTCTTCTGTAGGACAGAGCTTCGAATTGTGTTTGTGTAATTGTTCTGATTTTCCGGTCTGAGCTTAGACAGTGCTCTCTTTCCAACCAACACAAATGATTAACCGTGTTTTCGCAACCATGCACAGACGTGATGAAGGCTTTTAGTGGTGAGAACCTTTACCATTTCTGGGAAGTATGTTGAAAGCAGAACGTTACGATTTCCAGGAAGGGTAACACGTGATGGATGTGGTGTCTTGTTAGGACCATCAGGAAGAATTCTGGTGTTATTCTGGGATATTTCCGTAAACAGGTCCTGTTAGGACAAGAATTTCCATGCGAACAAGCTGATATATCACAAAAGCTCCTACAACAACAAAAGTGATCGTTAACTATTGCTGCTACACTTAACGGTTTCGACAGGGAGACTTGGCTCTTATTTACATATATATGTGATGTCAGTATAACACTGAGATCCTTTTAGTTGCGCTTGTGATGGTGAGTCACTAGGCAAACATCCCTCACTCGGCAATTAGGCCTATGCTGGACCCGCAGGTACAAAAGCATTGCGTGAGCTATGGTAAACACGTGCGCGGCCAGACATGTCTCGCATGTGGGACCAGCATGTTTACACTGCTCTGGTGCTTTTTAGGGAACAGATTGCTGATACGTTGCGTTGGAATTTGTTAATGATAGTTCGAAAGCTTTTTACGTGCAATGAGTGTTTGTGCACTGCATTATTTTCAGCTGTTTAAGCATTGTGAGTGTGTTTGCGTAGCACTACACATGCATTATTTTGACAATTTTATGCTTAGTGAACGTGTCTGTACATCAGTGTACTGCATTATTTTGTGAACATGTCCTTAGGTTGTACAATGCATTATTTCAACAGTTTACAATTAGTGAGCCTGTTTGCTGAACATTATACATGTATTATTTTGACAATTTAAGACTTGTTTGCATTTCTGTACATCAGTGTACTGCAGTATTTCGGTAATTTACGAGTAGTATGGAGGTCTGTATGCTGTGCAATGCATTATTTCGACAGTTTACTATTAGCAAGCGTATTTTCAGAGCGTTTTACATGCATTATTTTGACAATTAACGAGTTGTTTGTGTGTCTGTACATCAGTGTACTGCACTATTTCGGTAATTTACGAATATTTTGCAGGTCTGTAGGCTATGTATTGTGACCCAAAGCACATCAAGGTAAGTGTTTTGTATCAGCATAATAAATAAACTACACGAAATCCATCCCTAAAGAAATTGTTTCAACTTCCCACTGAAAATAAATAAAGCACACTCCTTCCTCTCTTCACCAGCTAGGTATAGACTGAGTCCTTTTCCCACCATTTTTACCCTGAGCGCCATGGGACAACAGTGCCCCCTGGTGGTGGTACTGTGTACTAGGTCAGTTGGACTCTGGATCTCATCGTGAACACACTGGATGGAGCTACAATCTATGATAGCTCAAATTGTTCAAATAAACACTGCATGTAAAATAAAGACTTACATCCATCCTATCCAGCAGTCCAGCACAGGCAGTTTCCCTCCAATTCCAAGGAAGAGGTGGTGGTTGGATGACTTAGGTTAATGGAGGTGGCCCAAGTGACCTATTTTCCTGCCAAAATTTTCCAGCCATTTTCTTAGGTTGATGAAGATGGCCCAATTGACCTTTTTTGCCACCAAAATTTCCACTACATTTTCTGGGGGAGTGGTGGAGAGGAAGGGAGAGGGGAGGGGAGTTGGTTAGGTTAGTGGACATAGTCGAGGTGACCTGTTTTCCCGCCACCATTTCTCTTGTTGCCACCTTGTATCCACCATCTTGAGTAAATTTGGCAACAATGCAATGTGGGACGACGCCGCCCTTGCCCTAATACTATCGAGTTGTCGACTGGAATGCAGGGTAAATGGACAGTGTTAGAAGATAGTATAAAATGTTTCAGGAGTTGGCGGATGGGTCATGGATGGAGACAGTGTCGCCAGCCTCAGGCTGATCCAAATAAAGTAAGAGGAAGTAATAGTTTTAGAAGTAGAGGACTGGGGAAGAATAAAGTTTTAAACACCAACGGGGACCACAGGTCCATCTACGGTCATGTTCAATAACATTGGATGCTATGAAATCGTATGCAGAGGTGGATTGTGCGATAAGTGGAATAGTAGGAAAAAAGAGTTGTACAACATTATTGGACACAGGAGAGCATGTGTCAGTCGCCAGCAGTGGTGTGGTGAAACAGAAGCAATGGGACCCATCATGGTACAGATTGCGTGGATTTCTTGGATAAGGATGTCATGCCATTAGTGTTGGTGACTGTGGTGTGCATACTGTAAGACCTTCAGTACACACACCATCAGATTATTTGACTTGTCACTCTAATGAAGTAGGCGAGTGTCAGCAATATGTCTCGTGGTCTTATCGTGGCGTGTTTATCTTCCGCCGTTCGGTCAGACGATAGAAATGCCACTTGCACGCTTAGAGTAGCAGATTGACGGTGACCAAAATTGACAATCTGAAGTTCCTTTGGTATTGGTACATTAATCTTATTCTCACATACATCTCTGATACTTGACAAAAGTGTCTATACATTTATCTTCATCGCTATGTACAGGAATATGGTAATCTTATTAGGTGCAGACTGAAACTTGACTATAGACTGGTACAGACAAATGTAGACTCGTACAGGCTGGTACAGACTAATGCAGACTGATACAGACTGGTGCAGACAAATGCAGACTGGCTAATCGGAGGTCTGTACACTCGTTACAATACCTCGCATGTTCATGTATCACTGCGCGAGTGTGATCCGCGAGGAGAAAAGGTTCTACATTAGCAGCAATCTCATTGGCTGCGTTACATGTTAATACGTGGATCGGCGGAAGCAGAATTTGGTCCGTCTCTATAGCAGCGCCATCTCGTAGTGCGGAGACGGACGAGCGCTGCGCCTGCACTGTTGTGCTTAGCGGGGCGCGCTCTAGTGGGAAAGTTGTGTACTCGCTGACTATGCGGAGCTATGTACACAACAGTGACAAAGACTTTTGCATGGATATGGTTCAGTTTCAGTGGGGAACAACAATGCCACACCATTAAGATCGGTGAATATAGACGTTTGCCTGGGTGCAATTCAATTTACACAATGTGTAAAAATTGTTCCACACATGAGTGAGGACTATGACATAAGTCTAGGATTAGATTTCTTACATCAACATTGAGCCATAATCAGTCTTTGGCAACGTAGGGAGGAACCTGAGCGGAAAATGTTTCAGGTAGGTGAAGACATTGCTAGTATAGTAGAGCTGGGAGTCTATTGCAAAGGACGATTAAACTGTGAACATCTATACTAAGACTTTATACGCACAATTGTGTATCTAAGGGTACTGGGAAATCACTTTGGGTCATTATTAAGTCCAGCTTGCAGTATAAATTTTGTGTGTGGCAGAACTGTTAGAAGAGGATGAAGTATTAGATCAGGTGGGTTGCTTAGCTAAAATAAGTATTGTATGCATAGAAGAAATAAAGGGTGAAAAGAAGGTACATGTTTCTATAGACAGTTTTCGTGCAGAGGATGTAGGAATAGCGAAGAGGTTGTTAATCGCTAATATGGATATCCTGAAGGAAGAAGATTGGGTCATAACGGAAGTCAGCCAGGCTGGACGCCTTGTAACTGCACTATGAGGAAAAGTGAAGCACCTAGAGGAAAGCAATAGTTAATGGATGGAAAAACTACTTTTGGAATTTAGGGATTTATTTTTTCCATTACCAGCTACACATATTACATAGCACCACATACCAATGGGAAATGAATTACTAGTCTACAGCACACCATAAAGACTGTCTAGGTACTTAGAGCCAATTTTGGAGAAATTTGTCTATAAACAGCTGAAAGATGGAATAATTGAAGAAAGTAATAATGCAAGGGCGGACAAGAATAGTCGTCATGCCAAAAAAAAAAAAAAGGTCAACGGATGTAACAAGAAAATAAAGGTTTTGTTGTGATTACAAACATCTACATGCGAAAACCATAACGGATCTCTACCCTTTGCCAAAAATAACACGATCTTTGGATCATTTAGGGCTACGCAAGTGTACGTCAGCAATGGATCTGGAGAGTAGTTATCACCAGATAGAGGTTGCATCGAAGAATCGACACAGAACAGCGTTTTCGGCACAGTGGGAACTCTACCAATTCAGCAGAATGCCATTCGGATTAAATATGCACCTGCAACGTTTCCGAAATTGTTGGACAGAGTACTCAGAGGTTTAAAACCACAGAAATGCTTAGTTTATCTCGACGACATAATCGTCTATGGGATTGATATGGAACAGCATATGCAGCGATTAAGGGAAGTATTTCTAAAATTAAAAGCAGCGAAGTTAATATTGAGTACAGAAAAGTGAATTTTGTGAAACTTGAGAGTCTGTTAAGGAATTTACCAGAGTGATTAGGGAAATATGGAATAGAGTACGGAGGGCAAATACACGAGCACTGAAGAAACAGGAAGAAGCAGTGGGCCAGACAGCAAGACTGCCACGTATAAGATTGGTCAGTGGCTGATGCTATCAACTTCGTTTACGCCGAAGGGAAAGACAAAGAACATTTTTGCAAAGTATCAGGGGCCAAACCAAGTGATAGAGACTAAGTCACCAGTAAATGTAGGATTCAGCTGGCGAAGAGAAAGACAACTGTGCATGTAGGGTGGCTGAAACCTTTTCAAGGGAGTCTGTAAGTTATTCTAGAGATAGGAGATGAGGACCGGAAAGGGATAGTGAGGAGATATGTATTAGAAGATAAACAAGAGGCTGTGAATGAAACGTTAAAGAGGAACCCTTATGGATTAAGACCTGGGAGATAGTCATTTAATATATTTTATTAGATTAGGTACAGATTTAGTGTAGTTAGTACAAGCAGCTGTAGAGCAGCAGTGTGTTTTAAGGAGAGGAAAGTAATAGGTGTTTCTGCCCTTAGGTGAGATTTAGAGAAGGCGAGATGATGCAGTTCGCAGTGGGACTACTGATCTTCGTAGGGGTGGAAGCTTTATGGAATCAGCATGCGGAAGGGATAGTGCTGTTCGCCCTGCAGGAGGACGCAGTGATCACCAGTCATCTCTGGGTGATACATGTGGAATGCAACGCATGGGATATGTGTAACGAGGTGAGAAGATTGGAAAAAGCATTCGACAAAGTCCGTCAGGGAACGAAAAGGAACGGAATACTCAAAGGAAGTGCCGGGATGTGTGAGAGAATACATGGAGTGTACGAGAAATTAAGGAGTGAGATGGCCGAAGTACTGGGGGTTATTCTACATACACGAAGTAGGAGGGGTTGGATCAGTGCAGGAAGTCAGCTTAAGAAAACAATATTTGGCACTGTTGATGAGGAGGACATTCGAAGCATGAACGACACCGTAGAAGAGGTTAAGAGTGGGTGAAACGGAACAAGGACATGAGTGACTGGCACACTACGCAGGTTGCAAGTCTACAGAAGGACGTATTGAATAACAGACGACTGCTACGACACCTGACTGGAGAGGTAATGTGGTCTGCCAGAGCTATGGAGGAGGGAGATAATCAGAATATCAGAGAACTACAAACCGAAATAGAAGTCTTGGGTAGAGAAGTAGTAATGACAAAATGGTTGCAATCCGTTAAAGATAGTGTTTCGGAAGCAAAAGGAAAGTAACAGAACTACATGAGGCTAAGCAGCAGGCTTTAGAGGTCAGCAGGAGGTAAACTTATTGTCGCCAGAGCGGTATTTAGAGGGTCTAAGGCAAGTACAGAATGAACTACCGCCCGAGTTGGGGTTGGTTTTGCTGCCAGAGCACAAAAACATTCCTTTTTATTTCAAGGCAGCCACATCATCGGTGAGAGCTGATGGAGCGAAAGTTTACATTTCCGTTTCTATACCAGTAGCAGGGAAATAAGCATGTTATGAGTGCTACGCAGTTCATGCGTATGTCAAGTGGGAGATATTGAAGAAATTTGTAAGAGTAAAAACACAGCGACTATTGTTAATTGCAAAAGGTGAGGGAAGATACTCGATGTAGAAATGAAGAAAGCAAAGTTACAGAAATTTTACCGAGGGGAAATTACAATCTGTTCGAGTATGGTCATAAGAGAGGGGCAGGATTCCTGCGCAGTGAAATGGCTAATGAGATAGAAGGAGGAAAAACAATGCAGCAAAGAAGTGAACGAACCGGAATTGTACTTTCAGCAGGTCGAGGCGCATTGGTTGTACTCTGCCTTTGACGGTTGTAGTGGCTAGTTGTTTCGGGCAGGGAAAGCTTACGTCAGTAAGGAGGCTAGAATTAAACGGGAGTGGTTTGGTATTAAATGGAACAGCGTGCGAGATAATGGGGCCTACTTTCCACCTGCTCCGTCGCGATTTCAGGGATAACTCATCTGAATATTTCGCAGCCTCGTTTGTATTGGCCAAAGGAACCCATGGAAGTGCTAGCTACCACAAATATAACCAGCTTAAATCAAATGCTAGGGCCGGAATTAAGGAGGTCTATAAATATAGGTAGCCGTGGTCTAGGGGTAGCGTCTTTGATACGTAATCAAAACTTCTTCGGTCACGGGTTCGATCCACGACACTGTCTAAATTTTGATAAATAATCAGCATTGGCGGCCGAAGACTTCCGGCATAAGAAGTCAGCCTCATTCTGCCAACGGCCACGTCAAAGAGGGCGGAGGAGCGGATAGAGGTTCAGAGCACTCTCTTGTCCTAGGGTTGCGAAATGGCCCCTAAAGGCGGAAGAATCAGCAATGATCAACGACATGAGGATGCAGAAGGCAATGGAAACCACGTGTATCCACAGGACATGTGGCCTGTAATTGAAGAAGTGTCATGATGATCTCTCCATTGGCAAAAGATTCCGGAATAGTCCCCCATTCGGATCTCCGGGAGGGGACTGCCAAGGGGGAGGTAACCATGAGAAAAAGATTGAATAATCTACGAAAGGATAACGTTCTACGAGTCGGGGCGTGGAATGTCAGAAGCTTGAACGTGGTAGGGAAACTAGAAAATCTGAAAAGGGAAATGCAAAGGCTAAATCTAGATATAGTAGGGGTCAGTGAAGTGAAGTGGAAGGAAGGCAAAGATTTCTGGTCAGATGAGTATCGGGTAATATCAACAGCAGCAGAAAATGGTATAACAAGTGCAGGATTCGTTATGAATAGGAAGGTAGGGCAGAGGGTGTGTTACTGTGAACAGTTCAGTGACCGGGTTGTTCTAATCAGAATCGACAGCAGACCAACACCGACAACGATAGTTCAGGTATACATGCCGACGTCGCAAGCTGAAGATGAACAGATAGAGAAAGTGTATGAGGATATTGAAAGGGTAATGCAGTATGTAAGGGGGACGAAAATCTAATAGTCATGGGCGACTGGAATGCAGTTGTAAGGGAAGGAGTAGAAGAAAAGGTTACAGGAGAATATGGGCTTGGGACAAAGAATGAAAGAGGAGAAAGACTAATTGAATTCTGTAACAAGTTTCAGCTAGTAATAGCGAATACCCTGTTCAAGAATCACAAGAGGAGGAGGTATACTTGGAAAAGGCCGGGAGACACGGAAATATTTCAATTAGATTACATCATGGTCAGATAGAGATTCCGAAATCAGATACTGGATTGTAAGGCGTACCCAGGAGCAGATATAGACTCAGACCACAATATACACTCCTGGAAATTGAAATAAGAACACCGTGAATTCATTGTCCCAGGAAGGGGAAACTTTATTGACACATTCCTGGGGTCAGATACACATCACATGATCACACTGACAGAACCACAGGCACATAGACACAGGCAACAGAGCATGCACAATGTCGGCACTAGTACAGTGTATATCCACCTTTCGCAGCAATGCAGGCTGCTATTCTCCCATGGAGACGATCGTAGAGATGCTGGATGTAGTCCTGTGGAACGGCTTGCCATGCCATTTCCACCTGGCGCCTCAGTTGGACCAGCGTTCGTGCTGGACGTGCAGACCGCGTGAGACAATGCTTCATCCAGTCCCAAACATGCTCAATGGGGGACAGATCCGGAGATCTTGCTGGCCAGGGTAGTTGACTTACACCTTCTAGAGCACGTTGGGTGGCACGGGATACATGCGGACGTGCATTGTCCTGTTGGAACAGCAAGTTCCCTTGCCGGTCTAGGAATGGTAGAACGATGGGTTCGATGACGGTTTGGATGTACCGTGCACTATTCAGTGTCCCCTCGACGATCACCAGTGGTGTACGGCCAGTGTAGGAGATCGCTCCCCACACCATGATGCCGGGTGTTGGCCCTGTGTGCCTCGGTCGTATGCAGTCCTGATTGTGGCGCTCACCTGCACGGCGCCAAACACGCATACGACCATCATTGGCACCAAGGCAGAAGCGACTCTCATCGCTGAAGACGACACGTCTCCATTCGTCCCTCCATTCACGCCTGTCGCGACACCACTGGAGGCGGGCTGCACGATGTTGGGGCGTGAGCGGAAGACGGCCTAACGGTGTGCGGGACCGTAGCCCAGCTTCATGGAGACGGCTGCGAATGGTCCTCGCCGATACCCCAGGAGCAACAGTGTCCCTAATTTGCTGGGAAGTGGCGGTGCGGTCCCCTACGGCACTGCGTAGGATCCTACGGTCTTGGCGTGCATCCGTGCGTCGCTGCGGTCCGGTCCCAGGTCGACGGGCACGTGCACCTTCCGCCGACCACTGGCGACAACATCGATGTACTGTGGAGACCTCACGCCCCACGTGTTGAGCAATTCGGCGGTACGTCCACCCGGCCTCCCGCATGCCCACTATACGCCCTCGCTCAAAGTCCGTCAACTGCACATACGGTTCACGTCCACGCTGTCGCGGCATGCTACCAGTGTTAAAGACTGCGATGGAGCTCCGTATGCCACGGCAAACTGGCCGACACTGACGGCGGCGGTGCACAAATGCTGCGCAGCTAGCGCCATTCGTCGGCCAACACCGCGGTTCCTGGTGTGTCCGCTGTGCCGTGCGTGTGATCATTGCTTGTACAGCCCTCTCGCAGTGTCCGGAGCAAGTATGGTGGGTCTGACGCACCGGTGTCAATGTGTTCTTTTTTCCATTTCCAGGAGTGTAGTAGTGATGAAGAGTAGGCTGAAGTTCAAGACATTAGTCAGGAAGAACCAATACGCAAAGAAGTGGTATACGGAAGTACTAAGGAATGACGAGATACGTTTGAAGTTCTCTAACGCTATAGATACAGCAATAAGGAATAGCGCAGTAGGCAGTACAGTTGAAGAGGAATGGACATCTCTAAAAAGGGCCATCACAGAAGTTGGGAAGGAAAACATAGGTACAAAGAAGGTAGCTGCGAAGAAACCATGGGTAACAGAAGAAATACTTCAGTTGGTTGATGAAAGGAGGAAGTACAAACATGTTCCGGGAAAATCAGGAATACAGAAATACAAGTCGCTGAGGAATGAAATAAATAGGAAGTGCAGGGAAGCTAAGACGAAATGGCTGCAGGAAAAATGTGGACATCGAAAAAGATATGATTGTCGGAAGGACAGACTCAGCACACAGGAAAGTCAAAACAACCTTTGGTGACAGTAAAAGCAACGGTGGTAACATTAAGAGTGCAACGGGAATTCCACTGTTAAATGCAGAGGAGAGAGCAGATAGGTGGAAAGAATACATTGAAAGCCTCTATGAGGGTGAAGATTTGTCTCATGTGACAGAAGAAGAAACAGGAGTCGATTTAGAAGAGATAGGGGATCCAGTATTAGAATCGGAATTCAAAAGAGCTTTGGAGGACTTACGGTCAAATAAGGCAGAAGGGATAGACAAAATTCCACCAGAATTTCTAAAATCATTGGGCGAAGTGGCAACAAAACGACTATTCACGTTGGTGTGTAGAATATATGAGTCTGGCGATGTACCATCTGACTTTCGGAAAAGTATCATCCACACAATTCCGAAGACGGCAAGAGCTGACAAGTGCGAGAATTATCGCAGAATCAGATTGACAGCTCATGCATCGAAGCTGCTTACAAGAATAATGTACAGAAGAATGGAAAAGAACATTGAGAATGCGCTAGGTGACGATCAGTTTGGCTTTAGGAAAAGTAAAGGCACGAGAGAGGCAATTCTGACGTTACGGCTAATAATGGAAGCAAGGCTAAAGAAAAATCAAGACACTTTCATAGGATTTGTCGACCTGGAAATAGCGTTCGACAATATAAAATGGTGCAAGCTGTTCGAGAATCTGAAAAAAGTAGGGGTAAGCTATAGGGAGAGACGGGTCATATACAATATGTACAACAACCAAGAGGGAATAATAAGAGTGGACGATCAAGAACGAAGTGCTCGTATTAAGAAGGGTGTAAGACAAGGCTGTAGCCTTTCGCCCCTACTCTTCAATCTGTACATCGAGGAAGCAATGATGGAAATAAAAGAAAGGTTCAGGAGTGGAATTAAAATACAAGGTGAAAGGATATCAATGATACGATTCGCTGATGACATTGCTATCCTGAGTGAAAGTGAAGAAGAATTAAATGATCTGCTGAGCGGAATGAACAGTCTAATGAGTACACAGTATGGTTTGAGAGTAAATCGGAGAAAGACGAAGGTAATGAGAAGTAGTAGAAATGAGAACAGCGAGAAACTTAACATCAGGATTGATGGTCACGAAGTCAATGAAGTTAAGGAATTCTGCTACCTAGGCAGTAAAATAACCAGTGACAGACGGAGCAAGGAGGACATCAAAAGCAGACACGCTATGGCAAAAAAGGCATTTCTGGCCAAGAGAAGTCTACTAATATCAAATACCGGCCTTAATTTGAGGAAGAAATTTCTGAGGATGTACGTCTGGAGTACAGCATTGTATGGCAGTGAAACATGGACTGTGGGAAAACCGGAACAGAAGAGAATCGAAGCATTTGAGATGTGGTGCTATAGACGAATGTTGAAAATTAGGTGGACTGATAAGGTAAGGAATGAGGAGGTTCTACGCAGAATCGTAGAGGAAAGGAATATGTGGAAAACACTGATAAGAAGAAGGGACAGAATGATAGGACATCTGCTAAGACATGAGGGAATGACTTCCATGGTACTAGAGGGAGCTGTAGAGGGCAAAAACTGTAGAGGAAGACAGAGATTGGAATACGTCAAGCTAATAATTGAAGACGTAGGTTGCAAGTGCTACTCTGAGATGAAGAGGTTAGCACAGGAAATGAATTCGTGGCGGGCCGCATCAAACCAGTCAGTAGACTGATTACCAAAAAAAAAACCACACCAGCTGGTGGAACGAGTCACCCTGGAAACCTTATTGCATCATGTAAATTTATATCGGTAAAAATCGGTACTGGAAAGAGACGACATTGACTGTTGACAAATCAACCATCAGATCGCCACTTGTTGTGCAGAGCATAGTCCTTGTTTTGGTATGTAGAAGACGAAGCACAAGACTGGATTCAGACCCAGCCATGGTTCAGTTTCCAGTGGATTGGATACCCCAAGCATAAAAGCAGCAGAATGATAATGAGCGCAGAAGGGGTTAATAGTATAGATAATTGATTAATTTTAGCTGGTGTGTTTGGAATACAGAATTTATTGTAAAAGAACCCTAGTAATGAAACAAGTTCCATGGTGTTTGACTTTAAGGAGCAGGGCAAGGGGCCCTGTATAAATGTGTAAGATTGAGTGATAGGATTAAGGAATCCAACTGTTAGAATAATTCTTAAGAGGTGAAAGAGGGCCAGAAGGACTGGGCGCCAGATTCTCTAGTGTAAAGGATAGTGTTTGCTCGACCCAAAGGACCAGGTCTTGATAGAAAGGAGGGAAATGTAATGTATCAACCATATTCCGTCAAAAAGTACGCCAGAGTGAAAGTAAGTTACAACAGAGCTGGCCACAGGCAGGCAAGAGTGTTATGGATTCCGAAGCAAAACATGGCCGACAGGACCTGCGAAGCTGAGCCAGCTGGGCACGGTATAGAAACAGCCAAGTATGCTAGCTAGCGGAAGGTCGGAAGCCTATCCTCACTTGCCACCATGGAAGTGTTTAGAGAACATACCTTACGCCCTGAACGAACGAAGCCTGGAGCTTATAAATACTCAGCCATTCTTGTACCAAAATATTCTCGTCTCAGTGTCACAGCCTTCACGATGAGTCTGTGACACCTGGAGTGACATCCTGGAATTAGGTACAGGGTCCACTGTTCGACCAAGGGATGGAGCAGCCTCCCCTGAGTCACAAGAGCAGCTGCCGCCAGAGCAGGGTCGCCATCACAGAGTTGTCAGCTCCGCTGCCATGCTGTCTTCACAGCTGAAGCTAGAGACGACGCTGGCAGGGGAATTCGTGTGACGCCACTCTCCGCCCTGCTCATTGCTTTTTGATCAATACTGGACACCTATTGTTTCACATGAGACAAAACTGCACGCCTCCACCAAGTTGTTTCTGATGTACTACATTTGAGGGGCGGAAAGAAGAAGATAATTAAACCAAATCTGCTGTCGTTCTGATGCCTCATTTTACTCTCCACACGTGACAATACATGGGTCATCCAACAATGAGCTATTTGAATAGTTGTGAGCAGTCGCTCAACAAAGCAGGTGGCGACCTGTGTGATGCTTACAGTGTCGAGAAAGTTGTTGAAAACTGATCGGTGACTTGTTTTCTACTATTGCTTCGATACTGATAGGGCGGTGTTTGAGTACCAGGACCACAACTGGTCTGGTGATTCTTCGTTATTCAGAGAGAGAGAGAGAGAGAGAGATGGTCTGTCACTTTCTACTACATCATCCGTCCTTGTTCAGTGTTCAGGCATACTGGCAGTGTCTACTTCACCTAAACATGGTTTCTTACAATTATGACGGGCATTTGCAGGAACTTTTCCATGGCGGGAGGCAAAATTCTAAAATTTTGTTTTCTATTATTGCTTCGATACTGATAGGGCGGTCTTTGAGTACCAGGACCACAACTGGTCTGGTGATTCTTCGTTATTCAGAGAGAGAGAGAGAGAGATGGTCTGTCACTTTCTACTACATCATCCGTCCTTGTTCAGTGTTCAGGCATACTGGCAGTATCTACTTCACCTAAACAAGGTTTCTTACAATTATGACGGGCATTTGCAGGAACTTTTCCATGGCGGGAGGCAAAATTCTAAAATTTTCCTTTTTGGTATAAATGAGTTGGTCAATTTCGACACATACCGTGCCACAAGAACTAAATTTTATCAGTGATACAAAAAACTTATCATATTCTAGAGACTGTATAATTATCTACTCAATATATGAATAAAGTCTTTGTACTCTAAAATTCAGGGGGAGTAGGATCCCCTCTTGTCCCTATTGAGGATTGCTGCCACACGATTCCACCATATCTATAAAGATTAAGACACAAAAAGAATTGAAGACATTAGCAGCCAATGGGCAATAATTTATACAACTGGGGCAAGGTGACAATTTGTGCCAGACCAGGATTCAAACCCAGGTCTCTTGTTTATTAGGCAGATGCTCTGACAACTACTGCATCAAGACACAGTGGTCACCACGACTGCATGGACTACCCTAGCACACGTCCTGTCAGGCCCAAATTCTCAACTTACACAACACACTACAGATGATGTGCCCCCTCATTAGCCTCATTACTCGCGGCATCTCGCCGATTACAGTAAGAGACTCAGCTTGGTGTGCATCGGCACCGAAGGGACCATTGGCCACAGTCGCCGTGATTGTACACTGATCAGCCAAAATATTATGATGACTGCCCACCACGACATCGAATGCCGCCTGGCGGCGTTGTGGGTACGTGACGTGGTAACAAAATGATGTGAGAGAAGCAGACACCCGAACAGGGGATCACCCTAGCAAAGACATGGGTTTCCGAATGGGGAAATCCATTGAGATACGAGACTTTGACAAAGACTAGGTTATTATTACGCAGAGCCTGTGAACGAGTGTCTAGAAAACGACGAAGCTGGTCGAATGTTCACATGCTACTGTCGCGAGCACCTACAGAAAGAGGTAGACTGTCAGTGAAACCACCATTAGGCACGACTCTTCACAGAACGTGGGGTTCGGAGGCTTCCCTGCTCTGTAAATTAGGAAAGATGCTGACCTGGGGCATCTCTGTCGAAAGAGGACAACGCTGGTGAACGCACAGGTGTGTTGGAACACACCATTCATCGCACATTGTTGAACACAGAGCTCTGTGCAACCTTACGTGTTCACATGTTGATCCAACAACATTGTTAATTACGATTGCAGTGGGCACGGGACCGTCGAAATTCGACCGTCGGTTAATGGAATCGTGTCGGATCTTTGGGTGGATCACATCTATGCTACTTTAGGTCTTTGGTCTCCACAAATGCTATCATCGAGGGGAACAGCTGCTCGAAACGTGCGATGGACGCAGGCTGGTGGGATCAGTATTATGCTATGGAAGACATTCTCCCCAACTTGCAATGCGCCTGTGGTAGTAATCGAAGACACGTTACAACTGCGAACCACCAGTATCCCTTCATGGTTGATGTCTTCCCCGACGGCGATGTCATATTTCGACAGTATAACTGTCAGTGCCTCGGACCCAGAAACGATGGTTTAGGGAGCATTATAGTGAATTCACGTTGACGTCTCGGCGACCAAATTCGCCTGATGTAAATCTTATGGAACCTATCTGGGTCACTATGGGCGTCATCACTGCGTACGGAAATCATGGCCTGTGCGTAGAAATCTAATGCCACATACCCCGCCGGCCGCGGTGAAATGGCTCTGTGCACTGTGGGACTTAACTTCTCAGGTCATCAGTCCCCTAGAACTTAGAACTACTTAAACCTAACTAACCTAAGGACATCACACACATCCATGCCCGAGGCAGGATTCGAACCTGCGACCGTAGCAGTCGCGCGGTTCCAGACTGCAGCGCCTAGAAGCGCTCGACCACCCCGGCCGGCAGGCCGCGGTGACCGAGCGGTTCTAGGCGCTTCAGTCCGGAACCACGCTGCTGCTACGGTCGCAGGTTCGAATCCTGTCTCGGGCATGGGTGTGTGTGATGTCCTTAGGTTAGTTCGGTTGAAGTAGTTCTAAGTCTAGGGGAATGATGACCTCAGAAGTCCCATAGTGCTTAGAGCCATTTGAACCATTTTTGAACCACGTACCTCCACAAACCTACCAACAAACAGTCGGATCCCTGATAAGTAGAATCAGTAATGTATTTCATTCTAAAGGACAGACAAACAAGCTGTTAAGCAGGTAGTCATGATGTTTTGGCTGATCAGTGTTTCCACTGATGAGCGAAAACATTGTGACCACCGCCCACCACGACGTTGTATGCCGCCTGGTGAGGCTGAGGGCGTGTGACGCGGTAAGAGAAGTACATGAGAGAAGCAGAGACGAATAGGAAATCATTCTAGCAACGATAAGTGGCGCGACTCGGAAATCCTCCGACTTAAGTGACTTCGAGAAAAGTCAGGTTATTGTGGCCCAGTACCAATGAGCAAACTTTTCGGAAACGGCGAAGCTGGTCGGCTGTTCACGTGTTACTGTCGATCTGTGGAAAACGGTCGAAGAATGCTGAAACCACGAGTAGGCGTCAAGAAGTTGGACGTCCATACTTCGTCACGCAATATAGGGATCGGGGGTTGCCCACTCTCTAAAACAGAATAGGCGGCGATCTGTGGCAGATCTGACGGCAGAGTACAGTGCTAGCGTAGGCACAGGTATTTTGGAGTACACCGTTCAGTGCATAGTGGTGAGCATGGTGTTTCGCGGTAGAGGATCCGTATGTGTTCCCATGTTGACTCAACAACATCGTCAATTGTGATTACAGTAGACTCGGGATCATCGAAATTGGACCGCAGAACGATGAAATCGTGTTACCTGGTCGGATGAATCCCGCTTATTGTTAAACCAGGTCACGGTCGCGCCCCGGTATGCCGTCTTTAAGGCGGACAGCTGCTCGAAATGTGCGGCGCGCCACGTAGCAGGCCGTTGGGAGCAGTATTATGTTATGGGCGGCATTCAACTATGCATCCGTGGGACCTGCGGTAGTAATCGAAGGCGCAATGACAGCAGCGGACTGCGTGAACATTATTAGGGACCACCTGTAATCCCCTATGTTTCATGTCTTCTTCAACAGCGGTGACAACTTCCAGCAGTACAAAATTATTACGGCTTTCGTGGCCACTTGTTGACAAACTGCCAATTGTCTTCTGTTTCGGGTTTTTCGGCCGACGTTCATCTAACGATTTTACTGACGTTTCGCCAGCACGAGTGGCTGGCATTGTCAAAGCTTCACCCTCCATTGCCGTTGGTGAACTGGGGCCGAGCTCGCGGCCGCAGACTATACGTACCCGACGTCCGAGGGCTTCTCCGCGGTCATTTCCGGTGCGGTTCTCCTCTTGCTACCTGCGGCGGTCGTTCGCTGCAGAACGGGAAGCCAGGATCCGTTTACCTTAAGGCTTTCCTCTTTCTTGTTCAAACTGTTCGCGTGTTTTTGTATTTCTACAGCTTCTCTGAACAAGCGCGTGTGATAGTGCTTCTCTACAGCCAGAACTTCCGTGTCGGCGAATTTCATTACGTGGTCGGTCTCATTCAGTGCGTGCACTGCCACGGCCGATTTCTCCACCTGTCCCAACCTGCAATGTCGCTTATGTTCTTTGATCCTGGTGTTGATTGATCGTCCAGTCATTCCGACATAAACTTTTCCGCATGTGCATGGTATATGGTATATTCCCGACATTGCAAGTGGGTCCCTTTTCTCCTTTGCCGATCTAAGACCTCCTTGTCGGTTTGAAAATCGTCTTTACGCCGTGTTTGCGCAATATACGGCCGATTCTGTCCGTCACTCTGGGAATGTATGGCAGAAAGGCCGTACCCGACTTTTCTTTTTCTGATTCCTTACCTCGCCGAGAGTTTGACTCTGTTACACTTCTAATATAACTTGTGGAGTACCCATGGCTCCTCAGAACACTTTCCAGGTGTTGCATTTCGCGTCTGAGGTGCTGCGGCTCATATATTCGCCCTGCTCGCGTTACGAGCGTATTAATCATGCCTCTTTTCTGGCTCGGGTGGTGGTTTGATAGATTGTGCAGGTATCGGTCCGTGTGTGTCGGTTTTCGATACACGCTGTGTCCCAGGTTTTCGCCATCCCTTGTGACCAGCACATCTAGAAATGGTAGTATTTTGTCCTTTTCTGCTTCCATGGTAAATTTTATGTTGGCGTGGAGGCTGTTCAAGTGTCTTAGGAAGTCACCGAGCTGTTCTTCACCATGGCTCCACACTACGGAAGTATCATCGACGTACCTGTACCATACCTTAGGTTTGCATGTCCCCAAGTCCAGTGCCTGTGCTTCTAATTGTTCCATGAAGAAGGTGGCCACCACTGGACTGAGAGGACTACCCATGGCGAAGCCTTCTAGCTGTTCGTAGAAATCACCATTCCACGTGAAATAGCTCGTGGTGAGACTTACACCAAACGACATCCTGGTCAGCTTCGATGTTGTTTCTTTGTTTACGAGAGTGCCTCTGAGTGACGCTCTGGAGCACATCGGTTCCATTTTCCCGCAAGACATCACAAAGCTCTTCCATGCATGTCTCACCACGAGCTATTTCCTGGCTTCCCGTACTGCAGCGAACGACCGTCGCAGGTAGCAAGACGAGAACCGCACCGGAAATGACCGTGGAGAAGCCCTCGGACGTTGGCGCGCCAGGTACATATAGTCTGCGGCCGCGAGCTCGGTTCCAGTCCACCGTCCCAGCAGACTGACAGGACATCACACATGAAGTCAGGCCACATCACACGCTCCGTCAGTTTGGAGGAATAACCTTCAGGCTTAGACTCCACCGACCCACAGGGGCTCATCTGTCCCTGTCAGGCAGCAGCAGCAGCTCGGCTCCAGTTGACCACCGGCAGTGGAGGGTGAAGTTTTGACAATTCCAGCCACTCGTGCTGGCGAAACGTCGGTAAACTCGTCAGATGAACGTCGGCCGAAGAACCCGAGACACAAGCCAAACAGCACTTTGTAAACTTTCAGCAGGATAACTGTCCCTATCACATTTCCAGAATCGTCCTGCAGTGATTTCAGAAGCATGTCAGTGAACTTACGTTGATGTCTTGGCTATCAAATTCGGCTTATCTGAACGGATGAAACTCAATTGGGACGCTATAGGGCGCGATCTCCGGTCACAAGAACCAGTCGCCCGTAATTACGTGAAGTGTCTGACCCGTGCGTAGGCATATGGAGCGACAAACCTCTGGAAAACCATCAAGTACTTGTCGAATCCATGGCACTCAGAATCACTGCCGAATTGCGTTCCAGTGATGGACCAACACGCTTTTAAGTAGGTGGTCATAATGTTTTGGCTCATCATTGTATTTGGCGCCTGTTCTTTTGGGCATGTCTGAAAGAACAGGGACCAGATATACACATATATAGCTGTATGGATTGTTGCAGCATTATTCCCCTTAAGGAGCAGGAAACGAACTACCACACGATATCTACGTTGCCAGTGGCATGGCCCATTTAGTTTGGACTTATCTAGAGGTCTGTTACGATATGTGGGCCCTACATGTCTTACGGTTGGTATCGATGGTCGCGTTAGAGCCGTTACGACTTGTTTTGACACGCAAGCAGAGTTGCAAAACTACCGTAGTCTTACGTAGACTATCATAAGTAAGCATAGACTACGATATTTTCCCTAGTACCCTTGGTCAGTTAAAGCCGTTACCGTGTTACCTCTACGTTAGGTTTGTTGTTTACCAGTTGGGCGTTACCTCATCTCTATCGCTTTTCCTGCGCATGCGATCAGTGTCTTAATAGATTTTCCTAGAAAACAGAAGTATAGAAACGTCTAGAAACGGAGCGAGAGTATATGAAGGGCCGCGTAACCTACGGAACGGTTTTGTTCTGCCTATTTAGCCTCAGATTTGGAAATTTGTGGTAAGGTCTTATGGGGCCAAACTGCTGAGGTCATCGGTCCCTAAGCTTACTCAATACCTAATGTAACTTAATTTAACTTCCGCTAAGGACGACACACACACTCATGCCCGAGGAACGACTCGAGCCTTCGACGGAGGGAGCCGTGCGGACCGTGACAAGACGCTTTAGGCCGCGCGGCAACCGTGCGCGGCTATTTATCCTCATGTCTGTTGTTTAAGGATAAACAATATTTATAGCAAAATTGAAATTGTCAAAGTGTAATTAACGTTTTATTCGATAATTGTTCATCTGTAACGTGAAACAGAAGGATGTTGAAAAAAAAAATACAGGTTCATGATATACGAGGCTAATCCCAAAAGTAAGATCTCCATTTTTTTTATAAGTGCATAACTCTGTCTGTGTGGCAGTTGGTCACATTGATATGAAGAGTGCTTCACGCTCTGTGTGTAAACATGCGCACGCCGCTCTGAGGCGTTCTGCCTTGGCTTGGGAGCCGTTGAGAATGGAGTTACCGTTGGATGTTACGGCCAAGTGCGAATTGCGCGCAGTTATTCGGTTTTTGAGAGCAAAGGGCACTGCGCCGATTGAAATCCATCGCCAACTGACGGAGGCGTATGGTGAGTCGTGCATGGATGTCCAAAATGTTCGTATGTGATGTAGAGAGTTTGCAGTCTGCCGGTAAAGTCATGACAATTGTTTTTTGGGTTCGGAAATGGGTATTGTTGGTCGACTTTATGCCCACTGGGACCACAATTAACGCTGACAAGCTAACACTTGGTTTAAGAATCATGAAAGAAGGTTGTATACATGGAAGAACCCTGGAGATACTAAAAGGTATCAGATAGATTATATAATGGTAAGACAGAGATTTAGGAACCAGGTTTTAAATTGTAAGACATTTCCACGGGCAGATGTGGACTCTGACCACAATTTATTGCTTATGACCTGCAGATTAAAACTGAAGAAACCGCAAAAAGGTGGAAATTTAAGGAGATGGGACCTGGATAAACTGACTAAACCAGAGGTTGTTCAGAGTTTCAGGGAGAGCATAAGGGAACAATTGACAGGAATGGGGGAAAGAAATACAGTAGAAGAAGAATGGGTAGCTTTAAGGGATGAAGTAGTGAAGGCAGCAGAGGATCAAGTAGGTAAAAAGACGAGGGCTAGAAGAAATCCTTGGGTAACAGAAGAAATATTGAATTTAATTGATGAAAGGAGAAAATATAAAAATGCAGTAAATTAAGCAGGCACAAAGGATTACAAACGTCTCAAAAATGAGATCGACAGGAAGTGCAAAATGGCTAAGTAGGGATGGCTAGAGGACAAATGTAAGGATGTATAGGCTTATCTCACTAGGGATAAGATAGATACTGCCTACAGGAAAATTAGAGACCTTTGGATATAAGAGAACCACTTGTATGAACATCAAGAGCGCAGATGGAAACCGAGTTCTAAGCAAAGAAGGGAATGCAGAAAGGTGGAAGGAGTATATAGAGGGTCTATACAAGGGCGATGTACTTGAGGACAATATTATGGAAATGGAAGAGGATGTAGATGAAGATGAAATCGGAGATACGATACTACGTGAAGACTTTGACAGAGCACTGAAAGACCTGAGTCGAAATAAGGCCCCCGGAGTAGACAACATTCCATTGGAACTACTGACGGCCTTGGGAGAGCCAGTCTTGACAAAACTCTACCATCTGGTGAGCAAGATGTATGAAACAGGCGAAATACTCTCAGACTTCAAGAAGGATATAATAATTCCAATCCCAAAGAAAGCAGGTATTGACGGATGTGAAAATTACCGAACAGTCAGTTTAATAAGCCACAGCTACAAAATACTAACACGAATTCTTTACAGACGAATGGAAAAAACTAGTAGAAGCCGACCTCGGGGAAGATCAGTTTGGATTCCGTAGAAATACTGGAACACGTGAGGCAATAGTGACCTTACGACTTATCTTAGAAGAAAGATTAAGGAAAGGCAAACCTACGTTTCTAGCATTTGTAGACTTAGAGAAAGCTTTTGACAATGTTGACTGGAATACTCTCTTTCAAATTCTAAAGGTGGCAGGGGTAAAATACAGGGAGCGAATGGCTATTTATAATTTGTACAGAAACCAGATGGCAGTTATAAGAGTCGAGGGACATGAAAGGGAAGCAGTTGTTGGGAAGGGAGTAAGACAGGGTTGTAGCCTCTCCCCGATGTTATTCAATCTGTATATTGAGCAAGCAGTAAAGGAAACATGAAAAATTCGGAGGAGGTTCGCCGATGACATTGTAATTCTGTCAGAGACAGCAAAGGACTTGGAAGAGCAGTTGCATGGAATGGATAGCGTCTTGAAAGGACGATATAAGATGAACATCAACAAAAGCAAAACGAGGATAATGGAATGTAGTCGAATTAAGTCGGGTGATGCTGAGGGAATTAGATTTAGATTAGGAAATGAGACACTTAAACTAGTAAAGGAGTTTTGCTATTTGGGGAGCAAAATAACTGATGATGGTCGAAGTAGAGAGGATATAAAATGTAGACTGGCAATGGCAAGGAAAGCGTTTCTGAAGAAGAGAAATTTGTTAGCATCGAGTATAGACTTAAGTGTCAGGAAGTCATTTCTGAAAGTATTTGTATGCAGTGTAGCCATGTATGGAAGTGAAACATGGACGATAAATAGTTTGGACAAGAAGAGAATAGAAGCTTTCGAAATGTGGTGCTACAGAAGAATGCTGAAGATTAGATGGGTAGATCACATAACTAATGAGGAAGTATTGAATAGGATTGGGGAGAAGAGAAGTTTGTGGCACAACTTGACCAGAAGAAGGGATCGGTTGGTAGGACATGTTCTGAGGCATCAAGGGATCACCAATTTAGTATTGGAGGGCAGCGTGGAGGGTAAAAATCGTAGAGGGAGACCAAGAGATTCAGAAGGATGTAGGTTGCAGTAGGTACTGGGAGGTGAAGAAGCTTGCACGAGATAGAGTAGCATGGAGAGCTGCATCAAACCAGTCTCAGGACTGAAGACCACAACAACAAACAACAGGTGCTATGAGACTCTGAAGAAATTCAAACGGGCAATTCAGAACCGGAGAGGAGGAATGTTGAGCAAGGGTGTACACATTCTTCATGACAACGCTCGCCCACACATCGCTCGGCAAACCGTTGCTCTCCTGCAACAGTTTCAGTGGAACATAATCGCCCACCCACCCTATGGTCCTGACATGGCGCCCAGTGACAATCACCTGTTCCGTGGGTTAAAAGAATATTTGGCCGGAAAGCGATTCAGCTCCGACGACGAGGTGAAAGAAGAGGTTCATAACTTTCTGAACAGCATGGCGACGAGCTGGTATGACATGGGCATACAAAAACTGCCACAGCGTCTACAAAAATGCATCGACATAAATGGTGATTATGTCGAAAAATAGCTAAATGTTCGAGCTGTAAACTGACGTAAACCATTGTAGAAATAAAAAGGTCTATGTACTTATAAAAAAATAGAAGACCTTACTTTTGGGATTACCCTCGTAGCTGTAGAAAACGCAATTTCCTCAAAAAATGTAGAATTTAAAAAAATAGAAAACAAAAACATATCAAACACCACTTCAGTGCTTCGTCAAGTTTATATAAAACGTCTTTCCGTTCGTAATGAACAACTTTCTGACTTATCAGTAATAACACGAAACTGTCGCCTTTGATCATGACGAAGAACGTTCTATTGAGTAGAAAGGAACATGTATTACAGCCGGGCCGTTTACAGGAACAGAATGTGTACGAGGCCGAAAAGGAACGTACCTGAAAACAAACAAGGAAATAACTGAAACTTCCTGGCAGATTAAAACTGTGCGCCGGACCGAGACTTGAACTCGGGACCTTTGCCTTACGCGCGCAAGTGCACTACCAACTTTTTTTTGTTCGCTTTCGTTCGTTGTAAGACATCCTTTTAAGTTCGTTGTTGATCGATTAACTCAGTTTTTTTATTACAGAGGGCTGCTAACCATGTGACCGAACACGCTGAGCTACCGTGCTGGCGACGCACCGTCCTAACAGCTTTACTTCTGCCAGTACCTCGTCTCCTACCTTCCAAACTTCACAGAAACTCTCCTGCGAACCTTGCAGAACTAGCGCTCCTGGAAGAAAGGGTATTGCGGAGACTTGGCTTAGCCACAGCCTGGGGTTTTTTTCTAGAATGAAATTTTCACTCTACAGCGGAGTGTGCGCTGATACGAAGCTTCCTGGCAGATTAAAACTGTGTGCCGGACCGAGCACTTGCCCGTGAAAGGCAAAGGTCCCGTGTTCGAGTCTCGGTGCGGCACACAGTTTTAATCTGCCAGGAAGTTTCATATCAGCGCACACTCCGCTGTAGTGTGAAAATTTCATTCTTGTAGGAAATAACTATTTTATTTAACTTTTTTCTGAGTGAGGGCTAAAACTTTACGCCTATCTCTCGTATCGTGAAAAAGAAAATTGGTAGGCCTCGATCCCGGATTTCCTGCTTACCACGAAGAGGCTCATTGTACAGTTGGGAATTCCGAGTAATGCCTTCCTGGGTATTAACTCTCAGCCTTACTTCTTCCCCTTCTTCTACTAAACGCCACAATCTGATAAAAATTTTCATAGTGTCGTCGCTGCCGTCCACGTGTTTTATGGTGCACGAGCACGCGGCCGGCCTCAATTGGCCCCAACGAGGGGGGTCCATAACGAGGCTCTCCGCTTCGCAGAGGCCAGAGAGGACGCAGTGGTGTGTCGCACCCGCGCTGGAACGGCCGTCGCATTCTGTGCCAGACGTGAGTATTCCGCGACTCCGTCCTTACCCCACCCTGTGGCTGCCCGAAAAGAATTTCATTTGTCCGGGAGCGGCAGAGTACGCTCCAACTGACAGCTGTAGGACAGTGTAAAGTCGCTCCGGTTAGTTTATTAACTGCGTATTATAACTGCCCACGTCGTCTTGTGCCGACTCCACTGTAGCTTGAACGGATTTTTAAGTTTGTTTTAAATGCCCGACTTCTAATTGCACCACACAAGTCTCCAGGGTTGACGACACGCAATACAGTTTGTTAAAGCGGAGTTCGCCGTTATTAATTATGTGTTTAGATTTAATTTTATTACTCGTACAGTGACTCAACGTTCCTCTGTTTACCAGCGCGTCGTCAAAATAAGTATGAAATGCTAATGTCTTTGCAATACATAATGTCGACTATTGAGTTAAAGTTCGTACCTATTTTGCCATTTTTAGACAACAGAAACCTTAAGCGCTTCTGCTTCTATAGTCTCAGTATCCAATGTTCACTAATTTCAATTTACTTCCTATCTCGTTCAGTATTTAACACAAATTATATTGTAATTTTTCCTCCTATCTATGTAATTATGTAGTTCTCAATTCGTTCGAGCAATCAATCATTCATAATAAGAAACACAATCATAACTCAGTCACTCAAACTGATTCAGATATTTTACTTGTTAGAATGAAATCAGGTGATGATTCTTCTTCTCTGCAGGCTCGTGCTTTGCGGCAGTCTGCTAATCTGTACAAATAAAATGCCTCGTATTTTTGGGAGCTTTGTATAATCAGTCGGGAAACCTCAGATCAAGCGGATATTTGGCTTTGATGAAGTTTAACCTTCCGAAGAAGTAATGGAGCTCTTGGATTATTAAATGCAGGTTCGTATCCAGCGTTTCGGAAGTTCCCTTCTGATTAACAACTACGCAATATATCGATGAATATCATTAATTCTCAAATGTCAAATAATGTAAATTGTTACCTTTTGTATGAAGGAGCAAAATATATATATATATATATATATATATATATATATATATATATATATATATCCCTTTTAATCTTACAATTTCATATCAGTTATCTTTTGTCATAAATCTCAATATTGAGATTACAATTCTTCAAACAATGGTCAGGCTAATCGGCACGAAGACAATCTCGGAAGCTTTTTTCTAACAACCACCAGAGAGAATACTACAAAGAATAATTATGCGCTCATGGCATAGGTATTGTATGAAACTACTTTGCGCATGGATTCTGCGAGTATGAAGATAGAAAATTAGTAAACGTCATTCAAGGGTAGAATTGTATCAGAATAATTCATCGAATATAAAGAGATATTACAATATATCAATGTCATTTCAGAGATATTACGTCGGTTCCACACTAACGGAATAACACGTAATTGTCATTTAACATCACTTTTGTTAATAATCCTTTTTCTTATGCCGTAAATGTTAATGAATGATCACTATCTAGGAGGAAAGAGGGATTGATCCTAATCATGAAACAATAGCTTTTAATGAGCCCGCAATCGTTAGTTAAATAACAGTCACGTTCAAGGGTGATATACGAACAACTTTCGTTACGTCCGTTTTCACGTATCTGTCAAAACTAATCCTGTCGCACACAATTCAAATTGACACTGACTTTAACCCCTTTTGTCGGAACATCGAATCGTAACTATTATGTGAAAGTTTATTATAGCCCCCGAATTAATTCCTTTCAGATACGCGTACGACCGAACAGCAGAACGGAACACAAACGCCTTGTTTTAACAACCGAACAACGCAATGACGTTACATTACGACAATGTCCGCCCAACGAACATCTCTTTGACTTTATCTTCTCTACTCTGCTTAGTTAAATTATTCCTAATTACAATTTATTCAGCTATTTAACGAAAACATCTAACAAAAAATAAAATAAATTTATCCCAACTTAAAAGATCCGTTATAGTGTCTCCAAGATATAGTCAACGATAGTCGTTAAGATATGGAGCATGTCAATTGAACAAATTGTCGACTCACTTAAAAGATTTGAAGATAGTAACTTTCTTGCCAATGCAGTTCTTTTATCTTGAAAATACTTAACTATCCGATGCTCCCTGGGTATGTATTTATTCCAGTCTTCCATTAACCATCTACTCTTTCTCCTCTCTCTGTCCATCTCCTCCTCCACCTATCTCTGCCTCTCTTTCCCTTCCCCCTCGTTGTCTATCTCCTCCTGCCCCCTTCGCCGATAGTTCTTAGCCACACGGTAACTAATATGTGTACCACATTTGGTTAAAATCGATCCAGGGGTTTCAGGTTAGCTTTCACCCGTGGCTTTGTCTACGTACGCACATGCCAAATATATTTTAAACGTACTTCTACACATACGTATTTCACTTGGGTCTTTAGCGAATTTCGACCTGCAGTTTCATTCTCACGCAGCTCGATGTTTATGACGTCGTATCTCCTGAAATATATGTACTACAATGAAATAATTTTGCTGGTTCATCCAGTGGTGTATGTGCCTACTCTCTGAGAAATGTGCGGTGAATAGAATTAGTAGTATAGAAGCAATAAAATTACAATGTAATCCATCATGCAGCAGTTTTTCGCACGTATTGGTGTTTATCTCATGAACTATGTGTCGTACAATGATGGACACTGTCTGCGAAATGTGTTGTGAGTAGGGTTAGTGGCAAAGAAGTAATAAATTTAAACGTCTTGCATGATACGGTAATTTTTCGCTAGTCTCAGTGTTCATGGCATCATATCTCCTGAACTATGTGTCGTACAATGATATAATTTTTGTCGTACATTCAGTGCTTTATGCGAATACTGTCTGCAAAATGTGTCGCGAGTAAAATTAGCACTAAGGTGGTAATAAAACGTCATGCTTCATACTTCAGTTTTGCAGTATGAACAGCGAAGATAGAGTAAGGAAAAAACGTTTTTCCTTCGTCATTTTGTGGGGGTCGTCAGCGCCAAAAAGTTTCGTAAGGGTTTGAAAGCATATGTAAAGTTTGCTGCAAGTCTGTAAGAGCTCTCATTCTGAAATACTCGAGTGGGCTACACTGTTTTTTCACCCCCTCTCCTTCTTTGACAGGTAGGTGGTTCTTACATCCACAGCAATAATTTCCAGACAGTGATATGTGCACCAAGTTTACTTGCAATCGGTCCAGTGGTTTAAGAGGAGATGTGGAGGTGGAGCATACCTACATACTACATACATACATACATCAATTTTTATATTGTGTGTGAATAAACACTTTATTCTTCTTAACAATACAATGCAGAGATTCACGGCCGGTGTTTACTTGAGTTTCGGGCTGAGAGGCCGTAGTCCATTTACCAAAGTATTCCCTGACATTTTGTCTCTGACTGTGAGAGACATCTCCGCACGTAAAATGCAGAGGCCTCGGGGGTCCGCCGAATTCATAGAGCCGCAGAGAGGACACTATCATTCCCCACGTGATGCTGACTGCGTCACTATCTCTTGCTGCCGCCAACGTTCTCGATTTAAAGTAATCGATCGACATTCTGTTGGTGCCTGACCGATATCCATATTCCTTTTGTGTTCTGCTAAGTGGGTATTAACACTTCCGTCTTTGGTATCAATGTATACTTCCGGATATCTTCGTGGATTTTGTATACTCCACGAGTCGCTAATGTAGAGCGTATATCTTTATCCGTTCTTTTATCTTGCTGTGTTTCTAAAGATCGTTTCAATCACATACTTCGTCGAAAATTTCCCGATGAACGCCAGGGAACAGCTTAATATATCGACCACGTTTCCCGAGCCCGTATGTTTTAACTAAGAGTTCCACACAACCATGGTTGTCGCAGGTGTTAAAGGAAAAAAGGAAAGCCTTCATACCACAAAGCTCATTTACATGAATCGTATTTGATTTTAATACGCTGACTATACCATGCGTGTTCCCACTTTATTCTAGCGTAATTCGACGCGTTACGGATTGACAAGACGCTCATACAGGTTTTCCAAGGGAACGAAATTAGCTAATTGCTAAAAAATGAAATAAAGTGTTTATTCCAAAATGAAAGAAATTGACAGTGATTTTCGACCTCCAATATGAAACAGGTGCGAGTAGCACTCGCGATCTGAGGGCTCCGTGCAAAGTTAATTACGTATATAGACAGTTCATCCAGCCCGGGAATCGAGCAACTAGATGATTTTTGCCAGTTATCGAGACTGATACTGGCTAGATATGGGTCTCGGGTGTTCCAGAACTTTCGAAAATGTTTTAATTTTAAATATAAAATCGGATAACAAATAACAAAAGAAATATTTTTCGGTGATGTAATTATAGATTAACAGTTTTATGACATTTTCATTTACTTGTATTCTGACACCTTACTTCTTGCCAAATTTCATGATTCTAGGTTAACGAGAGTACGCTATAGGTTTCAATGAGTGAGTCAGTGAGTATCAGAATAAGTGACATAAATGGCCGTATCTTTTGATTGCTTTGTCTTAGAAGGTTCAGTTTTTTGATGCCACCAAGGCACCATAGACGTTCGTATGTGACATAAATTTCAGTTGATAGATCTGCCCGTTCCTGGGAAAAACGGATGTTAACAGACGGACAGACTGACAGTCAGATAACAAATGACAAGTGTTTTTAAGTGTGAGATAGTAACAAATTAACAGTTATCGGTTTTTTGCTTTACTTTTACTATGGAACCTTTTTTACTGCCAAAATTTATGATTCAAGGCCAGCACGAAGTTCCCTACCGTTTTGATGAGTGATTTGGAGCTTCAAAATATGTAACATAAGGCCGTATCTTTTGACTGCATTTACTTGCAAGGTTAAGTGTTTCACACCGCCAAGAGACAACAGACATTTGTATGTGACGTAAATTTCAACTTGATGCCTGTTCCTGAGAAAATGGGGTCCTAACAGACGGACAACAAAGTGGTCATTTAAGTGTTCCGAGGTACGGAGCCTCGAAAAGAGCATCGACACCTAGAACGTATTTATGTAGCTAAATGACTTGCAATTACAGATTCCTAACTGACTAATTCTGTTCAAGAATTTCCCTACAGTATAGAATGAGTTGTTATGCATTTTGCGGACTTTTATTTCCTAGTGAAGAGTGCGAAAAAGGTTTTTATTCTGGGAAACCCAACTCCATTGACAAAATTTTGGAGGTAGCGAGGAATGTTTTCTGAGATTTTTGGTACAAACGGCCCTTGCCCTACATTGGCTCGTTACCCAGTAAGAAATTAATTATGATTTTAACGAAGCGGTGCTCCACAAGTGACATGTGTTTCACTACCTATGTTTCATACTGCTGTGCCATTAAAAGTCAAAGCTGCTTATACTTAGTGAGGTCACTAGCCTGCTCAACTGCTGAAACAGTAGCATTCGACTTCTCACAGGTGGATTTATTTGGAAACAACAGTATTCTTTCCCAGTTTTTGTGGAACAGTTTCTGCTGTGGTCCGTTCGATTTCAATGTTCTTATTTCATTTTCTTACTGAAAAATATGTCAAAAACGGTAGGCAGGTACAATATCGCAGTTCAAAGAGCGACCCTGCTCATGAGAGCAAAATAATAAGTCGTATAAAATACCGTGTTTTGAAAGACCAAGCACTGCTAGGAATTTTGAGTTGTTTGCGGGAAATAGGCATAAAAATTTATGTGATTGCCTTGAAAGAAAAAATAACAAGTTTTCGAAACGCGTACATGCAAGAAAATCCTATGGTTTTGGAAGAGTGGCGCGTCTGCACATGATATTGTAAAGTCAGCTGCCGGTTGGTTTGCTATAGGGGATAGTATTTTCGTCTTTGAGAGGTTATTTCATCGGAGGGTTCGCCGCATAAGTGTTATTCCTGAAAAACGTCCATTTCCGGATCCAACATTTCGGTTTTCTTTCCTTTTTATTTACCGCTTGCCTCAGCTCTAAAGCCACAAACTGCACCACAACGTGGATACCCGCCGAAATCATCTCAGCTCATGCCTTTGAGGCACAAAGTACAACCTTTGGCGTCCTATGTGAACGGTAGCCCACGGTATGGTTCAAATGGCTCGGAGCACTATGGCACTATGGGACTTAACTTCTGAGGTCATCAGTTCCCTAGAACTTAGAACTATTTAAACCTAACTAACCTAAGGACATCACACATAGCCATGCCCGAGGCAGGATTCTAACCTGTGACCGTAGTGGTCGCGCGTTTCCAGACTGTAGCGCCTAGAACCGCTCGGTCACACCTGCCGGCCCCACGGTATGTGCAAGTTGCTACACAGTAACATGTGGTCCACAGTTTGGTTACAACCAATATATGGAAAAAAGGCGTCGTTGGTTATTCTGAATCAACGAAATCAAGACTTCGCCTTTCCGTGTGGCGTTAACAGCGCTGCGAAATCTGATCACAAGATCTTTCGTAATAATTCCTTTTCTAGTCCATTACCATTCTTTCTCCCATTCTTGCAGAGCTGCTTACCGAGACAATTATGACAGTTTCATGAAGATATTGGATCGTTTGATGAAGCATACGACCTCTTATGATCTAAATGCCTCTTTTCCAGTTGGTTTGCAAGCTCATATCCTGAGTGAGCTTTAATCCCTGTGTAGCTATAACGCAGTTGCTCTTTTGCTGTATTCTTATTTTATTTCTTCTTTCTCAAATATTTTTTTGAGATGGTTAGGATTCCTCAGATAATTTAATGTTGTTTTACTCTCGGTCTGTATTACTGCTTTTCTTCGTAAGCCACGTAGTGTGTTTTTCTTATCGAAAGATTTTAAAAGGGCAAAGCGCTGTTCCTGATTGTCTGAACATTGCATTTCATCACGTATTTTGGCTTTTTGTTGATGAAAACTGCTATGCCTGATCCTACTCCTTGTTCAGTTTTACTTCTGTCAGTGAATACTTCCATCAAATATTGCCTTCGGTTTTTTATTTCGTTAAGATCGACATTATCATCCGGATGAGGCTCGTGTTTATGAAGAATAATTGTTTCTAATGTTTGTTTCCAGTTTTAATTTCATTTCCTTTGTTTTAATAATTATTGGTGTTAATCTCGACAGAATACAAGGCTGCACTTCGTTTGAGACCGTTTTTTAGGCTTTCGCAATCACGATGTTAAATAATCGTTGTACCCGTTTGTTCTTGCTGCAATCTTACTGCCTTGTTACAGAGTCAGTCCACTGGAGATGCATATGATAACATAGGTAATATTGTTCCTATGTAGATGATCCTTTGAGCCTTTGAACCAAGTGCCCAGTTGAGTCTTTCTGATTTCCATAAAGCGTGTATTAATTTTGCACGTTTGTCTGTGACGTCCTGTGTATGGTCGCTGAATTTGAACTTATCGTCAATAATTACTCCAAAAGTTTTTAATCTGCCAACTTGCTCTAACTGTTTATTTTTCAAAAAGATACAGACTTTTGTCTTATCTTCTTACTTTTCTTTTTTGTAGTACGACTTTAGATTTTTAATCATTGAAACGAATTTTGTTATTTTGAGTCTGTTCGTCGATTAAAAGCGCTTTCAGCTGCAGTGGAGCTACTTTCTTTTGTCAGTATTACCAAATTGTAAGTAAAGGCTATTATTTGTATTCGTGTTAATTTAAGTTGAACAGTGAGCTGTACTACATGCTCCAGAACCCTGACCCACAGCAGGAAACTTGGGGGCATTCTTCGGTTATTTTCCCTTTAATCTTGCCGTTGTAGACAGACAAATACGCCGTTTGATCGTCAAAATAAATTTTAAGCAAACTGTATAAGTCTCAAGAATGTGATTTTCACTCAGCAGCGGAGTGTGCGCTGATATGAAACTTCCTGGCAGATGAAAACCGTGAGCCCGACCGAGACTCGAACGCGGGACCCTTGCCTTTCGTGAGCAAGTGCTCTACCAACTGAGCTACCCAAGCACGACTCACGCCCCGTCCTCACAGCTTTGCTTCTGCCAGTACCTCGTCTGCTACCTTCCAAACTTTACAGAAGCTCTCCTGTAAACCTTGTGTCCCTTAATTGCTAAGCCGCCTTTTTGCAGCAAGCAACCAACATGTTTGACCCGTCTAAAGAACAAAAGATGTTGAATAAATTTCTTTATTTCACGTCTATGATCACAAATATTCTAGGTCGTCAGACAACCGATTTCGGTCAGCAATGAGCATCGTCAGAATTGTTTTATAAAAACAGATCCGAAGATCGTCATTGATGACCGGTACTGGTAGTCTGACGACCTCGAATATTTGGGATCATGTTTTAGAAAAACAGATCTGTAGACGGTCATTGGTGACCGAAACCGATAGTATGAGTGCCTAGAATCTTTTTGATCATAGACATGAAATAAAGAAGTTTATTATACATTTTCGAATCACTGTTCCATTCGCGACCATGTCGCAGCTTATGAATACAAATGTTGCCACCTGCTATACGAGAACAGTAAGTAATATCTATTCCATGTGTTATATTACTTACCTCCTGTAAATAACTATGGGCACGGTATCAGGTGCATTGTCGATGAGGACTGCTTTGTCTGGGGAGATAGTGTTGCCAGGGACAACACAGATACAGCAAATCAAGAAAATTAGGCGATCTTTGTCAACAATGTGAAAAAATTTCTGTCGATAAGATTTTAAAAATGAACAATCGACTATAGTGGAACAGACAGATAAAATTCTTGCGTAAATCTTTAATGCGTGAAAAGTTGTTTAGTAAAAAAGAATCACGTCGGAGATATTCTTAAAATTATCGAATATAAAATCTTATGCCAGTAAACTATTATTTCCGGGGTTTTGGACACACTGCACAGTCATGCGCATAGATTACTGCTGTTGCTGTCTTTAGTTTGAAAGTTCTAACAATTAATTTTCCTCCTAAAAATTAGCGTTGAGGTGCGTGATCCGACAGAATGTGCTATACGAATAAACCGCTTTTATTCTAATTATGTTTTAGTAAACAAATATGTAGTCTACTTCTGGAATGTTAGAAGCTGTGGTCGCGTCATGCTTGGGAAGTGAGGAGAGAAAGCCACCCGGGGTCACAGGTCACAGGTCACAGGTTCGCTACGGTCACAGGTTCGAATCCTGCTTCGGGCATGGATGTGTGTGATGTCCTTAGGTTAGTTAGGTTTAAGTAGTTCTAAGTTCTAGGGGACAGATGACCTCAGATGTTAAGTCACATTTGAACCATTTGAGGAGAGAAATATTCCTAATTTGTTCCTTCTTTCTTATTTACCATTTGAATATATCACGTATTTACTGTCTCTAATACTGTCGATTAAAGATAAGAGAACTCGTCACAGAGGCCGGTGATTTGTGCTCAAAACAGAATATTTTCTCCGATTATTAAAATTTTTCGAGCTTTTAAACCCTGTTCGAAAAGACTTACTTGGTAAACCCAATATTTCATTCCTTTCTGCTGAGGACGTCATCGGATGGTTGAGAGAGCTGTGATGGTGGTGATGGTGGTGGGAGGGGGGCAGGGGGGAAGTATGGGTGGCAGGAGTTCTTGCTTCGATTTACTGCACACAGTGGCTCGCTGATGACGGGAGCTGAACTTCGTAACGGTGTTTATTCACACCGGAATATAACGTCATGTATTGATCTGGCCCCGTCAATACAAAGCCTGATTCGATGCAGCTTTTCATTCAAGTCTATCTCGTGAAGGTCTTGTCACCTCTGCATAACTATTGCATTCTGTTTTCAGCCACTTAGACCTGTTTAGTGTAGTCAAACCTAGCTATCTCCCCCCCCCCTCCCCCCTTTCAAAACTACTCCTTGACACCGCAGTATACGGCCCATAAACCTACAGCCATTATTAGTCAATTTACACTATGAAACTCTCTTTTCCCTAATTCTATACACTTCTTCATTAGTTTATTTACCCATCTAACGGTCAACATGTTTTTGACTTGGGAGTGCAGTGCGTCGTGGCTGAAAACACCGCTGTAATCAAGGGGTGGAAGTCATGGCTGAAACAACCTGTTTTCGGTTATATCGTTTTCTTTTCGTCGCCAGTTTAACCTGACTGTCAACCCTTCGACTGCTATGCGCACCTCTGGCGGTCGCACCTCGTGTGCTGCGTTGTCGGGCCGCTCGCCGTGCGCTGGTGCTGAGTACTTCTGGCGCGCTCGCTGTTTTTCGGCTTTCTATTTTGTTCTGGTCTGTGGACTGCTTTGGAAGAATTGGGGGTATTTATTTACAATACTTACACTTCATTTTCCGTGTGAGGTGCATTTTTATTATAATGTACAAACAAATAAAGACGTATACAATAGTGATTCTCTCAAAACAATGTTTAACAGTTTTTTATTACTGAAATTGTGTGTCATAAGTTTTGAAGTATGGATAAGCACAAATAGTTGCATTGCATTGCTTACAGCACAACGTAGTTCGTTTCCTAACACCATTTCTAGCACAGACTATGCATGTCCTATACTTTTCCCACTGATCTGGTAAATGTGAAGACACGTTAATTTTGTAGGGTAATCTTGACGTTTAGCACCACTGCTCCCTTGCGATTGACATAAGAAATTGCAAAGCTTTCTCTAATTACATTGAGACGAAATTTTTCGTACTTCATTTTCGTCCCATATTTCCAGTATAAACAAAAGGCATTGAACACGCCATCAAAATACGTGAAATCACTATGGAAATACATTCGAATAATAGACGACTGATATCTTAACCAAGAATAGAGTCTCGCAGAAAGGTGTGAATCTACAGTTCGACAGAAATCACAGTAGCGTCGCGTAGCGTCATATTGTGTCTAAAGCAAATTACTCGCACAAGTGCTATGAGGGTCCGCCAAAAGCGCTGACATTAACTTATGTAATCATGTTATGCATATTGAAACGCCATCTGCTGCGGTTAGAGCAAGCGATAAGGTGTGGTTAGAGCCCGCCAGTAGCGCCGCAAAGAAACAGGAGTCTTGTTCAGGGGCAGCTAAACAGTAGGTGAACTTCTACAGCAGTTGGCAGCACCTGGGGCACGGCAGCGCTGAACTGCTGTGGCAGACAGCCACACCTAGGATACGGCGCGTTCTGACTGCTGTAGCAGTCAGCTGCAGTCAAAGGGTTAAAACCATTCAAAATGACATACGTCTCCCGTCCCCCACGCGGATCCTTTATGATCTGATTCCCTTCCCTCATCTCCTCCTGCTCCTTGAACGAATACAGATCCTATACGTCTCCCACAAACTGCATCCTCCCCATTCTTTGGTTTCCCCCATCCTCTCCCACCCTAGCCCGTTGCCGCTCCTGTACCACAGTGTCCCGCCTGGTCTCCATCTCCACACTCCAATCCCTCGCCCAAGGTGGCTTCCACCAACTCCCCCTCTCAGATGATGTCCTCGTGCCTTCCACCTAGCCCTTCTTCCATATCTAATCCTTGCTTCCTCCCCCCCCCCCCCCTCCTCAGGGCTCCCTCTTCCCTTCTTCCTCCTTTTCCCCTGATGACCTGCTGACCACCTTCTGTTTCCTTTTCACCCCCCCCCCCCCCTGGCTACTGGCTCCTTTCCTTCTCCCCTCCACTGCCCCCTCCTACCCCTCCTTCTGGTTTCCCCATACCGTCTCTTCCCCTTCCCTTTCCTTTCCGCCCTTTACCCTGTGGTACTTTGGTGCAGTGATTTGTAACATTTTCGTTGTGGTGTCAGTGTTTCGCCAGTGCCGTGTGCAGTGCTACGTTCACCAGCACCCACAGTGTTGCAGCATCATTCATTTGCGTTCCCACTGTGGTGTTCCTTTGTTTTTGTGCCAACTCACAGCGTTCATTCTCCGCATGTTTGTGTGGCTCTCATTCATGTTGTTTTTAAATCTACCATTTCTGCTCATCTATATTTGTTCTTGTTTATTCATCAATTTATACCATTCTATGTTATATGTTCTTTTCTCATTTGATATGTTTTTCTGTAACTCTCTTGGCTGAAGAGCAGCATATTGTGCTACTGCCAGACTGCCCCATTTTTGGGAGTGAAATAGCAATGAAAAAAAAAAAAAAAAAAAAATTACCAGTTTCTGAAATAGCAGGTTATAGGTCTTTTATTCCTATTATTTCTTATAATAAACGTAGAAATCGAACAAAGATTGAAACATTTTTACTCTCTAGGTTTCCAGGTACATAGAACAAAAACATTAAATTAAATATGCAAATAATCAAAAACTTTGTCTATCCACCATTCGCTACTCTTCTCGAAAAGTGATAAGTCCTTGAAAACTACAAAACATCACCAGTACTCTCATACTGATTGTAATTCTTTGAAACTGCTAAAAAAAACATGTTGTTATCGGGAAACGTACCACTCGCTGGGAATCACGAATAGTCAGTGCTAAAAGGTGAGAACTAAGGTTAGAAAACGTCGTTTTCGTGTTAATTTGTCCACTTTCAAGCGCTCCAAGCAGATAAAGACACATTGTGTAGTCACAGCGAGCAGATCAGCTACTTTCTCTTGTTATTAAGTTCTTAATTTACTACTGTTACAATAATTTCGTTCCTCTTTCATTACTTAATAGATATGGCAGACAAATGTTTGATCTCTTAAAGCAACGTCGTAAAAATATTTCCAAACTAGGCTTGGTACCATTCTGCTGTATAACGGATGTCAGGCGACGACAGCGAAAAACTACCGTGTAGACTGTAGACCAAAGCGGGAGCAGGTGTTGCTCCACTGCACGTACACAGACGTACCTTAAGCCATGACACACGGCAGCTGGGACATATTGTCCCAGCAATACTGACCGCTTCTTTTGGCAAGCATTTGTTGCTCGTTTGTGTCGGCATTGTTATTAAAACAGCTCTGATAGTTTTTCCCATTTTCTATAATAACTCTATATTTCGAACCAATCCAGATTTTTTGAAACAATTACTCTTTTTTTGTTAAAAGATTTATTTGAAAACGGAACTTTTTAGCAATGCTGCTGTCCGTAACGGATACTTGTCATTTTTTCTTTTTTTTAAGTCGGTTATTGGCAAGAAATAAAAATCACGTATTATAACCGAGACCAAACGAAAAGCGAAAAATATCTGTTATTTAAAACTTAAATACTGGTATCAGTTTCAGCTGGTCGGTTTTTCCCATCCCTACTATAATTCCACTGTGAGAGACTTCAGTATCGGAAGGTACCTCCCAGAGACTTTAATGCCTTCCTCTTCTCTACCGAAGTTATTATTGCACTGAGCAGTTCCTATTGCTCTCTGTACATCCTGTCACAGCAACCGCTCAAAGCTGCCAGGAACTGGATCTTATTAAACTGATTCCTATGGTTTCCTGACCGGAGGATGTGTTCTGGTCCATCAGGTTTTTGGCTTGGAAATGCAACACGGGGATTCGATTCGAAAACAGTAATATACTTCAGTAAGCTATCAATATTTTCTTCTGTCTGCAAGTTTGGAAATAGGGCATTTGTATGATCCTTCTAATTGCTTACAAACATATGCGAGCCCTTAATGACGAATTAACGCAGCAGCCAAACAACGCAATGGCGTAGCACAGCAGACTGTCCGGTTATCAGACTCGGCTCCAGTTTCTGGAACTGCCAGGGGTCTTTTCCTTGGTGATAGGACTGGAATGGGGTGCACTTAGCCTCGTGAAGCGACCTGCGGAACCACTTGAATGAGTAGTGGGTCTAAGTTCGGCAAGGCCGATAACGTTCGGGAGAGATATCTTCTGACCACACCCTCCATACGTCACCCAAGTGACGCCAAATGGCAGAGGAAGACATGGCGCCCTCTCGGGATCGCGTAATCCTCTGGGCCTGACCGCGGAGCAGTTCTTTTATGCTTTATGACAATTGACTGTATTGTATTGGGTTGATGCAAAAGTTCATACCGTTTTTGTTTAGCATGTTATTGTTCTGGTTCCTATGGGTTTATTTATCGAGTGTCGTTATGGACTTGTAGTTCAAATGGTTCAAATGGCTCTAAACACTATGGGACTCAACATCTGAGGTCATCAGTCCCGCCGGCCGGGGTGGCCAAGCTGTTAAAGGCGCTACAGTCCGGAACCGCGCGACCGCTACGGTCGCAGGTTCGAATCCTGCCTCGGGCATGGATGTGTGTGATGTCCTTAGGTTGGTTAGGTTTAAGTAGTTCTAAATTCTAGGGGACTGATGACCTTAGAAGTTAAGTCCCATAGTGCTCAGAGCCATTTGAACCATTTCATCAGTCCCCTAGACTTAGAACTACTTAAACCTAACTAAGGACATCACACACATCCATGCCCGAGGCAGGATTCGACCCTGCGACCATAGCAGCCGCGTGGTTCCGGACTGAAGCGCCTAGAACTGTTCGTCCACAGCGGCCGGCCATTTATAGTTCACTGTCACTATCTGATTTTAGTGCGGCTCCCCCGTCGGAGGTTCGAGTCCTCCCTTGGGCATGGGTGTGTGTGTTGTCTTTGCGTGAGTTAATGTAAGTTAGATTAAGTAGTGCGTAAGATTAGGGACTCATGAACTCAGCAGTTTGGTCCCATAAGACCTTACCACAAATGTCAATTTCAATTTGAGTTTACATATTATCATTTTGTCATTTGGAGATAGTAAGTGGAGCTATGGACGCCAGAAAATGGAGTGCCAACTGGAGAAATCGGGACGCTTCCGACATATTCCTCTGTTTGAAAAAATAGAAGGAGCCGTGTATGGGGATAATGTCACTGAAAAAGAGCACGGAAAGAAAATGGTTTTCTCAAATAGTTCAATTGGCTCTAAGCACTATGGGACTCAACATCTGAGGTCATCAGTCCCCTAGATTTAGAACTACTTAAACCTAACTAACCTAAGGACATCACACACATCCATGTCGGAGGCAGGATTCGAACCTGCGACCGTAGCACGAGCGCTTCCGGACTAGAACCGCTCGGCCACAGCGGCCAGCTGGTTTTCCCCTTTTGGAGGAGGATCGTTTTGACATTGGTGACTCTCCACGTTCAGGAAGACATTTAGAATTTGATGATCGTTTAAAAGCATTAATCCGCAACGATCCATGCCAGTGTACTCGATAAGTGGCAAATGTGTTGAACTGTCATAATTCAACCATCGTGCGTTATTTCCACCCGCTGGGGATGGTTAAAAAATCGGGTGTGTGGGTATCGCACGCTCTAAGCCAATGTCACAAATATCAGCAGGTCGTCCTACGTACATTTCTGCTTGCTGCTCATCAATAGGCTCGTGAACAACGGGGACCGTTCCTATCCTATATCGTTATCAGTGGCGTGAAATGGTGTCTTTATGCTAACATAAGGAAAAGAAAGGAATGGTAAAGCCCAAACAAAGCGGCAACTTCCCGTATAAACACTTGCGAATATCCACCAAAAGATTATGTTATACATCTGGTGGAAAAGCGATAGTGTGGTGTAGTACGAATTGCGTTCCCGCGGTGTGGCCATCACTGCTGACATTTATTGTCGGCAACTGAGGCGTCTTGCGGGCGCCATCTAAGAACAACAACCATGAAGACTACGTGAAGTGATGCCACTGCACGACAACGTCCGGACGCATTCTGCTAGACTGGCAAAGAACCCTGTAGAGGAGTTGGGTTGGGAAGTCATTCCGCTCCCACCTTAACCAGCTGATCTTGCGTTCTCAGATTTTCACCTTATCCGTTCTCTATCGAACGACTTTCAGGGGACTTCCTTTCTGGATGAAAATGCACACTTAGGAGATCCTCGCCTCAAAACCACGAGATTGTTACAGTCGCGGAATCGAAAAGCTACGCCAGCGTTTGCATACTGTCGTAAACAGTGAAGGAGAAAATATTGGCTCAAATGGCTCTGAGCACTATGGGACTCAACTGCTGAGGTCATTAGTCACCTAGAACTTAGAGAACTAGTTAAACCTAACTAACCTAAGGACATCACAAACATCCATGCCCGAGGCAGGATTCGAACCTGCGACCGTAGCGGTCTTGCGGTTCCAGACTGCAGCGCCTTTAACCACACGGCCACTTCGGCCGGCGAGAAAATATTATTGATGACTAAAGTCTCTGTTATGTCTATTTGTTGTGTTTATTAAACTTACAAAAACGCTACGAACTTACGTAGTCAACCCAATACTAACAGCACGCAATGCTTAAGATGTGAATCTAGCCAGTTGAATATTGTCATAATGCCTGCAACCGGATACAACTTGAGTAAAAAAGTAAACATTTACAAAGTAATAACATCTGGCACTTAATTTTCTCCCAAAAATTGACTTGATTTCGTGCAGAAGTTTGTTGATGGCTTAGTTAACCATGAAAAATGTATCCTAAAGACTTTGACAGTGCCGGTGGATTACAGATGTGTGCTTAGTACGAGGCTACAGGCAACTTCCTTGATCGATAATAGAATGGTGAGACTCTGTTGGAAAGAAGCTTGTACTTAGGGAAGCACAGTATTACACGCACTGACAATGAAACACAGAAATTGGATGAGGGTGGAATACAACAGGCGCCATGCTGAGTTCTGTCCAGGCGAGTTACGCTACAAACGGTTTGTGGTTGCAACCTTTCCTGGGAGTGCAGTAGTTGTTTCGGATGCACCGCTGCACGTTTACTGTAAACCTTGGACCTTCACACAGAAACTGTATCGGGATTGAATACAAGAGGCACCATGCTGCCTTCTGTCCAATGCAGTAACTCTTCAAACAGTCTGATTTTTGAACCTTTCCTGGGAGTCCAGCAGCAGTTTTCGATGCACCACTACACGTTTACTGTAACACTTGGACATTCACATTGACGATGAAATACAGAAATTGCATTAGGATGGAATACGACAGGCACCTACCCGATTTCCCTCCAGGCATTATCGCTTCAAACAGACTGTGCTTGGAACTTTAGTTGGGAGTCCAGTAGTTGTTTCCCATGCACCACTGAAGGTTTACTGTAACCCTTGGACCTCCTCCTTGACGATCAAACACGGAAATTGCATCGGGATTGAATACAACAGGCACCAGGCTGACGTCTGTCCTGTGGACTAAAGCTTCAAACGGTCTGTGCTTTTAACATTTTTTGGGAGTCCAGTAGTTGTTTCTGATATACCACTATAGGTTTACTGTGACCCAAAAGGCACCATGCACACATCTATCCAAAGGAGTAACACTGCAAACGGTCTGTGCTTGGAACATTTATTGGGAGTCAAGCAATTGTTTCCGATGCACCACTGCAGGTTTACTGTAACCCTTGGATCTTTACAATGACGATGTAACATGAAAATTGCATCAGGATTGACTACAACATGCACCCATGCCGATTTCAGTCCAGTCAATAGCCGCGTGGGATTAGCCGAGCAGTCTAGGGCGCTACAGTCATGGACTGTGCGGCTGGTCCCGGCGGAGGTTCGAGTCCTCCCTCGGGCATGGGTGTGTGTGTTTGTCCTTAGAATAATTTAGGTTAAGTAGTGTGTAAGGTTAGGGACTGATGACATTAACAGTTAAGTCCCATAAGATTTCACACACATTTGAACATTTTCTTTTCCAGTCAATAACGCTGCAAACGGTCTGTGCTTGGAACCTTTCCTGAGAGTCTGTTAGTAGTTTCCGACGCACCACTGTAGGTTTACTGTAACCCTTGCAAATTGGCATTGACGATGAAACACAGAAATTGCATCGGGATTGTTGAACAGGTCGCATGCTGACTTCCGTCCAGGCGAGTAACGCTTCAAACTGTCTGTGCGTGGAACCTTTCCTGGGAGTCCAGTAGTTGCCTCCGATGCACCAGTGCAAGTTTACTGTAAACCTTGGATCATCACACTAACGATGAAACATAGAAGCTGCATCGGGATTGAATACAACAGGCACCATGATGCCTTCTGTACAGTGAAGTTACGCCTTAAATGGTCTGTCCTTGGAACATTTCCTAGGAGTCCAGTAGTAGTTTCCGATGAACCACTGCTGGTTTACTGTAACCCTTGGACCGTCACATTGACGATGAAACAGAGAAATTGCATCGTGATTGAAGACAAAAGGCACCACGCTGCTTCTGTCCAGGGCAGTATCGCAGCAAACGCTCTGTGCTTGGAATCTTCCTGGGAGTTCAGTAGTATTTTCCGATGCACCACTGCACGTTTACTGGAACCGCTGGACCATCACATTGACGATGAAACACAGAAACTACAACGTGATTTAATACAACAGACACCCTGCTGACTTCTGTCCAGGGGACTAACGCCTTAAAAGGTCTGTGTCTGGAACTTTTCTTGGGAGACCAGTAGTTGTTTCCGATGGACCACTATAGGTTCCTGTAACCCTTGGACTTTCACATTGACGATGAACATAGAAATAGCATCAGGACTTCAGTTCAGGCGAGTAATGCTTCATACGGTCTGTGTTTGGAAACTTTCCTGGGAGTCCAGTAGTTCTTTCCGATGCCCCACTGCAGGTTTACTGTAACCGTTGCACATTCACGTTGACGATGAAACGCAGAAACTGCATCTGGATTGAATACAACAGGCACTATGGTGACTTATGTCGAATGGAAATAACGCTTCAAACAGTCTGTGCTTGGAACCTTTCCTGGGAGTCCACTAGAATTTTTCGATGCACCAGTGTAGGTCTACTGTAACCCTTGGACGTTTAGATTGACGACGAAACACCGAAACTGCTTCAGGCTTGAATACAACAGGCTTCATGCTGGCTTGTGCCCAGTGGAGTAATGTTTCAAACGGTCTGCGCTTGTAACCTTTATTGAGAGTCCAGTAGCTGTTTCCGATGCACCAGTGCAGGTTTACTGTAACACTTGGACTGTCACATTGAGGCTGAAACACAGAAATTGCATCGGGACTAAATGGAAAATTTACCATGATTTCTTTTGTCCAGGACCTATCGCTTTTTGGACTGTGCTTGGAACGTTTATTGGGAGTCCAGTAACTGTTTCCCACGCACCATCGAAGGTTTACTGTATTCCTTGGACCTCCACACTGACGATGAAACACGGAAATTTCATCGGGATTGAATACAGCAGACACCTTGCCGACTTCTGTCCAGTGGACAGTGCTTCAAACGGTCTGTGCTTGTAACCTTTTTTGGGAGTCCAGTAGTGGTTTCCGATGCACCACTTCCCGTTTACTGTAACCCTTGGAACCTCACATTGGCGGAGAGACACAGAAATTGGCTCGGGATTGAATACAACAGGCACCATGCCGACTTCTGTCCAGGCAAGTAACGCTCAAACCGTCTGTGCGTGAAACCTTTCTTGGGAGTCCAGTAGTTTTTTCTGATGCACCACTGCAGGTTTACTGTAACCCTTGCACATTCACATTGACGATGAAACGCAGAAACTGCGTCTGGATTGAATACAACAGGCACTATGGTGACTTATGTCCAATGGAAGTAACGCTTCAAATGGTCTGTGCTTGGTAATGTTTTTGGGAGTTCAGTAGTAGTTCAGGATGCACAACTGCTGGTTTACTGTAACCCTTGGACATTCTCATTGACGATTATACACAGGAATTGCATTGGGACTGAATACAACAGGCACCATGACGACTTTTGTCCAGGCGAGTAACTCTTCAAACGGTCTAGGCTTGGATCGGTCCTGAGAGTCCAGTAGTTGTTTCCGATGCACCACTGCAAGTTTACTGTAACTCATGGACCTTGTCATTGTCGTTGAAACGTAGAAATTGCGTCTGGATTGAATACAACAGGACCATGCTGTCTTCTGTTCAATGGAGTAACGCTTCAAACAGTCTGGTCTTGGAACCTTTCCTGGGAGTCCGGTAGAAGTTTCCGATGCACCACTGCAAATTTACTGTAACCCTTGGATCTTCACATTGACGATGAAATACAGAAATTGCATCGGGACTGATTCCAAGATGTACCATGCCGTCTTCTGTCCAGGCATTACCGCTTTAAACGGACTGTGCATGGAACTTTAATTGGGAGTCCAGTAGTTGTTTCCAATGCACCATTGAAGGTTTACTGTAACCCTTGGACCTCCACATTGATGATGAACACGGAAATTGCATCGGGGTTGAATACAACAGTTACCATGCCGACTACTGTCCATTCGACTAACGCTTCAAACGGTCTGTATTTGTAACCTTTTTTGGGAGTCCAGTAGTTGTTTCCGATGCAGCACTTCAGGTTTACTGTAACCCTTGGAACTTCACATTGGCGGAGAAGCACAGAAACTGCCTCGGGATTAAATACAACAGGCACCATGCAGACGTTTGTCCAGAGGAGAAACTGTTCTAACACACTGTGCCTGTAACCTTTCCTGGGAGTCCAGTAGGTAATTCCAATGCACCACTGCATGTTTACCGTAACTATTGGACCTTCACATTGACGATGAGACATAGAAATTGCATCGTAATTGAATAAAACAAGCACCATTCTGACTTATGTCCAGGGGAGTAACGCTTCAACGGTCTGTCCTTGGAAACTTTTTTGGGAGTCCAGTATTAGCTTAGGATGCACAGCTGCTGGTTTACTGTAAACCTTGATCCATCGCATTGACGATGACACACAGAAATTGCATTGGTATTGAATACAACACGCACCATGCCGACTTCTGCCCAGGCGATTAACGCTCAAACAGTCTGTGGTTGGAACCTTTCGTGGGAGTCCAGTAGTTAATTCCGATGCACCACCGCAGGCTTATTGTAACCCTGGGACCATAACATTACGATGAAACACTAATGTTGCATCGGGACTGAATACATCAGGCAGTGTGCAGACTTCTATCAACACCGACTCAAAGGAAGGCCTCGGCGCTTGTTGGTGACGTCACGTCAGCTAGGCACGTCGAACACCAGGTCTGTTGCAGGCATACTCATAATGGTGGTGTCTCCATCCCTGATACAGGAAAATGTGAAACTATTGGCGGTAGTTGACCAACACACATTGTTCTGAGAGATTTCTGCAGTCAATGAATTGTGCAATTCGTTACACTTCTTAACAAATAGTGTACTCCTGAACTTAAATTTCCACCTGTTTTAAGGATTGACATACAAAAACAACTTCATGGTGCAGCAGCAACAGAATTCGTGCTTCTTTACCTTGTTTGTAAATCTGAGGAAGTTACGTTTGTGTTGGGTTGCTTTTACAAGAAACTGTGAACATATTTGTGCTCTTCCTTAGGTATCTTGGTTGACTATAGGGTGAGGAGCACTGAATATTAATGAAAAATCTTGCGATTGCACACGTTGGGGGAGGGGGTGGGGGACAGAAGAAGAGGCAAAAGAGAGATACTTGTTTCATCAAATAAAATTCTTTTGCCTTATAAAGTTCAATGGTTGGTTCAAATGGCTCTGAGCACTATGGGACTTAACATCTACGGTCATCAGTCCCCTAGAACTTAGAACCACTTAAACCTAACTAACCTAAGGACATCACACAACACCCAGCCATCACGAGGCAGAGAAAATCCCTAACCCCGCCGGGAATCGAACCCGGGAACCCGGGCGTGGGAAGCGAGAACGCTACCGCACGACCACGAGATGCGGGCTATAAAGTTCCTCCTTTCAGTTGCAAGAGGGGAATATTTATGTGCATGTTTAAAAAAGTTTAAGCTCAGCAGTATTTTCGATGTATGAAGATATTTTGTTTCCTATTTAGAATTCCTTTGGTTGAAAACGACTGTAGTCCAATGACTGGCAACAGCTGGACATTTACACATGTAAATTAGTTCACATTTCAAGTGACGATGTCAAATGAAAATAAATAAATAAATAAAAGAAACGAGTTCATTGTAAGGGGTTTGGGGTAAGTTTCGATAGCAAAATGGATCAAGTACATATAGTTGCTTGAATGTAAAAATTTCCGAAGCTTGCATTGGGGCAAAGCATCTTCTCATACTGATCTAAGGTTTTTTTTTTACAGGATTGAGTAATACAGAAATATGATCTTCATTTGTAGCTTTACGATAGTAAGAAAATCTTTCATCTAAATAAAACTGCAGAATCCGAAACAATACCAAACATTTTGTCCAAAAATAAGAGATTTATAGTGATAAGCACGCCCAGGCGCTTCTGCCTGTAACAGACCTGGCGTTCGCCGTGCCTAGCTGACGTGACGTCACCAACAAGCGCCGAGGCCTTCCTTTGAATCGGTGTTGCTTCTGTCCATGTGAGGAACGCTTCAAATGGTCTCTGCATTTAACCTTTCCTGGGAGATAAGTAGATGTTTCCGATGCAACACTGCAGACACACTGTAACCCTTGGAATTTCACACTGACGATGAAACACAGAAATGGCACCGAGATTGAATACAACAGACACCATGAGGTCTTCTGTCCAAGGCAGTAACGCCTCAAAAGGTCTGTGCTTAGAATCATTCCTAGGAAACCAATAGGAGTTTCCGATGGATCACTGCTCGTTTACTGTAACCCTTGGACCGTCACACTGACGATGAAGCACAGAAATTGCATCGGGATTGAATACAAAAGCACCACTCCGACTTCTGCCCAGGCGAGAAACGCTTCAAACGGTCTGGGCTTGGAACCTTTCCTGGGTGTCCAGTAGTTGTTTCCGATGCACCGCTGCAAGTTAACTGTAACACTTGGACCTTCACATTGACGACGTAACACAGAATTTGCGATGGGGTTGTATACGACAGGCACCATGCCGACTTGTGTCCATGGAATTAACACTTTAAACCGTCCATGCTTGGAACCTTTATTTGGAGTCCAGTAGTTTTTTCCCATGCGGCACCGAAGGTTTACTGTAACCCTTGGACCTCCACATTGGCGATGAAACACAGAAATTGCATCGGGATTGAATACAACAGGCACCATGACGACATCTGTCCATTATACTAACACTTCAAACGGTCTGTGTTTCTAACCATTTTTAGGAGTCCAGTAGTTGTTTCCGATGCACCACTTCAGGTTCACTGTAACCTTGGAACTTCACACTGGCGGAGAAACACAGAAACTGCCTCGGGATTGAATACAACAGGCACCATGCAGACGTCTGTCCAGAGGACAACTCTTCAAACAGACTGTGCTTGGAACCTTTCCTGGGAGTCCAGTAGGTAATTCCTATGTACCACTGCATGTTTACTGTAACCATCGGACCTTCACTTTGACGATGAAACACAGAAATTGCATCGTAATTGAATACAACTAGCACCATGCTGACTTATGTTTAGGGGAGTAACGCTTCAACGGTCTGTGCTTGGAAACTTTCCTGGGAGTGCAGTAGTTATGTCCGATGCACCACTGCATGATTACTGTAACCTTTGGACCTTCACATTGACGATAAAACACGGCACCTGCCTCTGGATTCCGACGACTTCTGCAGAAGCGAGAAACGCTTCAAACGGTCTGGTCTTGGAATCTTTCCTGAGAGTCCACATTTTCGATGAAACGCCGGAATTGCATCGGGATTCAATACAACAGGCACCATGCCGACTTCTGTCCAGATGAGTAGTGCTTCAAACTATCTGTGATTGGAACCTTTCCTGGGAGTCCAGTAGTAGTTTCCGATGCACCCATGCAGTTTTACTGTGGCCCTTGGACCTTTACATTGACGATGAAACACAGAAATTGCATCGGGATTGAGAACTACAGGAGACATGCTGACTTCTGTCCAGGGGAGTAAGGCTTCAAACGGTCTGTGCTTGGATACTTTGTTCGGAGTTCAGTAGTAGTTTAGGATGCAGCACTGCAGGTTTACTGTAACCCATGGACCTTCACATTTACGATGACACACAGAAATTGCCTCGGCGTTAAATGCAACAGGCAGCATACCAACTTCTGTCCAGGCGAGTAACTCTTCAAACGGTCTGTTCTTGGAGTCTTTCCTGGGAGTCCAGTAGTTGGATGGCTAGTTTGTGGGATTAAAGGGACCAGACTGCTACGGTCATCGGCCCCTTTTTCCAAAACTTCAAGCACTCACACAGAATAAAAACGAACTGTATACATGACAACAGATGACTTAGGATAAGAAGGACGCAGTCTGAGAGCAGACAAAAGGTATTTGAATCACACTGAGTGTGACAGTGGTTGGCCGACCATAGAGGCAGAAAAGGAAAAGCCAACCACCTAGAAAAACACTAAAAAATAATCCAGTCTAAAATCGTAGGCTGAAGGTCAGACTCATAACAAAAAATTGACAAACACTCAGATTAAGTGATAAAAACCCCCTGCCCGAATAAAACTCAAAACTAAGCCTGCCATGGCAGTGTCATCTGTTAAAAGGGCAGGGAGCGTATCACGCAGCGCGAATGTCTGCTTGAGTACAGCTAAAAGTGGACGGGCCAACAAAATGTGGACCACCGTCAAAGCTGCCCCGCAGTGACAGAGAGGCGGGTCCTCCCAGCGCAGTAAATATCTGTGTGTCAGCCGGGTTGGCCAATGCGGAGCTGAAAAAGGACAACTTAGTCCCTGCGAATGGCGAATGGCTCGCATGGATGACTGCCACACAATCGTCGTCTCCTTGACAGCACGGAGTTTACTAGGTATGGTCAGATGGCACCATTCAGCGTCCCAAAGCGCGAAAACTTTGTGGCGTAAGACTGCTCGCAAATCGGTCTCCAGGAGGCCAATGTCCAGAGTTGGTTCACTGGTGGACTGTTTGGCCAGGTGGTCATCATGTTCAATGCCCGGGATGCCAACGTGGCCAGGAGTCCACACAAAGACCACAGTGTGACCACAACGAGGAAGAGTATGGAGGGACTCCTGGACAGCCATCACCAGACGAGAGCAAGGGAAACACTGGTCGATAGCTCATAAACCACTCAGGGAGTCGCTACAGATAATGAAGGACTCACCTCAGCAGGAGCGGATGTACTCTAGGACACGAAAGATGGCGGTGAAGGATTGGATCCAGCACCTGCAACACAGAAGGGGATTCTGAACCATAATCCAGGCTCCCATAATCCAGACTGGACTGGATTAACGCCTGGTAGAGCCATAAGAGGGTAGATCGGTCGGCACCCCAGCCGGTGTGGCTCAAGCATCGCAGAGCTTCTAGACGCCGCCAACACATCTGTTTAAGCTGCCGAATATGTGGGAACCAAGTGAACTGGGCGTCAAAAACCACACCCAAAAACCGATGTGTCTCCAACACAGCAAGAAGTTCGCTGGCAAGATAAAACGGCGGCTCAGGGTGAACTGTGCGTCGGTGGCAGAAATGCATAACGCAGGTATTGGCAGCCAAAAACTGGAAGCCATGCGCTACAGCCCAAGCCTGCGCCTTGCGGACAGCGCCCTGCAGCTAACGTTCAGCAGCTGCAATGCCAATGGAGCTATAGTAGATGCAGAAGTCGTCAGCATATAAGGAAGGTGAGACAGACGTTCCCACCGCCGCAGCGAGCCCGTTAATTGGAATTAAAACAGGCAGACACTAAAGACAGATCCCTGTGGCACCCCGTTCTCCTGAACTTGAGGGGAACTATGGGAGGCCACGACTTGCACGGGGAAGGTACGGCGTGACAGAAAATTTCATATGAAAATCGGCAGCGTACCCCGAATTCCCCAACCATGAAGCGTAGAGAGGATATGATGGCGCCATGTATAATCGTACGCCTTCCGCATGTCGAAAAGAGACAGCGACGAGGTACTGACGGCGGGCAAAGGCTCACCAGATCGTCGGCGGCAGAGCGGCCTTTACAGAACCCACTCTGAGACGGAGCGAGAAGGCCCCGAGATCGAGTACCCGACTCAACTGCCGGCTCACCATGCGTTCGAGCAACTTGCAGAGAATGTTGGTGAGGCTAAGGGGGCGGTAGCTTTCCACCTGCAATGGGTTCTTGCCAGGTTTCAAAACAGGGATAACAATGCTTCCTGCCATTGCGACGGAAACTCACCCTCGACCCAGATACGGTTGTAAAGGTCGAGGAGGTGTTGCTGGCAGTCCACTGAAAGGTGTTTCAGCATCTGACAGTGGATGCGATCTAGCCTGGGAGCTGTATCAGGACAAGCAGCTAGGGCACTGTGGAACTCCCACTCACTGAATGGAACATTGCAGGATTCAGGATGGCGGGTGTGAAATGAAAGGCTCCGACGTTCCAACCGCTCTTTAATGGAGTGGAATGCCAGAGGGTAATGCACAGAAGCGGAAATGAGAGCAAAATGGTCTGCTAAGCGGTTTGCAATTATGTCGGAGTCAATAAAAACTGCTCCATTCAGTGACAGCCCAGGGACTCTGACATGGGTCCGATAGCCATAGAGGCGCATAATCTTGGTTCAAACCTGCCATGGAGAGATATGGAGGCCAATGGGGGAGACCTATCGTTCCCAGCACTCCTGCTTGTGTTGACGAATGATGCAGTGAACCCGTGCACAGAGCCGGTTAAAGGCGATGAGGTTTTCTAACGAGGGATGCCGCTTGTGGTGCAGGAGCGCCCGCCTGCGATCTTTAATCGCCTCAGCGATCACAGGCGACCACCAATGCACATTCCTCCGCCGAGGGGACCCAGAAGAGATCGCGGTCCTCAGCGGACGACAGGATCTCCACCTCTTCCCCGTATGCAGAGCTCAAAGGTTGTGGTGGGGTTGGTGCCAACGCAAGTGCATTGGCCTTAGAGGTCTTTCTTTTGGACGTCTCTCGCTGAACCTTGGGTTTCACCGGCTGGGAGGGCTTCACCGATTCAGTCTCCGGGACGGAGGAGGATCGTGAAGCCCTACGACCAGCTGCTTGTGGGCACTTAGGCCACTGTTGGGCGTCATCCTTCCCGCTTTTGGAAACCTGGGAAGGAGGGACCCAAGGGTCCCCTTGTGTTCGAGAGTAGCTGAAGAAGTGGGACGCTTCTCCAGCTTAGAAGCGGGGACGGACGTCCCCGATGGGTGGGAGGGTGTTGCTCCCGAGGTGGGTGGCGCAGGAGCAACAGGGTGGGTAGAGCCCCCCACGGGCAAGGGTTCATGTGGAGTTGTACAGCTCGGCGATCCAGCTGGAATTCTCGGAACTGATGGGGCTAGCACGGTTGTCGTAGCAGCGGTGTATGAAGATGTCATTCTCACAGGATGTAGTTGGTCATATTTCCCCTTAGCCTGACTATAGACCAGTCGGCTCAGGGTCTTATACTCCATGATTTTGCACTCTTTCTGTAAGATCCTGCAGTCTGGGAAGCAAGGTGAATGATGCTCTCCACAGTTGACACAGATGAGAAGTGGGGCACATGGAGTATTGGGATGTGACGGGCGTCTGCAATCTTGACATGTGAGGCTGGAAGTACAGTGTGAAGACATATGGCCCAACTTCCAGCACTTGAAGCACCACGTAGGGGGAGGGATATAGGGCTTGACATCACACCGGTAGACCATCACCTTGACTTTCTCTGGTAATGTATCAACCTTGAAGGTCAAGATGAAGGCACCGGTAGCAACCTGATTATACCTTGGACACCGATGAACGTGCCGGACGAAATGCGCACCTCGACACTATAAGTTGGCGCGCAGCTCGTCATCGGACTGCAGAAGTAGGTCCCTATGGAAAATAATACCCTGGACCATATTTAAACTCTTATTTGGTGTGATGGTAGCGTTAAGATCCCACAACTTGTCACAAGCAAGTAACCTTCGTGACTGGGCAGAGGATGCCGCTTTTATCAAAACTGACCCAGAGCGCATTCTGGACAAGCCCTCAACCTCCCCAAACTTGTCCTCTAAATACTCTACGAAGAACTGAGGCTTTGTGGACATGAAAGAATCCCCATCAGCTCTCGTACAAACTAGCAACTGAGGCGAATAAATGTCACTGCCATCCTGAGACTTAAGTTCATCCCACAGTGTGGCCAGGGATGGGAACGTTTTTGGATCGTATTTCTGAGCATTAAATTGAGCCCGAGAATGCTTAGAGACTGCTGGCGGCTGGCCACCAGCGAGAGATGATGTACCACTCATTGCGGGTCATCCGCCCTGATGCCACCCACTCCGACCAAGGGCCCTCCCCACGGGCGCCACCCAGCCTCAGCAAGGGCAACATGGCAGGATGGCCATTGCCGGGAGTCCCGACGCCTCAGGGAGATAGGCATCTAGTCCTTGGCATACGTGGGGAGTTAACGGCGCAAGCATTAGCAGAGCGATCCCTGTGTTGTCAGGGGGCTATACAACCAATAGGGTACATGGTGGCCCCACCACAACGGACTGGATACCGTGCTGGATCTCAGGTGCAAAAATGTCCAAAGTCGTCGTCTCAGCAAAAAGCAACACTGCACAGTCCATAGTGGTAATCGCACTCAGGAAGGTATCCTCGCCCAAGAGATGGAAAACGAGAGAGACAGCATTGCGACGACGAGAAAGCCGGCTAAAGGTCTCGCTCTTCGGAAGAATTTAGAAAGATGGAGGTCAAACCCGAGAGGGGACCATCACATAAGGCCGAAACATTTGAGACTCCTTTTAGTCGCCTCTTCCGACAGGCAGGAATACCGCAGGGATATTCTTACCCGCAGGGGGGAAGGGGGGGGGGGGGAGACCAGTAGTTGTTTCTGATGCACCACTGCAGGTTTACTGTAACCCTTGGACCTTCAGATTGACGATGAGACATAGAAATTGCATCAGCCCCATGCCGACTTCTGCCCAGGCGAGTAACGCTGCAAAAGATCTGTGCTTGGAACCTTTCCTGAGAGTCCAGTAGTGGTTTCCGATGCACTACTGTAGGTTTACTGTAAACCTTGGACCTTCACATTGACGATGAATCACAGAAACTGCATCAGGATTGAATACAATAGGCACCTGTGCTTGGAACCTGTATTGGGAGTCAAACAGTTGTTTCCGATGGACCACTGCAGATTTACAATAACCCTTGGAAATTCACATTGATAATGAAACACAGAAACTGCATCGGGATTGAATACATCAGACACCATGATGACTGCTGTCCAGTGGATTAACGCTGCAAACTGTCTGTGCTTGGAAGCTTTCCTCGGAGTCCGGTAGTAGTTTCCGATGCACAACTGAACGTTAACTATATCCATTGGATCTTAACATTGACGATGAAACACAGAACTGCATCGGGATTGAAAACATCATGCACCAAGCAAATTTTGTCCAGGGCAGTTATGGAGGAAGCGGTATGTGCTTGGAACCTTTTCTGGGAGAGCAATATTTGTTTCCGATGCACCACTGCATGTTTAGTGTAACACTCGGACCTTCACATGATGATGAAACACAGAAAGTGCATCGGGATTGAATACTAAAGGAGACATGCGGACTTCTGTCCAGGGGTGTAAGGTTTCAAACGCCCTGTGCTTGGATACGCTTTTGGGAGTGAAGTAGTAGTTTTGGATGCACCACTGCAGATATACTGTAACCCTTCGACCTTCACATTGACGATGATACACAGAAATTGCATCGGGGTTGAATGCAGACGAGTAGCTCTTCAAACGGTCTGTGCTTGGAGTCCTTCATGGGAGTCCAGTAGTTGTTTCTGATGCACCACTGCAGTATTGCTGTAACCCTTGGACCTTCACATTCAAGATGAGACACAAAAATTGCATCGGGACTCAATGCAACATGCACCATGCCGACTTCTGTCCAGGCGGGTAACGGTGCAAGGGATCTGTGCTTGGAACCTTTCCTCGGAATCTAGTAGTGGTGTCCGTTGGACAACTGTAGGTTAACTGTAAACCTTAAATCTTCACATTGACGATGAATCACAGAACTTGCATCAGGATTGAGTACAGTAGGCACCTTGACATTTTCTGTAAAGGGGAGTGACGCTTAAAACGGACTGTGCTTGGAAACTATTGAGGGAGTCCAGTAGTAATTTCCAGTGCACCGCTGCATGTGTACTGTAACCCTAGGACCTTCACATTTACGATGAAACACAGAAACCGAATCGGGATTAAATACAACACTCACCATGACGTCTTCTGTCTAGGGGAGTAACGCTGCAAACGGTCAGTGTTTGGAGCCTTTCCTGGAAGTCCAGTAGTAGTTTCCGATGTACCACTGCACGGGTACTGTAATCTTTGAACTTTAGCATCGACGATGAAGCACAGAAATTGCATCGGGATTGAATACAACCTGCACCATGCCGACTTCTGTCCAGGAGAGTAACGCTTCAAACGGTCTGTGCTTGGAACCTTTATTGGGAGTCCTACTGTTGTTTCCGATGGACCACTGCAGATTTACAATAACTTTTGGACCTTCACTGGACAGAAGTCGGCATGGTGTCTGATGTATTCAACCCCGATGCTGTTTTTGTGTTTCATCATCAATGTGAAGGTCCTAGGGTTACAGTAAACATGCAGCGGTGCCTCGGAAACTACTACTGGTCTCCCAGGAAAGGTTCCAAATACAGATCGTTAGACCGTTACTTGCTTTGTCATTAGTCGGCATAGTACCTCTTTATGCAGTCCCAAAATATTTTCTGTGTTTCTTCGTTGATGTGAAGGTCCAAGGGTTACAGGAAACGTGCAGTGATGGCTCGGAAACTACTACTGGACTCACAGGAAAGGTTGCAAGCACAGACCTTTTGCAGAGTTTCGCCCCTGGACAGAAGTCGACTTTGTGCCTGTTATATTCAATCCCGATGGAATTTATGTGTTTTATCGTCAATGTCAAGGTCCAAGGGCCATAGTAAATCTGCATGGGTGGATCGGAAACTACTACTGGACTCCCAGGAAAGGTTCCAATCATAGATCGTTTGAAGCATTTCTCGTCTCGTCTGGACAGAAGTCGGCATGGTGCCTGTTGAATTCAATCCCAATGCAATTTCTGTGTTTCATTGTCGATGTGAAGGCCCAAGGGTTACAGTAAACATGCAATGGTGCATCGGAAACTACTACTGGACTCCCACGAGAGTTTCCAAGCACAGTCCTTTTTAAGCATTACTCCCCTAAACAGAAGATGGCTAGGTGCCTATTGTATTCATTCCGGATGTAGTTTCTGTATTTCATCGCCAATGTGAAGGTCCAAGGTTTACAGCAAACATACAGTAGCGCATCGGAAACCACTACTGGACTCACAGGATATATTCCAAACACAGATCCTTTGCAACGTTACTCACCTGGGCAGAAGTCGGCATTGTACCTGTCGTATTGAGTCTCGATGCAATTTCAGTGTTTCACCGTCAGTCTGAAGGTCCAAGGGTTACAGTAAACTTGCAGTGGTGCATCAGAAACAACTACTTGACTCCCAGGGAAGAGCCCAAGCACAGACCGTTTGAAGAGTTACTCGCCTGGACAAATGTCGGCATGGTTCCTTTTGCATTCAACGCCGATGCAATTTCTGTGTAGGTCCAAGGGTTACAAACTATTACTGGACTCCCAAAAAAGTATCCAAGCACAGACCGTTTGAAGCCCTACTCCACTGGACAGAGGTCAGTATGTCTCCTGTAGTATTCATTCCCGATGCAATTTCTGTGTTTCATCGTCAATGTGAAGGTCCAAGGGTTACAGTAAACCTGCTGTGGTGCATCAGAAACAACTATTTCACTCCCAATAAATCTTCCAGTCTCAGACCGTTTGAGGCGTTACTCGCGTGTACAGAAGGCGGCATGGTGCCTGTTATATTCAATCCCAATGCAATTTCTGTGTTTCATTGTCGATAAGAAGGTCCAAGGGTAACAGTAGACACTCTGTGCTGCATCGGAAACTACTACTGGACTCCCAAGAAAATTTCCAAGCACAGTCCATTTTAAGCGTTACTCCCCTTTACAGAAGATGGCATGGTGCCTATTGTATTCAATCCTGATGCAGGTTCTGTGATTCATCGTCAATGTGAAGATTTAAGGTTTACAGTTAACCTACAGTTGTCCATCGAAAACCACTACTGGACTCCCAGGAAAGGTTCCAAGCACAGATCGCTTGCAGCGTTACTCGCCTGGACAGAAGTCGGCATGGTGCCTGTTGTTTTGAGTCCCGATGCAATTTTTGTGTGTCATCTTGAATATGGAGGTCCAAGGGTTACAGCAATACTGCAGTGGTGTATCAGAAACAACTACTGGACTCCCAGGAAGGACTCCAAGCACAGACCGTTAGAAGAGCTACTCGTCTGCGTTCAACCCCGATGCAATTTCTGTGTATCATCGTCAATGTGAAGGTCGAAGGGTTACAGTACATCTGCAGTGGTGCATCCCAAACTACTACTTCACTCCCAAAAACGTACCCAAGCAGAGAGCGTTTGAAACCTTACTCCTCTGGACAGAAGTCAGCATGTCAATCCAGATGCACTTTCTGTGTTTCATCGTCATGTGAAGGTCCAAGGGTTACAGTAAACCTGCTGCGGTGAATCAGAAACAACTACTTCACTCCCAATAAATGATCCGTTTGAGGCTTTACTCGCCTGTACAGAAGGCGGTATGATGTTTGTTGTACTCAATCCCAATGTAATTTCTGTGTTTCATTTTCTATGTGAAAGTATAAGGGTAACAGTAAACATGCAGTAGTGTATCGGAAACTACTTCTGGATTCCCACGAAAGTTCCCAAGCACAGTCCGTTTTAAGCGTTACTCCTCTTTACAGAAATTGGCATGATGCCTATTGTATTCAATCCTGATGTAGTTTCTGTGATTCATCGTCAATGTGAATGTCCAAGGTTTACAGTAAACCTACAGTAGTACTACTGGACTCCCAGGAAAGGTTCCAAGCACAGATCTTTTGCAGCGTTACGTGCCCGGGCAGAAGTCGGCATGGTGCTTGTTGTATTGAGTCCTGATGCAATTTCTGTGTCTCATCGTCAATCTGAAGGTCCAAGGGTTACAGTAAACCTACAGTGGTGCATCAGAAATAACTACTGGTCTCCCCCCCCCCTTCCCCCCTGCGGGTAAGAATATCCCTGCGGTATTCCTGCCTGTCGGAAGAGGCGACTAAAAGGAGTCTCAAATGTTTCGGCCTTATGTGATGGTCCCCTCTTGGGTTTGACCTCCATCTTTCTAAATTCTTCCGAAGAGCGAGCCGATTGGGGAAGGGTGCCTTACATGGTGCACTGTATCCGTTGTGCGTTGAGACCTTTAGCCGGCTTTCTCGTCGTCGCAATGCTGTCTCTCTCGTTTTCCATCTCTTGGGCGAGGATACCTTCCTGGGTGCGATTACCTAGTGGTAATGTGCAGTGTTGCTTTTTGCTGAGACGACGACCTTGGACATTTTTGCACCTAAGATTTAGCACGGTAGCCAGTCCGTTGTGGTGGGGCCACCATGTATCGTGTTGGTTGTATAGCCCCCTGACAACACAGGGATCGTTCTGCTGATGCTTGCGCCGTTAACTCCCCACGTATGCCAAGGAGTAGATGCCTATCTCCGTGGGGCATCGGGACTCCCGGCAATGGCCATCCTGCCATGTTGCCCTTGCTGAGGCTGGGTGGCGCCCGTGGGGAGGGCCCTTGGTCGGAGTGGGTGGCATCAGGGCGGATGATGAGGTGTGCGCCCCAACTTAGAGCGTCGAGATGTGCATTTCGTCCGGCGCGTTCATCGGGGTCCGAGGGATAAGAAGGTTGCTACCGGTGCCTTCATCTATTTATGCCCGAGGCAGGATTAGATAGAAGCTGCGACCGTAGCAGCAGCGTAGATGCAGAATTGAAGACATTGCTGAGCTAAGACTCGTCTCAAACTCCAGAAGAACTGGCACGATTAGTGAGAGTGACACAGCAAACCATTTCAAAAGTCTCAAGGCTATGGGCATGATTCAGAAAGAAGGAATTCGGGTCCCGTGTGAGCTGAAACCAAGAGGCGTTGAACGGCGTTTGCGTTTTTGTGAACAGTTGCTTGAGAGGCAAACACGCAAGGGATTTTTGCATCGTATTGTGACCGGGGACGAAAAATGGGTTCATTACGATAACCCTAAACGTAAAAAATCATGGGAACATCCCGACCATGATTCCACATCGACGGCCAAAACGGATATTCACGGCTCCAATATCATGCTCTGCATTTGGTCGGACCAGCTCGGCGACATGTACTATGAGGTGTTAAAACCAAGTGAAACAATCACAGGTGCTCGTTATCGAACGAAATTAATACGTTTGAGCAGAGCATTAAAAGACAAACGGCAGCAATACAGCGCGTGGCACGATAAAGTGATTTTGCAGCACGACAACGCTCGACCCCACGTTGCAAAAGACGTCAAAACATACTTGGAAACGTTGAAATGGAAAGTCCTACACCACCCGCCGTATTCTCCAGACGTTGCCAGATAGTCCCTCTGACTATCTTCTGTTCAGATCAATGGCCGACGGCCTGGCTGACCAACACTATCGATATCATGAATAAGTCACAATTTGGATCGATTCGTGGATCGCTTCAAAAGATTAAGAATTATTTCGACGCGGGATCCGTACACTGCCCGAAAGTTGGGAGAAAGTAGTGGCCAGAGATGGAAAATACTTTCAATGATACATGTGTAACCAATTTGTTTCATTAAAGCCTCAAATGTTGGGAAAAAATGGCGGAAGCAAAGTTGTACACCTTGTAGTAAGATCTAGCTACCGTTTATCAGATTCAAAGAAAGCGGAAGTTAAAAGAGTCCTTTAACGTTTTTCAAAATTAACTTAAAGTTCAATCCATTACTACAAGTTAACTTAGTTAATAACAATTAAAGCTATGGGGACAAGTATCCACAAGGAGAGTACGACAGTACGACGGCGCTTGAGCACTTTGGACTCTCAATACGGCGACCAGTGATACGGTTTACCTTTATGCGGCGGCTGATTGTGAACAGATGTGCCAACAATAGCGAGGCCAACGACAACACTGTAGGACACTCTCCTCATGTTAACAGGTGTGTGCCCTGGTGTCTGGTTGTAATAGCCAAACCGTAGCCTGTACGTAAGAGTTCTGGAATGGAGGTGTCCAAATCCGTTACACCACACAAAAGTTCTCTAGAGGACTCCTACCTGGTATCTTCTAAAGATGCCCGTCAGGCAACAGATGACAGCACCAGGTCGTGGCCTCTGTGAGCTGTTGTGGCGCTGTTGCGTTAAATCTGCACTAAAGCGAGGAGGAAAGCAGTAAATGCCATGGTTTACCACGGTCTGTAAGTCTTGCAACAGCACTGTCTTCAGACGAAATTCCATCTGAACTCTTTGTTTAATGTCACACCTATCACTTCTTGGTACGTTAATCTAATAATGCCTAGCCACATCTTAAAGTAATAAGGTCGTCCTTAGCGATACTTTTGTCAAAACTTATTCCGCGCGGCTGCGCTTTCGGTCGTCACATTCGCGTGCGATTACGATGCATTTAGTAACGTCATTTTCTATAATAATTGAGTGTTTCCATCACTATTGCAACCGTCTACTTTGTCCGTTGCCCCGATATTCTTTTTAATACACAATTAATACTATTCTACAACAACTGAGGAGAGACACCAGTGGTACGACCGTCTACTGTGGCCCCCGCCAACAGCCTGACTTTAGCAGCCGACACTGCTCAAGCGTCTTAACCAATCACAACAAAGGAACTTCTGTGCTATTATATATAGCTAAAGTATTGCTGAGAGTGTTGAACAGAAGGCTCTATGGCGCATAGTATAAATGGACTAGAGAGAACACATCGGATTTAGGGAACAGGAGATGCTATTGGACTGTTAAAAATCATAGGCGAAAGGAATACTGAGAAAGGAAGAGAAATTTTTACTGTTTTTGTTGATTTGGGAAAAGCTTTTGACAGAGTACAATGGAACAAGCTGATGGCTATTTCGAAGAGGAAAGGAGTAAATTTGAAGGAGAGACGACTGGTACAGAACCTATGTTTACAACAGAAAGTAGGAATAGGGATCAGAAATGAAATATCGGAAGGACGCCGCACTAAAAGGGACATTAGGGAAAATTGTTGCCTCTCCCGTTTATTGTTATGCTTGGAACAGATTATTATGATGGGCGTAGATGGAAATATTTGCTGTTGACGCGGTATTAGTGGCAGGAAGTGAACTAACTATAAGCAAAATGCTAAAGTATCTGAATGAAGCTAATGTGAAATATGGGATGAGAATTAATGCAGCAAAAACGCAGTATGGTAATCAGCAAAGGAAGGAGACTGGCAAATATTAAGATAGGACCAGCTATTATTAGCCGTGTAAGAACGTTTAAATATCTGGGAAGTACGATCACTGAAGATATGAGACACCATCAGAAGGTGAATACTTGCATTGCTACAGCGAAGGAGGTATTCAATAGAAAGAGGTGATTATTATGTGGAAAACCAGATAAAGGGCTGAGCATAAGACTTGGCAAGTGTTTTGCCTGGAGTGTCGCACTGTGTGGGCAGAAACGTGGACACTGAGACGAAAGGATGAAGAAAAAGAACTAGAAGCATTTGAGATGTAGATATGGAGGAGAATGGAGAAGATAATTGAGAGGAGAGAAGAGATACAAGATGATAGACGACATCAAAGGAAGCGTAAATTACGCGAACCTGAAGAGTATGGCAGGATGGTAGGAGACAGGAGAGAGTGGAGATTTATCAAGTGAAAACCTGCCTACGAGCAGAACACTAATGACGATGATTATCATGATGATGATGACGATATATAGCGGAGCCTTGCTTAGCCAATAGCAAACCAGAACGTTGTCTCCATGTGGGTGACGCCGGGTCACGACATCAAAATGCCACACTGGAATCTTCTATTCAGAGTGTAAGTCTTGTGAGATATTTGAGCATATTACGAATATTCGACACCCATTTTACAAAAGTGTTTTCACTGGACACAGGAGTGGCGCCATATGCCGATTTTGCACTCAGCATCACGATGGACGTATCCATGTCAGGACCTCCGAGGGGAACGAATGTTCTCTGATGACATTCTTGTTCGTTATATGGGAACAGCACATGGCGTGGTGGTTTGGGGTGCCTCTGGTTGCACAATACGATCATCTTTGGTTGCCATAGCTGTTAATTTGGACAGCAGAAGGAGTTACAATGCTGACATGTTAAGGAAAGTGGTTGCATTCTATCATTGTGATAATTGCTGACGGAAATAAGACAACAACACCAAGAAGGTGATTACGACATAAACGAAAGTTGGTCGGTGTGAAGATGATGTCTATTCTGATTTCGCTCCAATCGTATGAGAGTGGCGGTTACTGCGCTTGAGGATCCAAATCAGGTTTGCTTTAAATCCATGCTATAACGATCGTGAGCGTTAGTTACCTTTCAGACTGGACGCGCTGAGCTGATGTTAGCCAAGAATGCCTTTAAGACAACGAAGATGCCATTATCAATATCTCACTGAGTTTGAACGAGCTCGTGTAGTAGGTATCCTTCTGCGATACTGCAGAAAGGCGTGCTAAGTTTGTAGCCACTGTACATGACTGCTGGCAGCGGTGGTCACGAGAAAGTACGGTTGCAAGACCGGGTTCTGGACGGTCACGTGGCACTACCGAGAGGGAAGACTGTCGTGTACGGCGTATGGCTGCGGCGTATCGTACTGCATCTGCAACAACAATCTGAGCGGCAGTTGGCACCACAGTGACACAACCAATCGTTACAAATCGGGTGCTTCAAGGACAGCTTCGAACCCCAAATCACCGTCATTTGCGACTTCAGTGGTGTCAAGTGAGAGGTCATTGGGGGTCAGGGTGGAAATCTGTTGTGTTTTCTGATGAAAGCTAGTTCTGCCTCGGTTCCAACGATGGCCGTGTGTTGGTTAGAAGGTGACCAGGTGAGGGCCTGCAAGCAACCTGTCTACGTCCTGGACACACTGAACGTACACCTGGCGTTATGGTCTGGGGTGCGATTTCGTATGTCGGCAGGACACGCACCTTGACTGCAAAAGTGTACGTCAACCTGGTGACTCGACCTGTTGTGGTGTCGTTAATGAACAGATTTCCAAGGAGTGTTTTACAACAGGGTAACACTCCCATACTTAGCACTGTTGGAATCCAACATCCTCTATAGGATGTCGACATGTTGCCTTGGCGTGCTCAATCACTACATATGCCACCAATCGAGCACATGTGAAACATCATCTACATCTACATCTACATCCATACTCCGCAAGCCACCTGACGGTGCGTGGCGGAGGGTACTCTGAGTATATCGGTTCTCCCTTCTATTCCAGTCTCGTATTGTTCGTGGAAAGGATTGTCTGTGTGCTTCTGTGTGGGCTCTAATCTCTCTGATTTTATCCTCATGGTCTCTTCGCGAGATATACGTAGGAGGGAGCAATATACTGGTGGACTCTTCGGTGAAGGTATGTTCTCGAAACTTTAACAAAAGCCCGTATCGAGCTACTGAGCGTCTCTCCTGCAGAGTCTTCCACTGGAATTTATCTATCATCTCCGTAACGCTTTCGCGATTACTAAATGATCCTGTAACGAAGCGCGCTGCTCTCTGTTGGATCTTCTCTATCTCTTCTATCAACCCTATCTGGTACGGATCCCACACCGCTGAGCAGTATTCAAGCAGTGGGCGAACAAGCGTACTGTAACCTACTTACTTTGTTTTCGGATTGCATTTCCTTAGGATTCTTCCAATGAATCTCTGTCTGGCATCTGCTTTACCGACGATCAACTTTATATGATCATTCCATTTTAAATCACTCGTAATGCGTATTCCCAGATAATTTATGGAATTAACTGCTTCCAGTTGCTGACCTGCTATTTTGTAGCTAAATGATAAGGTATCTCTCTTTCTATGTATTCGCAGCACATTACACTTGTCTACATTGAGATTCAATTGCCATTCCCCATCGGACGACAACTCCAGCACCATAGGCATGGAACACCTTCTCACAAACTGTCACCCGGCAGCTGTACAAGACAGTGAATGCACGTTTTCATGTTAGTATTCAACAGTCTGTCCGTTACAAGAGTTATCATTATATTTGCAATGACTTACCTCACGCTTACTTTAACCTGTGATGTTGCAATGTCAATCACTTAAACATGTTATGTAGACAAATATTTCTCGAAATTTCATTACTCTCCATTAATTATTATTGCTGTTGCGTTTTCCCCGACAGTGTTATCTTTCAACAAGAACACGCACGAACTTAGACTCGCCGTCCAGCATATTGCTGCCAGAGGTACTACATTTCTCACTCTTTATACACCGAAATCAGCTTCAAATTTAGTTATGTGTTCATCCTACTACAATGTATATGTACAATAAACAAAATTTGGTATTCTTCTTGGTTTGGCATTTTAATACCCAGCATTCCAGACACTTTGGCTTGTAGCACCCAATTTACCCAAATGACATTGGTAATGAGTGGTGAATGGACACGAGGAGACAGGACAAACTTTTGAGTACCGTTCGTAGGCGCTTCCTTTTGGTTGCTGATTTCAGCTTACTGCAATTTGTTGATGAAGGGTCGTAAACTTCTCCTCTCCTCAGTACATTTATATGACGGACTGAGTGAGCAGCAGTATGCAGCTGTTTGCCGATGTCGTTGTGGTACAAGGGAGGATGTCGCCGTTGAGTGATTGCAGGAGGATACACGAAGTTTTAAACAGAATTTTGCAGTTGGTGTGATGAATGACAGCTAGCTCTAAATATATAGAAACGGAAGTTAACAGTAGCGGTAACACCGGTTCCCGTCAGATTAGCGAAGTTAAGCGCTGTCGGGCTGGGCCAGCACTTGGATGGGTGACCATCTGGTATGCCGAGCGCTGTTGGCAATCAGGATGCACTCATCCCTTGTGAGGCAAACTGAGGAGCTCCTTGATTGAGAAGTAGCGGCTCCGGTCTGGGAAACTGACATACGGCCGGGAGACTGGTGTGCTGACCACAGGCCTATCCATATCCGCATCCAGTGACGCGTAAGGTCTGACACGGCGGTCGGTCGGTACCCTTGGGCCTTCATGACCTTTCCGGGAGGAGTTTAGTTTAGTAGAATTAATACAAATGAGTAGAAAACAGACTCCTATAATGTTCGAATACAGCCTCAGCAGTGTGCTGCTCGATAGAGTCACATTGGTCGACTACGTAGGCCTAAGGCTGCAAAGCGATATGTAATGGAGCGGGCACGTAAGGACAGTAATAGGGAAGGCGAATGGTCGATTTCGGTTTATTGGGAGAATTTATAGAAAGTGTAGTTCATCTATGAACGAGAGCCTATATAGAACACTAGTTCGACCCATTCTTGAGTATTTATCGACTGTTTGGTATCCCCACCAGGGCAGAGGCAGGCTGCTAGATTTGTTACAAGTTGGTTCGTTCAACTCTCGAGTATTGTGGAGGTGATTCATGAACTCAAATGGGAATCCTTTAAGGGTAGACGACGTTCTTTACGTGAAACACTGTTGGGAAAAGTTAGAGAGCTGATATTTGAGGCTGACTGCAGAAATATTCTACTGCCGCCAACGTACATTTCGTGTAAGGACCAAGAAGATAAGACAAATTAAGGCTCGTACTGAGGCCCATAGACAGTCGTTACCCCCTCCCTCGGTTTGCGAGTGAAACAGGAAAGGGAATGACTAGCAGTGGTACAAGTTACTCTCCACCATACACCATGCAGTAGCTTGCGGAGTACGTATAAATATGTTGACGAACAGAATTGACGCCAGGTCATTTATTGACATTGGTTAAATTAGCAAAGTACAGGCCGTATGCAAGCTGTGTATTATTTGCACATAATTCCCCCAATCGAACAGTGTACTAAGTTTTAAAATATGCAGTGGATAATACTTATGTAATCAATAGTAATTGCGATGGCCGCACTGAGTTCTGCAATTTATACCGGCGGTACATAGTGATTTCATCGAGTAACATCCTACTCCCATCTCCTACTGTTCTGTGCTCATATTACTAATTGTCACTGCTGCCTCCAAGAATGATTTATCAGAAGAATTACACAACCAGGATTCATTACACCAACTTCGTCCGAACAAGCCTCAGAAAGCCCGACGGTGCCTATCTGTCGTCATGTCATCCTTAGCTGATAAGCGTTAATTGATGTGGATATGGAGGGTCATGTGGTCAGCACACTGCCCTCATAGCGGTTGTCAGGTTTCGTGATAGGAGCCACCACCTCTCAGTCAAGCAGCTCCTCAATTGGCTCCACAAGAACTGAGTGCATCCCGCTTGCCAATAGCACTCAGTGAACTCGGACGGTCACCGATGCATGTGCTAGCAGAGGCCGACAGCGCTTAACTTCGGTAATCTGACGGGAACCGGTGTTACCACTGCGGCAAGGTCGTTGGCCAGTATCTATTAGGGGTACGACAAAAGCTTCTTGAGTCCGATTTAGGACGGGAAGGTTCCCTAAAAACCTTTCCCATAACTGCTCACTGAAATGCTATGATGTATTCTCTATCTAGTCAAAGCATTTGAACATTATCAAAATAAAATGACTGATAACATCAATGGGGAGTAATTTGCCATTTCAATATTGTACTTCTCTTGTTTGTTTTTCAGCAGTTTTGTGGTAGACTGCGACCGCCATGTCCCTCGACTGGTGCACTACAGGCGCCCTTGTGGTTCTTGCAATGTGGCTGCTGTGGAAATACCTGTCGTGGAACCACGGCTACTGGCAGAGACTGGGGGTTCCCTGCCCAGAACCATCTGTGCCATTTGGAAACATGAAACATGCAATGCTCGGCAAGAAACACATCACGGAGGTCATCAGAGACGTCTACTGGTAAGTTGAAGAAAGGACTAATATCCTGTAATTGAAATTTCACGTTTATGGTGTGTCCTAGACCTCTGGGTCAAAATTGTCCAGGTGACAAAGGATCCTAAGTTAATTGTTGGGAGATAAAGACCTGATACATAACACTTTGTTTTCCATACACAACTTACACAAATATAGCCCCGATCCATGCCAGTATCAGAGCTTGCATGAAAACGGCGCATAAGATACTGTCGCAGTTGCTCGGAGATACATGCTGTCTGTCATAGGATCAGGCAGGAAGTTAGAACACTATCTCTTGCTTTTTAGTTCCTACTCGGGCGTCATACACCATTGCCCTCATGTAATCACATAGGAGAAATTCCATAGGAAGAAGCTGTTCTGTGCTGTTCTGTGCTGTGCTGTGCATGTGATAGCCATATCTCCAGTGGCGGGTATATTAATTTCCAAGCGGGTTAGTGCCTGGCGGTACATAGTGATTTCATCGAGTAACATCCTACTCCCATCTCCTACTGTTCTGTTCTCATACTATTAATTGTCACTGCTGCCTCCAAGAATGATTTATCAGAAGAATTACATAACCAGGATTCATTACACCAACTTCGTCCGAACAAGCCTCAGAAGGCCCGACGGTGCCTATCTGTCGTCATGTCATCCTTAGCTGATAAGCGTTAATTGATGTGGATATGGAGGGTCATGTGGTCAGCACACTGTCCTCATAGCGGTTGTCAGGTTTCGTGATAGGAGCCACCACCTCTCAGTCAAGCAGCTCCTCAATTGGCTCCACGAATCGTTGCAGAAAATGTCGAATGAGCGCCCCTAACGTGCGCTGTTGAAATATCTTTTAGTTTATCTTATGTATCAAAGCCAACAGTTGAGATTGTAGCTCGTGATTAGGCATGGATATTGCGGCAGTTGGAAGAGTAGAGGTAACGAGATGACTTTGACACACAATTTTTATCAAACGAAAACTATCTTCTTCGAGAATTAACAAAATAGCAGTTTGACAAACTGAACTTAGTTCCTGAGGCATGGGCATTAGAACAACACGATAAGTGAAATATAGGCAAAGAAACTAGTATACCTGCCTAATATCGTGTAGGACCCCCGCGTGCACGCAGAAGTGCCGCAACACGACGTGACATGGACTAGACATTGAAGTAATGCTGGAGAGAACTGACACCATGAATCCTTCAGGGCTGTCCAAAAATCCGCAAGAGTACGAGGGGTGGAGATCTCTTCTGAAGAGCACGTTGCAAGGAATCCCGCTGTATCAATTCTGGATGTATGGGGTGTCGCATTGTCGTGCTGGAATCGCCCGAGTTCGTCGGAATGCACAATGGACATGAATGGATGCAGGTGATCAGACAGGATACTTACATACGTGTCACCTGTCTAGACGTATCAGGGGTCCCATATCACTATATCTCCCCAACTGCACACGCACCACACCATTACAGAGCCTGCACCAGCTTGAACAGTCCTCTACTGACATGCAGGTTTCGTGGATTCATGAGCTTGTCTCTATACCTGTGCACGTCTATCCACTCGATACAATTTGAAACGGGACTCGTCCGACGAGGCAACATGTTTTCAGTCATCAGAAGCCCAATGTCGGTGCTGACGGGCCCAGATGCGTAAAGCTTTGTGTCGTACTATCACCAAAGGTACACGAGTGGGCCTTCGGCTCTGAAAGCCCATATCAATGAGGCTTCGTTGAATGGTTTGTACGCTGACACTAGTTGATGGGCCAGCACTGAAATCTGCAGCAATTTGAGGAAGAGTTGCACTTCTCTTACATTGAACGATTCTCTTCAGTCGTCGTTGGTACCGTTCTCGCAGGATCTTTTTCCGACCACAGCGATGTCGGAGATTTGATGTTTTACCGGATTCCTGATATTCACGGTACACTCGTGAAATGGTTATGTGGGAAAATCCCCGCTCCATACTACCTCGGAGATGCTGTGTCCCGTCGCTCGTGCACCGACTATAACACCACGTTCAAACTCACTTAACTGTCAATAATTTGCCATTGCAGCGGCAGTAACCGATATAACAACTGCACCAGACACTTGTTGTCTTATATAGGCATTGCCGACTGCAGCGCCGTATTCTGCCTGTTTACATATCTCTGTATTTGAATACGCATGCCTATACCAGTTTCTTTGGCGCTCCAGTGTAGTTTCTTCAGCATAATAATAAAACAATTTGAAATAAACACTGACCCACTGACAACGAAACTGGAAGAAACAACAATATTCGGCTTCTTGGCCAATAAATACAGTGATCAAAAAATAAAGTAGCGTGCCAACAGTAAATATGAAAAGCAGCCCTCAGATTGAACTGAACTTTTATACATTTACACTTAAACTAAGTAGTAGATCTACTAACAACTCCCTTCATCAGTTATTCATTATTAGCAATACTAGTACCAACCAACTCGAATGATACCTACGCAAAATTAGCAACTCTCTGTACAACAGCACATTCAGTCCTGGTTACTATTGAAAGTATAGCTGTGAGGACAAGTTTTAAGTCGTGCTTGGGTATCTCAGTTGGTAGAGCACTTGCCCGTCAAAGGAAAGATCTCGAGTCTTTGTTGGGAAACACAGTTTTAATCTACCAGGAAGTTTCTTATCAGCGCACACACTACATAGCTACGTAGTGAAAATTCTTTCTGGAGAAGAAAACTGTTTTTGAGAAACAGTTAACTACACAGCTACACTCAAGATAGGTTAAAGTATTATGACAAAAGGAGTTTAAAAATAAGTACTGGAAAGAGAGACGACAAGATATCACCCTAGAAACATGGAAGATAATGAAAGAAATGCGAACACAACATAAAGACATCGCAGGGGAGAGTCTTATATCTATGGAGGAGTAGAAAACCTATTACGAAACGCCGGCCGAAATGGCCCGACAAATGAAAAATGGGGAACTGCAGGCTTGGGAGATGTAGTAGCTTTAGAAATTCTGGCAGAAATATTTAATAGTGGTTTAAATTTTGAGGACTGCCAAATGAACGGATAAAGCAATTATTTGAACAATATTTTAAAATGATAGCCGACGCGATGGTGCAAACTCTGGAAGAATTAGCGTTATTTGAGCGTTATTTGTACTGCAGTACACCACCAGCCAGAAACAAGAGGGTTGCCATGCGCCACCGCCTGCACCAGACATTCATGGTATGAAGATGATCTGATAAAAAGATCGAAACCGGTCACCATATTAAATAAGATATGCGATCAAGACTATTTCCAATTTATTTAGGCTGAACAGTGTCGAAAACCATTGTTGTCGTAAACTTAAAAGTTTGATCGTGGTTTTTTCAAAGTAGAGCACCTGTGTAAGATTACTGACTCTCATTGATGCGCGATCGTCATGGCTAGGCACTGACAGCTGGTAATGAGATAGTGAGCGTATGTTGCCAATACATTATGTTCTCGGGATACCAGAAGACTTATGAGGAAAATCCCACAGGTGAAAGATCGAGTTGCAAAAAGACGTTGAAGTTGAATGTGATGCGAAATCACCCATACCCATAATTTTAGTTCATGTTCTTAATGTAAGAGGAATAATGATTTAAGTGCTTTTTTGAGCCTTAGATAAACAGCACAGTATTTATTTATCGCCGGCCGAAGTGGCCGTGCGGTTAAAGGCGCTGCAGTCTGGAACCGCAAGACCGCTACGGTCGCAGGTTCGAATCCTGCCTCGGGCATGGATGTTTGTGATGTCCTTAGGTTTAACTAGTTCTAAGTTCTAGGGGACTAATGACCTCAGAAGTTGAGTCCCATAGTGCTCAGAGCCAGCCATTTATTTATCCATTCATTATACTCCAGTTTCTTGGTAATAACAATGCACCATTACAGATGAAATTCAGATTAACGTAATCATTTTGAATGTGCCTTTGTCTTAAATTTAATGTTTAGTCGATTTCGTTTTTATTTTTATTTTTTATTCCTACTACTATCAGTCTAACGTTTCAGTGACTACCTGTGCGCTAGTTACATCCGGTTTTCCTAAGGCAACTTTTCCCATTCTCAGTTCGGACCCCTTTACTGTCACAGGAAAAAATCTTAGGTTTTCATTACGTTAAATTTGGTTTTACTAATTCTATTACTATTTCTGTCGTTTCGTTGTGTTAGCTCAGTTAAATCAACTATAACTACAACTACATATTGAACAACTATCACTACTAGAAATATTAGTAGGATACCACCCCATGATCGTACTACAGAACCAACTAGAACTGAAACTTATGCTGCTTGCATTATATTTCTGCTTCGATTACGTTTGATTCGTCTGGGTCGCTCACTGTCGGAGCACAAGAACAGTTAATTAATATTTTGTCTCATGTCGCTGCATTTGTTTTCTCTTCGCGGTAGCCTGAGACACACAAATACACACACACACACACACACACACACACACACACACACACACACACACACACACACGCACACTATCCTATTATTGGAGAGTATCGTACTTATTTACTTACTTATTGGCCGGTGCTATAGTCCTTGTAGAACATTGGCCTCCCTTGTCACTTTCCTCCATTCTTCTCTGTCCACAGCTTTCCTTCTCCAATTCCTGATTTTGTGATCCTTCTCCATATCATCAAGCCACTTTTTCCTGAATCTCCCTCTTCTCTTTCTCCCTTCAGGCTTTCCTATAAACACTTCCTTAACACTTAGCGTTTCTGGAATTCTCTGAGCATGCCCAACCCACAGTACCCTTCTTCCTTGCTTGATTTTCACTACCATATTTATCTGTCCAAAAGTGCTTGTAGTTTTGCATTTGTCCTTATTCTCCAGTTTCCTTCTTCACTTACTGTCCCAAATATCTTCCTCAAAATCTTCTTTTCCCATATCAACAACCAGCCTTCCGCCTTTGTGACCATCACCTAGCTTTCCGAACCACACATTAACACAGGACTTAATACAGTAAAATGTATTTGGATTTTTGTATTCCTGCTAAGATTTATGGTCTTGCCACTTGTTATCCTTTCTTGAATTTCTGCTACCGTCCTGTTATCTTATGTTATTATCGAGCATAGTGACTTAAACTTTCCACTCTTTGGTACCATTTCCCATTTATTTTTATTGAAGTCAGGATCTCCCATCACCACATATTTTGTTTTCTCTGTATTAAACTCCCAGTGCTGACATCAGCGCTGCTCCTTCCAGTGCAGTGTAATTATCCTTCAAGGGTTTGATATTCCTAGCAATTAATGCTTTGTCTTCAGCGTATGTCACCTCCTGGACCTGCCGGCTAAATAGTGTTTGTTGACATTTTCCGAATTATGTTCTCTACTGCTAAGTTAAAGAGTAGCGCAGAGATCGCATCTGTTCCGCAGCCGCCCCGCCCATGGACCTCTCCCGACAACTCTTGCTCTGTTTTGTCCTTGCAAACCGTTGCTTTCAAGGCCGTTTTGGTCAGCCTCACTAATTTTAGTGGGATTCTAAAATCCTTCATACTTTATAGAATCTTATCCCTCTGAAGGCTGTCGCATGTTTCTTTAAAGTTTATGTACAATTGATGCAGTTGCTTGTCATATTCATAAAATTTCTCTGGCTCTTGTCTCAGTAAAAAAGAGTCTGGTATATTGAGGATCTATTTTTTCTGTAACCAGCCCGATAATCCCCCAGTATCATTTCGCCCAGGTGATCTAGCCGAGAGGTTAAGATGTTACTGGACACCTGATAGGTTGTATCTAAGCGAGTAATCCCGTGATAATTACTGCACTCTGCCTTATTGCCTTTCTTATGAGATAGATTATTCCCATTTTCAATCCTTAGGCATTTCTTCCTTTATCCATATTTCCTTTATTAATTCATTAACAGCCATCTCCATCTTATTTCCCCCAAACTTTAATGATTCGACCTCTGTGTAGTCTTCTCTCACTGCTTTATTATTCTTTAAGTTTTTTATTGCATTCTTCACTTCCTCTACGTCTGGTGGTTCGATTTCCTTCCGCTTCTATTTCTAATTACAAGTTCCGTCCCTCCTCAGCCTCATTCAAGGTTTCCCCTCTGTTCTCTCCCCCCTTTCTTTCAAGTAATTCAGCAAAATACTCCTGCCATTTCTCCAAAGCTTCGCTTTTATATTCAATTAGATTTCCATTTTTGTCTTTGCTCTCGGCTGGAATCCTTTCATTTCTGTAAATCTTTTAAAGAACTTTCGTATCTCATTATTATTCCTCATTTCGTCCAAGTGCTCTATCTTTCTCCTTTCGCACTACATAAGTTACCTGCCCTCTTTCTCTTCTCTCTATCATCTTCCACTACGTGTCTTGCTTTCCTTTGCAGTATTCTTTGCCTCTCTTCATTTCTAGATTGTATTACCAGTGAGCATACCTTGTCAAACCACTTCACTGCTCTTTGGTATTCTGCCCTCCCCATTACTTCTTCTGCGGCGAGAGACTTGGCGCCTGTAGGTAGGCAACCACTAGGCATACCCAGTTCGGCATATCTACTAGGAGGCGTAAAGAATGACTCACGTGTTTTTTCTGTGTAAGTACATTTTTAAAGTGTTCAACAACCGCCGCACTAACAGTATTGACGAACTGGGAGGGTCCTAGAAGGACCCTTCGGCAATTCATTCATGCATGTGTCAATGTCGCACCCCTCTAGGATCATGCCACCTTCAAATTTCATCGAATGGCTTTGAACAGCCCCTTGTGCTTGGTTCCCATTCTGTATACAAACGTAAAAATTACGGTCGCATTGCAACTCCAAGTGGGTGTGATTACATTCAGTGGGGTTGATACCTCACGATGTCTCTACAGAAGGGCTGAAGAGACCGTGAAGTGTCAGCAGCGTCAAGGATTATCACGAATGTTGTCCTGGTACTCACTGCACTAAGAACTGTCGTTTTCAACTGAAAAATGTGTTCAGATCAACCTGTCATTGACGTCCTTTATGCTGCTCCTGACACATTCTCGTGTCGGTTCTGAGTAGTGCTACGACTGAAATATTTTCCTCTGCCACACGTAAGAAAACACTTGATTCTAATGGGGAGTGTCGTGGTGCTAACCTCCGTCGCGGACGCGTCATAAGAAGGGGTAAAATGTGGGTAAGAGGGGTAGCGACGACCTTACCATCGCTTGCTACGTTCACGGTGGCGTTTGGCAGAATTGTAGTAAAATTTGGTGCCAGTGTGACGTCCTTAACCCGTCTCACACCTTACGTGAACTTTTGAGCTCTGGTCTCTTTTCCGCGTGTTTCTCACAGTTTGAAGCGCCGCCGAGCCTGCGCTTGATGTCGCAAGGCTCACTCTCTTTTGTACCATTACAGACGAAGGTTGTAGGCACCTTTGAGCCAAATATCAAACTTATATATCGCAGTGGGAAATAATTACAGGGTTTCGAAACTGAGTTTCGAAATAACAAGCGCTTAATCATTACATGCCAGTTCGAGTGGCTCATGTGACAATCACATCAATCCTTGTAAAAAAAAGCACTCCATCTTCAGGCCACGAGTGGCCTACCGGGACCATCCGACCGCCGGGTCATCCTCAGAGGAGGATGCGGATTGGAGGGGCGTGGGGTCAGCACACCGCTCTCCCGATCGTTATGATGGTATTCTTGACCGAAGGCCGCTACTATTCGGTAGAGTAGCTCCTCTCTTGGCATCACGAGATTAAGTGCACCCTGAAAAATGGCAACAGCGCATGGCGGCCTGGATGGTTACCCATCCTAGTGCCAGCCACTCCCAGCAGCGCTTAACTTCGATGGTCTCATGGGAACCGGTGTATCCACTGCGGCAAGGCCGGTGCCACATCAATCCTTGTATTTGTAGTAATGTGTGAAACATCTTTCTACAAAACAATATGGGATATGCTACATAATCTTTGTCCTGGTTCCGTCTTCCTCTTAGCACATCATACACGCCTTCTTGTTTCACCTGCAGTTGGCAGATGGTCCTCAGTAGTCGCCATAGATTTGTACACACCACTTGAGCACCCAGGAGCTCTTCTTGTTTTGACAGCTGCACCTTTACTTCCAGTGCTATCATTTACTCTGTAAGTCGGATAATACAGTCAATAAATGCCATCTTTTACGGCGAGAAATCTAGCGAGCAGTGACGGAGCAACCTATATGCGCAAACTGTAATTATAATAATTCTGCAAACCATTAGCAGGCTTCCATTTTCCAGTGGAAGACTGATACATAGCACTAACATGCGAAAAATTAACACTGATTCTTTCATAACTTATCGTGGGACACATCTGAGTCAATGGTAGTGGAAGGATTAAGGTAAATCCCTTGAAAGAGCACGGCGATACCCTAGCTCTCTTCCTCCCTTTCTTCTTCAGTGCTCTTGTGCCCATCTGAATTTACTGTCTTGAAACAGAGCTAAACGACCGTACAGCAAGTAGGACACTAGTTAAATGAAGTGAGAAGCCTTTTGTTTGCTACAGCCAGATGGAAGGCGAGCCGTTCTGTGGCTTCTACCGCTTCCGGGAGCCGCTGCTGCTTGTGAGGGACGCCGATCTGGCGAGGACGATGCTCGTCAGGGACTTCACGTCGTTCCATGACAACAGCTTCCACGTCGACGAGAACCTCGATCCGTTGTTCGCGAGGAATCCATTCTTTCTTAAAGGTGAAAAGTAAGTATCGCCTACAAAATAATGCGTTTGGCTGAATGTCTTGTAAATCAGAATGCTTCAAGTTAAAGGGAAACATGGATAACTATGTATTTCATTGCGCTTTTAATTCTTTTCTTTAATCTAATCACACACTGAGGTGTCCAAATGTCCAAATGTCCCAGTGTGTGTGAAATCTTATGGGACTTAACTGCTGAGGTCATCAGTCCCTAAGTTTACACACTACTTAACCTAAATTATCAAAAGGACAAACACACACACCCATGCCCGAGGGAGGACTCGAACCTCCGCCGTTACCAGCCGTACAGTCCATGAGTGCAGCGCCTTAAACCGCTCGGCTAATCCCGCGCGGCTCACTTAAGTCGTGGGATACCTCCTAATATCGTGTCGAACCTCCTCCTGGTCAGCGTAGTACAGCTACACGACGCGGCACAGACTCAACAAGTTGTTAGCAGAAATACTGAGCCATGCTGCCTATATAGCCTGTCCATAATAGCGAAAGTGTTGCCGGTGCAGAATTTTGTGCACGAACTGGCCTCTCGATTATGTCCCATACATGTTCGATGGGATTCATGTTGGACAACCTGTGTGGCCAAAGCAGTCTCTCGGATTGTCCAGAATGTTCTTGAAACAGGACGTGAATAATTGTGGCCAGGTGACATGGCGCATTGTTATCCATAAAAATTCTATTGCTGTATGGCAGCAAATGGCCTCCAGGTACCCGAACATGACCATTTCCAGTCAATGATCGGTTCAGTTGGACCAGAGGAGGGAGTCCGTTCCATGTAAACACAGCTCACACCGTTATGGAGTCACCGACAGCTGCCGGCCGCGGTGGTCTAGCGGTTCTGGCGCTGCAGTCCGGAACCGCGGGACTGCTACGGTCGCAGGTTCGAATCCTGCCTCGGGCATGGATGTGTGTGATGTCCTTAGGTTAGTTAGGTTTAAGTAGTTCTAAGTTCTAGGGGACTTATGATCTAAGATGTTGAGTCCCATAGTGCTCAGAGCCATTTGAACCATTTGAACCGCCAGCTTGCAAAAACAATGCCTTGTTGACAACCGATGTCCATGGCATCGTAGGGTCTGCTCCACATTCGAACTCTACAATCAACTCTTACCAACTTTAACAGGGCGTCATCTGACCAGGCCATGGTTTTCCAGTCATCTACTGTCCAATCGATAAGGCCACGAGCCCAGGAGAGGCGCTGCAGGCGGTGTCGTGCTGTTAGCAAAGGCACTCTCGTCAGTCGTCTGCTGTCACAGCCCATTAACATAAAATTTCGCCACATTGTCGTAACGGATACATTCGTCGTACGTCAAACATTGATTTCTGCGGTTATTCCACGCAGTGTTGCTTGTCTGTTAGCACTGACAGCTCTACGCAAACGCCGCTGCTCTCGGTCGTTAGGTGCAGGGTGTCTGACACTGCTTTGTCCATGGCGCGTGGTAACGCCTGAAATATGGTATTCTCGACAGAATCTTTATACTGTGGATTTCGGAATACTGAAATGCTTAACGATTTCCGAAGTGGTGTGTCTAATGCGTCTAACTCCAACTATCATTCTGCGTTCATTGTCTGTTAATTCCCATCGTGCTGCCATAATCACGTCGTAAACCTTTTCACATGAACCACGTGAGTACAAATGACGACTCCGCCAATGCACTGCCCTTTTATATCTTGTGTATTACTATACTACAACCATCTGCATACGTTCATATCGGTATCCCATCACTTTTGTCACCTCGGTCTATATTCGGGCCTTCAAACTTTCTCTTAATTCAGACCTGGATTTTACACATACACTGTTCTTTTACATCATAGTTAATTATGAAATGACAATTTCATTATGATAAATACAGGCTGATTACAAAATAATGGTTCATAGGGTTTGGATGAATGTATTTTTCAAACTGTTACATAAAAGTAATGAATGACGCGTTGTTGCACAGTGCCTTGTTGACAACCGGTGTCATTGATAATGATGTGCAAGACATCCCGCAACAAGCTCCCCTTGTATTACACGACCAACATCTGTGCGGAAAAAAAGTTCGACCCATACACGTTCGAACATGTCCCTATCAAATATTCACCAGCACAGTAATGATGCGATTATGGAATTCAGTCAATGTTGTCGGCAAAGGTGGTACGTAAACATTGTTTCACATATCGCCAAAGAAAAAAAATGACAAATTGCAAGATCAGGAGGCCTTGGGGGCCTCCTGATGACTTACAATTCACCCTCAGCACAGTGACCAATCCCCCACTTTGGAAGTTCCTTGTACAGATGGCGACGCGCTAGTCTACAGCAATGAGACGGAGTTCAGTCTTGTTGTAATAAGACGTTTGGGATATCCGCTGTTAGTTTAGGAAGCCACCCCCTTTGCAACATTTGTAGATACATTATACCTGGTACAGTTTTCCCCAGGAAAAAAGTAGGCCACCACACTGTGCTACGTGAAACAGCATAGAAGACATTTATCTTTTGAAAATCACATTCAGTTTTCATTGTAATACTGTGATGTGCCTCACCCCATACGCGGACGTTGCGACGATTCACTTGACCGTTTACGTGGAATTTCGTCTCAGCACTGAACCCGTATTGGGGGGGACGTCATCTTCTATTGCTCCCTGTAGAAGTTCAAAATGCGGTGCAGTCGCTTTGCCATATGCGATACGGTTTCTGATTCAACTGTTCAACTGCTTATGCAGAATCTCCACCAGAGTCGGTTGCGGAATGCCCAGTTCGCGATTTTCAGGAGCAGTAGGTTTCTTGACTGCGTAGAAACGCCTCTTGTACACTTTCCACTGTTTGAACTGCAACAGCCCCGCGAGGTAGCCGAGCGGTCAGGGGCGCCTTGTCACGGTCCGCGCGGCTCCCCCCGTCGGAGGTTCGAGTCCACCCTCAGGCACGGGTGTGTGTGTTGTCCTTAGCGTAAGTTTAGATTTAATAGTGTGTAAGCTTAGGGACCGATGACCTCAGCAGTTTGGCCCCGTAAGACTTTACCACAAATTTCCAAATTTCAACTGCAGCACCTGGTGTCCGGAGTTTCTGCTGTTACAGAGGCAACCTTTATTCTTGAATTGTCGATACTACCGCAGAATCCTTTATTGGGTTGTAAATGTAAGAATTCGAACGTGAGCAAATTGTTAGTGCTCGAATGGTGGATGGATCAGTAACCGCGGTAATTGCAGTATTTGGTGTTTCAAGAGGCACTGATTCGAAGATTTATACCGCCTACAGCGAAAGCGAAAGAGACATCATCCTCTAAGTAACAACGCGGACTAAAGTGCGTGAGACAGACGCCCGCTGATGATCATGACGAAAAAATCAGACCAAGACAGCTACAGCAGTCACTACAGAACTCAATGCCCCCTCGTGAATCCTGTCAGCATTAAAACAACGCGGATGGAGGTTTATATGCAGGGAACTGCAGAGTGAGGTGAAATTCCAAAACTATTCATAAGTGATGCAAATGCCTGCAACAGGAAAACATGGTGCCGAAGCCATAAGACCTGGGCTGTGAAGCAATGGATGAAAGTCATTAGGTCAAATGAGTCTTATTTTACACTGTTCAGGTTTTTGGCCGAATTTACATGCTAGGAGCAAAACAGAGGAAAGTCCACTGGACCTGACGCGAAACCAATTCGATTCTACACAGAGTGCGCGAAAGAAATTGCCCCCCTTCTGTCAGCCGTGTACCGTAAGTTTCTGGAACAACGGAAGGTTCCAAATGATTGGAAAAGAGCACAGGTACTTCCAGTTTTCAGGAAGGGTCATCGAGAAGATGCACAAAAGTATAGGCCTATATCTCTGACACAGATCCCTTGTAGAATTTTAGAACATGTTTTTTGCTCGCGTATCATATCATTTCTGGAAACCCAGGATGTACTCTGTAGGAATCAACATGGATTCCGAAAACAGCGATCGTGTGAGACCCAAATCGCCTTATTTGGTCATGAGACCCAGAAAATATTAGATACAGGCTCCCAGGTAGATGCCATTTTCCTTGACTTCCGGAAGGCGTTCGATACAGTTCCGCACTGTCGCCTGATAAAATAGGAGCCTACGGAATATCAGACCAGGTGTGTGGCTGGATTGAAGAGTTTTTAGCAAACAGAACACAGCATGTTGTTCTCAATGGAGAGACGTCTACAGACGTTAAAGTAACCTCTGGCGTGCCACAGGGGAGTGTTACGGGACCATTGCTTTTCACAATATATATAAATGACCTAGTAGATAGTGCAAGAAGTTCCAAGCGCCTTTTCGCGGATGATGCTGTAGTATACAGAGAAGTTGCAGCATTAGAAAATTGCAGCGAAATGCAGGAAGATCTGCAGCGGATAGGCACTTGGTGCAGGGAGTGGCAACTGACCATTAACATAGACAAATGTAATGTATTGCGAATACATAGAAAGAAGGGTCCTTTATTGTATGATTATATGATAGCGGAACAAACACTGGTAGCAGTTACTTCTGTAAAATATCTGGGAGTATGCTTAGGGAACGATTTGAAGTGGAATGATCACATAAAATTAATTGTTGGTAAGGCGGGTGCCAGGTTGAGATTCATTGGGAGAGTCCTTAGAAAATGTAGTCCATCAACAAAGGAGGTGGCTTACAAAACACTCGTTCGACCTATACTTGAGTATTGCTCATCAGTGTGGGATCCGTACCAGGTCGGGTAGACAGAGGAGATAGGGAAGATCCAAAGAAGAGCGGCGTGTTTCGTCACAGGATTATTTGGTAAGCGTGATACCGTTACGGAGATGTTTAGCAAACTCAAGTGGAGGACTCTGCAGGAGAGGCGCTCTGCATCGCGGTGTAGCTTGCAGTCCAGGTTTCGAAAGGGTGCCTTCCTGGATGAGGTATCGAATATATTGCTTCCCCCTACTTATACCTCCCGAGGAGATCACGAGTGTAAAATTAGAGGTTCGAGCGCGCACGGAGGCTTTCCGGCAGTCGTTCTTCCCGCGAACCATACGCGACTGGAACGGGAAAGGGAGGTAATGACAGTGGCACGTAACGTGTCCTCCGCCACACAACGGTGGGTGGCTTGCGGAGTATAAATGTAGATGCAGATGTAGAACATGGAGGGAGTTAGGTAATGATTGGGCAGACATATCGTGGTATTCGATGAGACCCAAGGTTACTCTGCAAGTCCGTATTACTTCAAAGGACTATGTGACCATTTCGACTGATTTTCACATGGTACAGTGTTTATTCTCCATTGGTGAGGCTATGTTCCAAAACTACTGGACGCCTGTTCACACAGGTCGCATTGTCCAGGACTTGATTCGTGAGCACCAAAATTAATTTCCGCGTCTTCCCTGGCTACAGCAGTCACCAGATCTCAGTATCATGGAGCCATTGTGGCCTGCCATGGAGAGACGGCTCCGTGATAGCTATTCACCCCCTTCGCCTTGACATGAACTTGCCACTGTTTTGCAGGAAGAATGGTATAAGATTCCCTCGAAATCCAAACAGAACCTGTATTTATGTATTCCGAGGCGACTGGAATCTGTTTTAAATGCCAACATTTTCCCAGCGACATATTGGGAACGATAACGTGTTGTGTTCTTGGTGTTTCTATATTTTTGTCGAACCCCCCTGTACGTCTAAGTGTACAGCTGATGCCTTCGGACTTCTGATGCTGTACAAAGTTTGTCTTTACAGCATTATGTTACGAAGCGAAGACGTGCCAGCACTGTATTAAGAGGCGCGGCTGTTTACAGGTGGAGGAAGCTACGGTCGCAGCTGAGTCCGTCCTTCACGGCGAGCCGCCTGAAGCCGATGTTCCTGCTGATGAAGGAGGTGTGTGACGACCTGGTGCGGGTGCTCAAGGACCACTCCAAGGCTAGCGGAGGTAGCTTCAGTAACTGCTACAGTGTTCAGTCTTTCATTTTCTGTGTAATGACGCCCTATTTTCAAATTCGCATCACGATTCACATCTCACATATGGCTGGAGCTTTCAGGAAATAGCCTAGCTGCGCCAAACTCTGTTGATGTCAGATTGAAAGGTGTGTGTGTTTGGAAAGAAGCGTAAACTACCCTCATAGTTAGTAAAAAATGAACCCTAAAACTATGAAGATATTCAAAATTAAATATCTGATGTTCAAGAGAAAAAAGTAGCAACGAGATTTGACTCGAAAATTGTATACGAAAAAGTCACACAACTCAGGCTTTCATAAATTCGCCGCAGCAGAGGGAACTGTGGGCCTGAATATCTTAATATGGTTCATGAATGAATTCCTTCGCGAGTGGAATACTTCCAAGATGTGTTAGCCGTTTTCGCTTTTAGTGCCCAGGAGTGTGCAGTCTCCTCAGTAACAGAATGATCATTTAACAAGACATTGACTTCCTGTCGTGCACATTGCACTGATTAGCCAGAATATTATGACCGCCTACCGCGTCGTGGGATGGAAGCAATGAGGCCTTGGTAGGTCGCTGGAGGAAGTTGGCACAACACACACACACACACACACACACACTCACAAGTCACCTAATTTCCATAAATTCCGGGGAGGGGGACGTTGAGCTCTGTCGCCACATTCAATTACGTCCCAGATGTGTGCGATAGAGTTCAGATCTGGCTAGCACATCAATTGGAACTCGCCACTGTGTTCCTCGAACCATTCCATCACAACCATGGCCATCTGCAATGGTTTATCTCGCGCTTACATTAGTCTGTGATACTGCAATGTTGATCACTTAAATATGTTACCTAGACAAATGTATTCGCGGTATGTCATTACTGTACATTAATTACTTTTTGATGTTGAAATTTTTTTTCCGTCAGTGTAAAAATCAAAGAAGGAAACTGTAGATAATAGCAATGCAGAATATACTAGGTTGCTAACACAAAATCTATACACATCTTCATCTACGTGATTACTCTGCTATTCACAATTAAGTGCCTGGCAGAGGGCTCAGTGAACCTACTTCAAGATGTCTCTCTAGCGATCCACTCTCGAACGGCGCGCGGTAAAAGCGAACACTTAAATTTTTCTGTGCGAGCTCTGATTTCTCTTATTTTATCATGATGATCATTACTCACTATGTAGGTGGGTGCTAACAGAATGTTATCGCAATCGGAGGATAAAACTGGTGATACAAATTACATGAGAAGATCCCGTCGCAACGAAAAACGCCTTTGTTTTAGTGACTGCCACTTCAATTCACATATCAAGTCTGTGGAACTATCTCAACTATTATTTCGCGATAATACAAAACGTGCTGCCCATCATTGAACTTTTTCGATGTCATCCGTCAGTACCACCTGATGCGGATCCCTCATCGCACAACAGTGAGCCACAATAGGCCGGACAAGCGTATTGTAAGCAGTCACTTTACAAGATCTGTTGCATCTTGTAAGTGTTCTGCCAATGAACCGCAGTCTTTGGTTTGCTCTACCCACAACACTATTCATCCCTAAGTATTTAGCTGAATTTACAGCCTTCACGTTTGAGTGGCTTATAGCGTAATCGAAATTTAACGGATTTTATTTACTACTCATGTGAATAACTTCACACTTTTATTTAATCAGGGTCAATTGCCACTTTTCGCACCATACAGATGTCGTATCTAAATCATTCTGCAATTCGTTGTGGTCATATGATGACTTTACAAGACGGTAAATGACAGCATCAGATAAACAATCTAAGACTCGTATGTCTCGTATGTAGTTTATATAGATCAGTAACAATAGAGGGCCTATAACACTTCCTTGGGGAACTCCGGATATTACTTCTGTTTTACTAGATGACTTTCCGTCTATTGCTACGAACTGTGACCTTTTCGATAGGAAATGACGAGTCCAGTCGCACATCCACAGGCACGCAGTTTAGTTAGAAGACGCTTGTGAGAAACGGTGTCTGTAAATCTAAAAATATGGAATAAATTTGATATCCCCTGTCGATAGCACACATTACTTCATGAGTATCGCTACGGTCGCAGGTTCGAATCCTGCATCGGTCATGGATGTGTTTGATGTCCTTAGATTAGTTAGGTTTAATTAGTTGTAAGTTCTAGGCGACTGATGACCTCAGAAGTTAAGTCGCATAGTGCTCAGAGCCATTTTATGAGTATAAACACCTAGTTGTGTTTCACAAGAATGATATTTTCTGAATCCGTGGTGACTATGTGTCAATAAATCGTTTTCTTCGAGGTAATTCATGATGTTCCAAAATCCTACTGCAAATCGACGTTAGTGATAATTGGCCTGTAATTTAGCGGATTACTCCTATTCCTCTTTTTGGGCATCGGTGTGACGTGAGAAATTTTCCAGTCTTTAGTTGCGGATCTTTCTGTGAGCGAGCGGTTGTATGTAATTGCTAAATATGCAGCTATTGTTTCAGAATAATCTGAAAGGAACCTGACTGATATACAATCTGGACCGGAGGCCTTGCCTTTATTAAGTACTAATGACCTCAGCAGTTGAGTCCCATAGTGCTCAGAGCCATTTGAACTTTATTAAGTGGTTTAAGCTGCTTTGTTACACCGAGGATATCTACTTCTATGTTTCTCATCTTTGTTCTTGATTGGAATTCTTCCACCAACTGTATTTAATCTATCCTTTATGAACACTGTTTGATCGTTCGAATAAATTTCGGCTGAACTTATTTCCGGCTTTAGCCAACTTTCCGTACCTATAACTACTCGAGCTCCAGTGCTTTCTATTAGGGCTTAGAGTTCTGGTTATTCCCCAACACAGCTACGACAATTTACAACTATTATATCGATCGTTTCTACAACTACATTGCTCTGTTTTACCTGCCCCCTTTTATACGGACGCCCTTTCTGTGGTTTTCTGAGACCCTCCAACCTAAAAAATCGCCCAGTCCGTTCCACACAGTAGCCGCTTTCTGTGTGTAGTGGACTCCTGACCTATAAAGCGGAGCTCGGAAACACACCACCCGATGGCGCAAGTCAATGAATCTGTATCCTACACGGTCCCAGAACCGCCTGAGTCTCTGATTCGGACCCTCCACTCGGCACTGCACCAAAGCACCACAGTCGCTTCTATCGTCGATGCTGCAGTTGGTAGCTCCACCTTAATTTCACAAGCAAGACTGGCAATCTTTACTATTTCCGTTAGCCGTCCGAAACCAGAGAGAATCTGCTCCCATCCAAAGCTACACACGTCATTGGCACCAACGTGAGCCACCACCTGCAGTTGGCTGCACACTGGTTGTATAAAGTACGTTTTGCACGATTTATTATGTTTTTTAAAGCTGCTAATGTTGCAGTAATTAAAATCATCCGTAATTCAATTATATTCTTGTTATAAGACAACTGACTGCAGAATGTGGAAGGAATTTCCAGCTACAGTGATATGACATTTTGTTTGTGCAGCCTTACATACCACCCCACATAGAGCAGTTTTGTTGAACACAGTTCAGCCATATGCCCGGAGACAGTATAATTTATTGTTATGAAAGTGGGTAACAGCGCTGCCACACCCAGTTCTTCGTAAAAGTGTTTTCTGTATCTGCTCTTTTGAAATGTCTTTAATGTCAACTATCATATGTGTATTAGGATTTGTTACCTTCTATTATCATGAACTTGATTGATGAGCTCCTGTGTGACGATTTTAACTGCCTAGATGGTATGTTCTTGAAATTCCATTTTCGTGCAACTGCATTTGACATAATAAATACAAAAATAAATAAATAGTTCTAATATCAGCACAAAGATAGCGTGAAATTGATGCAATTTGGCTTTCATAAGTTCATCTGTGGACCTCATCAAATGAAATCGTTGATTACAAACGAAACTTTTGTGTTTTGCTATTGCACACGTCACGCTAAACACTTCAGACCGCTCCCAACAAACAATATTGCGTTGTATCCATCTGTAGTTTTCAATAAAAGCTGTACAGCTTACATGTACTGTCACGGTGTGACGAAATGCTCCTCTATTATACATAAATTTTTTTGATACGAACTGTAATTCTCCTTATAACTTTCTGGGTTAGTCAGTTCACAGATCGGAAGAAAGCAAAGGCTTGTCACCTCCAATAGGACTATGCCTAGAAGAGCAAAAAGCTTTTGTGTTGAAGACACCTTTACTTTACTGTTAAAACTTGGTACAACGACTGCTTTAATATACCATTTTATAGATATTATACTCGTATATTAAAGTCCCCCATCGTGTTTTCCTGTCTCTAGATGAAGGTTGATCTCCGGAACCAGTACAGGGAATTCGATACGTTTTTCACTAATACTTAGAATGATTTACGAGGCAAGTTTGTGTATATAATTTATCACTGCTACACCAGAGAAGTGGACGGTCCATGGATACGTAGTACTACTCCTACAAAGTTGGGCGGCTCACTAGTCTTAAAGAAGGTAATGTTATAGATTATGGTAACGATGAGTAACTGTATTACTGATGATGATATTGAAGTTGATGATAATATGGCGATTATCGATCGTTACATTACTTTCTTGCTGAGCTTAGATGTACCTGTTCCTTCCAAATATCCAAAACACTGTCTTTTCATTGCTCTTACTATTATTATTATTTTAATGACTGCATAGAGCCTAACAAATTTTTTTATAATTTACGTTGAGCAGTATCCAGTTTTGCAATCCATGCAGCGTAAATGTTACATTTGTTTCATTAAATGTTACAAAATGCCTGATACCTCTGATTCGACTAGGTGAAATGAACGTATAAAAATTAAAAATGCTTCAGTACGTATCCATATTTGTTCCACTTTATGCACCCAAGTATTTGCTTACCTCATGCAACAGTAGAACTACCGCTTACTGTGCACGGATTACTCGGATTGTTTCCATTGGTACGGTGATGTCCCCCCCCTTCACTGTTAGTGCCACTGATTGTTTTTAATGTTTCAGATGGTGTCGAGGCTCTGGGGATATGTATGCGATACACGACTGACGTAGTTACTTCCTGTGCTCTGGGGATCAAAGGAGGCGCCCTCGATGACCAGAAGTCGGAAATGTTGGAGATGTTCAGCCTGATTTTGGAGCCCAACACCAACAGCTCCATCAGGTTCATGATCACCAGTGCCTGTCCTCGGTTGGCATCACTTTTCCACCTGAGGTACCACCACTAATTCAAAGACGACGTCTTATACAATGACGAAAAAAAGGCAACCTCAAAAAATAATTAATAAAGACAATGAAGTTTGGGGTGCTCATTTGTCTAGGTAACATACTCGTATTTAAGTGATTAAGACTGCGAGATCACAGCTTAATGTAAGCGCAAGAAACGCCATTGCAGTGTGAAACGTACATTAATCATCGGTGTAACCGTCGGAATACTGAGTGTAAGCACGCAAACTTGCATGCATTGTGTTGAACAGGTTTTTTAAAAGAGATGGGGCCCCTCCACGCCCGCACCAACGTGGTGACCAAACCAAAAGTTCTACTGTCACCTCCGTAAACATGTTAGTTGTCTAGTATGTGGATCACAGGATGCTGGGCTGTGATGTTGTCCGTGCGTCTGGGTAAGGCTACGCATTAACACGGTCCATCAGGTGATAGATAGTGGACGAAACGCGAGTGAGGTGCAGGATGTCAGTTGGTAGGGTGTAGTTTCACACCGGTTGCATCTGGTCGGTCAATACAGGGAAAGCTAATGCTGTTTGTGGATGACGCTGGAATTGTCGTCCGATGATGTCCCATATGTACTCGATTGGAGACAGATCTGGTGATCAGGCAGGCCAAGGCAACATGTCAACACTTAGTAGAGCGTGTTGGGCTACAACAGCGGTATATGGGCGAGCGTTATCCTGTTGGAAAACACCCCCTAGAATGATGTTCATGAATGGCAGCACAGAAAGTCGAATCATCAGACTGACGTCACTCAGGGTGCGTGGGATAATCACGAGACTGCTCCTGCTGTCATACGAAATTGCGCCCCACACCACAACTCCAGCTGTAGGTCCAGTGCGTCCAGCACCCAGACAGGTTGGTTGCAGGCCTTCAACTGGCCTAACCAACACACGTCCACCATTGCCACCGATGCAGAACCAGCTTACATCATAAAACACAACGGAACCCCAAACTGCCCTCCAATGGGCTCTCGCTTGACACCACTGACGTCGAACTGGTGGTGGTTCGGGGTCAGTACAATGCACTCTACAGGGTGTCTGGCTCAGAGCTGTCCTTGAAGTAACCGATTTCTGTGAGTCTGTTGAGTCACTGTGGCACAAAACGCAGCAGATGCAACACGAAGCGCTAGAGCCCTACGCCAAATACGGTGATTTTCGCTGTTGGTAGAGCCATGTGACCATCTGCAGCCCAGACTTGTTGCGGCTGCACACTGCCGTGACAACCGCTGGCAGCAGTCATGTACAGTGGCTACATTCATGCCAGGCCTTTCTTCAGTGTCGCAGAAGGAACATATATTCTCGCAGCTCTATTACACCACTTAGTTCAAACTCTGTAAGTGAAGGTAATGTCGTCTTCGTCGCCTCAATGGCAGCCATTGGCAGTTGTGACTAATATCAGCTCCCACGTTCAATCACAAAGTTAAATAACACTCACTATCGTTACAGCATGTATTTAAGGCAAACCTGATTTGCAACCTCATAGCTACTAGAGCCACTCTTATATGACTAGCGCGATGTTTGAATAGACATCATCTTTCAGTGTAGAGAATGCCCACCGACTATCGTTTATGTCGTGCAGCTCCTTCTTAGTGTCGTAGTTTTTTCCGTCAGTTTATGTGTGAGTCTTTGTTTATTAATCATACTGCGTGCACGTCCGATACTGCCTTCAGACTTCGAGGTTATTTTTCTATTTCGTTATGTTAAAGACAGTACAATGGCCCGAACCTATTGTGGTAAACTTTAATTAAGTAAACTTTAAATAAATCTCACTCAGCCCTAAAAACTGGTTATCTAAACTGACGAAAGAAATGAAGCACTAGAATAGGAGGGGGAAACGAAATGAAATTTCACTGTTTGGGAGGCTATGTGATGTTATTGCAGTTATTATAAAATCGAGTCAGAGTTACGAAGGACGTATCAATGCGACATTGCACCGTATTTGTCCTGCATGTATGGGATGAGTATCAGATGACCGTTAAACCCTCTCCTGAGCAAGCTGGGTCCCAAATGTGGTAAATGGTCCTTTAGGTCCTGAATACTGGCAATGGGATGGATGTTATGCCCGCACTGACCCAGCAAATGTTCTGTCTCAGACATATTTGGGGATCTTACCGATTACGGGAGTACCTCAACATCATGCACACGTTTCGTTATGACACATGTTACTGTACGCGTGGACGAACATCGTCCTGATGAAAAATGACACTACGATATTTTCGCATGAGAGGTACCTCGTAAGGACACAGGATAGCGCTAATGCACTGCTGTACCTTTAGAGATCCGCGAATCACTTCCATCCGTGGAAGGCCGGCCGTTGTGGCCGAGCGGTTCTAGGCGCTTAAGCCCGGAACCGCGCTTCTGCTACGGTCCCAGGTTCGAATCCTGCCTCGGGCATGGTTGTGTGTCATGTCCTTAGGTTAGTTAGGTTTAAATAGTTCTAAGTCTAGGTGACTGATGACCTCAGATGTTCCAAGTCCCACAGTGCTCAGAGCCAGCCATCCGTGGAGTGAAACATACGCACCATGACGCCAGGAATAACATTGCTGCATTTCTCCAAAACACTGAAAAACATTGCCAGAATTGGACTTCACCCGCGTCTCCACCACAGTCGACGACGGTCCATTGCTGAGTAGAAGGCGATGTAATTCATAAGCAGTCCGTGCTTCCCGATCGCGGCACTTCTCCAGACGTAGCTGTTTGCGTTGTGATACTAACTACAGCCTACGCGTGGGATGGTAATTCTCCACTCTGGATGCTGCTAGTCTCCGACCAATTGTGTGGGATGACAAAGAACGTTCCGGGGAGTTCATTACTAGTTCTCCAAAAGAAGGTGGTGGTCAGACGTGGTCGACCGGAAATTTGACAATGCCCTCACGTCGCAAAGCAGTCCAACATCGGACCACCGTGATATTCGTTTCCCCATAAATCTGGTAATTGCATGATACAACGAGCCAGCGAAATGGAGACTAGCAATAAGGCCCCTTTCAAACTCTGTAACGTACTGATAACGCTGTCTCAAATGCATACTCAGCACTCCGTGCCCTTCATAGAGATCACAAAATATCTGACACAGTTCGTGTCCTTTGTATACTCTACCAGGCCTGGTAACAACAAAGAAACAACGCCATTGAACTCTGGTGGTGGGTTCTACCTTTCTTAGAGAATTGCAACTCTAATGATTTACATACCTGCCGTTGATGTGTATGTGAACGTATTCTGGGTACTTTACTTTTTGTGTCACGTAGTGTATGTCTTAACTATGATGGCTGCACTTTATCTTGGCAGAAGAACAGGGACCGAACTGGACGTAGACCAGCACTGCCTAAGTCAGGGACTGTAGATACCAGTAGCATTTTTATTGAAATAATATTGATCTTCAGTTGACACTTTATTTTGATACAATTCTGCAGTGTGCAAAATTCTGACAACTGAGCATCATACTACAAAAATACTACGTATCAAAATCGGACATAAAGGAAATGGGATTCTCTGATGTCCCCCAAAGAGTTCAGAAATCAGAGGCACCCCAGTCGACCTCGACTAGCTATGGGACCACCGATCGGTTGATATTAATATCATTGAATCCATAGTTTTAGGGATGTTGTCATTAAAAGTAAGTAGCTAAATATATGGACCTTGAGTAAAACTGCTCATTGATATCATTTATAATTGTACTTTTGTCTCGAAACAGTTAAGCTGTTTGCATGCACACACATTTTTAATGCAGATTGTCTTGTGTAACTTAAATCGTGGGCAATGGCCTTCTCTGCTGTACTAACTCGTAACTTGAATATTTTGTGTAATTCTCTTTTACATTCCAAATTCTATGGAATCTCTATTGCATACCAAACATTTCGGGAGAGACTGATAAAACTGCAGGTGTTTGCACCATGTTTGAATGCATTCATCCAAAAAATTAGGTAAAGAGTGTGACTTGCAATTTTCCTGTATCTAAAATATGTAAACAATACCCATACACACTCACTCACTCGCAAAGACACACACACACACACACACACACACACACACACACACACACACACAAACACACATTTATCCTTCAAAATGGTGACCAAACACTATTGTGAACTCTAAGGCAAGTGCTCCAATGCTATTTGCATATCTAAATAGTTAAAATAAGGTGCTAACTGACAACTGAGATTTAAACTTAAAGCTAGAATGATGATGTAGTAAAAGTAGACTGACTAGGCTTATAACTGCAGAAAATACATATTGGCTAAAATACAACACAAAGCAGACAAACAAACACATACGCCATCTATTGGGGGAATGTAATTAATTCCACTATTTAGGCTTATTCTTTGTGTAAGATACAATGCACATTCAGTTTCACTATGTCCACATCTAAATTGCTCTATGATGCTTGTCAAATGTTGCAGTTTTATTTCCACATCTAAAATATGCAAAGAATGTTGACGTTTCAATTTTATGCCGTCTCTTGGTGGTTCGTAGAACGAGTTGTCAGCACTTGACGTTTTAGAAGAATTTCGGAGACAATGACTTCATCCTGATGATGTATCATTTGTTGTGACGTCAGCAGCGTAAAATGCATCATGAAAAGAAAGACATACTAGCATTAGCATGTTGGAAAAAAGAAATAAATAAAGTTGTCCTGTTCCCAGATAATGTTGGCGAGTCTGACCGTCATTGGCCATTGTGAGTAGAAGCCAGCGGCAGTCTTCCGAAAATAAGAGGCACAGAGTGGACGATCGTAACAGTTTATTTCGGATCTTGAGGGAGGTAGCGTGTTTGTTGTAAGCATAGTCATAGTACAGTTCACAATTAATTGCCTTTTTCACTACTTCTTAACATACTGTTGATTACTTCGTATCACGTAGTTGTTTATTAACTATTTTAAAAAACATAAGCTAATGGCAGTCACCCTGCAAATAATCTTTATTGTACCACACAACAGTATGCAGAGTAACTGCGATCATCCTGAAAAGTATCATTCCCCACCCTGTAAACAGACCATCACTGTCCTAGGAGAAATGTTACTCACCCTGGGGGAACGGTGACCACCCAGTTGGAATGGTGGCCGACCAAAGGGAACGTTGATCACCCTTCAAAATGACCATCTTATGTCTTCCCCTGCCCCCATTGAGAATGGTAGTTACCCTATAAAATGGGCATAATTTGCCCAGTGAAGAATGTTGGTCATCCAGGGGGAATGGTAATCACTCAAGTGGAATGGTTATCACCCTTTAAAATGACCATCATTGTCCAAGGAGAAATGCTGGTTACCCAAGGGGAATGGTGGTAACCTAAGGGGAATCGTGGCCTTCCTGTAAAATCACCACCATTTGTCCACACTGGGAAAGAGGTCCTCTGGAGGAATGGCAATCACAGAGGGGAACTAGTAGCCACCCTATGTACTGAATATTACTGTCACAGAGGAAGTAGTTAATACCATGTAAATTGAACATCGTTCTTCACCCTTTAAAGCGACCATCATTTCCCACCCTGTACACTGACCATTATTCTTCACCCAGTAAACAGACGATCATTGCTCTAAGCGATATTTTGGTCACCCAGGGGACAGCCAAGGGGAATGTTGATGACCGTTTGAAATGACCATAATGTGACCTCCCCCACTTCCACGAAGAAAGATAGTCACTCTATTAAACGACCATCATTTGGCCCAGTGAAATAATGTTGGTCAACCAGAGGGAATGTTAAAGGGGAATGGTGATCAGCCTTCAAAATGACCATCATTGTCCAAGAGGAAATACTGGTCCCCTAAGGCGAACGCTGGTCTTCCTGTAAAATCACTACCATTTGTCCACAGAAGGAATGGTTGTCACCCTACAGGAATGGTAGTCCTTCAGAGGAAACGGTTGTCACCTTGTAAACTGACTGTCATTGTCCCAGAGGAAATAGTGCATACCACGTAAACCATCATTTTCCACCCTGTAAACTGACCATCATTGTCTCGTACAATAATATGCTGGGTATTGGTGGTCTTTCACATATGCATCTACTGCCTTGTCGTAAAATTTCATCTCACATTTGTGCACAAAACACCAAAAACTGTATATAGTGTTTCCACCTCTGCCTCATCATCATCATAATCAGTAAATTTCAACCATCTGACCTATATGTGACAGTAAATATCCTCTGTCTCTCTGTAATGTTTATTTTAATGTAATAACGTTGTAATATATCATAGATGGAATTAAAAAAATACAGATTTTCCTCAGTAGCTGACATTATCTCTTGGATTTATACACCACAGTAAATTTCCAGGTAACAAAATTATAATACAGAGGGAATGAAAGGAATTTAGTTTTTCACAGTAGCTGACATCTCTTCCAGTAGCTGACATGCGTTCCAGTAACTGACATTTTCTTAGAGAAAGAAGGTTACAGCAAATCATGTAAAACTGTGTTATACAGAAACTGACAGCTTATTTTACCACACTGAAACTTAAAATATTTATGAGGATATCAGGAGTGATACTCATACATGAACTGATACTTAAAGTTTCCCTGTAAATAACAGGAACATTCCTCAGCATAAGAGAGAAGTTAGGTTAATGAAAGATGAATTGAATGTTGAACCTGTTACCAAATTTGTTGGTCTATCAGGAAAAATGCATAATTTTAAGACAAAGTCTATTTACTTCGCTAATTCTTCTAGACATGTGCACATTAGGTTGAAAGTTAGCCCAGCAGTAGCGTTCATGTGTGTTTTACAATGTTGTAGAACCAATTTTTTTATGAATTTAAATTCATGTCAGACTGTGGTATTCAACTAACATGCAATTTGTTTTATTAGTGTCGATAAACAGCCTGTGTGTGTTTTAATAAATTATATAGATAATTTAGATGTGGAAATACGTAACTTTAAGGTCGATTGTGTTTGCATAGTTTTGTAAGGCAATCCAACTTTTGTCGTTAACATGTCCTGTATAATTTAAAGTTTTGTCACAAGTGCCAATATGCACTTTATAGAACTGTTAACTTGCAACAGTATGGCGATGAGCGTTTTGTGCTCGATATTTCATATGTTTGAGAAGTAATACAATTTCGTTTCACAGCAAATTTAGAATTTTTTTTTGTGGTCAGAGAGCTGTAATTATATTTGTCTATTAACTACCTGCACGTGCTTTGTACTTGATAAATAACATTATTTCAGTAGCAAAGATTTCATTTTAGAAAATATTCACCATCGTACTACGTGAAGTTTCATGTCTGTCTTTTTCCAGACACAGCTTTGGTCGTGTTTCGATGTATCTAGACAGTGCAGAAATTCTGCTTGTGTATGTAAAAATCTGCAGTATAAGTGATACACTGAAATAATATAAAATCTCCCTTCCTTTCTAAAATGGTGTTTCAGGTATTCATTTGTCTTTTGGCTTTGTTGTGTGTGGATGTGGTATTTTTACATTACTCGTTTTTATTAGATGTTGCTGTTGTTTAGTATATAGTTGTTAATGGGAAATACAGTTTTAGAGAGGCTTGTCACCGTAGTTCTGATTGGTAAATATTGCACCCTTGGTCGAAAGGTCTTGTTGAACATGACCTCTTTTATGCACAACCATTTGTAAGCAATTACAGCCAATCGGTATCATTGATTACATTTTTTTAGTGTAAAGCATGACACATTACGTTTGTTTCCCATCTATCTCAAAATTGGCTGTTGCTAAGATAAATCGTTACTGAAAAACTTGTAAGAACGTCAAATGTTGACTGTTCTATGAACCACCAAAAGACAGCATCAGATTTAAATGTCAACATCTTCTGTGTATTGTGGATTTAGAGGTATTATTGTAACACTTGAAAACAATCACAAAACAATTTAGATGAGGGTGATTGTGACTCAATACCAATAACAGGGCTAAATAACAGAATTAATTACATTTTTCCAGTAGCTGGCCGTAATTAGACTGCCTTTTTATTTTTCTGTTTGTCTGCTTAGCGTAATACTTTAGCTAACATTTGCATTCTGCCATTATACGGTTGGTCAGGTCAGTTTTACCACATCGCTCTTCCTGCTAAACCTGAAATCTCAGTTGTCAGTTTAGCATATTATCTATAACTATGTAGACATGGAAACAGAGCTGGAGGACTTGCTTTAGACTTCACTACTGCATTTTGGTGGATTGTGTGTGTGTGTTTGTGTATGTGTGTGTATTGCTATCATATTTCCAGTATGTAAGTACTTCAAGACACACCCTTTACATAATATTCTAAACAAACACATTCGACGTTGCTCACGTAATTCAGATAATTCGGATGCATTTGAGCACAGCCAAAATGTTTGCTTTCGGAATACAATGTGATCATTTTAATGCTTGATAAAATACTACAGTCTGGTTTATTTAAATGTGCGTAATCATAGTTAAGTTACTTAATTATAAATTAAATTATTATAATAATGTAAATCATGAGTGACATAGTTGAATGCTTATCAAATCATCGATCATGATGAATGAAAGTGACTGTTTCATTTTAATAGTGTGCTGATTTAGGCTGGAGAGGTCCAGGGGAGAAAGAAAGGGGACGGAGATGGGCATGAGGTTCATCGCCCTTTATGTGATAATGATGATATCACTGCTAAAGCTGATGACTTCACTGATTAGAGTGATGATGCTACTGATAAAGGTGCCTCGCTAGCGACATCGCGAGTGGACGCTGTCATGAGTCACATGTTTTCACAAATGTTAATCAAGTGGGCGGGTTGGGGTCTTTTATGATCCAGAATGCCTATAGCGCGCCTACTTATGTCTCTGTACTAATAATGATGCAGCTTAAGATTTAATTACTTTAAATGTTGTACCTGGAATCCAATGTAGTAACCTGCTGTTGCATTTTATCGCCTACCAGAACTCTTGTTTAATTTAATCCCTAAGTCTACTGGGCTGGGCCAATGCAGAAACCAATAGACGGTGGATGCATAAAGATGATGCGAACACTACCATTTAGTACATACTTGACACTCATACTAAGACACACGGACTGAAGCGTTCTGCAGAAATTACAAAATTTCAGATTTGATAATCAGACTATCATCAGCTAACGAAGATCTGGTTGTCCTCGAAGACTTGACACGCTGCATTCTCGTCCGTTTTTTGACCGTGTGATACACCAGAAGAAACTCAAGTAAACGGTAATGTGTTCCCCCTTATTTTCTAGGTGTTAGAAAGAAGTTAGCTACTATACGAATTTTGTGTTGTAATCATTTGTATCTAGATAGGTCATTTTGTCTACATTTGTTGTTGCCTGAATTATTATCACTATAATTACCTTATGTCAAGAAAGAGCTATTTCACTTCCCCCGCTGACATCAGAATTAGCCTTATTTTTCGCAGGATTAGTTAATAATTCTTCTGTTTCTTTTTCTATTACTTTTTATTCTCTGCTTCTTTTCCCATTGCTGTCAATTTTTGTAGAACTACAGCGGAGTGACAAAACCCGAAAGAAAGTAACAGAAATAACTCTAAACTAGGAAGCATTTATTTATTAGTATAAACGCCTAGTTACATGAGCTAGAGCGTTCGCCGGCTTTGATTTTATCCATCCATCTCGAATCAGGTCAGACGACTATTAGGGAACCTGACACGTGGCGACATGTGCGCTCTACATCAGAAGCTGTTACACATCGTTAGACTAACAGGCAGCATGTTAGTAGGGCACACGGTTCGTTGACAAGCGTAGATGGTGGTGTCTATGAATGCATCCTGTCGCCAACGGCTTATGTCGACACCGTCCGTTTCGCTACTGAGCCTGTGGTAGCGCATGAGAGCGTAAGTAACCTACAACCTGACCTCGCTGTCGTCGTTGTATTGAATGGCTCTGTTTTCGTGTGGAACTGCCCAGTCTGATTCTCATTTACGGCACCTGGCTGAGTCTATTGTTGGTACTCCTTTCTGGATACCAGCGCTCACTGGCTGACTTATAATTAAAATAGTCTTTGGCATACCAATGATTTTATTACACCTTCAGCGACTTGATGGAAACATGTCGGACACGTAAGCTAATTTGCAAATGAAACAGAAAACTGTTAGGAGGCATTTATGTCGCGAATAATTTCAGTGCCTAAGACACCTGTACGATCATTATTTTCCCAGCTGTTAAATGACAACATCTGCTGTCTGTCACAGACTTTGTCTATTTTTGACAAATGGACTCCACGACGTTGTATTTTGTTCGTCGCTTGAGTGTGACGAGTATTTTAGTGCATTTACCATGAGTATCGAGTAAAAGCACTGCCTTCGTGATAAATACAGACCTTAGCGGAAAGATAGGGGCAACAGAGTCAGCTACTCCACTGAATCGGTGGATTGTGCTGACTAGCAGGTATTTATATAAAGTTTCGTGTTCTTTTCTGTTGGTATAATACCTATAAGCTGGCTGCAGAACTTATTATAATAAGGGGGAACTTGTGCCAGTTTTTTTCCTTCTAATGAAGGGTAGAGGAAGAGAGGGATGAAAAAATGTCGAGGGAAGTCTGGTAGTTACTTAGGATACAGGAGCCTGCATCCTACGTTTTCATGAGGACCAGATTTTTTCGGGAAATCAGTGAAACTACACCTGATGGTAATTGTTGCTAGGGGCTTCCACAACGTCTCGTATAAGTACAAATTGTAGCATAGACATTGGTGCTGCAGTTAGGCTTGTTGTGTTTTGGATTCTGTACTAGCAGTTCCTCGTAAAATATTCAATTTTTTAAGTAATGTTGTTCCGTGCTGATTCCCAAAGTTATCTATGTATTTATCCTCTCCCTACATTTTACAATACATACATCCAAAAATTCAAAGAAAAGTATAAGCATAAGTAATAACTGTCTGTTTGCATCATTGTATAAGTGTGCCTACCAGTACCGGTTTGAAATGTAACTTACTAGTGGACTATATACTTGTAATCCGTCTTTTAAATTTTGTTTGTGTTGAAATGCTACCTGAGACATTTGTTGCAATACCCCTTATCTGGAGAGTATACGTATGATAACGATGTACAGAATCCTGTTAGCAAGTTACTAGAATAATATCGAATAAATTTGTCATATAACGATACAAATAAATGGTTATTAGCTTCTCCTGAAAAACTGCGTTTTCCACATGTTTGTGTTTTACCTGACTTCCTAACGACTGTCCTGTAAATTGTGTATCATAGATTTGCATGTACATTTTTTTAATGTGTGCATATATGTATGTATATGTATACAATATTAAAAAGTATATTACCACGAAAACTAACTACAGAGCCGTTTAAAGTAATATACGTGTTTCCTATGTGTGAAAAAAAGAGTGTGGTACAATGTCTAGCATTTTAAATTTCTGTTATTAATTTCTTGTGTAAATCATTTAACAGCATTTTAAAATATTGGTAAAACAAAACTATGTAAGTCGTGTTTAATTTCATATTTTTCACCAGGAAATACAATCACATAAGCGGAATTTAATTTACGTGTGCTTAAGAATCAGTCGCCTCACTGCTGAGTGAAAGCATGCCGTGATAAAATTTATGCTACAGCCTTGGGTTCACGAAGGTAATGGTACGAGTCATTGGATATGACCTCCATTTCTCAGGCAACTGAGGTAGCGAGCAAGTTGTTTTCTTTGTCATATGTAACTGCCAGTTGTAATAACATTTCTCCTATTCTGCGTTCATAACAAAATTGAACAAAATTGTTTTATGGAATACTGTAATTTCGTATAAAATGCATGAAAGCCTCCACTAACTTAGCTGTTTAGCTCTTCGAGGTTCCTTATTCGAACATCTGTGAAATTTTTATCTTACAATTTGAAGCATTCATGAAGATCGCTTTCTACAGCTACCAGTCGTACATCACTATCCTCTATCGAGCCTTTGTCGTTCTTAAACGTATCTTTACAGATATTAAAACTCTTGTTTCGCGAAAGATAACTTGTTTTTAAGACAGCTCAGTTGTTTTCAAAACAATTGTAAGTGAGATAGCAACATTAGAAATCGATGATAGTGAGATAAATTTGGTTATATATGAGTATGATAACTTTTTGATGGGTCTAACACGTCTGAAATTTCATAACTTAATTCCCTATGTGCCGTCATCTCGTTGAAATTCAAGGCCATCAATTTTTTGCTGAAATAGCACCCTTTCCTAAATTAAAAGGGAATTTAATGCACTATTTAGTCATTTCTCAGAATTCAAATAGCAATTTGAATTCATTATGAAACAGCTACATATTTAACAATTCATTCTAAATTAAGTCCAGTTTTGTCTGTGCATGCATTAAATAAAACTATATTCTGAGTAATTCTTTTGGATTCTTACAGTTTTTGGTCTTTCGTAATCTGTATGTTGTTGTTGTTGTTGTTGTTGTCTTCAGTCCTGACACTGGTTTGATGCAGCTCTCCATGCTACTCTATCCTGAGCAAGTTTCTTCATCTCCCAGTACCTACTGCAACCTACATCCTACTGAATCTGCTTAGTGTATTCATATCTTGGTCTCCCTCTACGATTCTTACCCTCCACGCTGCCCTCCAATACTAAATTGGTGATCCCTTGATGCCTCAGAACATGTCCTACCAACCGATCCCTTCTTCTAGTCAAGTTGTGCCACAAACTTCTCTTCTCCCCAATCCTATTCAATACCTCCTCATTAGTTATGTGATCTACCCATCTAATCTTCAGCATTCTTCTGTAGCACCACATTTCGAAAGCTTCTATTCTCTTCTTGTCCAAACTATTTATCGTCCATGTTTCACTTCCATACATGGCTACACTCCATACAAACACTTTCAGAAACGACTTCCTGACACTTAAATCTATACTCGATGTTAACAAATTTCTCTTCTTCAGAAACGCTTTCCTTGCCTTTGCCAGTCTACATTTTATATCCTCTCTACTTCGACCATCATCAGTTATTTTGCTCCCCAAATAGCAAAACTCCTTTATTACTTTAAGTGTCTCATTCCCTAATCTAATTCCCTCAGCATCACCCGACTTAATTCAACGACATTCCATGATCCTCGTTTTGCTTTTGTTGATGTTCATCTTATATCCTCCTTTCAAGACACTGTCCATTCCGTTCAACTGCTCTTCCAAGTCGTTTGCTGTCTCTGACAGAATTACAGTGTCATCGGCGAACCTCAAAGTTTTTATTTCTTCTCCATGGATTTTAATACCTACTCCGAATTTTTCTTTTGTTTCCTTTACTGCTTGCGCAATATACAGATTGAATAACATCGGGGAGAGGCTACAACCTTGACTCACTCCCATCCCAACCACTGCTTACCTTTCGTGCTCCTCGACTCTTATAACTGCCATCTGGTTTCTGTACAAATTGTAAATAGCTATTCGCTCCCTGTATATTACCCCTGCCTCCTTCAGAATTTGAAAGAGTGTATTCCAATCAACATTGTCAAAAGCTTTCTCTAAGTCTACAAATGCTAGAAACGTAGGTTTGCCTTTCCTTAATCTAGCCTCTAAGATAAGTCGTAGGGTCAGTATTGCCTCATGTGTTCCGATATTTCTACGGAATCCAAACTGATCTTCCCCGAGGTTGGCTTCTACTAGTTTTTCCATTCGTCTGTACAGAATTCGCGTTAGTATTTTGCAGCCGTGACTTATTAAACTGATAGTTCGGTAATTTTCACATCTGTCAACACCTGCTTTCTTTGGTATTGGAATTATTATATTCTTCTTGAAGTCTGAGGGTATTTCGCCTGTGTCATACATCTTGCTCGCCAGATGGTAGAGTTTTGTCAGGACTGGCTCTGCCAAGGCTGTCAGTAGTTCTAATGGAATGTTGTCTACTCCCGGGGCCTTGTTTCGACTCAGGTCTTTCAGTGCACTGTCAAACTCTTCACGCAGTGTCATATCTCCCATTTCATCTTCATCTACATCCTCTTCCATTTCCATAATATTGTCCTCAAGTACATCGCCCTTGTATAGACCCTCTATATACTCCTTCCACCTTTCTGCTTTCCCTTCTTTGCTTACAACTGGGTTTCCATCTGAGCTCCTGATATTCATACAGGTGGTTCTCGTTTCTCCAAAGGTCTCTTTAATTTTCCTGTAGGCAGTATCTATCTTACCCCTCGTGAGATAAGCCTCTACATCCTTACATTTGTCCTCTAGCCATCCCTGCTTAGCCATTTTGCACTTCCTGTCGATCTCATTTTTGAGACGTTTGTATTCCTTTTTGCCTGCTTCACTTACTGCATTTTTATATTTTCTCCTTTCATCAATTAAATATTTCTTCTGTTACCCAAGGATTTCTACTAGCCCTCCTCTTTTTACCTACTTGATCCTCTGCTGCCTTCACTATTTCATCCCTCAAATCTACCCATTCTTCTTCTGCTTTATTTCTTTCCCCCATTCTTGTCAATTGTTCTCCCTGAAACTCTTTACAACCTCTGGTTTAGTCAGTTTATCCAGGTCCCATCTCCTTAAATTCTAACCTTTTTGCGATTTCTTCAGTTTTAATCTACAGTTAATAACCAATAGATTGTGGTCAGATTCCACATCTGCCCCTGGAAATGTCTTACAATTTAAAACCTGGTTCCTAAATCTCTGTCTTACCATTATACAGGGTGTTACAAAAAGGTACGGCCAAACTTTCAGGAAACATTCCTCACACACAAAGAAGAAAGATATGATATGTGGACATGTGTCCGGAAACGCTTACTTTCCATGTTAGAGCTCATTTTATTACTTCTCTTCAAATCACATTAATCATGCAATAGAAACACGCTGCAACAGAACGTACCCGCGTAACTTCAAAAACTTTGTTACAGGAAATGTTGAAAATGTCCTCCGTTAGCGAGGATACATGCATCCACGCTCCGTCGCATGGAATACCTGATGCGCTGATGCAGCCCTGGAGAATGGGGTATTGTATCACAGCCGTCCACAATACGAGCACGAAGAGTCTCTACATTTGGTACCGGGGTTGCGTAGACAAGAGCTTTCAAATGCCCCCATAAATGAAAGTCAAGAGGGTTGAGGTCAGGAGAGCATGGAGGCCATGGAATTGGTCCGCCTCTACCAATCCATCGGTCACCGAATCTGTTGTTGAGAAGTGTACGAACACTTCGACTGAAATGTGCAGGAGCTCCATCGTGCATGAACCACATGTTGTGTCGTACTTGTAAAGGCACATGTTCTAGCAGCACAGGTAGAGTACCCGTATGAAATCATGATAACGTGCTCCATTGAGCGTAGGTGGACGAAACTAAAATGAGCTCTAACATGGAAATTAAGCGTTTCCGGACACATTCCCACATAACATCTTTCCTTTATTTGTGTGTGAGGAATGTTTCCTGAAAGTTTGGCCGTACCTTTTTGTAACACCCTGTATAATCTATCTGAAACCTGTTAGTATCTCCAGGCTTTTTCCATGTATACAACCTTCTTTTATGATTCTTGAACCAAGTGTTAGCTATGACTAAGTTGTGCTCTGTGCAAAATTCTACCAGGCGGCTTCCTCTTTCATTTCTTACCCCCAATCCATATTCACCTACTACATTTCCTTCTCTCCCTTTTCCTACTGACGAATTCCAGTCACCCATGACTATTAAATTTTCGTCTCCCTTCACTACCTGAATAATTTCTTTTATCTCATCATATATTTCATCACTTTCATCATCTGCTGAGCTAGTTGGCATATAAACTTGTACTACTGTAGTAGGTGTGGGCTTCGTGTCTATCTTGGGCACAATAATGCGTTCACTATGCTGTTTGTAGTAGCTTACCCGCATTACTATTTTCCTATTCATTATTAAACCTACTCAACCCCTATTTGATTTTGTGTTTATAACCCTTTATTCACCTGACCAGAAGTCTTGCTCCTCCTGCCACCGAACTTCACTAATTCCCGCTATAGGCCGGCCGGTGTGGCCGTGCGGTTAAAGGCGCTTCAGTCTGGAACCGCGTGACCGCTACGGTCGCAGGTTCGAATCCTGACTCGGGCATAGATGTGTGTGATGTCCTTAGGTTAGTTAGGTTTAAGTAGTTCTAAGTTCTAGGGGACTGATGACCACAGATGTTAAGTCCCATAGTGCTCAGAGCCATTTGAACCAATTCTTACTATATATAACTTTAACCTATCCATTTCCCTTTTTAAATTTTCTAACCTACCTCCCCGATTAAGGGATCTGATATTCCACGCTCCGATCCGTAGAACGCCAGTTCTCTTTCTCCTGATAACGACATCCTCTTGAGTAGTCCCCGCCCGGAGATCCGAATGGGGGACTGTTTTACCTCCGGAATATTTTACCCAAGAGGACACCACCATCATTTAACCATACAGTAAAGCCGCATGCCCTCGGGAAAAATTACGGTTGTAGTTTCCCCTTGCTTTCAGCCGTTCGCAGTACCAGCACAGCAAGGCCGTTTTGGTTAGTGTTACAAGACCAGATCAGTCAATCGTCCAGACTGTTGCCCCTGCAACTACTGAAAAGGCTGCTGCTCCTCTTCAGGAACCACACGTTTCTCTGGCCTCTCAACAGATACCTAAGGTACGGCTATCTGTATCGCGGAGGCACGCAAGTCTCCCCACCAACGGCAAGGTCCATGGTTCATGGAGGGAGGTAATCTGTATATCGAACTTTAATTCTTTCTAGCGCATAGGAGAATGAAATCTCATAATTCTATTCTGAAACCAAGATCTCTGTTCTTCTATCACGTAATATTTAACCGTATCTAGCCGTGTGTACCAATTTATCAAGTTCACTCAAAATATTGAGACGTTCATTTATGTTGGAGTGAGAAGATTACAACAATTTTTTTACGGTCTCAGTTTTTCCGGCAACTTCGTTCTGTGAAAAAGCGAATGAACGTGGAAAGCTATGTACAGTACAAGGAACATTGAGGTCCATGTAGTGTGCATCATCCATTACATAGTTTAAACTATTCACTGATTTGCTAAATTATAAACTCAGAAACCTCAGTGTGTGACTTCTGCTTTCTCACTTTGTGCTCATAACTTCAAGCGTAAAGTATGATACTAACTTCTTTAAAAAAAATTGAGCCATTGACTAATAAAGTGATTACTTTTTGAATTTCAGTCACCCCATATTGTTCGTGCATTTCAGTTACAATCGTTGAGTTGCAGATTTCATAAATATTTCTCTAGTTTATGTTACGTCATATTAGTCTTTATGCTGTAACTTTCAACGACGTCCTCTGTCATCATCGCGAACCGAGCGAGGTGGTGGCGCAGTGGTTAGCACACTGGACTCGCATTCGGGAGGACGACGGTTCAATCCCGCGTCCGGCCATCCTGATTTAAGTTTTCCGTGATTTCCCTAAATCGCTCCAGCCAATGGCCGGGATGGTTCCTCTGAAAGGGCACGGCTGACTTCCTTCCCCGTCCCTCCCTGACCCGAAGAGACCGATGACCTCGCTGTCTGGTCTCTTCCCACAAACAACACACCAACACACTCAACGTCATCGCGGGGAGTTATCTGTCGAACAAATTCACATGGTAGCACTTTCGTATGTAGTTGGCGGAATTATGTCTTGGAGACATTACAGAGTCACGGAAGATCTTCAAGCTACCAGAAATGATGTCGATGTCTGGGACGAACGAACATTAGTAGCGATGCTGCGTCCGTTAGATCATCAGCCTATAGCACTTCTTCCTTTCTTCGGCAATGGATCGCATAAAATAGGCAAAATCCTGGGCAGGCAAGGCATCAGCCCGTTTTTCGATCAATTAAAGAGATACCGTAACCAACAAAATTAAAGAAATACCACAACCAATGAAACAGAGCCTTTGTGTTAGTGTTCCTAGAATTTTAAATGAGGCATTCTAGACGTACTCTTTCGGATCGTTGTACAGAGCACCAACACCACATTAAATATCATGGATCAGACAAATCTTTAGTTTCTGAAGATAGCCTTCTAAAGAAATACACGATTATGTATGATGAAATGAAAATCTAATCCCATGAGTCTATAGACTGGGAATCTGTCATCAAAGACATCACTGAAAGCACCTTCGAGAAATTTTAACCTCTTCATAAAAAATCACATAAAAACAAGAAAATAGTGGTTGCTCGTGATTTTCGTGTGGGTTTATTGAATATCTCTGCCAATGAACAGCTATTGCAATCAGTAACACTGACATTCAATTTAATTCTTGCTGTGAACTTTGCAACAACGGGATGTAAATGTTCTTAACTGCTATTGATAATATTTTTGTGACAGATATAGGGAAGAAAGTCATATCATAAAACCAACTATAAATGCTTTACATGGTCATGACATGCAGTATATTATGTGAAATGTTGAAACTTGTCGGGATACAAAATCTATTAAATCTGAGTACAGGAGGGTAAAAAAACAGGTAAAAATTGAGAATTATATGAGAGTGCTCAAAGACTTGAACTGGATAGACGTTTACAATACTTGTGACTCAAATGGAAAAAGCAAAGCATTCATTAATAAAGTTACTTTCTCCTTTGAAAATTGTTCTCCCCTGAAGATAAATAACTAAATTATAGATTGCATACCGAGCAGGGTAGCGCAGTGGTTAGCACACTGGACTCGCATCCGGGAGGACGACGGTTCAATCCCGCGTCCGGCCATCCTGATTTAGGTTTTCCGTGATTTCCCTAAATCGCTCCAGGCAAATGCCGGGATGGTTCCTTTCAAAGGGCACGGCCGACTTCCTTCCCCGTCCTTCCCTAATCTGATGAGACCGATGACCTCGCTGTCTGGTCTCCTTCCCCAAAACAACCCAACCCAACTATAGATTACATAGAGATAAAGGTTTCATGTGAGACAATAAGGTAACTGTTTCTGCTATCTAGGAACAGCTCTGATGGTAGCACTGTAATGCATTACAAAGAATACTGAAAAACTGAAGCAAATAATCCAGGAATCTAACACTAAGCAACTTTATTATGAGAAAAAGGTAATTTCATCAGGCAGTAAAATTAAAAAAGAAATTTAAGGGGTATAGTGAAGACAGAGACATGTAGGGTCAGAAAGGAAGAGGAACATATAGCTCTAAAAGTAAATGAGACATCGGTAACAAGTGAATGTAATGTTGCAAACCTGATATACGAGTACTTTGCTTCCATTACTGACAGATTGTGGTTATCAGGTTCAGTAAACAGTTCATTATAATATCTGAGACCAGTCTCTACAAATAACTTCAGTAAAATGGAAATGACACTCACTTCTCCCTAAGAAGTAGCATTCATAATTAAATCCTTAAAATCAAACTATTCTAGTGGTCACGATAACATATCAACAAGTTAGTCAAAGAGAGTTCATGTGAGTTTGGTTCTGTCGTTAGTTATTTCTGTAATCAATCTCTTATGATCGGAACATTTTCAGGCTGGCTAAAATATGATAAAGTTAAGGGAGACAAAGAGATGCCATCAAAGTATCGACCAATTTCAGTTTTGTCGACTTTGTCAAATATATTTGAAAACGTTCTGTTCAAGCGTATTCTTAAGCATTTGACTACAGATTATATATTGTCCTACTCACAGTTTGGGTTCCATGAGGGTACAGATATAGAGAAGGTTATTTACATGTACTGTGAGAATATACACTCGATGACAAGTTAGAGGCTACTGACATTTTCTGTGCTCTGTCAAAAACCTTTGACTGTGTGTATCGCAGCACTCTCTTAAGTAAATTAGAATGTTATGCTGTCACTGAGTACTGCAAAAGGGTTCGCGTATTACCTCACTACGAGGAGACAAAGGGTGTCGTTGCGAAATACCTGGTGAGTAGGCATTCAGTCTTTATATAATTTGAAATTAATTACATATGGTGTTGCTCAAGGTTCCATCTTGCGTCCGTTGGTTTTGTGTACATTAATGACACTCGTCTCTTACATTGTCAGATGCTAAGTTTGTTTTGTTTTCAGATGATACAAACATTGCAGTAAATAGCAAGTTAAGTGCACACTTAGAAATGTCTGCTAATCGAATTTTCACTGACATAAATAAACGGTTTAAAGCCAGTTCACTGTCATGAAACTTTGAAAAGACCACTATATGCACTTCATTACCTGTAAGAGATTTCCTTCCAACAGATATATAACGTATGAAGACATGTACATAGAAGGAGTTGACAGAGTTTAATTCCTAGGATTACAACTCGATAAGAAATTTAGTTGGAAAGGCGTACCACAGAACTGCTGAAGCACCTAAACAAGTGTGTAGCTGCATTGTGAATGATGTCAGATGTAGTAGATATGAATACAAAAGAAATTCATGCTTTACTTACTTTCATTCTGTTATGTCGTATGAGACCATACTCTGGAGTAACTCTTCAAACCAAGCAAAAGTTTTTAGAGTCCAAAAGCGTGTAATAAGACACATTTCTGATGTAAATTCAAGAACATCATTTAGAAACCTGTTCAAAGAACTGTGTATTCCAACCACTGCTTCTCCATATATTTATTCGTTCATGAAATTGGTTGCAAATAATATGTCTCTATCTACAACCAACAGCTCAATAATATTATCGATACCAGGAATAAGAAAAACTTAAAGTCACTTGTCTTGGTCCAAAAAAGGAGTCTAGTATTCAGGAACATACACTTTCAATAAATTGCCAGCAACCATTAAAAACTTGGTTTAAGATAAAGTACAGTTTAAACAGAGTCCGAAAGACCTCTTGGTAGGAAACATCTTCCACTCTGTAGATAAATATCTTAACTGTCAGACCAGCTTAAGTAAAAATTTCTGTTAGATTTCAGTTTTGACGGTATTCGGTCACAACAGTCAAGATAGGTTATTTTGTGTATTATTAATGTGCTAAAGGTGCATAACAATGTTTCATTCTGACAGTGTATTAATTCTGTAAGTATTATCAGTTAAAGTTTATTCTGATGTATTCATATATCTCGACAATCTCCTGACAAATGATCAAGGAAATGAGTATTATACTCACTGGTTCTATGTTTTTTATGTTATACTTTCTGACATGTTCCACACCCACGAGAATCATCTCGTTTTTGTGTCTGTGGACCGGAAACTGAATCTAATCTAATGTGAGATCAGAGTGAGCAACAGCAACTTTAACTGCCACAATTGCTATATCCGTAGTAGTGGATGCAAACCAGCGGTAGACATTCAAAGGATATTGAGAAAGAAACTGAGCTGTCTGTCATCTAGCGGAATCAGCATCTCTGCTGCTAATGGTCCTCCATCAAGGACCTCAGTATAATCTCTGGTAACACATGGAAGTCCTATAAATTCGTGTCGTTTCCATGACATAATACACTAAGTACCTACGAAAATACGAGACGATCTATTACTCCGACAGTTATCTTTGAGGATGACGACAGCGGTACTTATTGAAAGCTTTACTGTGCAAAAAAATCTTACACGACCAGAAATTCAGGAAGTATATATCTAAGAATGTCGCCTCAGATAACTACGTTCTACATCATAGATTACCGACCTATTTTGCACATCGGAAGCAATGGAGTCCTTCGCGATAATGTTAGCAAAGGAGAATAATGGCGTAGGAAAGATTCCCGTTAGGGAGGGGTATCTCCAAGTGTTGGAGAATATTATCAAGAAGAAGAGCACAGCTAAGCGACACTTATCTCAGAATTTATTTACCACATGAAAAATTCGTTTTTAAAAGTGTAATGAAGTTGTATAGCTTAGGTTCCTGAGAAACTCCGATGGGTTGTTCATTTGCACGATTTACAACGTTTTCCTACCTCTTGCACACTGAATTTCTTCTTGCGGATCGTGACCGTTGCGTGTCATGTTTCCCAGTTTAGCGTAGCTTCTTAGTGTCTTGGCCGGCCGCGGTGGTCTAGCGGTTCAGGCGCTCAGTCCGGAACCGCGCGACTGCTACGCTCGCAGGTTCGAATCCTGCCTCGGGCATGGATGTGTGTGATGTCCTTAGGTTAGTTAGGTTTAAGTAGTTCTAAGTTCTGGGGGACTGATGACCACAGGTGTTAAGTCCAATAGTGCTCAGAGCCATTTTTTTTCTTAGTGTCTTGACTGAGACATTGGGAATGATGAGAGAGATAACAAATAACTTCTCTAGCATATGAGGAACACGTCGCATACAGTACCAATCAGGGTGCCGTGTTTCACGTCTCCATCAAACGAACGGGTCAGCATTTACAATACCACATGCTCTCGCTCCATGAGATCCTGTGAAGTTGATTGGGATCTAATTCAAGAGAATAGTGTTTACTCTGTTGATCATTTACAGATCACAGGTATGGAGATACATTCTGCTTTTGTAATCATAGAGCAACAGGCGTCGCTGAAACAGTGCATTTCGGTCCATCACCAATTCGTTGGTCACAATGAAGGACGCGTTAGCATAGCGGAAATTAGCCGACCACATGGTTTCACGTCTGTGTATTCAGTTCTTTCCAGAGTCATTGCTAGTTGTATACAATGCTAGATTACCTACGCAGGGACTTTGAGATGGAAGATCAGGTAGTTACAGCGTGGCTATGAATCCAAGATGTAGTATTAGTAGTGACCTGGATAAAATAGGAGCAGAAACTGGGCCCGCAAATGTTGGGTTTGTGGAGGTCTTTCAGCTCCATGATCGGCCTTGGCTAAACACTGCTGTAAGGCATGTTAACACTGAGCTGAACAGGATGCTCAAGATATCGGTAAAATCTCACGTAAGTGTTGTTCCAGTGGATTCTATTGGTAGGTGGGGATACACTACTCATAGTCTGCACCTAAATAGAAGGCGGAAAGATAAATTAGCTTCTCTGTTAGCAGATACTGTATGGAGGGCCACAGTCATACAAGAGATAATCCCTGTAGTTAATCTACATCTACATCTACATTTATACTCTGCAAGCTGCCCAACGGTGTGTGGCGGAGGGCACATTACGTGCCACTGTCATTACCTCCCTTTCCTGTTCCAGTCGCGTATGGTTCGCGGGAAGAACGACTGCCGGAAAGCCTCCGTGCGCGCTCCAATCTCTGTAAATTTACATTCGTGATCTCCTGGGGAGGTATACGTAGGGGGAAGCAACATATTCGATACCTCATCCAGAAACGCACCCTCTCGAAACCTGGACAGCAAGCTACACCGCGATGCAGAGCGCCTCTCTTGCAGAGTCTGCCACTTGAGTTTGCTAAACATCTCCGTAGCGCTATCACGCTTACCAAATAACCCTGTGACGAAACACGCCGCTCTTCTATGGATCTTCTCTATCTCCTCCGTCAACCCGACCTGGTACGGATCCCACTCAAGTATAGGTCGAACGAGTGTTTTTTAAGCCACCTACTTTGTTGATGGACTACATTTTCTAAGGACTCTCCCAATGAATCTCAACCTGGCACCCGCCTTACCAACAAATAATTTTATACGATCATTCCACTTCAAATCGTTCCGCATGCATACTCCCAGATACAGAAGTAACTGCTACCAGTATTTATTCTACTATCGTATAATCATACAATAAAGGATCCTTCTTTCTATGTATTCGCAATACATTACATTAGTCTATGTTAAGTGTCAGTTGCCACTCCCTGTACCAAGTGCCTATCCGCTGCAGATCTTCCTGCATTTCGCTGCAATTTTCTAATGCTGCAACTTCTCTGTATACTACAGCATCATCCGTATGGAACTTCCGACACTATCTATTAGGTCATTTATATATATTGTGAAAAGCAATGGTCCCATAATACCCCCCTGTGGCACGCCAGAGGTTACTTTAACGTCTGTAGACGTCTCTCCATTGAGAACAACATGCTGTGTTCTGTTTGCTAAAAACTCTTCAATCCAGCCACACAGCTGGTCTGATATTCCGAAGTCTCTCACTTTGTTTATCAGGCGACAGTGCGGAACTGTATCGAACGCCTTCCGGAAGTCAAGGAAAATGGCATCTACCTGGGAGCCTGTATCTAATATTTTCTGGGTCTCATGAACAGATAAAGCGAGTTGGGTCTTACACGATCGCTATTTCCGGAATCCATGTTGATTCCTACAGAGTAGATTCTGGGTTTCCAGAAATGACATGATACGCGAGCAAAACCCATGTTCTAAAATTCTACAACAGATCGATGTGAGAGATATAGGTCTATTGTTTTGCGCATCTGCTCGACGACCCTTCTTGAAGACTGGGACTACCTGTGCTCTTTTCCAATCATTTGGAACCTTCCGTTCCTCTAGAGACTTGCGGTACACGGCTGTTAGAAGGGGGGCAAGTTCTTTCGCGTACTCTGTGTAGAATCGAATTGGTATCCCATCAGGTCCAGTTCACTTTCTTCCGTTGAGTGATTTCAGTTGCTTAATGGGGCCAGGCAGACAGGTTTTTTAGGTTAAAGCCAATAGAATAAAAGAAGCTTCATGTACAGTAAATAGGGATAAAGCTAAGGGTAGTATCAATTTACTTCATCAAAATACCAGGCATATGAAAAATAAAGTAGATGAGCTGTAAGTGTGTTTAGATTATTTCAAAAATAAGAATGAAATTGATATACTTTGTCTATCTGAACACTATGTAACTGTGGGGATGGAAAGTGTCGGTATAAACAGATTTAATTTAGCATCTTACATTTGCAGATATAACATGGAGAAAGGGGGAGTTGCCATTTACACAAAACAAGGATATTAATACAAAACTGTAGAAGTAAGCAAATTTTATTGCAAACAGCGCTTTGAAGTATCTGCATGTTAACTATAGCCAGACAATGTAGTGTTGATATTAACAACAGTGTACAGATCACCATCAGGGGAGTGGGAGCTTTTCATAAAAAAATGACTCCCTGATATGCTGTCTGTCAGATCAAAAGAAAAAGTTATTAATCTGTGGTGGTTTCAACGTAAACTTTATAAACAATTCTGATACGAAAAGTGAACTAGAAGTGTTATTAATGACTTAGAATCAGTGATCAATTTCCCTACATGTGTAACTCACGATAGTGGCACTCTAACAGATAATATATTTGTGCGGCAAGAAGATGTAAAACTAGTACATGCTTTCCCTGTGGTAAATGGATTATCAGACCATGATGCACAACTGATTAACTTACAAAATCTTGCAGGATGTACAGTATAGAAACAAGTAAAAGTGTAAGGTTGCTCAGTCAAGTATCTATAGAGCACTTCAGAGAAAGTTTAAGAAATGTTAATTGGGGAGATGTATATAATGAGCCAAATCCTAATGATAAATGCAATATATTTATTGAAGCTTCAATATATTTCTTGATAAATTTATATTCCTTTTTGAACATCATTGCCAAAACAATAGTAAATGTGGCATCAAACAATTTTCAAAGAAATCTTGGATTATTACAGGTATCTAAGTGTCTTCAGAAAGAAAAAGAAAACTGCATGAGACAGCAAGAATCATAAAAAAAGTTGTCAGTAAATCAAGAAATATGTATGTTAGAGATGAAGTTAACAACATGGACAATAAAATCAAATCAATATGGAATGTTGTTGGAAGGGAGACAGGAAAAGTAACCATTGGGGTAGGTAGTATTACTATTAAAGAGACTAAGATCATCTTAACTAACAGTACGCAAGTAGCTAATGTATTTAACATTTTTAAGTGTAGGTGAAAAAACTGGTGAGAATAGTTCAAAAGAAAAAGCCAAGAAGTACATGGAAGAGTAATTTTTGAGAAATTCAGATTATTTTTCACCTAACAACCTCTTGTGAAATAAGGAAAATCATTAAATCTTTGAGAAATAGATGTTTATTGGAGTAGATGACATCTCAAACAAGATATTAAAACAATGTGGAGCAGTTACAGCTGATGTTCTGAGTCACACATGTAATGTATGACTAACTAAAGAAATTTTCCTAGACAGGTTAAAATATTCCAAAGTGAAGCCTTTCTACAGAAAAAGGGACACCACAGACGTCAATAATTACTGACCAATATCATTACTTACAGCACTTTCAAAAATTGTAGAGAAAGTAATGTACTCAAGAATAGTTTGCCATCTCAACAGTAATGGGATGCTTAGTGAATCACAGTTCGGATTTAAAAAATGCTGTTCCACTGAAACAGCAGGATACAATTTCACAGCCTCATAATAGATTCTTTAAATAGTAAAATGTCACCAGTAGGAATTCCCTGTCACTTAGCCAAAGCATTTGATTGTGGGAACCATGACATTATATTACTCTATGGCATAAATTGAACAGTATATGAGTGGTTTACGTCGTATTAGAGAGCAGGAAGCACAGTTTCTTTATATGGTTCAAGTGATTTAAGAAAGTTTGCCACTTCATCTAACTGGGGTGAAATTACATCTGGTGTCTCACAGGGCTTGGCATGGTCCCCTTCTGTTCTTGATATATGTGAATAACCTCCCTTCTTATTTGAAATAAGAAACTAAACTGACACTGTTTGCTGATGATACAAGCATAATTATGAATCCAGTAAAAGAAACTCCAATAGAAAATGATACAAATAATGTCTTTGGAAAAGTTATTAACTGGTTTTCTGCATATGGGCTTATCCTGAATTTTGAAAAAAAAAATACAGTGCATTTAAGTTTCTGCTGATAGGAGCACAGTTCCTTCCATCAATATAACACGTAAACAGAAGTCAGTAGCCAGGGTAGAGCATAATAAGTTTTTTGGGTGTACATATAGATGAGAGTCTTAATTGGAAAATTCATATTTTGATCTCCTAAGGCGACTAGTTTTAGCAACTTTTGCAGTCAGAATAATTGCCGATTTTAAGGATATAGAAATTAATAACCTAGCTTACTTTGCATACTTTCACTCTCTGATGTAACATAGAATAATATTTTGCGGTAACTCAACACTTAGGGAAAAACTATTCACTGCTCAAAAGAAAGTGGTTACAATAATGTGTGGGGCTCATAGCCACACATCTAGTAGGCATATGTTTAAAAGGTCAGGAATTCTTACAACAACCTCACAGTACATTTAATCAGTAATGAAATTTCTTCTCAACAACATGGACCAGTTTAAAAATAATAGTGACATTCATGATTGTAATATCAGAAGAAAGAATAACTTACACTATCATCTACTTAACCCATCTTTGTCACAGAGAGGGGTAAAATATGGTACTGTAGAACAATTGGCGTCTGAGCTATCCTTACGGTAAATATTCCAATCTGAACTTAGGATTTCGTTGCTAGTCACTCCCCGTTTCAACCAGCTTTCTGTTCCTAATACCATCTGAGCATTATAACATTCAATAAGCGATACTAATTCAGGAACCTTTCCTTGGATATTCCTGCAGTTAACCAGTATCATATTAACCTTTTCTACATCTGATCTGCGAGGACGTGCTTTCTCTGAGAACATTGTGGCTGATGTAAAATCGATTGTGGCAGTCATTTCGCCTTTGACACCAAGCGGTGATTTCTCTAACCTAAAAAGCTCCTAAGTGCACGCCAGACTTACTCACTATCCAACTAACCGCTTCCTGCGTGTCTTACTCTCATGACCTATTAAGGGAAACCCTACAATTCTCCATCAGATAGCGGAGGTCGAGGAATTCGCATTCGACACCGTCGCAGAGTCGTCTGAGCCTCTGATTGAATTATCGACTCCGCTCCTAACCAGAGGACCGCGATCGGCCATGGGTACTCTTCTATAAATAGTAAGCTTAGCCTGCACCTCGCTGGCTGCACCCTGCTAGTTGCCTTCACAAAATCAGCTATCTGCAGAAAAGGAGCCGAGGATACCCTCGGAATCCAAGCCGCAGGAGTCATTCCTGCCGATATGTGCCACTATTTGCAGCCGGCCGACCCAATGTGCTCGATAGACGCAGGCATGGTCTCCTGTACGTTATGGATGAGCCCCCCGGCGAACATACCGAGTGCACAGGCATTCTTGCCTGCCATACATACTATTTCACTGACGCGCTCTATTATGTGCATTAAGTTGGACCTCTCAATGATTTTAAACATGGCTGCAACAGCATAGGCGAAGTAATGGTGCTAAACTGTTCGCTTTGACCCTGTGCCCATAGTCATGTTGTACAAATGGAGAAGATGTCTCAATTATTGACGACGCCTTTGGCATAATTGTTTTATTAATCTCCATTACATGATGTAATTTCAGATGTTTTACTTCTGATGAAGGTATATTTATATGTACTGAAACCTTGGTCAAGAAATTTTAATAAATTTTTATCCTGCAACTGTTTTTGGCTGTCATCCTTTATCGTGACCTCTCAATGCTTAGAATACCCGCCTTCCGCACTTCTCCGGACTGGACAGAAATCGGCCGCTGGCTCAACAGGAGAGGCCTCAACAAGAGAGGGCTCCGTTGCTGTTCTAACAGTGGGTAATACTTCGCTAAGGCGTAAGGAGCCAGCTTCGCGGTGAGTTATCTCTTTTGCCTTCCGCCCAGTGATGCACAAACCCACCACTGCCCCCACTCACTCTCGAATGAGGACGGACTGGCCCGGAATTGAACTAGCGCACAATAAAGTATAATATTTCGGTACACAATAACCACGTAACTGCGAAGTCCCAATGCGTCTTAACTAAAAAAAATGTAGTGAAATTCTGCTAAACAGGTGTTAAGTCGGGCAGCCAAATAATCAAATAAAATTCAGGTACCATAGTAAAAAATTCACGCGACTTTTTCCAACACTGAAACCAGCAACAGATACGGCAACGATCGAAACACGCGAAAATATTCCTAATTTTCGGACACAATTTAAATTTAACAAGAAAATTTTTTTGTACTGTACCTCAAAAGTAGCGCCTTCGACGCTGGTCGCTCTTTGACCTATCAAATGTGCGTACAGTAGACAATACCTAAAAATCTCTAAAAACTCTAAATCATGCGTCATCGCGACAGACATAAAAATACTAGATTAAGCAATGTCGGGCTGGGCTAGCACTGGGATGGGTGACCATCCAGTCTGCCGGGCGCTGTTGGCATGCGCGGTGCACTGAGCCCTTGTGAGGCAAACTGAGGAGCTACTTGACTGAGAAGTAGCGGCTCCGATCTCGCAAACTGACATACAGCCGGGAGAGCGGTGTGCATCCAGTGATGCCTAATTTAAAGAGTCGTAAGGATGATTTCCACGATACTGGTCATACAAACAAATTAAAAGGCGTAATGAATTGGTCTCATCAATGTGAAGAGTATGTTGTTATAACGTAGCCCGTCGGGAACATGTAGCTTACTGATCCTCACAGCTCACCACATGGGAAAGTACACACAACTCAATGGCCGCTAACTTGCTAAATCGCACGTAAACCAGCGGCGAACAAGCGACCGAATTTGCGAAATCTCACAGCCTCTCTTACAACAATTGCCAACCAAGTATGGTGGGCATCTCCATGACATTTACGCGTTTACTAATCGAACACGTGTCGAATCGCTCTCATTTTTTGAATGTGTTCTACATTCTCAACTAATCCTTTCCCAGACTGGTGCGCAGTACTCAAGAATCGGCCGAAGGAGTGATTCTATGAGCCATTCGTTGCGTGATTGTTTCTTTGTTCATGAAGTTTGCAGGTATCGTTCTATCGAAAGGTGTTTAAAGTTATCAGTCTGTAGAATGGTTTGATACAAGCGTTTTCTTTCTTGTGTTAATCTTTCCATCAGTATGTACATATTACATCCAGCTTTCTCTTTTTTCACAACTTACTTCTTATTTATTGTCCCTTCTGTCTCTTTCTTTTTCCTATTTATTGCTCCTTTTACTGCCACATTAACAGTTCTTGGAAGCTATTGCTAATGCTAACCAATTTCTGCTTCTGATAACTTGTTAAGCGTTGCCAACGTTCAATGCCCATGTTTCAAATACCTACCTATTTTGTACTTCACCAGTCCGTTTAATTTTTAGCACTCTTCTGAAAAACAACATTTCAAGCGGTTCCAGTTTCTTTTTCTCCATATTTTACACAGTAAACGTTTTATTCCCGTGCAACGCTGCAATAGGGATCTCACTCCTAGTTCTTCCTTCGTTAGACCGATGACCGTAGCAGTCTGGTCCCTTTAATCCTACAAACCACCACCTTGCTTCGTTAAGTGAGAATAACTTCTGCTTGTAGAGTTCTTTGTCGTTGCAAAAATCATTCTTCACCTTCGTCTATCTACCTACAGTATCCTCCTTACTCTAGCCATCTTTTCAGTCTTGGTTTCTACGTAAGAAATTTCTTCTTCCTCTTTTTCTTTATCTTCTATGCTTCTTTCCCTACATCAGCTTATCTTTAGCTAATTCACGCTTCGTTCTGACCCTCTATGTGCCAGTGGTTTCATAGTTTTTCACCACTGCTATCTACACCTTTTACCGGTAGTTCCTCATCTTCCTTTCTTCTGCTCTTCTCGTGTAGGATCTTTTCTTCTTTACCTGCTCTTCACCCAAAGCATGAAAGAAAAACCAGCTGAACTAGTTGACCTGTGTCTAAATTTACTTCTTCATCTTACGTCACTCTCCACAGGCATTTCGGCTCCATCTACCTTTGCTTGAAGAGCACGAAAATTGTATTCGTTAGTTAGGCTTCGACTAATTCTTAAAGAGTGAACATAAATCGGGAGACTTCATGTTATATATTTGTAGGTTAGCTTTCTTCTCGCTGACTTTTTCGTTGAATATGAAGATTCTGGAGTATTTTTTCACTGTTCTCCTGATGACATCCAGCCGTCTCCCTACGATTGTGTGTCACTTTTCTGCTGCTACCAAGAACTCAGTTTTGACAATTGTATCAAGATGTTGTAATTTAGACCCATAACACAACTGTCTCTTGTTATACGGGTCCTTAATTAGCTTATAAACAATTTTCATTTTCCTCTCACGCATTTTATTTGGAACCTTATCCGATTTGTTATCTTCTATCAATTCTCCTAGGTAAATGAATATCTTTATTATGCAGACTTTCACTTCTCTAAGATCTAAAGTGTGTGGGGCATTTTCAGTGTTGATAATAAACTCAATGGGACACTATGACATTCGTAGTCCATCCCCTTTTACCTAACTTTGAAGTTATTTAGTTTTTTCCTTTATTGTTTCCAGGTAATTGAGAAAGATAGTCAGCCCGCATTCTCTCTTCGAACACAAAAATCTCGTTTACGTGAGATTTGTCCTCTAATTCTCACACAATTTTTTCCCAGAAGACATTTAAACAATACTGGACATAGCCTATGTCCTTGTCTATCTGTTTTGCTATCCATTCTTAACTGTCTAGGACCACGAAATGGGTCAATCTCAAAAAATTAGAGAGCCGTACATGTAAAAAAAGCCAACCGCCATACCGCAGTGGTAACTCCGGTTCCCGTCAGATCACCGGAGTTAAGCGCTCTCAGGCTGGGCTAGCACTTGAATGGGTGAGCATCTGGTCTGCCGAGCGCTGTTGGCCAGCGGGGTGCACTTGTGAGGCAAACTGACGAGCTACTTGATTGAGAAGTAGCGGCTCCGGTCTCTTAAACTGACATACGGATGGGAGAAAGGTGTGCTGACCACATGCCCCTCAATATTCGCGTCGAGTGACGCCTGTGGGCTGAGGATGACACGGCGGCCGGTCGGTACCGTTAGGCCTTCCAAGGCCTGTTCAGACATATAAAAAACTACACGAAAAACCATATAAAATTCATGTTTTGCGGTTCGGTCAACTTAAGGACACCACATTTCGAAAAGCCACGTCGCCTTAAGTCAACCTTCCTTTAAGATTTTTAGCAGTAGATGATAGCTGTACTAGGTTTTATAATTTATGTAAAAATTTCAAACAGGCAGTAAGTCAATTCGTTTCAGGAGTTTCTCAGGTGATAATCAATGGCTTAAAAAACAACAAGAAGCGGGAAAAGATTGAACTACATTTACTGTGTCGTATGTAATGACAATGTAACAAAACAGGATAATTTTTTGTAGAAACATTAAATAAATCTTTATGCCGTGTAGTGAACTGAGATGAACTATCTTCTAGTTATTCTGAAGTTTTTACAAACAAGAAGTACATAGTAAAACGAGTCTCTCACAGCAGTTGTCACAGTAAATTTTCTGTAGCTGTACTAGGTTTTATAATTTATGTAAAAATTTCAAACAGGCAGTAAGTCAATTCGTTTCAGGAGTTTCTCAGGTGATAATCAATGGCTTAAAAAACAACAAGAAGCGGGAAAAGATTGAACTACATTTACTGTGTCGTATGTAATGACAATGTAACAAAACAGGATAATTTTTTGTAGAAACATTAAATAAATCTTTATGCCGTGTAGTGAACTGAGATGAACTATCTTCTAGTTATTCTGAAGTTTTTACAAACAAGAAGTATATAGTAAAACGAGTCTCTCACAGCAGTTGTCACAGTAAATTTTCTAAAAACGAAACTCTCAGTGCCCAAAATCTTTTCAAGTTTTGGTGGGCTTTGTTCCCAATACCCAGTGCTCCCAGTACCCAGTATACTATATTTTACACCAGTGATCTGATATATGGTGTGTGTCATCAACGGCTTTTTAGCCTATGCTTTTGCTTTGCGTACAACGTCCTGTTCTACTTCAAATTTCCCGTCCTTTAATTAATTTTTTCTTGACTGAATCAGTGAAAAAGAGATTAAGCTACTAGTTTTGGACCTCCAGGGCTGTAGCAGGATTTTAAGAGACCATCGTAATTTTTGGCCGTTTAATTTTTTATTTATATAAACTGGCATTGCAGTTTGGCTGTTTTCAAGTGAAACACACAAAAAATTTCGTTTCAATACACTTTCAAAAATCTGCTCAAGCACTAAATTTTCGCTGTTTTTCACTCGAAAACGACTGAAGACCGAAATTGCCATGGTACATATTGTAAATAAAAAATTTTAACTATCAAAGGCGACAGTGATGTCCTTAAAAAGGTTTTCTGTTATGCAAAAATCCCTGTATAAGAAAAATTACGGTGTGGTTTTTGTGACAGGTTGATGCCGGAGGAGGTGCACAATTTCCTACGCAGCGTCGTGGGCCAGACGGTGGCTCGCCGCCAACATGACGGTGTCTACCGCAACGACTACCTGCAGATGCTGGTGGAGCTCAAGACCAAGGGATACCTGGACGGCGCGGGGCAGGTGCTCGCCGACAAATCTGGTGAGTGTAAATCTTACAGTCTACTACGTTCCAGAACACAATACAACAACACTAAGATACTAAGATGTAAATGTTTCCTAGGAAACACTTTATGCTACATATCAATGATACTGAGTTGGTCACACACGTTAAGCCTCTGATTTGGAGTGTTTCTCTTCTATATGTTCTACATGGTCCACAACCTGTTGGATAGCAAAAGTCAGGCTTTAACAAAACTATTTCTGTACTCATTTCAGTTCTAATATACTTTGTTATTTTGGAAGATGGATATCAACTGTAGGAGATCTCTGACAGGGTAGTAAGATCTACTGAGCATACGTCCGGAAACGCGTGGTTTCCCCGCTGGAAGTTATTTTACTCATACAGTACATTAGCGGACAGAACGATATCTTGTGATCAAGAGCAGGTGTTCCAAGATGCGCCAATGGACCTAGAGGCGTCCAGCACACGCCACAACATGCTCAACCGTGCACCTGCAAATGCACCAGTTTGCGCCCAAACGCACAGTGGATAATGTGAATAAGTTTTTCTAGCGTATGAAAATGGTGCTTGGATTGGGTTGAATGTTACGAACAACCGGACTGCCTCCAGTAATCCATCGACTTCCTAAGGTATTGTCGAGGTTGCTTTTTACCGTAATGTAGAGTTGGACTCAGCACTGCCATGTAGGAGGAATGTCCTCCATAACAAATTTCTGGTAGCTTGTTCCAGCAAGAGTGAAAGTGACTGAAATCAGATACGACGTTTATGTACACTGCATATGGAGGATCATGTGTGATGAACACCTGCGCTACTCTCAGGCAAGCCGAGTGACCATGTGGAAAATTCTCCATTGAAACTGTTACTACCTGTATCACGTACATCACGTGTACGGATTAATTATTGACGTACATTCATGTGTAGCATCAGTCCACTGGAAAATGCAGTGGCAGTTCAATGAAGAACGATTATTCCCAGCAGAAGATACCCAATAGCTACCGCTCTCACAATAAGGTCAACTGATACTGCTGGTTTATGTCCGACATAACAGAGGAATTCTGTGCGGGCACAAATCAATGATGTAGAAGTTGATGAAACTGTCTCTCTTCAATGTGCATCATCTGTGAATGTGGTGTATGGCAGGAGTCCCAGGATGCTGGCTGCATGATGAAAAAATCATCATAAATGTTCCTACAGAGAAAAGTGAGTCAGCGATGAATCCTTACACGTTGTGATACAGGTAGTAACACTTTGAATGGACGAAGTTCCACAAGATCGTTGGGTTCACCCAATATTGCTCGGCCGTGTGACTGAGAATATCACAGGTGTTGAACCTACATGATGCACAACATACGTTGTAAGTAGGTGTAGCTGATTTTGATGGTCATCCACTCCCACAAACTCGCCTATCTCCTGAAACACCAAAACAGTAGGAGAGGAGGGTGAGGGTCTACTTGTTAATGTCACACTGAAGGCGAACAACCATCTGTCCCTTGTAATGAGATAATCGGTCGTATGAATGGTTTGGTGAAATTTCCCGCGACTTTCTCTCCTGTGCCAATTGTTTCATCACAGAATCTCACTGGCACCAAATACCCTCAATTATTTGTTGGATACACTCCAATCTCTGTCTTCCTCTACAGCTTTTTTTCCCTCTACGGCTCGTTATAATATCAGGAAAGCTAATTTCTAACTCCCTAACACATGTCATATCATCCTTTCCTTTCTTCTAGATAGTATTTTCTACATCTTCCTTCCTTCGTCTTGTCTTACAGTCAACTTAATTTTCAGTATTCTTTTGTAATACCACGCGTCAGACTCATCGATTCCTTTCATTTTCGGTTTTTACGTAGTCTAATATCGTATTAAGGTGCAACGATCATATTTGATTAGTTCCCTATTCCAATTCTAGGTCATCGTCAACTACACTTTCATTTGCGTCAGTCAACCAATAATAACAAACATGCAGCAGCTCGAAGCCGTTGCAATCTAGGGAAACAGTAACGTCCTCTGGCAAGAAAACAGCGTCTCGTCCCATTGGAAGATAATTTACAGGATGTCGGTTGGTGTGACCTTGGTACAGGAACCACGCAGCTCCGATCCTCATTGGACCTTCTTAGTTATTTATCTTCTCAACAATCACTCCCTTGCAGTTTGATTGTACTTTTAAAAATCATACTGCGTATCAGAACATTTATCACTTCAGATGTTTGAACATTATCGTACTCATAGTTCCGCTGCCTAGAAGAGACGTTTAGATGAAGTCGTTTTCCACTGTGTGCTGCAAATTTCTTCACTTATATTTACAATTGGTCATTTTACAACTTAAGGTAAATCTTAAACGAACATTGCACAAATTATTAATGCATACATTGGGTATGGCATTAATAAATACAATTCGTTAACATTATATATAATGAGTCTTGTGAAATGAGAACACACCTCAGGCAAACAATGTAAAACAGTTTTATTAACAAATGCATCAACCAAAAGCTCCTCTTTGGAGAAAAGTTGATCACTACAGTAGTTTGTGAAAGTTCGTGACTGACACTGAATGTACACGTGACTGAACCGAGGCTGAGGCCCTTAATGATGGAAAGTGGAAGTCTGGTATTCACTTGGTCGCAGAGCAAGATACAACGTAAAATTTAGTTGTTAGAAGAACAATGTACGAAGATAAAGCTGACGTCTGCTTCCCAAGTCATGCTCGTTCCTAATGCCTAAGTCAAGTCCTGGTGACGATGGCGACAGACATTAGCGGCTTCCTCGGTCAGCGGTGGCTGGCGAGCGGCATGGCGTCAAGCACAGCGAAGATTCCAAAAGAGATCTCTCCAGACCTCAACGAGAGTCTGGCTTGGAGTGGAATTGCTGCACCCTTAGTACCCAGGCCCCATAGAGATACAAGAGGAACTGTTCACGACCACGTGGGCCACGGAAGCAAACAGGTCGCAGGAGCGACGACCGTTAGTGGCACACACGTTGCTGCCTGCTGGCCTAGTCAGCATGAACGAAGTTCTGTCGTCTCTTGCTCTGACGCCTTTAATGTTAGGCAGCTCGCATGCCACAGGTATGAGAAGGATTGCAGGTCTGCCAGGCGAGCGACCCTGCATCACAACACAGGATGTGTCTTACGTCGGGGCTCTTGGCAGGGGGGCCAATTTCAGGAATATTATTGTCCACAATCCATTGCCTCACAGATGGTGCTATGTGAAAGGGTGCATTGTCATGTTGATACAAACAATTATTGTCTCCGAACTGGCCCTGTACTACATGCAGCACATGGTGCAGTTAAATATTTTCTTGTCCTTCCGAATTTACCGTTTTCTTATGCACAATAAGGGGACTACAGCTTTACCGCGTAGAACACCCCAAGACTGTAAGACAATCTGTTCTGTACTTTATTGCTTGCACTACACACGATGGCAGGTAACGTTCTCCAGGCATTCAGCAAACATAAGGATGGAGCTTGATTCATTACTCCAAATCACTCGTTATCAGTCATTTTCTATCAGTGGATTCGCTCTTTACACCGCCTCAAGCGTCGCTTAGCACTGACTACAAAAATATGTCACTGCTTCTCTGTTGACAACACGATACTCCCCGGCTCCTTTTATACTGGCGAGTGAGCTTCTAGTGACATCTAGTCGCCAATTCCGTATTACGTGAGGGTCTCCGCGTACGTTTTATCAGGTAATGTACTGTGTTGACTTGAGAATCATGTAAAGAGCTAAACTGACGAAACGCACTTACAGGGTGAGTGAATGTTAATGGTCAAACAGACACAGGCCCACAGAGAAACCATTTGTGAGAGAACGGACTACGTTGTTTATAAACTCTGAAAGCATACTGTAAAACTTCCAAAGTCGTGTTTGCAAGTTTCTCGTTGGTATTTGAAAAATTGGCATAAAACTTATTTTGACATCGAAATACGTAAATCTCAGTGCCGGACGACAAAACTGTGTTAAAATTAAATTTTGACGGCACGTATGTGATGCTCATGCTACACAATGGGAAATCCAGACTAGCCAGTACATCAAACAACTTGTACGTGAGAGAGTAATTCGTTTTCGACGAAATTTACGTACGCTATCCGACTGCAGAACAAGTGACTCAGATTAAAATGTTGTTCCTGAATATTGTTAATCTTTATCTGTGATCTTGCAAACAATGACTCTACCGGAATTGTTCATTTAATTACACAGCAAATGAACATAACACTTAAAGCACCTGTCTTTCTGATAAAACTGCTTGAAAACTCACAAGATACCATATTTCTGAAATCTTTAACTGACTTAAAACCTCTGAAATGATAATTTTACAAATACACTCCAACAATTATTGTACCTTACAGTGGACATGAATTGTGATGATGGTTCAATTTGTTGGCTTATCTGTGCGCACGGAACGCTCGTGTATTCTGCATCCTGTTACTATTAAGATAATGATGAAACTATCAAAAATCTAATTTCATTTACCGTACTTGTGATTTGCAATGCAAGACGGTATCTCATCACTCTCTATAAAAATGATTCTAGAACACACAACTCGCGATGTGCAATGCGAGCTTACAGAACTCATTCATAAAGGTAAAGAAAGAGAAAATGAGAAACTAAACTAAACGACTGATAAATGAGAAGAAGACTCCAAGTTAAACTATGCTTCATTAAGCCAGAACACCTACACACATTTTCATGACGTTCTCACAACTAGATAAGTTAGCAACATATTTCTTAATAATTTTCCTGTGCACGATTACATTCCTTGACACTTGTTTCAATTATAAGACAAAATTATATAAAACCATATACTGCATTATAATATTTCTGTAGTAAACTTCAGCCGTACGCAATGTTCCAACAGTCGAAATTACACACTTACAAATATTACCTTGAAATTTCTCGTTTTAACATTCTTCTACTGATATAACCTCGTTTTCTTTACTCAAAATATGTTAGTACAAAATTCTTCTTAAATAATGCTGCCTCTACTACACGGCAGACCAGCTTCCATCCTTTTCAAACCGAGTACATAGCCAGTCTTACACACTCAACTTTGCTACTCTCTTCAAAAGAAACCTCTCTGACCAACAAGTGTGCTCTCAAGAACAGACAAAGAATATAACTGTATCGATACTACAGAGGCTGAGTACATTTATCAAGTTCGCAATTACATTCGAGTTCATGGCCAAGACTTCTTGAAACTCGACACGGCAAATACGACAGTTACCTTTCAATGATATGATAATTAAATCAAGACCCTAGGCTGTCGACAGGCGTTGATATACATCAACGGGGACACTTAAAAATATGTGCACCGACTGCGACTGGAACCCGGGATGTCCTGATTATATGGCAGACGCTCTATCTATCTGAGCCACCGAGGGGACAGAGGATAGTGCGACTGAAGGGATTTATCCCTTGCACGCTCCCCATGAGACCCACATTCCCATCTTAATGTCCACACACTACATTCGTAGTGCCCATGCCCATTACACTCATTAATCACGGCAGACAATCTTACCGAGTCCCGTAAGAGTTCGGGCAATGGCTGTGTATCCAGCACGGGACTCGGTAGGATTGTCTGTCATGAGTAATGAGTGTAATGGGCAGGGGCACCACGAATGTAGTGTGTGGACATTCCAGTTGGGAATGTGAGTCTCACGGGAAGCGTGCAAGGGATAAATCCCTGCAGTCGCACTATCCTCTGTGCCCTCGGTGGCCATGTAAGCAGCAGATCCCGGGTTCGAGTCCCGGTCGGGGCACATGCTTTCAACTGTCCCCGTTGATGTATATCAACACCTGTCGACAACTTAGGCTCTTGATTTAATTATCATTTGATTCAAAGAGAGCCGCATGGTCACCTATGGTATCTGTTCTTTCGGACATGTCCGAAAGAACAGTTACCATCTTTATACAGTTACCTTTCAGCTCTTCCTAACTACGAAAATCGTAGTGAAAAAAATTACTGTATATTTCGGCGGAAGCGGAGCTGCCTCATGGACCAGGATTACTTAAGGATACTCCATTCGAGCAGCGTCAAGATGTGTCATATAACCTGACAGAAAGTCGGCAAATTTTGCTGCGACTATGAGAGAACACGACGAAATATTCTACTAGACAGCTGTAAACGTTTGTCAAGAAACAGAAAAGCAATCGAAATTATTGGAAACTCATTCAGGATACGGTATTGCATGCAGCTGCAGGACCGACACAGCCTTCAGCGTCGCTTATCGCCTTCCTTAACAGGTGCGAGAGTACTGTGATTGCAACATGTAACTGTAATATACTAAACCACTAGTAGAACTGCCTTGCACTTTCATTAGTAGCAACAGTATTTATACCGACTACCACGCAGTTACTCTTTTAAACTATCGTTATTTTCCTAACGAGGACAGTTTTACATAGAATGAAGACCGATGGCCACAAATTAGCGATTATTTCATAGACCGTTCGTTTACCATGTTTACGAAGTACAATTTGCTCCTAGTGTCTTGAACTGTCAACTGTGTCGTTTTGCCCCATTAATTTCGAACAACCCGTACACATAAAGAAATTTCAGATCAAAGCAGGCGTTGACTTCATTCTACCGTTTCATACTTTGTCTGTTGGAAAACTAATGTGTCACGTAGCTCACAATGTCCTACCATTGCAGTCTTCACGGACCTGGACATAGCGGCGCAAGTAACGACTTTCATGACGGACGGCGTGCACACCAGCTCCACGGCCATGTCGTTCGTACTGTACGAGTTGGCGCTCCACCCAGACGTGCAGCAGCGGCTGCGGCAGGAGCTGCAGGAAGCTCTCAGCAAGCACGGAGGGCAGCTCGGCTACGACGTCATCCAAGAGGCCACTTACCTGGACATGGTCATCTCAGGTCAGCGCCTGCCTTACCTGCTTCTACGCATACCACCTTTGTCTTCGCAAAGTACACGTAGCTTTATGATACAGGGCAGTCCGAAGCTAGAGAGTCAAAAGTACACAAACCGTAGAGTATTCCAAACTGGTTACCTTCACGTAAGGAACTAATGGTTGGAAACGAATATTTAGTTTCTATTAATATAAACGTCTAAGGTTATAGTAAAAACTTCAACACACAGCAAATGTCTGAAAGGACAACCAGCAATCTATTAAAGACGATTGGTGCTTGTTGACAAATCTTCTCCTTCTACTATCCGGCATCATCCCCTCAAATTCTGCTGCACTATCCAATACTTGTCGAGAAACTTGACAAGCTTTCAGAGGCTTGAACGACACAGTTTCTTTTAACTTTGTATCCGCAGTGATGAATTGCTTTCATTCTTTTATATTGGTTTATCATCTCGCAAAATCATATGAAGTTTCAAAAGTATATTTCCACTTTCGACTGTTATTAGCCATCTTACGATCATAAAAGCAGTGGTTGACTTAGAAGCATACTGAGAAAAACACGTTCTCACTGTGCTTGTGGCTGAATTTCTCCTTCCTTTTTCGATCTGAATGTAGTCAGTGATTGTCATGCGTAGTAAATTTCATTTGAAATTTTGCGATTATTCGAGATAATAACCCATTTTAAAGAGATATTCTCAATTACAGGACGTCTCCATAATTATTTAAATATCGTTCTTTACTAAAAGTTCATTGAATTAGCGATGCAAATGTTGTGGAAGCTTTAATTTGTATTGGCAATAGAACCACAATTCCCCCCCCCCCCTTCCTCTCCTCCGGCCCCCTTAGAGAATGTGGTATACAGAGTATCCCAAGAGGAACTGTCAATCACGGGAATTATAAATCGAAGAGAAAAAAGTCGAGTAAACATTGTCAAATGCATACCTTAAGAACTAGGAGCACATATTAATCTTCAGTACGGTGAAACATATCTATCCTACTGCAAACTCTTTGATTTCCATATTTAGAGAGGTGGTAGTACGAACCAAAACAAGAAGAAAACGTTCAGCAAACGTGGGATGACGTGCATATTTTAAGTGCTCATAGCTCTTAACGTATGCATTTTAGAGCCCATGTTTGCACGAGTATTTTTGCTTCGAATGATCGTTCCTATCACATCGGTGAATACTGAGACTCCCTCCTGGGACACTTTGTACGTAGGATACAGCGAACATTTCAGTGTAATTGTATGACTTACACCTCATCATCATCATTTTCTTCGGCCTTTGTCCCACTTCAACACGGGGTCGGCCCTGTTACTATGGATGCGATGATGTTAGTGTCAGAGGGTGGACAGATGCCCTTCTTTTCGCCACCTCATACCCCCTGGGACGGAAGTAGTGTCCCCCAGCTGTCTGTGTCTAGTGTAACATATGGAATAGTGCAAATGTTTTCAAATGTCTGCGAGTCGTGTAACTGAGGCGGGACATGGGACCAGTCCAGTATTCACCTACTGGCATGTGGAAAACCGCCTAAAGATCCCATCAAGGCTGGCCTGCACACCGGATATCGTTAATCCGCCGGGTGGATTCGATCTGGGGCCAGCGCGCCTACCTGGGTCCAGAAAGCATCGCATTAGCGCCCTCGCCTAACCTGGCGGGTAACTGTATGACTTACACCTATAAATCATTTATGAAAAATTCTGACACAAAAGTTACGTAACTGTAGTTTTGTATAACAAACAATTCGTGTTCATTGATTGTTTCTTTTGTTTTATCTTTGAAAGTCCATCTTCTCATCTTTTACTAGCCTGATTTGTATTTTTTATCTCCTTTGGCTAAATCATCTTTCATTGTCATGTTATTCCGATTTCCTACAATAGTTGAACACAGCATAAAAATCACTGGCGGGTTGCTTAATACAACATATACATAAGGTATTCCTAACCTGTGATGGAGACTGCACAGGTAAGAGTCTGGTGAAGCCTTCAAGTTAATACGCAACTCACTACAAATTAACTTCTATAATAAAGTCACGCAATTGTTCGTTTCATATCTTAATCCCATGTAAACCATTTTTGTCATAAAAAATATAACCTGATCCAACCTAACCTAACCTAACCAAGGGATGCAAATGATGTATTTGTTCGTACAGTTTTAATTTTATTCACTATAATAGTACATATTCTTTCATATACCTTTTCCTCTTGTATCCCTGAAGCACCTATTATAAGTGCAGGGAGCGGACACAAAAATGTGGAAACACCAAAACCGTATTACCATGTGTAATACGTTGGCATTCAAAACAGCTTCCATTCGTCTCGGAGAGGACAAATGCTTGTATAGTATGATTCTCAAGGGCATTTTAAACCAAGCTTCCTGAACAGTAGTGGGAAGTACAGGAAACGACAATGGAAGTGGACAGCGACCAAGCACACTTCTCTCCAAAGCAGACCAGAAATTCTCAATAATTTACGGGTGTTGTGACTGTGATGACCAGGGCAGAGGAGAAAATCTGTCCTCGTGCTCGCAAATCCAGTCCTGAACGATGAGAACTATGTGAACAGGGGTCCTATTGTCTTGCAACTCAGCACCATCAAAAAAATGGCTCTGAGCACTATGGGACTAAACTTCTGAGGTCATCAGTCCCATAGAACTAAGAACTACTTAAACCTAACCAACCTAAGGACATCACACACACCCATGCCCGAAGCAGGATTCGAACCTGCGACCGTAGCGGTCGCGCGGTTCCAGACTGTAGCGCCTAGAACCGCTCGGCCACCTCGGCTGGCTCTGCACCATCATTGAGGAATAGCCACTGTACCACCATATGGACGTGATCAGCCAAAATTGTCACATAATAGTTGCGAACTTCTAGATCAAACATGAGGCCCATGGAATACCGTGAAATGACTGCCCAAATCACCACCGAACCCTCGCCATGTTTCATTCTTCGTACAAAAACTTAGACAGAGATGAAAACAATGTGAAAGAAGACTCATCTGAGCAAATGACTTTCTTCCTTTGCTGCATAGTCCAGGTCTTATGTCTTCGACAGCACGTTTTCCTGTTACTGGCACTTGCACCACTGATAAGTAGTTCGGAATTCCAGCTCGTCCTGCATTCGCAGCTTATGGAGCTCTCTTTGTTTTGTTTTGATGCGATAGAAAAGCGAACGCGACATTGACTTCTGCAGGGACTTTTGCACCTGTCGCTCTCTTATTTTTTCGTTACCATCCTCTTCAAGTACCGCCTGCCACAGTTACTGAACACGTACTTTCCTCTGCGTTGTTTTTCCGTTTTCCCTGTATATGGTATAAACTTCGATATGGTGCCACTGGAACTCAAAAACTTCAGCTGCCTTGGTTACGGAAGCAGCCGCCATGCAAGCATCAACAATTAGCCCACTTTCTAAGTCACTCATCTCCGACTCACTGCTACACAGAACACTGTTCTTACCACGGCTGGTACTTGCAACGTATTGAGGACATTGCACGGTTGTTCAAATTCAACAGGGAACCTGCAAGCTTTGCTAGTATCAGCAGTTATGTTGAAGCACGCATTTATCGCGCTGTTTCGATATTTTTGTCCATGTGCTGTATTGTCTTCTATCAGTAAGATTACAGTCTCTTCACACCTGTCCATCACTCACGCAATTCATGTCAACAAAAGAAGTAGACATGAGAGTGCTAGCGGTGAAGTGGAGAGCACGTATAGCTCCTTTGATTGTTCTCTAAAAGACCGACAGCCAGTGGAATACGAACGAGCACTAGCGAATGCCAATCGAACGCGAACGAACTCTAGCGAATGCCAGCTGAACACGAATGGAAACGTTCCCTGAGATATCATCCCCCCCCCCCCTCCGCCCGCACTTTCTGTCATTACCTCTAATTTGAAATGTGCTCTGTGAAGATAAGCTCGGCAACCACTGAGTGTGACGTCACAGAAAGACCCATGCCCGCGCATGTGCAGAGACGCTGCGGCTGTTCCCTCCTGGAGGGCACCTGGAGAAGACGTGCACGGCGGCCTACCCACTGACGACAGCTGCCGGCCGCTCCGTGACGCTGCAGCCCGGCACCACAGTGGTCGTCTCCATCTTCGGCCTGCACCGCGACCCTCGCTACTTCCCAGAGCCGGACGTCTTTGACCCTGAACGTTTCTCACCAGACAACAAGGATCGCACCTCGATGCAAGCGTTCACACCTTTCGGATTGGGACCACGCTCCTGCTTGGGTGAGTTTTCAGAGCAAGTGCTGTGTTTTTAAGGCTCGATGGACTCGAGAGATTTATTATCGCGAGCTTGCAGCGTCATTTTCTTGCGCGGTTCAGTAGTAAACCAGTAATTCCCCCTCGATCCTTTAAAGAAGAGTGCACAAAATAGCTTTAAACTCTACAAAGTAGTTAATGTGTCAAATAACTGACGCTAAACACGTAAAACCTTTAAGACTCAAAACCATAATTACATTGACGGAAAAAATCACAACACCAAAAAATAATTAGTGTAGAATAATGAACTCTCGGGAATACTATACCGGGTGACCAAAAAGTTAGTATAAATTTGAAAACTGAATAAATCACGGAATAATGTAGATAGAGAGGTACACATGCTTGGAATGACATGTGGTTTTATTAGAACCAAAAAAAAAACAAAAGTTCAAAAAATGTCCGACAGATGGCTCTTCATCTGATCAGAATAGCAATAATTAGCATAACAAAGTAAGAAAAAGCAAAGACGATGTTCTTCACAGGAAATGCTCAATATGTCCACCATCATTCCTCAACAATAGCTGTAGTCGAGGAATAATGTTGCGAACATCACTGTAAAGCATGTCCGGAGTTATAGTGAGGCACTGGCGTCGGATGTTGTCTTTCAGCATCCCTAGAGATGTCGGTTGATCACGATACACTTGCGACTTCAGGCAACCCCAAAGCCAATAATCGTACGGACTGAGGTCTTGGGACCTGGGAGGCCAAGCATGACGAAAGTGGCGACTGAGCGCACGATCATCACTAAACGACGCGCGCAAGAGATCTTTCACGCGTTAGCAATATGACGTGGAGCGTCAACCTGCATAAACATCGTACGTTCCAGCAGGTGTTTATCAGCCAGGCTGGGGATGATGCGGTTCTGTAACATATCGGCGTACCTCTCACCCGTCACGGTAGCAGTTACAAAACCAGAATCACTCATTTTCTCGAAGGAAAAAGGCCCGATAACGGTAGATGTGGTAAATCCAACCCATACTGTGATTTTCTCGTCGCGCAATGGAGTTTCCACGACAGTTCTAGGATTTTCGGTAGCCAAAATTCTGCAGTTGTGGGCGTTGACAGACCCTCGGAGCGTGAAATGAGCTTCGTCGGTCCACAACACGTTACTCAACCAATCGTCATCTTTCGCCATCTTTTGAAACGCCCACACCGCAAATGCCCTCCGCTTCACTAAATCGCCAGGTAACAGTTCATGATGCCGATGGATTTTGTACGGATAGCATCGGAGGGTGCGCCTAAGTGCCAATCAAACAGTAGTGTACGGAATGCCGGTGCGACGTGCGACTGCACGAGCGCTGACTTTCCCGTGCATAGACGAACCCGCTACAGTCTCCATTTATTTCTGAACTGTCTCAGCAGCATTACGCCTTGTGCTCGGTCGGCCATTACGGGGTCTATCGTCTAAACAACCCGTGGCTTCGAACTTCGAAATCATTCTCGCCACAGCTACATTTGTCAACGGACCTTTACCCGTTCGAATCCTCTTCGTATGGCGATAGGATCGTAACTCTGAACTAGCACATTCCCCATTCTGATAATACAGCTTCACTAAAAGCGCCTTTTCAGGTAACTGAACATGCTGCGACTGCTGGCGCATCTGATTCTCTCTCTCATTACAGCTCCTTTTATACACGATTGTCATGTGCAGTCACTGACGTTGTGCTGTCCAGCGCCATCTGTCGGACATTTTGTGAACTTCTTTTTTTTTGGTTCTAATAAAAGCCCATGTCATTCCAAGCATGTGTGTCAATTTTTACCGCTATATCTACATTATTCCGTGGTTTATTAAGTTTTCAAATTTATACTGACTTTTTGATCACCCGCTACATTTGTCTAGGTAACACATTTAAGTGATTAACTTTGCAAGGTAGCAGTTTACTGTAAGCGAAAGATAAGCCATTGCAAATGTCAGACGTCGGTGTAACTGCCAGAATGTTGCATGCAAGATGGAAACGTGTGTATGCATGGTGTTATATAGGTGCCAGATGTCAGTTTGTGGGATGTAGTTCCATGCCTGTTGCACTTGGTCGATCAACAGAGAGTCGGTGAAATGGTTCAAATGGCTCTGAGCACTATGGGACTCAACTGCTGTGGTCATCAGTCCCCTAGAACTTAGAACTACTGAAACCTAACTAACCTAAGGACATCACACACATCGATGTCCGAGGCAGGATTCGAACCTGCGACCGTAGCGATCGTGCAATTCCAGACTGTAGCGCCTAGAACCGCTTGGCCACTCCGGCCGGCAGAGTGGGTGAATGCTAGTTGTGGATGATGATGGAGTTGTCATCCGATCATATCCAATATGCGCTCGAATGGAGACACATCTGGAGATCGAGCAGGCCAAGGAAACATGTCGACACTCTGCAGATCATGTTAGGTTAGGACAGCGGTATGTAGGCGGGTGTTATCCTGTTGGGAGACCTCCCATGGATTGCTGTTCATGAATGGCAGCAAAGCAGATCGAATCACTAGACTGACGTACAAAGTTTGTCAGGGTGAGTTGGGTAGCTACGAGATTGATCCTGTTGTCGCGAAATTGCATCCAAGACTATAACTCCAGGTGTAGAGCCAGTGTGTCTAGAACGCAGACTGGGTGGTTGCAGGCCCTCAATTGGCCTCTTTCTAACCAACACAATTCCATAACTGACAGAACCAGCTGACATGGGAAAACGCAACACACCTCCACCCCGCCCTCCAACTCACAAATGGCGGTGGTTTTGGAGTCAGTGGAATGCACACGCTACGGGACATCTGGCTCGGAGTTGTTCTTGAAGTAGCCGATTTGTACCAGTTCGCTGTGTCACTGTGGTGTCAACTGCTGCTCAGAATGTAGCTGGAGTTCCAGTACGATGCGCCAGAGCCGTATGCCAAACACGATGTCTCCCCTCTCGATACTGCCCTGTGGTCGTCCGGAGCCCGGTATTCTTGCGACCATACATTCTCGTGACCACCGCTGCCAGCAATAATGTACAGTGACTACATTCCTGCCAGGTCTTTCTGCGATATAGCAGAAGAAACATACAGCTTCTCGCAGTCCTATTACGCGATTTCATTGGTAATGGCATCTTTGTCGCCTTAAAGGCATTGTTGACTGACATCAACTCATCACGTCCAGTATCAAAGATAATTAATGCCCATTACTGTTACAGTGCGCATAAAATACCTGATTCATGACCTCATAGTGGCGCTACTAGCGTCACTTTTCCTGGACTGGTGTGCAATTTGAATAGACATCTTCTTTTAGATGTAGAAACATGCCTATCACCTTTCGTTTATGTCGTACAACTTCTTGGTGTTGCGATGTTTTTCCCGTCAGTGTATGTTAGTTTTATTAGTTTTGAATTATTCATCCACACACTAATGAAAAGTCAAAACCAAAACTCAGTGAGTACCTTCTCGACAAATTGCCCTCCCCTTTAATTAACAACTAATTTTTCATGCATCTCAGTGTTTGTGACATCACGTTTCCTGAATCATGTCATAGAATGCTATAATTTTGAGAGACATTCAGTGGTTTACGTGAATATTGCCTGAAAAAATGTGTAGCAAGTAGAAGCAGCAGTAAAGAAGTAATAAATCAAAACATTATGCTTGATCCTGAACTTGAACAGCGAAAACGTACTAAGTGATAAACTTATCCATTTATTTATAATGGATGTGTGTGTTTGTGTGTGTGTGTGTGTGTGTGTGTGTGTGTGTGTGTGTGTGTGTGTGTGTGGAAGGGGGGGGTTAGGTTTCAGTGGGAAAATGTTTCGAAAATGTTTGAAATTATGGCTGAAGTTTGTTGGACCCCGCTAAATGTTCTCATCCATAAATACTGGATAAATATTGTCTGGATATTTTGCGCGCCGTGAGTTACGCTGCCTCAGGACGTATACACAGTTTGTAACTGTAATAATGATCTTGTTCTGTTATGTTAAGTTGACTGGGGACCTAGAAACGACGGAGAGGCTCCGTCCCCGCCGCAGCCGCAGTGGTCCGCAACCCCACGACGACTACCGCAGTCCACTTCACCCCTCCACCGCCCCATACCGAACCACTCTTTCAGGGTTATTGTGCGGTTCGGCCCCTGGTGGACCCCCCCAGGCAGCGTCTCACACCAGACGAGTGTAGCCCCTATGTTTGCGTGGTAGAGTAACGGTGGTGTACGCGTACGTGGAGAACTTGTTTACGCAGCAATCGCCGTCATAGTGAAGCTGAGGCGGAATAAGGGGAACCAGCCCGCATTCGCCGAGGCAGATGGAAAACCACCTAAAAACCATCCACAGATTGGCCAGCTCACCGGACCTCGACAAAAATCCGCCCGACGGATTCGTGCCGGGGACCGGTGCTCCTTCCCAATCCGGAAAGCCGCGCGTTAGACCCCAGGGCCAACGGGGCGGGCAGTAATGAACTTACTATGTTTAACTTTTCATCTAAGATTATAGCCTCTTAATCTTTAGATTATCGCTACATTTTACATTTAAAAATTCGACCACTACTTATATGAAATCCACATGTACATCTACATCTATAATCCGCAAGCCATCTTACGGTGTATGGCGGAGGTTACTTAGTGTGCCAGTATCACTCCCACCTTTTTCTATTCCATTCGTATAAGGTTCGCGGGAAGAACCGTTGCTGTTATGCCTCCGTATGGACTCGAATTTCTCTCTGATTTTATCTTCATGGTATTTGCGCTTGATGGACGTAGGAGAAAGCAATATACTAGCTGACTCTTCTACTAACGCACTCCCACGGAAGCTAAACAGTAGACCATACCGTGATGCAGAACGTCTCTCTTGCGTTGTCTGCGACAGGAGTTGGCTGAGCATCTCAACTAAACGCGCTGCTCTTCTTCCGATTTTCTGTCTTCCCTCTATCATTCCTATCTGGTACAGATCAATAACGAGCGATATTTAAGTATTGGTCGAACGAGTGTTTTGTAAGCCACATTCTTTGTTGACAGACTGCATTTTCTGAGGTTTCTTCCAATGTACTTTGCATTATTCGTGATTAGTTTTATGTGGTCGCTCCACATCAAAACTTTCCGTACACGTGCTACTAGGTATTTTATGGAAGCATCTACTTCCAGTGATTCTTCTGCAGTTGTGTAAACATGCAGTAAACGCTCTTTCTGCACATGTTTCCGCGAAATTTTGGATTTGTTCATGTTGAGAAACAATTGCCACTCTCTGCACAAAACGTCGATCATCTCCAGGCCTTCCAGCACTTCACTACACTTTTTTAACGTCGTGACTTCTCTGTATACAACAGCGTCATCCGCGAAAAACCATAAGGAATTTCCGACGTTATCTATTAGGTTATTTATACACGTATTGTGAAAAATAGTGGTTCTACAGGGCGGGGAAAATAAACGTTACTGAGAGAACAGGTCCAGGTGGAATATTCGTCTGCATGATCGAAATGATATGCTGATCTCTAGCGACATGTATCGGATTGATTTGGTAGGTCTCTGAAGTATTTTCTGGTAAACGTGAGGCACATTTTCTGGTGTGCGGGTATATTTCACATGTTTTTTGACTTGTTCAAAACGGATCCTCTCTGACGCCATTTTCGGACTAAGACTTGCATGGCACTCTTTGTTGGCTCTCTGGCACCATTAAACTTCGCAGCAAACAACTGACCACACCGTTTCCACTACTTTGTTGTCACGCAGCTTTCCACATGAATACCCGCTGCTCCTCTGTGAGCACCCTCGTCCCCTCTGCCCGCTCCACTCACACTGACGCAGCCCGAACTACACTCTGAACCACGTGTGGACCACGTGTCGGGCACACACGTGGTGTACGCTCATGGGGTGTGGATACGTGCATACACTCACTTCCAATCGTAACGACTCGACCAGTCCACTTTTATTTGTCCCATTCTGCATGGGACGCGCGCAGAGTTACTTTTACGTCTGTAGACTTCTCTCCTTTCAGAGTGACATGCTCTGTTCTGTTTGCTAGACACTCTTAAATCGAATCACGTATTCTCATATTTTGCTCACTAGGTCACGCTCGGACCTTTATCGAATGCCTTCTGGAGGTCAACGAACGCAGCATTTACCTGGGCCTCTGCATCTACTGATTTCTTGATGCTGTGCACGAACACAGCGACTTAGCTTTCATACTATCATTGTTTCCGGAACCAATGCTAGTGCCTACAGAAACAATTAAAATAAAATTTTTGATGTCCCTGGAAGCCGTTAGATAAGCTATCTGCTATTGCCCCTTGCCCCTGGATAGGGGCAGGTGCTTAGCAAGATAGACCAGCAGAAAAATGTTTCAATTCGAGCACAAAAAAGACGAATATGCTCCTGTTTAATAGACTTTGACTGAAAAGTGGTATACCAGCTGCCTCATTCCACCTTCCTCAGCACCACTAAAAATTTACCCAAATATTTTGGCATGCGAACATATTCGCTCTCTTTCTAACGTGTAACTCACATTTCACTCCCACAAGGTCCCCTTACTGTCCCGCTTACAATTATTCCATCACTACAAGTCGTTCTCTCACTCATTAAATTCGCCTAACTTTCTCTCTTTCTTTCGCTTACGCCACAGTCCCGCAGCGATCGCAGGGTCGCCGTGGTTACAACGGATTTGGCAAGGTTAGTTTTAGGGGTGGCGGGATGCTCTTCCTGCCGCCACCCTGTACCCCCCAGGACGGAATCAGTGTACCCCAGCTGTCTACATCGAGTGTAAATCGTGAAATAGTGCGGACGACTTTGAAATGTTGGCGACGTGTGTAACTGAGGCGGAACGTGGGGACCAGCCCGGTATTCACCTAGTGGGATGTGGAAAACCGCCTAAAAACCACAACTAGGCTGGCCGGCACACCAGCCCTTGTCGTTAATCAGCTGGGCGGATTCGATCCGGGGCCGGCGCGCCTACCCGAGTCCAGGAAGCAGCGCCTTAGCACTCTCGGGTAACATATTGTCATTATCTCTTTGTGGTTTTCCGTCACTGTCTCCTGTCTCACAGCCACGGTCTCCTTCTTTCTGTCCTACCACTACAGTTACGTCTCACTGTCACTGTCACCTCTTGCTCTCTCTTACTGCTACTATCTGATCCATTCCTTTCCAATGTTGCTCTTTCTCGACATTGTCACTCTCTTTTCTTCGTCATTGTCATACAGTCTGTCTCTCATTATCACTGGCTCTCACCCACTTCCACTTTCTCCTTCTCTTTATTCCTCTCTCACTGGCACTGTCTCCTTCACTCTTTCCCTAGCACTGTTCTGTCACTGAGTCCCTCTCTTTCTCTCACATCGCCATTGTCTCCTTCGTTATTCTTTTACCACAACCCCTGTCTTCTAGCTTCCAGTATTTATTACTATTGCATCTCTTTCCCAATGCCACTGTCTCCTTCTTTCTCAGCAATAAAAGTACGAATACGTTCGAGTGCAAAACTTTTTGCGAATATTTTTAACAGTGCTGAGTCTGTGAAACCATTGTAGAGATTTTGATTCGGTCTAGTAATTCCCTGGACCAATATCTTGGCAGCATCTACATCGGAAACAGGCAATAATCATTGAGCTTCTAGATTACTAGGATCAATGAACTATATATAGAGATACCTAATTAAGTTTGCATTGAAGCCTCAGTGCGCGAATATTACTCGCATTTGGCCAATTATTCTGCCTTTCGAGCACCACAAATTCTGCGGTTTTCACTAAAAATACTAGGTAATAGCCACAACATAACTTACTCAGCTCGAAGTATGATATTGAGGTCGCTTCAAAAATTTGCAGACGTTCTCCATTTGTGAGACACTTCTCTACTTTTATTCATACGAAAGCGGAGAATGTCCTTTGTTTACAATACTCACGCTGAGGACATTCTGAGGTAGGCAGATATATCCTCCGACTAGCTCAATCCATGCGAACCTGATAATGTTCTCCGAAATACCGAGTACAAAGAATGTTCTCAGTTTAACTCGTACGACGCATTAGTTAGTGCTTGCAAGATACAACTGCGAAGAGCTATGAATTCACCAGGAAGACACGCGAGAGAATTGTAATCGCCAGTCATTTTTCCCGCGAAGAAGTTGTCTTACGCGAGAATCGGGTGGTATACAAGAGTTACCATAAGATACTTTGTTGGGTCGAGGGCAAACCAGGGAGTATGGAGTAGTTTTGATAGAGAATGGCGGTTTTAAGTACTCATAAAAAGTTCTAGTTCAGACCCTGTTAAAAACCTTCGTAATACCGACTTTTAAATCATTTTTATTGAAAGAGAAACATTCGATCACTTCCCCCTGGTAGCGGGGCCCTTGGCGGTACACACTTGTTCGTAACCATAGCAACAGTTGCTGTCGGCCTGCCATGGCAGCTGCCGGTTTGGTCGTTGATTGTTTATTGAAAAGGTGAAGAAATATTGTGAAAAATGGGACATATATCACAAGGAGTACCAGATAAGGTGAAGATGAGAGCAGGGTGTTTGTGAAAAGTTTTGAGATGGTTTTGCTGCGAAACGGGACCACAGGGCAAATGGTAAGAGCAAGTATCACTATTAAACGATTTTGTGTTGGCATTGTAATGGTGACGTTATTGCTCGATTGTCGACATTAATAACTTGAAATAGCCATTAGCAGCAAGTGATTTGCTTCCTGACGATAGACTTTCGTGTGAATGTACCCATCTTCACCCAATAATAACCGTTTAAAATATAAACTGCTATTTCAACTGGTTCAGTATATAGCAATCACACTGTCTGCTATCTTTTGACTACGTTCGTACAGTGTAGTATACACTGAGGAGACAAAAGTTATGGGACAGAGATGTGTACATACATAGACGGTGGTAGTATCACATTGTTGTTGTGGCCTTTAGTCTGAAGATTGGCTCGGTGCAGCTCTCCATGCTACACTATTTCGTGCAAGCCTCTTCATGTGTTGTTTTAGGCTTTCCCGACGGACATGTTGTATATATGGTTCTCGGGCGAGACGTCGGATGTCATAGTGAAAACTCCACAATATTTCATCAGCGCAACTGGCCGACATCTTCAGCTGCGACGAACACACTAAGGCATGTTTTTTTTTCTTTCTTTATTGTTATTTTCAAACCTGTTAACAGGCAGGCCAGCAGCAGCATGCTACGCCGCTCTTTGGCCTCAGAGAACACACAAGATACAAATGAAGACATCGAGAGAAAAAACATGGTGGACATAGAAACGGAGACAAACTCTTTTTAAAATACATGGAGCCGTTCACGGGCGTAGAGTCGAAGATAAAATTTGTTCAGACACTTGGACAGAGACGAATATTGTCACACGTGAACGTAGGTGCACAAAAACGAATAACACTGAACCACTTAAGCACAAAACGACGACACACATAGAACATGAGGCGTTGATCTCCGGCGTGTGAATGTTCACTAACCGTGTACGAGTCCGGGGACCTGCCAAGAGAGGAGGAGGGGGGATGGGAGAGCGAGAGGGGAGAGCAGATGCCAAGGGCAGGGGAGATAGGGGGAAGGGAGGAAGGGGGAGGGGGAGCCCGGGGGAAGAGGGGAGGAGGGAGGGGACGGGGGAAAAGGAAAGAGAAGGGAAGGGAAGGGAAGAGCAGGGAGGGAGGTGCCGAAAGGAAAGGACACAGGAAGTGGGGGGGAGGATCAAACTTGATAGGAGGGGTAGATGGAGGGGAGGAGGACATCATCAGGGAGGGGGAGCTGGCGGAAGCCACCTTGGGAGAGGGTAAGGAGGGTGGAGAGATGGAGACCAGGTGGGACGTGGGAATACAGGCGTGGCAGCGGGTGGGGGTGGGAGAGGATTGGTGAGACAAGCAGATGAGGAGGATCTAGTTTGTGGGAGGTGTACAGGATCCGTATCCTTTCAAGGAAGAGGAGGAGGTGGGGGAAGGGGATGAGATCATACAAGATCCGCGTGGGGGAGGGGAGACGGATGCGATAGGCGAGGCGGAGGGCATGGCCTTGAACGCCATGGAGGGATTTATAAAAGGTAGGGGGGGGGGGGCGGAAATCCAGGCCGGATGGGCGTAACAAAGGATAGGGCGGATGAGGGATTTATAGGTGTGGAGGATGGTGGAGGGGTCCAGACCCACATACGGCCGGAAAGGAGCTTGAGGAGACGGAGTGTGCCTTGGCTTGGATTGTCCAGAGATGGGGAGTTCAGGAGAGGCGATGGTCGAGGGTGACGCCAAGGTACTTAAGGGTGGGAGTGAGGGCGATTGGACGGCCATAGATGGTGAGATAGAAATCAATGAGGCAGAAGGAAGGGGTGATTTTGCCTACAATGATCGCCTGGGTTTTGGAGCGATTGACCTTGAGCAACCACTGGTTGCACAAAGCGGTGAACCGGTCAAGATGGGATTGGAGAAGGTATTGGGAGCGCGGCAGGGTGGGGGCAAGGGCAAGGAAGGCGGTGTCATCGGCAAACTGGAGGAGGTGGACGGGGAGTGACGGCGGCGGCATGTCCGCCGTATACAAAAGGTACAGAAGGGGGGAGAGGACGGAGCCTTGGGGCACGCCGGCGGAGGGGAAAAAGGTGTAGGAGTCGGTGTTATGGATGGTGACATAGGAAGGACGGTGGGAGAGAAAGGAGCCGATCAGACGGACGTAGTTAATGGGAAGGGCGAAGGTTTGGAGCTTGAAGAGGAGACCAGAATGCCATATGCGGTCATAAGCCCGTTCGAGGTCCAGGGAGAGGAAGATTGCGGAGCGACGGGAATTAAGCTGGTCGGAAAGGAGATGAGTGAGGTGAAGGAGAAGATCGTCGGAAGAGAAGGACGGCCGAAAGCCACACTGGGTAACGGTAAGGAGGCGGTGCTGGCGGAGATGCTGGTGGATGCGGCGGGTGAGGATAGATTCCAGGACCTTGCTGAAGACCGAGGTAAGGCTGCTGGGACGGTAGGAGGAGACGGCAGACGGCGGTTTGCCAGGTTTAAGGAACATCAGGATACGGGAGGTTTTCCACAGGTCGGGGTAGTAACCGGTGGACAGGACTACATTGTAGAGCCTGGCCAGGGTGGAGAGGAAAGAGACAGGAGCTTCACGAAGGACTAAGGCATGACTAGAGCCCCCTATTTATGCCAGTCTTAGGCAGGAAGTGCGCATGCGTGGAGGCGCCAAAATTCGATGGCCAATAGCGACGATATCGACCGATAGCGGGAAGGACAGCAACGCCACCTGCAATGTTAAGAACCAAAGACTTCGGCGCACGCGCGGAGGCTGCCGCTGCTGCTCTGCGCTGCCGTCGGCCGCCCCAGCGACCTCTGTCGGAAGCCGCAAGAAAAGATGCGCGTCCGCGTAAGGCGCGTGACTATCCTCCCGTTGTCAACAGAATACTTATGTTGCTGGCGAATCGTCATCCGTCGTATGACCAATAGTACTCCTCTCTGCTCGATGCGACTTCAATATGGCCACTGCTGGATCCCAGGCTGTACTGAGCTGAAATCCCGTGTCTCTGTTTACAAGATTCGTCTAGTTACGTATTTCCACTGCTTCCTTAATAACACTGTACCAGTACGAACTCGTCGACTCGAGAGTTTTGGTGTGTTGATAATTCATAGAATGGCCTGTACTGAGACAATGCTCGGCCACTGCAGACTTCTCTGGTTGCTCCAGATGAGTGTAGCGTCGGTGTTCAGTACATCTCTCTTCTACAGTGCGACAAGTTTGTCCGATGTACGACATGCCGCAGCTACAAGGAATATCGTAAACACCGGATCTTCTTAGACCAAGGCTGTCCTTAGATGAGCCCAAGAGAGCTCTGAGTTTTGCCGGCGGACGAAAGACACATTTAACTTTATGCCTCTTCAATAATCTTCCTATTTCTGAAGAGACGCCGCCGATGTAGGGCAAGATGACCATTCCTCTTTGTTCTTCGCCTTCTTCCAGTTCCTCACGTTGGGTAAGCCGCTTCGGGTGTAAGGCACGGCGAATCTCCCGTTCGGAATATCCATTTTGTTGGAAAGTGGTACACAGATGGAGTAGCTCATTGGGTAAGCTGTCTGAGTCTGATATGGCTCGTGCTCTGTGAACCAACGTCTTAAGTATGCCACTTCGTTACTAAGGATGGTGACAGCTGGTGGCCTGCAAGTATAAGTCCGTGTGTGTTGGTTTACGGTACACTGAGTGACCTAACGTGCCATCTTCTTTTCTCCGTACCAACACGTCCAGGAATGGAAGTTCGCCGTTTTTCTCCATCTCCGTAGTGAACCTGACGTTGGGATGAAGCGAGTTAAGATGTTCGAGAAATACATTCAGTGATGCGATGCCGTGAGGCCAGATAACAAACGTGTCGTCCACATATCGCCAAAAACACGTAGGTTTCAATTCCGATGACCGGAGTGCTCTCTCCTCGAAGTCTTCCATAAAAAGATTAGCCACAATGGGTGACAGGGGACTACCCATTGCGACGCCGTCAGTCTGTTCCAAATATTGTCCATTGAATAAAAAATACGAGGTGAGAACATGTTTGAATAAGTCTAAAAGTTCCCCATCCAGCTTCTCGCTAATGAGCAACAACGATTCCTGCAATGGTACTCGAGTAAAAAGTGAGAATACGTCAAAACTTACGAGTATATCTGATGGTGAAAGTCGTAAGTTCCTGAGCCGACGAATAAAGTCTTGTGAGTTACGGATATAATGCTCACATTTTCCTACTAAAGGGCTCAGTTGCGCTGCCAGATGTTTCGCGAGATTATACGTTGGTGCCCCAATATTACAATAGGCCGCAGTGGCACATTGTCCTTGTGAATTTTGGGCAGTCCATATAGCCTGGGAGGTACGAGCGCCTGTGTACGTAGTCTCTTAGCAACTACATCGGAGATCGTGCTGTATTTGAGGAGCTCCAAAGTTTGTCACTGAATTTGGGCTGTGGGGTCCTTATTTAGTAAGCGATATGCAGAGTCGTCCAAAAGCTGGTGCATCTTGCTCAGATACATTGACGTGGAGAGGATAACAGTCGCATTTCTCTTATCCGCCGGTAAAATCACAATATAAGGCTCTTCTCGTAGGGATCGAACCACTGACCTCTCTGCAGCTGTTATATTGTTCTTAGGCACTTGAGCCCCTGTTAGAGCACGGCAAGTCTCCCGCCGGATCTCCTTGGCAGTTTCCCTGGGAAGTTTTAGGATGCCTTGTTCGACGGCACTAATGATGTCCAAAACAGGTTGTGTCCTCGGCGTGGGTGCGACGTTCAGTCTCTTCTCCAAGATCGATACCGCCGCGTCAGGCAAAGGTTCGTCAGCTGGATTGTATACAGATCGCCTACGAACTTCGTTGTTCTCTTCTTGTGGTAAACGGTTTCATCTTGCAGGTGGAGTTGCTGTCCTTCCAGCTATCGGTCGATATCGTCGCTATTGGCCATCGAATTTTGGTGCCTCCACGCATGCGCACTTTCTGCCTAAGACTGGCATAAATAGGGGGCTCTAGTCATGCCTTAGCAGTGTGTTCGTTGCATCTGAAGATGTCGGCCAGTTGTTCTTATGAAATATTGTGGAGTTTTCACTATGACATCCGACGTCTCGCCCGAGAACCATATATACAAGCCTCTTCATCTCCAAATAACTACTGCAACCTACATTCTTCTGAATGTGCTTACTGCATTCATCTCTTGGTCTCTTTCTACGATTTTTACCCCTCTCCCATCTTCCACCCACACTTCCCTCCAATACTAAATCCGTGATCCATTGATGTCTCAGAATGTGTCTCATAAACCGAGACCTTCTTCTAGTTAGGTTAGCTGCAACTTTCTTTTTTCATCAATTCTATTCAGTATCTCCTCATTACTTACGTGACCCGCCCATCTAATCTTCAACATTCCTCTGTAGCACCACATTTCAAAAGACTCCATTTTCTTCTTGTCTAAACTGTTTATCGTCCACATTTCACTTCCACACATGGCTAAACTCCAGACAAATACCTTCAGGCAAGAGTTCGATGTTAACAAATTTCTCTACTTCAGTAACGCTTTTCTTGCCATTGCCAGTCTACATTTCACATCATCTCTACGTCGGCCATCATCAGTTATTTTGCTTCATATTTTGTTGAAACAGCAAAACTCATCTTCTACTTTAAGTGTCTCATTTCCTAATCTAATTCCCTCAACGTCACAGGATTTAATTCGACTACATCCCATTATCCTTGTCTTGCTTTTGTTGATGTTCTTCTCGTATCCCCCTTTCAAGACACTGTCCATACCGTTTAAGTGCTCTTCCAAGTCCTTTACTGTTTCAGACAGAATTTCAGTGTCATCAGTAAACCTTAAAGATTTTATTTCTTCTCCCTGAACTTAAATTCCTACTCTAAATTTTTATTTGCTTGCTTTTACTGCTTGCTCAATGTACTGATTGAACAACGTCGGTGATAGGCTGAAACCCTGTCTCATTCCCTTCTCATTCCCTGCTTCTGTTTCGTGTCCCTCGACTGTTATAACCCCTATGGTTTCTGTACAAGTTGTAAATCCTTTCGCTCCCAGTATTTTACCCCTCTTACTTTATAAATTCAAAGAGAATATTCCAGTCAACTTTGTCAAAAGCTTTCGCTTAAGTCTACAAATGCTGTAAACGTAGGTTTGCCTTTCCTTAAAGTATCCTTCAAAGTAAGTCCTGGCGTCAGTAACGCTTCACGTGTTGTTACATTTTTCCGAAACCCAAACTGATCTTCCACGAAGTCGGCTTCTACCAGTTTTTCCGTCCTTATGCAAAGAATTCGTCTTACTATTTTGCAATTATGACTTATTAAGCTGATAGTTCGGTAATTTTCACACCTGTCATCATCTGTTTTCTTATAAAAGGACAATGCGTTGACGAAACTGTGATTTATACTCAGATGAATTGCGTGAAAAGGTTTTCGATATGATTGTGGCCGCACTACGGGAATTGACAGACTTTGAACGCGGAATGATAGGTGGAGCTAGACGTGTGGGACATTCCATTCCGGAAAGAGAGGAAATCGTAATCAACATGCGGGCAATGTACGTGACGAGTACAACGATGACGATACGTGTTTAAGAAGTAAAAGTGATACTGAAACAGTTGACGAGCTATGTAGTTCATCATCCTTGTCGGACAGGGAACCATAAATCGCGTCTCCAATGAAACGTAGGAAAGGACAATCGTTGTTGAAGAAGCGGGTACTAAGCATAATTACGTACATGAAAGATAATCTGAAGCACAGTAAAAAAAAAAACTATTATGGACAGATCTGGAATACGTCCGCAGCAATATGACATGTAGTGCGTAAGAAAAACACGAATATTCAAGGGAGGACAGGGCGCACTTGTTACAAAAATTGGTATCTGCGCGTTTGGAGGAAGCTCAATGCAATTTGCAGGATGTGAATGATAGTGACCTAATAAGTTATGCATATCAAATTGCACGCAACATAAATTGCAGTGATTTCAAGGGAAGCAGTGGATGATAGCCTAATATCAAACAGTGCTACGGAATTGGAAGAAGTAAGACAACGAAATTTCAAAGTGTCAACTTGACCATGCACAGGAAACTACGGAATGGGCCTGAAAATTTTGTAGATAACCTGCTCAGTTGTGAATTTTTTAGCACCATTATGGCACAAACCTTTCCCGTGTGAAAAACTTTGCTCACAATTTGATGTACGGCGAAAGTGTCTAATGGGTCACCCATCTTCCTTATTGTTCAATCACACGAGAGCAAACACACGTTCGAATTTTTCGTCGGTTTTTGATGTTGAATGTCTCCCTGAGCGAGGTTCATCCTCAACGTGTTCTTGGCCTTCCAAATGTGACTTGTGCGAGCGAGAAGCTTGTGCTCTTGATAGAGAATGTTCCCCATAGGTCTGTTTCATCTTTTCAAAGGTCACACACGAAAATGCCCAAGTTTAACATAAAAATTGATAGCTATAAACTCCCCTGTTTCATTTCCGTAACGCAGAACAACAACACAACTTCAAAGATGGCTGTGCGCAGCTGAAACTCGGGCTGAGTATCTGGAAGAGGTGAAAGGACCTGTCTGTACAAGTAGAACAATGCAGCATAACCAGATCGCTCGCACTGTGTCTGCCTCATTATTTTCCTCACACACCTCGTAAATCAGTCTGATAGTGCTCATAGGGTTTCTCGACTTTAAATCTGTAGGCCATACGTCGGCTGCGCTTCGTCACCTTACATGTTATGCTGTGATAGTGGCAGTAAAGCTGTGCAATTGAGAATAACGATATGGCAAGAGTTGTAGACAATTCTGTCACCGAGTGTACGTGATGTACGTGTACAATGATACATCGCCGAGTGAACGAAGTGTCTGTCCTCTTGGGCGCTAGTCGTGTGGGGTCGTAGAGATCCTGCATGGGACTTAAGTATGGCCCTCCTGAACTCACTGATTGCATATTTGCATGACAGTCATGTGATCCTGACGAACGTGAGCACACCACAGAACCATAAAACTTCATTATCCATAGACCAAGATCATACTGCTGTAGAATTTCGACATTAGCTGGTAGACTTTTCTTTTTCCATACCAGGCGTAGCGCAGTCTTCTCATAAACAACCATCACTGAAGAACGAAATCTGAATGAGAGTCTCACATACGTAATGCAGATGGAGTTACTCCTTTGTGCAGCTGCACTGGAATATTTATTGTTTGCGTGTCCAAGCATGTAAGACACTTCATGCAAGTTGGACCTTTGTTGCATGCTGCCTTCGTTATGCAGCAAATTTTAACGGCCGGCAGAGCCAGAGTGCTGCTTAGTAACACTTTGAGATGCCGCAAAGTTCATTCACATGCTGAGAACAACAGTCGATTCAACAATTGACAGACTTCCCTGATACTGGTGATACAAGGTGACTTCACCCAGAAACGATTGCAGATCCTTCACGATGAAAGGTGTCAACATCTTATGAATTGTTTCTACATGCCAAAAGGTGCTATGTATAATCCAAAATTTATTTACAGTTGTCGAAGGAGTGGCAGGTAGTCGGTAACGGTATGGGCATGGATATCGGCCGAAGGGTGTGGGCACCTGTGGGAAGTGGAAGGAAGATTCGATGCGCGCAATTTCATATCCGTTCTGGAGAACGTGATGTTGACTTCTGTGGCAGCAAGATTTGGCGATTATGAGATCATGTTCCAACAAGATCGCTCACCTATTCATATGCCACCTGTGGTTAAGAGGTGGTTCGACGACCATAGTAATATTACTGTAATGGAATCTCCACGTAAAGGAGCTGAAATGAATCCCATTGAGAATATTTGGACAGAGTAATACGGGAAAAGGAACAGTCACCGTCGATTCGCAGACAGCTTTAGAATGTGATTCATGACGTTTGGAATGAGTTACTTGAATCTCTCAGTTATGTGGCTAGAGTTGTGGACTCAATGCCTAACAGATTTCGAGCCGTTGCGGAAGCCGAAGGAGGCTACACACGATACTAAGCAACATCAGCAGAGGTTTTTTTTTTCCCCATCCCATAACCCATCAGCTGCAACAGATGTTTCAAGTTATTTTTTTTACAGACATATATTTTATATAGTTCTAAGGAAACGCAGTAAGTGGAATCTGTACAAACAAATTAATTCACAACAAGATATGTAATATTTAATTTGCTAAGAGAAGAAATACTCACGTTATATAATCATGCAGTCTCCAAAAAATACATGACACACGTGTATATGCAAGAAGGGTAAAAAGCAATTCAGCACAAATGAAAAATATGAAGAGAAGCTCGCCGATGAAGGCGTAAGTGGAGAGGAAGGTTAGGCTAGAAGGGGAGGTAAGGAGGCCCGAAAAAGAAGAGAAAAATCAAATACCCAATAGACTTCGAGTCGTTGTCGCAGCAGAGGGCGGTTAGTACATGCGATTCGGAGCAACAGTAGAAGAATAGTTTTATTTACTGATTTTCGAGGCTCTGTTTTGTGACGGCTAAACAGTGCTGCTTCATGAGCCCCACTATTGGTCCACATGTGGCTAAACATCAGAGGTGTAAAAGATTTTGAGAGTTGCCGAAGTTCCCTGGAACAATAACGTGTTTTAGACAAGAAGATGATTTTTAGTTCATTTCATTTTAACCATTTACAGTATGCTTTGAGATTCTAATCCATGATTTCATTTTATATTGCCGGCCGGGGTGGCCGAGCGGTTCTAGGCGCTACAGTCTGGAACCGAGCGACCGCTACGGTCGCAGGTTCGAATCCTGGGATGGATGTGTGTGATGTCCTTAGGTTAGTTAGGTTAAGTAGTTCTAAGTTCTAGGGGACTGATGACCTCAGAAGTTGAGTACCATAGTGCTCAGAGACATTTGAACCATTTTGTTTCCACATGTAGGCGGACGATTGGACACTAACGGAGCTCCTGGCATTGTGAAAAATGAAACACAAATTTTTCAGAGACGTTCATGGGCTAGACGATATTCCCTTGGAATTATTAAGATAGTTGGAAGTGCCATCAGTGAAAGAACTATTCAAGCTGGTGTGTGGGACATGTGAGGGACGCTATATAATCAACAGACTTAAAGAGTAGAATAATGACAACATCAATGAAATAAGTTGCTGACAGACGTAAATATTACCAAAGTATCAGCTTAATGAGCCATAGTTGCAAATTCTCTTGAGAACTACTTACATAATGATAGAACTGCCGGTAGAGGACGACCTGAAAATAGAGCAAGTTAGTTCCGTAGAAATTTAGGAACACACGAGGCAAAAGCGCCCTTATGACTCATATTAGGAGAGTCGTGCAGAGAGGCCAAGCCGCGTTTGTAATATTTGTAGATAAAGCAGTTCACAGTGTTCACTGGAATACGCTACACTGAGGTAACAGAACTCATGGGATACCTCCTAATATGGCGTCAGATATCCTTTTTCCCGGCGTAGTGCAGCAACCCGACGTGGCATGGGATTAACAAGTCGTTGCAAGTTCCATGCAGAATTATTGAGGAATGCTGCCTCTGTAGCCGTCCATTATTACGAGACTGCTACGGTGCAGGGTTGTGTACACGAACTGACCTCTCGATTATGTCCCATGCCGATCCATCTGGGTGGCCAAATCTTTCGCTCCAATTGTCCAGAATATTCTTCAAACCAATCTCGAACAATTGTGGCCCGGTGACAGGGGGATCATCATCCATAAAAATTACGTCATTGTTTGCGAACATGATGTCCATAAATGGTTGCAAATGGTCTCCAAGTACCCGAAATAATCATTTCCAGTCAACGATCGTCTCAGTTGGACTAGAGGGCGCAGCCCATGCCACGTAAACAAGCCCACATCATCATGTAGCCAATCCAGCTTGCACAGTGCCTTGCTTACAACTTCGGTCCATGGCTTTTTAGGGTCTGCTCTATACTCGAACTCTAATATCAGCTCTTAGCAACTGAAATCGCGACTCGTCTAACTAGGCCACGGTTTTCCTGTAGTCTGAGGTCCAACCAACACGGCCACGAGCCCAGGCTGCAGGTGATGTCGTGCTGACAACAAAGGCACTCGCGTCGTTCGCCTACTGCCATTTTCAAATAACTTCCGGGAATTCAGCCAGGTAACACTTTCAGCGACCGTCAATATTTCGGTGGGAGAACACTCCGCCATTTTCAAGGCAAACTGCAACGGACAGGTGACGTTCATGCAAATTTAAAACCTCGGTTCTCGGACTGATGCAGGAAAGACAACACACACACTGAACACTAGTGCCACCCCCTGTTAACGAGGTTGCTCGCTAATTTAATCTCAATTGCCTCCTTAACAACACTGTCCCAACAGCTGGACTTGCATGCCAATATCTCGGTGTTATTATATAACATGGGGTGACCATTATCCAAGCAATGTTCGGCAATAGCGGATCTACTTGGCTGCTGTAATCGTGTGTGCCGTTTATGCTCAGTATATCTGTCCTCCACGGCCCTGATAGTTTGACCAATATATGCCATGCCGCAGCTACAAGGAATGCGATATACACCCACCTTACGTCATTGTCCATTAACGCCAAATTTCGCCTAACTGATACGTTCGTCGTACGTCCCACACTGATTTCTGTGATTATTTCACGCAGTATTTCTTATCAGTTGCCACTGACAATTCAACGCAAATGCCACTGCTCTCCGTTGTTAAGTGAAGCTGCGTTGGCCATGGTGAGAGGTAATGCCTGTAATTTGGCATTCTCGGCACAGTAGTGACTCTGTGGATCTCAGAATAGTGAATTCCCTAACGATTTCCGAAATAGAATGTCCCATACGTGTAGCCCCTACTACCGTTCTGGGTTGAAAGTCTGTTAGTTCCCGTCGTGCCGCCACAATCACGTCGGAAACCTTTTCACATGAGTCACCTGAGGACAAATGACAGTTTCACCAATGCACTGCCCTTTCATACTGTGTGTTCGCGATACTTTCGCCATCTGTATATCGCTATCCCATGGTTTTTGCCACCTCAGTGCATTACAAATCCTGAACTTAATAAGGATAAAACACATGATTCACAACTTATACAGAAACCAGACAGGAGTTCTGAGAATCGAAGGACTTGAACGGAAGCGGTACTTGAGCAGGGAATGTGATATCTTTGCATGTGATTCAGTCTGTAATTTGAATGGAATGTAAAGTAAATCAGTGAGAAATTTGGAAAAATGATTTAAAATTCAGCGAGAATAAATAAAAGCTGTTTGATGTTTGCCGACGACAGCGTAATTCTGTCAGAGAAGTCAAAGAACTTTGAAGGTTGTTAAATGGTATAAATATGAGTATTAGCATTAAGAAACAAAGAGGTTTTGAAACAGAGAAAATTGTTAGCATCTAACACAATAAGTGTTAGGCAGTATATGAAGCGTGTGCAGCCTTATATGGAAGTGAAACGTGAACGATAAACGTAGCGGACAAGAAGAGAATAGAAGCTCTAGATCTACATCTACATATATATACTCAGCTAGCCACCAAGCGATGTGTGACGGAGGGCACTATTCGTGCCAAAGTCATATTCTCCTCTCTGTTCCACTTGAGGATCGCGCGAGGGGAAAACGACTCTCTGAACGCCTCATTACGAGCTCTAATCTCCCTTATCTTTGAATGGTGGTCACTGCTCAATTTGAAAGTTGGTGGTAATAATATATGCTCTACATCCTCGGCGAAGACAGGATTTTGGAATGTAGTGAGCAGCCCCTTCCGTTTAGCGCGTCGTCTGTATGCAGGAGTGTTCCACTTAGTGGAGAGAGATTCTGAAATTGGCATTTTTCTTTAGCTGATTTCATGAAATTGATAATGTATCGTGCCCCAAGAGGCACACTTGTATTACACCGAATTATTGTATGTCAACCAATTAATACGTATCCAATTGATGTTTTTAATAGATTACATTGATTCGTAAACGATATTCAGCTACATAGGAAACCTCCGAAAACCACCCTCCAATATTAGGCGATAGAGTAGACTTTCAGTAGCCTTGAACCGATCTGAGATGGTTGTTTTCTTCCTATTTGACACATTATCGAACAGACATGATCACTGGATTGCTAGATTCGTATGTCTATGACTGCATTTTGCACTTTGTTGCATCCCACAGAGTTTGAGAATCAACTTTTGGAGAAGACATCTTTTCGATCTTGAAACTTTTCACTTTTTTTCTTCCTTCACTAGTGACACATATAGATGCACTGATGAACAGATTCACCAAGAATACGACACGACCGTGTTCTTCCGACTACTAGTGATTTTGCCACTTTCCTAATGATGTAAAGTGTAAAGTGCAGCGAGTGCCCAATGAGGGGTTTAATCGACAGTAAGTGAATGATGTGCTGGGTAGTTATAACTTAGCTGCAGCTACTCACAGAGTCCAGTGTGGGCTGTAATTACGGAATAGCAGCGAAGATTGGTAGATATGCAAATGCGTTAAAGCGGAATCGATTTACTCTGAAAAAAAAAGTTCAAGTTTGGGCAACAGGTACAAATCAAGAAAGACGTATAGAAATGTTTCAATATGTAATGAATTAGGAACGTACGTGAGCATATGAGGCCAAACAAGTGAGAAAGGCATCATGTTGATTTTATTATTAAATGCTGCTTACATAATTTGTTCAATCTGAGCACCGGAGACGTTGACGAGATGATGTACAGCTCCAAATTTGGGCCTGGTGGCCAGAATTGGAACTAACTTTTTTCTAGCGTAAATCAGTTCCGCATTAACGCATTAGCACCTCTACCAGCCAACACCGAGCCATCGTGAGTAGCTGCACTTTTATTATAATCACCTGGCATGTAGAGCAGGCCACAGATGGTTCTGCGATGTTTCTGGTGATTTTCGATCCATGACGTGGAACACTGGCTCAGTTTATCGTGAACTTGAAACAAGACGTTTATTCCACCGTTCTTGTTGATCAAGTGTTGCTCTTTCTCCTACATCCTTATCATGAGCGTGCTGTGATCGTTCCCATCTTCCAAAACGACAACGGCTGTGTTCGCAAGCTGCGCCCGTACGTTCCGGCTTTGTCGAACTCTCAGGCAGTCTATCAAACCTCGAATCTCCTGCTAAATCATCCAATCTCAGTCCCACATAAAATGTTCGGCACTATTTTGAAGAGTGGGTTAAACGTAATAGCATGTATGTAATTTCATACCTTTATGGTATCTAGCCATTGGTGAGTAGCTTCAGCTGCATATGACATAGCTGAAGAAACCCGTGGATTCTCTTCCTGCTGAATTTAGGCCATTAACAAGGCTACAGGTAGTGTTACTCGTTATGAGCACGAAGTCTCGTAGAAGTCACTAATTTTTAATCCGGTGTGTTCCTATTTCTGTGGGCTATTGTGTCTGTGAATTAAATTTGCCTATTGATGATGCTGACACAGTGTATGAGAAAAGAGCAGAATAATGATGAGCGATGGTCACCACTGCAGTCTGCATTCTGTCCACCAAATTTTCCTCTGAAGCTGGAGGAACTCCATGTCCTTGCTTGAGCCGTTACCAGAACTTCCTGGAAGGATGCATACTGAACTGTCAGTGCTGGAGCGTCTATCTCTCGATGGAATCAACAAACAGCATTGTAAACCAGCGAACTTGTGAGCGATTATCACCACTAAGGGTTAGATGAGACAAAATGACAACGTAAAGTAAGCCCTCTCTAAACGTCATCTTAATCCTTACAAGCTTGCGTCGGTAACTTCTGCTGCTGTAGGGATTCTAAAATAATAAATTACGAAATGTTTTTTCTGCATGAAATATCCTGGTATGCAGTCAATAAATCGCAAATCTGTGGGAAAAACGAAGATCTGAAGTCAGATGGTGGCTTTAATTTCCGTCATAGCTTATCAGGCGAAAATGATGGCCTTTCCACATAAACATAGCTTAATTAAAAACTTATGGACATTCATTTCACTAAATTTAATTAGCTCCAACAGAATTTATTTAGCTGAATAATAATAAGACTCCATTTTATTGCTTAAGTTGTTCACGCTGCACAACACGCTAACCTTCTGATACCTTCTCCACCACGGTACGTATGAAATGGCTGATGTAGAAAGAAAATGTAATTACTGTGACTGACATAAACACTACAGTCAGCTGATTATGTAAGGAGGCAAACCTCAGAAAAAAGATAAAACCTCGTCAGGTGGACAGTCTACACCATTAACGGAAGTGCGAGGCCTTGATCACTCAGAAAATGTTCTTACAATGTAAATCGCTCATCGCAAAAACGATGATAAGAATGATTCGCATGCAAATCTGCGTGTGTTATCATGAGAGACATTTGAATGATCACGTATTCAAGATCCAAGAGAGGAATTTTGGTAACGAGAAGAAACAAAATATCGATGTAAGGGGGACCAAACCCACACATACTGCAATGTCATGACTTATCGCTACATTTCCATCTGTTTAAAATACACTCCTGGAAATTGAAATAAGAACACCGTGAATTCATTGTCCCAGGAAGGGGAAACTTTATTGACACATTCCTGGGGTCAGATACATCACATGATCACACTGACAGAACCACAGGCACATAGACACAGGCAACAGAGCATGCACAATGTCGGCACTAGTACAGTGTATATCCACCTTCCGCAGCAATGCAGGCTGCTATTCTCCCATGGAGACGATCGTAGAGATGCTGGATGTAGTCCTGTGGAACGGCTTGCCATGCCATTTCCACCTGGCGCCTCAGTTGGACCAGCGTTCGTGCTGGACGTGCAGACCGCGTGAGACGACGCTTCATCCAGTCCCAAACATGCTCAATGGGGGACAGATCCGGAGATCTTGCTGGCCAGGGTAGTTGACTTACACCTTCTAGAGCACGTTGGGTGGCACGGGATACATGCGGACGTGCATTGTCCTGTTGGAACAGCAAGTTCCCTTGCCGGTCTAGGAATGGTAGAACGATGGGTTCGATGACGGTTTGGATGTACCGTGCACTATTCAGTGTCCCCTCGACGATCACCAGTGGTGTACGGCCAGTGTAGGAGATCGCTCCCCACACCATGATGCCGGGTGTTGGCCCTGTGTGCCTCGGTCGTATGCAGTCCTGATTGTGGCGCTCACCCGCACGGCGCCAAACACGCTTACGACCGTCATTGGCACCAAGGCAGAAGCGACTCTCATCGCTGAAGACGACACGTCTCCATTCGTCCCTCCATTCACGCCTGTCGCGACGCCACTGGAGGCGGGCTGCACGATGTTGGGGCGTGAGCGGAAGACGGCCTAACGGTGTGCGGGACCGTAGCCCAGCTTCATGGAGACGGTTGCGAACGGTCCTCGCCGATACCCCAGGGGCAACAGTGTCCCTAATTTGCTGGGAAGTGGCGGTGCGGTCCCCTACGGCACTGCGTAGGATCCTACGGTCTTGGCGTGCATCCGTGCGTCGCTGCGGTCCGGTCCCAGGTCGACGGGCACGTGCACCTTCCGCCGACCACTGGCGACAACATCGATGTACTGTGGAGACCTCACGCCCCACGTGTTGAGCAATTCGGCGGTACGTCCACCCGGCCTCCCGCATGCCCACTATACGCCCTCGCTCAAAGTCCGCCAACTGCACATACGGTTCACGTCCACGCTGTCGCGGCATGCTACCAGTGTTAAAGACTGCGATGGAGCTCCGTATGCCACGGCAAACTGGCTGACACTGACGGCGGCGGTGCACAAATGCTGCGCAGCTAGCGCCATTCGACGGCCAACACCGCGGTTCCTGGTGTGTCCGCTGTGCCGTGCGTGTAATCATTGCTTGTACAGCCCTCTCGCAGTGTCCGGAGCAAGTATGGTGGGTCTGACACACCGGCGTCAATGTGTTCTTTTTTCCATTTCCAGGAGTGTAATTACCCTATCTGAACAACAAACACAGGTGTGCGATTTCATTGATGTGATCGAGGCTAAATGAAACAGTACAGTATGACATGTGACTAAAACTACTTTTTCACATTCAGCGTCACTTCTTCATTAAATCAGTCCAATATCAAACGGCACACGAATTACATTTTTAAAGCGATGATATTGGCGCGTCAAAGTCGCAACCCCCCTTTAGCCAAGCATAGTACAACATAGCCGTGTACTTCGGTGAAGAAAGTGGACTGTATAGAACAGAAGGAAATCTGATAATGAAATGACAATCATATAGCTTTACTTGTAGTTTTGCACATTTTAGTTTTGGAAAATAGACGATCGTTCTTATGCAGAGCTTATACTCCTAAAGAAGCACACATCAAGAGGGTGGCATTATTTCGTTGTCTACGGAGTGTAACATCCCTGTTAGAAAAATGTTAATCTAATGTAGAACGATCTTAACGGCCTGTAAGAGTATTGGAATCTTTGTTTTACATAACCTGTGTTTCGAAAGAAAAATATACATCGTTGATCCTCGGTCACTAGGAAGTCCTACTTATATCACAAATATTTGTGAGATATGACGCTGGTTGTAAGTACTAACGTGAACTTTATTCCTAGAATAATCAATTTTTGTTGACATTTACGTCTACCTATGATGATCATTTTTAACATTCATTTTCTTATGGGGGACTCTATCCAGCATAACTGCAGAGGCACAGCAGTAACTTGACAATTGTAACTAATTAATGACTAGATCGTTTGGCAAGGGTTATAATAAATTGGTTCAGTGTATTTACTGCGACTGCGAGAAAAATTAATTGTAATAAATAAGGGTATTTCTCAAAGCACCATACCGTAAACCAGGAACTCTCTGGACTTTCTTAAGTCTTCACAGAAGCCAACATTGCAGATAACTGACGCCGAACATCGATGAAAACAGTTTAGGAGGGAGATCCGCGGGAGGCATTAGAGGAGGATGGGGGTTGAACAGTGTCTCAACTTTACTGTAGAATCATGTTATTCGCTTATACAGGTAATTGCAAAATAATTAAGCAAATTAGCTGTTGCCGAGAACTGTCTGCAGTAAACTAGTGACACGAGATACGATAAAATCAGCGTCGTGGTGCATGCTTCAAATTATATGGCAGCGTAATAAAGGAATCTGTAGAAATAAAACTATTTCAACACTTTTAAAACGGAAAGGAGTTTTCAGTTTAAGGAAGACTTCGGATCTGATACTCAGTTCATTAACATCTCGGCGGCCATCTCATATGGTAGAGTCGGAAAACACCCAGGAGAAGCGAGTTACACGGATTAATTACAAGGATAATAGAAAAGAAGAGGACGTCCAAGAGCATGTTGGGTGGGAAGAAGATAGCACACACGACCCGTACTTGGAACATTACGTCAATTGCCATAATACTCTACACATAAATGGAACCGGTAAGAAGCACGGAATCTTAAAAATACCATCAGTTATGTTGAGACCGTCACGAAACCACCAAATCAGTATGAAGCTCATCTGGCGAATAGATTCAGATACACGACTCCTACACAATTTGCTTCAAATTGTACTAGTGCTTGAGGACGTTGTTTTCTTCTTATGGTTTGTAGCCATTTTATTCTGCTATTGTAATTCAGGCACTACGCCATTGTCAAACATAAATATTCAGATTTTTTTAATTTCTGTCTTGATTGCTTTGAACCAAAACCGATCTGTTTACAAAATTAGAAAATGAAATCAAGACGGACTATAAAAAATCTGATTTTCGAACGGTGATTGCGGACTTTCTCCAAGGACATTATATCAGTTTTTGCATGAGTATTCGGTGCCGTGTCATGGCACATTCACATTCAAGTGAATAACACAAGTTTGGCCCTTCCTTTATTTGTATCAGTTATAGCTGCTGTTGCCTACATTGCTTTAAATTAGGTCACAATTTCACTAATAACTTGTATCTGTTCCTGTCATGACAATGTGTATATGTGCTTGACAACGTAGCAGAACAAAAATTTCTCCATCGATAAGCTGAAAATGATGTTTCTTATAAAATTAATGCGGATTACGAACACATATAACGAGAAGTGAAACCACATTTCTCCATTAACCATTTCAGTTCGCCTATAAGGTATTCGTGATATGAAGGCGAACAACGCTACCCATTGATTCTACTGACAACCAAGTCAGAGCCCTTGAACATCACAGCTTTTAGTGTTCAAACTGGAAGTCTATGTCAGAACAACAGGAGGGTCCATTGAGATTTACCTTTCACTCTACATAATACTTAATGTATAACGTCTGAGCTGCAGCTCCAGGTGAACAGTAACGTTTTACAGTTGGTGTTAAAATACAGCTGATAATCACGCAGAAGAGTTTCTTAAGGGCTGTAGAAATCCGACTTGGCATGAAAAGCTTAAACACACAGGACTGACCCAGGTGCAGAAAACTGACACCAAGAACTGAGATTCAGAAACTGGAAGCCCATGATTATGAACAGCTGCTACCAGGAATGTCATTTAAAATTATACAATGCGTAATTCTTAATAAATTTGGCTGCCACTTTGCTGATCATGAGAGTTGGGAGTATGCCATTTTCATCTATGTGTGCTGTAATAACATACTGTATCTTATAAATGGTAATATGAGTCCAAGATAACTTTCAAATACTGAGGAGTAGACAGTGCTTCTGTACTCCACTTCGGTTTTTGAAATGAAGTGCACACATCTGAAGCATCGTAGGAGCTTATAGTATCGAGTTGTTATGATAATACGCTTATGTACCATAAAGTGCAGTTGTTAGCACTCTTTCATCTGTCTGAAAGCCGTTATATTGATTTTTTTTTAAAAATCTGTCACTATGAATGGGGTAATCATCTTGGGAATTATTTGTGAATAACAATTATATTATGGCAGGTATGTTGGAACAGTTTGAGCCTCTACATATATTTGTCTTTGTCTGTGATTTTTGGAGTCCTTGTATACAATACTTCTCTTAGAAATTCCGTTTATATTTGTTTAGACCTATCATACAATTCTTGGAATAGTGACAATTCTAGTTATTTGGAAATTACTTGTCTGAATGTGGTTTTCAGTTTTTATACTGTTATGGTATCACAGCCTACTGTACGATGTATTATCATTTGTTAACGACTGTGAAGCTACTTAACTTAATGTTGCTTTTCAAACGAATCATTGATATTGTTATTACTTTTCTCCAGAAATGTTTGCAGTAAGATCTAACAATTGAAAATCCGGGTTAGGACAGCAACATTAATTAGGATATATTACTACCCTCCACATGGAGGAGGCACTGGACAGCGGACAGGCACATTTGAAAGTAGACAGTTGGATATTTTTTAGCTATTGGACAAAGTCCGTCATCAGATGAAGAATCACACACATGCACAATCGCACACGCGAAGTCACACACATACAACTTACAAACTCTCACGCATATGAGCTCTTTCATCTCTGTGCCCTGTGGACAGTCTATGTGTTTCTTCATCTGAAGAAGGACTTTGTCCGATGCCTAAAAACGTCGAATAGTCTGTTTTTAAATGCGACTGTCTGCTGTTCAAGCTTCCTCTATGTGGCGAATATCCTAATTCATTTTATAGTAATGTCTCCATTATTTGCTTGTGTAAGTGTACTCTATGTCTTTATAACGTGCATTGAACCTTTTGCAGGTCAGCGATTTGCACTGTCACAGGTCAAGATGGGCTTGGCGGCCATAGTTCTCAGCCTGGAAATATGTTGCACACCACTTACCTCCAAGTCTGTCGAGATGGATCCCAAGTCTCTTCTGACTGCCAACAAGAATGGCTTATGGCTTGCTTTCCGACCTCTCCCTGCATAGGCGAGGAAGACTGACGAATAAAATTAATGTCAAATTGTTCATGTTAATTTGTATATCTTTGTATGGGTTAAAAAAACTGCACTTCAATAAAAGAGCTTGTTTCGTTCGAGTTTTCCTCTTGAGAACATTTTATGTCTGGTTTTCTTCAATTAGTGTATAGAAATCATTAACATCACCAGATTATGACTGATTTTTAACGTAATGTTGGAATAAAGATTACTAGCTTTGGACAACGTTACTATCTTAGAGCGTAATTGCAGCAAAACTGATCTACTGGTGTAAATGAATAAATAACAGATGGTCGTGAACAACTTTAATCATCTGGCTAACTATTTATTAATAACAATTATTTTGTCGCAGTTACGTTGGAACAACTGCAGATTCTACATTTATGCGTCTACCTGTGATTTATGAAGTTTGTTTTCAATAGTTTAGGACTTCTGTTCATATTTATTTGGACCTGAAGAAGCATTGAGAATATTTGATATAATAGAAGCTACAGCAGAAAATTGTTTCTGTTCCTTAGGGCTGGATTAGATATTTCCCAAGAGGAGAAGGTGCCTGAAAATTTTAGTTCTCCTCATAGGAAACCAATTATTTTCGGAATTCAGCTTAACATCTATGTTTTTTTCATATTGTGGGGTAAGTTCTGTCTGAAATGATGTGAATAAAAATATGATTCAGAGAATGAACATTCGATTTTGCAAGAGAGTGTGTACTACAATGTAAATTCTTGGCTGATTAAAATTACTGTTTAAAACTGGTCAACAAATGAGATAATGATAAATGTATACATAATCGATTTTATATTATTGATTCAACAAAGTGACTGGACACTTCACATCTATCTGACAGTTAAGGAACAGAGAAGACATCAGTGAAGAAATTATATGTTGTACTGATTACCATTTAATATTGCAACCACTATATCATAACTTACTATGTCGGGAACATATTAACACGTCGTCTGCTACATGCTTAGTAATAGATGTTGCACTGCCAGGCCAAGAGGGGCTACAGTCTTAGGCATGAGACTCTGTTATGGGTGACAACAGCCATACGGCAATCAACATATTAAATGAAAACTTTTTTTGTTCTGATCTTTGTGTTATATACATACGAAATTGAATACTAAGTACTTTCTTATGAGTTTTAACTGAAGATGATCTATATATTCAAATGTTATATTTTCCATTAATGTATGATTATATATTTATTATACTTTCAGAATAATTTAATCAAAGGCTGAACAGTCATTTATTTCTGTTACTCCATACATACCATAATAATATGGAAGTGTTTCAAATACAGAGGTTCTTATTTCTTAGGTATTATATGTGACATAAATGTTTTTACATATTCTGGAAAATCTTATACTTGGTATTTCAGTTACTTCATACTTCTCATTTATAGTTTTAACATATGTAAAAACATAAACTTGAAATGTCAGTCTTCATTGGGAGTTTTTGTAGTTTTCCAGTGTTTTCTACAACTGATTTATTTTTACTCTCAGAATGTACATATCAGTGGTATATAGCATTAGAAATTACCAATTGTGTCAAATTTCCTTAAACATTTGATTATTTTGATTTTGGATATAAACAAAGCATTCATGTCTAGTTGGTAGTAGAGTATTTGTTCTGTTGGTAAGCTGCGACAGTTTTAAACCAGACTCCAGTCTGTTAAAGAGTTTTATCTTAATACTAGTAATAAATATATAATTATTATCTAATTTTCTTCGTATCTGCACGAAAGAAATCAGAAAGCACAGAGAAATAAAATCCAAAATTTATATCTGCCTGTGTAGCTTGTTATGGAATATTCCACTAACCTTTAGTTTCTTCTTTTCTTATAAAGGATAGTATTACTGCAAATACATTCATTTACACTGCACAAAAACGAAATATTGTTTTTCTTCAATAAAAAGTTATCTTATCTAAGCTTCATAGAACAGATTGTTTCATTATTTTCATTGAGCACACATAACCAACATATTTTATATACTCAGTGTCTAGGCCAAAACTACTGTCTGAAATTTCTGGAAGAATGATTTACTGAGTTTGATATTGTTTCCTTTGCTTGTTTGGACTATCACATTTCACATTCCAGACATGGCCTGATCTTGATGATGTCTCTATGAATGAGAACTCTACGAAACTTTTATATGGTTTCGCATTTATAGTAACAAATTTTCTTGAACACGTATGTTTACACAAAACTTTCTAAACTTTAATGAAGAGAGAGAATAGCAAACCCTGTAATATTGCATAATAATGTGACATCTCTGTTATACATTGGGATAAAATGGTGTATAAACTGTAACCATATAACATCTACAGACTTGGAAGTTAATGAATTGCTCAATGTGTTCCTTACCATAGAAAATTTCTGTTTGAAGTGAAATGATTTTTAATATATGGCCTTCAGTGATTGCTTAAAATAGATGTCATGTACAGCAAAAGTATCTAACATTCAAAACAAATTTTTATCCTTGTAAACCAATATTCTGATTGAATTTGAGAGAGACATTTTGTTGCAATGTAATTTATTACATCTACTCAGTCAATTAACCACAGATTTCTTACAAAAGTCAATAGCAACAGAAGCATCAAATAACCATGTGAGACTGGACAAATTTAGACTGGCAGCCGCTGAAAACTGCTTATTGAAAGTAACTACTAATTTAAGTTCACATGAAAATAATTCAATTAAAATTATCAGTCATCCTTTTGGCTTACAAATGTTTATTTTGCTTCATAAAACCATTAAAGTACATACTGTTACTATCTATCAAAAAGAACAAAAGCAATGTCTAGTTTACAAATAGTTTCAAGAAACAATAAGAATTTGAAAAAAGAGTTTATAAAACTGAGGATGCAATTTTTAGATACAGTCAGAGAAAAGAGAAAGACTATCAGTTTGAACACAATATAAAGTAGCTGATAGTGTAATAGCAGTAAATATGCATAACAGAAGGACTGAATGAGAATGAAGACAAGATGTATATTTTGTATCTATTGAGTATCATGTTTCACATTTTCTTCGTTCAAGTGAGAAAGTATTTACTTCAGTAGGAAGGTGGAACTGTGTAAAATAGAGTCAAAGGAAAAATGTCATACCATAGATAACAGTTGTATGATGTGCTAGTAAAACGTTTATAGGAAGGATGTATTAGATGATTAGCAGATATGGGAAATGGGAGCACATGACTTGAGACACTCGTGACTCTCAAGAATGAAAACACCCTTCTGACGTCAGAATTTCGCTATGCTATGAGAGTCTGAGGATAATACTCTTGGACTCTTGGAGAATAGGCCTGTAGGCTCAGTCATAAACGGAGATGTAGCTGTCTATTGACATTGAATAGCTTACATTCAAAACGGCTGGCCTGCAGTGTTAAGCAAGACAGAAAGAAAACTACAGCATTTCATTTGAGCTGAATCACTCGTTTCACGAGAAATGGAAAGAGCTATACTAAAAGTATATAGTGAATATTGATGCAAACGAAGATGAAATTGTGGGTCTGATAATATTTTGCGATATCGTAGAAAGTAATGTGTAATGCCGTATTTATTCCCAGTGAATTAGATCCGAAACGCAAAAACCAAGGGGCTTGGTTCGCTATTTGGAGGATCGTGAAATATTTTCAAGATAGGCAGGCAACTGAAGATTACAAGTGTTATTTGACTAATAATGACAGTGCATTACTCTCACTTTCTGAGGTAAAAGATTTTGTATTATACTTAGGTTAGTTATAAAACCTTTTGACTAAGTCTTCATTAGTATGGTCTCTATTAGATCGGCTTTTCTTACAACAGCCTTACGTCTCCATTTCCTTATGTCTTCCTCTCCCGGAACGTAAAAGCCGACGTGGACGTACAGCTATGTGACATCAATACCTGTTGCTTCACATTGAGGAAGTATTGCCGCACACATTAACAAATTCTATGATATCTCGGCAAAGCGCAACGAACCACTTTACCAGTAAGATTCAAGAACAAACTGTACAGCACAACCAGAACTAGGGATACGCTACGTTGGATTTTATCGTTTTCAGTTGAAGTCCATTTTTTGTGAGTTTTATGTTGTAACTTACGTCTTACGAATATGTGACATTTCGAAGCACCAGCTCATTGACGATCTCTCGGAAACACGACATTGATTGTACGATTTTCTGTAATAAAATGACGGGGAACATCACCTTCGGGGCTTATTAAAAAGAGAAAACGATGAAATAATTTTATGTTACGTGGAAGACTATCGTAAGTTTGTATCACACTATTTGAATAGCAATATTGAGAAATTCCACATGTCCAAAAAACTAAACTTTGCAGGAGATACAAGAAACATTTGAGGCCTTATATTTGCGCTGAAATTCTGGTTTTCTGCTCATTTTTCGTTCAAATTAACGTAGAGTGAAGAATACTAATACACTGAACACAATCATGATACGTTTTCTTGACGTTAAGATAAAATTTATTTAATGGACATGTGTGCTTTCTCAATATTTTGTAGTAAATATTCATAAATCATTACTTAACTCATACATCATTATGGTAATGGACAGAAATTAACCGACTTGTGCCTGTTTTCCATTCTCTTTGGAATTATACTCCACACACTCCTGTTAATTATTTATATAAATGATATGCCCTCCAGTATTACAGGTAATTCTAAAATATTTCTGTTTGATGATGACGCTAGCTTGCCAGTAAAGGATGTTGTGTGCAACAATAGTTCTGTTTAAAATAGTGCAGTTCATGACAAAAGTTCATGTTCTAATACAGAATTCAACAAAACCCGACGTTTTAATTTCACAGAATGTGATGATTAGTGAAACTGAACAGTTCAAATTGCTAGGTGTTCAGATAAATAAGAAACTGTCGAGGAAAGCTCACGTTCAGGATCTTATTCAAAGACTTAATGCTGCTATTTTTACTGTTAGAACGGTTTCTGAAGAAAGTGATCGTTCGACGCGAAAAGTAGTGTACTCTGCATGTTTTCATTCCCTTATGTCGTATGGTACTATATTTTGGCGTAGCTCTTAGAATTTTCAAAGGATATCTTTGGCTCAGAAGCGGGCGTTTCGGGCAATAAGTGGTGTAAGTTCGCGAATCTTTTGTCGAACCGTGTTCACTAGTCAGGGTATTGTGACATTGACCTCTCTCAGTATATGTATGTATATTGCCGTTTCTTGTTGAGAATATCAGCTTATTCCCAAAAATTAGCAGCTTTGACTCAGTTAATGCTAGGCAGAACCAAACTGAAGAGTTTCCTCATGGGTCACAACTTCTTCGAGGAGGTCTTTGAAAAATTAAGCTAATTCTTATGTTATATTGTTGATTGCGTTTACATAAAGTTATGGCTTGTCCTTTTTTGCGTTCATAAACATTTTATTTTATCTGTTATTACTTTTATGTTGTAATTTCACATACTGACACGTTCCAGGACATTGGAGACTTGCTCCTCAATTTCACCATACGGAACTAGACGTGGAAAATAAAAAAATAGTCTCAATCTTTGACATATGGTGACCAATTGTATATGTCAGTGTAGAAATTCTGTTTGATTTCTTCTTTTGGTAGGAATGGCAGAAATTGCCTAAAGTCGTGCATTTCCTTGTCATATATAGGCGCATATCGATTATGCTATCTGTTTAAAGCAGTGCTGGTAACATACAATTTTGATAATGCCTATAACTTTTGTACATGTGGAGTTTCTCTTCGTTTTAGGTGATACAATGGCTGCACAACAACAAAGAAAATGCCAGAACTTACGGATTTTGTCTGTATTATGGTCAGCCTACGTATATGTTTAAAGTACAGAATCACAGGTAACTTTGTCAAAAAAATGTGCGTGTGTTGTTTCTCAATATTGCCATTTATTTTTAATAGAACTTCGTTGTATCATGATGGGCTTATATGTTTAAATTTCAGAATCACAGGTAACTCAATTTTGTCAAAACATGGCCATGTAGAGATTCTCAATATTGCAATTCTTTTGTAATGGAAGTATTATAAGCTGATGTCTTTGCTTACTGAACAGGAACTTCCCTTTTTATTTTGCAACATGTCCATGGATATGTTTTTATTTGCGTTTGCCACAGACAGAACAAAGTGATTAGTATATGAAGAAGGGGAGGAATGTGTGTTTTAATAGACGTAACGTGGGAATTTACACCCGTCCATTTTTTGTAAATAAACTGTGTGGGTTGTAGACCTGATACAGGCGACATCTGCAACTGCAGAACGCTGAAACTGCAAATCACTTTAAGCTGGCACTGTGTCTCATGCGGTTGGTTATAGATGCTTCGTTCACGTCGATGTCAGGTACCTCGTCCCGTTTGAGAACAGCTTTACTTATCCTCTTCAGTCCCAAGATATCATATATGATACTGCCAGGTTTTATTTTTTTTCCGGGCGCATACGCAGCTGAGTCTTTTCTGGCCTGTGGTACCATATAAATGCACATCGCAGTTGCACAGCTCACTTGCTCGTCCTTCTGCCGAGCACCAAGGGGTGTCAGTATTCATTACAAACTCCGGATCCTGTAACTGCGCAGCATGTCTCGGCGAAATTGAGATAAAGACAAATCTTTTTGTAATTACAAGTGTTTTCAGATGATTTACTAACTTACTAAAGCTTCACAGATACTCCTCAGTTAGTGGCGAAGCATAAATTAATGTTATAACCAGTTTATGAGCTTTAAACTTTTCCGCATCATTTATGATACCTCGAGACCCAGTCCCAATTCTATTTACGTCAGTGGAAGGGGGGTTGTATTTTTTTTGCTTGTTTACCCCAGCCTTGAGTGCCATGTTGAAAACAACACCTCAAAATGTCGGGCACTTGGTTGCAGATGGCTTACCTTTGCAGGGCGAGAACAGTGCAAAGTGCTTCCTTGCTTCACTACTGATAGGAATTGCATTACACGATAAAAAGTGAAGTTAAATTAGGACAAGTTATGTTAACCTAATGCCAGTCCATGTGGTTAATATCAGAAAAAGCAAAAATACCTTGAAAAATTTTGCTATGGTAATTTTGTTCAAGTATTTCGAACTGCTTGCTTACAGTTGTTGAAAGTTTTGATACCAAATGTGCATTTTGATCTACCTTGAAATCTACAGCAAATATGAGAAATATGTGTAGTATATATGTTTTTTCATAAAGCAACAAGAAGCTGTTAAGTTGTGTGTCCTATTATCCTGCTTAAGTCCTGAGGTATCATATATGATACCATTTATAAAAAATGCACTATTGATTCAAAAAACGTTTTGACTGCCATTCATTGTCAACTAGCATTAACACAAACCAATTAAGACAATAATAGCCCACATGTACTTTTAATATGCGCTCAGGAGTGAAGAGGTTGTTTGTCTCTACTCTATCTTTGTGTACACCATATATAAAATGTATTTGGACGCCTTGACATTTTGTTTTTGAAGCTGTTTAGGAGATTAATCGCTGCCAGAAACGACTTGTTGTATAGATACTTTAATATTTATTTAACATACGAAGAACAAAAAATAATTAAAACTGCACACTATGTCAAATAAAGTAAAACTTTAAGCAGTCGTCTATTTTAAACATACAACATGTATTTGCACACTTAATTATTTTACCAGTTTCTGTAGTCCAATTCTGGTGCTAGCATCGGCACATCGGCTGACCGTATTTGAAAACTTAAGAAAAAGTGTTCTGGCGCAAATGCAATTTGACGTTGAAGGTTTTATGGGGATAAATTAATATGAAATCAACATGGAATGAAAGCTGAAAATTCGAAATTGTGAACTTTGTTTAAAAAAGTAGCCACAAAGAACTTAAAAAACAAAGGCACATTGTGCCATACAAAGCATAATCGTACATAAATAGTTTATCTTGTTTCTTCGCCGTAAGAGGGCTACTCTTTGGAAGCGTTTATTGATTCTATCACTTTGATGTCTCCACTGGGATTTTGCCTAGGCGTCTCGAAGGGGTTTCACAACAGTGCTTTTTATTTAATTTGATTTCTTTCAGTGCAAGATTCAAGACATTCCACATATTTCCAAGAAATGTAAATTAGGATAGTGGGTTTTCTTTGGCTGTTTTACAGTGTTGTACATCAACCACATTACAGTCTCTGTAGCAGTATGGATATCACTATTATTCTGTTGAAAAATAATTTACCTACATTTCTACGGCGCAGCACAATACAAGGTTTGTATCAGAGGGTAGTTCACGTACCACTGTTTGGGGTACATGCCTAATTTTTCGCGTTCACTCACATATGCCTTCGGTACCGGTACTTCAGTATATCATTTCATCCAGTATCCCCACACGGAAGTTTCTGACCGAGAACAGCTTATTATGCACCTCTCATCTAGCGCTGAGTCATCTTTGTGGTTGGAATTGTCATACACGTTTGACCTACAGTTCCATATCTGGGAAGATTCAGTTTGTGTGTTATTTTGGGTGTTGCAATGCCTTCAGCTCTAGTGTCAAACTTGTCTAGTGCTCTGTAGTAAACAATTAATGATTTCACCCACTTTCGAATGAAAAAAATAAAACTGCAGAGACTTAGAAATATTTTACGAGTCTGCAGGGATGCTCTTGCTTTTAATTTATAAAATTTGAGCAATTGCTACAACATGCTTCTATACAATAAAGTACTATTGGAACTTTAACCACAACAGATTCGGTAATGCCGTTCATCGCAAGCCTAGCCAGCACTTAGGTATCTAAAACACCTTTAATTTACTTTTCTTCCTTCAGTTTTTTGCCCTGTATCAGGCGAGGGGCTTGAAGGAGAGCCAGAGTCCGTCCTTGGAATTGTTGAGTATGAACTTCGGGTCCATCTCGATGGGGTCGGACGTGCGTGGAGTTCGCGACACATCGAGGTTCAAAACAACAGCGGCGACACCCATTTTCACCTGAGACAGCGCGAATCTCTGACCTGAAAAATTTTAAACAAAGGTATTGATTGCAGCACACCGTCTCAAGACTTTGTAATTTGAGTATACGTAATACAGAAATACAGTACAGTCTGTATAAGAATATTCTCGATGTATATTCAGTGTTCAACTTTATGAACATATGCATATGGTTAACCATAAATAAATTATGTTGTTGACGCCCTCTTTATGCATAACTAATGCATCGTACCTATTTTTGAAGTTGCTTTCTACGCTGATCCTTATGAATATATGCACATCGTTAACCATAGTTGAATTATGTTGTTGACGGACTCTCTATGCATAACTAATGCATGATACACATTTTTGAAGGTGCTTACTACACTAATCCTTATGAACACGTGCGTATCGTTAACTCTAAATGAATTATGTAGTTGAAGCGCTCTTTATGCATAACTAATGCATGGTACCTATTTTTGAAATTGCTTTCTACACCGATCCTTATGAACACATGCATATCGCTATTTATAATTTAATTATGTTGTTGACGCACTCTTTATGCATAGCTAATGCATGATACACATTTTTGAAGGTGCTTACTACACTAATCCTTATGAACTCATGCATATCGTTATCCATAATTGAATTATGTTGTTGAAGCACTCTTTATGCATAACTAATGCATGATACACATTTTTGAACGTGCTTACTACACTAATCTCTGGTCTTCCTCTACAAGTTGAATCGCAACGCGACAGCTGTGGATTGAGTTGCACGTGACACCACCGTACTTCTGAAAGCGCTGAATTCACAAGTCCAGCAGTCAACAGCTGTGGCACTGTTAGTTAGGTAAGCCAATCCAGAGTATCCACACCAACCAACAGACGCGCGGCACGCCGCTGTTGCTCAGTTTGCATCTGAGACGCCCAACGTGACTGCCTCCATGAAGGATCGCGCGCTGCTGTCAAAGCTCTTTTAAAAGAACGGTGACCGTGCGCCAGTAGCCCTGCCGAAGTTCCGGACACTCAAGGGTATGAAAAAAAGCCATTGTTCCGATGTCTGTTAAGGGTCTGAAGAAAATGAGTGCATAATTCAAAAAGACAAGTTCTTTTGAAATGCAGTGTGGCAGAGGGAGTATGCCCACAGCATTGAGGGAGGGATCGAGCAGTGGCGTGCAAACATGCAGTGCTCAGGCAATTGCCCAAACGTTGGACAAGCTGCGAGCACGGTGCATAAAATCCTATAGAACATCCTGCCGTTTGCTTTCCATACAAAATCAGGCATGTTCAGGAGTAGCTACCTGTTGACCAGCCAGCAAAACGGTCGCTCTGGAATTTCTTGCTCGCATGGAAGTGGACCATGAATGGCCATGGAACACTCTGTGGACAGACGAAGCCCATTTCTATCTTCAAGGACAAGTCAATACGCAGAATTCCATAATATGGGCAACGGAAAATCCGCACGCACAGCAACCTGTACCAGTTCATTCTGCAAACGGGTCCTCTGGTGCGGGTTGACAGCATCGTTTATGATAGGGCCGTAGCTTTTCGAGGAAATGAGTCCTGCGGCTCCTGTTACCCGTACCGTCACTGGTAAACGCTGTGAGAGTCTTTTGCACGCCAATGTCATTCCAACCCTTCAGCACAGTGCATGTGTGGGTGGGATAATTTTTGCGCAAGAAGGCGCTCCCCCGCATATTGCACAGCCAATGAAGCGGAAGGTGCAGAGGTATTTTAGACATTCTAGAATTATCAGCCGTCATTTCCCTACAGCCTGGGCCTCCAGATCACCTGATCTTCCGTGTGACTTCTGGCTCTGAGGTTATCTGAACGATGTTATGTTCAGTGCTCCAAATACGGACGTAGCTGAACTGTAGGCACGCGTCGCGCAACGCATTCTGAACGTCACCTCTGAGACACTCAGATATTTTGTGGAAATTGCTGTTTCTTAATTTCAGCTCATGGCAGCATATTGAACATGTCTTGCGCCAGTCTCACGACAGTTAGAAACCGATGTCATTCTGATATTTACGCTGTTTTTTGCCTCAGGACAAATACCGATTTTTCCCATCCGAAGTGGTACGACCTTGTCTTGAGGAATCGACTTACCTGACTAACAGAGCCACAACGGTTGACTGTCGAACTTGTGCCGTCGTGTACATTCAGTGACACGGGTGGTGTAATGTGCAACTCAAATTATAGCCGTCGTATTGCGATTCATCTGTTATTTGTAGCCGATCCCACTTTTACGTTAAAACGCTTACAGTACCATCTATTGGACACAGTTTCGTCAGTTCTTTTGTTATTGTTCCACGATGGATTCCCCCCTTTTTTTTTTTTTTTTTTCTTTATTGTGATTTCATGCCCCTGCCCCATATGGGCAGGGGAGGGCTATCAGCAGCACAATCCGCCGCTCTTCAGCCGAGTGACGTGACAACTAAAATAAGAATAAAATAATACATACATAAGGAGGTAAAAAGGTGAACATAAAACAGAGTAAGGGGAGAAAATGGAGGTAAAAATACACTGACATGGAGACGTTCATTGGGGACAGTTAAAAAAAGTCACCAGGAAGTTAAAAAAAAAACACAGTTGGCGATTCTTAAAACACAGAGAAGACACTGGATGCGCATGCACAGGTTAAAAGTTGGCCACAGTATTAAAAACACTCCGAAACAACACACCTAAAACCCACTTGGAGCACACACGACGAAGAATAAAACTACCAGGCGGGACCTGCCGAGGGAAAGGTCAGAGAGGATGGAAAAGGAGGGGAGAGCATGGGGCAGCTGGGGAAGCGGCGGGATGAAGAGAGGAGGGGCAACCATGGGTTCACGAAGAGGCAGGAGACACATGGGGCGGGAGAGGAAAAGGGAAGACAGGGCAGGAGGGAGCGCAGAGACACTGAAAGAAGGCACAAGAGATGGACGGGGAGTAGGAGGGGAAATCCGCTCAGAAGGAGGAAGGGGGAGGAGAGGGAGCCCGGAGGAGGAGGCAGGAAGAGGGGGTTAGAGTTGGTAGGAAGGGTAGATGTCAGGGCGAAGCTCCGGGAGTGGGAGACGGTGGAAGTTGTGTTGGAAAAGGAGATGGAGGGTGTGGAGATGGAGAGAGGGAGGGACACAACGGTAAAGGCGCGGCAACTGGTTGGGAGTGGAATGGTTCCCCCTTGCGTCAATAACATGCTGTTAAAATTTAACTTAATTCTGAGAAGTGGTTCTCCTTCTACAGCGTTTTTAAAGTGGAACTTTAATTATGGACACACTATACATGTCATTACTTGAAATGGTTTTATACAGGGTGATTATAATTCAAGTTAAACTTTCAAACCGCTGTAGAAATAACACCACTGGCCAGAATAACGTTAAATTGCAACGGAATGTTATCTGAGAAGGAGGAAAATGTATGGCAGAAGAAAAATAAATAGATACAAAATGTAGCAACAAATGGCACTGTAAGCATCCTAATGTAATAGTGGTCTACTACAAATGACAAATGAATCGTACAACAATGCCTAAGATGTACGTTTGATGTTAAACAACCGGTACTACTCAGTGTCCATGGGTGTATAGGTGTGATACTGTTAGTTACGTAAGCCCATCCACCAGCGCAAGATCATGTCACATCGGACAGGAAAAATCGGTTTTTAATTGTCCTGAGGCCAAAAACCGCATAAAAAGCATCAATCAAAATGCAATACGATTATTAATTTCGGTGTGACTGGCGCAAGACATGTTCAATCTGCTGTCCACCGTTTTCTGCAATTCTGGAAATAGAGAAAAACCATATTCCACATTGTTCGAAGTGTTTACGGGGTCACGTTCAGAACGCATGCTATCAATGCAGCTAAGTTTGCAGTCGGATCGCCTAACATAACATCTTTCAGATAGCTCCACAGCCAGAAGTCACCCGGATTAAGATCAGGTGATCGTGACAGCCAGGCTGTAGGGAAATGGCGGTTCATAATTCTAACATTTCCTAAATGGCGCTTCAGCAGCTGCTTCACTGCATTTGCAATGTGCGGAGGTGCGCCATCTTGCATAAAAATGATCCCATCCACACATCCACGCTGTTAAAGAGCTGGAATGACATGGTTGCGCAAAAGACACTCATAGCGCTTACCAGTAACCGTACAGATAACAGGACCGGAAACACCTGTCTCTTCGAAAAAATATGACCCTACGATAAATGATGCCGTAAACCCGCACCACACAGTGACCTTTTCAGGATGAAGTGGTACTGGCTGATTTGAGTGTGGATTTTTCGATGCCCATATTCGACAATACTGTTTATAGACATATCCTTTCACATGGAAGTGGGCTTCGTCTGTCCACAAAATCTTCCATGGCCAATCATTGTCCACTTCCACGCGAGCAAGAAATTCTAAAACAAAGGTCTCTCTTGCTGACAGGTCAACAGGAAGCAACTCGTGTACATGGGTAACTTTGAATGGACAGAAAAGATGGATGTTTCGTAGGATTTTACGCACCGTGCTCACGGGAATGTCCAACGTTCAGGCAATTCTCCGTGCACTACACGTTTGCACACCACCTCTCGTCTCCTCCTACACTGCTGTGGCCATTGCTTCCACTGACGTCGAATCAATTCGTTTCCTCCCTCTACCAGGTTGCACACCAAATGAACCTGTCTTTTCGAATTTCCGAATCATTTTGTCCAGACCCACGGCAGTCACTGGACCAACGCCTTTTTTTCAAACCCTTCAGTGCCCGGAACTTAATGCAGAGCGACGTGTGCACAGTCATCATTCTTGTAATAAAGCTATACAAGCAGAGCGCGATCCTGCATTGAGACAGTCGTGGCGGACGTCGCAGACGCGAAAGGAGGAAAAAGCCGTGTACCCGGTTTTTTTTCTTTTTTTAAATTTTAATCACCTATACAGGCGGGCTGTCAGCAGCATAGTACACTGCTCTTCAGCCTTAAGTGGAACAATAACATGACATAGAGGTGATACAGACAATGCAAAAAATGGAGATACAAAAAACAATAAACAGGAAGCCGTTCACGCTGGATGATAAAAACACTGACACTTGTTGACACGGCGCACAAAACACGGAGAACGGCGACGGCACATGTGAACAGTAGAGTTGTAACTGCGAAGGAACACGAAACAAAACGAAGCACACACACGAGACACTGACGGCGATGATCTCCGGCGCGCGAATGTTCACTATGCGTGTGCGAGTCCCGTGTACCCGGCGTGTTTATACCAATTTCAATGGGTCGTGCGCATGACAGGGGTTTTCACTTACGTTTTCTGACATATACAGCGCCATCTATTGGTCAATTTTCAGACTATTTTTTTTCTTCCGCCATACATTTTCGCCCTTCTCCGATAACATTCAGTTGCAATTTGACGTCGTTCTGACCAGTGGTGTTATTTGTACACCGTTTTGAAAGTTGTATACTCCTCGTCCCGCGTTCCTGCGCAAATTTTTGCTCAGATATGGTGTGCGGTATTGCCTGAAAGAGGAGCAGTATTTCGAAATCCTCACTCACATTAATATAGCGGCTACTCTTCATAAACACTGCAGCTGTCATACAGGATGACTTACAAGGAACTTCTCCTCTAGCAGAGTAAAACATTACGCAGAGATTTAAATACATTCTGCCCATGTGCGTTACTTGCGTTGCTGTTATTACTCACCTATATCTGCATCCGATTTAGTGTTAACGCATTTAGTGCAAAACAAATACTTCTCGAGCATCTCGTTAATTGGTGGGGTAAAGAGAGCGGGGAACTGCTTGCTCGCTCTTCAGTTTGTAATCATATAAGGGACGGAAGTGCATGACCCCAATCCGGTTATCTGCCTTCCCTCAAGTGACCACCCTTCTATCCCATCCCCTCCTATTACACCCCCATAACACAACTGATACTTTAAAACCACTCTACTGCACTTAGATGTGGTACACACATTTAATACTTCTCTAAACCACGTTATTTAAAATTTAACATTAATTTTGTACCATCAAAAAACCAGTTTTAATAATGTGCTATATTTCCATACCGTGCAACTCGTAAACTATTAGCCCAAGAGTAAAAATGAATAGGACCTTTTTTGTAGGAAATTTAATGTAGTTTAATTTGCTCTGCGGAACATTTTCGCTAGAAGCCACGGTTTTTCGAGTTATTCGAGAAAAACGGAGAAAACAGACATTTAAATCCATTCCTACCAACGCTCACATCCCGCCCGTCAGGATTTTTAATATGTTCTTTAGGACACTCCCTCCTGGCACTGTGCAAAAATTTTCGACTACATAATTTTTCTCCTGGGCTAACAGAAAAGCTTACGTAATCGCGTTAAGTAATTGGTTGCAGTAGGCACTCGTAGCCACAATACAGAATCTTTAAATGTAGCCAGTAGGGTTTTACGAGAACAAGGTCGCCTTTCTTGCGAAGATTTCCATTAGCGCTCTTGTCTTACACCTTCATAAGGGGTATATTGAACCGTTAAGTTTATAGCAGCGCTGCTTTTTATTCGTTCATTGTTGTTGGGGAGATGTGTTGCAGGGCTTCCACATGCACGAGTGACCATACAGTAGTTGTCAACCTCGCTGATGGAGGAATGGAACGCCCTACTGCAACAACTCGTTACTTACAATGTGGCCACGAGGGAACGTCATAAATCGCGGTGAATTCATAATTATTATTATTATCGTATGCATCAATTACAGTAATACACATTTAGCAAAACAAAGAAATATATACAAAAATGAATATATGAAATTATATGTAGTACACAAGATTTAAAACGGCTGAGACTACACTCGGATGTTGATGGACTGGATCCGGCGGAGTGCCTCGTGGGATGCTTGATGGAGCTTCTCGACGCTACCAGGGAAGTGGCATTGAGATTGTGTAGTCATTCACAATGTGGCTCATTGTTTGGGTGTCACCACAGTCACATACACTGTCACTTGAAAAGCCCCATTTGTGCATGTTGTATTTGCACCTACCCTCCTCGGTCCGATATCTGTTTAACTGCACCCACACCTTCCGTGGTTGGTGGAAGCCTGGAACTGGAACTGCTGGATTGTCTACAAGTTGGTGGTTTCGGGTTCTTGTAGCTTGCCACTAACGTTTCCACTCTGCGTACTGGTCGAATTCTATGGATAGCATTTAGACTCCTATTTGATATGCTGATCTTCTAGATTTGAGGCGTTTCCTGGGCAGTGATAGCAAATCATCATGAAGAGGGATCGAGTTGTTTTCAGAAACTTGCTGACAGAGGTTGTAAAGAGCAGCCTTTCGACGGAGGTCTGGTGGACAGATGTTTGAAAGTACTGGTAGTCAGCATGTACGTGTAGACCGGACTTTACCACTGTAACTGGGTTCAGTTGGACGTCTACTTCCGCTACTTGGATGCTTCGGAGCCAAACTGGTGCACGGTATTCTGCTGCCGAGTATACCAGTGCCAGGGATGCTCCTCGAAGGACTGATGTGATTGCTCCCCATGTACTGCCTGCCAGCTTTCTCACAAGGTTCAAAGTTTGTTTGCATCTTCTTGGCCAAGTTGGAAAGGTGTTTTTTGTATGTTAAAGTTCTGTCCAGAGCGACTCCCAGGTATTTTGGGCTTTCGTTGTATCTGACTGTGCCAAGAGGGCCGAACTGTGGACTGATCTTTGCTGATGAAAGGCTATTAGAGAGGTGGAACAGGCTTACCTCAGTTTTAGAAACATTTGATCTCAGTCGCCATGTCTCAAAATACTCATAAAGTTTAGTAAGGCTGTTCGTTAGGTGTTCTTCACGTTCAGGAAGGTTTTCACTCTGATATGAAATTGCCAGGTCATCTACATAATGAAATTTTCGGCAGGTCAAATTCGGCAGGTCAGCTGTGTAGAGGTTGAATAACACTGGAGCAAGAAAAGAGCCCTGAGGTAATCCATTATTAAGTACAAGCCATCTGCTTTTCTCTTCTCCTTGATGTACTTTAAACCGCCCATTACCTGACATGTTACTTAAGAGGTTACCTAGAGTTTTGCAAGATATTGCTCTCAAAAATGTCAATAATAGGCCCTCGCAGTACACCATGTCATAAGCTGCTGACAGGTCAATGAACACTACTCCAGTTTTAAGTTTCTTTTGGTATCCAGATTCTATGTGAGTAGCCAAGGAGAGCACTTGTTCACAGCAGCTTCTGTAAGGTCTGAATCCAGCTTGTTCAGGTGGTATCATAGCATTAATTTGATCTTGAATTCGGTTTAGAATCATTCTTTCCAATAGCTTGTAAGCACAGCTAAGTAGAGATATTGGGCGGAAGTGCTCTGCAGCTGTTCTCTCTTTCCCTGGCTTTTTGATAGCGATAATTTTTGCTCTTTTAAATTTTTTGGTTAATGTTGCTGTACGAAGAATTTCGTTAAAAAAGCAAACTAGCCAATTTCGTATTACCTGCCCTCTGTGCACCAAAAATTCAGGGTGAAGCCCATCTGCACCTGGAGCTTTTCTACATTTCGTATGCGTAAGGGCTGTCTCCAGTTCAGTGATTGTAAATGGAGAAGAGAATTCCGGGTTATGTTGCAGAGATTTCTTGACTTCCGTAAGCTCTCTCTTTCCTTGCCGAAGATTTGCTTTATCTGTTGGGACCTTGGAAACTCTCACTAAGTGACTGCCGATTGAGTCGCATGAGACCGTCGAGTTTTCTTTGTTGTGGGAAGGGTCTTCTCCAAGTTTGTGAATCAGCGTCCATGCTTTTCTACTGGAGTGTGTGAAATCGAGGTCTCTTGATTCTTTATGCCATTTTTCTCTCCTTTGGTCATTAAAGGCATTCATAAGGTTCGTAGCTGTTTCTTGGTCTCCACTTTCCTTGAATTGGTTAAACAGCTGGTTGATCTCTTCATTCCGGCCAGGAATGTATTCTTTCCGGCATCCTCTGGGTATGCTCTTTTTGGCAGTAGATATTACGATCTTTAAAAACTTTGAGTATGATTTTGGAAGTGCAGGGACCTCTGTTATTGACTCGTCCAGCAATTTAGAAAATTTATCCCAATCTGCTTTTTGAAAATTCCAGCGGGATACAGGAGCAGATCGCACTGGGGGAATGTGTAGCCCATAGGAGATGAGAATGGGGCGATGTTGGCTTCTGGGAAAGTCATGCAGGACCTTTCTGATGATAGTTCCGCTACTACTCTCCGAAGGGTCCATAGTTGACAGGCAGTGGTCAGGTGTGCTCTCTGTACCCCATCGTCCAGACCTGAATATGCCTTTTCCCTTTGCATCATAATGGAGCTTTAAGTTGTTTGCTTCCATCCATTCTGACAGACTTCTACCATTTTCATCCTCTTCGGCATAGCCCCACTCATAACTGTGGCTGTTAAAATCGCCTACATATATTGCAGGATGTTCTAGCACTGGGAGTTGTTTGCGCCAAGTGCTATTTGGTGGTTTGTAGATATTTGCTCTTTTTATATTTCCGATCTGAATCACCGCTACCATCACGTTTTCTTTGTCTGATTTCTCCTCGAGAATAACTGAGACATCCTTTAAGTTGTTGCGGACAATGGTGGCAACTCCATATTGAGGGTGGTTAATTCGGGACACTAATTTATAGCCTGGGATGCGCCCTCGTTTCCACAGAGCGTTGTCATCTTCAGTATGAGTCTCTTGCAGCGCTAAGACGTCCACCCTATTCCTTCTCAAAATTTTAGATAGTATTTCGCCCTTATTTCTGGACAGTCCCTCATTCAGTTGACATACTCTGAGCACGTTTCCACGTTGGCTCTGAACAGTGCCGTTTGTATAGAGTTTCATGTTGTTGTTAATTTCGTAATCGCCGTTGGAATTATCTTTAAATAGCCTTCTGCGAGAGTTAGCCTAATTGGAAAGGACCAATTAGTTGCCCAGGGAGCACCGTCAGTTATAAAGGCACATGAAGATGCATTAGAAGCCGAAAAAAGTGACTGCTCACGTGGAGGTCTCTCGATTGCTCCATAATAATTATTATCTTTGAGTAAAAGTGTCATTATTATTCGTCTCATTGGGTATTTCTTTCCCTTACATTTTGTGACAAGGCACGCGAAAGTTACTCCCGTCATTAAGATTTGCACACCAATATACACTGAAGCGTCAAAGAAACTTATATAGCCATGTGCGTTACAATACAGAGATGTGTAAACAGGCAGAATACGGAGCTGCCGTCGGCAGTGCCTAGATAAGACAACAAGTATCTGGCGCAGTTGTCAGATTGGTTACTGCTCCTACAATGAGAGGTTACCAGGATTTAAGTGAGTTTGAACGTGGTGTTACAGTCGGAGCACGAGCGACGGGACATAGCATCCCCGAGGTAGCGAAGAAGTGGTATTTTCCAGTGCGACCATTTCACGAGTGTACTGTGAATATCAGCAACCCGATAAAACATCAAATCTCCGACGTCGCTGCAGCCGGAAAAAGATCTTGCAACAACGGAACCAATGGTGACTCAAGAGAATAGTTCAATGTGACAGAAGGCAACCCTTCTGCAGATTACAACCCTCGGCCCTGTAATGGTGTGAGGCGTCTGCTGTTGGAGTGATATGGATCCCCTTATACATCTATATACGACAGTGACAGGTGACGCGTAATTAAAGCATCCTGTCTGATCACCTGCGTCCATTCATGTGCATCGTGCATTCCAGCAGGACAATGCGATACCCCACACGTCCAGAATTTCTATAGAGTGGCTCCAAGAACACTCTTCTGAGTTTAAACACTTCCACTGACCACCAGTCTCCCCATACATATCTGCAATGTCTTGAAACGTGTTTTTCAGGAGAGACCTCCACCCCCTCGTACTCTTACGGATTTATGGACGACCCTGCAAAAAGATTCATGGTGTCAGTTCCCTCCAACACTACTCCTGACATTAGTCGAGAGCATGCCAGATCGTGTTGCGCCACTTCTGCATGCTCGCAGGGCCTTAACGATCTTAGGCAGGTGTACCAGTTTCTTTGGCTTTTCAGTGTATTTTGCGTCATTTTATCTGCTGGATACATGTGGTGATATGACAATACGGCGCTAAGAGACTCGAAGTCAATGAGATAATTTTTGCTTTGTAGATGCCTTATCTACTCCATTACCTTTTCGACTGCTTGCATCTTCGCAGGAAATAAATGTATTCGTTGGCACTTTCATGGAATTGTGGCATGCTAATTTACGTCTCTTTTAGGTAGGTCTAATATCTATCGAGTTCTGATGCGTATCTCTTTCTGCTGAGTCGCACTGCTCCCTTCAACATTATCTTATTTGGGTTGGTGAACAGTGGGCTACTTCACACAGTGCTGCGCACCAAAGTTTCACATGAGATACATTAAAGTTTAATATATGTGTATGAAAACATCGTATGGAAAGGACGGTTTGACAGGACTTCCATTCAGGATTACCAGCGTTATTTCCAGTGTAACATCAAAACAACAAAAGACGATGAAAACATTTCTGGCGAATGGTGTTCTAGGAAAAATAAACTGCTGATATCTTCAAAATTAGATGTGATAGAGGAAAGTGCTTTTGAGAACTGAAATCTGCAAACATTATTTGTTGTCTTTGTTTGTTTATCTGTCCGGGCGTGATTAGGACCATCAGCAGCACTTTCACACCGAGCCAAGCAATCTCCATGATTTGCACTACATTAAGTAGGGGGAAGCGTTTTATAACAAGTCTTACAGTAATATAGAATTCAACATTTGGAAATAACAGTAATATAGAATTCAAAATTTGGAAATAACAATGACATAACATGTGGAAATAGTAACGGCAGTGGTAGCAGAAAATAGATGCAGATAATATTTGTCACAGTTATTTCTAAAATTTGGATTCTACACTATACGTAAGGCCTCTTATTATATACTTGTCATAATGGATGTCATGTAAATTATGTGACATACCTTATAGCTCTAGTGTCGTGAGGACAAATAAATAAAATGAACAGCTAAATATTTCACGCTAATTTCAATAATAAAAACAAATAAAAACAGTTTGCTCCATCACACCCAGTTTTGAAGATGTCGTCTATTAGTCTATCTGATTAGAAGAATATAGAGACATGTTAGTTGACATTAATATGGGGGTGTGTCCACCCCTCGCCTTTTGACTGCTTGAACTCTGTTGGGGGTGTCCTCCTGCTTAGCTGGGTGGTAACGTGCTTGCCTCCCACGCAAGCGGGAGCGCGTATGATTCCCGGCCGAGTTGGAGATTTTCTCCGCTCTTGGACTGGGTCTTGTATTGTCCTCATCATCATACCATCCTGATCACCGGCGCGCAAGTAGCCCAATGTGGCGTTGAATGCAATAAGACGCACTTGGCGGCCGAACTTCCCCGAATGGGGTTTCCGGCCCAACGATGCCATAGGCTCATTTCCATTTCTTCTGTTGGGGGTACTTTCGATGAGGTGTCAGAATGTCTGTGGAAGAATGGAAGTCCATTCTTCGTCAGGGCCTGAAACCAGAAACGATAGCGATATTGGACGCTGGTGTCTGGAGCGAAGTCGACCTTCTCTTCCCAAAGACGATCCATTGGGTTCAGATCGGGACTCCTGGTAGGACAGTTCATTTCAAGAATGTTTCAGTCCAGAAACCATTGCCTCACAAATGGTGCTTTATGACAGGATGCACTGGCGTGTTGATAGAAACAGTCATCTCTGAATTGTTCCTCCACTGTATGTTGTACAAAATACTGTGAAATGTGTTCCTATCCTTCCGGATATAGCGGCTTCTTAAGCGCAATAAGGGCTCCACACGGTAACTAAACATCTTAATACCTCCTCCTGCGTATTCATTGTTGGATCTTCACGCGATGGCGGGTAACATTCTCCAGGCATTCGCCAAACTTCAACCACTGCCTCGGATTGCCACATGGTATAGCGTGATCAACACTCCAGTCTTCCACTGTCTAATGGCATCGCCACCTAAATCATCGCTTCGCAAATGTTCAAATGTGTGTGAAATCTTATGGGACTTAACTGCTAAGGTCATCAGTCCCTAAGCTTACACACTGCTTAACCTAAATTGTCCTAAGGACAAACACACACACCCATGCCCGCAGGAGGACTCGAACCTCCGCCGCGATCAGCCGCACAGTCCATGACTGCAGCGCCTAAGACCACACGGCTAATCCCGCGCGGCGTCGCTTAGCGTTGATCACAGTTACGTGTAGCTTACGAGCAGCTGTTCCACTACTGTATTCCACCTCTTTCTGCTTGTGCACAGTCACTGTGCTAACTGGAACGCTAGCAGCGCTTTTGATCTCACGAGTGATTCCTTCCGCTGAATTCAAGCTACACTAATGGCCATTAAAGTTACTACACCAAGAAGAAATGCAGATGATAAACGGGTATTCATTGGACAAATATATTATACTAGAACTGACATGTTATTATATTTTCACGCAGTTTAGGTGCAAAGACACTGAGAAATCAGTACCCACAACAACCACCTCTGCCCTAATAACGGCCTTGATACACCTGGGCATTGATTTAAACTGAGCTTGGATGGCGTGTACAGGTACAGCTGCCCATGCAACTTCAACACGATGCCACAGTTCATCAAGAGTAGTGACTGGCATATTGTGACGAACCAGTTGCTCGGCCACCACTGACCAGACGTTTTCAGTTGGTGAGAAATCTGGAGAATGTGCTGGCCAAGATAGCAGTCGAACATTTTCTGTATCAAGAATGGCCCGTACAGGACCTGCAACATGCGGTCGTGCATTATCCTGCTGAAATGTAGGGTTTCGCAGGGATCGAATGAAGGGTAGAGCCACGGGTCGTAACACATCTGAAATGTAACGTCCGCTGTTCAAAGTGCCGTCAATGCGAACAAGAGGTGACCGAGACGTGTAACCAATGGCACCCCATACCATCACGCCGGGTGATACGCCAGTATGGCGATGACGAATATACGCTTCCAATGTGAGTTCACCTGGATGTCGCCAAACACGGATGCGACGATCGTGATACTGTACACAGAACCTGGATTCATCCGAAAAAATGACGTTTTGCCATTCGTGCCCCCAGGTTCATCGTTGAGTACACCATCACAGGCGCTCCTGTCTGTGATGCAGCGTTAAGGGGAAACCGCAGCCACAGTCTCCGAGCTGATAGTCCGTGCTACTGCAAACGTCGTTGAACTGTTAGAGCAGATGGTTGTTGTCTTACAAACGTCCCCATCTGTTGACTCAGGGATCGAGACGTGGCTGGGCGATCCTTTACAGCCGTGCGGATAAGATGCCTGTCATCTCGACTGCTAGTGATACGAGGCCGTTGGGATCCAGCACGGCGTTCCGTATTACCCTGCCGAACCCACCGATTGCATATTCTGCTAGCAGTTATTGGATCTCGACCAACGCGAGCAGCAACGTTGCGGTGCGATAGGCTACAATCCGATCTTTATCAAAGTGGGAAACGTGATGGTACGCATTTCTCCTCCTTACACGAGGCATCGCAACAACGTTTACCAGGCAACGCGGGTCAACTGCTGTTCGAGTATGAGAATTCGGTTGGAAACTTTCCTCATGTCATCACGTTCTAGGTGTCGCCACCGGCGCCAATCTTGTGTGAATGCTCTGAAAAGCTAATCATTTGCAAATCACAGCATCTTCTTCCTGTCGGTTAAATTTCGCGTCTGTAGCACGTCATCTTCGTGGTGTAACAATTTTAATGAGCAGTAGTGTATTTTTTATGAACACCCTCTGCAGTACTCGGCGGTCTCGGTGCGCGAGTAGATGTGTCCAGCAGGCGAAGTCTGGCTGGTCTTGGTTTGTCTGTGGTGGCTCCTTCGTGTATGCACAGCACCAACAGTCAATTTGTGCAGCTTTAGAAGGTTTGAAATGTTTCTCAGGAGACAGCCAATGACTAGTCTACATTCGATGTCGTTGAGGTCTCCTGACCGACCCATTCTGATGTTACTACCCTACTGACAACATAATACTCCCCGCCTCACGCCTCAACTTCTATTGCCGGGTACATCTCTCGTGACATCTAGTAGTCAACTCCAAACTACTTAGGGGTGTCCATATACTTTTGAACAGATAGTGTAAGTTTCTCATGGATTACCGTTTCATGGAAAAAATATTTTCGTCGTTTCTGGTTGTTTTTCATGTAACCCTGTAAATTGCATTGCATTAAGAAAAATAGAAACCATCTCAGATGCTTACGTATTGTTTAGCAGCGTGCTCACCTATGCAGGACCGCGGCCCAAGACCGAACGGCATGTAAGCCTTGAGCGCGGTGCGGTCCTTGTTGTCCGGACTGAAGCGCTCGGGGTCGAAGCGCTCCGGGTGTGGGAAGTATCGCGGGTCCAGGTGGAGGCCGAGGATGGAGACGACCAACAGGGAGCCGGTCTGCAGCGTGAAGGGGCGGCCGGAGGCGGTCGTCAGCGGGTAGGCGGCCGTGCATGTCTTCTCCAGCGTGCCGCCCGGAGGGTGCACCCGCAGCGTCTCTGGACACGCGAGACAAGTGGGCCATGTCAAAGAGTTAGCGGTGAATATGAGGAGGTGGGCAAGCAAAGATGAACATTTCCGCTGAGTGTAGTTTCCCACGATCAACATAAAACTCATTTCAGGCAACATCTGAATGAAAGTAACATATTGCAGCCCGCCCGGTTAGCCGTTCGGTCTAACGCACAGCTTTCCGGATTGAGGAGGAGCGCCTGGTCCCCGGCACGAATCCGCCCGGCGGACTTGTGACGAGGTCCGATGAGCCGGCCAGTTTGTACATGGTTTTTAGGCGGTTTTCCACCTACCTCGGCGAATGCGGGCTGGTTGGCCTATTCTGCCTCAGCTACACTATGTCGGCGATTCCTGCGCAAACAAGTTCTCCACGTACGCGTACTCCACCATTACTCTACCACGTAAACATAGGGGCTTCACTCGGCTGGTCTGAGACATTCCCTGAGGGGAGTGGCTGGGGGGGGGGGGGGTCGGTCCACCGGAGGCCGAACCGCACAATAACCCTGAAAGTGTGGTTCGGAGTGAGGCGGCGGAGGGGTGGACTGTTGTAGTCGTCGTGGGGTTGCGGTCCACTGCGGCTGCTGCGGGGACGGAGCCTCTCTGTCGTTTCTAGGCCCCCGGTTAACATACAATACAATACAACATACTGTAATGGAAATGCCTTTACTTCTGTGACAAAAGGCAGTTCACATCTGCAAATCAAATCTGCAATGAAAATATTCGTAAGTCGAACACGGAAAATATGTGCATAATAGTAGAAAATGAACAGTGTAAACTTACCACATAATCCAAGGAAAGCAAAGGCTTGCAAAACGTTGCAACGTTTTGCACGTATTTTCGGCGTTCGATTTACGAAATTCATAACCTAACATTAAACTTTTTCATGGCAGGAACATGCATTTCACCTCATTCAGGAGAAGAAATAAAACATGTATTAAAACAAAGTACACCTGACGATGGACCCACAGGGTCCGAAATGCATAGTGTAGTTAATAAAATACGAAAAAGTTGTGACTGAAGGCGTTGTTTAATTCCTACCTCTAACGATGTTATCTATTATGCGAACGGTTCTTTGAGGTAGCTGTTACACTTAAACATGTTAACCAGAAGCTTCTTCTAACCAGTCACAAGCAATTTTCTCTAGCTGTGTGTTGAACAACATTGGTATATTGTCAGTGATGGATGTATCCTAGCTTAGGCCCTATTGATTTTGCCAGTCTTCTCCGAAAATTGTTCGCAGTAAAATGACATCTGAGATTGGATGACTGAAAAGCACTCCAGCTCGTGGTTAAGAAAAGAGTTTCGTAATGGTCCATCAGCGTTTCTAACGAGACATCCACTTCTGCACATCTTGCTGTGACATCCAGAGTGCAGTTGTCTCCATCACTTGTGTATGAAAATTCGTTTAATTTCAGTTATGTGATCTCATTTTTGTACACTTTTAGATAAGTGTTTCACGTCTATCACTCTCCAGTCTTCATCCGGATTTCTTACGTCATCCACTGACTTGTAGAGCTTATTATATTCTTTTGTTACAATTGTTGCCTTTTAGTAGGGGTATCTCTGCTATATCGAAAGCGGTCAGCAAGGAAGTAACAGTGTCTTTGTAATAATAATTATTAATGTTAGTGCTAGGCAATATTATTACGCGGGAGCACAGGAGAACGAACTGTTACTAATAGCTGCTTTGCGCTGGGACGTCTGGCCGTGACTGGAATGGAAATCACGTGGCTCGAAACAGCATCTCCTCCTGGCCGTAATGGACTGGTTCTCCTTTGCACGAAATGTATATGTGGAGAAGTTCGTGTTTGCGTGAACCATAAATTTTCACAGGGTTGTATCATGACACATATTCGAGGTCATTCACGTTGCGTGATGTATTCAGATTCTGCTTATTCTCTATGGACCATTCCATTCCGTATCTCACTTTTTTTTTTAGAATATGAACATGTTCACCTTTGCATGTCACCTCTTCAATAGGTGCTGTTTAACTCACTGGGAGAAATATTAGTCATCCTATCAACGGAAGACGCTGGTCGTCTTGGAGCACAGCATATGATGTGTATCAGACAGTCGTGTGACCCTTGACGACGACTTAATTCACGGCAGTGAAGTTGTGTGTATGTGCCAGTCGGATGAATGGAATCAGCCTAGTAGGATGTGTTGACGTGGATGGACGTGTGACAAAATGGCGAAAAAGGAGATATCGTGTTTCCATGAGCACAAAACGAATGAAGTTCCAGTTAGTTGGTATGTCAGCGCGGACTGTCTTGTGTGTCTACAAGGAACTGTGTACCACTCGCAGCCATGTAAGACGGTGTAATGGGCGATGTAAAAAGATGGTAACCAACAGGGACCGCAGGCGATTGTCACGCCTTGTGAATGACCATCGGTTTCAAACCTGATAGGAATTGCTGTTGTCAGTATATGCAGGTCCATCCCAATCAGTTTAGCAGGGAAAATTGTGAAGGGAGCAGTAAGCAATGGATTTTGGATTCGGGTATGTCGCAGAAGGCCATTACTCATAGGAGCGCTTAGTGCCATATTTGTTCAGTGGGCTAAACACAGAAACTGGGCCACTGGTAACTAGAGTCACAAATAGGTATGGCGTTTGTTGCTGAAATAAATGATTTTCAGCTGTATTGTTTTTTTTCAACGCCCGTGTAACAGGACAGTTACAACCGCAAAAAATAACTAGTTTATGAAATAACCGATTTTTCGTTTTTTATTCCCATTATTTCCTGTAGATACCGAACAAAGATTAAAAAATTTTGGCTCTCTCAGTTTCAAGATACATAGAATCAAAATATAAAATAGGAAAATAAAAGGAAACATAATCCGTCCACCGTTTTTTGCTTACCTTGGTGGACAACTACAAAAATCACCATTATTCTCTTACTGATTCCAATTTTTTTACTCTGCTCAAAAACCGTCTTGTAATCGGAGATCATGCCATTATTTAAATACTACGAACAGTCAGTGCTAAAAGGTGAAAACTGAGGTTGAAGGACTCTATTTTTCGTGTTAATTTGTCCGTTTTCAAGGGCTACAAGCAGGTAAGGGCACGTTATATAGACACAGGCAGGGGATAAGCTGCTTTCTATGTTTCTTGTGAACTATGAATCAACTGTTAAGTTATAAGTTTTTTCCTTATATCATGTCCGCAATTTGTTGTGGCTTCTTCCGTTTTTAATCTCTTAAAGCATAGGTAACATGGTACTTCACTGATACCGCACGTTGTAAAATATTTCCTGACTAGGGGTGGAGCCATTCTGCAATATAAGAGGCGTTCGATAACTAACATATAGAAGAGAGGGGGCTAGTCTTTGCACATTGCACGTACACGTGTGTCTTTTAATAGGCCACACCACGTGGTAACGCTGTACCAATTTATATGCCAAGTGTTTGTTGCTCTTTACTGTTGACATTTCTATTAAAATAGCACTTATCGCTTTTCCCATCTTCTATAATAACGCAATATTTCAAATCAACGCAAATTTTACGAATAAAAATTATTCGTTCTTTAAAAAAGTTTTACTTAAAAGCAAAAAAAAAAAAAAAAAAAAAATTTGCACTGCAGCTATGGCTAATTGATTTTCGTTTTTTTTCACCTTGTTATTGGTAAAAAAATAAAAGCAGGTATTGTAATCCAGACCAAAGAAATACCGGAAAATATCGGTTATTCAGAAATGAAATTCCGGTATCGGTTTTAATCGGTCCGTTTTTCCCATTCCAAGGCACAGAAGGCGCAATGAAGCGTCTAATCTGCAGTGTGTCTACAGTTCAGGCCAGATGTGGTTCTGCGAGACTTTGAAAGTGTTTTCTATAACATGACTGAAGTTTACTCATTCAGGTCACGCTTATAAGTAACTAGCGACCCGTCTCGGCCCCAGACGAACATCTCTAACAAGGAGAACACGGCAAGTGCCACAACCCGATTTCTCAGAAACTTCTTTCAGTGGAAGAGGGGTCAAATTAAGCGACCACGTGTCTCGTCTTATCCGTAGATACTCGACCGTTTCTGAGAAATCGATGGTCAACGTATTCGAAGTAATTCAGATGTCTTTTACAACGCATTACTCTTAGCCGTAATGGAGACACAGTGGCTATATTTTTTTCTTCATTTATTTACCCAGTCTGTGGAAGATTCTACACAAATGTGTCTTATGAAGTAAAGGGATGCAGGGGCGTTATATTAAATGTTAAATTACAACTGCGTTTTGAAATAAGCGTCATGTATGCACTATGCAATACATGTATGTATGGTACTTTAAGGAGTTACAATCTTTTTAAATTCTCATCTTATTATCTGTCATTCTTTATATCAATATTTATATTACTTCTTATATTTCATTGTTACGTTTGTTCTTCAGGAAGATATGGTGCATTCCTTTGTATGATACCGTCCGTAGAAACATTCTAAAGAGAGATCTTCCGAACACCACGAGCATCGCACGAAGGCAGGTTTGCCACACCAACATTTCTTCGTATGAATCTCACTCGGGAAAGAAACTTTGTTAACATTGCTTGAAATTTCACCCGTTGAAAATAATTTTGCGGCAAACCATACACAATGGACCACTTTACCGAAACTGGCACTTGTTTTGAGTATGAATCAAGATGCACTACAAGAATTTCAACGAGAATAATTTTAAATAATTTTCTCGTACATTTAGTGTTGTTTCTTTACCTAAAACTGGCACTTGTAATTGAATAGATATGCTACAGGTTTTTCACCGGAAACGATTTCAAATAATTTTCTATTTCATTTAGTGTTTTTTCTTTTCTCGTTTTTTAAAATTCATTCATCAGACATACAACCAGTGGACGAATAAGGACAACGGTATTTAAATACATATTGGGAAGTATTCTTGCAGTAATATCTACGTACACAGGTAGATAAATGGAAAATAAAAGCAACAATCTGGTTTCGAACACGGAGCCCAAAAGTGTGATGCTACGGCACTATCATAGCGGATGACCGAGTTACCCGCTAAAAGGCACATACGACGAAAACTTTGAGCCTCATTTTTTCAGAAACGGTCAATATCTATGGATAAATCGAGAAAAGTGTTCGCTTATTATGACTTCCCATCCACTGAGCGAAGTTTCTGTGAAATCGGGTTATGGCACTTGCTGTGTTCTCCTTATAAATATCTTCGACCTGATAACTTGCCTGACATAGAGGTAATTTTGTTTCTGGACAAATGTGAAGAGTTATGATTGAAATTCATAGAACAACGTTAGATAATTGAATATCACCATTTTCATATAATTTAAGCGATTGAAGCAGTGCACGACTAAAAAATTCTCACGGGGCACGAATGATACCTGTTCCATATTTAATTGGCGTTTCGAGTGACATCTCGAGGCAGTGGTAGGAGGAGAGAGCCACCACGCCAACAGGTCAGCAGAGTGCAGAGCCAGTTTGGCGGAAGCTGCAGCCACTTGCTGACCTCCAGAATACAGCGCCAGCAAAGCATTTTTACTTACTGAGGTACAGAAACCAAACATCTGCTCTTATCAGCTTAATATCTGGTAAGTCCTGCTTCGCATATCGTTCAGCAAATCGGCCTCTTGTTAATGGTAGCTCGTGCCAGCTTGGCACTGAAGTCGAGCGGCCAGTATTTATGAATGATTCCGAGTGCTGCCAGTCACCTTTATATGGCAACTGCATCGTTTTCACAGCAGCGGGGAATTTAATTCATCATAATTCAATAATCTACTCGATATATTGATATGGAAATGAGAGTACTGCATTGTGGGTCGGGAGTCCCCCATTCGGGAAAGTTCGGCCGCTGAGGGCAAGTGCTTATTGCATTCGACGCCACATTGGGCGACTTGCTCGCCGGAGATGGGGATGAAATGATGATGAGGACAACACAACACCCAGTCCCTGAACGGAGAAAATCTCCCGCCCCAGCCGGGAATCGAACCCGGCCCCTTGGTGTGGTAGGCGGTAACGCTACCGCTACGCTAGGGAGGCGGACGATATATTTATAAATTATGTGTACAAACATTCCTCGTGGATTAGTCTCTCTACTAGTCAAAATCGTATCAAAATCCCCACAGTAATTCTTGCGATTAGCCCAAACATACAGGCAGCTGTGGGGGACTTCAGCCAGTTCAAAAGCTGTTCAAAATAAAGTATTAAATACTTTGACGGGTGGTCGAACGAACCAAAACAAGAAAAATAGGCCCAGTAAACATGGGCTCTAAAATTCATATCATAAAAACTATGAACACTAGTTCATTTTCGCTACTGTGAAACACATCTTTTCTATCACAACTTTTTCTGTATTGCGAACGACCTACAGAATACAGCAAACAAATGAGAACACATTACTCTGTTACTGAGCGTCTAATGCAATCTTCTTTCTATTGCATACGAACAGAAATTGTGAGATATCGCTAAAGGATGCCCGACGTCTTATAGAATCATGCACAATCTCTAAATTTTAAAGGTGGTCACGAATGCTGACAACCTGCTCCTATATGTTTTGTATATATTGATGGGGCTTGCATATATAAAAGATTTCAAGTTTTCCCACAGTCACGTATCCAAGGTATTAAGGAAGGGAGAAAGAGCTGGTCAATGTGCTGGATCGCCCTGATCATTCCATTGCCCATTAAATGTCTACGTGAATTTTTCTTGGACATTTTGGAGAAAATGTGCTGGTGCTCCATCATGCATGAACCATGTACTCAGATGTTGTTCAAATGGTATCTCCTCTAGCAGCGCAGTCGAGTCGTTTGATAGGAACTGACGATACTTTGCACCAATCAACCTGATACGCAGTATTTAAGATGCTACAAGTATATCACCAATAATTCCTGCCCAAAACATTAACTGAAAATCGGCGCTGATGCCTTGGTTTTTCAAGTGCATCTGGATTTGCATCAACCCACACTGTTGGCTATGAAAACTGACAATCCCATCTCGCGTAGTATGAATCTGGTCTGCGAACAGTATCTTTGTCATAAAAAGTGGATCTTTACAACATCTCTGCTAAGGCCATTGGCAGTACTACATTCAGGAAGGCTGATATCGTGGCTGAAGGGCTTGGACACGCTGTACATCATATGGATATACCAACTGTTCCTGCAGGATTGCTCAGGCTAGAAGATGACGAACTCCGAAAGATTCGACGTATACTAGTTCTAGGATCTTCTTTCGCTCTCTCCACAACAGGAGTATGAATGGTGCGACGTCCTCCAAGATTCATCGTTGTTGGAATTACGGAGCAAGAGTCTGCTAGTCTCTGAAAAAGATGATCGAATACTTGTGTATATGATGCTCCGAGTTTTTTTGCAGCATACAGGACATGGTGTCGAAGGCTGCTTCCATTTGTCGTACCATAACAGAAGACCATATCTGCTATTTTCCGTGTGCAATAATAGGCCCCCATAATCCTGATAAGTGCAGACATGAAAACTACAATGCAAAAGCTTTTCACAAATTTATCACAACACAAAGTGGTTCCATTACAGCTAACGTCTTCGCTGCACTTACACAGAACTGTGTATACAGTTTACAGTGAGAACACTAACAGATCATTAATACATGCTGTATCCATGGACAATAACAGAGGAATGTTTCCTCATTTGTGTACTGCATTCTGTAGGTCGTTCGTAACAAAGAGCTCGTAGTCAAACAGATGTCTTTAACAGTAGCGAAGATGATCAAGTGCACACAGCTGTTAAGGCATACATCTTAGAGCTCATTGAACATTTTTTTCTTGTTTTGGTCCGTACTAACGTTCCTGAATATCTGGAATACATCTTTTTAATACTCTATGCATGAATAGAAGATATATGGAAAACATAACTATTGGCTTCTGCTGTAGCTTTCCCTGATTCACTTCAATATAATGAAGTGACAAAAATCATGGGTTAGCTGTATGCATATACATATATGGCGGTATTGTGTACACGAGGTACAAAAGGGCAATGTATTGGCGGAGCTATCATTTGTACTCAGGTGATTCATGTGAAAAGGTTTCCGACATGATTATGGCCGCACTACGATGGCGGGAATTAATAGACTTTGAACGCGGAATAGTAATTGAAGATACACACTTAATACATTCCATTTCTGAAATCTTTAGGGAATTCAGTATTCCGAGGTCCGCAATGTCAGATTTTAGACGTTACCTCTCACAGGGACAACGCAATGGTCGATGGCCTTCACCTAACGTCCGAGAGCAGCAGTGTTTGTGTACAGTTGTCAGTGCTAACAGACAAGCAACACTGCCTTAAATGACTGCACAAATCAATGGGAGAGCTGATTGTAGATTTCGAGTGTGGTGCAGACCCCTCCGAAGCCGTGGACCCAAGTTAAACAAGGCACTGTGCAAGTTGGTGGTGGCTCCATAATGGTGTGGGCTGTGTTTACATTGGATGGACTGGGTCCTCTAGTCCACCTGAACCGACCGTTGATTGCAAATGGTTATGTTCGGCTACTTGGAGATCATTTGCACCCACTTATGGACTTAAAGTTCCCAAATAACGACGTCATGTCACCGAGCCACAATTGTTCGCGATTGGTTTGAAGAACATTCTGGACAATTCGAGCGAATGATTTGGCCGTCCAAATCACCCGACATGAATCTCATCGAACATTAATGGGAAATAATCAGTTGGTGCACAACATTCTCCATCGGCAACACTTTCTCAATCATGGACGGCTAAAGAGACAGAATGGGTCAATATTTCTGCAGGGGACTTCCAATGACCTGTTGAGTCCATGTCACGTTGAGCTGCTGCACTACGCTGGTCAAAAGAAGGTCCAAGACGATATTAGGAGGTATCCGATAATTTTTGTCCCCTCAGTGTATCCAAATATAAAGATTTTACCTCACCTTGCTCCTTCAGTGTCATTATAATGTAAGTTATTCCTTAATTTCTTAACATGTGCACTATGGTCCTGTCGGTTATTCTTGTCAGTGTTTTCCACATGTTCCTGTTTTGGGCGATTATGCGGAGTAACTTCCTTTAATTTACAACATCCATCTATGGGAGCACACCTCAAATCTTGGATTCTGTTCTTTTTCGGTTTTCTGACAGTCCATTATTTCCATGAATTCTTATCCTAGTGCAAATCGTTTTTCAGTCTAGTGTTCTCTGAGTGGACATTGCACTTTCTTCGTAATGAGCCAATATTGTCAACAACAAAACCCATGATGGAGGATGTGTACAGAGTGACAATTCACACATATACAATGTCCTACACGAAGGTCATGAATTACTGCACCAGAGCTGCCTGGACTCTGAAAGTGAGCAAAGTGAGAAAGCTATCATGTTTCATTTACGGATAGTGAAGATAGTAGCATTCAGTCTCTGCTCAAGCATGATACTTCCAAGGAAGGATTTAACTCACCACCGTTATTATTTATTTATTTACTTGCTATTTTGTTTTAGTCTGTTATATATACAAAAGTACAGATCGAATGTTGCACATAAATTGGCATGAATATAGCTTATAATACTTTTAACAACATTTAACAATAATTCAAAAGTGTTAGTAACAACTAACCATTATGCTGTTTAAGAGGGGTGGAGGAATCTACATAGAATATTTACGTGAATAATAATAATAATAACAACAATTAACTAAGTCTACATGCTAAAATGTGGCTATCAGTCACAAATATATATGTTCATCTCGAATCCAGAAGGAACACGCTATTGGTCTGTTACAGTTTACTGCATTGATAGATCACAAACATTGTAATTTATAAATCTGGGCTACACTACGAGAATGCTACACAACACTAAACGAATAATGTCGTGTGACGAGGGCCTCCCCTCGGGTAGACCGTTCGTCTGGCGCAAGTCTTTCGATTTTACGTCACTTCGGCGACTTGCGCGTCGATGGGGATGAAATGAGGATGATTAGGACAACACAACACCCAGTCCCTGAGCGGAGAAAACCTCCGACCCAGCCGGGAATCGAGCCCGGGCCCTGATGATTGACAATCCGTCACGCTGATCACTCAACTACCGGGGGTAGACACTGCAGTAAAACTAAAAGACACTGCACTACTATACATGGTATCAGAACCAAGTGGGATATCTCAATTGTCTGAATGGTTAGCCACGGTGCGCTAAGCCGCAATTCAGGATTCACAGGGGATGTGCTGCTGTTCCACCCAAAGCGTAGAGATTGAGAGATTGCCGTCAGGGTCTCAGGAAATCCTTCTTGGATGTGCTATGCCTCATGGATGCTCTCTTCCACTATCTGATAAAATCAGTGCTTCAGATTATTGAAGTTATAAAAGGTGCGAATATGAAGTAGAGATGTGAGAATTTCATTATCTTTATGATTATTATTATGTTCCAAAATTATAAAATTCTTTCGTAATTCAAACCGGTTAAGGTCACTCAAAGTACCTATTACTTTCATCGCAGTCATACAAAGACCAGTTTGTTTCCATATGTTTGAAGAGAGATGGACAGCGTAAAGCCTATTTCATGAATGAGATATCTGATTGCTAAACCAGATCATAAATCAGAAACCGTACGTAAACAAAACGGGAACTGCCCCACGTTGATCGAAACCGCAAGCGCCACTCTGCTACTCTTACGATTAGATTAGAGATTAGATTACATTAGTACTCGTTCCATAGATCATGAATACGACACTTCGTAATGATGTGGAACGTGTCAGGTTAATAAAAGGTGTCTGTACAAGACCTTACATTACACAAAATATTACATGACACTCAATAATTTTTAATTTCTTTTTTTTGTGGAGGTTGGGAAATTACCCACTTACTATATCCAAAAATTCATCTAATGAGTAGAAGGAGTTGCCATTAAGAAATTCTTTTAATTTCCTTTTAAACGCTATATGGATATCTGTCAGACTTTTGATGCTATTAGGTAAGTGACCAAAGACTTTTGTGACAGCATAATTTACCCCCTTCTGAGCCAAAGTTAGATTTAACCTTGAGTAGTGAAGATCATCCTTTCTCCTAGTGTTGTAGCCATGTACACTGCTATTACTTTTGAATTCGTTCGGATTGTTAATAACAAGTTTCATAAGTGAATATATATATATATATTGTGAGGCTACGGTGAAGATTTCTAGCTCTTTAAATAAGTGTCTGCAGGATGATCTTGGATGAGCTCCAGCAATTATTCTGATTACACGCTTTTGTGCAATGAACACTCTTTTATTCAATGATGAGTTACCCCAGAATACGATGCCATACGAAAGCAGAGAATGAAAATAGGCGTGAAGCTAATTTACTCAGCTGTATGTCGCCAAAATTTGCAATGACCCTAATAGCATAAGTAGCTGAACTCAAACGTTTCAGCAGATCCTCAGTGCGTTTTTTCCAGTTCAACCCCTCATCAATGCATACACCTAGAAATTTCGAATATTCTACTTTAGTTACCGATTTCTGATCGAAGTCTATATTTATTAATGGGGTCATTCCATTTACTGTATGGAACTGTATATACTGTGTTTTGTCAAAGTTTAATGAGAGCCAATTTGCAGAGAACCACTTAATGATTTTCTGAAAAACATCGTTTACAATTTCACCAGTTAATTCTTGTCTGTCGGGTGTGATAGCTATACTTGTATCATCGGCAAAAAGTACCAGCTTTGCATGTTTGTGAATATCAAATGACAAGTCATTAATAGCAGAGGACCCCAGACCAAACCTTGCGGCACACTATTCTTGATTGTTCCCCGGTTTGATAAATCACCATTTTCTTGCATATTATGTGAACTGTTTATTTCAACTTTCTGCACTCTTCCAGTTAGGTACGATTTAAACCATTTGAGCACTGTCCCATTCATACCACAGTACTTGAGCTTATCTAGAAATATTCCATGATGTACACAATCAAAAGCCTTTGATAGATCACAAAAAATCCCAACGGGTGACTTCCGGTTACTCAGAGCATTTAATATTTCATTAGTGAAAGTATATATAGCATTTTCCGATGATAACATTGCCAAAGCAACCACATATAACGTCCACAACTTTTCAAAATTTACCCAAAGTAATGTAACTATGCCAGACACCTCTCGATAATATATCGATAATCAGACAAAGATCATAATGTGTAATTAGTATAAACAGCAGTGAAACAAAGATTGCCGGCCGGTGTGGCCGTGCGGTTAAAGGTGCTTCAGTCTGGAACCGCGTGGCCGCTACGGTCGCAGGTTCGAATCCTGCCTCGGACATGGATGTGTGTGATGTCCTTAGGTTAGTTAGGTTTAATTAGTTCTAAGTTCTAGGCGACTGATAACCTCAGAAGTTAAGTCACATAGTGCTCAGAGCCATTTTGAAATAAAGATTGCTCTCTTTTGCTGTGCTCTTTCGCTCTTTTCTTTTTGCTCTTTACTCTCTTGCCATTGTGCTTGGCTCCCTGTGTATGCTTGATTCATGTTATGCAATTAATGCTGCGGAAATGGTCATATGATGTCTTCCTTGGACTGTTACTTAATTATTTGCAACTGGAACTGTTATTAGATATCAGAATATCAAGTGCGTGCATGTGAATATCGAGCGTTTCATGTCGAGGATCTTTTGTGTTAAATATTAGGCATCAAATGTCTGCTGTGTGGAATAGTGTAAGTTGACCTTTATATCTTTAAAATATACTGTTAACATTTAACCATATTCATTTACAAACCTGTCCTTCCTTAAAGATTCATAATTTTGCGTGTTTTCTCAAATACGGAAGCATTTCTTTTGGTTATTATAGTTTGCGTGCGCCATTTCATCCGCCATAGTCTTTTTTTGCGAAATGCGAATAGTACCTGCAAATCATTTTAATATTACGAAGTCCGATAATCAATTTAATACTAATTTCCCCTAGGAAACATACTTAAATTCACGGTCAGTAACAAATTTTACCAAAAGATTTGCTCTCCAAGCCAAAACTGTGGGCAGTTGCTACTTTCAGAGGAAATTGCATCAACTTTCATAAAAGTTCAGAATTAAGTTAATCGTTTAATGAAAGAGGCCCCAGTTTCTTTTAACGTTGCCGCCATTGCTTTTCATTTTAACATAAAAATAGTTCACAAGCCATAATTGCATTCCATATTAATTGCAGATAAAGTAATTAAATCACTATTAACAGGCGGTGACGTTACACATACTGTTCCAGTATATTTCAGCAGGTTGTGAAGAAAATAAACACATTGCCATCTGTTCCTGGTAGGACTACAAAATTAGCTGAAAGGGCCAAGAAACTATGAAGTGTAATCAGTGGTCAAGTAAACCATCAAGCAGGTCATCGAGGGCTTCTCGGGTAAAGAGTTCAGCGACAGTAGGATCCGTCGATAAGTGACAGGCCTCCGTTATCGTGGCGTTTTTGGTGCCCTGTTGCCTGTCAGTTCCTTGCTGCCCGAACATCATAGTTGTGATAGTCATCGTCATTATGAATAACTGCGTTTATTACACTTCAGAGTTAGAGCACACTTCGCTATACACCTTCACTGTTCAGAAAGTGTCTACCCTACAACTCCTCATAGAACGTTTAGAATATGCCACGGTCAGTCCTTCTTGTGTACCTGCTCCCTTTCCCAGCTCGCAACATGTCAGTGCACCCTGTCCTCTACATGGAATAAAATCTTCCGGACTGGAACGGAAGTAGTTTGATAAGTTAACCTGAGAAACAAGCCAAGTGGCTCATTTATGTGGTCCCACGACGTACAGAAATCCTTAACTCTGTGACTATAAGTGTTTAAATTTTGAAAGGAGAACGAAACTGAATAATGTCTGCCAAATTCTACATGTCGAACAACTAGGAAATCCATATGGCCCTCCTGTTACGCGCTCTCGCGGTCGCTAATTCAGATTTTTATTTTGGAAAAAAATATCATATTTAACAATGCGTAAACATCAATGGTATCATAAACTGAATCTTAGTTCCCTCAGACGAAGGTGAAAAGTATGCACTGAGGTGACGAAAGTCACGGGACATCTAATATCGCGTCGGACCTCCTTTAGCAGTGGAGGAACTCGACGTGGCATGGACTCAAGAAGTCTCTGGAAAGTCCCCTGCAGAATTATTGAGCCATGCTGTCTCTGTAGTTGAGCATAATCGCGAAAGTGTTGTCGGAGCAGGATTTTGTGCTCGAACTGACGTCTCGATTATGTCCCATAAATGTTCGACGGGACTTATGTGGGGGGTTCAAATGGTTCAAATGGCTCTGAGCACTATGGGACTCAACTGCTGAGGTCATCAGTCCCCTAGAACCTAGAACTACTTAAACCTAACTAACCTAAGGACTGCACGCACATCCATGCCCGAGGCAGGATTCGAACCTGCGACCGTAGCGGTCGCGCGGTTCCAGACTGTAGCGCCCCGAACCGCTCGGCCACTTCGGCCGGCTATGTGGGGGGTTCCCAAATCATTTGCTCAAATTGTCCAGAATGTTCTTCAAACCAGTCGCGAACAGTTCTGGTCCGGCGAATGGAGCACTGTCACCCATAAAAATTCCGTCGTTATTTGGGAACATGAAGTCCATGAATGACTGCAGATGGCCTCCAAGTAGCCGAACATAACCATTTCTAGTCAGTGAGTGGTTCAGTTGAAACATAGATCCTCATCCATCGTTATGGAGCCATCATCAGCTTGCACAGTGCCTTGTTGACAACTTGGGTCCATGGCTTCGTGGGGTCTGCGCCACACTCAAATCCTACCCTCAGCTCTTACCGGATGATATCGGTACATATCTGATCAGGTCACAGTTTTCCAGTCGTTCAGGAGAGGCGCCGCAGCCGATGTAGTGCTGTTTGCAAAGGCATTCGCGTCGTTCGTCGTCTGCCATAGGCTGTTAACACCAAATTTCACCGCACTTTCCTAACTGATGCCTTAGTCGTACCTCCCACACTGATGTTCAGTTAGACCATTCCATGTAATCACAGCCGACACCATTATGGAGCCACCACGAGCTTCCTCAGTCCCTTGTTGCAACTTGGGTCCATGGCTTCGTGGGGTCTGCGCTACAGTCGAATCCTACCATCAGTTCTTACCAACTGAAATCGGTACTCATCTGACCAGGCAACCGTTTTCCAATTATTTAGGGTCCAACACATACGGTCAAGAGCCCAGGAGAGGCGCTGCAAGCGATGTCGTGCTGTTAGCAAAGGCACTCGCATCGGTCGTCTGCTGACACAGCCCATTAGCGCCCAATTTCATCGCATTGTCCTTACGGATACGTAAGGATTAAGCAGTTATAATAGCGCGCTGTTGCTTGTATATTAGCACTGACAACTGTACGAAAACGCCGCTGCTCTCGGTCGTCAAGTTGAGGCCGTCGGCTACTGCGTTGTCAGCGGTGAGAGATAAGGCCTGAAATCTGGTATTGTCGACACACTCATGACACTGTGTATCTCGGAATATTGAATGCCCGAACGATTTGCGAAATGGAATGTTCTATGCGTCTAAGCTACTACTATTCCGCGTTCAAAGTCTGTTAGTTCCCGTCGTGTGGCCTCAATCATGTCGGGAATCTTTTCACATGAATCACCTGAGTACAAATGACAGCTTCGCCAGGGCATTGCCCTTTCATAACTTCCGTATGCGACACTACCGCCGTATGTATATGAGCATATCGCTATCCCATAACCTTCAGTGTGTATCGAGCAAATAATAATGGGAGATATTGCGTGCAAGTGGTAAGCACTACACTGAGGTAAGAATTCGGGTGGGCCGCATCGAACTATTATCTGGAATGTGTTATTTATTCATATACGCTCTCATAATTATTTTAGTGACTTTTTTAAAAAATTTCATATTATTTTGTATATAGATTGTGAAGTCAGTATTCTGTAAAATACGAATGGACTAGCTCCAATCTCCGTTGGCTTTGGATTCCATTGTTCCACGAAATACGATAAATAAATGAAATACAAATAAAATAACCAGGAAACAAATGGTAATCGAAAATCAACAGTTGCCTGACAGATTCAGAAGCACATCAGCGTCGTTAACGCATTCACGCTGGCGCTGAGAATTGTATTTCTGGCTGTGGGGCGGAGAGAGTATTCGTGCTCTCCTTCATCTGGACGTTATGCTCTTCCTGTTTACCGACGTGGAGGGTTGGTCGTATTGAAACGCTATAGGCTGCTATTTTAATACAGTGACCTTGTTGTTGTGAAAGTGGCTTAAGTCCAGTCTTTTATGACTATGAGAGATTGTTGTTGTTGTTGTTGTTGTGGTCTTCAGTCCTGAGACTGGTTTGATGCAACTCTCCATGCTACTCTATCCTGTGCAAGCTTCTTCATCTCCCACTACCTACTGCAACCTACATCCTTCTGAATCTGCTTAGTGTATTCATCTCTTGGTCTCCCTCTACGATTTTTACCCTCCACGCTGCCCTCCAATACTAAATTGGTGATCCCTTGATGCCTCAGAACATGTCCTACCAACCGATCCCTTCTTCTGGTCAAGTTGTGCCACAAACTTCTCTTCTCCCCAATCCTATTCAATACTTCCTCATTAGTTATGTGATCTACCCATCTAATCTTCAGCATTCTTCTGTAGCACCACATTTTGAAAGCTTCTATTCTCTTCTTGTCCAAACTATTTATCGTCCATGTTTCACTTCCCTACATGGCTACACTCCATACGAATACTTTCAGAAATGACTTCCTGACACTTAAATCAATACTGGATGTTAACAAATTTCTCTTCTTCAGAAACGCTTTCCTTGCCATTGCCAGCCTACATTTTATATCCTCTCTACTTCGACCATCATCAGTTATTTTGCTCCCCAAATAGCAAAACTCCTTTACTACTTTAAGTGCCTCATTTCCTAATCTAATTCCCTCAGCATCACCCGACTTAATTCGACTACATTCCATTATCCTTGTTTTGCTTTTGTTGATGTCCATCTTATATCCTCCTTTCAAGACACTGTCCATTCCATTCAACTGCTCTTCCAAGTCCTTTGCTGTCTCTGACAGAATTACAATGTCATCGGCGAACCTCAAAGTTTTTATTTCTTCTCCATGAATTTTAATACCTACTCCGAATTTTTCTTTTGTTTCCTTTACTGCTTGCTCAATATACAGATTGAACAACATCGGGGAGAGGCTACAACCCTGTCTTACTCCCTTTCCAACCACTGCTTCCCTTTCATGTCCCTCGACTCTTATAACTGCCATCTGGTTTCTGTACAAATTGTAAATAGCCTTTCGCTCCCTGTATTTTACCCCTGCCACCTTCAGAATTTGAAAGAGAGTATTCCAGTCAACATTGTCAAAAGCTTTCTCTAAGTCTACAAATGCTAGAAACGTAGGTTTGCCTTTCCTTAATCTTTCTTCTAAGATAAGTCGTAAGGTCAGTATTGCCTCACGTGTTCCAGTGTTTCTACGGAATCCAAACTGATCTTCCCCGAGGTTGGCTTCTACTAGTTTTTCCATTCGTCTGTAAAGAATTCGTGTTAGTATTTTGCAGCTGTGACTTATTAAGCTGATAGTTCGGTAATTTTCACATCTGTCAACACCTGCTTTCTTTGGGATTGGAATTATTATATTCTTCTTGAAGTCTGAGGGTATTTCGCCTGTTTCATACATCTTGCTCACCAGATGGTAGAGTTTTGTCAGGACTGGCTCTCCCACGGCCGTCAGTAGTTCCAATGGAATATTGTCTACTCCGGGGGCCTCGTTTCGACTCAGGTCTTTCAGTGCTCTGTCAAACTCTTCACGCAGTATCATATCTCCCATTTCATCTTCATCTACATCCTCTTCCATTTCCATAATATTGTCCTCAAGTACATCGCCCTTGTATAGACCCTCTATATACTCCTTCCACCTTTCTGCTTTCCCTTCTTTGCTTAGAACTGGGTTTCCATCTGAGCTCTTGATATTCATACAAGTCGTTCTCTTATCTCCAAAGGTCTCTTTAATTTTCCTGTAGGCGGTATCTATCTTACCCCTAGTGAGATAGGCCTCTACATCCTTACGTTTGTCCTCTAGCCATCCCTGCTTAGCCATTTTGCACTTCCTGTCGATCTCATTTTTGAGACGTTTGTATTCCTTTTTGCCTGTTTCACTTACTGCATTTTTATATTTTCCCCTTACATCAATTAAATTCAGTATCTCTTCTGTTACCCAAGGATTTCTACTAGCCCTCGTCTTTTTACCTGCTTGGTCCTCTGCTGTCTGCACTATTTCATTCCTCAAAGCTACCCATTCTTCTTCTACTGTATTCATTTCCCCCATTCCTGTCAATTGCTCCCTTATGCTCTCCCTGAATCTCTGTACAACCTCTGGTTCTTTTAGTTTATCCAGGTCCCATCTCCTTAAATTCCCACCTTTTTGCAGTTTCTTCAGTTTTAATCTACAGGTCATAACCAATAGATTGTGGTCAGAGTCCACATCTGCCCCTGGAAATGTCTTACAATTTAAAACCTGGTTCGTAAATCTCTGTCTTACCATTATATAATCTATCTGATACCTTTTAGTATCGCCAGGGTTCTTCCATGTATACAACCTTCTTTCATGATTCTTAAACCAAGTGTTAGTTTTGATTATGTTGTGCTCTGTGCAAAATTCGACCAGGCGGCTTCCTCTTTCATTTCTGTCCCCCAATCCATATTCACCTACTATGTTTCCTTCTCTCCCTTTTCCTACACTCGAATTCCAGTCACCCATGACTATTAAATTTTCGTCTCCCTTCACAATCTGAATAATTTCTTTTATTTCATCATACATTTCTTCAATTTCTTCGTCATCTGCAGAGCTAGTTGGCATATAAACTTGTACTACTGTAGTAGGCGTGGGCTTCGTATCTATCTTGGCCACAATAATGCGTTCACTATGCTGTTTGTAGTAGCTTACCCGCATTCCTATTTTCCTCTTCATTATTAAACCTACTCCTGCATTACCCCTATTTGATTTTGTGTTTATAACCCTGTAGTCACCTGACCAGAAGTCTTGTTCCTCCTGCCACCGAACTTCACTAATTCCCACTATATCTAACTTTAACCTATCCATTTCCCTTTTTAAATTTTCTAACCTACCTGCCCGATTAAGGGATCTGACATTCCACGCTCCGATCCGTAGAACGCCAGTTTTCTTTCTCCTGATAACGACATCCTCTTGAGTAGTCCCCGCCCGGAGATCCGAATGGGGGACTATTTTACCTCCGGAATATTTTACCCAAGAGGACGCCATCATCATGTAATCATACAGTAAAGCTGCATGCCTTCGGGAAAAATTACGGCTGTAGTTTCCCCTTGCTTTCAGCCGTTCGCAGTACCAGCACAGCAAGGCCGTTTTGGTTATTGTTACAAGGCCAGATCAGTCAATCATCCAGACTGTTGCCCTTGCAACTACTGAAAAGGCTGCTGCCCCTCTTCAGGAACCACACGTTTGTCTGGCCTCTCAACAGATACCCCTCCGTTGTGGTTGCACCTACGGTACGGCTATCTGTATCGCTGAGGCACGCAAGCCTCCACACCAACGGCAAGGTCCATGGTTCATGGACATAAAATAATTTTACTCTAAATTAGTCACAAATTATGTGGTACCTCATTTGTTCAGAAAACTCTGTCGCTGAAAGGCCATATAAAATTGTATTAAACAGTTCGTTGCACCAGGATGAGAGGTAGTACCTTGTACCTCACTATATTGGTGGTAGCACAATTGCTGGGGTCGAGCGTGGGCCACCGCTGGTATACGAAGGCGTCACCGTATTTCACAGATCTTGTACTCGAAAACAAGAAAGCGTTATTTTGTAAGTTTTTATGCTGTTTGTTACTTTCCATGCCTAATTTCGTGATGAATCATTACATTGTGACTGAGTGTACGTATTTACCTCTTTACTAGAATGTCTCACTTACTTGTATTAATTCATACTGTTGATTTTGTATACTTTTAATTTCCCGACTTTTTATTATAATTTTCTTATATTTTTCTATTAATATCCACCAATATCTGATTTTATGTTTATATTACTATAGCTCGTTTGCACATCTAATGGTATACACCTGTTAATGTATATGTTATATACGTTTTAAAAACATTTTATTGGCTTTACTTTGTCGTTATAGTATCATCGACAGTTGTATGCTGGACTGTTGTACAGAGGCCTGAAGATGATGCTAATGAAGCGTCGAAAATGGTTGCTTAATTTAAAAAAATTTGGTAGAATTACGGCTGTTGGTACCGCTTTCCTTCGATTTATTTATCAGCCTCTGTTCCGCATTCACACCTACAGGGTCCTCTAAAATTCCCCATACAAATTTCTATGACTTTTAGAGGGTACTGAGTAGACAATATTTTGAAGTGGAACCGAAGTCCGGGAACGTACCGTTTTCGCGCTACAGTCGTTTGGAAACGTGTTTGCTAGGTAGGTATGCAACAGGGTAGTTGTGGTGGGGAGTGATTACGTCGGATCGGCTTATGTCATTGGGCGTGTTTTTGGATGGTGTGCCACTGGAAGTCCGTCAGGACATGTGGTTTCAGCATGACGGTGCATGCGCTCACTTTTCACGTCGTTACGGCAATATCTGGACCAACGTTTCGTGTACAGATGGATATAAAGTCGTCCAATCACATGGCCTCCACAGTCACCAGATTTGACTCCGTTGGACTGATTTTTCTGGGATCGAATGAAGATTAGTTTAGAAGACTCTCGTAGAGACAGAAGAAGGTCCGATGGCACGAGCTGTGGTCACTGCAGGACAGGCAGCAGAGATATCATGTGTGACAGAGCGTGTGTACCACATCATTTGTAGGTACAATGTGTGCGACGAACTTGGTGGTCACCACATCGAACCTTACTTCTAATTGATCAGACTTCTAACCTTCCTTTGAAAAGGACAAAAACGTTTTAAGTGTAACTGTTAAGAACAGTGTTTCTGAAAAGTAATTAAGTTTTCTTTTCGTTTCTTTGGTTATTAATGAGTCGAATTGTAAAACAGGTTATGTAGTGGATTATGTTTAATAAATTACTAGTTGTCACACTACCATCTCGTTTTCAAATGGTTGTAGACGGAAATGGTACGTTTGCAGACATGACTTGCAATTCAAAATATTGTCTACCCAATTCCCTCTACAAGTTCTAGAAGTTTGGAATGGCCTGCGTATGATGGATCTACAGAAACTATTACGTAACTCGTCGAAAGCAGAGTTTTTCGGAAGACAGCAGGCAGAAAATCAAGAAAATATATCTAATGAAGAGAGTAAAAAATGGGTCAACGAAAGAAAGCGTGGAGGTTTGAAGGAAAGTGCAGGGAAAGGAAGCGGGCGGGTGCAGTGATGGGACATACAATACGCGGACCCACGCGTGGCGTTGTTGGCGCTAACCTGAGACCACCATGTCGAGGTAGGTGCAGTCGTTGATGGCGTCGTACCCCAGCTGGCCGCCGTGTCTGTCCACCGCCTCGCGCAGCTCCTGGCGCAGCCGCTGCTGGATGTCCGGGTTGAGCGCCAGCTGGTACAGCGTGAACGACATCGCCGTGGCGCTCGTGTGGATGCCGTCAGTCATGAACGTCATCACCTGCGCCGCTATGTCCACGTCCGTGAAGACTGCAACAGGATTCGCCAACGAGGAGGCGCAGAGGTTGAAACGGTCGAGTAATGGGCACAAACTCTTTTCTCAGTGTCCGAATTAAAATTCCTAAATTAATTCGTGTGATGATTTGGATGGTTTGTTCTACAAGGGCTCTGTCGATTCCTTCCCCCATAAATACTGAAGCTTTTGATACCAAGATCGACTTTCAGCTGTGACATCATCAATGTGCCGGCCGCGGTGGCCTTGCGGTTCTAGGCGTTGCAGTCTGGAACCGCGGCACTGCTACGGTCGCAAGTTCGAATCCTGCCTCGGGCATGGATGTGTGTGATGTCCTTAGGTTAGTTAGGTTTAAGTAGTTCTAAGTTCTAGGGGACTGATGACCTCAGAAGTTAAGTCCCATAGCGCTCAGAGCCATTTCCATCTCAGCATCAATGTGGCTAATCTCATGTACGAGGGGCGTTTGAAAAGTCCGTGCAAAAATAAAAACTAATTGCGTGTTTGGGGTAAACCTTTTTTATTTTTCGACATAGTCTCCTTTTAGGCTTATACACTCCGTCCAACGCTGTTCTAATTTGTTAATACCTTCCGAATAATAGGAATTGTCCAAGCAGGCAAAATAGCTATTAGTTGCTGCAATCACCTCCTCGTTTGAAGAAAAGCTTTGTCCCGCCTGCCATTTCTTCAATTTGGGGAACAAATAGTAGTCCGAGGGAGTCAAGTCTGGAGAAAAGGGAGGATGTGAGACGAGTTGGAAGCCTATTTACATTAATTTTGCGACCACAACTGTTGAGACGTGTGCTGGTGCATTGTCGTGATGGAAAAGGACTTCTTTGTGGTCCAATCGCCGGCATTTTTCTTGCATTTCCGTTTTCAAACGGTCCAGCAACGATGAATAATATCAACCTGTAATAGTTTTACCCCGTTTCCAGATAGTCGATGAGGATTATCCCTTGCGAATCCCAAAAGACAGTCGCCATAACCTTTCCGGCCTAAGGAATGGTCTTCGCCTTTTTTGGTGCACATTCTCCCTTGGGAACCCAATGTTTAGATTGTTCTTTGGTCTCAGGAGTATAGTAATGTATCCATATTTCATCCACACTGACGAAACGACGCTTAAAGTCCTGCACAGTTTTCCTGAACAGCTGCAAACCATACTTGCAACACTTCACACGATTCCGTTTTTGGTCAAGCATGAACAATCGTGAAACCCATCTTACGGGTAGCTTTCTCACGTCCAAATGTTTATGCAAAATATTACGTACCCGTTCATTCGAGATGCCCACAGCACTAGCAATCTCACGCAACTTAACTCTTCTGTCATCCATCATCATATCACGGATTTTATCAGTGATTTCTGGAGTCGTAACTTCTACAGGGCGTCCAGAACGTTCAGCATCACTTGTGCCCATGTGGCCACTCTGAAAATTTTTAAACCACTTAGAAACTATTCTAATCGAAGGTGCAGGGTCACCGTAATGTTTTCAAGCTTCTCCTTAGTCTCCAGAGGGGTTTTGCCTTTCATAAAGTAATGTTTAATCACCACGCGAAATTCTTTTTTGTCCATTTTTTGACAATCACTCGACATCCTTGATTCACGCCGGCCGAGGTGGCCGAGCGGTTCTAGGCGCGTCAGTCTGGAACCGCGCGACCGCTACGACCGCTAGTTAGGTTTAAGTAGTTCTAAGTTCTAGGGGACTGATGACCTCAACAGTTAAGTCCCATAGGGCTCAGTGCCATTTGAACCATTTTTGAACCTCGATTCACACGAATGCCAAACACAAAGAATTAGACCAATATGGCTGAAACTTGGTGTGCGTTCTTTCCAAAGACGCTACTAACTAAACATGACCTCGATACGCGCCGGTGGTGCCATGTCTTGGACTTTGGACTGACTTTTCAAACGCTCCTCGTACATCGAATATGGTGACTATTACGTCACTCACGGGAAGGTGGCACACAACAACAACAACAAAAATATCAACAACAATTGTGTTTTACTAATATATTTGAAATTATCTAAAAACGATGATAATACTAACGTGACCCCCAGAGAATTTGGAGGTTATGGGTGGGAGCGAATCGAACAAATGACTTTCCGTCCAGTCACATTCGAACACGAACCAAAACAAAAATTAAACAAATCCCCATTAAACTATCTTTTAGGAGTACAACCGGGCAGCTGGGTGACGTCTTCGGCAGCCGCCGATATTTCTGCAGGTGCACAGCCTGTCATTCTCAGAGGACAAATGTAACGAGAAAGCCCCCCCCCCCTCCTCCCCTACACACACACACACACACACACACACACACACACACACACACACGCACACCCTCCTCCCCTACACACACACACACACACACACACACACACACACACACACACACACACAAACACGCTCTAAATACTAGCGCAACAACACAACCAAAGATGACCAACGTCACAAGTTATCGATAAAGAACAGCATTAACTCTGTCCCTTTGTTGTTTGACCAGGGAGAGGGCAGGATTCAACACAGAATCTAAGCAAACTCTTCCATATCTATTTATAAGGTCACTTGCTAATTTAACCTCAACTCCTCTCTATTCGGGGATAACATTTACTCGGCATTCTAGGAGACTTTTGGCACACATTCCATTAAAGGGTGACATAGTAGGCCTCAGCCCGCACTGTCGTCAATGTCCTGACTGCGCTGTGCACGCCACACTTTCATCCGCAGCTGGTGATAGGACACCTGCTGGGACGCGGTAAACTTTCAACATAATGGCGAGCCCACAGCAACCAGCCATCATTCGGGCTGCACTAACATGACTGGGAATAGCGACAGCATTGAAGTAAAATCAGGTCTTTTCGCATCAACTTTTTCGTGTGAACTTGACGTGCATAATGCTGAGTCTTTGAGGTAATTTTCAGTTACTTCAGAACACGCGTTGATCGATATCTGCCTCAGAGACATCCGCCTGTAAATTCAACATCTACTCTTACTCGAAATTAAATTTCTAAACAGTTTATAAAGTTATTTTTATGTAATCTTGTAGTATGATGTTGAGAAGGAATGTTCAATATTCTGACTTGATGTCTGTTTGTAACCATAACGACTAACTTGTATATCAGATTTGTTCATGTATTGCACAGCGTTTTTCATACATTTAGACTTCGAGAATTCATCATCTTACATCATTTTGTATTGACAAATTCTACCACATGTACCCTGCCTTCGTGTCTGAGTTGTTTCATGCAACTTGCATTGTATTTTGATCATGTGCTAAGTAGCACATTCTTGCCACGTTTGCATTTATCTTTCGTAAGAAATTTCAGCAGCTTAGGTAAGAGGACGTTAAATGGAGGCGAATACGATGATGATGATGAGTCCCATACTCCTTTACAGAGCGTAGGGGATCGACGCGGGAGACTACTTTACAGAGCGTAGGGGAGCGACGCGGGAGACCCGAGCCGCCTTACTAGGCGAGGTCCTAGTGGAGGTGGTTTGCCATTGCCTTCCTCCGACCGTAATGGGGATGAATGATGATGATGATGAAGACGACACAACAACAATACGATGTCATCGTAAATTATTGCTTTCAACACACAAGCTCTCTATTTTCCTGTTATCAGATGGTGTAGGCAATAGATTACTAAAACGTCTGTCCTGCACAGCTTTACATCTACAGCTGCGTGATTACTCTGCTATTCACAGTAAAGTGCCCGACAGAGGGTTCAATGAACCACCTTCAATCTGTCTCTCTATCATTCCACTCTCTAATACCTCGCGGGAGAAACGAGCACTAAAATTTTTCTGTGAGAGCCTTGTTTTCTCTTAGTTTATCGTGAAGATCATTCCTCCCTATGTAGGTGGGTGCCAAAAGAATGTTTTCGCAACCGGAGGACAAAACTGGTGATTGAAATTTCATGAGAAGGTACCGACGCAACGAAGAACGACTTTGCTTTAATGACTGCCACTCCAATTCACGTATCATGTCTGTGGCACTATCTCCCCTATTTCGCGACAATACTACAGTCTGATACAATAACGAATGAGCCTACAGTCTTTGTTCTAGTTCAGTTCTCAATTATATTACTTCCGAGTAACCCCCACCCGCCACCCCCCTTTCTCTTTTGTTGCGCTTTGCGCAAGGTTCGGCATTTCCAAACTAAGCTATCGCAGTCATATTGTGTTATTAACATTACAGATTTACTGTTTGTAATATATTTCAGAGCATAAACTAAGTTCAACCACTTTTTTATGAACGGTCAGCTATAGTTTAGAAAGGAGTAGCAGGCTTACAACCAAAAGAGCATATGTTTTAATTTATGTTAACGTACAGAGAGCCTAACAAGTACAGCAGCAGCTTTGTTGGGCAAGATCGCACAGCTAGCCACACGCAAACACATTGGCTCCCAATTTGCAAGAGCGCTAGATACGCTGTGGTGATCTGCTGCTGTTTCCACAGATGCACCAACAAGGCAGTCACCAAAAAAAGTATCCTCTTTGACCACCTCATTGCAAACACGTGCAGCATTGCAGTACATTCACACGCTTTCTGAACAATCACCCACGATACTAGGTGGTCGCGAGATGAAACAGAACAAGAGGAAAACATGGTTATAGATAATTAAGTTGAGGAACTTCACAAATGAGCTATTTACAACAGTGCTGTACATACACAATGTTTGGAGAAATGTTGTCGAATCTACGAGGGCGTTCAATAAATAATGCAACTTTTTTTTTCTTGGCCAATTCTGGTTGAAAAAAATTTTAATACTGTCTGCAATATCCTCAGACATCACCGCGTCACCTCATATACATTCAGTAACCTCCGGTAAATGGCAGCGCTGTAACTAGTCTGCAACTGAGGTGCCTTCCAAGTAAAGAGTGGTTATTGAATTACTTTCGGCGGAAAACCAGACAATCGCAAATATTCATAGTCGTTTGCACAACGTCTACAGACAACAGGAGGTAGATAAATGCATGGTAAGCCTCTGGGTGTTGTATGGCTACGAAGTCTTTCGCGACGTATTTCTTGAATGAAAATTCTCTCGGTGTACATGCCGCGTAGCACCCCTCCCCGCCTCTTATGGGTCCTCATCCCCCATCGGCTACTTTCCCCCCTCCCCCCTTTCGCTTTTCCTGTCCTTCCCCCTTTCCCCCTTTTTTTCATTTCCACATCATCTGTCCAGTTCCCCCCACCTGCTCTCGGCTGTGGTATGTCACATTTGCCAACCTTTTAGTGCAGTGTTCCAGTGAATGTTCAGTGTTGTTCGTCTTTCTAGTGTTGCGAACAGAAACCATGCTGTCGCTGGGTGTGAATTTTATGTCTTTTGCGAACAGAAACCAGACTGTCGCCGTGTTTTTTAATTGTCTGTCTATTATTTTACCAATCTGCTTCGTATGTATTTTATTCGCATCATCACCCCTTTGTTCTATGTTTTAAGTTCCACGATTTTTTCCCCATGTACTATTTAAGTCTCCGATTTTATCGCCTGTTTTTATTATTTGTTTCCTTCATCTTTTTAAAACAACGTCTGTAGGCTGAAGAGCAGCATAGTAAGCTGCTGCCAGCCCGGCCCCCTTCGGGGTGGGGGGTGGGGTGGGAGGGGGTGAATCGAAATTCAATAAAGAAAAAAAAGTGCTGCGTCAATTCAGGATAAAACTCCAAGCTTTCGACCACTTCCCTGGGCGCTGTGTCTGTCATCTACAGAACTAGGTGAAGGAAGTCTGTGTGATCTCCCATGACCACGCCGACCACACAAGTCTGTGACGCCTGCAATGTTGCAACATGAGTGCTCTCTTATTCCAGATGATCAATGAATAACAGCGCAGTGCCAGATTGACATCTCTGTTGATAGTGGTGACACACTTGTCCACCAGTTAGTGTATTCAAAGGTTTGTGCCCGTTGGGATCTTTGCAGTCTAACTGAACAGCATAAAGGGGAAGAAAAGAATATTTGTGCCGAATTGCTAGTTCGTTATCAGTCTGTCGGTGACGATCTCCTGTCACACATTGTCAGAGGCGATGATACATGGATTCGCAACTTCGTACCTGAAACAAAATGGCAACCCATGGAGTGGCACCACACAGTGTCTCCCTCAAAGAAGAAGTTAAAACTCTCAGATGGCAAAGTCATGGTTACAGTGTTTGAACCGTGGCTGGCTCATGCTATGCATTGGATTAAACCTTGGTTGCTATTCTGTTGCTATGCTGTTATCCTCTCTTTCCGCGGGTGGCAGCAGCGGTGTGTATCGATATGAGCACCTTTGACTATCTTTGGCCTGGCGTTTATAGCTTCCAGCTGGGCTGTGTTCAGGCAGTTGGTCGGTTGACGTGGAGCAGCGAGGAAATCTCCACCGCGCATAGTTTGGCTGGGCCTCGCTGGCGGCCTCTATGCGGTGTCAGAGAGTGTGGTGCTGTTCCCATTGCTACGAGGTTAGTGGCTCACCGATCCTGGACATGAAAGTTGATTTCTGACTTAATCTACCAGCAAGTCACGACTGTTCACATTGTGTCATTTGGAGTTCGTTGTCAGCTGTTGGGATATTCCCGAGAGCAACAACGTGTGTTTTCAAGTTGGCAAATTTTAGCCACCCTCCAGTGGAGTTTAACAGTACTTGGTTATTTAAACTGAAGTGCACCAGTGGACTCTTAGCTTGTCGGTGGGTCCGTTAACTGTCTGTCGGTTGGGTTGTTGTCGGATTGACAGTGGTTGGGCCGACTGCCTGTCTCACCTAAGCGAGCGTTAGTGTTTTAATTCCAGGCCTACCCTCCGAACTTCTGAGCGCCCTTGGGTGTACTGCCTTTTCTTGTTTGTTTTTGTTGTTTGTACTTGTATGGCTTCTAGCCGATTTTTAGATTAAGGTTGTTTTGCCCTTTAAGCCGTCAGATGCTTTGGGCCTTCAGCCTAATTTAAGAACTGTTTTACGTAAAGCCTTTGACATTTTTAAAATTAATGTTATTGAGTCTTAAGTGTTGGGCCTTCAGCCGATTTTCAATTTAAGTTATTTTGAATTTAAGTTGTTTTGCTCTTAAAGTGTCAGATTCTTGGGACCTTCAGGCGATTTTAAATTTAAGTTGTTTGCTCTTAAAATGTCAGATTCTTTGGGCCTTCAGCCTAATTAAGGAACTGTTTTAAGGTAAGGCCGTTTTTAATTTAAAGTGGTCTTTCCCTTAAGACATGAGATTGTATGGCGCATTCAGCCGCTAATTAAGTTCCAAAACTAAAACTGTGTTTTTTTTAAGAAAAAATTGTTCTTGGCTCTTGTAATGTTTGATCAAATAAAAGGTTGTTCGAGCGTAACTGACAGCCGCTTATTTTGGCCCTTTTCCACAACTTAAACTACCTGTCCTGTCCTGCGGGTTTAGCAGGGCGTTTCAGTGTTCTGGGTCTCTGAAGTTGTTATTATGTTCGATGTCCTCTGTAATGGTCAAACGACCTACTGCAAACTCCGATGTGAGTCTCTTACGAAACTAATGAAACGATTACAGCGCCTTCGTGGCCACAAAAATGTTAATGCCCTCCTCCTCCACGATAATGCAAGGCCACACAGAAGTCTGTGCATCCGAGAGGAGATCACAAAACGCCGGTGGACTATTCTTCCTCATCCACCCTACAGCCAAAATCTAGCACCTTCTGACTTCAATCTCTTTGGCCTGCTGAAGCGTGGGCTCCGTGGTAAGCACGACAGTAACGGCGGTGAAATTATAGATGCTGCAAGAACTTGGTTGAAATGCAGACCAACAGAATGGTAACATGATGGTATACAGGTCCTCACATTAAGGTGACGTACGTGCATGTAACAGAGAAGATTAAGTTAAGAAATAGGGTTTCATAGCCAAAGAATTGGGAAAAATATAGTGATACAAATCGTGAATAAAATAGTCCTGCTAAGAGAAAAAATGTGCTGCACTACTTATCGAACGACCCTAGTACAATATCGTCTGTAGACAGTAGTGTCAGTCCAGTGTTTATGTAATCCTTGGCCTCGTAACATCTTGGCAATGTCTGTGGAGATCCACAGCTGAGTATACTTACAGCTCCTGTCGGCGAGCACCTGCCCCGCGCCGTCCAGGTAGCCCTTGGTCTTGAGCTCCACCAGCATCTGCAGGTAGTCGTTGCGGTAGACACCCTCGTGCTGGCGGCGGGCCACCGTCTGGGTCACCACAGTTTGAAGGAACTTTTCGAGGTCCTCGGGCATCAGCCTGCATTGTAGAAGCGTAAGCAGTTAACTTGCCGGAACGTTCACGAACGAAAAGTTGCAACGACGAAGTGGACACCGACAGTACTATTACACTACTGGCCATTAAAATTGCTACACCAAGAAGAAGTGTAGATGATAAATGGGTATTCATTGGACAAATATATCATACTAGAACTGATATGTGATTACATTTTCACGCAATTTGGGTGCATAGATCCTGATAAATCAGTACCCACAACAACCACCTCTGGCCGTAATAACGGCCTTGATATGCCTGGGCATTGAGTCAAACAGAGCTTGGGTGGCGTGTACAGGTACAGCTGCTCATGCAGCTTCAACACGATACCACAGTACATCAAGAGTAGTGACTGGCGTATTGTGACGAGCCAGTTGCTCGGCCACCATTGACGAGACGTTTTCAATTGGTGAGAGATCTGGAGAATGTGCTGGCCAGGTCAGCAGTCGAACATTTTCTGTATCCAGAAAGGCCCGTACAGGACCTGCAACATGCGGTCGTGCATTATCCAGCTGAAATGTAGGGTTTCGCACGGATCGAATGAAGGGTAGAGCCACGGGTCGTAACACATCTGAAATGTAATGTCCACTGTTCAAAATGACGTCAATGCGAACAAGAGGTGACCGAGACGTGTAACCAATTGCACCCCATACCATAACGTCGGATGATACGCCAGTATGGCGATCACGAATACACGCTTCCCATGTGCGTTCATCGCGATGTCGCCAAACATGGATGCGATCATCATGATGCTGTAAACAGAACCTGTAATCATCCGAAAAAATGACGTTTTGCCATTCGTGCACCCAAGTTCGTCGTTGAGTACACCATCACAGGCTCTCCTGTCTGTGATGCAGCGTCAAGGGTAACCGCAGCCATGGTCTCCGAGCTGATAGTCCATGCTGCTGCAAACGTCGTCAAACTGTTCGTGCAGATGGTTGTTGTCTTGGAAACGTCCCCATCTGTTGACTCAGGGATCGAGACGTGTCTGCACGATCCGTTACAGCCATGCGGATAAGATGCCTGTCATCTCGACTGCAAGTGATTCGAGGCCGTTGGGATCCAGCACGACGTTCCGTATTACCCTCCTGAACCCACCGATTCCATATTCTGCTAACAGTCATTGGATCTCGACCAACGCGAGCAGCAATGTCGCGATACGATAAACCGCAATCGCGACAGGCTACAATCCGACCTTTATCAAAGTCGGAAACGTGATGGTACGCATTTCTCTTCCTTACACGAGGCATCACAACAACGTTTCACAAGGCAACGCCGGTCAACTGCTGTTTGTGTATGAGAAACCGTTTGGAAACTTTCCTCATGTCAGCACGTTGTAAGTGTCGCCACCGGCGCCAACCTTGTGTGAATGCTCTGAAAAGCGAATCATTTGCATATCACAGCATCTTCTTCCTGCCGGTTAAATTTCGCGTCTGTAGAACGTCATCTTCGTGGTGTAGCTGTTTTAATGGCCAGTAGTGTACATCTGACAGAAGCGAGCTGACGAAAGTCTGGACGCTATAGCGGGCTTGCGAGAAACCCCTGGACAGAATGCAGCCCTCAGTTATCAGTCTATTAGTTACACTGATATCCATTAAAATTGCAACCCCAAGACGACGGCAGGCATCAAACGCTGAAATAGCATGGAGTGTATTAGCTTCTTGGATATGCAAATGATTAGCACTTCACCACCTCCAGACAAAGTAGATAGAAGTAATGCCACTTACGTTATGTGAAGAAGGAAATATTACGCTGCAAACATTTTTTTTCCTTTCTGAGTCGTCAGTCTTCTGACTGATGTGATGCGACCCGCCACGAATTCGTCGTCTGTTCCAACCCTCTCATCTCAGAATAGCACTTACAACATACGTCCCAAATTATTTTCTAGATGTATTCCAGTCTCTGTCTTCCTCTACACAGCTGCTACAGCTCTCTCTCATACCCTGGAAATTATTCAGTGATATCTTAACAGATGACCTACTGTACTATCCCTTCTTATTTCAATGTTTACCATAAATTCCTTTCACTGCCGATTTTCCACAGAATCTCCTCATTCCTTACCTTATCAGTCCACCTAATTTTCAACATTCTTCTGTAACACCACACCTCAAATGCTTCGGTTCTCTTCTTTGCCAGTTTTCCCACAGTCCACGTGTCACTACCACACAATGCTGTGCTCCAAACGTACATCCTCAGAAACTTCTTCTTCAAATTAAGGTGTACGTTTGATACTAGCAGACTTCTCTTGGCCAGGAAAGGCCTTTTGCCAGTGCTAGTCTGCTTTTTATGTCATCCTTGCTCCGTCTGTCATGAGCTATTTTATTGCCTAGGTAGCAGAATTCCTCAACTTCATCTAATTCGTGAACGATTCTGATGCTAAATTCCCCGTTGTTCTCATTTCCGCTTCTTCCCATTACTTTCATTTTTCTTCGATTCACTCTAAGACCTTATTCTGTACAAATTAAACTGTTCATTCCCTTTAGTAGATCCTGTAATTCTTCTTCACTTTCACTGAGGAGAGCAATTTCATCAGCGAATCTGATCATTCTACATCTACATCTACATTTATACTTCGCAAGCCACCCAACGGTGTGTGGCGGAGGGCACTTTACGTGCCACTGTCATTACCTCCCTTTCCTGTTCCAGTCGCGCATGGTTCGCCGGAAGAACGACTGTCTGAAACCCTCCGTGCGCGCTCTAATCTCTCTAATTTTACATTAGTGATCTCCTCGGGAGGTATAAGTAGGGGGAAGCAATATATTCGATATCTCATCCAGAAACGCATCCTCTCGAAACCTGGACAGCAAGCTACATCGCGATGCAGAGCGCCTCTCTTGCAGAGTCTGCCACTTGAGTTTGTTAAACATCTTCGAAACGCTATCACGGTTACCAAATAACTCTGTGACGAAACGCGCCGCTCTTCTTTAGATCTTCTCTATCTCCTCTGTCTACCCGATCTGGTACGGATCCCACACTGATGAGCAATACTCAAGTATAGGTCGAACGAGTGTTTTGTAAGCCACCTCCTTTGTTGATGGACTACATTTTCTAAGGACTCTCCCAATGAATCTCAACCTGGTACCCGCCTTACCAACAATTAATTTTATATGATCATTCCACTTCAAATCGTTCCGCACGCATACTCCCAGATATTTTACAGAAGTAACTGCTACCAGTGTTTGTTCCGCTATCATATAATCATACAATAAAGGATCCTTCTTTCTATGTATTCGCAATACATTACATTTGTCTATGTTAAGGGTCAGTTGCCACTCCCTGCACCAAGTGCCTATCCGCTGCAGATCGTCCTGCATTTCGCTACAATTTTCTAATACTGCAACTTCTCTGTATACTACAGCATCATCCGCGAAAAGCCGCATGGGACTTCCGACACTATCTTCTAGGTCATTTATATATATTGTGAAAAGCAATGGTCCCATAACACTCCCCTGTGGCACGCCAGAGGTTACTTTAACGTCTGTAGACGTCTCTCCATTGAGAACAACATGCTGTGTTCTGTTTGCTAAAAACTCTTCAATCCAGCCACACAGCTGGTCTGATATTCCGTAGGCTCTTACTTTGTTTATCAAACGACAGTGCGGAACTGTATCGGACGCCTTCCGGAAGTCAAGAAAAATAGCATCTACCTGGGAGCCTGTATCATTGATACCATTTCACCCTGAACTTTAATTCCATTCTCATAGCTTACTTTTATTTCTGCCATTCTTTCTTCGAAGTATAGACTGAACAGTAGACGCGTTGAATCGTACGTCGCCAGACTCACACATTCTACACACCAACATAAACAGTTTTGTTCCCATTTCCAACAACGATTTTAGAAATCCTGGTGGGATCTTATCTACCCCTTCTGCCTTATTTTATCTTAAGTCGTCCAGTGCTCTTTTATATTCTGATCCTAATACAGAATCCCCTATCTCTTCCCTACCGACTTCTGTTTCTTCTTCTATCACGTCATGAGACAAGTCTTCCCCGACACAGAGGCCTTCAATGTAATCTTTCCACCTATACACTCTCCTCTGTATTTAACCTCGGAATTTCCATTTTACACTTAATATTACCATCCCTGTTTTTAATTCCACCATAGATCATTTTGACTTTTCTATTTGATGATGCAGATTCCATTATCAACCGTAACTTCAGAATTACCTTTCTGGTGCCGTTACCTTTCCTAACGTTCGGTACACTTTCAGTCAATCCGTAAATATGGACCGTAGGAAGCTTATATGTAATGTAATACCTACATTATTTAACGTACCAACTAAACCTCCACAACTGTAGCTTAGGAAAAACCACACAGCTGCAGTAATAAATCGTCAGGAGCAATAAAACCTTTTGCCCACATAGAAGAAACCAAATCCACAATTGCTGCTAAACCTGAGCCACAAATGGCGAGAATCTTCAACACATTCGTTTTCGAAGCAAATGTAATTGCAGTTACAAAAATATTCCTGTATTAGAAAGTCGAGTGATGTGTAAGAATGAGCAAGTCGTTAGACTCCATAAAATTGTTTTAAGTGTCACGGAAAGTACCTATGATAATGACAACACAGAACAGAAGAAATATATGCTTGTCATACGTGAATTATGTGTTTATATTCTCTTCATTTTAGCTGTATAAGTTGTAAGTAGATACATATTCAAAGGTATTTCTTCATGAATAAGTTGTAGATCCTGTTACTGAATGAATGTTATTGGGCTGATTTTACATATATTTCACGATAGCTCACGTCGCTTGTTAATTTACTAACGTATGTAACGCAAAAATATAACAATTATTTCGTTAATTAAGTGATTGCGTTCTCACGCTTGGAGCGCTAGTGTCCCTCCAGCTGTCAAACAGTAACAACTTTCGCACTCGAGTGTGTCGTGAGTGTATGTGTTAGACTCTAGCACATCATTAGATGCCGCCTCAGCTCAGATAGTTCATCAATTATACGTGAGTGATGGTGTTCGAGTCTCTTGACAACCCGTGACCATTAATTTTGTTTTCAGACGGGGATAGATATGTAGGACGTAGTGCCCAAGAGAACAGCCGAAATCCATTTGTATCGAGGTAGGTTGGGACAGTGTGAGTTAATACGATGTCTTGCGTTATATTGTTGAAAGATAACATCACGGGGACTTCGAATATAGTATACAGCCACCAGCCTTAACTTACCATAAGTCTAACGGCCACTGTTAAATTATAAGCTATGAGAGCTAGAGGAGAGTGTGTTAATTACCCAGTGGCACACCATACCATCGCGCCTGACGCTGAGCCTGTGTTACGATGGCGAATTCAGTATGGCAAAGTTCGTTCTCTCGGAGACCCCATACACGGCTTTGTCCATGTGCTAGTTCTGCAAGGTTCGCAGAAGAGCTTCTGGGAAGTTGGTAAGGCAAGAGACGAGGTACTGGCAGAATTGAAGCTGTGAGGACGGGTCGTGTGTCGTGCTTGGGTAGCTCAGTTGGTAGAGCAGATGCCCGCGAAAGGAAAAGATCCCGAGTTCGAGTCTCGGCCCGGCACACAGTTTTAATTTGTCAGGAAGTTTCATATCAGCGCACACTCCGCTACAGAGTGAAACTCTCATTCTGGAAACATCCCCTAGGCTGTGGCTAAGCCATGTCTCCGCAATATCCTTTCTTCCAGGAGTGCTAGTTCTGCAGGGGTCGCAGAAGAGCTTCTGTGAAGTTAGGAAGTTAGGAGACAAGGTACTGGCAGAATTGAAGCTGTGAGGATGGGTCGTGAGGCGTGCTTGGGTAGCTCAGTTGGTAGAGCAGTTGCCCGCGGAAGGCAAAGGTCTCGATTTCGAGTCCCGGTCCGGCACACTGTTTTAATCTGTCAGGAAGTTTCAGCCCTGCAGGATTCATGGTATCAATTCCCTCCAGCACTGCTTCACATATATAAGTCAAGTCCATGCCAAGTAGTGTTGCGGTACTTCTGCGCGCTGCACGATATTATGCAGGTGTACCAGTTTCTTTGGCTCTTCTGTGTAGTATTGTAATTTATATCATGACTAAACAGTACTTGTTAGTCCACCATTTAAATCTATTTTCGTGCTTAGATTGAGTGAATCATCATTTCATTGCCATATAAATCCTTTGATGTTGGCTACGTCAACCATTCAATATTATGTATATAACCTTCTTTATTGTTTTATTATTTACTGCATTGCAATCACTGTTGTTTAAATTCGCATTACTTGTTGATGCTTGGGTACATTTGAGTAAAGTATCGCAGGATACAACTGTTTCTGTGGCTGATTAGCTGCTGGGCACGAAAGCAGACATGTACAGCTCGAGCCTATGATGCTGCTGGAGCCAATATTCCTAACAGAGCCGTCATTGCGAAACAGACTCTGACACTTAATCTTGTCACATGGATTTACATTTTAAACAGAATGAGGCAGGTCCATTCCAACTGAAGGCTGAGAAATATTTTTAATTTTATTCTGGACAATACGCCCTGGACGGAAAATGAATGCCTAGTGTATGTAAAAGTATATTCGTCTTTGAGTATGGAAAGTTGACGACATCCTAAATATGTATAGCATATCTGTGACGCTGAACTATTAGGTTTGTTCTGTATCAGACTATTTGTATATTTTATTGTTACTTTATGGGCTGACATTTCGGCTACACCAGCGACAGAAGCAGGCAACCTACCTGAGGCGTAGCATAATGGCCAAGGACGGGAATGTTGTGATGAACATGAACTTGAGGAAGGTCACGAAGCCCGGCTGGAAAAGCTTGCGGAACAGCTGCAGCATTTGCGCCTTCGGGTCCTCCAAGGCGTCTCCTTTGATTCCCAGCGCACAGGAGGCCACCACGTCCGTCATATATCGCAAGCACACTTCTCTTGCTTCCATACCATCTGAAACATGCATCGATCCTTTTTACATCTGCTGTTGCGAGAAGACAATTGTCACTTCCATCAAAATAAGGGGTTATTTTAAGAACCACTTATGAATCACATAGTAGTTTATTCACATCAAATGGACACTGGGAATTTTTTATTCCTTCGCAGAAATATCAGTACAAAGAAAAATGTACAGAATACAAGAAGATTACTCCATGAATGACCAAATCAGATAACCTCAAGAACATCTAGAGTACAATGCCTCACAAAAGTAGTGAAGCACCCAGAAGATAAGATGTCAGAGTAATTTCATAAACATACGCACCATCGGTGGGTATGTAAATGATTATCGTTGCAATTTTCTGTGACTGGTAGAATGGTCATTAGTGTTGTTCGCACACCTGGTGGGGTATATAATGGGCGCGACGAGGTCAGATGATGAACGGTCACTGTGAAGGGTACGAACATGATTCGTACTTGTATGAGACAGCATTATCAGTATCTGGAAAAGTTTTAAACAGTATGAAATGTCCCCTTAGAAAAATTATGAATGACTGTGCTAGTAAACTTCTACGTTATTTATACAAAGACAGCTGAGTAAAACTGAACGTACTCAGGCAGTTCTCTTTATTTATTCTGATCATCACTAAACTGACACACAATATTTTTTTAGCGCAACGCAATCTGACTTTCAATAATCCGTGCAAAAGAATGGCCCTGGCTAACAATAACCTATACCTTTCATGAATCACTTACCTCAAAAGTTACTCGAACTACTGCAATACGGCTCAACACGGCTGCGTTTGGATTGGTGTCGTGACTGGGAAACATGGACTTTTGATGAATGACGTCGCATTTTGTTCGACATGAATCGAGTTCCTGGACTACCCCAGACGATCTTCGTAGGAGTGTATGGCGGCGACCTGCAAAGGGGCCCCCGACTCTTTCAATGTTTTGGAGTAGCACAGCGGTATAGTGTTTGTTATCATGGAGTGGGAAGCCATGAAGTGTGACTTCAGGTCACGACTGGTAGCGATTAAGGGAAATATAACAGAACTTTGGTATGGCACGGACATCTCGGATCCTCAAGCGTTACATCTCATGTGACGTATCGTGGTGCCGTTTTTCACTAGAACAATGCTCGTCCACAAGTGGAATATGTCTCTACGAACAGTCTGATGACGAGGTACTCCAGTGGTCAGTAATATCTCCAGACCGTGTATGGGACGTCATCTCCGCCCTAGTATCAGCAGGTGTTGTTGTTGTGGTCTTAACTCTGAAGACTGATTTGATGCAGCTCTCCATGTCGCTCTGTTCTGCACAAATCCCTTCATCTCCGAATAACTACTGCAACATACATTCTTCTGAATATGTCAACTGTATTCATCTTGGGGTCTCTCTCTACGACTTACACCCCCTCCCCTCCCCACACACACATACGCTTCACTCCAGTATTAAGTTGATGATCCCTTGATGTCTCAGTATGTGCCCTCTCAACAAATCTCTTCTTCTAGTCAAATTGTGCTATAAATTTCTTTTCTCCAAAATTCTGTTCAGTACCTCCTCATTAGTTATGTGATCTACCCATATAATCTTCAATATTCTCTTGTAGCACTACTTTTCAAAAGTTTATATTCCCTTCTTGTTTAAACTGTTTAGCGTCCATGTTTCACTTCCAAACATCTCCGCACTCCTTACAAATACGTTCAGAAAAGACTTCCTCACACTTAAACAATCTTTATTCGATGTTAGTACATTTCTCTTCCTTAGAAACGCTTTACTGGCCATTGCCAGTCCACATTTTATATCTATCGCCAATTATTTTGCTTCCCAAATAGCAAAACTCATCAACTACTTTCAGAATCTCGTTTCTTAACCTGTTTCGCTCAGCGTCGCCTGACTGAATTATACTACGTTCCAATATCCTTACTTACTTTTGTTGACCTTCATAATCCTCCTTTCGAGACACTGTGCTTTCCGTTCAACCGCTTTTCCAAGTCGTTTGCTGTCTTTGACAGAACTGCAATGTCATAGGGAAACTTCAGAGGTTCTAGTTCTTCTCCCTGGACTTTAATTCCTACTCCCAATTTTTCTTTGGTTTCATTTACTGCTTGCTCAATGTGCAGACTGAATAACACCGGCGCTAGGCTACAGCCCTGTCTCACTCCCTTCTCAACCAGTGCTTCCCTCTCATGCCCCTGTACTCTTATAACTGCCTTTTGGTTTTTGTACAAGCTGTAAATAGCCTTTCGCTCCCTGTATTTTACACCTGCTACCTCCACAATTTCGAAGAGAGTATTCCATTCAGCATTGTCAAAAGCTTCCTCGAAGTCTACAAATGCTATAAACGTAGTTTTGCCTTTCCTTAACTTATCTTCTGCGGTATGTCGTAGTGTTAGTATTGCCTGGCGTGTTCCTACATTTCTCCGAAATCCAGACTGATCTTCCCGAAGATCAGCTTCTACCAGGGCTTTTCCATTTTTCTGTAAAGAAATGGTGTAAGTATTTTGCAACCATGACTTATTAAACTGGTAGTTCGGCAAGATTCACACCTGTCAGCACATGATTTCTATGAAATTGGAACTATCATCAGTATCAGAAGTGCCCAGTATTATATAAAGGATCAGTGAGCTTGCCTCAAGAGAAGATACAGCGCTTTTATGACACACTAGCGAACCGAATTAGTGCTTGCATCCACGCTAGAGGGGATGCAACACCGTGGTGATAAGTGGGCTTGCAATGCCAAATTCTTTTCAAATTTGACTCGACATAGTGGTTACTGAAATAACACCACATACCCTCCCAACCCGTGAAGTTTCATTCAGTTTCCTCCACCTCTTCTGCGTGCTTCACTTTTCTCGTGAGGCAGCGTGGACATTTCTCGCTGCAGGATGCGGGACAGAGAGGGAAGCAGAAGTGGTCGTTGACTTGCTCTTGCCACCAGGCGCAGTAGCTAGTGATTACTGGAAATACCCATTTTTGGAGATTGCCTCTGGTTCTTCTGACTGCTGATCTTAGGTGCCAGAGAGTACACCAGTTTTCCACTTGTATTAATGGCTAGGAGGGAGATTTTGAGATGACTGAGCAGAATGAGGATTTTTCACAGCTTTTACTTTCCTCATTTCTCCTGTTACTTTGGATGGAGTTGTTTGTCGTTCCTCGTTTTCACGAAGCTTTAGTAGACTCAATCTCCTGGTGGGAAGTATATATTGATATAATACATGACTAGGCTTTATGATCAGGCTTGTTCCACATCGTCTGTAAGCTCACGACGTGTGTCTGGGAAAGCCACACCTCCCGTAGGAAAGTAGTGTAGACAGTAACCAACTGGTAATAAGATTGCATATCACGTTCGGCCCCTCGTTTCCTCTTTACCATAGACAGACCAGTACCGGACGGGACATCCGTATTCTGTTACGGAGTATGACAGACTAGATAATGCCGTTGTTCTTAAAGTTCGTGAATGACAGCCAAAAGTACTACCAGTTATCTTTGTAAGGACGCTATTCCTGGATTCTAATTTCATCCTTGTGTTACGGCAATACTGTTTGGATTTCAAGGTACAGTAACGTGTGACACCAAATTATTTTCGAAATGGGATAGCATCAAAAATTTCTCCAAGTCTTGAGACACTGAAATTACAATGTGCCTGCCCTTCTTTAAGAGGAAAATCACGCATTTGAGCTTTAGCTGGGTTTCAGTGAAGTTGATCGTTACTGTAATTTCTAGAAGAGCTTCCCCTAAGGAAGTAGTCAGTTGACGAAGCCAAATGATCGACATGAACTCGTGGTGTAGTTTAGCAGTGACTGGCCATTAGCATAATAGTTGAGAAGAGCAGGGTCCAGTGCGCCTCCTTGTGTGTTTTCAGATATCGCTATCCGCTACGTTTTCTCTGAAGTATATACTGAACCTTCTGCTTCCGAATAATTTTTCAATGAGTTTTGGTGAAACCGTAGATCCTTTGAAAAGTCAACAAATCTTTTCCTTTTGTTAATATACGACGATTGATAGAGTCGTAACCAGATGCTAGGTAGATGAAAGCTACAATTGTAATATTGCATGTTTCGAACCCATAATCTGTTTACTGTACTGGATTAAGATTTAGGAATGTATGTGCAACCCTTTATTGATCTGAAACAGGTCTTCTGATGAATTACTGATGGCTCCATCATGTAGTACAAATATTCAAAAATATTCTTTCAAAGATTTCATGTAAGTGACACAATAGTGATTCTGATCTATAGCTTTTACCATCTGATGGTGGTTTATCTGGCTTCAGAAAGGATGTCACATTTCACTTCCTCCATATTTTTGAAATATGACATGTTTTGTGTCAGGTATTATAGACTTTCTGTGTCTCTCTCTTTCTGAAATGTTTTATCTCTAACTTTCTTATGACAGCTATTCCTGTTTTTTACCATTTTTGGAACAGCCAACCACTGTTTTTAATTCAGTTATACTAAAACGTTGCGTAAGTTAATCCGTTTCGTGTCCGTCATCCGCTTTATTTTATATCATGAAACTCTTACACAGTTTTCATGTTTTCCGTTCATGAGGAACTGATGGGTAAATGCCTGGCAGTAATGTTTGCATGCCGCATAACAGCCACTGAGTCGTTACTACGTCTCCACAGTGGACTGAAGTGTTATATGAAATCAAAAGACATCGAACAGTCATGCCTGATACGGTAGACTTCCTGTCTGAAGATAATTTCACCCTAGACGCGGGTTTGTACCTCGAAAATTTTTCAGTTACGGCCGCTGGTTCATAACAGTATGTATAAGAGAGTGTAAGTACTGCGAGACTACTTTCAGCGTGTGTTATGCTTACTTCGTGCTTTCATACAAATAATTTTTTTTTGTACACGATCTATAGTTATTACAGAATACAACTCATCAAAAACTACTGAATGAAAATACAGTAACTGTACTTATGCCGAGACGTTTACATCGAAAATGACATAATCATAAATAAAGCAAGGGCCGTACTCAGACATTTTATGAGAACAGTTACATGTCTTACTATCCAACATTGTGGCCATTCGCACAGCGAAAAATATTTAAAATTTTATTTTACTACTGTATGATACCTCAGTTACGTTTTTACTGCAGTGTTATGGTTTTTTTATGTTTTCACTTTTTATTTTGTTACATTTTTTCTACTGTGATTGTTATATTATGTTTTAAGTCTAAGTTACAGTCTACTTATTGAAATCTAACAAATAATTTTGGTTGAAATGTAATTTACTGCTCGTTCTGACAACGTATCTAGTGTAGCGAGTGTGTTGCGTACCTAGTCAAGGGAAATTTGTCTGGTGATTTTACTGAACACTGTTGCATATTGGATAGTACAACATATGCAAAATAATAACAGAGCGAGTTGGAATGATGGTTAACACAGTGGTCTCGGATTTTCGAGAGGCTGGGAGCTAAGTTACGTCCAGCCGTCTGGATTTAAGTTCGCCGTGGTTTCCCTAAATAGACTGAGGTGAAGGTATGTCTAATAGGCTCCTTGGTATTGTCTGCTCTTGCCAAAATGGTTAACCCACCTTACAGTTTCCCGATATGATCGTAATCTTAACCTTTAGCTTAATCACTCTGATTACATTCAAGCTTCTGACAGAAGTTAAGGACAGAAGTGGAGATTACAGTTATTAATTAAGTTGTCACGACGAACGAGAAACTTCAAAAAGCCAGAAAATGAATCATTGCTCGCTTTCGGTGCTGCCTGAAACGTCAGCTACCAAAGGCGACAGACATAAGTAGCCCTACATTCTATGACCAACCAAGCTGCGTCTTTAGCAGCAGTTCTGGAAGGACCATTCTGGAACGTTAAATTGTAGAGTACTGGAGTCTTCCTAACGGTAAACTTCATCTTGGAGGTGTATCCCTAAGTGCGCAACCATCCATGTTGATAAAAGACTTGGTTTTAATGGAAATCGTCACCTTGGTGATGGTCAGGAACTTGTATTGCCACTGGTTATCGACTCGCAAAAATCAGGGTAAGATTACACTTATGAATAATCATTACCTTTTTATGATCTCTCTATTACTCTTACATCATACATAAAGTGTATATGATAATTTTCCCACTAATTACACAGGCCAAAAGTTGTTTCTGTGCCGGGGTACTTGGAACTTGTTTCACTGATGCCCTAAATTCAATATGGCATTAGTTTTGGATAGGAGCTAAAATTTCTAACAGACGGTATTCCAGTGAAATATACATTATACTGTTTTAACTTCAGTCCATGAACCAAAAAAATACTACGCGGAATTTTTATTATTACATTACACAAATATTATTATATACAGAAATCAAGGAAAAAAAGTCAACGATAAAAACAACTAGCTACTGAACACTTCGGAATGTTCTTTTCCGCGACATTCTTGAATGTATTTCGGAATAGTCTCTTTTTACACGCCAACAATAATCTGTCTGCGTATCTCATCTTCCTTGGTAGCAGCTCATAATAGCTTTAATGCACTGGTGAAGTCATTCAACTTGTTCATCACTGGTGACTTCTAAATTTTCAGGAAAGCGGTGTAAGTGCCTGAGTAGATAGTGCATCTTAATACTCATGTTAAGCTCAAAGGATCTGAAAAAGTTAAGCAACATATTTACTACTTCAACATAGTTTACAACTCTGAATTTGTCCAGAAAATTTCCGACAACTGCAGTGGATGAAGTCCAGGCTTTTCGCTTAACTCTTGTCATAGAATTTGCGAAGATGGGATCCTTAATGAATTGCCTTGTTTGTGGGCCGTCAAATATTCCTGCTTTAATTCTTTCCGTACTCAATTGAGGCATTTCCTCTGTACATGCAAAACATAATCCATTCTTATCCTTTAAAACTGATGTATAAGACATAGCATGATATTGCAGTGGAGGAAAGATGTGGTTTTCTCTCTTTCAACTAAGAGGTCGTTAATAAGACTCTTTTTCTTTCTTAGGCCACTGTCTTGTAACCCAGTGCTATGTTTTGCCTTTTCTATCCCAGAGGAACAAGAAGCAAGGATGTTTGGTGGACCACTTTGCTGACCAAGGAGGAAGTTTATGATTTTTCAGTCCACACAAATCACTCATTGATGTTCATGATACTTTATCTTCTGCAAGACCAAAGCTATGATGTTATGTTCTTCTTCCACTTTCGCTGACTGAGGAATTGGTATTGAACTATTTAGTTCCCGCTGTCTAGAAGGACGCATTTCAAACTTCCTTTTGAGATATCAGTAAATATACCCCAGTCATCTGGAAAATGTTCAGGAAGAATCATTCTTTCCAGAAATCCTCTAATTTGGTGACAAAATACAAGACTGTCTTCTTGACAGAGGAAAGGTAGCAGACCTTTTTCTCTTGTCCTGTAAAAGGTAATTTATGTTCCTCGTTCCAGTAAATTTTTATGGTACAACCTGGAAGCCAGTGAATCAGCAGCTTCTTTTGACAGGCTGAGACCTCGGTGAGGACATTTAGTTCATTCTGGTTTGAAACGCTAACGAATTCTTGATATCCCTCATAATCACTGTCGTCTTCATTAGTATCATAATGACAAAACTCGTTCTCACAAAACTCTGCTAACTGATGAAACAGACGTGATCGGCAATTTCTCAGAGTCAGGGTCAGGACTACTTGGAGAGACTAAATCAGAATGAGTCTCCTTGCAACGGTTATTTCGATAGCTTCCTTTAATATTTACTAGGCAGAAATAACAGTAATCGATATTGTTTTTGGGTTTTCTTCAACCCATCGGCACGCCGAGCTTCAGAGTTTTTCTTTTCCTGGTAGTCCACTGTCGTAAACGTTCTGTAGAAGTTTTACACACCAGAAGCGGCGCCAAAGTTTTATCCTGATCACCAGGCCTAACACGAAAGTATCCAAGATAAGCTCACTTTACGAAGTCACTAACAGTTTTTCTGTTTACTTTCAAAATGCATTCTCCGCATTTGTAGTAAATCACATCAGGATGATTTACACTTTTTTTCTGTTTGCAATTATATATTTTATTCAATAGGAATCTACAACACAATACGTTTTAACTCTTTCCTAAATAAAAACACGAGGCGTATTCGGAAAGAAAGGTCTTTCCGAACAGCCCTCGGAAAACCCTCGAGGCCAACTTCGCTCTACCTTGTACTGGCAGGGCTGACAAACTAACGCCAACTCTAGCGCTGAAGGTCACTTAATTTACCAGATGCCTACTGCATCTAGTGCATTTTCCTGTAAATAACCGGACGGTGGACTAACAATAAGGCCAATACACGGACTCAATGCCTGTATAAGTTATTTAGAGCCAACGGCGTTGCCGCAGTGGTAACACCGGTTCCCATCAGATCACCGAACTTAAGCGCTGTCGGGCTGGGCTAGCGCTTGGGTGGGTGACCATCCGGTCTGCCGAGCGCTGTTGGCAAGCGGGGAGCACTCAGCAATTCTGAGGCGAACTGAGGAGCTACTTGATTGAGAAGTAGCGGCTCCGGTCTCGCGGAAATTGACATACGACCAGGAGAGCGGTGTGCTGACCACATGCCCCTCCATATCAGCATCCAGTGACGCCAATGGTCTGAGGATGACATGGCGGACGGTCGGTGCCGTTGGGCCTTCATGACCTTCTCGGGAGGAGTTTAGATTAGTTCGTTTTATAAGTTATTTAGAACTGCACAAAATAGAGTTTGAACTGCACGTATCGTATACAACTGCACGCCTTTCTTTTCTTAAACTGATCTAAAAAGTAGAGCAGCTAGATAAAAATTGATTCCATTTCACATTCAGCTTCCCAAATACAGCTAAAATCAGTTATAAAACTCTAGGCACAAGAAACTTTCTTATAGATCTATGTTATTCATTAAAGATGCTGAATTATGGTTTAGCCTCAAGCCCTTCGTCTTCTCCAGTCGAATTGATTCTAAGGTTTTATCATCAACTCTTGAGGTTGTGTCTTCACACCCAGATGGTTTTCCGAAAACGATGTGGCTGATTTCCTTTCCTATCTATGTGTATTCCGAGCTTGCTATCCGGTTCTCAATCTCTAATCTGCATTTTATCTCCTTCGAAATAACAGCAGTTAACGGTATTACACATCTTTTATAAGGCACTATCGTAGGGCCGGCCAGAGTGGTCGAGCGATTCTAGGCGCTTCAGTCTGAAACCGCGCGACCGCTACGGTCGCAGGTTCGAATTCTGCCTCGGGCATGGATGTATGTGCTGTCCTTAGGTTAGTGAGGTTTAAGTAGTTCTAAGTTCTAGGGGACTGATGACCTCAGAAGTTAAGTCCCATAGTGCTCAGAGCCATTTGAACCATTTGAACCACTATCGTAGGGAGAGCGGTATAATGCAATCTTGAATCACATTCATTTATTCACAGTTCACTTGTGTCATGCAGCTTTGTCAATGTTTTTGCCGTAATTTAATCTCTCCAAACTCGTCGGATATGTAAAGCTATCGCCACTGTTTATCGCTCTTTTCCTTGGTGTTTGCAGTATTCGATACGCATTTTTTTATTGTGCGGCCGTAGTGGTCTAGCAGATAAAAAATTATACTTCTGCTCTGGACGAACCTTGTTCACCTTGTTCAATCCTCGGCAGAGGTGGGGATTTTCCTTCTTTTCAGTCCTTCCAGGACGTTCCCAGGTTCTCTGAGCCTGCTGTCAAAATGACTACCGGGGATGTTCCCAGGGGATAAAAGGCAGCCCGGGCGAGAGACGTGCAAACCCTCCCCCTCCTCGTCCTCTGGCGAACAGAAATACTGCAACTTACATTTAGTCAGGCCGACAGTCGGGTCAAGAGCCTGAACCACAAACTTTACCTTTATTGTTATGCTTGGCTTGGACACCTCTCTCTGCTCGGTTACGACAGTTATTTTTTATGCTTGTTTATTCTCAGTTTCCATAATTACTACTTTGGAAATACTTCCGTTGGCTCACATCTGTCGACAACAGATTTCTCTTTTATTCCTGTAAAAAAAAAATCATAGTTTTCTTCTACTGGAAAAGTATGTAACTATTACCACTTTTTACTTAGTCGAAAGATATTTCCTTTATCTCCAGTCGTAGGATTGCTGATTACCATTGAGATGACTAAAAATTAGCAACAGATTGTAATTTACAACGTGCTTCCTGACAGGAACGTCAACATTGATTAAAGTATCCTACAGGATGACAGGCATTGTACTATATGAAAGAAATCATCGTAACTTCGGAATGCTTTGCATTAGGACGATCAAACTGTAGGGTTGTCCGCATGCCATGATGGGAATTAGTATGCGCATTGTTGTTTGGTTTAGCGACAAAGCCCACTTTCATTCGGATGGGTTCGTCAATTAGCTAAATTGGCGTATTTTGGGGACTGAGAAACCGCATTTCGTACTCGAGAAGTCTCTTCACCCCCAACGGGTGACTATGTAGTGTGCGATATTCCTCGATGGCACGATGACTACCGAACGGAATGTGACGGTTTTGGAAGATGATTTCATCGCCATTATCCAAAGTGACCCTAATTTCGACAAGATGTGGTTCATACAAGACGAAGCTAGACCTCACAGAAGTAGGAGAGTGTCTGATGTCCTTGAGGAGCACTTTGGAGACTGCATTCTGGTTCTGCGCTATCTAGAGGCCATTGCCATGGGCCTCGATTGGCCGCCGTATTCTCCGGGTCTGAACACATGCGTCTTCTTTTTATGGGTCTATGTTGAACACAAGCTATACAGCAATAAACACAAAACCACTGATGAGCGGAAAACAGACGTTCTGGAGTTCATCGACAGCATCGGTGTTCCGACACTACTCGCAGCTCATGCAGAATTTCGCTATTCGTTTCTGCCACATCATCGCCAATATTAGCAGGTGTATCGAACATGTCATAACATAGATCCGAATGTCTGTAGTGACGTCCATATGTTGAATGAAGTGTGTGCACGCCGTAGTTTGTTACTAATTTACGTTTTTTCATGTAGTTCAATAGTTGTCACCATGTATCTACGCGGTACATCCAAACGTTTCGAGAGTGATTTTATTCCTGGCGTACCAACGATCTCAGCGTAGTTATTAATGTGACAGCTTCAACTAACAACTTAGAAAAAAAAGCTGTTCATTCGACCAGTCAGTTGCGAGGAGGCAGTGTCAGGGAGTGTACATGTGATCGTAGCGTGTCAAACTGTTACGCAATAAATCGCAATGAAGGAACATCTTTAAATAAAGTGTTCGACTTATTCTTCCGAATGTTTGGGAGAAGAAAAAAGTGTTTGGAAAGCTTGTCTCGCTCACCTTACACCTTGGCTCCTCAATAAAGAGAACGACGCATGGACGCCTGCAGCTATTTATCTCAAATGCAAAACGTGGTAAATTCTTTTCTGTAAGAAATCATTAAAAAATGACATAGTGCAGAAATTCACATGAAGGGTTGATATTTTCAGGGCATAACCGACACTTAAGCCAGTGGGATGTGTGAGCCGGGCAATATTCGAAAGAAGGACTTTTTTGACAATTTCGTATAGTTGCCTGAAATTTCCGTGCGTTGTTCTCAAGTAAAGGGGGACGACTAAAACACCTAAGGCTTCAAACCCACCATATTGACTATTATCTATTTTTTACGAATGCAGTGTCTGGACTTTTTGGACTGATAACAATGCACTGCTATTCTTTCCTCGGCAGCGAAACGATTCCTGTGGCACGCCAGAGCGGCTGCTTACCTTTGCCAGCACCGGCTCCCTCCTTCTGCAGCACCTGCACCAGCTCGTCACACACTTCCTTCATCAGGAGGAACATCGGCTTCAGGCGGCTCGCTGTGAAGGACGGGCTTAACTGTGACCTCAGCTTTCTCCATCTGCGACAAACAACATTTGTTACCAGCTAAAAAGCCTCTCATTGCTCAATTACAGACTTTTCCCTTTCAATGAAGCCTGAATAAGACGCAACGGTAACCAGCGAGAATGTATTGCATAAATAAAGGAAAAGGTTTGAACGTACATTCAATATGATAAAACACAGAAATAATGTTAATTTATCGACTTCAATGGTGGCTAAACTACGTGGCTGTGAATTAAATTATTCGAAGAAATACAGCAATCACTCACTTTTTATACAACTCTGTTTAGGCCAAAGGCCTTTCTGGCTTTGACCCATCTTCAGTTGACATAACACATTTGTGCTTTCATCAGCACTACTTTAGTATCCACAGCAATTTGAACGCTGCAGCTGCCCTGTGCCAAATAACAATCCGTTTATCTATTAAGTTTTCCAATTTGTAAATTGCGTTTAATTAATAGTTGGATGCTCTTACTTTTATTTTGCAACTTTTATTTCGTTTTTTCATATTTATATGTATAGCACACACACTTTTAGCTACACTGCTTCACTGACACACCGAAGAATTTGCTCTGCGATCGACATATGTGCTTGTTTACATCGGAAATTACACTTAAAATTTTCTTATAGATTCCGAAACGAACTTATGAAGTTAGTTCTGCTTATAGACTTAACATCGTCTGTAGGACTGAAAATGAAGTATGTCTGATTACTTGTTTAATATCCGTTGTATGTACAGTAATTAGTCGCGAGAGGTCGTTCGATAGGTAGTTTCTTAGGTAAATTACATAAATTGAGTATATTAACAATTACCATAAATGTTTAACTATCTACTTGGGTAATGACTCGCTAGCATTAACAGAATGTTAGTGAAATCAGACTGGACATTAAAAAAGTAATGTACAGTGTGAATCACCCGAAACTTGTACCGCAAATATTGCGGAAATGGAAAGTGCAATTGATGTGCGGTTTTCTCAGAATGGTAGTCAGGGGCTCGTACTTTTAACAAATAAACAATGTGATAATACTTAGAAAGGGTATTTTTGTGGAAACATACAATCTTTAAATAGAACAATGCCTATTGACGCTAACAAACTAAAAGTAGGGTAAATCAGAATGTCAGTAGTGTTTATTGCAGGAGTCTAGTGCGAGTCATTTACGAGATATCGTACTTTGGAAAGTTCCCATACCGACACATGTACAAAACCTGTGGTACCACACACTAAAGCACAACACAAGTGCATACACTAGGTTACTTGGATTCTAACCAGTAACAAGACAACTGCCCTTCCCAAGTTGTGTTCAAAATGACCATCGGCAGCGGCAGTAAACGCTTCCAGTCTAGCGGAGATGTCCGAGAAGGCTGCAGTGATACGTCGCTGCGTATCATCGGGTGTAATTGGTATGTCCTTGCAGACAGCGTCTTTCAGATTCCGCATAGAAGGAAGTCTACATGCGTCAGATCCGGGGGACAGGCCGGCCAAGGTGCAGGTCCTCTGTATCTAATCGAACGATTGGGAAACAATTTCTGTTGGTACCAAAGGTTCCTCCTAGTCTGCAGAGGAACGCCTTCCAGCATACGTGGAACATTGTCTGTTTGGAGGCTGTGATACTTGTGCGCTTTCAGTGTTCCGTCTATGAAACACGGGCCTATGACCTGATAGTTCACTAACCCACACCACATGTTTATATTCCACGGACGCTGCCATTCCACCTGATGAAACCAACGGGGATTGTCAACCGACTAATAGTGTATGTTTTGGCGGTTTACCTGGCCATGATTGGTAAATGTAGCTTCATAGCTAAACAAGATACACTACTGGTCATTAAAATTGCTACACCATGAAGATGACGTGCCACAGACGCGAAATTTAACAGACAGGAAGAAGATGCTGTGATATGCGAATGATTAGCTTTTCAGAGCAATCACACAAGGTTGGCGCTGGTAGCGACACCTACAACGTGCTGACATGAAGGAAAGTTTCCAACCGATTTCTCATACACAAACAGCAGTTGACCGGTGTTGCCTGGTGAAACGTTGTTGTGATGCCTCGTGTAAGGAGGAGAAATCCGTACCATCACGTTTCCGACTTTGATAAAGGTCTGATTCTAGCCTATCGCGATTGCGGTTTATCGTATCGCGACATTGCTGCTCGCGTTGGTCGAGATCCAATGACTGTTAGCAGAATATGGAATCGGTGGGTTCAGGAGGGTAATACGGAACACCGTGTTGGATCCCAACGGCCTTGTATTAGCAGTCGAGATGACAGGCATCTTATCCGCATGGCTGTAACGGATCGTGCAGCCACGTCTCGATCCCAAAGTCAACAGATGGGGACGTTTGCAAGACAACAACCATCTGCACGAACAGTTCGACGACGTTTGCAGCAGCATGGACTATCAGCTCGGAGACTCTGCATCACAGACAGGAGCGCCTGCGATAGTGTGCTCAACGACGAACCTGGGTGCAAGAATGGTGAAACGTCATTTTTTCGGATGAATCCAGGTTCTGTTTACAGCATCATGATGGTCGCATCCGTGTTTGGCGACATCGTGGTGAACGCACATCGGAAGCGTGTATTCGTCATCGCCATACTGGCGTATCATCCAGCGTGATGGTATGGGGTTTCATTGGTTACACGTCTCGGTCAACTCTTGTTCGCATTGATGGCATTTTGAACAGTGGACGTTACATTTCAGATGTGTTACGACCCGTGGCTCTACCCTTCATTCGATCCCTGCGAAACCCTACATTTCAGCAGGATAATGCACGACAGCATGTTGCAGGTCTTGTACGGGTCTTTTTGTATACAGAAAATGTTCACTGCTGCCCTGGCCAGCACATTCTCCAGATCTCTCACCAATTGAAAACGTCTTGTCAATGGTGGCCTAGCAACTAGCTCGTCACAATACGCCAGTCACTACTCTTGATGAACTGCGGTATCGTCTTGAAGCTGCATGGGTAGCTGTACCTGTACACGTCATCCAAGCTCTGTTTGACTCAATGCCCAGGCGTATAAATGCCGTTATTACGGCCAGTGGTGGTTGTTCTGGGTACTGATTTATCAGGATCTATGCACCCAAACTGCGTGAAAATATAATCACATGCCAGTTCTAGTATGATATATTTGTCCAATGAATACCCGTTTATCATCTGCATTTCTTCTTGGTGTAGCAATTTTAATGGCCAGTAGTGTATACGATGAATCTGGAGTATCTTGTCTTAACGGTCATGTACAGAAGATGATTCTCATAATCTTTTCCATGCAGCTGTTGTTAAACAGAGACGTAATAGGGATGGAACCTATGTCGATGAAGAATGCGTAGAACACCTTCCTCACTCATGCCACTTCCTAGTGCGATTGCTCGAGATCTAACTTGCGAATTAACTGCAACATCGGCAGAAACAGTAATTTCCCCCTCTTCTGTTGTCAGTTGTTCAAATCAAATGGTTCTGAGCACTATGGGACTTAACTTCTGAGGTCATCAGTCCCGTAGACCTTAGAACTACTTCAACCTAACTAACCTAAGGACATCACACACATCCATGCCCGAGGCAGGATTCGAACCTGCGACCGTAGCGGTCGCGCGGTTCCAGACTGTAGCGCCTAGAACCGCTCGGCCACACCGGACGGCTTAATTACGCAATCCTGCACTGTTTACTGTATTTATTTCTGGATTCATTTATGAAATAATAATCGAAAGTAATAATTTTACAGAAACTAATAGAAGTTCATTTGTCAAGCAAAATTGTAAACCATTTGGAATACTGTTATTTCAGCTGAGTGAAACAGTCGTAAGCATACCTCTGATGTGATTGGACGTAACTTTGTATTTTGTGCGGAAAACGTAATTTCGACTTTGTTAATGTGAAGAATCAAAATAGTATATGATATACTAAAATGTGACAGAATATATTAAAGTAACAACATAAATTCTGTAACAACAATCTTCAAACGTATTTAGATAAATCAAACAGTGAGGATCTAAAACGTGACATTTTCAGTTTCAAGAATCAGAAGCCTAGACGAGAAGATCTGGAGCCAACTCTACATAAAAAGCTAAGTAAACTAGGAAGTTTATTGTAATCTTGCTCCTCTCAGCTCTTCAAAAAAGATTGTGGACAATAGCTGCAAGTAGGAAGGAGGGGATAAACTACAACCGCCGTACAGTAACTGACTGGTAACTCGCAATAGACTCAAGAAAGACACAAGCACATTGTAAGCAAACATGAAAATATCGTATCTAGCAACTACATAGGTTGTATAGCACAAAGAATATCAGTGTGGAAGCTTTTCAAAACACGATATCTCGTAAACGACTCGCACTACAATCCTGCAACGAACACCAAAAACAGTCTAATTTACCCTACTTTTAGTTTGTTAACGTCAATAGACATTGTTCCATTTAAAAAGAGTATGTTTCCAAAAAATCATCCTTTTTAAGTATTATCACAATCTGTTTATTAGTTAAAAATACGAGACGCTGACTAAGAATCCATTCTGTGAAAACCACACATCAGTAGCACTTTCCATTTCCATAATGTTTGCGGCGCAAGTTTTAGGTGTTTCATCCTGTACAAAAAATGTTCCCACTTGGCTGAAACAAACCTGCGACCATACGTGCTGCCCTATTTTGGATACGTTAAATGTTCCCTAACAGCTCCATTTGGTATAGGTTGCAGGCAGTTGATCAGTTTTCAGAGATGGGTACGAAATTTCATTTATACACTGATTCCATTTTTCCAGCATCCTACCACCAAATCGAAGTATACCACTTGCTCCATGTACCCTATGTGATTATTCTAGCCCGCATCTCGTGGTCGTGCGGTAGCGTTCTCGCTTCCCACGCCCGGGTTCCCGGGTTCGATTCCCGGCGGGGTCAGGGATTTTCTCTGCCTCGTGATGGCTGGGTGTTGTGTGATGTCCTTAGGTTAGTTAGGTTTAAGTAGTTCTAAGTTCTAGGGGACTGCTGACCATAGATGTTAAGTCCCATAGTGCTCAGAGCCATTTTGATTATTCTATTTCGTATTCCTGTAAATATGTATACCCAGGTATTTGTATGAGTTAACTGACTCCAGTCATGACTCACTGGTATTGTTGTCGCAGGATATCACTTTCTTTTTTTTTTTTAGTTCTGAACATTTAAAGCGAGTCGATAATATTGCCACCATTTTGAAATTTTTGGAAGATCTGACTGAATATTTGTACAGCCTTTTTCCTACTATATTTAGTTACAGGAAATCGGATAATCAGCAAAATTTCTGAGGTTATTGTTTGTATCGCTGACAAAGTTATTGATTTGCAAACACGAACAACAAGAGTTCCTTTCCTGCTGTACACCTGAAGTTACTTATAGATCTATCGCTCACTCTCGAACCAAAGAGAAATTACGAAACTGTAAAACCGCTCTTTTCTCAGCTTCCTGCCCTGACTACACCCAGAGCATCGTATTCACCTTTTGCTACAGGCGTGCTATGACCTTGTCTTCACGCACACAGTGGAGTAGACAAGGCATGATGATACATTAAGAATGGAAGGAGTAGCACTTCTCCACGTTCCACTACAGACTCAGTTAAATATACATATTTTGATAAACACGTACAATGATGAAGCTCACAAGACTGAACATGGTAAAGAGACAAGAAAATAGGTGACAGAAGTGCCTGAGTACGAGATAGTTATTACTGGACCAGGAGATGACGCTTAGTCAATTAAGGAAAACCACACAGGACACGTATGAAACTTAAGAAATGAAGCCCGTAACTGTGGGCAAACGAGAGAGATAGTGTCTAATGATGGCAGATGAGAATTAGTTTAATTAATGATTAAAAAGCCTTTGAGACTGATTATGATAGTACTGTGTTACAACGTTCCCCTTGTGTTAACAAGTACGTGCCCCAGTGTCTCGTTGAAACGGACAAGCAGTACATGCGAAGACTGTGGTTGGAAATGTAAAAATCCATCGCAGCTCGCCCAAGTCTTCTAGAGGACTCTTTCCATGATATCTTCTAAAGATGTCCCTCTCGCAGCAGACGATAGCACAATGTCGTGGTGAGTTGTTGTGGCGGTGTTGAATTAAAATTGCAGGAAAGTGAGGAGCAACTCTGCAGTAAAGAGCGCGTCATGCTTTTTAGGGTATGCCACGTTTTATTACAGTCTGTAAGTCTTGCCAAAGATCCGTGTTTAAACAAAATTTATAACTGCTCTCTTTGATTACAGTCATACATATCAGTTGCTGGTACATTAATCCAATAACGCGATCTTCCGTAACAACAGCTGTTTCCATCACCATTGCAACTGTTTACTTTGTCCATAATCCCGATATTCACCGTAGTAAACATTTAAAATTATTTTGCAGCAACTGATGACAGCCAACACCGATACGACTTCCTACTGTGACACTCACTAAGAGGCTGGCGATAACAGCAACGAAAGCAAGAGTTCCTAATGACACAAAGGAGCTTCTGACTCGAACGTTTTAGCCAATCACAGCTAAGGAATTTTTGTGCTCCTATATGTAGTAGAGCCTTGCTTAGCCAATAGCAGGTGAGGACGTTGTTTCCAAGTGAATGTTGCCATTTCACGTCAGCAAAATACCACACCTGAACTTACCCGCACCATTCTCCCCAGACTTCACGTCTTGTGACATACTGCATCGTATCACGAATAATCGATACCTATTTTAACATAAGCCTTACAATGTGAATTAAATTTTACTATGATTCATGAGTTCATACACTACTAGACCATTAAAATCGCTACACCATGAAGATGACATGCTACAGACGGGAAATTTAACCGACAGGAAGAAGATGCTGTAACACGCAAATGATTAGCTTTTCAGACCATTCATACAAGGTTGGCGTCGGTGGCGACACCTACAACGACCTGATATGAGGAAAGCCTGGTACATTCAAGAGCGAAGGACCATTTACGATTAGCACAAAGGACTCTCTTACAACGGAAACCGACGTCTTGGTGAAAATCATTAACTTTTAAATTAATTATAATTACGACCAGCAAAAATTGTCTTCAGTACCTGCACACCGGGGCATAATTACTTTCAATCTGGTATCTCTCGTCCGCCATTGTACTATACATGAAATCATACACTATTGGCCATTAAAATTGCTATCCCAAGAAGAAATGCAGATGATAATCGGGTATTCATTGGACATATATATCATATTAGAACTGACATGTGATTACATTTTTACGCAATTTAGGTGCATAGATCCTGAGAAATCAGTACCCCGAACAACCACCTCTGGCGGTAATAACGGCATTTATACGCCTGGGCATTGAGTCAAACAGAGCTTGGATGGCGTGTACAGGTACAGCTGCCCATGTAGCTTCAATACGATATCACAGTTCATCAAGAGTAGTGACTGGCGTATTGTGACGAGCCAACTGCTGGGCCACCATTGACCAGCCGTTTTCAATTGGTGAGAGATCTGGAGAATGTGCTGGCCAGGGCAGCAGTCGAACATTTTCTGTATACAAAAAGGCCCCTACAGGACCTGCAACATGCGGTCGTGCATTATCCTGCTGAAATGTAGGGTTTCACAGGGATCGAATGAAGGGTAAAGCCACGGGTCGTAACACATCTGAAATGTAACGTCCACTGTTCAAAATGCCATCAATGCGAACAAGAGGTGACCGAGACGTGTAAGCAATGGCACCCCATACCATCGCGCCGGGTGATCCGCCAGTATGGCGATGTCGAATACACGCTTCCAATCTGCGTTCACCGCGATGTCGCCAAACACGGATGCGACCATCATGATGCTGTAAACAGAACCTGGATTGGTTCACATGGCTCTGAGCACTATGGGACTCAACTGCTGAGGTCATTAGTCCCCTAGAACTTAGAACTAGTTAAACCTAACTAACCTAAGGACATCACAAACATCCATGCCCGAGGCAGCATTCGAACCCGCGACCGTAGCGGTTCCAGACTGCAGCGCCTTTAACCGCACGGCCACTTCGGCCGGCGAACCTGGATTCATCCGAAAAAACGACATTTTGCCATTCGTGCAGCCAGGTTCGTCGTTGAGTACACCATCGCAGGCGCTCCTGTCTGTGATGCAGAGTCAAGGGTAACCGCAGCCATGGTCTCCGAGCTGATAGTCCATGCTGCTGCAAATGTCGTCGAACTGTTCGTGCAGATGGTTGCTGTCTTGCAAACGTCCCATCTGTTGACTTTGGGATCGAGACGTGGCTGCACGATCCGTTACAGCCATGCGGATAAGATGCCTGTCATCTCGACTGCTAGTGATACGAGGCCGTTGGGATCCAACACGGTGTTCCGTATTACCCTCCTGAACCCACCGATTCCATATTCTGCTAACAGTCATTGGATCTCGACCAACGCGAGCAGCAATGTCGCGATACGATAAACCGCAATCGCGATAGGCTACAATTCGACCTTTATCAAAGTCGGAAACGTGATGGTACGCATTTCTCCTCCTTACACGAGGGATCAGAACATTTCACAGGGCAACGCCGGTCAGCTGCTGGTTGTGCATGAGAAATCGGTTTTCTCATGTCAGCACTTTGTAGGTGTCGCCATCGGCGCCAACCTTGTGTGAGTGCTCTGAAAAGCTAATCATTTGCATATCACAGCATCTTCTTCCTGTTGGTTAAATTTCGCGTCTGTAGTACGTCACCTTCGTGGTGTAGCAATTTTAATGGCCAGTAGTGTAGATAAAAGGATTGTTATTTGGCACTGGGGAGTTGCAGCGTTCAAAATGCAGTGGATTCTAACGTAGTGCAGATGAAGGCCAATTACTTTTGATTATTATTTCATAAATGAATCCAGAAATAAATATAGTAAGCAGTGCAGGATTGCGTAATTAAGCCGTCCGGTGTGGCCGAGCGGTTCTAGGCGCTACAGTCTGGAAACGCGCAACCGGAACGGTCGCAGGTTCGAACCCTGCCTCGGGCATAGATGTGTGTGATGTCCTTAGGTTAGTTAGGTTTAAGTAGTTCTAAGTTCTAGTGGACTGATGACCTCAGAAGTTAAATCCCATAGTGCTCAGAACCATTTGACCCATTTTTTGCGTAATTAATAATAGATATTTTAAGTGTATCAATAATTCATAATTTCAAATGTTTCGAAATAAATAATTTTAACTGTACAGTCAGAACTAGTACTTATCGATTAGAATATCGAAACTAAAAAATTTTGTAAGGCAATTTGTTTTCATGAATTTTTGCCTGAAATGTAATATACTGTGAATAAAGTTATATGGAAGTTTTCAGAAAAGCAACTGAAATAATATTGACCTGTCCAAAATTGGAAAAATAAACTTGTATCGACAACTATTGTCGAGGAAAAGTAATGCTAGAAGAGGATGTCCCGTTACACTGTCCAAGCTGTAGGTCGTGAGTGAACTATGGGATTTGCCAACGCAGAAAAAGGCGACATGATCATGGTGCATGTAGAGAGTGTAGGAAAATGCAAATCGTTCTTGAACGGTACATGCGGCAGGATATCCCAATATACGTCAACCATCTGGGTAATTATTTATCAACCTTTCCAACCAGTTACGTGAATGTGGTAATGTAACACCTAGACAACGTAACACAAGGAAACAACTGACAACGCCGTTCGGAGTGGCCGAGCGGTTCTAGACGCTACAGTCTGGAACCGCGCGACCGCTACGGTCGCAGGTTCGCATCCTCCCTCGGGCATGGATGTGTGTGATGTCCTTAGGTTAGTTAGGTTGAAGTAGTTCTAAGGTCTACGGGACTGATGACCTCAGAAGTTAAGTCCCATAGTGCTCAGAACCATTTGAACCATTTGATTTGAACAACTGACAACAGAAGAGGGGGAAATTACTGTTTCTGCCGATGTTGCAGTTAATTCGCAAGTTAGATCCCGCGCAATCGCACTAGGAAGTGGCATGAGTGAGGAAGGTGTTCTACGCATTCTTCATCGACATAGGTTCCATCCCTATTACGTCTCTGTTTAACAACAACTGCATGGAAACGATTATGAGAATCATCTTCTGTACATGACTTTTAAGACAGGATACTCCAGATTCATCATATACACTACCGGCCATTAAAATTGCTACACCAAGAAGAAATGCAGATGATAAACGGGTATTCATTGGACAAATATATCATACTAGAACTGACATGTGTTTATATTTTCACGCAGTTTTGGTGCATAGATCCTGATAAATATCCAGAACAACCACCACTGGCCGTAATAACGGCATTTATACGCCTGGGCATTGAGTCAAACAGAGCTTGGATGGCGTGTACAGGTACAGCTACCCACGCAGCTTCAAGACGATACCGCAGCTCATCAAGAGTAGTGACTGGCGTATTGTGACGAGCTAGTTGCTAGGCCACCATTGACAAGACGTTTTCAGTTGGTGAGAGATCTGGAGAATGTGCTGGCCAGGGTAGCAGTCGAACACATACTACACTCCTGGAAATTGAAATAAGAACACCGTGAATTCATTGTCCCAGGAAGGGGAAACTTTATTGACACATTCCTGGGGTCAGATACATCACATGATCACACTGACAGAACCACAGGCACATAGACACAGGCAACAGAGCATGCACAATGTCGGCACTAGTACAGTGTATATCCACCTTTCGCAGCAATGCAGGCTGCTATTCTCCCATGGAGACGATCGTAGAGATGCTGGATGTAGTCCTGTGGAACGGCTTGCCATGCCATTTCCACCTGGCACCTCAGTTGGACCAGCGTTCGTGCTGGACGTGCAGACCGCGTGAGACGACGCTTCATCCAGTCCCAAACATGCTCAATGGGGGACAGATCCGGAGATCTTGCTGGCCAGGGTAGTTGACTTATACCTTCTAGAGCACGTTGGGTGGCACGGGATACATGCGGAAGTGCATTGTCCTGTTGGAACAGCAAGTTCCCTTGCCGGTCTAGGAATGGTAGAACGATGGGTTCGATGACGGTTTGGATGTACCGTGCACTATTCAGTGTCCCCTCGACGATCACCAGTGGTGTACGGCCAGTGTAGGAGATCGCTCCCCACACCATGATGCCGGGTGTTGGCCCTGTGTGCCTCGGTCGTATGCAGTCCTGATTGTGGCGCTCACCTGCACGGCGCCAAACACGCATACGACCATCATTGGCACCAAGGCAGAAGCGACTCTCATCGCTGAAGACGACACGTCTCCATTCGTCCCTCCATTCACGCCTATCGCGACACCACTGGAGGCGGGCTGCACGATGTTGGGGCGTGAGCGGAAGACGGCCTAACGGTGTGCGGGACCGTAGCCCAGCTTCATGGAGACGGTTGCGAATGGTCCTCGCCGATACCCCAGGACCAACAGTGTCCCTAATTTGCTGGGAAGTGGCGGTGCGGTCCCCTACGGCACTGCGTAGGATCCTACGGTCTTGGCGTGCATCCGTGCTTCGCTGCGGTCCGGTCCCAGGTCGACGGGCACGTGCACCTTCCGCCGACCACTGGCGACAACATCGATGTACTGTGGAGACCTCACGCCCCACGTGTTGAGCAATTCGGGGGTACGTCCACCCGGCCTCCCGCATGCCCACTATACGCCCTCGCTCAAAGTCCGTCAACTGCACATACGGTTCACGTCCACGCTGTCGCGGCATGCTACCAGTGTTAAAGACTGCGATGGAGCTCCGTATGCCACGGCAAACTGGCTGACACTGACGGCGGCGGTGCACAAATGCTGCGCAGCTAGCGCCATTCGACGGCCAACACCGCGGTTCCTGGTGTGTCCGCTGTGCCGTGCGTGTGATCATTGCTTGTACAGCCCTCTCGCAGTGTCCGGAGCAAGTATGGTGGGTCTGACACACCGGTGTCAATGTGTTCTTTTTTCCATTTCCAGGAGTGTATATCCAGAAAGGCCCGTACAGGACCTGCAACATGCGGTCGTGCATTATCCTGCTGAAATGTGGGGTTTCGCAGGGATCGAATGAAGGGTAGAGCCACGGGTCGTAACACATCTGAAATGTAACATCCACTGTTCAAAGTGCCCTCAATGTGAACAAGAGGTGACTGAGACATGTAACCAGTGGCACCCCATACCATCACGCTGGGTGAAACACCAGTATGGCGATGACGAATACACGCTTCCAATCTCCGTTCACCGCGATTTCGGCAAACACGGATGCGACCATCGTAATACTATAAACAGAACCTGGATTCATCGGAATAAATGACGTTTTGCCATTCGTGCACCCAGGTTCGTCGTTGAGTACACCATCGCAGGCGCTCCTGTCTGTGATGCAGAGTCAAGGGTAACCGCAGCCATGGTCTCCGAGCTGATAGTCCATGCTGCTGCAAACGTCGTCGAACTGTTCGTGCAGTCTTGCAAACGTCCCCAGCTGTTGAGTCAGGGATCGAGACGTGGCTGCACGATCTGTTACAGCCATGCGGATACGATGCCTGTCATCTCGACTGCTAGTGATACGAGGCCGTTGGGATCCAGCACGGCGTCCCGTATTACCCTCCTGAACCGACCGATTCCATATTCTGCTAACAGTCATTGGATCTCGACCAACGCGACCAGCAATGTCTCTATACAATAACACGCAATCGCGATAGGCTACAGTCCGACCTTTATCAAAGTCGTAAACGTGATGGTACGCATTTCTCCTCCTTACACGAGGCATGACAACAACGTTTCACCAGACAACGCCGGTCAACTGCGATTTGTGTATGAGAAATTGGATGGAAACTTTCCTCATGTCAGCACGTTGTAGGTGTCGCCACCGGCGCCAACTTTGTGTGAATGCTCTGAAAAGCTAATCATTTGCATATCACAGCATCTTCTTCCTTCGGTTAAATTTCGCGTCTGTAGCACGTCATCTTCGTGGTGTAGCAATTTCAATGGCCAGTAGTATAATAAAAAATGGTTCAAATGGCTCTGAGCACTATGGGACTCAACTGCTGAGGTCATTAGGCCCCTAGAACTTAGAACTAGTTAAACCTAACTAACCTAAAGACATCACAAACATCCATGCCCGAGGCAGGATTCGAACCTGCGACCGTAGCGGTCCTGCCGTTCCAGACTGCAGCGCCTTTAACCACACGGCCACTTCGGCCGGCAGTAGTATAATAATTTAGGAGGACCATTAAGTAAATAATGCAGCACTCCGTCTTCAGGCCACAAGTGGCCCATCGGGACCATGCGACCACCGTGTCATCCTCAGTTGAGGATGCGGATAGGAGGGGCGTGTGGTCAGCACACCGCTCTCCCGGTCGTTATGATGGTTTTCTTTGACCGGAGCCGCTACTATTCGGTCGAGTAGCTCCTCAATTGGCATCACGAGGCTGAGTGTACCCCGAAAAATGGCAACAGCGCATGGCGGCTGGATGGTCACCCATCCAAGTGCCGGCCACGCCCGACAGCGCTTAACTTCGGTGACCTCACGGGAACCGGTGTATCCACTGCGGCAAGGCCGTTGCCATTAAGTAAATAATGCAACTCACTTTTTTTTCTCAGCCAATTTCGGTTGAAAAAAATGTGAAATATCGCGGGAATCCAGAGCATCGCAGACATTCACAGGCGTTTGCTGAATGTCTACGGAGATCTGGCAGTGAACAAAAGCACGGTGAGTCGTATGGCGAGGCGTCTGACATCATCGCAATAAGACCGCGGAAACCTGTCAGATCTCCTGTGTGCCTGCCTATCACACGCAGTTGTGACTCCTGCAATGTTGTAACGTGCGGACACTGTCTTTCGATGTGATGGATGAATCAGAATCAAACACCTTGCTGTTCTGGTGGACGTTGCCGTTGGCAGTGCTTAGACACTCGTCTGCCGGTTGGGATACTCAGAGATGTGTGCCAGCTGGGTTCCTCGCCGACCAGCAAACCATGAAGAGCATCGAGTATGACACAATGTAGAATGCACTCCGCGGGAGTGGATTATGGGGAGGTTATTGATGCAGCAATACGTTCTCTCCGACGTCGACTAGTAGAATGGTACTAGGTGGGCATACAGTCCCTCCTAATAAGGTGAAGTAAAGCCGTCGCAATGAACGGAGGTTACGTTGAAAAATAGGGTTTTTTAACCAAAACAGTGAGGACTAATCTGACGAATGTCGCAAGACGCCATCATGGTACTGCAATATTAATGGCTAGCAATGTACACCTTTCCAGTGTTCCTTTATATAACTGGAGTCAGAAGTAATACCCAGTTTAAGCTTTACAAACTGAAGAGCTGGGAAAGAACCATTTAATGCTAAGACTGTACATACAGAAGTTTTCGATACTATTTCTTACCACATGATGCAGTGCTTCCAAACAGAACTTGTATCTTAAACTCCGTGCAAGAGAGCAATATTCGTCTTATGGGAGGCATAGTAAATTGAAAGTTTATCTAGAAATTTAATTTGAGAAAAAATTAGTGTAATTGTAAAAATTTTTACCTTTCTTCCACTGAATAATCTAAACAAGTTTTATTCCTTTCTGAAATCATCCCCAATTTCTTTACTGACTTCTCAGTATACAGACTGAGTAACAGTAAGATAAGCAACAACTCTGTCTCCATCTCTTCTCAATTACCATCTACCCCTCATGTCCTTCAACCTTTGGGGCTGTGCGCTGTAAACTGTACAGGTTGTACATGTCCTTCCGATTTCTCTCTTTTATCCTTTAAATTTTCACTCTCTGAAATGCGATCAGGAGTTTTGAAGTTTTCGACACTCACATGAGTTCAATGTCGGGTTTCGTATCATTTTGATTGGGCATGTTGTGGATATCGAACACATGGTGATCTCTTGGTTGTTCGGAAACTAATCCCGCGAGCACCACGGATGAGATGGTGACAGAAGGGAGGAGAAAGGGAGGGGTGAAACTACTGCATGCGCAGAGGTGCGCTGTTGGAGGGAAAGGCAGGTACTGCCGCTTAGAAGACCTTGTACGTCGGAAGAGCTTCTGTATAGTGACAATATGTTATCTTATTTAAGGTAATTTCTTTGGTTCGTGTACCAGTTTATTTACTCTTCCTATACTTAAAAGTTGATTACAAAATAGTCACAAATGGACCTATTAATACATATTCTGTACTTGTGATCATAGAGGGCCATAGGGACTTCATTTAGTACAATGGGCACCTCCAGGGTTTGTCATATTTTTCACTTTCGGTCATTGTCCGCAAATACAATATGCAACAGTCATAAACTGAAAGAATTTCGGCTAATTGCATCACAAGTAATCGTTTCGCAAAGGAGCGTGAAAAACTGGAGATAACTGCTGTTGCTGAAACGGTAAGACATGATCTCCTGCTTGAACATCTGCGTGTAGGAGGGGCTCAGAGCTGGCGAGATTGAATGGGGAAGGAAAATAAGGACTCTCCTCCCGCCATTTAAAACTGATGATATCGGATTGTTTTAATAGTTAGTGTATGTTTTCTTTAGAGGACAAGTGAACTATTTGAAAATATTCCCGATGAAAATCTGTCATTTGTGGAGCCGTCTGCCTTATCTTGCCACGTGATGCCATCATTGGTAGCGGTGTCCATATTGCTGCACTACTAATGCTGATGATGTAGTATAAATAAAAGGCAAATCTTCGCATGATATTATTAATTACTCATTATTCGAGAATTACCTGGTGAGTAACCTCCGTTGTCTTGTAGCGGGGGAAGCAGTGGGGATACTGTGCAGTCACCTTAATGTCGCCAACTGTAAAAAGCATGAATAATTACCTTTTGTATCGCGGAGCGCTGCGAGATGTGCAGGAAGAGGGTGAATGGAAGTACCGACTGGGATGTAGATCCATACCGACTTCAGTGGCGTGGCCACCTGTTGTAGGTTTCTCGGGTGAGGATGCATGATGCTTCAGCCAGATCGAGATGGTCCGTAGATTCTCGATTGGGTTTAAATCCGGGGAGTTTGGTGGCCAGGTGAGTATGGTAAACTCATCCTGGTGCTCTACGAACAACGCACGTGCAGGGCGAGCTTTGAGACACGGCGCACTGTCCTGGTGGTAGATGCCACTATGCTGAGGGAAAACAAACTGCATGTGGGGGTGGACATGGTCGCCAAAGATTGGCGCTTACCTACGTTGATCGATTGTTCCTTCCAGAATGCTACGAAAACATCCCCCACACCGTAACGTTGTTGCAGGGTGTTTGCATACAGACGATTCAAGCTGTACGCACCTGCGGCCATCTGTCCAGTGGAGCATCTGAAGAGGCCGTCCGTCGCCACTCAGTGGGCCTTTATTTGCGGTATTGGCGCGCAAATTCCAGTCTTCGGCGCAGATGAACATCATTCAGCATGGGTGCATGAACCATGAGCCTGCTTCGGAGGAACATACGCAGCAACGTTCGCTGAGACACTGTTGGTAGGCCACTGGGTCATCTGGGCGGTCAGATACTCAACTGTTGTACGGCTACTCGCCCGTACATATCTCCGTAGCCGTCGTTCAACTGTCATCTATGACCAGTGCTGTACTGCAGTTGTCTTGGCGCCGGTGTTGGATAGCGCCATTTTGCCACGCAAAGAATACTATAATCACGGTTGGAAAGCGAAAAGTTTACAAATATAGGCGTTTCGGAAAGCCAGTGATCATGCCCTATTGCAGTTCAGATAAATTGCTCCGTTATCGCATTGCAATTACAACTATCGTGTATTCCACGTCCCCCGAAACGCTTTATATAGCATCCACTGGATTGCAGCCACCTGCCGCCTGCGAGTAGTTATTGCAGGTTGACGTCGAACATATGCGGTGGTCAAATTAACGTGACTGGACCGTGTATGCATTTGTAATACTTTGGGTAATACAGACCTCTGGAAACGATGACCCACTTCTTGTAGCCCTCTATATATCTTTGGTTTTACTTAGTGTCCGATGTTTCGGCGGGAGATGTGATCGTAATATAATTATTGTTCACGGGCTAGCATAGCGGACAGTAGAAGTGTGTGAAGTGGGGACTGAGCAAACATAGTAGAAAGATCTGCTCTAAATGTTACACGACAAAAGAAGTAAGGATCAATGAAATAATTAAAAAAGTGAATGAAACATTTATTTGAAAAATTACTAGTTCCGCATGATGAGTGCAAAATAAGAAAATTCAGAACTTTCTGCAGATTGCGGAATGACTCCGGTCGACAATCATCGAGAGCATCGGTCCATAAAGATAAGTACAACTAAAGTTTTTATTCACAATTAAAGCATTGTGTAGATTGCAACAAACTCGTCATTTTTGAGTAAACTGGAGTTACAGTTAGATACTTTCTAAATTCAGTCTTGGTTATTCAGTGAGCGCAGGGGCGTTACAAGTTGCAGAGAGAATAATACGTCTCTGCACGAACATAGCACAGTACCGCTATGCCGCTCTTCCATTGTATCCAGTGAACTCATACACGAAGTGCATATCGGCCAACACTTCATTAGCTACTCTATCCGCACTGGTGGGTAACGCTGTTGACGTATAACTGATGCTCTCAGAAAAACAAACCCGAGACAGAAACGAGTAATACCGAATGCAAGCTTTAGGGTGAAGAGTGAAGAGGAAATTACTTTTATTAACAGGAAATAACGTGAGTGAACAGACCAAGTTCGCTCCTTAGCAGACACACAGCACGCATCGCGTACCGTCGACATTCACACTGTTGTTCGGATATTTTCAAAGCAGTACAGATGCAAAGGTGGATAGAGGTAATAAATGAAACTATACGCAGTTACTCGGTAACGAGTCATTGCAGAGTACGGCTCTCTTATGCCAACATTCTCAGAAACCGAGCGAGGTGGCGCAGTGGGTAGCATACTGGACTCGTATACGGCAGGACGAGGGTTCAAACCCGTGTCCGGCCATCTTCAATTAGGATTTATACGATTTCTCTGAATCGCTTCAGGCAAATGTCGGGTTGGTTCCTTTGAAACGGCGCGGCCGACAAAGTTCCTCATCCTGCCCTAATCCGATGGGACCGATTACCTCGCTGTTTGGTCTCCTCCCACAAATCAACCAACCATTCTCAGAAAATATCCCCCAACAGCTTCAGAAATTGTTTCCATGGATTTCGTGTTCACCCTGGACTCTAAAAATCTGGTCTGCTTCTCGACTCTAATTACCTGAAAGTACGGTAATTTGACCTCCACAACAGGAAGGGATGTCCCAGCATGTAATTCACTACATTATTGAACTAGAGGTACTCACTTCTCGCCCTTAAGCACGAACGGGTTCCTGGCGAATATGGGGTCGATGTCTTCGTTGGTCTGCACGTTGTTGTCGTGGAAGGAGGGGAAGTCCCTGACGAGCATCGTCCTCACCAGGTCGGCATCCCTCACCAGCAGCATCGGTTCCCGGAAGCGGTAGAAGCCGCAGAACGGCGCACCTTCCATCTGGCTGCAGAGCGGAAACAAGACAGTCTCTATATTATTCATTTCACAGTAGGGCTTATACTCAGGTGACAACAAAAAATGGCTCTGAGCACTTTCGGACTTAACTTCTGAGGTCATCAGTCCCCTAGAACTTAGAACTACTCAAACCTAACTAACCTAAGGACATGGCACACATCCATGCCCGAGGCAGGACTCGAACCTGCGACCGTAGCGGTCGCGCGGTTCCAGACTGTAGCGCCTAGAACCGTTCGGACACTCCGGCCGGCTCAGGTGACAACAGTAATGGCATATCTCCTAATATCGTATCGTACCTTTTGCTAGGCGTAGCTCGGCAGCTCGGAACTCAACAAGTTGTTGGAAGTCCCTCGCAGAAATACTGAGCTAAACTGCTTCTATAGCCGTCCATAACTGTGAAAGTGTTCCCATTGCAGAATGTTGTACGCGAACCGACCTCTCGATTACGTTTCGATGGGATTCATGTCGGACTATCTGGGTGTCCAGATCATTCCCTCGAACTGTCCAGAATGTACTACAAACCAATCGCGAAAAATTTTGTGTCCCAGTAACGTGACATGAAGTCCATGAATGGCTGCAAATGGCCTCCTTATAGCCTAACATAATCACTTCCAGTCATCGATTGGTTCAGCTGGCCCAGAGGATCCACTCCATTCTATGTAGACGCAGCCTGCACCGTTATGGAGTCCGTCCCCGGTAGCTGAGTGGTCAGCGCGACAGACTATCAATCCTAATGGCCCGGGTTCAATTCCCGGCTGGGTCGGAAATTTTTCTCCGCTCGGGGACTGGGGTTGTGTTGTCGTAATCATCATCATTCCATCCCCATCGACGCGCAAGTCGCCGAAGTGGCTTCAAATCGGAGGCACCAGGCGAGCGGTCTACCCGACTGGAGGCGCTCGTCACACGCCATTATTGTACAGTTACGGAGCAACAACCAGCTTGCACAGCGCCTTATTGATAGCTTAGGTCCATGGCTTCGGGGGTCGGAGCCACACTCGAACCCTACCATCAGCTTTCACCTACAGAAATCGGTTCTCATCCGACCAGACCACGGTTTTCCAGTCATCTAGGGCCCAACTAACACGGTACGACACCAGGAAAGGCGCTGCAGGAGACGTCGTGCTGCTAGCAAAGGCATTCGCGTCGGTCTTCTGCTCTCTTAGCCCATGAAAGCCAAATTTCGCCACACTGTCCTAACGCATGCGCTAGTCATACGTCCCACATTCATTTCTACGTTTATTTCACATAATGTTGCTTGTCTGTTAGCACTGGCAACCATACGCAGTCGCCAGTGCTCTCGATCGTTAAGTGAAGGCTGTCGGCTACTGCATTGACCGTGGTGAGAGGTAATGCCTGAAATTTGGCACTGTAGGTGCACTTTCGATACTGGATCTCTGAATATTGAATTCCCTAACGATTCCCGAAATGGAATTCACATCCATCTACACTCATTCTCATGAATTAAGGATAATGCTGATACCTGGCGAAAAAACTCTCTGGTGGACGGTTTCCGGGATTAAATCACGTCGGAGTATGACCATGCGCTGCATCTGAGCTGCGGTCGTCGCACGGTGGCGCTGGCAGCAGTCCACATACGCAGAGGTGTCTTGGTGCATGTAAGAGAATGGTGCAGCGAGTAAGTGTGCAGACGTTTCCAGACGTGCTAATGGTGACTGCGTGTTGAAAATGGCTCAAAGAACACAACACATTGATGACGTTATGAGTGGTAGTATACTAGGGCGACAGGAGGCTGGTCAAACACAGCAGGTCATAGCACGGGTCCTCCGTGTGCCACAGAGTGTGATCTCAAGACTATGGCAACGATTCCAGCAGACAGGAAACGTGTCCAGGCGCTAGAGTACGGCACGTCCACAGTGTACAATACCACAAGAAGACCGATATCTCACCATCAGTGCCCACAGAGGGCAACGGAATACTGCAGGTAGCCTTACTTGGGACCTTACCGCAGCCATTGGAACAGTTGTTTCCAGACGCAGAGTCTACAGACGACTGAACAGACATGGTTAATTCGCCCGGAGACCTGCAAGGTGCATTCCACTGAGCCCTCATCACAGGAGAGCCCGTAAAGCCTGGTGTCAAGAACAGAGTACATGGTCATTGGAACAGTGGTCCCAGGTTATTTTCACGGACGAGTCCAGGTGTAATCTAGACATTGATTCTCGCCGGGTTTTCATCTGGCGTGAACCAGATACCAACTCCTTAACGTTCTTGAAAGGGACCTGTGTGGAAGGGTCGTGGTTTGATGGTGTGAGGTGGGAGTATGATTGGTGCACGTACACCCCTGCATGTCTTTGACAGAGGAACTGTATCAGGTCAGGTGTATCGGGACGTCATTTTGCACCAGTATGTCCGCCTTTTCAGGGGTGCAGTGGGTCCCACTTTCGTCCTGATGGATGATAATGCACGGCTCCACCGAGCTGCCATCGTGGAGGAGTACCTTGAAACAGAAGATATCAAGCGAATGGAGTGGCCTGCCTGTTCTTCAGACCTAAACCCCATCGAGCACGTCTAGGATGCTCTCGGTCCACGTGTCCCTACACGTCTTCACACCCCTACAGGAACTCCGACAGGCACTGATGTAAGAATGGGAGGCTATACCCCAGCAGCTGCTCGACCACCTGATCCAGAGTATGACAAGCCGTTGTGCGGCCTGTGTACGTGTGCACGGTGATCATATCCCATATTGATGTACATGGCGCAGGAAACAGTGGCGTTTTGTAGCACACGTGTTTCGGGACGGTTTTCGCAACTTATCACCAATACCGTGGACTTACAGATCTGTGTCGTGTGTATTCCCTATGTGCCTACGCTACTAGAGCCAGTTTTGTGTTGTGTCACGTTCTGTGGGACCACATTCTGCAATTATCCTTTATTTATGAGCATGAGTGTACTTCCATGTATCACTCCGCGTTCGAAGTGTGTTAATTCCCGTCGTGCGGCCATAATCACGTCAGAAACAGTTTCACATAAATCAAGTGAGTACAGATGACAGCTACTTCAATGCACGGCCCTTTTATATCTTGTGTACGCGATAATATCACTATGTGTATATCACTATCCCATGCATTTTGTCACCTCAGTGTATGGGGGTCAGTGTGTACGAGGCTTCGGCTGTACTCCTATATCATCCTACCGATGGCAACATACGCATTTGAGAGCTAGACAATATCAGCAAAATCATCACAGAAACTCAATGTTTTTCACCAAAGATGATTGAGGCGAATTCCGAAAATAAGCTATCGCGACAACTTTTCAAATGAAGAAGTGCTGAGAAAAAGTGATCTACGCAGCGTGCATAAAATCGTTTCTTAAAGAAGACTGACGCTTGCGGGGTAAATGGGACATGTTCTACGCATGAAAGGTGGAGAATCCCAAGATCAACACTGTTACGGAAACCAATAGATGGATACAGAAGTAAAGGAAGACCTCGTAACAGCAGGAAACTAACTTTTGCAAAGGATCCTCAATGCATGGGCATGAACGGGTTGAAAGCTGAAAACCTGGCAGCAGATCTAGTTCGCTGGAGGCAATTTGCTGCTCGATTTGCTACCTAGTGTTGGGGGAACGAAATATAAGTACGTCATAAACTTCCTTACCAAAGTTGCTCAAGTTCTTAGTACTCATAGATGATGCATTCAATCAACAAGCAGAAGTTAAAAAAGAGACAAATACTTCTTTCGTGGTAAACGGATTGGCAGATCACAATGCACATTATATAATTTAAATCCTTGTCCAGCTCCGAAAGTAAGGAAACAGTTCGGCCGTATGCTGCCGACCGGCGAAGAGGTTCTGAAAATCGGCGCGCCTTCCTGCGTCCGTTGAAACGGCTGGCAGCCGGCGGCTCGGCAGAGCATTTGGAGATGCTGCGTTGGTTCAGTCCTGTGAGTCGTAACGCACCAGAAGTTGTGTAGGCAGTCTCTTGGTTGGTGAGTGACCAATGAAACGCAGTCTTTGGATCGCTTTCTCCAAAACATTTTCTGTTCGTTCTTTCTAATTTAAGTTGTATATTACGCTGTTCCATTTTCATCACGCACAACAAAGACACATCTTTACTGATGATTCTCTCCGAAATTACGTGATGGCTGCATGGAACTGAAATTCGGCCTGAGCATCTGGAATGATTGAAAACACCGATCTACACAAGTGGAACAACACAGCGTTGCCAAATAGATCGCACTGTTGTCTTGTTACTTTTCTCACACACGTCGTATGTAAGTGTTCTATGATTGTTCTGTCGACACGTCCCACGTCATAACGCCTATCGTGAATTTGATCTGTGGAGCAAGTAACTAACAAAGCGTTTTGTTTATTTGATACAGCAACAGTCAGTCGTTAATCTTCATTTTACAGCTCTGCATAACAAAGGCTTAGTAGTAGTCAGCACTTACCAATAGATGTCTCTGACGGCCTCTGAAACATGTTTCTTGCCTAGTATGGCGTCTTTCATGTTCCCAAACGGCACGGATGGCACCGGGCAGGGGACTCCCAGTGTCTGCCAGTAGCTGTAGTTCCACGACAGGTACTTCCACAGTAGCCACGCCGCCAGAACCACCAGGGCGCCCGTGGTGCACCAGTCCAGGGACATCGTGTGGCGTCGTCACTGGAGGAAATACGAACTATTTTACGGTCTTCTCAGCATTCACTTACGTGAATTATCGGTACCTATGTGCCCACAAATATAATGCAAGTAGCTGCAGTGCCCAGCATTGACCGGGATGTTTAATATCTGCCACACAACGTAAGTGGCCTACGCCTTGTTGATAATCATAGCGAATTCAAACCGCATGGGAAACTGTAATCGCTTTAAACCGAATGGCATATTTGAATGATCGGTGACAATGGAACGCGATGAATGAATACGTCTTCAGCTGCGGCACTCGTAAAAATCAGGGTCAAGGTTACTGGTTCTGAACTTTGCAAATATACACCAATTTCAAACAAAACGGTTAGTAATAACAATTACATCACAGATTAGGCTTTTATTCCTTTTTAAATTATAAATTAAAGTAATCTAACTGCATTGCATAACGTACCTCAAATGTTATAGTAAAATAAAGATTTTTATCAGTTCCCTGCAAAAAATGTTTTGACTCAAAAAATACGTGCATATGCCAAATGAGCAAATATTTCACATGTTTATCAATATTTTGTATAACTTAAACACACCTTTACAGTCAGCAGGCGAGAAAACCCCCTGATTACTTCAAAAGAAATTTAGCTGTTTCTACATTCAAAGCTTTCACGAAAACATAATGAAAGTATATTGACAGTCAGCAAAGATATAATTGTACCAAGCTCGAATAAAACCGTAAAATAACACTCTTATCGTAAAGCTTGGGTTTCACAATATTCTTCGGTTGTCCGTCTGGAGTGTAAACAAACCAACTATCCAGCCGCCCACGCCCGCGTGTTCTATCAAGCGCTTCTGTTGTCCTTTTATCCTTTATGTATTTATGTACTGCGTACACTAAAAAAAATAACCTATGTCCGCCGAATCACTAATTAGGGAGCGTGGAGAAATTTGATTTAAATCGGCCAAGAACTTTTAGAAATTGCTGGTAGCAACCTTTCCCCTTTATATATTACATACATACATGATTTAAGTGAGATTTTGAAAACTTATGTAGACAGTGATCTTCCTCTTGCCTTCGAGGTAATGTATGCAAAATTTCATGAAAATCGGAATAAAACTGTAGGTTTGCATAAATTATGAACAAACAAGGAGACATTCTTCTATATACAGGGTGATTCAAAAATGCATGTAAATATTTTAAGGGTGTATTTGTGAGGTAAATATAAGACAAAAATGTTCTATAAATGTTTTTCCATAAACGTTTAATTCCAGAGTTATCGTTAAATACGAAAGTCATGTCCGTATCAAAACGACGGCAGTGCAAGCAGCAGGATGCCATATTCTGGTACGTAATTCACATACGTATCTCCCAACAGTTGATTCGAAACTGCATGAATAGTGTTTGTTTTTGTTTGCACGTGATGTTTACTCCTACTGTACGGAAGATGGCGCTGATGTTGTTGGTAACGGAAAAGTACGTCCTGTCGTTCATTCATCGTCGGAAGGCTAAAGGTTTCGTGCACATGATGTACTCAAACAGTGAGTATGCTGATATGCACCTTGTGTATGGTGCAGCAGATGGAAATGCACTTGCAGCAAGACGAAGGTACAGTGAGCTGTTTCCAGGAAGACGGTTACCAAGTCATCAGACGTTTGTATCTGTGGACAGACGTATGCGGGAGTATGGCATTCGTCCTGGGCCACATTCAGGTCGACCACTTGAGCATGCAGTGAACGTCGAGGAACATGTTTTGGACCTGGTAGACCAAGATCCATCTATCAGTACGAGACAAATTAGTGCAGCTGTACGACTTCCACAATCTACTGTATGGCGGCTGCTTCGGAGACAACAGTTGCATCCATTTCACCTGCAAAAAGTGCACGAACTGACACCTGAAGACTATCCTCGCCGTCAGCAATTCTGCCAGTGGTTACAAGAGCGTCATTTGAATGATCCAATGTTCATTCGGCGGATATTATTCACAGATGAGGCCATGTTTACTCGTGCGGGTGTAATCAATTCGCATAATATGCACCAGTGGGCTGTCGAGAATCCTGGCGCGAGAATTGTGCGTGGATATCAACATCAATTCTCCATAAACATTTGGTGTGGTATTGTGGGGAATTACTTACTCGGACCTCATGTTCTGCCTCCAAGGCTGAATGGGCACGCGTACTGCGAATTTTTGGAGGGAGAATTGCCTGGATTGTTACAGGATGTCCCTCTTGCAACACGAGCCACCATGTGGTTTATGCACGATGGTGCTCCCGCCCATTACAGCCGCAACGTAAGGGCGTACCTCAATTCTGCGTATCCACATCGATGGATAGGTCGCGGAGGACCAATTGCTTGGCCAGCCAGATCACCTGACCTGAACCCTTTAGACTTTTATTTATGGGGCCGACTAAAGACATTGGTGTATTCTTCTGCAGTACCGAACAGAGAAGTGCTACAACAAAGAATTGAAGGTGGTTGTGAAATTATTCGTGGAGAGTTGAACGGACTGTGTAATGTGCAGAGATCATTGATGCGACGAGCACGGGTCTGTCTGCAAGTTCAGGGACAGCATTTTGAACATGCATTGCATTAAGATTTGTGCAAATACAGTACAGTACAGTACAGTCTGTAAAATGCTTCAATTTTCCTTAGTTATTGTGCATTGCTGTAGTTCAATCAACAGGACCTAAATTAATACAGTGTTCGCGAGGAATTGTTTCAGTTTGTTACGTCACGTTTATTTATCAGTTTGCGTTGTTAGTCCAAATGCACTGTAATTAAACTGTGAACTCTGGGAATTAAATACCTTACGTTGTATTGAATGTATTATCCTGTTTTGTTCATAACTCTGTAATAAGCCAAGTATGGAAAAAATTGTATAGAACATTTTTGTCTTATATTTACCTCACAAATACACCCTTGAAATATTTACATGCATTTTTGAATCACCCTGTATATTTAACGCTAAACAAACGCGTACTTGAAAAACCGCAGAACCTATAAATTTTTATAAATACATGGATGTACAGCCGCGGTGTGGCCGCGCGGTCGGAGGCGCCATGTCATTGACTGCGCGGTCCCTCCCCGCCGGAGGTTCGAGTCCTCCCTCGGGCATGGCTGTGTGTGTTGTTCTTAGCATAAGTTAGGTTAAGTAGTGTGTAAACCTAGAGACGGATGACCTCTGTAGTTTGGTCCCTTAAGAACTCACACACATTTGAACATTTTGAACATGGATGTACATTCATCAGCAATAAAGTGATCTAATGAGAAATAAATGTGGGAAATACGACTAACGTATCCGGTAGGACAGTGCAGGCAATTTTGGCGTTAATGGGCTATGGCAGCAAACGATCGACGCGAATGCCTTTACTAATGACATCGCCTGCAGCGCCAGCAGTTGGACCTTAGACGACTGGAAAATCGTGGCCTGGTCATAGGAGTCCCGGTTTGATGTGCTAAGCGCCGATGGTACGATTCGAGTGTGGCGCAGACCCCAGGAAGCCATGGAGCTAAGTCGTCAACAAGGCACTATGAAAGCCAGTGGTGGCTCCTTAATGGTGTGGGCTGGATTCTCTGGTCCAACTGAACTGATAAGTAATTGGAAATGGTCATGTTCGGCTATTTGATGAGGACTTGCACCCATTCATGAATTTCACGGTCCCAAAAAACGATGGAATATTTATGACTGACAATGAATTATGTCAATGGACCACAAATGTTTGCGACTGGTTTCAAGATCATTCTGGAATATTCGAATGAATGACTTAGCAACTCACCGAATATTTATGGGACATAATCGAGAGGTCATTTCGTGCACAGAATTCTGCACAAGCAAAACTTTCACAGCTATGGACGGCTGTAGAGGTAGCATTACCCAATGTCTCTGCAGGGGGCTTCCAACGACTTGTTGAGTCCATGTCAGGTCGAGCTGTTACACTACACCAGTCAAAAGGAGGTCCAGCACGAAAGTGGGATGTATCCTAGGACTTTCATCACTTCAATGAAGGTAGCACATCTATACCTGATACATCTAGTGCCAAGTTATTTGCTTTGAGCGAATTTATTTCGAATTAATTGGCATTTTAATTGTTCGTCCGTGAGGCTAGTGTATAGAATTCATTTCCTTCCTAGTGTTTTAATACTGTCATGGGAATACTACATTTTATGTGGTTTCCTTTTGTTTAGATTTACATGTTTCGTGAAATTGTGATCCACTTGGTCCATCATAGAACAAAACTAATTTTGTTGCCACTGCTCATTGAATTAAAGAACAACACGCAATTATTATAAACTGCCTTCGATTTGTATAGCACAGACATTTATCAAACTCGTTCTCATATTTTTACGTGAAGGAATATTTAATCTGAGAACAAGCTGTTAAGTGCATTCTGATTTCAGCAGAATTATTATTCAAAACGAGTGTTCATCTGCAGAAATATTTTTAGTTCTTTGAGTGCACATCATAGCCAGTAAGGTAAGTCAGTGTCGGCGAAAACTTCGAGACGTCGGGCTGATCCTGACTATGTTAGATGTACTGCATTTCATATTCATTTGTGAACAGGCGTTAGGCTTACAAAGTGAAGTCTTACGTCATCATTGGACGTGATCAGCCAACAAGGAAGGTCCAACAGTGTCCGACTGCAAAACCAGTGGTGAACATTTTGAGCTCTTCACACCACATAATTATTTAGAGCTAATACTAAGAAGCGATACGAAATGGGTGTAACATGTAAAATCAGTGTTAGGAAAGGGGAACGGCAGATATACTCGTGCTGGAAGCGTTCTGGAAAAGAGCAGTTCATCGCCAGCGGAAATCGCGTGCAATATACGGTAATGTGGACGATTATTATAGGCTACTCTACAGACGTTTGGAACTCTTTATGGAATAGATATAACCACGGTTATCGAACGAATCCGGAGATTCACTGCTAGGATCGTAACGTGGCTGGACGCTGTGGTGACAAAGTCATGAGACAGCGATATGTACACATACCGATTTCGGTAATGCTGTGTACACAAGGTACAGAAGGACAGTGCATTGGCGGACCCATCATTTGTACGCAGAATGGCCCACAGTGTCAAGAGTGTGACAAGATTAACAAATTTGAGGCATTACCTCTCACCATGGACGACGCAGTGACCAACGGACTTCACTTAACGACCGAGAGCAGCGGCATTTACGCAGAGTTGTCAGTGCTAACAGACAAGCAACTCTGCGTGAAATAACAGCAGAAATCAAAGTGTGACGTACAAGGAACGTTTCCGTTAGGACAGTGCAGCGAAATTTGTCGTTAATGGGTTATAGCAGCAGACGACCGACACGAGTGCCTTTGCTAACAGCTGATGGTAGGCTTAGAGTTTGCCGCAGACCCGACGAAGCTATTTACCCAAGTTGCCAAGAAGGCACCGCGCAAGCTGCTGATGGCTGCATAATGGTGTGGGTTGTGTTTACATGGAATGGACCGGGTCCTTTGGTCCAACTAAACCGATCATTGACCGGAAATGGTTATGTCCGTCTACTCGGAGATCATTTGCAACTATTCGTGGACTTCTTATTCCCAAAGAAAGATGAAATTTTTTTGGATCTCAGTGCGCCATGTCACGGGGCTACAATTGTTCGCGATTGGTTTGAAAAACATTCTGGACAATTCGAGTGAATGATTTGGCCACCCAAAATGCCCGACAAGAATCTCAACGAGAATATGTTGGACGTAATTGATAGGTCCCTTCGTACACAAAATCTCGCAACGGCAACTCTTCTGCAATTATGGACGCGTGTAGAGGTAGCATGGCTCAGTATTTCTGCAGGGGCTTCCAAACACTTGTTGAGTCCATCCACGTCGAGTTGCTGCACTACCCCTCGCAAAAGGAGGTCCGCACGATACTGGGGGGTATCCCACTACTTTCGTCGCCTCAGTGTATAGCCCATATGAAAATGTAAGACTGCGATTGCAGTCGAACCGACAACGCTCGCCAGGCATCGTCGCCAAAGCTCTTCAATGTGCATGGAGGCGATGGCTGCACTGCGGTTTTAGGTATTGAAAAGACAACGAACGCATATGAATGAGCTATATCTATGTCTAAAAGAAAGTGGTGAGCGCTCAACTTACTTCCTCAGTTATTGGAATAAGCAAACAAGTCTTAGACATACGAGAGGTAAGGAGAGAAACGTTTTATTACATAGTCGATTCGTGACTGTGACACTTACATTCACGATCGACTATATCTCTTTCATGTAACTATTTGTGCCATATGCTTAATGTGATACCTGTGTCATCAAGTTCTTTGATTGAGTATCTATGTAAATGTTTATTCATATTTCCTGTAAGTCTGTATCATTGTAATATATCTGTTTATATATTTTCCAAATCTGTGTTCTGATCAACTGCTACTGTTTTAAATAGAATTTGTAGAACTAGTTCACTTACTAGTCACGAAGGTTTGTAATTATGTAAAATCTGAATGGAAGGCGGGATGCTAACGTAGGCCGCATGATGGGAATAGAAAAGGTGGATTTGGCGGAAGAATCGGAAGCAGTGTTTGAGGCACAGTCAGCCGATGGTTAACATGCAAACTGTTCAAATTTTCTTAGCTGAATGATGATAGGAACGTAACAAGGTTAATGTGATAATGCCTCGGATGTGGAAGATGACGACTAATTATTCGTGAGATTTACTGGTTGGCTCTGAACCACAAAAATTCGGCGCCAAGAAAACAGTTTTCAGGGCCTTTATGGATCAAGATCCGTGAGTAAGTTTTCTGCCTTACTTTAGCCAGAGAAGATCGCCACAGCCAACACTTATGTCTCAAGTGAAGTGTTAATATTGTTAGAGGTTGGTGCATAAGTTCGTAGAGTTTTTGGTTTGTTTGTTGGTATTCCGGTTGCTATAGGTTTATTTATCGAGTGTTATTTTATATTTGTAGTTCACTGTAGCTATTTGAGTTTATATATTGTCATTTCGTCATTCGGAGATAGTGAGTGGAGCTGTTGACGCTATGAAATGGAGTCCCAAGTGGAGAAATCGGAACATTTCCGACATATTCTTCCGTCTGAGTTCAATACAAGGGTGACAGCAGCGGAGTCAGCCACAAACATTTACGGCCTTTATAGGGAAAGTGCCAATGTGCAGAACACGGCGGGACCGACGACCGTTGCTGTCTGGTCCCTTAAACCCACAAACCAACCAACCAACCGGAAAACGGCAAGAAAATGGTTCTATCGTTTTGAGGAGGATCGTTTTGACACTAGTGACACTCCACGTTCAGGAAGATTTTCGGGTGATATCAGAAATTGAGTCCGCCTTTATGCAAAACACCTTGTTATTCATTTGTTTCTTTATCATCCCAAACTAGTTGCGGTGACAAATATCACCATCATCAGTGGGGATTTTTAATCTAAAACATGCAGAAAATAACATGGTTATACAAACACAGTAAAACATTATTACATTTTTAGTATTCGTCTTTTGAAATTTGGTTTTCCACGGAAACTTTCATATTAAGTTATTTATTGTATGTTACAGCATGTTTTAAGCAATTATTGGCGCTGTTTGCAGCATATTTTCTATGCTCTTTTTTCTGTTGCCGTTTTTACTTACCGAACATCATGTAATCTGCAACCATGTGAGCGGATGTTAGTAAACAAAATGCTAAAAGGTGTACTTCGTATGTCACCAATATATACCTGAGGTTGTGGTAGTGTTGTGGAAACCAGTTATTTGGTGTGTACTGAGCTGTTACTTAGCTATTCGCACTTTGTTTCTGATCCAGAACATTACGTTATCCTGCTGTTCGCGTGTGTCGTGAGAGGTGTATCGCATGTGGCGAGAAAGGCTATGAAAACAGTAGCGCGAATTACGACGACTTCTGTTCATTATTTATGTCTCTGTGCGTGATGGGGAAGTGATTCTTTTGCGAGTGTGTGCTTTCTGTTCTGTGTTCTTGGTCAGTTCTCTCAGAGCGGTAAAGAGCGTGTTGTTGCAAAGCGTTGTGTTGTCATTTATTACATTTTCCCCTTCGACTATAGCCTTTTGTATGTAGTAACTTTCTTCTATTGTTAGTTGTCGGTATAGACTGTTGCTGTCTCTCAGAATGTGTAGATCGTTTTCTATATTAGTGGGGTTGTGGTTTTTGTTCATTAGGTGTTCTGCAAAAGCTGAATCTGTGCTGTCACTTTTTAAAGCTCTCATGTGCTCTGTGTACCTCGTTCGGAAATTTCTGCTTGTTTGTACTACGTCTTGGGTCTGACAGGAGTTGCAAGTGAGTAGATATATTTCCGCGTTGCTGAATTTGTCTCAGGTTTTTCTGACTGGCCTTAGTCTTTTCTGAACTGTATTGTTTGTTCTGAATATTATTGGGATCCCTTGTTTTTTCAAGATGTTTCCTATTCTATGTGATATTATGTTATTGTATGTTAGTGTGTACCATCTCCCTCTTTTTTATGAAGTGGTGTAGTCTACTCTGTTGTCTGTGTGTACTGCGTGTTTCCGTTTTACCTTGTTGTTGAGCTTGTTTATGATGTCTGTTTCGCAGTCGTTTTCAACAGCAATTTGTTTGATTATGTTTAGTTCCTGTGTGTAGCTGTCTGGTTTAAGAGGTGTTCTGTTTATCCTGTGGAGCATGTGTGTGAAACTGGCATATTTATGCACTTTCGGGTGATTGTATGAGCTGTGGATAACAGTGCTTGTGGATGTGGGTTTTCTGTAGATGGAGAATTCATGTTTCAGGTTGTTTCTTGTGATTGTAAGATACAAGAAATTTAGTTTCTTGTTGTTTTCTATTTCCATTGTGAAGTGTATTTGTGGGTGTACTGTGTTGATGTTGCTGTGTAGCTCTTCTGTCCTGTTATGTGTTTCAACTACAAGATAGATTATGTCATCCACATATTGGTAGCGGTATATTATTTTGTACCCTCCCTATTTTACAATGTTATTGAATATTGTGTGCTCTATATGGTCCAAGAAAATGTTGGCTAAGGTTCCACTGATGGGGGACCCCATGGGAAGCCCCCCTTGCTGCAAATAGAAGTTGTTGTTGAAAGTGAAGTAATATTGTTCTGTGATTAGCCTAAGAATGGATGAGATTTCATTTTATTTGTACATCTGGGAATTTCTTGCATTTTAGCTGTTTTTCTGTAATTTTTATAGTTTCATCTGTGAGTATGCTTGTGTACATGGATGTTATGTCAAAAGATACCAGTTTTGCTGTTGGGGGGGGGGGGGTGTTGACATGCCTAATTTTTTCTCTATTATGTCTCCTGTGTTTTTGAGGCTTCTGTTGTTTGTGTATGTGTATGTCTTCTGTAGGAATGTGTGCGTGTGTCTCCCTAGTAAGTAAGATGTGGCTTTTCTGAAGTCGACCACTGGCCTGACTGGGATGAGGGGTCTGTGGACTTTTTGCAGGCTTGTTTAGAGTGGAGCTTCAGGGTTCTTTTGTGTCATTCTTTTTGTCTGGTTCTATGTCATGGGGTGTGTGATGTTTTTTGAGAGAGTCTTTACATTTCTTTGGTATCTTTGTGTTGGGTCACTGGTTAACTTGCTTACTTCATTCTCTGCCAGAAATTTTTCTGTTTTCTCAATGTATTCTGCCTCTGTTATTAAGACTAGAGCATTCCCTTTGTCTGCCTTGGTGATGAGAGCATTGTGTTGTTTTAGTTTTCTGTGTTGGCTGTCTATGGTTTTCTCATCAGATGTTTTTAGTTTATTTGTGTTTATGGATGGTTTGTTCTTTCTGATGATTTGCTTCATTTCCTCTGTCACTAGTTCTCTTGTTAGGCCTGGATTGAAGTCTCGAATGTTAGTGTTTTACTGTGTTTGTATAACCATGCTATTTTCTGCATGTTTTAGATTAAAAAACCCCACTGATGATGGTGATATTTGTCACCGAAATTAGTTTGGGATGATAAAGAAATAAACGAATAACAAGGTGTTTTACATCAAGGCGGACTCAATTTCTGATATTACTGTTTTTCTATGCAAACACGGACCAAATGGAAGAGTTCCAAGAAAAAAGATCTTCGGGGTTTGATGAAGATCGTTTACACGTATTAATCCACAATGATCCACGTCAGTGTACTGGAGAACTGGCATATTTGATGCATTTTGTTCATTCCACAGTTGTGCGACATTTTCATGCAATGAGGAAGGTTTAAAATCATGTGTATGGGTACCGCACGCTCTAAGCCAAAAACATGAAAATCACCTGGTTCTTTCGTCATCATTTGGCTCGCGAACAACACGGCCATTTCTATCCTGTATCGTTAATGGTGACGAGAAATGATGTCTTTATGTTAACATAAAGAAAAAAAAAAGGAATGGTTGAGCCCAAACAAAGCAGCAACTCCCAGTACAAAGACCTGTACGCAACCACAAAAGATAAAGTTATGCATCTGGTGGATTAGCGACTGTGTGGTCTATTACAAATTGCTTCCCCAAGGTGTACCTATCGTTACTCACATTTATTGTCAGCAGATGAGACGCATACGCAGTCCAAGAACAACGACAAGGAAGACTGCGTGAAGAGACCCTTCTCCACCATAACGCGCGCCCGCATTTTGCTAGACTGACAAAGAACTCTAGACAGGAGGTGGGTTGGGAAGTCATTCCGCACCCACCTTCATGACCTGATCTTGCGCTCTCAGATTTCCACCTTTTCCGCTCTCTATCGAATAACCTTCAAGGAAGTTCCTCACCGGATGGAAATGCGCTCCGAAGACGGCCCGAAGAGTTCTCTGCTTCAAGACCACATGGTTTATACAGTTTCGGAATCGAAAAGTTACCCAAGGGTTTGCAGACAGTTGTAAATAGTGAAGGAGAATATATTATTGATGACTGAAGTCTCTGTTTTGTGTACCTGTTCTGTTCATTAAACTTACGGTAAAAAACTATGAACTTATGAACCACCCTAATATTTACTTGCAAGGAACGATTATTCGCTTTATTTGCAAATATTAATTGTTTTTAGTTAAACTTAGTGTCGAAGACCTTGGATTACTCCTTTGTCATGTTATTTAGACAGGGCAGTTTTCCTAGTGAGGCAGTATATCCGACTATCCTCTCTCTTTGAACAGAGAAGTATTTATTGCTTTAATGGTCCTCGTTGACTTTTGTGAAGTAGTAGTTTTCTTAAGTGTTATTTCTGAAATACGTCACGTAAACTGGCTTAGAGGCATAGATCAAGTTTTGCAAAAGCCTAAAGTCAAGTAAAAGAACTAATTACGTTGTTTAATTTTCATTCTTGCCAAAAGTTAAGTTCAGTATTCAAAATAATTGAACAAAACAGTGATTATATTAAGTTCTTATTGGCCATTGTAGTTTAAGGCCCAACATAATAAACATTGCTACACGGTTCTGTAAAAGTGTTTATATTCTCGTATTTATGTTTAAAATTGTTTTTGCACTGTGTTTTACTAGTCGTGTTGAGGTCTCACCTCAGTCAAGTGATAAAATTGTTTCTGGGTCTCCATTGAGCCATAATCACAATAGCTGATATCAAGTGATTTACAGTAGCCTTCTTATTCTGAATTTAGACAGTGAGCGTTAATGAGAGTCAGTTTGTTGCCAAAAAGTTTTAAGTCTACATCTGCGTAGCTCATGAGAAATTGCTGTTGTAATGCTTCCTAGATTATGTCCTATTTGTAAAACAGTTCAGTATCAAGCAAAGTGATACAGACTAATAACTTTTAATAATGGACAGTATAACATCTTGGTAACACTTTTCTGTATTAGATTGGCGACCGTTATTCTTTCCTTTAATTACAGTTTACTTTATAAGTTCGATTCTCACTATTTCGACTACTGCTCCCTACCAAATCGTAATATTTTGTATATCGAAGTATAGTTTGATATCTTAACGAACAGCACACGTTCACGGTCAAAACTAAATTACTTTCATACAAGTAGCATTTTCGGTGAACTACTACTATAGCAGTAGCCGGTAGTGTTATATAACGACACTGAAAAACAAGATAACAAACACAACTCCAAATAACTTCAGCGAATAAGACATTTATCTATTAACTTTCGTGACTGTCTTTCATGATACCTGTGAAGTACACCTCACATCACAGTTAAAACGTGTTTTGAATACCCAAAACTGCCCCGTATTGCGAGGCAGACTTTTGAAATTTGGCCCGAAGGTGCCTACAACATTTCTCTAAACTGACGCAAAAGTGTGGCACCTTGAGACGACACTCTCGTGCCCGAGGACGTATCAAACAGCAACGTATCGACCTATGTGAAAAAGACCAGAGATCAGGAGTTCATGTGAAATGAAAGGTGGGTTAATGATGTCACATTGGCACCAAATTTCACCAGAATTTTGTCCAAAGCCACTGTGGACGAGCCGCGCCACGGGAGCGTCGTCACACTCTCTCTTAACCACATGACCACTGCTCTTGATGCTCTGCGAATAAGGTCAGAACTGAGACGCGAGCGTTGAAATCCCACAGTTCTCTTATGGGGGGCCGAGGAAAACATTTCAGACGCAGCGCCGCTGGGAATCGACACCAAAAGGCCTCAAGAGGTGGCGTAAAGGGCGTCAAAGAAACCACCCCTTCACTTGGGGTTCACTCTCACACATCTGACAGCTAAAACCGACAGTTCACAGTGCGGTAAACAACAGGACGATGTTCTTGAGAACGTTCGACACTGGTGACAATCCACGAGAGATTCAATCTCTCTCTGAGAGCATCGTGGGGCGCCAAGCACCACGAACGTAAACCGAGCCCTTTGGAGTGTAGCACGACCACAGTTTTCCCACTGGTATACAGGGTGGAACCACTGTGGACCTTTCAAAAGCGTTCGAAGAAATTTGAAAGTGATCCAAAGTAGCAAAGGATATTTTTCGTTTTTCAGCCCTCCTTTTCACACCTTCTTGTTGCATCATCATGAGAGAGTGTAACATTGACAAATGCGTGAATAAAAGAACAAAGGGTCTCTCTAAGACGTCGAGTTCGGCAACATGCCTGGTACCTCCCCTGCAAATTGTTGAGCACATCAAAAATATACCCATTCAGCTGATTGGCGCTGTAATTCAGCTCTAGCGCCTGACGGTAGGCAACCCCTTCAACTCCCCTTAGATTCCGATGCCTACAAGCAGGCGCTAGAGCATTAGTGGAGAGAGCCTTAGCGCTTTTATTCATGAATGGGTCAGTGTTGTACCCTCTCGTGATCACGCCACAGGAGGGTGTGAAACAGGAGGGCTGAAAAAGCATGAACACCCTTTACTGTTCTGGATCACTTTCCAATTTCGTCGATTACTTTTGAACAGTCCCTAGTGGTTCCATCCTGTATAACTGGGGAATAACTGCGGTCGTGCTACACTCCAAAGGCGTCAGATTACGTTCAGTGTGGTTGCAACCCCACGCTTCTCTTTGAGAAGATATCAGTCATCCGGGGAGTTTCAGCAGGGACAACGTTGTCAAGAACATAGTCCTGTTACTCACCGCACAGTGAACTGTCGTTTTACACGTCGAAATGTGTGAGAATCAACGCCCAAACAGAAGATGTGGGTTTCTTGATCCCCTTTACGCAGAATTCTGGGTTTTTTGCGTTGCTTCTGAGCGGCGATACTAAAATTTTTTCGTTGAGGCACCCATAGGCGAACTGCGGGCTTTCAACTCTGGCCGTCGTGGTTTCGACTTTCATCGGAGAGGTGTCAAGAGAAGGAGTGAAATGTGGCTAAGAGCGGGCATGGCGGCCTTCCCACCGTGCGGTTTGGCATAATTGTGGCGAAATTTGATATCGTAACGTCAGTAAGCCACTTCATACCTCACGTTAACTTCTGAGCTGTGACCGTTTGTCGCATGTATCGACGCTTTGCTGTTTGAAGCATCGCTGAGCCCGAGGGTTACGTCGAAGGTACCACGCTTTTGTACCATCATAACGTCGTAGGTATCTTTGAGCCAAATTTCATAATTCTGCGTCGCAATGGGAGACAATTACGGAATTTCAAAAAAGAGACACTTTACTTGTGTTGTGCAGTGTACAAAAATAAATTATGGAACAAACTACTGTGAACATCTAAATCTCTGAGAAGTGGAAACTCATAACACATTTACAAACCACCTCATATAACAGAATCGCCTTGCTCTTGGCATGTAAACGCCAGTAAGCAGTAATAATAACTCGTAGACAGCTAATGCTCACTTTCGACAACACACAGAAGACCCACAATAGAAATTTTAAGCATTAAAATAGACACACGCCATCCTCCTCACTTGCGGTTATAACTTAGACCTAAATCTTCTGATAACGATTTTGCCTGCGCTGCATATGACAAGCTGAATTACGTATAGATATGAGGGTGAAAGGGGTGGGCATTCACACAACGTGCTTAGTCTAATATAAGTCACCGTTCAATATTTTTTTTAAGTTGTTCGAAACTTGTAGTTTCGAATAAAATAACAATTTCAGACCGTAGATTCTGAGATACGTCCATATTATTATCTTTCGCACCCTCAGGAGGCCACAGACTCCTTCTTTCTTGCATAAATCTTTAACATTTCTCACAATTCATGTTTTGCATGACGGAACGTCGGTCAATTCAGGCGAAGAAAACAAACGGATTTAAATTCCACCGACCGCCGAACGGTGTCCGTAGACTTGGGCGTTGAGATCGATCGCACATACTGGCGAGTTGCTTTGAAAAGATCGATCGTCTTCGGTCGGCGCCGATCACCGGCGGAATCCAACGATGTCGCTGCCACTGTGACCGTAGCTTAAAAGAGAAGCTAGAGGAACTTAAATAGTAACTTCTGGAACAAAGGGCGTCGTAGTTCTAGCAAAACCATGTTGTGTAAATCTACAGAAACTGTATTCGAAGGAAGTTGTGTGACCATCCTGCTACTAAAATGTAGAATTTCACGGCCGGAAATGTCATGTCCATTATAATTATCCGGGCTGTTATACCGTGGTTGGTTGATGAATTCTTTGTCAATTCTCAACGTTTCGTACCGTCTGCGGAGGACATCTTCAAGGGGGTCCGTAGTTCGATGGAAGGTCCAACACACCCACTGGCTCGCTACTGACCAGTGGGTGTGTTGGACCTTCCATCGAGCTACAGACCCTCTTGAAGATGTCCTCTGCAGACGGGGACGAAACGTTGGGAATTGACACAGAATTCATCAACCAACCACGGCATAACAGCCCGGATCATTATAATGGACGTGACCATTCTGCTGTTACTGTGATACATCTCAGGGGTAGGTAAGAGCGGGTACAATCGAAAACTGTGGGAAGATAAAACGCTAACATTGTTACGAATTATCCACGACCCGGCGTTGTACTGCGGCCTGTGAATCATAAAGCGCTATTCAATGATTATGTTACAAAATTTCGTGGATGATGGAGAAGGACAGAGGTATCAATTTATGCAAGGGACCCTGCTCCGGAAACGACCGAGTCAAAAGTTAATAACAGGAAATCCTTCTGATACCTTTGGCAGTGGACCTCTTCTGGTGCAAGTTCTTTGCTATCCATATTTTGGTAGTAGGTAGTACGGATCAGAACAAGAAAAAATTATCTATTAAACATGGGTTCTAAAATCCATACCTTAAGAAAGACGAGCATTTGTTCAGTAGAAAAAATGTGTTTCACAGTAGGAAACATGAACAAGCGAACATAGCTTCTAAGGTATACATTTTAGAGCTCCTGTTTGCTAAACATTTTTTCTTATTTGATTCATGTTACCTCCCCCCAAAATAAGGAAGCAAAAAATTGGCACCAGAAGAGGTTAACTGGCAGAAATTTCAAAACCAAATACTGATCAGCCATAACATTATGACCGCCTACTTAACAGCGTGTTGGTTCACTTATGGAACGCAATTCGACAGTGATTCTGCGTGCCATGAATTTGACAAGTACCTGATATATTTCCAGAGGTTTGTGGCAACAGATGCCTTCGTACGTGTCGGACTTAGATAAGTCGAATCTGATGACCAAGACATCAACATAAATTGACTGTCATGCTCCTCAAACAATTGCAGCACGATTCTTGCCTTGTGGCATCGACGCTCTGCTGGAAGATGCTATCGCTGTCGAGGAAGACATCAAGCGTAAAGGGTAACAGGTGGACCCTAACAATGTTCACGTAGCACAAAGCTGTCATGGTTCCTTCGATTACTACCGCAGGTTCCATGGAAGGGCAAGTGAATGTCCACACACTGCTTCCATCGGCCTGCGTCCGTGGCGTGCTGCATGTTTCTAGTAGCCGTTCGCCTGGATGTCGGCGTATCTGGACACGACCCTCGACCTGGTTTAATAATACACTACTGGCCATTAAAATTGCTACACCACGAAGATGACGTGCTACAGGCCGACAGGAAGAAGATGCTGTGATATGCAAATGATTAACTTTTCAGACCATTCACACAACGTTGGCGCCAGTGGCGACACCTACAACGTGCTGACATGAGGAAAGTTTCCAACCGATTTCTCACACACAAACAGCAGTTGACCGGCGTTGCCTGGTGAAACGTTGTCGTAATGCCTGTGTAAGGATAGAAATGCGTACCATCACGTTTCCGACTTTGATAAAGGTCGGATTGTAGCCTATCGCGATTACGGTTTATCGTATCGCGACATTGCTGCTCGCGTTGGTCGAGATCCAATGACTGTTAGCAGAATATAGAATCTGTGGGTTCAGGAGGGTAATACGGAACGCCGTGCTGGATCCCAACGGCCTCGAATCACTAAGAGTCGAGATGACAGGCATCTTATCCGCATGGCTGTAACGGATCGTGCAGCCACGTCTCGATCCCTGAGTCAACAGATGGGGACGTTTTCAGGACAACAACCATCTGCACGAACAGTTCGACGACGTTTGCAGCAGCATGAACTGTCAGCTCGGAGACCATGGCTGCGGTTACCCTTGACGCTGCATAACAGATAGGAGCGCCTGCGGTGGTGTATTCAACGACGAACCTGGGTGCACGAATGGCAAAACGTCATTTTTTCGGATGAATCGAGGTTCTGTCTACAGCATCATGATGGTGGCATCCGTGTTTGGCGACATCGTGGTGAAGGCACATTGGAAGCGTGTATTCGTCATCGCCATACTGGCGTATCACCCGGCGTGATGGTATGGGTTGCCATTGGTTACACGTCTCGGTCACCTCTTGTTTGCATAGACGGCACTTTGAACAGTGGACGTTTCATTTCAGATGTGTTACGACCCATGGCTCTACCCTTCATTCTATCCCTGCGCAACCATACATTTCAGCAGGATAATGCAAGACTGCGTGTTGCAGGTCCTGTAAGGGCCTTTCTAGCTACAGAAAATGTTCGACTGCTGCCCTGACCAGCACATTCTCCAGATCTCTCACCAACTGAAAACGGTGGCCGAGCAGCTGGCTTGTCACAATACGCCAGTCACTAGTGTTGATGAACTGCGGCATCGTGTTGAAGCTGCATGAGCAGCTGTACCTGTACACGCCATCCAAGCTCTGTTTGACTCAATGCCCAGGCGTATCAAGGCCGTTATTACGGCCAGAGGTGGTTGTTCTGGGTACTGCTTTCTCAGGATCTATGCAGCCAAATTGCGTGAAAATATAATCACATGTCAGTTCTAGTATAACATATTTGTGCAATGAATACCCGTTTATCGTCTGCATTTCTTCTTGGTGTAGCAATTTTAATGGCCAGTAGTGTACTACCACTACTACTACTGCTACTACTGCGTATTCGCAACAAATTTGGGAGACAGTATCCACATATATAATCGAAAGTACCTGCAAAATTATATCATTGCACTACACATAATTCAAGAGATATTGAGAAGCTTGGAAAACTAAGGTTTGCTTAAAGCGGAGCGCAAATTTCCCATACTATACTGATTCAGCGTTTGATAACAAGAGCACTTAGCAATTGCCAACGAACTTGACACGTAATTTCAAACCTTTTATTAACTATTTCTCGCTTAATGTCAAATATTTAATACGATAACTCATTTGTTAAAAGTCATAAGTTTTTTTTTTTTGTAAAAGAGAGGTCGAGTCAGTAAAGAATCGGGGCTTACTCATTTTCTAATAATATATTATTGAACAAACTGCTGCACTGGTACAAGTATACTGAAAGATACTGTTCTGTTCATCATATTCTGGTACAAATGTACCATGCTCGAGGGTACTGTTCTGTTCATAGAAAGTATGAACTTAAGACTAGTAGTAAAAAAAAAAAAAAAAAAAAAAAAATGGAAAAAAATGAAACTGGATTTTTCACTTGTCTCCCTGACATTTATGATTAATTAGACTGCCTACATAAAAAAATGAAGCCCTAATGCAAAAAGTAACGCGCTCTATTGGATAAAATACGAAGTAACATACGCTTAATAAAGAATCGTGTGCTTCGAATTTATGAGAATACTATGAATATCGACTGATCTTTAGAGTTTCTGCTGTAATTAATTAATATACAAAACGAGCAGTGAATATCGACTGATCTTTAGAGTTTCTGCTGTAATTAATTAATATACAAAACGAGCAGTGATGAAAGTGTTTCCATTTATCGTGTTTCGAAATAGATACATATTCGATAAATTACATACCATTCGTATTTCTACCGACCGAATGAACTGAACGTCCTCAGCTCGTGGCTTATTGACTCCGGCACGGTAGTGCAGCGTGTTCGGTCAGAGGGTTAGCTGCCCTCTGTAATAAAAAACTGAGTGAACGGATCAACGAACAACCTGAACGGGTGTTATCGGACGTCCGTCCCGAATAAATTCAACGAGCAATATAAAACGAAATGAGATAAAAGAAAAGTAGTTAGTGTTTCTGCCTCTCGATACGGGTTTCCTCGTTCGATTCCCGCCGGGGTCGGGGATTTCCTCCGCCCACGGACTGGTGTTCGTGTTTTACTAGTTTAAAGCCACGTGCCTCCCCCATTTTACTTCTAACTGAAAGCGAAATCGCGAAACTAACAACGGGACGCCCGAGAGAGGCGCTTACCGCCGTGGAATGAAAGCAGTAGTTGTAAGAGCAGTCGCGACCCCTGATTGGCCGAGGGGGGGGGGGGGGGGGCAGAGACTTACACATTGTTCAGAAAACAGCGGCGTGGCTGTAATAAAACAGAAACGGAAGCCACACGTTGTAGAAATAATTTCTGGTGTGCACTGAGGCATCCCGTCAGTTCACCGGTTGACGACGATCCACTGGCAAATGATTTCTTGTTCGATGGGTTCAGAAACTCATTTCGGAACTTTGATGTGCTTGACCATTTTTTAAGTGAATACGCATTGTATTTCCTACTGTTAGCAGCGCGTAAAAGTTGGAACGTATGGCGTTCCGTGGAAGGCTTACGTGAGGCGGTTCGCGGTACACCTCGAAATCGGGATATGCCGCGAAAGTCGGAACGTGCGGCAGCACCAACTATACTTACCCTTATGCGGGGCCAAAGCAGTGGAGGCGACTGTGCGAAGCGAAGCGCTGCGCGTCGTTGCCTAGCAGCGACTGACCCCACTGGCCCGCCTAATAGAGCAGTTAGGCCCAATCGAGGCCACTCGCCCTCCTGTTACAGTTCCTCCATCACCACCTCAGCTGTGGGCGTCACCGCTCAGCGTTCCTACACTGGCAATAGAGATGATTGCAGATTTATTTATCTAGGCAATGTAGTTTTCATCATGACTGCTGTGGGACGAATTATGGTATCGCAACGACTGTCAGTTCCTCCAAATGCGTACAGGGATGCCATGTGAAGTGCGACGTTACCACAGATCGTTAACGTAACAAATAATTCTCAAACGAGGCAAAGTGTGTTGCCGGTTGGCTTGTCTTTGCCACTATAGTATCCCAGGAGCCATTGTCAGCATTTATAAATATGACAGCGACAATAATTCAGAGCAAAAAAGTCTAGAAAACATGACTCTAAAACGCATACCTTCTTCATTTTCAATGTTGTGAAGCATTGCCTTCCATATTTTAAGAGGTGGTAGTTTGAACCAAAACAAGAAAAAAAACTGTCTATTTAACATGGGCTGTAAAGTGCATACCGTAAGAGTTGTTAGCATTGTTCATATTCGCTACAGTGAAACATCTTTTCTACTGAAGAAGTGCCCATAGCTTTTAAGGTACTGGCTTTAGAGCCTATTTTTACTAGACAATTATTTCTTGTTGCGCTCCACACTATCTGCTTCCAAAATATGGAAAGGAAAGAGCTTGCAGTAGAACATATTTGTATCACAGTATCGAAGATGAAATAGTGTTCATAGGTCTTAAAGTATGCAGTTTAGAATCCATGTTTACTAGAATTGTTTGCTTCGAAAAATCGTTCCTGTCATATGTTTGAATACTGACAGTTTCTTCTGGAACACCCTGTATTTCCTCAATAATGTGTCTTTTCCTTACGTTTTCTTAATTTTTTGATACTTTATTTATCTTCTTTCTTCCATACAAAATTTAAATGATCATGTATCGTGCAGCCTCCGACTAGGAAACACTGTTTTGCATTATAAAGGCAGAGATTTTAAATTTAAAGTATAGAAACTAAACTCGTTATCTGTAAAGTTCTTTATACTTTATGCAAAAATGACATTGACTCCATTTCTGGATTTTAAAAGTCTGAGATTTAAATCTGAAATTTCTTTGACTATTGCTGTTAACATTCAGTCTTTTGACGAAATCTCTTGAGATCCTAAGCAGTTATTTGACAAAGACAAGAGGAGAACATATTAATTCTTACAACTAAGAGGTAGACATGAGGAAAAAAGTGTTTACATTGAAAACATAATGCTGCTAATACGTGGAGAGTCTCAGTTTTTCATCCTTACCACGTAGTTTTGCTATAAAGTTCATCAGACACGAACATAAATGTTTGTCTGTACATGTCACCATACGCACTCTGAATGAAAATTTCTTTCTAATACTTTGTTCGTTTAAAATAATTTTTTTCAGAAGCAATACATAAGAGAACGAACACAGTGCACAAACATATACATGATTGCATGTTATTATGCTCATTTTAAAGTGGAAATTCAGATCTCTTTCTGCATTCGTATATATTTATTCCAAGTACACAGCCTAAGTCTTGTTAATTGTTTTGTTTCAATACATTAATCAGTATGGTGTCTTCCTCTTTTATAAATAAGTTGACAACACATTATTTTTTTAAATTGTTACGAGGAATTAACCTAAACGAATTTCGTTGGGATGGACCTCTTAGTCTTCGTCCAGGCATTCATCCGTAGATGCTTGATAGCCATCCCAAAAACCTGATGCAGATTGCCTTCTGGCATCGTTGTTAGAACTTGATACATTATTTTCAGGGACAGTTTTGGCATCAGGCAAGTAGGATGTCTTCACAACAGCAACGTGGGATGACAGGATGAGCTGTCAGTAGGAATCTGGCTATGAATTCTTGCGATGCATCTCATCCTGGTAAACATGTAACAAATTGTACAACAAATATTAGTTTAATTCTTTACAGATAATACACTGCTCCCAGTTACCTGTACGGGGACAAACGTTTTGTAGTCTTCCGTAGTTCGCATAGAAAGAAACACAACATGTGTCAAAAAGAATAAAACAACAATTGCAGTCAATATGAGTAACCTAAAGGTGTAATTTTCAATGTTAAAAAGAACACGGCAAAAGTTTAGACAAGACCTTTCTGTATTGAAATAGTTCATCTTTATTTTAGTTTTGGCCATTAATGTTATACAGGATGTAACTAAATTCCTTTCAGACTCTTTGAGTACAGGTTACGTATACGGTACCAAAAGAAGAAAACATGTCCTCTAAAAATGGGCTGCGCAATGATACATTACGAGCTATGAGCACTTCTTCATCTTCGATATTGTGAAGCATGTCTCGTCTACTGCAAGCTATTTGTTTTCCAATTTTGGGAGGAGGTTATATGGACCCAAACAAGGGGAAAATGTCCAGTAAACATGGGATCTAAAATAGATACTTTAAGAGCGATGGGCACTTGTTGAATAGAGGAGATATGTTTCAAAGCAGCGTAGATGAGCAAGTGATCATACCTCTTGTCGTATGCGTTTTAAATCCGGTTTATTGCTACGGTATGTTGATGTTGTTTATTGCACTTCTTTTCTTATTTTGATCCGTACTATCTCTTCCCAAAATAAGGAAAGCAAAGAGCATGCAGTAGAAGAGATTTATTTCACAGTATCGAAGATAAACAAATCCTCATACCTCTCAAGTTATGCACTTTAGAGCTCATGTTTGCTGGACACTTTTTCTTGTTTTGACGTAAGGGTCGTGTCTTCAAAGTCTGCAAAGTGAATTCAGCTACACCTTGTACATTAGGTGAACTGCTGCCAGAAACAGAGACAGTTCGGCATATTTCCACGTCACTTTATCTTTCGTATTTAAGAACTGCATTAGCAGCTCACCTCTCGCAGTCACTGTTCTACTTAACGCAGAAGTCACCAAACTACGTCAGTTAATCAGGCCCGATAACTCCACTTCAATTTGCTTGATAAAACGTACGTAACACGAGACATTGTGATACAGTTTAAATTTCAGTATTATTTTTGGATGCTAGGAGATCTTCACACACACCGATATTCTTTATTGTTGTACACACGGAGACCTCCTGGCATCCATGTGCATTGAATTTATTGCATTCAGTACTAAGTTATTGTATCCAGCTATTCTTGTTTATTGTAATTTTCACTTATTCCGCGCCATCCCAAGACTTTAATAATGTTTATAATTCAGTGTCTTGAAAGAAAGTGGACGTTCAGCGTCGCGTCTTCAATGAAGAATGGTAAGTAAACTGCTTGTCTGTGGACACAAAGGACCAGAAAACTACATGAGTTAGATGGATTGAAAGTGTTGCCGTTTTGAAAGAGTACAGAGTTCGGTACAACTACAAAAAAAAACCTGTATCAAAATATTCAAAGTTTTGTGGAAAGCTGCACTCCGAGAAATATGGATCCATGAAACGTAATTTAGAAACTCAAGAAAATCTCTTCACGTAAATGATTGCTGGAAATTAATCTGTCAGTCGTGCAAGTTACAAAATGGTGCACAAGATGGCAGAATGAGGAAAATCGGTTGGATATGATGTATGATGGAAGCAGGAAATGACGTATCTCCTAAGAAATCCGATTTCTTTGAAAGTGTCAACCTCTCGGCAACTTCACTTCTTTGGAGAATGAAGTTAACTGGAGAGAACAAAGTGCTGCAGATGCACAAGGAAGCTAGGAACTTCTTATGGTATTTTCTGGTGTTGTATGGATCCACAGATCTTTCAAGTTCAGCTTCTCGTGTTCATGGTGTCAGTTTAGGTTTTCAGATAACGTAAGAGCTGGCGTCCGTTTGCAGCACGCATGGATCAACAAGTGAAAAGACTGATCATGGAATTGCAAAAAACTTTGCAAGACTATAACCTTCAATGGGATCAGCTTCGAGGTGTTACAGTTGATGGGGGGAAAAAAAAAAGACATGGCTGGCCTGAGGTAGGGTCTGCAGGGGCAGATCAGAACTCAGTGAAATATTTTCAGATTCCGTGCATACTGTTTATATGCTACATCATATGCTGCTGTTCGTAAAAAGTGAAACAGTCAGAGTCAATGACGTATGGAACAGCAAATAATGTAAATGACAGTGAGGTGGAGTCCACGTAGGCCCAACAACGCCCTCTTTTGTGTGACCGGACAGGTCGGTCTTCCGCAACGCTCAGTCGATGAGAAGTAGTCACCCGAAGTGGAGTCCGTCCCGGTTGCTGTGTGGTCAGCGCGAAGGAATGTCATGCCCGGGTACAATTCCCGGCTGTGTCGGAGATTTTCTCCCCTCAGGGACTGGGTGTTGTGTTGTCCTAATCGTCATCATCTCATCCTCATCGACACGCAAGTCGCCGAAGTGACGTCAACTTAAAAGACTTGCACCAGCCGAACGGTCTACCCTACGGAAGGCCCTAGCCACACGACATTTCCATCCGAAGTGTAAACTGTAACCAAGCGCTCTGTGCTTCGCAGACATCACAGGGTGGAATATCGGCTTGAGAGTGCGTTCGAAAGGGGCAGAATGATTGATCTCGGGTGGGGATGGGATGGGGGGGGGGGGACGGGGGGGGGGGGGGGTCTGTCGTTCCGTGACACAGTGGGTCGCACACGACATGCTGTTTCAACAGTATGTGGAAAACCAAGGGAGAGAATTGGGCCGGATGCAGCGTCGACAGGGTAATGGGCGACACAATGTGGCCGCAGCGCGATATTACCCCCATCTAGTCCGCTTGATCATAACGAATAGAACATCTTCTTCCACAGTGTTGGCACGACGTTGGAGTACTGCAACGGGTGTGGACATGTCTGGTTCGATGGTCTGACGCCGTCTCCTGCGGGATGGACTTGCGACACGCATGCCATTGCGTCGACTTCCATTGTCCGGAACTTACCGACGCCTCACTCTGCAATGCGCACGTCAGCGCCGACACTGGCGTGCTGAGTGGCAAAATGCTTCAACTTGTCCTACAGTGAGAGCAGCATACGCGTTCGACGCCGCAATGGTGAACGCAATCGGGCATACTGTGTTATTGAGCAGCATAACTGACAAACGTCAAGTGTGATGGTTTGTGGCACCATTGTCTGTAACGCGCAATCTCGCCTCCTATGTCACAAAGGTTTTACAGCCCAAGCACTGCCCTCGTGCATGCCGTTCCACATGCCATATTTCAGTAGGGCAACGCCGAGCGTATGTGGGGGTGGGGATGTGCAAGAGCCGGCCGATGTGGCCGAGCGGTTCTAAGCGCTTCAGTTTGGAACCGCGTGACCGCTACGGTCGCAGGTTCGAATCCTGCCTCGGGCACGAATGTGTGTGATGTCCTTAGGTTAGTTAGGTTTAAGTAGTTCTAAGTTCTAGGGGACTGATGACCTCAGAAGTTAAGTCCCATAGTGCTCAGAGCCATTTGAACCATTTTTTGATGTGCAAGAATTCTTCTTGTTCGTTCAGGTCCTCCTGCACTCCAGTTGATACCTACAAACTGTGTGACAGAGTATTCCTCAGCAGCGTATTTAGGAGCTCTTTGTTTCCATGCAGCGGCCCTGATTGGAGCACGTGGTGGCGTTACTCCGTGCTGAATTTCCAGTCACAGGGCATCTACAGGTCTGTAATGCTAGTCAAATGTATAGTGTCATGTCCCTAATCGTATTAATAAATATCATTGCGGTCACATCTCTCGATCTTGGTGTTTCACTTTTTTCAAACAGCAGTGTACATCGGAAGTACTCTGCGAGAAAGACTTGGATGTTTTTTGTGTATTGAAACCAGTCGTTTCCGTTGTGAAGTTTATTCGGGAACACGCCCTCAATCACCGCCAGTTCCGGGCTCTTCTCTAAGAAATTGACTGTGAATTCTGTAGCTTGCCTCGTCATACAGCAATCAGGTGGCTCAGCTATGGTAAAGTCCGCTTCGTTTTTACACTCTCCGAACCGAAATAGTCATTTTTCTAATTGAAAAAGATAGAGCTGATTCAAATCTGTCAGAGCCTACCTGGCTGTCGAAGTTGTAAATTCTGGTAGACATCACATCCCACATGAATGAATTAAACTAGAAACTTCAGGTAAAGGATAACCTCGTCTGTGATATGCACAGAATCCTCAGGGAATCTGGGAGAAAGCTGTCATTGTTGGAAGCACAATGGAAGAAAAACCTTTTCTCATTTCCACTGTTTCAAAGAGTTTCGTACAGCAATCCTCGAAGATGTCAGCCTCGATTTTCTCAAAAAGAAAATATTCGCGACTTTAAGAAACACTTTTTTCCGAGAGATTTTCAGGTTTTGACAAAATTGGGAATGAAATTCTTGTGTTCCAGAATCCGATTTATTGCAGCATTCATGACGTGCCACTTGAACTACAAATGGAGCTTACCGATTTGCAAGCACATGACTTGTTGAAAGAGAAGCACAGAGAGGGAGAACTTGGTGAATTTTACCGCTGTTTACCTGAAATTGAGTTTGCGAAACGGAAGACATCGGCCACTAGAACGGCACCAGTGTTTGAACAACTTACGTCTACGACCAAACATTTTCAAAACAGGAGTATGTGAAGTCAGCTGATAGAACAAGATTTACAGATGAACATTTGAAACCAACTCTCTTGACTGGATGCAGCAATACCAAAACAGTGATTTCAATAACGTGTTTTACTGCTTATTTTAGATTCTGATATGTGCATAGTAGGTCTGATGTAACTATCTTTTTGCTAACTTCGCTTTTTTGACAACTTTTTTAGTAAGTAAATATGTTCCTTTTCCTTGTTTTATCTGCGTTAAATGTCACTCACCCGTGATTAACGTAGAACGCTCAGCTTAGTTTTTCTTTTTTTCTTCCCAGACTTACGATGCGACCCGCGCTAGTCATTTTGTCAGTTTGGTGACCTCTGGGCTAACGAGTGGTAGCGGCTCGATAGACACTGCGCCACCATTTCATGGAAACACTCAACATACGGCACGGTGGAAACTCATATACGTGCTCAGTGATGGCACAACCGACTTTGTTTTAACAACCGAGTGCCTTTTTAATTCACTCGTTTTTTACACTGAAAAAAGACCGAATGAAACTAGTCCCTACAGCGGCTTCAGCTATCTGAAAATTTATCACTCACTCCCAGGTTTCACTTCGTCCCTTCTTCGACCTTTCCAGTTATACCTAAACGATGACTAGTGTTGCCAACTTTTTCAGAGACAAATAATGTATCTTATGTCAAGGAGAGGTGAATAAACAGTGTATTTCTACGGACAAAGTTTATAAAAATTTATGAATCTATTTACCTGAATAAGAATTTTTCGTACTTCTTGCATTAAATATGGGTTTCAGATTGCTTTTAAGAAGTCAATAACTTGTGCCACATTACAAATTTATGTTTTAATAAAAAAAACAGTTACATGAAAATATCTAGTTTCAGTGATCTTTTCAAGTTTGAGACATCTATGATGGATACTTGAAGGCCCGCCTGGCTAGCCGCGTGGTTTAACGCTCTGCTTCCCGAGCGGGAAGGAGTGCCAGTCCCCGGCACGAGTCCGCCCGGCGGATTAGTGTCGACGTCTGGTGTGCCGGCCAACCTGTGGATGGTTTATAAGGCGGTTTTCTATCTACCTCGGCGGACGCGGCCTGGTTCCCCTTATTCCGCCTCAGTTACACTATGTTGGCGATTGCTGCGCAAACACTGTCTTCGCATACATGTACACCATCATTACTCTACCACGCAAACATTTGGGGTTACACTCGTCTGGTATGAGGCGTTCTCGGGTGGGGTCCACTGGGGGCCGAACCGCACCATAGCGCTGAATTCGGTGGGGAGCGGCAGTGGTGTGGGTGGACTGCTGTGGCCTGTTGGGGGCTTGTGAACCACTGAGAGCTGCGGTGGGACGAAGCCTCTCCGTCGTTTATAGGCCCTTAGTTTAATGCACAATACACATAATACATGCAGAATGAAGCTCCGATTTAAAATATGTATTAAGGCCAGTACTCGAACCCCAGCTCTCTTGCTCTCTAAACAGATTCGCTAATCACTACACCACCATGGAACAGCTGCTTTAGCACATCTGCACGGACTACCCTAGCACGCCTTAATCCAAATTCCCATTCATGCCTCAGGCCACTTAGTATTCCACCTAAAATTGAACAGCACTCTCCAACTGTTTTGGAATAGCACCTAAGTTTGGAACGAAATGAGTATCTTGCCTGAAATCCAGGAATAGGGGCTTTATTCAAATGAAACTATATGGCTCCAGAGATTTTTTCAGATCTGAATAATCTATGATGTTAATATGCAGACTGAAGCGATGAATGAAAATTTGTACCAAGGCTGTGATTCGAACTTATGTCTCCTGCTCACTAGGCAGATGCTCTAACCACTACATCATCCTGACACTGTAGCTTTGCATAACTGTACAGACTACCCAGACATGCCTCGCTCCTCAGTCCAAATTCCCATTCACGCCTCGGTCCACTTCCTTTGATAAAGCAGCTATGCCTGTGTCGCAGGCAGGATCCCCCATTTCATTCATTATTATTCCAGTAGTGTGCCATCCTCGCACAATGGGTTTTGCACAGCTGCATGGATGACCATAGAATGCCTCCCTCCTCAATCCAAATTCTTATTCACACCTCAGTGCACTTGGTTGTTGTTGTTGTTGTGGTCTTCAGTCCAGAGACTGGCTTGATGCAGCTCTCCATGCTACTCTATCCTGTGCAAGCATCTTCGTCTCCCAGTACCCATTGCAACATACATTCTTCTGAACCTGCTTAGTGTATTCATCTCTTGGTTTCCCTCTACGATTTTTACCCTCCACGCTGCCCTCCAATACTAAATTGGTGATCCCTTGATGCCGCAGAACATGTCCTACCAACCGATCCCTTCTTCTAGTCAAGTTGTGCCACGAACTCCTCCCCAATTCTATTCAATACCTCCTCATTAGCTATGTGATCAACCCATCTAATCTTCAGCATTCTTCTGCAGCACCACATTTCGAAAGCTTCTATTCTCTTCTTGTCCAAACTAGTTATCGTCCATGTTTCACTTCCATACATGGCCACACTCCATACAAAAACTTTTAGAAACGACTTCCTGACACTTAAATCTATACTCGATGTTTACAAAATTCTCTTCTTTAGAAACGCTTTTCTTGCCATTGCCAGTCTACATTTTATATCCTCTCTTCGACCATCATCAGTTATTTTGCTCCCCAAATAGCAAAACTCCTTTACTACTTTAAGTGTCTCAAGCCTAATCTAATTCCCTCAGCATCACCTGATTTAATTCGAGTACATTCCATTATCCTCGTTTTGATTGTGTTGATGTTCATCTTATATCCTCCTTTCAAGACACTTTCCATTCCGTTCAACTGCTTTTCCAGGTCCTTTGCAGTCTCTGACAGAATTAAAATGTCATCGCAAACCTCATAGTTTTTATTTCTTCTCCACGGATTTTAATTCCTAATTCGAATTTTTGTTTCCTTTACTGCTTGCTCGATATACAGATCGAAAAACATCGAGGATACGCTACAACCCTGTCTCACTCCCTTCCCAACCACTGTTTCCCTTTCATACCCCTCGACTCTTATAACTGCCATCTGGTTTCTTTACAAATTGTAAATAGGCTTTAGCTTCCTGTATTTGACCCCTGCCACCTTCAGAATTTGAAAAAGAGTATTCCAGTGAACATTGTCAAAAGATTTTTCTAACTCTACAAATCCTAGAAACGTAGGTTTCCCTTTCCTTAATCTTTCTAAGATAAGTCGTAAGGTCAGTATTCCCTCACGTATTCCAATATTTCTACGGAATCCAAACTGCATTTGGTATTCCTCCTAATTAGTGAAAGCTCTTACTCTACCCACTGATTTTGTACACATCACTGATAATCCTCTGCCAGTGAATGCTGAGACGACATGAACAGGAAGTATATAAGATAGATTTTTTTAAAATTGTATCGTGACTTAATCACTTGGTTTTTGCTCAGCTACTGGAACCTGTCAGAAGTAATTTTTTCGTGAGAAGTATTTGTCATTATTCATTGATTTTCTTTGAATTCCTTTAATTAATAGTTTCAGAATATGAACCATGCTTGCAGAATACTGCATATCACAATGAATTTATCTTGAGGATCACTGGTTATCTAGTGATACGACTTCTTCCACATCACTAAGTTTTTCGGTACCTTCGGTTCATAATCAAAGCTCACTATTAAGTAAACGCCTGTTCACAAAGTGGGCGAATAACTCAACTGAAATATACTTATTGGCAAGCAAATATCTGAACAATAATAATAGTGATGGGCAGGAATAATGGAGTCAGGAATAACCATTTAACAGTACCAAAACTATCGAAAGTTTCCGCTTAAATGAATGGCTCTTGGATCAGTCGACTTCCACGAGCGTTCTCAGGGGGATTCGAGTGTGATTTGAGACTGTTTACAGTGATGGCTGAAGACAGACTTAACTGTGAAACTGAAGTATTAGTGTGTGAATGTGAATAGTACTTTCTCATGTCCATGAAATGTTACACCTGCTCAAAAGCAGTAAAACGCAAACAGCTTTACGATGATCAGTATGATTTCCACCTACATAGCCCGCAACGTAATTTTCTGCACAGTATATATGTTTTCCACACAAATAAATGGCTATATTTAAATGATTTTTAGTTAATGGCCATCGTCACAGCTTTTCAGCACAACAGAATGCAACCAGTAAGTAAAATTAGGAGAGTCTCTTTCTTCTTCATGCAATCTAGAGGGAACTTTTATGTTCCACTTTGTACCTCCAGAGAAACATCAGCTTAGTTAATTACACCTTACTAGCATCTACCACACATTAATCTACAGCAATACAACAATCAGTTTTAAAAGATGGAAAGAAGAACTAGGCTGTTCAATAAGTAATCCAATCAATATGTATAATACTTATTTTAATTTATGTATACCTCCTGAGATGCCTTAAGATTCCCTCAGGGAAAGCTGTCCTGTAAATGTATGTGTAACTACGTTGTGTTCAGCTAATGGGAGTACTACTTACTGGTTCCATTCACAAGAATAAATGAATAGCTTAGTCAAAACACTAAGAAATGGTTTTAATTAAAAGAATAAGTACACAGTTCAATTGGCAGAAAAAATTCAGGCTTATTTCACTTGAAAAGAAAGGATGAGTAATTCAGTCAATAGACAAAACTACAATGGACTGTATCAAAGGTATTCATTTGGTTGCTTCTATAGACTGGTTACATTTAAAAGAATGTGTCCTATTCTCCCCTAAGCGGGGAAAGCTGGGTAAATACGACCCTAGCCTGTTGGTTACATATAATTTCAAATGGGACAGTTCATTTTAATTATTGCTTCTTTACTTTATTAGTTATTAGAGAAGATTTGAGATGATTACGAACCAAAAGAATGTCACTGCCTTTACACTTGTGGTTTTAAGTGACTTTTTCTATCAAAATATGATTTTCTTTGATTTATTTTCACAAATAGGTTCATCTATGTTTGTCTGACCTCATCTGTATTGCATTGTTTACCTCATACGTACTTAGGCATGGATTTACGTCACTTATTTTTTCGTAGACTGTCATACAGCAACAACCATGGTGTGTAGCTTGTTGTTGAGTTTCGCTAGTCTTTAACCACTCTTTTGAAGGATCCTAAATAGACCATACACGTAGTCTGTATGTGGTCTCGTGACATGCATGTGCACATAAACCTAGACATTTTGTAAAAAAAGGTTTCCTTCTGGATGATTTCTTGAAATTGAAACTTGTTTTCTCCCTTTATCCCTGAGAAAGTTTTTCCTACTTGTGGCTATGTACTTGGTACCATTGTCTGCTGGCGGCGCTTCAGACTTACCAACTGGAAAAAAGTAATCAGTTTCTATGTTTCTAATCAGGTACCTTACTCAAGTCAAAGCAGTTCATGTATTTTATTCCCAGAATTTTTTGCAGTTGTTCCTGTGGATAGGCTTAGTCCTGACTGGTAAGAGTATCTTATTGATACCTCCGACTTTGAGTACTGCATTTTACCCCCAGACTAGGACACTGCTAAAAGTGGATTTCTATGGAGGTTTAAAATTCTTCCGACACAACATCTGGTTCACTTATTTTGTAGCGGAGGGTCTCTTTGCCCATGGAATTGATGATGGCATATTGAGTTGTTAGTGACCTATTACTTCTAGTTTGCATTCGTAACCATAAATTATTACAGGCTTTTCCTCAAACATATCACTGTAATTGGTTAGACCAGTTTGCAGATCGACTCACCGTTGGTCATTAATATGAATTTTTCAGATGCTTCAGTAGCTGTTGTTATGTCACTGATACTGCCAGTATCTAAGCTGCGATTTGTGGGTGCAGGTTTGATCACCACCTTCTGCACTTTTAGCGACAAACAGAACCAGCAACAGCTTTCAGCTGTACCTAATAAAGTTACCTCCATATACAGTTTCCTAGTCGCGAAACAAATGCTTCTGCTGGATCATAGAGTTCTTCCCTGCTGGTAAGTCACTTATCTACTGCACATAATATTCTGCAGATGTTAACAGGTGGCGTGGGTCCTCATTTCATTCAGAAATTCGTTTGAACAGGTTGGTAAAGAGCGGTGTAATCTTGGCCCCAGAATCAATAACTGCCATTTTGTGAATTCCTTCAATTCGAATGGCGATAGCCGACCGTTTCTCATTGGGTCTAAGCCTGAGACAAATATCATAGATAGCTTGCAACTCGTAGTGCGTGCCCATGCCATCACTGTGGCGCAACTTGCAATTGTCTAAATTTGACCCCTTCAAATACCCTTCGACCAGCACACTGGTGAAAACTTGAGTGGTTAAAATTAATTTTTCTCTAGGTTATGATCAATAAGTTCATCCAAACAACGACTGTGATCGTGATCTATGTTAACATATCAAGTATGGTACCCTGTGTCCAGTTTACTTTTCCATCACCTGTTATTTTACTTTCATGAGTTTTGTCCATCGTTTTCATGCGTTGTCACGCCTGTTGGTCCAGTGAGTTTTCAAATGAGTGTCAGTAGTTCTGTTTAGTTGTGCTCCCTCAACTGTTTACCTGTGAAGCGTGAGCGATATTCTCAGCTGTACACCTATCCTCTTCATTTAAATCGAATGTGTCAGTTGTGGACAAGAATTCATCTGTGTCACGATCCAGAACTGTGACCAGTTTTTCTCTGACGCTTATCAAGAGATTTTCGATTACTATTTTCAGTTCATCAGTCAGTGTTATTTAATGCATCGTTTTATTTCAATATTGCCACAGTATGCATAGAGAGTGCCTTCTTACTCTTGTACTTAGAGGTATTAAATTCCTTTCTACATAAATAGTCTTGTCCATCTTTTGATCAGTACTTGAACAAAAATGCTTTTTCAAAGTCATTGTAAGTCGAGTATGCTTCAGTGGCCCACAATACTGTGTCTCCGTGCAAGTATCCTACTATAAATTTAAATATTGTATGTCACATCTTCTGTTACGAATGATGCCACAAAAAGGTTTTATGACCACCATAAGATGAATATCATGTTGTCCCAGAGCAAATGTCTTGGTTTCCATTGTCAGAGCATGTTATCCTCCACGAGATAAGCAGAAAAACACGATATCGCAGCCATAACATGTAGTACATGAGCCCTCCTAACAAGGTTTTGTTTGTTGGCAGCAAGTGTACTACTATTGTAAGTTCTGTTAACGTTTACACCTATGCTGGATGCATGATCTTCATCGCATATAGATATACCAGAGTCCAAATATTTTAAATTACTTTTTATTTCCGTTATATCATGGTGCAGGTATTTCATTTCTTGTTGAGATTTTCAGTGTTGGCATCATGGCCAATATGCGTTTTAATTAACGATTTTTCCACGACTCCAGAAATACAACTACGAATGCAATGGATTTTCCGGGATGAATCCACAGAACTCCCACCTGAGTAGAGCCACACCCCACTGCTAAGCCATGCCCCTTTCTTAACCCATCATCCCTTCATAAACACAGCCCCCTCGCCCTCCTCCCACCCCATCCCTCTCCTCCAATCACAGCCCCATAGTTTGCCAGTAATTAAAACAAAACTGACAATCAGTGTCTAGTATCTTATCGGCCACTAAAATGAAACAACCAATCAGTATGTAGGCCCAGTGCCGCCATCTTGTTCTGTTGGCACCATGCTGAAAAGTATCTCAGCAACCTGAACTGCTCAAAGAATGAAATATCCAATCAGTATTAAGCCACAGAGTCTCCATCTTGTTGCATTAGCATCATGAAAATGAAATGATCGTATGGCTTTATTGGCTAGGAGACCCCATTTGGGGTTGTTCGAGTACCCTTTGCAAGTCTTTTTAGTTGACGCCACTCTTGCAAATTGCACATCAGTGAAGAGGTGTTGAAATAATCAGTATAATACGAACACCCAGTCCGCAAGTGAACAGAGTCTACAGCCCAGCCAGTAATTGAACTCAGAGGCAGCAATGCTAACCACTAGTCCACGAACTGCAGACTATTAGCACCATGTTCAATAGTATCCGACCTACCTGCATTGCATAAATGAAACAGTCAATCGTTGTGTAGCCTCAGAGGCAAAATCTTGTCCATGTTCAAAAGTATCTGAATGATGTGGGTTGTGTAAATGAAACAGCCAGTCTCTAAGTATTCCAGTAACAGCACACGACTAACTGCGTTTCTGAAAGCTAACTGTGGCAGGTGGAGGCGTGATGCTTTGTCAGCAGAACCACAGCTTTGTCATCCAGTCTCGACTTGTCTGACTTCGTAGAAACCAAACACAATTTTATCAGCAGAATGAACACACACACACCACCCACGCACAGCTTCGTCAAATCTCGATTTATCTGAAGCTTTGCTGACTTTGCAGAAACCTGAAACAGCTTACACACCCACACCCACCCTCCCCCATCCCCCAACACACACACGCATGCACACACATACTCACTTACACACTTAGATCTCTCAGTCACAGGACTTTACTGATCTCTCAGTCGCAGGACTTTATTAGCCACTTGAACGAAACAGCCAGTTGCAGCCCAGTATTTTCCCAACTATTAAAACGAAATAGGTCATCACAGTCTAGTATTTTACGAATCATTAAAATGAAACAGCCTATCAGTGTGTACCCCACATTGTACTCTGTACCTCCTACTTGGCTATGTGCGAAGTTAGGTCTCGGTACCACACTTGGCGCGAGGCACTATGGACCCACCCAAGTTAAATAATTCCACATCTAAATTGTTTTATAGCTGCACAAAACATATTTGGCCAAAGTAATGTGCTACTCAGGCAAGGCAGTGAAAGTTGCCTTTTAAAACTAAATGACCTATATTACTGGTGGTATAAAAACGAACTTCCTTCATCTGACCAAGAACCATTTTAGGGACAATAATGTCCTAAATTAGAAAAATGTAACTAACTTTATTCACTAACTACTACAGGTTTCTTTATTATTTTTGATCTTGGGCCTACCTGTGGTTCCACTGGTGTACAAAAATGAACTTTCGAGGAAGGCTGAGATATTTACTGATCGAAGCTACTGTGTCAAGGCTGTTTACAGACAGCACTTCCAAAACCAACAACTAATCAACCATGCTTATTCATTGACGTCACGCTTTCCGACACTTTAGTACAACAAACTTTACCAACGATAATTTGTTTTAGAGACGTCCTTAATGAGGTGTACCACCTAAACTGCAATACAGAATTAAAACTTTGAACATCACCAAGCACGATACGATAGCTTCATAAATCTGGTCAGTTCACTTATGTAAAAGATGATGATGAACAAGGTTCCACACAGGGGGAACTATGATGTCTCATTGTCACTAAAAATTCGATCTTTGTGCCAGACTAAGACAGCGCTTAAAATTGATTGTATTTATTCCATAACGGTTCAAAACACATGTGACACTACTGTTAAGTAACTTAATTCTTCTGTCACAGTAAAAACTACATATGGCTCACTTACTGGCACTACTAATCTAAATTGCAGGCTAAGCTGCACTGGGCAATGAGCAGCATTGAACATTTGTACCACATGTGGTGCAAGAAACCAACGCACCCACCCCAGATTAAATATTTCCATTATCTAAATTGTTATATAACAGTAAAGGAACACATGGTCTGTTTATTGGCACTGCTGTTCTAATTTACAAGTTAAGCTACTGGCAGCGAACAAAGTTGGATCTTAGTGATAGACACGGTGCAAGACACAATGCACCCTCGAATTAAAGATTTTCACACATAAATGGGCCAATAACAGCAAAAAATACACGTGACACTACTGATATAATTTGCAGGTTATGGCACACTTGGCAAAAAGCAATGTTCAATCGTTGTACCACACTTCATGTCAGGCAGAAAGGACCCTCAAATTAAGTATCACAACTTTATGTTCATGTCAAAATTTTTATACACTGTTCAGCCACATTAATGTCACCACCTGTCAAAAGCCTGAATAACCATCTTTTGCAGTGTGGTTAATTGTGAGGCGTGCAGGAAGAGAGTGAATGAGTTTCTGGAAGGAACTGACAGGGATGTGGAGCCATGCCAACTCCAATGCCATGGACAGCTGCACTAGGTTTCTTGGTTGAGGATCCATGGTTCGAACAGCCCGATTGAGGTGAACCCACAGATTCTCAGCTGGGTTTAAATCTGAGGAATTAGGTGGTCAGAGAGTACAGTAAACTCTTCGAACCGTTTATGCACACCGTGAGCTGTGTGGCACGTTGCATAGCTCTGCTGGTAGGTGCCATGCTGCCTATGGAAAACAGACTCTACTTAGAAACGGACATGGTCCCCCAAGGATAGATGAATACTTGTGTTGATCCATTGTTCTTCCAAAATGACTAGATAACCGAGGGAATTCTATGAAAACATTCCCTAGACCAGATCGCTATCTCCTCCTGCCTGGACCCCTGAGATTTCAGAGGTTTCACGCTGTACACGCCAATGGCTACGCGTCTGAAGGAGCATAAAACCTGACTCACCTGAAAGACCACCTGCCGTCACTCAGTGGATGTCGAGTTGTGGTAATGGCATGTAAATTCCAGCGTTGGTGTTCGATGAAAAGCTTTCATCATGGGTGCATGAACCTGGCGCCTGCTGCGGAGGCCCATACACAGTACTGTTCGCTGAACGGTCGTTGATGACACTGCTGATAGCCCCTAGGTTCATCTGTGCTGTCTGTTGCTCAACTGTTGAACGTCTATTTTCCCATACATATCTCTGCAGCCATCATTCATTCCTGTCATCTATGGACCTCGTGCATCACAGTTTCCTCAGTGCCGGTTTTGAATAATGTCATTTGGCTAACCACGGCGGCATGTGAGAAGTTTACAAACTTAAATGTTTCGAACGTTCTTCCTCCCTTGACCCAAAAATCAATGATCGTGGCTTTTGGCCCGCGGGATTAGCATGGCGGTCTGAGGCGCTGCAGTCATGGACTGTGAGGCTGGTCCCGGCGGAGGTTCGAGTCCTCCCTCGGGCATGGGTGTGTGTATTGTCCTTAGGATAATTTAGATTAAATAGTGTGTAAGCTTAGGGACTGAAGACCTTATCAGTTAAGTTCCATAAGATTTCACACACATTTGAACATTTTTTTCGTGGCCTTTTGGACTTCACATAAAGCACTTCGTTTCCGCACTACAACAACGAATACAGTGTTTTCTATTTTCCCCGAGACACTTTATATACCTTCCACTGCCAGTGTTACCACCTCACTTGTGTGAGTGGTTATCACACGTTGATGTTGAACATAGGTGTGGCGACATTAATGTGGCTGGAACGTGTGTAACAGTAAAAATACGTGTTGCACTGCTGATCTAATTGGCAGGTTAAGCTGCACTGTGCAATGAGCAGAGTGCAATCTTGTACCACATATTTCACGAAAGAAGTCGGTGACGTCAGGGAAATGACTATGGATATTAAGAATGCGTCTATATCACTACCTGATGACATCAATGAATGGCGTTCAGCAAATGCTACAGACCGACTTTTAAAAAGACAGGAAACTTTCCAAGCTCACCGTTCTGATCGGACATTAAAAGAAATTGAGAAATTTGAGGTTAATGTGAAGATAAATAAAGCATTTTATGGGAGAACACACAGAAAATTATCAAAAGTGATTGCAAACGAAAAAGCAGTGACAAATGTTGATTCGAAGTACAATGATTATTGCTTCATGTGGTCAGTTACAGTCAGTTTGTACTCCAGCAAATGATCACGTGAGCAGTGTGTCTAGTTATCATCCATAATCACACGCATTCAACTTTGCAAACATTTCATTTCCTACCGAACTGAAATACGCTGAAATAGTGGAGAAAAACAGTTAAATGCATTTGTTAATGAGTACAACACTCAGTACTCTGATCACTAGTGGATAAGTACAGTAGGGACCTAATGACATGAAGAGAAAGAGTTTACAGAAATGCCATTATTTGTCTCGAAACATCATAAACGTGAGAAACATGTGAATTTCTTAATGCTGCCTGTTGGAAGCAGAATAATTTACGAGTTCTGTTAGATAATAATCTTTGTAGGCTAGCTCTTAGTAGCGTTTTCCTTCTCATCTTTATATTATACTGAGATGCTGACTGGACTGAATGGTTTAGTAAACATTTGTCTATGATTGCTGGGTGCACTGAAATTATTTGTTTCAATACAATCACATGATTATTTGTCTAAAAGAGGAAGAAGCGTTTCAAATAACAGGAATTTGTTACATCTGCAAGGAATGCCTCAAGAAGACTGATGTGGAACATAGATATCATTGTCATTTTAAAGGCAGATGATATATGTCATTTAAGCTGTAGATCCAATTTCATGATAGCTGTTGTGTTCCAATATCTACCGAATTACGATCCTCAATTTATAATAATGGATCTATGTGAACGATTGGAAAAATCTGGCCACAATAAAACAACAAAATAAATGCAGAACTATGTTACTGTGATGGCGCCAAACATGGAAGAGCATAAAACACTCACTAAATTTGACCCAGTTGATACTGTTGCGTCACTGAATTTCTATTTATAAATTCTATCAATTTTCTGACGTGTTGAGCAGAAAAATGTCTTCCATATTTAAGGCCAGTTTGCTGAGCGATGAAACAACAATTGGAATACCAAACAGCGTGCAAACTGTTCAGTTTGTTTGAATGCAAGACATCTTAATTTGAAAACCGATGTCTGGCTTTCAGCCAATGCTTGAAAATTTCCGCGCTCTCTGTCTTAAAACAGATGAACTGGGTCCAACCCATTATGTGACTTCACGTGGCTTAGCATAAGATGCTTCTATGAAAACTACTAATGTAGAACTGCAACTTATTACGTACATAGAACAATTACAGTTTGTTAATCATGGGATCAGAGTTGGGATTCTTCATCGTTTACATAGACATGTAGCTGCAAACAACGGGTTCATGGCTGATTATAATGAAAATAACGATGCCGTGTTATATACCTCGATGTTAACAGACTTTATAGCTGCGTTATTATGCACAATCTACCGGTCTCTGATTTTGACTGGATGTCTGTGGAAGGTTTGGGGCGTTCCAGATGATTTAGACATGGGTTACATTGTAGAAGCAGATCTTGAGTCTCCAGAAAACGTACTTGAGCTTCACTCTGATTTACCATTACGTCCTGCGGAAATTTTACCACCATCTAACATCAACAAACCAAGAGTTCCGAAGAAGCCAATTTTCAAACCGTATTATATGAAAAATTATATGATTCACTACAGACATTTAAAGTCGTGTTTCAACAAAAATCTTATTCAAAGCAAAATTCACCAGATAATGTCATTCTGGCAAGCTTCATCGATGAAATCAGATATCCGTTTTGATACTGAGAAACGTTTGAATGCAAAATCGATTATCAAAAGAACTCCTTCCAACTTCTGAATAACATTGTTTTTTGTAAAGCTATGCAGAATGTGCGAAAATGTGTGGTGTGAAACTAATAAGAAGATCCGAAGGTAGATACGAGACTGGTGCACTGATTGTAAGACCGAATTTCAGGTATAGTGTCGGATTTAATAAAACGTTGCTTGCTATTTAATTAAGTAGAATGTACAATGTTTCCGATGGCCCTATAATTGCAGGAATGGCTATTTTAGATATTTCTAAGACGCTGGTTCTAGATTTACATTATGGGCCTGTGTTCAATTTGAGCCAAAAAATATTAAAACATGTTAGACATCTGATTTACCAGTTACCTAATTGTTGTAAATGTAATTGTAGCCTATATGTTGTAGATGTAGAAAAGATGTGAGCTGAGAATGTAAGATATATGTTGCAGATGCAATGTAGCTGTGTTATGCAGCTGAAACTGTAATCTATATTTTGTGGATAAAGAAAAGATGAAAACTGTGAACGTAAGTGAAATGTTGTAATATGAAAATGAAATTGTGGTCTATGTGTTGTAATACAAAATTAACATTGTACTCTATATGTTGCAGATACAGTAAGAAACTGATACTGTAATCTATATGTTGCAGACGTATAATTAAAATGTGATTATGCCCTACTGGTTGTGTATACAATATGGAACGGATAATGTAATCTGTATGTTCTGTATGTAAACTGCTGGAAAAAAATAGTGCACCCTTTTAGAGATTTCCATTTCACTCAAGATGTATTATTGCAACGCTGTATGTTATGAGCAGGTTGATGGTGTGGCCAGGGGTAACCCACTGAGTCCTACGTTCGTTAATTTTTACATGGAAAAATTTGAACGATTAGCTCTGGAAAAAGCGAATAAGGAACCATGTCGATGGTATCGATACGTGTATGATACAATAGTGGTTTGGTCACATGGCAAAAAAGCTTTAGAGGAATTGTTTTGTTATTTAAATAGTATAAATCCTAAAATCCAATTTACCATGGAAATGGAGAAAGACAATGCAATATCCTTCTTGGATGTCTTCGTTATGAGACAGACTGATGGCACCTTGAAACATAAAGTCTTTCGGAAGGTTACACATACAGAAAGATACTTGCATAAGGATTCCAATCATCATCCATAACAGAAAAGAGGTGTAATTATAGTGGACAGAGCTAAAAGGGTTTGCATGCCGGAATAACTGAACGCCGAGTTAAAACATCTAAATCAGGCTTTTGAGAAGAATGGGTACTCTAGTAAGGAAATAGAGTTTTGCGACCGAATAACAGGAGGCCTAAGGACAACGATAGGAAACAGCGATGGAAGAACACGGTTTCTCTACCCTTCATCAAAAAGTAACGGATCAAATCGGCAAGATTTTAAGGAAACATAACGTTTGACCGATTTTCAGACCAACTAAGAAAATAGGCCAAGCACTTCGTTACGTTAAGGATAAACGTCCCCCTTTGTCTTCAAGTGGTGTATACAAGATTCCGTGTCCGTGTGGTAGGGTCTACATTGGAACTACAAAGAGAAGTGCGAATACACGGTTGAAGGAACATAAAAGTCTTTGCCCACTAGGAAAAACAGACAAGTCATCCGTGGCGAAACATGCTCTTCAGTCAGCTGACCACGCAGTGAAAATTTCGGAAACTGAAGTTTTATGTGCTATGACGAACTGTTATCCACGGATACATAGAGAAGCCATCGAAATATATAAACATGGGACTAATTTCAACAGAAAAGAAGAAGCCATGAAACTCAGCGATATATGGACAGTGGCGCTACAGAAACGATGAGAAGTTTTTATCGTTGACGTACTATGATCGATAGATATATTTTATCTTTGACAAGGTTTATCTCTGCTACTACGTGAAATCGAGACCACGCCCACTTTCCACGGCATTTAGGCCGCTCTTCGTTGTCCGACTCGTCAGTCGGCAAGACTCAGCAAAGCCAGGAGCACCTCCGAAGATGTCCAACGTAGCCTTGGACGAAACGTCAGGGGATAGAAGAGTTCCATGGACCACGGCCATACAACCCGCACGAATTCTCAGTACGTGGTATAGTCTCCACGGGTGGTAATGCAGGCGCTGACTGGCATGCGATCGATGGTTTAGATGGCGAATATTGTCCTGTGATACGTTATGCAACGCCTGATAGACCTGTTCACGTAGGCTTGGCGAGTCGCTTCTCCTCTCATCAGATCTTACACGTGCTCGATTCGAGACAAGCCCAGAGATCGTGCTGCTCAGGAAAGATGTTGCACGTCTTGCAGAGCACGTTCAGTTTCACGGGCAGTGTATAGGAGAGCATTATCCTTTTCGAACAGCACATTACCTTCCTGTTGCAAGAACGACAAGAGAACGGGTCTAACAACATTCTGCACTTACCGAGCGCTGCTTAGTGTCCACCCTAGAACGGACAATGGTGAAAGAGAGTTGTAGCTTCTAGTACCCCAGACCACAAAGCCTTGGGTGGCTCCAGTGTGTCTTGGACAGCGCTCACCTCTTCAGAACCGTAAGCGCAAACGTCCATCACTTGCGTGGAGGAAGAGTATACTTTAATCGCTGAAGACCACGACGCGACGCACCATTCGATCTTCCAAGTGATCCTCTGACACCACCAGTCGAGAAGTGTACGTCGATGCTGTGGCGTAAGTGGAAGGCGGGCCAGAGGTGTGTGTGCCCATAATTCCACTGCTAATAAACGGTTTGCAACAGTTCCTGTTGACACGTCTGGGCTCAAAAGCCCTCTTATCTGTGCTATGGTAGCTTTGCAATCTACCACTGCTGCCCTTACAATACGAACATCCTGGAAGGTGTCTATGCTGCGTGAACGTCCGGAACCTCGTCCGCGGTCATGAGAATGTTTACTTGACCACTGATACCAGCATCACTGCACAACTGACGCAGCACGTTCAGCTTCTGTGGCAGTTCTCCGAAAGGACCATCCCACCATCGGAAGGCCAGAATTCGAACCTTTCCGAACTCGCTCAGTTGGCTGTAGGAAGCATGAGTTCACCTCCACGACACGGTTGCCTGCTTGCTTACACGTCTGCATCTCATTCAGGCTTCTGGCTGTGAGAACTTCCTATTACATAGTAAACACAGATGGCGCTCTGGTAGCTATGCTACTACGCCATCTGTTGGGGTATGACACTGAAGCCATTATCAGTACATCTGCTATCCCTGAGATGGAATATGCAGTCATCTCATCGAAATAGACGTCGTCTTTCCAGCTGTACTAATTTTCTTTCAGTAATGTGTATGATTGTGTCGTCGTAAATTACTGGTTGTATATGTGTTTGGACAATGTAATGTTCCATGATATATCCAGCTACGTATCTCAGTGTTTTTCTTTTGATCCATGTCAATTATGCCTGTTTGAACTCGTAATGCTGTGTTCAACAGTGGAACACACGTGCCACGCACTCAATTACAACTACCAAAATTTACTGAAAAATCCAAATAACTACAGCTAATTAAATTGGGTTTGTCATCTTTATTGGAGCAAATTCCTGTAGCAGGAACAGAATTTTCTAATGCAATGTTCAAGTCACTTTCGCATGTTTTCGATGTAGAATTTGTATAGTTTTCTTAGAGCGTTAGGTAAACATAAATATATTCAAAATTAGATAAAACTAGTACTGGAACCTCCTTGATTTCCATGACTTTAGTTATGAGTGTTACCTGTAGATCGCGGGAAAGGAAAACAATGGAGTGCGATAACAGGACGCAGGTCTAACGGAGTAGAAGGTCGCTATGCGTGCTTTAACCCCTCAAGAAACTATTTGAGAACTTTTACCCCATTAACCTGTATTTTCTTGCGCAGTTCAAAATGGTTCAAATGGCTCTGAGCACTATGGGACTTAACTGCTGAGGTCATCAGTCCCCTAGAACCTAGAACTACCTAAACCTAACTAACCTAAGGATATCACACACATCCATGCCCGAGGCAGGATTCGAACCTGCGACCGTAGAGGTCGCGCGGTTGCAGACTGTAGCGCCTACAACCGCTCGGCCACTCCGGCCGCCTCTTGCACAGTCCCTTCAAACGTAATCAAGCGTTTTTTATTGGTGTTTATGTACCTTAGATGCTTCATTATTCACCTTAGATAACTTGAATTAATTTTTCTTTCCTACGATTTATATTTCGTTGAGTAACCGTTTGTTCAAAACATACTTACCGCTCAAACTCACTCCGAATATAATCACTTCTTCCATTGCGTCATTTCTTTTTCAAGAAATCGAAAGAGAACAGCAACTCGACGGCCGCTCTACAGTTAAGCTCTTGTTCTTTCTAAAAATGGAATCTCAATAAGGAAAGAATCCAAAGCTACTGTGTTTTCAGAGGCTGCGGCTTTTTTCGTTAGTGTCCATCTGTCTGCTTCCATTGTTTGGCCAGTTGGTATATCACTATACACACTTTTACATAGTCTGTATTGATTTACACTGACAACGAAAAAAGCCACCCATACTGTCGCAGTAAGTAAAAGCTAAATTTGCGTCGATATCGACAGATAAAAAACAGTCATGGCGATACATTTAAGCGTGTTCCGTCTTTTTGTCACAGAGCGAGCACCCAGCATTATACTAGAAATAGTGATGTGACTTCCGGAAACGATCTGAAGATGAACTTGAAAAGGTTCGAAAACCGGTTCATGGAATAATAAATAACTATTCAAAAAAGTGACTGGTTGCGGTTTTATGTATTTACATTCAACTGACAGTCACGGGTTCTAAAATATCCCTAATGGATAAACTTAACCTAGAGCGTTTATTTCAAGACTAGCATAGCGCCCGCTGTTTCACTCGCGTGGACTACATCTTCAGCTCAGATTTCTTTGCTTTTTTTTTCTTAAATCGAATTTGTATGTTACTATGCCCATTGCTCATGTGTAAATCTACACACACTAAAAGAGTTAGTGACCCTTTACATGGCTGCCAGTTTTTGTACAATTGAAGTGTTCCGACGGGTTTAATTTATATAGCGAGTTAAAAAAAGAAAGAGACAAATCGGGTCGGAGCCTCTACAGTTATTAGCGCCACCTGGCGCTGAATTGTCTCATGTCAAACTGATGCCCTGACCTACTGAAAAATTGATGAATTAAAGTTCCATTTCTTTTTCTGTGCAATTCTGACAAAGCCTTTCTTTGATTTAATTCACGAACTGTAAAATCTTCTAAGCTTTTCATTCTAATTAAGGCCATAGAAGCATGGTCTTTTCCGTAACTACTACTGACCAAAAAGTGATCTGCTTCCATAATGAAATGTGTTCATAAAAATTTTCGTCTCCTGTTTCACCCCATTAGGGGCAGAATATCCAAAAACACTGAAACACGTACTTTTTTTTTATTTCTAACAGAGAAATCAAATACCAACTTTCATAGACGTAGCTTTAAAATGCTTTAGTATTTCTTTAATAATGATTTATTTATATAAACTTTCACCCACTATTTCGTGCCCTTAGTGGATGACTTTCCAAAAAGGCTGAAACACTTATTTTTTCTTCCTGACTGAGAAACCAAACACCAATTTTCGTAGTTCTAGCTTCAAAATTTCCTTTATAACAACGTACTCGTATTTTCAAGTAATCTTTCAGTTCTTGTTTCACCCTCCTAGGGGTGGAATTTTAATAAATTGCTTCTTATACGATGCATGCAGTATAACATCGTCTCTAGATTTCAAGTTTTTGTCCTTAGAGGTTTAGTCTTGGAGATGATGATTCACTGAATCAGTCAGAACATTTCCTTTTACATACAGTGAAGATTTTCAGTGGCGAAGTGTTGCTCTTTTTTGTACATCATGATGATGAGTATTCTGTGGTCATCCCCCATTTTCCAAGAAGACAACAACGATGTTCAAAGTTCCTGGTTTAATGTACAGCTAGGTACCCTAGTGCACTCCGCCCGGTCCGCTAAATCACTCAATATTAATCCACTAGAAACTGTATACAACTGTTTGGAACGGCTGGTGAAAGATAGCAGCATCCCTGCAATTTGGTGGCTGCACGGTCTATTCACCAATACATGGGCACTGCTGAATATGGCGTATCTGAAAAAAATTGTCGGCTCTCTTCCTCGTCGAATTGAGGTGACTGTCAGAGCGAGAGGCTGTATCACATGGTATTAGATCGATGTCTACTGGTGGTGAGTAATTTATTGTCTGGTATGTTTATCCTGCTGACATAAAGTATGGTGCTGAGTGACTTGCTTGTCAATGTCGCGACAGACGTTTTGGCATGTAGATCCCACAAGGTGACTCAGTTTAGTTAAGTAAGCTTTTCTCAGAAAATTGGAAAGTAAAATTGAGGAAACCTGTGAGGGGGGAGATCAGCTAGATTCAGGAACGGATGTCTGAAGACGATAGCACAAAGAATTCTAGAAATGAACAGGGATAAAAGAGCTGCACACACCAAAAGAAGCTGTAGTAAGGATTGGTAATGAGATGACTTCTTAGACAAAGGTGTTGTTTGCTTCTAGGCTACTCGGTAGTCGTGCTGAGATACTAAAAGAAAGAATTAGAAAAAGCAAGAAGCAAACCAATCGGGGAGAAAGGATAAATACAATTTAGTAGCAGCTGGTCGAGCAGTTTTGGTTAAATCAAAGGAATAATTACAAATTTCGGAAAGAGAGACACGTATAAATTTGTGTTGTGAGCTTGCGTCTCAACTCCACTCCAGACTATCCTTTTCTCTAGCAACGTAAGTCGCACGGGTCAGCCTACTCGCTAGGCGGAGCGGATCCTTTTGCAATTCGAGCGGTAGAATTTCACAGAACTTACGGTCGGAAGTAAGTTTTTCGTCATCTGTTACTGCCAAACAACGTAGCTCGATGGAACTTGGGCCGTACATAAAAGGAACTGTTACGGTAAAGTACAGAAAGTAACCGTAAAAAGTACGCAATCAGAAGAGCATAAATTACACTTTCATTGAAAAACAATGATTACACTGAAGTCACCCCGATTTATAATGATTCCCAGCACATTACGATGGACGGTAAATGGTTCTTAATAGAATGTATGATCGCCACTCCCGTGCTATCCACAAGGATGTTAAGGAGTTCTTGTGGTAGGGCGTTCCATCCCACTACTGGATCGGATGATTGCTGCTGGATGGTCGTTGGTGAACGTGGACGTGTTGTAATCCGACTCACCAACGCATCCCATACGTGCTCGCTGGGATTTAAGTCGGAAGAATGGGCAGGTCAGTCAGTTCGCCGAATATCCTCTCGTTCCAAAAGCAGCTCCTGAGCGCTTTTCGATGCAGTAGCGCATTGTCGTCCATAAAAATGAACTTAGGGATGAATGCACCCGTAAAAATACTAAAGAGAGGAAGGAGTTCAGTGTCAAAATAACGTTAACCGATGAGTGTACCGATTCAAAGATCTGGAGATAATTACGCCCATGAAACCTTACGCTGCCCCACATCGTAACGCCTGGACCACCAGAATGGTCATGTTCGACAACGCTCGACATATTCTGGTGAGAGGTCGGAACACGAAATACACCCAGGAACACTGTCGAACGCGGTAGTTTCGATGGTCCAAGTGGTAGGATGTGGGGAGACATAGTGTTGCATCGCTTACTGATCTCCAAAACTTTTAACACGGTACGCTCACTAGTCGGTGTTGTTGTGACACTGTACTCCTTCTCTATGTTTGTCTTCTCAGAGTTGCGTTCCACCCTCACTTCATTTTTATGGATGACAATGCGCGAACGTCCTATCACGATAGCTCATTACCACACTTGTGGCCAGCATGGGAGACGTTGGAAATCATACGCTACCATCCTTTGTGATCACGCAACCTATTAAGAACCACTTCCCGCCTTTCGTAATGCCCAGAGGACCACCATGAATCACGGTGGCTTCAGCGCAGTTATTATTTTTAACAAAAGTGTCATTCCTGTTCGTACCATTGGTATTTCTCTCGGTTACCTTCTGTACTACACTACAGCAGTTCTTTCTAAGTATGGTCAATGTTTCATCGAGCTATGTTAGCTGGCAGTATGACATTATGCTTTATTACAGTCGTCCTTAGGTTTTGAACACCAGTGTATGTTGCAAGTGACCAATCACGCGGAGCAAATACCCCGCAGTTACATATCACTGCGCAAACCAGGACATCACCTCTTTAACAGTTTTGAAATGTGGTTCTGAAGCAATACACTAAAACTGGAATGCAGCGATAGAATGACAAATGGTGGTATTTCTAAGAACTAGAAAGGAAATTAGTGGAAATGATAAGAATGAAGTAAACATCTTGGTTGGGACATATACTGCGAAGAGATAGCCTGAAACAAAGAATCATCGAAGGAAAGATTGCTAGAATGAGAGAATGAGAGCATGAAGAAGAAATAACTTGGAATGCTAAATGGCATTAAAAATGGAATAACTTAGTAGGAGGTTAAGGAAAAAACACAAGACAGAAGAAATTGGAAAGTATCCGCTCGATTATCTGCCCTTAGACACATATAAAGAAGAAGAAACAACATATTGTTTTCAACATGCCGTTTATGAGTAACACACACAAACGAAGCTCAGTCCTCATAGTATGATAACACCGTCTTTAACTAGTAATTATTGTACTTCTAAGCCTTCAGTGCGCCTTACTTGTTGTTAACCTTAACGTGTGAAGCTTTGGTCGAGCATGAGCTCGAGATCATTTACGCGGTTATGTGTTACGGTGAGAGGACAATCCTTTTCTTAGGAATGACACGCAGAAACATTTACATAAGGGAATTCCGTCCTTAAAAGTGTTTACTATAGTAATGCCCATCATTTTATAATTTCTTAAGTCGCCACGCTAAATAGCAAACTGCACTCTGAAAGGGAATGTGATTAAAGTACGTTTCATACAAGCAACGGTCACAGACATCGCGTCAGCTACAGTTATAGGTACCACACAGCAAGAGAACTCCTTCCATCCCCTGTTTAATAATTGAATTCCTAGTTCAAAAATGGTTCAAATGGCTCTGAGCACTATGCGACTTAACTTCTGAGGTCATCAGTCGCCTAGAACTTAGAACTAATTAAACCTAACTAACCTAAGGACATCACACACATCCATGCCCGAGGCAGGATTCGAACCTGCCACTGTAGCGGTTGCTCGGCTCCAGACTGTAGCGCCTAGAACCGCACGGCCACTCCGGCCGGCGAATTCCTAGTTCATTAATCATTCTGGCATAAGGCGAAAATACACCAGGAGAGCTTTTTACTGTAGCGTCATTAGAGAGCGATCGGGATGAAAAAACTAATTCAAGTTAATCAACGCAGAGTATCACCAGATGTTTCTGGACAACAGATCATATTATCTCGGTAGTCATTGGTTTCACTTTAAACATCCTAGCCAAGAGTACTGTACTATCTTTGAAACTATACAAGGAGATATGTCCTCTAACTTTTTATAGAGTCCAAGGATTATGTACTGAATGAAGTTCTAATGCCTTCACTAGTCATATGGGAGTACGTTAAAAACAGGATGTAAAATACATGATGGCGGGAACACGAGCTACGCACGGCACATCCCTGATTAAGAACTTGTAATATGTTACAAAACCGATTTACTTTCCGACGCAAACGAAAACGCGCGAACTGTGGCTATTAGATGTTAAATAAACACACAGAAACACAAGAAACTGAACTATTAAAGCACACAGATGATATTATAAAATTATCTCCTGGTTAGGAAACCGTAAAAGTCACAAATCGGTTACTTCCCTGTTGTTGCTTGTGTCACGACCGGCTACCGCTCCCTGACTCCATGTTTTGGGTTGATGTAATATACCAATGTTGTGGTGGCGTCCTTCTTCCTCCGAGCACTAACTTTACTATGGATAGGTCCCAACCAGCCCACAAGGAACCTAGACACATCTAGTTCGAGTTATAGGCCTAGGGAGACCTCACACGAATCCGGGCCCTGTACAACTATGCCCGTAATTGTCCGCTGTTTCACAACAGTATCTCAGTCCCGCATTACTATATGTGACTACACAGAAATTGATGAGAGCAAACTTGAATGTGGCAAGTCTGGCGTAAAATTGTAGCTTCCTCGGATAAACTAATTATTGTTTACAAAAGTACAAAGCTTATTCTCCGTCCAGAAATAGCCCTGATCAACTTAACACTAAAATTCAATGGTAAGATCTCACTACCGTACCACAACATAAACTAGTAAAATCCAGTATACTAAATCACATGCAAGAACATTTAAAATGCAAGACGTCGTATTTTTTCATAACTTACACGGACAAGCACCATTTGAAGTCTCTAACGAGTCTTTATGACTATTCAGAACAGTCACAGAGACCGTTCTAGTCTATTCGGCGCGGAATCCATCAACAGCAAAGCGCATGGATATTGTTACAGAACAGTAATTTCACTTCACAATTTTTTATGGTGGTAAAAAAAGAAGGGAGATGGCACTATAAACTTATTGTGTACGCAGTTGAGGGACCTACCGCCACCTTAAATAGCCCAAAAAATTAGTATACTGCTGCTTACATTTGCCTCTTGTTCATTATTTCTGCCGTGTGCACGCAACAACCGTTTTAAATCCTAAGAAATACAATGCATACATGAATAACATAGTGTCAGAAAGGCTGTTTCGAACGTTTTTCTGTTCTTATATGATTATAAATTCTAATGAGATGACACATGTTGTCTCCATAATGTAACTTTTATTTTTGTTAACATATTTCGAAAAACCAAGAAAAACAGGATGTGGTTTGAAAAGGCTCCTTTCGTAATCTATTTGATTTCATTTTTACTATATTTGTATCGACAGCAAATGAAGTTGGAACCCCGAAATCAATGCTTGTTGGCTTACTGGTACTGCCTTTTGTTCGTTACATTTTAAGTTTTCAACTCGTATGCACAACATTTTCAAGAATAACTTTTGCATACAACTTACCTATATCTTCTTTGTTAGCCCAAACGTCTGCAGTGAGGGAAGAAACAAGGCATGCTGACGTATCTTGTGTACGTTAACAAAGTGAACGGCTATTGAAATGTTAAAAAAACAGAACTGTATAGATGTATACCTCCATGCTGAACTGAGTTTTTCTTTTATTAGACTGTCAGTGCATTAGTCTCACAGTAGTTTACGCATCTTCTCACTTTCAAATCTCTCCTCCGATGCGTCATTCAGTGTGTAGATAGTAATAAGAATTCACTGTGTGAAAAAACAACTACAATAAAAATAAACACCGCAATTATAGTTCATGTAATAAAAGAAAATATGGCTTGAACGGTGAAATGTGATTCCTTTAGATTTTAGATTACGATCGGATCTATAAGTACATCCGTAAGCGACACAAGCTGGCATGTTTTATGAAACAACAACGTCTCCACACAATCAAAGCACCAGATGCTATTTGGGATACGACCTGGAAGATGATGGATATCCTCAGCGGTCGAAACTGGCCACGAGCATGTCAGAATGACGTCAGGGGAAGTACCATTGCGGTCAACCATGGACATATAAAAGCGGTGAACCCAATGTTTTGGCCTATTTAAGACGACGGACGTCGGCTTCAAGTTTGTGACCCAATGACAACTCCCTTCTTTTCTTACCTCCATTCACGTTTAGAAATTAATTATCTGCGCCGGGATTCTTTCGTGGTTATTCGTCCCCGCCCGACCGTCGACTACCCGCTACTACTGACCAGGCACTCAGTCCACTGATTGTTTAGCTCCAGCATCGCTCCATAATCTACACTAATCTTTCCCTAACAGTTTACAGCTTACATTGATACAAGAACCCCCCCCCCCCCCCCCCCCTCCCAGGCTTCGTACAGTGTTTGCCCCTTCCCAGTATTCCTTATAATTTCTTATTAGAACATGCCGCTACCTAAACACATCGAAAAAACTTTTGCATCACCAAGGTTCCGACAGTTCCGAAACCTGTACAAAAAATTGGAATAGAGATCAACATTAACATCATTTCAGCCCTTTTTATTGCTCGTGAAAACCACACACAGCATGTTGTACCACCACACAGCGAGACCTTCAGAGGTGGTGGTCCAGACTGCTGTACACACCGTTACGGTACCTCTAATACCCAGTAGCACGTCCTCTTACATTGATGCATGCCTATATTCGCCGTGGCATACTATCCACAAGTTCATCAAGGCACTGTTGGTCCAGATTGTTCCACTCCTGAAGGGCGATTCGGCGTAGATCCCTCAGAGTGGTTGGTGGGTCGCGTCGTCCATAAGCAGCCCTTTTCAATTTATCCCAGGCATGTTCGATAGGGTTCATGACTGGAGAACATGCTGGCCACTATAGTCGAGCGATGTCGTTACCCTGAAGGAAGTCACTCACAAGATGTGCACGATGGGGTGGCAAATTGTCGTCCCTGAAGATGAATGCCTCGCCAATATGCTGCCGATGTGGTTGCACAATCGGTCGGAGGATGGCATTCACGTATTGTACAGTCGTTACGGCGCCTTCCATGACCACCAGCGGAGTACGTCGGCCCCACATAATGCCAACCCAAAACAGCAGGGAACCTCCACTTTGCTGCACTCGCTAGACAGTGTGTCTAAGGCGTTCAGCTTGAACACTTGCCTCCAAACACGTCTCCGACGATTGTCTGGTTGAAGGCATATGCGACATTCATCAGTGAAGAGAACGTGATGCCAATCCTGAGCGGTCCATTCGGTATGTTGTTGGGCCCATCTGTACCGTGCTGCATGGTGTCGTGGTCGCAAAGATGGACCTCACCATGGACATCGGGAGTCAAGTTGCACATCACGCAGCCTATTGCGCACAGTTTGAGTCGTACCACGACGTCCTGTGGCTGCACGAAAAGCGTTATTCAACATGGTAGCGTTGCTGTGAGGGTTCCTCCGAGCCATAAACATTAGGTAGCGGTCATCCACTGCAGTAGTAGTCTTTGAGCTGCCTGAACGAGGCATGTGATCTGAAGTTCCTGTCTCTCTGTGTCTCCTCCATGCCCGAGTAACATCGCTTAGGTTCACTCCAAGACGCTTGGACACTGCCCTTGTTGACAGCCCTTCCTGGTGCAAGGTAACAACGCGGACGCGATCAAGCAGCTGTATTGACCGTCTAGGCATGGTTGAACTACAGAAAACACGACCCGTGTACCTCCTTCCTGGTGGAACTGATCTAATGTCGGACCCCCTCCGTCTAATAGGCGCTGCTCATGCATGGTTGTTTACATCTTTGGGCAGGTTTAGTGACATCTCTGGTCAAAGGGACTGTGTCTGTGATACAATATCCACAGTCAACGTCTAATTTCAGGATTTCTGGGAACCGGGGTGATGCAAAACTTTTTTTGATGTGTGTATGTGTATTAGAATTAAAGACCGCCGATATAGCCAAACCGTCAGAATATCAGACGCCTCTCATCGCTGTCGAGGGTAATTTGAGGAGGAAGGTACAGTATCGAAACCGGATGCGTAACCTATTGTTCTTCCCCACAGCCAATATTTCGGCGGTCGGTTTGTCTACCCAGACGACGATGCACGATAACATGGCGTCTAACTTGTGCCCTTTTTCCTCCAGGATGCAAGGATCAATCAAATGCGATAACCTACTGTATCTGCTGACACGGACCAGGGTAAGCACGTCGGGGACGGCTGAAACTCACAGTGCGTCATCGCAGAAATCCTTTCATCACTTCTGGAAGGCTGCCGTTGAAGACTTGGAGGGGTTTGAGCAGCTATGTTTCGACATCCTTGTGCAGGAACCATGCCTGGGTTTTTGCATGGGTTGGGCCAATACTGTACTGAAAATTCAACTTGAAGTACAAGCTCACTCTCGTACCCTTGTCAACTTACAAATAATTTAGTTTTTGGGTAGGTTCCGCCTTGAGCAAAGAATTTTTTTAACCACTCGCACCACATGCTTGTTTATCAGCACAACGGTGCTACTTACTGTGACCTCAGAGTTTACTGTCCTTACTTTCACGGGTTTACACGTTGTCATCATTGTTAAAGTGAACTTTCTCTCGCATGATAGGAAAAATACTTTTCTACTGCCTGGACAAAGAGAATTTCAGTTTTCAAGTAACTTATTAACACATTTGAATATAGACTTCCTTATAGTCCTATCTCGTCAACAGATGCTGTGGTTTCTATTGATTTCACTACATTAGATTATTGGTCTTTTTCTTTTAAACTTTGTCATCTACCATCACAGAGAAAATGTGGAAAATCTATTTACATCTGTTGGGGCTTATATTATCTTCCTCTTCGTGAGAGATAGTGTGTGTGTGTGTGTGTGTGTGTGTGTGTGTGTGTGTGTGTGTGTGTGGGGTGTGTGTGTGTGTGTGTGTGTGTGTGTGTGTGTGTGTGTGTGTGTATGTGTATGTGTGTTTGCAGTATGTTTACACTTTCTTTTACAAATGGTTCAAATGTCTCTGAGCACTATGGGCCTTCGAGCCTGAGGTCATCAGTCCCCTAGAACTTACAACTAGTTAAACCTAACTAACCTAAGGACATCAACACATCCATGCCCGAGGCAGGATTCGAACCGGCGACAGTAGCGGTCGCGCAGTTCCAGACTGAAGCGCCTAGAACCGTTCGGCCACATCGGCCGGCTTTCTTTTACAGATTTACACGATGTCACCACTGTGAATGTGTAGTTTGCGTTTTCTTATGTCTCCCTGTTTACAAGTTACTAAACCAAGATGGCGGACTATTTCAGTGTGATGGGGCAGGAATTTTGAATCTTGTTTTGGCATTAGGCTTTGAGGAGTGAAATCTCTATATATATATATATCTCTCTCTCTCTCTCTCTCTCCATATATATATATATATATATATATATATATATATATGTGTGTGTGTGTGGTGTAAGATTGCGTGATATATATTCGTTTCACAGTCGTACAAAAATGTGCACTTCTTAACTGGCTGCCATTGTTTTCGTTATTGTTTGGTTTTATTTTGCAGTAACATTACATTGTTAGTTTCATAATGCTTATTTAATTCCCTATACCCTCTGAATCTAAATCTACACAACAAGATGTGCAGGTGCTGCAGAACGTTTTTTGAGTAGTTCGTTTGGCCCTTATTTCTTTTGTGAATAGTTAGCAATTAAAATTACACTCCACTTTTAATGTTGTCGGATCTGCTTTGATGGTCAAATCAGGATATCCTGTGGTATAGCACTAACAAACAAATAGCAGCTGATAGATATTAACGCATTGGCAGCGAAAATCGAACGCTTGATACTGCTACATTTGCAATGGAGCACAAAACGTTTTATCCACAACTACTGACTCACAGTAGCCACGTGAAAGTTGTGCTGCTCCTGAGGCGTGACCAGATAATCACGGCCCTCTCATTTGTAGGCTGTTATCTTCAATCGAGGTTGACACGCGTGACAAATTTCGTCACATGCTGTTGTTGCTCCGACGGAAAAAAGCATCTTATTCAGTCACAAGACTCCAAGATAAGAGACGTCACCCTTATCATCGAAATACTTACCGCCTGCAACACGTGCGTGTTTATCAACACGACACTGCTACTTAGTATGACTTGATACTCTGTTAATCCTCAGGAAATCGAAACCATTACACTTACTGTTTTTAGACAGACTAACGCAAGAAATTTTCAACGGCGTTTAAAAAAGTTATTAAATGGTCTTCGGCAAACGCTGTATAATATCGGCTGAACTTCAGCCTATCAGGTGGTTTATGTCGATAGTAAGACCGGTCACTCTATAATCCCTTTTTAAACTAGTTTTATTGTTCCAGAATGAAATTTTCACTCTGCAGCGGAGTGTGCGCTGATATGAAACTTTCCTGGCAGATTAAAACAGCGTGCTCGACCGAGACTCGAACTCGGGACCTTTGCCTTTCGCGGGCAAGTGCTCTGGAGCAAGTGCTCTATAGCAAAGTTTCAGTTTTATTATTCCATTAACTAGTTTTCGAGGCATAGTAGGTTCATCTTTAGATGTTACACTTTTACACGTACTTTACGTTTTGGTTGGTTGCTGGAATAGAGACGCTGGTAATATAAAGGGCATAGAGGTTTTTGGCTCACTTTTCTTTGCATATTGCGTGTTAATTTCAACAGAGCCCATTAATCCTGTTAACCATCAACTTACTCAGCCGTCCAGTGAATGTTTTGAACATTACATAACATGCTCCTCATTTAACGTTTTTGCACATTTCCATAACACCGTAACTCTAGTATCTGGGTAGCTATATTAAATCTCTTGTAGACCTTATTAAGCAAGAATGTCCAGTCAACATTTTGTAAGACGATTCTATCCCTTGCCTGAATCTTTAGAATCTGATCCATACTGCATAAGCTTGTAACAAACTATTTCTACCTTACTATCACGTCTATAAATTCCTGGTATCAGTCTCTCGCCATCTCTACCTATGTGTTGGCTGATGTTCTGAAAGTAAAAATAAATCATAAGTTTAAAAAAATAGTATCAATAGATTAAAGAAAACATTTTCCACATTGAGACCTTTAGGCTGCTTGTTTGAAGTGAAACAGAGCAAGATGTGCCCGATTACATTAAAACTAAGGCCTTTTATTTCTCTATCGTAAACTTAATCGTAGTACTGCAGTGAAATGCACTTATGCTCTAAATGCCCGCACATTTAAGGTCACAACATCATATATATCTTCATCTAACCTTACACGAAATGGTTTTGACGTAGCTACAGATTATATCTTTCGACAACCGACTTCAGCATGCTAAAGTATGTGATATAGTACAGTGTTGTACCTCAAAATTAAACACTCTTTGCGCATACGACGAGCCTCTTTACAAAAGCTGTGGTGTGTTTGCAGGTCTCAAATCAGTCACTAGATATAGAGACTTAAAAATGTCACTGACAGCCAAACTAGAGAAGTTTACACTGCTCCTTTAGGTCGTCTTCGCCTGAAGAAACGTTAATTTCTAAGTCCGTGTGTGACATGTCTCGAATTCCTTTTGTCGGCCTATACGCTGCCATTAGACACGAAGGCGTTCACAATCTAGCAAAAAGAAGGACCGAGAGCGAGATTTCTCCAGAAAAGGAGTCGACATGCAAAGCAATAGCAGCCTTAACATTTCTCCTACGTTCTGCGTAAATAAGTATTATTTCAGTTTTTTCTTCTACGGCTGCAACATTCATCGTCCACTTGCACGTCTGTTCTCCAAATGACAGGTGGGTGTGCAGGTAATAAAGGCTGTGCGAGTATATTATATTCTATTTTTCCCCAGTAACTTGAAGATGTATCCAGTTGAAATTTTCATCATATACTAAGGTATCTAGTAGGTATGATGAGGGTTAGCATCCAAGTCAATGTACAAACATTTATGTCACATATTTTGATACTCGCAAACTCAGTCATCAAAAACTATAGGGTAGTTTCCTTCGATCTACAATGATAAATTTGGCATGAATTAAGTCTTCACAATACAAAAAAATCCGAAAATCGTCAGTTTGTAATTATATCACACAAAAATATTGCTTCTTTCATTTGTCATCCGAATAAACCTCGAAATTAAAACAATCAGTAGTGGTCCATTCAGACTCACTGGATTGAAACTGTAAAAGTCAAATATCGCTCCTGGATATGTGACGATGGATAAATTGAGAAACACGTCATATGAGCAACAGTCATTCCTTGCCTGATATTCGGCTTTTGCTACTGAAGACCACTCAGGCTAAATGGAGAACTACCGATTATTACGCTAATGACCACCTGCGTCCTGCATGCCTATGTTACATTTACATTACTGGAATCAAAACACTATCGAAAATCCTGGGATTACTGGTAGCGATATCTCGCCAGTATCAATGTCGATAACACGTAAAAACGGTAGAGACTCTTGATTCCAAAACTGTTTATATACAAAAGTTTGTATGGAAACCTCAGTGCCCGAGACCTTCTCCCTCCTGGCCAATTTTTGATTTTTGCAATGGTTTTATTTTTTGTATGATCTAATCTGACTTCGAAAGGAAATATTAGCGGGAGAACCTCCGACATGTAATATTAATTCCTGAGCACTACATCGCATAGACTTGTGTTAAAAAGTGTGTCATGATCCGTCATCCATGCTTGGAGAGATGATTTCCGGAACATACCAGTAATGTGCTCCTTTTTACCTGCAAGGAGGTGGCGAGCCCTGGTCGAGTGTGTCGCTCATTTTGTTGTGTGTCGTAAGGTATGAAAATGGAAATGAGCGTTTGGCGTCATTGGCCGGGAGGCCCGTTACGGGGCAGGTCCGGCCGCCTTGGTGCAGGTCTTATTGCATTCGACGCCACATTGGGCGATCTGCGCGCCGGATGGGGATGAAATGATGATGAAGACAACACAACACCCAGTCCGTGAGCGGAGTATGAAACTCTAGAATTTATTTAATTTATGAAAAAACGAATGAACTGTTATATTTTAAACTTCATGTTTAGAAAAAACACAAATTTTATAGTTAATTACCTCAATTTTTACCACAGTTTTTAATAGATTTGGAAAATTATAGAGTTTCATACACCTTTAAGTATGGTTTCTATGCTGTGCAAAATTCATCGAAGAATCTCTGTTACTTATGAAGAAAAGTGTACCTGTAGCAACAAATGCTGCCATTAGTAAGTGAAAAAATGATGAAATTTCACACGTAAAACAATTACTTCGTTATGTTTTGGAACTTCCACTGCTGTGAGTGTGAATTCTGAATCCTTTCTGGTCATGCTGACAAAGTTTTATGAACTTATTTGTAAAAGTATAGACACTGGAAATTGAAATGTCCTGTGGTGCCTCTCCTGCTCCAAGTCGGCCCGTTTGACGTCCTACGCCCCTTAAAGAAGAAATCCACAACATTTTGTTTTGAGCTGTAAATTATTATTATTTATTTCGCATTTTCTTCGTCAACTGTTAATATACAAGACTATCACCGACTGTACAACCTTGATCAACCATATTAGATATTTTATCGGACCTTGTCATCACATCTCTACTTATTTCATTAATCTTACTTTTAATGCTAGTATTTTTCTTGTACGTTCGACATTCTATCCCAAACGCTAATTTCTTCAGTACTTTGCATGCACTCTCACGTCTCACGTCGTCCTTTGTCCTTTCCTTCCCTGACTTACTTGGGTACAGGTCGGCAAAAAATAGCGTTACAGTTGAAAATCACAACTGATTGAGAAACCACGGTTTTCGCAGTTACAACGTATAAGCATCGGGCTGTGGTATCAATCACAACTACAATGCGCACCTTGGGTTTTATGGCATTCATACTACCATGGAAGTCTCAAGCTGTTTCGACTATTCTCAAAAAGAGTATAAGTAAGAAGTAGCAACTAAAATTGTAACATGCCGTTCCATGTGGCATGTATCATCTGTTGGCCGAAGTTCGTACTTTTCTTCAAAAAAACTTTAGTTATGTCATCGTGTATCAGCTACTGTTAATATTATTTCGACTGTTCTCAAGAATAGTATACAGGCCCTCAAATGCTATCAAACCTACTGTCAAATTCACTCTTATCTATCCACACATTCGTCATACAAGCCCGTACATGATCCGGCTAGTTTCTTTATTTAAACTCACGTTTGAAGCACAAGCTGTTCGTGTATGCTGTATTTGGACATTAGTGGGAAAGGCTACAACTGCAGATGAAGCCAAGTGTGCCCACAAGATAGTTTGTGTGGGGGTGGGGCTGGACCTGGTGGTACTGTATATTTGTAATATTTTGAAAGACGAATGGCGACTAGTATGCAGCAATAAAATTTTTTTATACCCGACCATGTTGAAAATATATGTAATACTGACTTTTAAATCTTTTTTAAAGAAAAACACCTACTATATCACATTTTTTTCCTTTCCTTGAGACCTAGAGGCGGAGAGGGACGGAGCGGCGCCTCCTTGTTAATAGGTTGGGGTGCCCTTGGATCAAGTGTTTCTAGAATTGACTCTGGTACTGTGTTTAAAAACCAAGAAGAAGATGAAATCAAGATGTTGCTCTAGGGAATTATTTAAAATGAGAGAAATAATCACATGAAAATCTATTACACTACTGCCCATTAAAATTGCTACACCACGAAGATGACGCGCTACAGACGCGAAATTTAACCGACAGGAACAAGATGCTGTGATATGCAAATTATTAGCTTTTCAGGCCATTCACACGAGGTTAGCGCCGGTGGCGACACCTACAACGTGCTGACATGAAAAAAGTTTCAAACCGGCATTGCCTGGTGAAACGTTGTCGTGATGCCTCGTGTAAGGAGAAGAAATGGGTACCATCACGTTTCCGACTTTGATAAAGATCGTATTGTAGCCTATCGTCATTGCGGTTTATCGTATCGCGACATTGCTGCTCGCGTTGGTCGAGATATAATGACTGTTAGCAGAATATGGAATCGGTGAGTTCTGTAGGGTAATACGGAACGCCGTGCTGGTTCCCAACGGCCTCGTATCACTAACAGTCGAGATGACAGGCATCTTATCCGCATGACTGTAACGGATCGTGCAGTCACGTCTCGATCCCTGAGTCAACAGATGGGGACGTTTGCAAGACAACAACCATCTGCACGAACAGTTCGACGACGTTTGCAGCAGCATGGACTATCAGCTAGCAGACCATGGCTGTGGTTACCCTTGACGCTGCATCACAGACAGGAGCGCCTGCGATGGTGTACTCAACGACGAACCTGGGTGCACGAATGGCAAAACGTCATTTTTTCGGATGAATCCAGGTTCTGTTTACAGCATCATGATGGTCGCATCCATGTTTGGCGACATCGCGGTGAATGCACATTGGAAGGGTGTATTCGTCATCGCCATACTGGCGTATCACCCGGCGTGATGGTATGGGGTGCCATTGGTTACACGTCTAGGTCACCTCTTGTTCGCATTGACGGCACTTTGAACAGTGGACGTTACATTTCAGATGTGTTACGACCCGTGGCTCTACCCTTCATTCGATCCCAGCGAAACCCTACATTTCAGCAGGATAATACACGACCGTGTGTTGCATGTCCTGTACGGGCCTTTCTGGATACAGAAAATGTTCGACTACTGTCCTGGCCAGCACATTCTCCAGATCTCTCACCAATTGAAAACGTCTCGTCAATGGTGGCTGAGCAACTGGCTCGTCACAATACACCAGTCACTACTCTTCATGAACTGTGGTATCGTGTTGAAGATGCATGGGCAACTGTACCTGTACACGCCGTCCAAGCTCTGTTTGACTCAATTCCCAGGCTTATCAAGGCCGTTATTACGGCCAGAGGTGGTTGTTCTGGGTACTGATTTCTCAGGATCTATGCACTCAAACTGCGGGAAAATGTAATCACATATCAGTTCTAGTATGATATATTTGTCCAATATATACCCGTTTATCATCTGCATTTCTTCTTTGTGTAGCAATTTTAATGACCAGTAGTGTAATAGTACTGTCGGTCTCCACTTCGTCGTTGCTACTTTTCGTTCGTAAACGTTCCGGCAACTTAACTGCTTACGCTTCTACAACGCAGGCAGACCAGCAACGTCCTTGGTTGGTTAACGTATGGTGTGGCATCATGGGTAATAAAGTCATAGGTTCGCATTTTATCGACGGGATGCTGAATTAACGCAGATATTGAACGTTTTTGGAACAAGATCTACCAGTACTGTTTCCATTGACGTTCGACAAGAAATGTAGTTTCAGCCTTACGATTGCCCAGCGCAATACGCAACTGAAGCACGGGAGATATCAGACCGTTTATAAACGTTCGGTTCATCAGTGGAGGTGGCCCTATCAACTGGCCCGCAAAGTCACCGGATTTGACGTCGCCAAACTTCTTTCTGTGGGGATATTTAAAAGGAAAAGTGTTCCAGCATGTGCCAACAGACCGTGAAGACATGGTCGACTGCATCAGAAACGCCTGTGTTGACATTCCCGCAGGTATGCTTCTGTCCTGTATATGGCCATTTCAAAAGTGGATCACTAAGTGTATTGAAGTTGGCGGTACTGCGTGTGAACAGAGCAGCGTTCGCCTCGAGCCATGGCTACAGTGACGCGTCGAGTAGTCCCCTGTTCGATATGTCGGAGAAATAGAATGTTGCGAATGGGGTTTCCAATCAGAAGTTATCGAATATCATACCCTCGCAGCATGGAGTCTCACGTGCCATTCGATATTCAAGGGCCGTTGAGTAGCATTCCGTAATTGTGCTTCTGTACCCATTTATACTCCTCCGATTACAGAACCATCTATGCCGATACGAAGAAAATACTTCTGACAAAACATACGTAGATTTTGCCGTAGCGTAGCATTATGTAATAAAAAACAGGGTTTCCCACTGAAGATTTCAAAGTTGCTCCTCGCCACCCATACATGTGTTGGGTTGCCGAGGGGCGAGGGGGGGAGGGGGGGAGGGGGGGAGGGGGGGAGAGGGGGAGGGGGGGGCGAGGCGAGTGTGGCATCATTGGATGTCCCCTTCCAAGGCAAACGAATTGTAATTATAACTTTTTCTGACCGGATGTGTTGGTTTTAGAGATATTTAAATGTCTTCCATTAAAATGAACAGCCTGTATAACAAGTTTTAAAACTGCTGTCTTAGGTCTAAGACAGTCAAAGTACTGTGAGAACCCTTCATAGACATTCATGGCAGGAGCTAAGGAAGTGTTTGACTGTATCTGTGTTGAGGTAGTGGACAGATATTCTTCTTCTGAACACTTAGTAGCTGCTAAATTGTTCTACAAGAAAAGCTTCATTTCTTTTAAGAATGAACACCCGACAGACAGGTAGTATTGGCCATTGCAGCAAATCCCATGACTGACAAACAAAGGCCTGAAACTGAAATAAAACTATTCTGTTGTAGTCTGATAGTCAAGAGTAAAGTTGCGAAAAATTTATGCTGGAAATTGATATAGATGATATTCTTTCTGAAGTTACGAAACCGACAGAGAAACTTGTTGACAATTCCCATGATGCATTAGAGGCAGAACGTTGCTTTTCAACAATGAATAGGATAAAAACTTTTCTGAGAAGTGCTAAGAACTTGGGAAGTCTAAATACGCTTCTTGTTTATTCAATGGAGAAAAACTTCGTCATTTGTCATCCACAGATCAGGGAGAAAATTATTGGCCATTTTCATTTTTAAATGAATAGATAAAGCATGAACTGTAAACATCTAGGTGAAAGTAAAAAGGAAAATTTGATTTTGTTCTTTTAGAATTTTGTCAAGTTTCTGAATAAATTTGACTCTTACATGTGTTTCTTTAGTTACATAATTTTAAAACAAAGGCTAGTAATTTTCTGGAGTAGTGGCCCACTGACTTAAGCTATGAGGTGCCACTGACTGATGGGCTGATATTGTCTTATATTTCCTCTCTCAGGTTATTTGCTGATACTACATAAACGAGATATTTATGCTGTCTAACTTACGGTAAGGTCACATCAGGAAATGAAAAAATAAAGCTGGTCGTAGGCTGTGTTCCAAAAATGAACAGCATAGAGACAGAAGTGATGACATTTTCTACAGGAACTGACCATCATTTTGCAGGACAATGCTCAAGCACGTACTGTGCAAGCTCTTACTGATTTGTTTGACTGATGGGGCTGCTAAGTGCTATACCACCTACTGCACTCCACTGACTTAAGCCCTCTTGAGTTCAGCTCTATTTCTAAACTGAAGGAAACACTTCATGGCATTCGCTTCAAGACTGCTACAAATTCGTTGTGCAATAGACCACGCCCCTCAAACTGTCAACACAACTGGCACTGCTAAGAGTACCCTAGACTCCCACTCCGCTGCCAACGGGTTATACACAGTGCTGATGACTACTTTGAAGGTCAGTAAAACTTTGAAACACGTATCCGTCGTGTTGTTGTTGTTGTTGTGGTCTTCAGTCCTGAGACTGGTTTGGTGCAGCTCTCCATGCTACTCTATCCTGTGCAAGCTTCTTCATCTCCCAGTACCTACTGCAACCTACATCCTTCTGAATCTGCTTAGTGTATTCATCTCTTGGTCTCCCCCTATGATTTTTACCCTCCACGCTGCCCTCCAATACTAAATTGGTGATCCCTTGATGCCTGAGAACATGTCCTACCAACCGATCCCTTCTTCTGGTCAAGTTGTGCCACAAACTTCTCTTCTCCCCAATCCAATTCAATACTTCCTCATTAGTTATGTGATCTACCCATCTAATCTACAGCATTCTTCTGTAGCACCACATTTCAAAAGCTTCTATTCTCTTCTTGTCCAAACTATTTACCGTCCATGTTTCACTTCCATACATGGCTACACTCCATACAAATACTTTCAGAAATAACTTCCTGACACTTAAATCTATACTCGATGTTAACAAATTTCTCTTCTTCAGAAACGCTTTCCTTGCCATTGCCAGTCTACATTTTATATCCTCTCTACTTCGTCCATCATCAGTTATTTTGCTGCCCAAATAGCAAAACTCCTTTACTACTTTAAGTGTCTCATTTCCTAATCTAATACCCTCAGCATCACCCGACTTAACTCGACTACATTCCATTATCCTCGTTTTGCTTTTGTTGATGTTCATCTTATATCCTCCCTTCAAGACACCATCCATTCCGTTCAACTGCTCTTCCAAGTCCTTTGCTGTCTCTGACAGAATTACAATGTCATCGGCGAACCTCAAAGTTTTTATTTCTTCTCCATGGATTTTAATACCTACTCCAAATTTTTCTTTTGTTTCCTTTACTGCTTGCTCAATATAGAGATTGAATAACATCGGGGAGAGGCTACAACCCTGTCTTACTCCCTTCCCAACCACTGCTTCCCTTTCATGTCCCTCAACTCTTATAACTGCCATCTGGTTTCTGTACAAGTTGTAAATAGTCTTTCGCTCCCTGTATTTTACCCCTGCCACCTTTAGAATTTGAAAGAGAGTATTCCAGTCAACATTGTCAAAAGCTATCTCTAAGTCTACAAATGCTAGAAACGTAGGTTTGCCTTTCCTTAATCTTTCCCCTAAGATAAGTCGTAAGGTCAGTATTGCCTCACGTGTTCCAGTATTTCTACGGAATCCATACTGATCTTCCCCGAGGTCAGCTTCTACTAGTTTTTCCATTCGTTTGTAAAGAATTCGTGTTAGTACTTTGCAGCTGTGACTTATTAAACTGATTGTTCGGTAATTTTCACATCTGTCAACACCTGCTTTCTTTGAGATTGGAATTATTATATTCTTCTTGAAGTCTGAGGGTATTTCTCCTGTTTCATACATCTTGCTCACCAGATGGTGCAGTTTTGTCAGGACTGGCTCTCCCAAGGCCGTCAGTAGTTCCAATGGAATGTTGTCTACTCCTGGGGCCTTGTTTCGACTCAGGTCCTTCAGTGCTCTGTCAAACTCTTCACGCAGTATCGTATCTCCCATTTCATCTTTATCTACATACTCTTCCATTTCCATAATATTGTCCTCTAGTGCATCGCCCTTGTATAGACCCTCTATATACTCCTTCCACCTTTCTGCTTTCCCTTCTTTGCTTAGAACTGGGTTTCCATCTGAGCTCTTGATGTTCATACATGTGGTTCTCTTATCTCCAAAGGTCTCTTTAATTTTCCTGTAGGCAGTATCTATCTTACCCCTAGTGAGATAAGCCTCTACATCCTTACATTTGTCCTCTAGCCATCCCTGCTTAGCCATTTTGCACTTCCTGTCGATCTCATTTTTGAGACGTTTGTATTCCTTTTTGCCTGCTTCATTTACTGCATTTTTATATTGTCTCCTTTCATCAATTAAATTCAATATTTCTTCTGTTACCCAAGGATTTCTACTAACCCTCTTCTTTTTACCTACTTGATCGTCTGCTGCCTTCACTACATCATCCCTCAGAGCTACCCATTCTTCTTCTACTGTATTTCTTTCCCCCATTCCTTTCAGTTGTTCCCTTATGCTCTCCCTGAAACTCTGTACAACCTCTGGTTCTTTCAGTTTATCCAGGACCCATCTCCTTAAATTCCCACCTTTTTGCTGTTTCTTCAGTTTTAATCTACAGGTCATAACCAATAGATTGTGGTCAGAGTCCACATCTGCCCCTGGAAACGTCTTACAATTTAAAACCTGGTTCCTAAATCTCTGTCTTACCATTATATAATCTATCTGATACCTTTTAGTATCTCCAGGGTTCTTCCATGTATACAACCTTCTATCATGATTCTTAAACCAAGTGTTAGCTATGATTAAGTTGTGCTCTGTGCAAAATTCTATCAGGCGGCTTCCTCTTTCATTTCTTAGCCCCAATCCATATTCACCTACTACGTTTCCTTCTCTCCCTTTTCCTACACTCGAATTCCAGTCCATCGTGTACGAGCTATAAATAAATAGTTGCCACTATTAAAGTTCCAACCCTCGTATATTTTCTCAGTCGCAGAGGGCCAAGTGCCTATCTCAAGATCTCCACACGACATCTTCTCCTCAGAATCCCCAGATGAAGTTCTCTCTTCCGAATACTCAGACCACGAGATCCGTACCCAAAAGGACTTATCTCTCCGCCGGCCGAAGTGGCCGTGCGGTTAAAGGCGCTGCAGTCTGGAACCGCAGGACCGCTACGGTCGCAGGTTCGAATCCTGGCTCGGGCATGGATGTTTGTGACGTCCTTAGGTTAGTTAGGTTTAACTAGTTTTAAGTTCTAGGGGACTAATGACCTAAGCAGTTGAGTCCCATAGTGCTCAGAGCCATTTGAACCATTTGAACTTATCTCTCCTCTCTTCAAGTCCACACACCTCCTGTCCACATACGAAAAAGGATCTCCAAAATGCTGTCAATAATATTTATTTAACAAAATAACTAAGCCCCACTTGGAAAACGTTTTATAGGGTTAACCAATCATATACCTCCCATAAATGTAAATGTCGTGTGACTAGGGCCTCCCGTCGGGTAGACCGCTCGCCGGCTGCAAATCTTTCGATTTGACGCCACTTCAACTACTTATGCGTCGATGAGGATGAAATGATGATGAGTAGGACAACTCAATACCCAGTCGCTAAGCGGAGAAATTCTCTGACCCAGCCGGGAATCGAACCCAGGTCCTTAGGATTGACATTCTGTCGCGCTGACCACTCAGCTACCGGGGGCGGACAGAACTCCCAAGAACGCAGGTATTAACCAGGTTCTATTACACTCACATTCTTCATGTAAGTTTTTCACTTCATCCATTACGCTTGTCCCCATGTCTGAGTTCCTCAGATACTGGGGTGCTCTCTTACAACTTTTTAGACAGGGACATGGCTTTTGCCCAACGCTAAACGGCGCCAGAATGTCGGCTCATCCCCATACAAAGACGGAAAAGAACGACTGAACGAAATACATCTGTATCGCTCCTCAAGGAATACTGTGATCTGCATCTGTCACTGATTACCCTCTCCACAGCGTTCTAGGAAGACCAACCGTCAGCGAAAAACAAATTTCTTTTGACTAGATGGCACAGCTTGTAAAAAACCAAGACAGTGCACAAGCATAGGTACTTGTCACAGTACGTAATAGTGTTGTAGATGCTGTAGAGGCACTTGACTTGGAGTCAATGCCCAGTGCCCCTCTTTCTACTCTGGCTCATCGTGGCCTCGGCTAAACTACAGAAAATATTACATGCAAAACTGCCACTAAGAAAGAGGACAGCGTAGTCTTGACAGTCACTGAAGTTAGTTACAAGCGTTAAATATTTATTAATTGACAGGAATAGAACTCAGATTGTGATGAATTTAAAACAATCACGAATGAAACATGAGAGGCACCAGTCCAGTAACGGATCGTCGCATTTGAAACGGAATGCATACGAAAATGTTGTGAGTGCCACACGTGAAGAAGGAAGTCGGAAACGTGTTGTAAATTTTTACAATACTTTTCCTAAATGCGTCAACTTGGCTGAAAATATTATATGTCCACAATTTAGGTACTTCGTGAGAATCCTAAAATCGAGCAACGTGGGTTCGACGTAGCTGCACTGCTGGCTAGCCCACCTGCTGTGTACACCCCCCCCCCCCTCCACTTTGTAGGAGATGCATCCGGAGCGGGGCACACACAGAACGTTTTTGATTTTCGCAGTCCTTTTAATAGTCAAGCATTCGCATAATGAAACATTAAATCACATACCACTATCCCATTCGAGCAGGTATGGTTTCTTTGAAATTTTTCCTAAAAAGGAAAAGAACGGGTCATCATAAAATGCAGTTTAGTACTCGACGTACTTTTAACAGTGGGGTCACGAGTAACTGCTCGTTGGTCGGCTGCAGTGGCGGGACGCTCCGAAGTAACTGCCAAACACACCGACATGGCAGTCTTCAAGAAACTGGAAATGAACCGAGATGTTCTACGTTTATACTAGTATATACTGAGCAATACAAATCCACTGCCAGACCGAGCGAGGTGGCGCAGTGGTTAGCACACTGGACTCGCATTCGGGAGGACGACGGTTCAATCCCGCGTCCGGCCGTCCTGATGTAGGTTTTCCGTGATTTCCCTAGATCACTTCAGGCAAATCCCGGAATGGTTCCTCCGAAAGGGCACGGCCGATTTCCTTCCCCATCCTTCCCTAATCCGAGCTTGTGCTCCGTCTCTAATGACCTCGTTGTCGACGGGACGTTAAACACTAATCTCCTCCTCTCCTCCTCCACTGCCAGAAAAAAAAAATTAGCACACGCTTTTAGAGATTTCCAATTCGGTCAAATTTACTGTGGTAACAGTGCATATGGAGTACATAAAGTGATTACATTTACAGATCAGTAGCACACACCTGCTCAACCTGTTCATCCAGTTCGGTAAAAGATGCATGTTGACGAGTCGCAAGAGTCACCTCTTGTCCCATCACATCCCACACGCACTGGACTGGAGGCAAGTCCAGAGATTGTGCTGGCCAGGGACGTTGCTGCACGTCTTGCAAAGCACGTTGAGTTTCACAGGCAGCGAGTGGGCGAGCATTATCCTGTTGGAACAACACATCACTTTCCTGTTGCAAGACCTGCAAAAGAACGGGCCTAACACCACTCTGCACATACCAAGCGCTGGTTGGCGTCCCCTCCAGAAAAAAACAGAGGTCAACGAGAGTTGTAGCTTATCGCACCCCAGACCATAAGACCTGAGGTGCGGCCGGTGTATCTTGGACGAATGTGCTCTACGAGACAGCGCCAACCATCAGCTGCGTGCAGGCAGAATCTGTTTTCATCGCTGAAGACCACGGCGCAGCATTCCATATTCCAAGTTATCCTCCCATGGCACCAGTCGAGCCGTACATGTCGGTGGTGTGGCGTGAGTGGAAGATGAGACAGAGGTGTGCCTGCCTGTCGTCCCACTGGCAATAACCTGTGGTAGCTGTACGATCTGCCACTGCTGCTCTCTTACAATTCGACAATCCTGATAGACGTCTGTGGTATGTGGACGTCCTCTGTGTCTGCCGATGATGCTGTAGTCTACAGGAAAGCAGTATCACAAGAGAGTTTTGAGCAAATCAATGAGGATTTGCAGAAAATAAATGCGTGGTGTGATGATTGGCAGGTATCTCTCAATATTAGTAAGTGTAACCTACTGCGTACAACAAGGCTAAAATCCCCATTAATGCACGAGTACAAAATAATTGCCCAGTCTTTGGAAGCGGTAACATCCGTCAGGTATCTGGGTGTGACTATTCGAAATGATCTCAAATGGAATGATCAGGTTACACAAGTAACGGGCAAGGAGAACTCTAGATTGCGGTTTATTGGTAGAATCCTAAAGCGATGCAGTCCTTCAACAAAGGAAATAGCTTACAATACGTTAGTTCGTCCAGTCTTATTGTTCGTCTGTATGGGACCATTACCGGTTGGGTCTGATCCGAGAGTTTGAGAAAGTCCAAAGAAGAGCGGCAAGATTCGTGACTGGTACATTTAGCCATCGCGAGAGCGTTACAAATCTCATAGAATGTTTGAAGTGGGACACACTTGCAGATAGACGGTGCTCTAAGCGAAAGGGGCTGCTCACTAAATTCCGAAATCCGATCTTCGCCGAGGATGTAGAGCATATATTATTACCACCAACTTTGGTTTTAGGTTGCAGTAGGTACTGGGAGATGAAGGGGCTTGCACAGGATAGAGTAGCATGGAGAGCTGCATCAAACCAGTCTCAGGACTGAAGACGACAACAACAACAACAACTTTGAAATCGCGCACTGATCACCATTCAAAGATAATGGAAATTAGAGCTCGTACTGAGGCGTTCACACAAACGGTTTTCCCTCGCGCGATCCGAGAGTGGAACAGACGGGGGAAATATGACTGGCGCGAATTGCGCTCTCCGCCACACACCGCTTGGTGGCTAGCGGACTTTATATGTAGTTGTAGATGTAAATGTAGATGTAGAGTATTTTCACGTGACCACTGATACCAGTATTGTTGCACAAGTGACGCAGCACGTCCAACTCCTGTAGCAATTGTCCGAAAGGACTATGCCTCCACTCGAAAGGCTACGATGTAACTTCTTTCGAATCACTCAGTTGGGTGTAGGAAGCACGAGCGCGTCTTCGTGGTATGGTTCCCTGCTTTCTTCACAGGTTTGCACCACACTGAGCCTTCTGGGTGTGAGCTTTCCCTATTAAGGGGTAGATGCTGATGGCGCTCTGTACCTGTGCCACTGCACTATCTGTTGGCGGACGACGTTGAAACCATTATCAGTACATTCACTATCCCTCAGCTCCCATATGCCGTCAGCGGATCAAAATCGACGTTGCCTTTCCAGGTGTAATAATTTTTTTTTCGGCAGTGTATGTAAAATATCTATTTTGCCCGAGAGCCGATACTGACATTGTGGGGTGGGACCGTGTGCCGTATATGTATCGATCTGATTATAAATTCATAACCTACATAGACTGGCATTTACGAGCTCCTAAGAGTCTAACTACAATACGGGCGCAAAAAGTTAGCCGGCGACTACCATGGAGTGATCGTCCAAAGTCGGCAGCATTCGGGACATTCCTGTCGATTGTTCTCTGTTTCAAATTGCTACCGCCTTCGGTGATCCAAAAAGTAGTGATACTGTATTTGCCTGACGAAGTGCTGTTGCACTGTCTGTGAGTGCGCATGATCGATTAATAACAGTATTTTTACTTATATTTTAATGCATTATTCAATTTGAGACTTGACCACAAATCATAATTTTAGATAAATATATTGCGAAATACAGATCTGTCATTTAATAACGGCATCAGTCATAGTTGGTTCCCGAAAAGTACAAAAAAATATTTTCCTTTCTTATTAGAAATAGTCAGATCTAAGAATTTGATGATTTGTTGTTTTTTTGAGTTCAGTTGCGAATGTCAAATTTGGATGCATATTATTTCCAACGCAAATTATTTTTAACGCAGTTTTATACGTCGACTTTACTTCTCGAGATAAAAATTTCCAAATTCCAGTTTTGATTTCAGTTTAGTTTTAATAAACTGGTCTCTTCGCTGCAAGCATCGACTACAAAATTTCAGCGCACTGGTGCGCCACTTCTGTTAGCAACTCCATTCTCTTTCGTATTTGACAGTGCGCATCGACCACTGTCGTTAAGGCAACACACGGCGTCCATCGAATTCACCTTTGCCAACGGACAGCCATTTCAACCACGATGTCTCCTTGGAAACGGCATCCTTAGGCATTCTAAACGATGACACGAGAAGGCGCTCGTACACCACAAATCTTGTAATTTTTCGTACTACTCTGAAGTATTTTTAACAAAACAAATTATACTCTTGTCAATATCTGTGTAATTAATCGTTATTTACGTACTTTTATTACGAATATATAAGTGATGACTTAACAGCAGTTGCTATGGATACAGTGTCTACGTAATGCTATTGCCTCCAGACGACGTTCTGGGTTACAGTTTACCCTATCGCGTTGGCTTATTACTTAATGTCTTATAAAATCGGTTTTAACGTACACGGTATCCCTAGGGTATTGAAATCCCTGTTTATTAGCCGTTTATGGTTAAACTTATATACATTTTTGAAAATGGAAGTTCAAATCTTAACATACGACATATAAATCTCTTCCCATTGGCTGAGATTGAAGTCGTGCGGCTCATGCGCGCCCTCTTTCACTCTAACCCGTGGCTGATCAGCTGTTAGCATTTTTTTCTTTTTCAAATCTAGCAACAGCAGTTTTACGAAAAGGGTCAACATAGCTGTTCCAAGCATGATCGTTAGCTGGATGGGTAATGATACTTCATTGTAACATGTATGCTTTTTAATGTTTTCTGACTTTATGTAAATCATTGTTTTCAGTTTTTATTTTTACAATGCATTATCTGAGGATGATCTACTAATAAATTACTGTGCGATTCAGATTGTTTTTTACTAATTGTGCGATCACGAATGCTTACTAAAAGTTCTGGATATCATTTTGCTTCTACTCACAGTGCTGAATTAAAGAGTCTTAATTTAATTTCATATTCCTTGCGACGAATATGTGCCGCATTTGAAGATGATCTTTTATAATTCATATGCACGGATTCATGTTGCTTCCGTGACAAAATTTATACGACAGCAGCTGATAGGTACAAGTCGCGCATGCCCATTCGTTGTCCGTACTGGAAGACAAACAGTAAAACATTCCCGCTTTCCACACCCTCTAACCCCCAAGCAGCGACTTTCTTTGTACGTCTTGCCCTTGAGGTAAGCGGTCAACTTTACTTATCTCAAGACCCAATTCATCAAAGTCAGTTTAATATGAACACATTTTAAAATATTGTTGACTTTGTATTTTTGTTTGTTACTGAGCAGGAAACGACGCTCTTAAGAACCACTTAACAATAGTGGATGTTTTTGAACTTGTTTGTTAATTGATAGATACTTGTTGTTACACAAGATGTGACTGAAAACGTTCGGTGAACGATTTATGAAAATAAAGGAAACGACAGTTACAAACAAAATATCTTTAGTGGGATTCAAAGTAATCATCATTAGTAAGCCGTGGTAAAATTTGCTGTTTTGAAGAGCGCGCCGCAGCGCGTAGCGTGAAGCAGTCGCTCTCCGTTTCTGGCGGTGGCGCCGCTGTGGCAATCGCAGCTTTGGTGTCTCCCTCTGGTGTGAAAGGGGAAAGGTAGCCTGTTCACGTGCATTAAAGGGACGCTATGAGCTCGCTAGGGGGAGCCTGGTCAGTTGGTCAGTCGGAGTGAGTCTGGGTCAGTCACTCGTCACCAGTTGGTGGTCTGTCTCTCGTTCGCATTTGTCCGGCAGTTAGTGTCTGTCTGTCGTTCGGAGTGCTAGTATGTGTTAGGCCGCCAGTCTGCTCGAGTTTGCTCAGGCAATGGTCATTGGCGGTTGGATCGATCGGTTGGTCGATCGCGCACTGGGACACAAGATGACTTGTCCGTCTTGAGCGTCGGCGCATATGAGGTCGCCACGTCAGTCCAGTGGACCGCGCCGTATAGCGAGGGGTAGTGGCTTCGCGGCCGACGCGAGAGCAACAAGAGCCGAACCACGACATCGGTCTGGCCGGTGCGAGCTGCGAGGCCGTGAGACGGGAAACCGGCACGCCTTTAAGCGTCCGTTGTAGCGGCTGGCAGCGGACGGTTCGGGAGTGCGTTTTGGGGGTGCTGGGCCAGAGCCTAGCCAGACATCGCAGTTTATTAGAAGTTCAGAGATTCGTGATATGTTGTTTCATTTACTTGTTAAAATCTACTTGTTTTCTTGGTCAGTCTCTCGTCCCCAGCTTGCTCCTCTGTCTCCCGTCCGCATTTGTTAGGCAGTTAGTGTCTGTCTGTCTGTCGGTCGGTCTGCCCTACGTTAATAGCTGCCTCTGTCATGTTTGTCGGATTCGGTGTTAACGAATTAATTGCTTGAAGTGTAACGGCCGAATTCCTGAAATATGTTTTTATCTTGCCTATCGTCTTGAGAAGCGGTATATGTGTAATGTAGAGCATGTTTGTATATTTTATGTAAGACTGCATTTCATGGGTATTTATTTAAATGGTCATTTTAGTATATAAAGTTGCCACCCTTCCACCGTAAGAGTTCTTTTTTTAAAATCAAGTTGCACCTTCGGTGGCAAGTTAATTTTTTTAATGTTATTCTTTGTACCATTTCCATCCCTCCTACGGGGTGCATAGTTTATGTGCTTGTGTGAGTTGTTAAAATTTTCAGTTTAAAGTAATCTGGTATGTAGCAGATTTGCACCTGTGTAGTCTTTCAGAGGTTGTTCTGAGCGGTCGTGACTATGGCCGTGTCAAAAGGCAGCGGCAAGGTTCTCAGCCGCCGGCCGGGGTGGCCGAGCGGTTCTACGCGCTACAGTCTGGAACCGCGCGACTGATACGGTCAAAGAGCCATTTGAACAATTTTTTTTTTTTTTTTTTGTTCTCAGCCCGAAAACTCATACTGTCAATATTTGTTCTTTCTGTCCCTGAATAAAATTGTAACTTGATATTTTGAGGGTGCTAACAATTTCAATGTGTACTGTTACGAGCTGGTGAAGTCCAATGCTCATCCGACCCACTAACTCGACAAAACACTCTCCATTGTACCCACGACGAGCCTCCTGTACACCTAGTAAAATATGTAACAGTCGTTACAAACTTGAATTATGTGAACTGGCTTCTATGAGAGCTGGCTATACCGGAAACTGCGTGACAGTGCATTGCGGAGCAGTATACACATTACAGTTCCTCGAATTTTCTCAGATGTTGCCTCAGGAGGCCAGAATGTTGGAGTCGATTGATTGTCAGCGAATGGTAAGGACACCTAACGGTGCTCTGTGCAGTGGCCAGCCTAGAGTGCGCGCCAGATACAGTCACAGAAAATCAGGAAACAGAGATAGTTACGTTGACATATTATCAGTTACAAGTTAGAAGAGAGGAACAGAAGCTTAAGATCGAGACAGGGTTCCCTGACAAACAGAACCCAGACAAATTTGAATAGTACTCGCCCCCTGATTGTTCTAAATAAACTTAATCCATAAGTATTATAAAAGTTGATGTATGTATTTATGAATGTCTGTTTCACATCGCCTCCTAAACCTCTGGATAGATTTCAGCCAAATTTGGTACGCCTATTACTATCTGGAAAGAAACACTGCACGGAAAGAACCAGCAAAGTACTAACGTTGTGGTGCGATAAAGTGTAGAGACAATGAGGAAGAGATGGACATGCAGAGAGGGGGAAGAAGGGGATGGAAAATACAGAAAGTTGGGGATGGGAAAATGGAGAGATGCTGGGAAGAGGAGGACATGGACAGAGTGGGGACAGGAGGCGACAAAGCGAGAGGGGGGAGGAGATGGACTGAAAGTGCAACAGGGGGAGATGGACTGAGAGAGGGGGAAGAGGAGATGGAGAGAGAGAGGGGGGATGAAAGAAATGGACTAGTAGAACTAGAGTAAACACATACCTGGGAAATGCTGGGCACTCGTCAAGTTATATATCTATATATATAACTTGATGAGTACCCAGCATTGCCCAGGTATGTATTTACTCCAGTTCTACTAGTCCATGTCGGTTGGGTCCTAGACGACTGGAAAACCTTGGCCTGGTCAGATGAGTCCAGATTTTAGTTGGTAAGAGCAGATGGTAGTGTTGGAGTGCAGCGCAGACCCTACGAAGCCATGAACCCCTATGTCTGAGAGGAGAAAATGTCCGACCCAGCCGGGAATCGAACCCAGGCCCTTTTCCCTTAGCTGACCACGCAGCTACCGAGGAGGACTATAATTTACATTAAATACTTAACTTCGGTGTTAGAGAGATAAGTTCGCTCACAGAAGCACACATGTGATCAGTTTTCTCTTCCTTGTGCGCAGAAGGCATAGCCAAGACGGATTTAGAAAATGTGGTTTTTTCCAAAACAACTTGCTCTTTGTTCTCACGAAGTGATGAGTGATATCGACAGGGGACGTAAAACTGATTCCATGTTCTTAGATTTTCCAGTAGGCTTTTGAGACTGTTCCTCACAAGCGATTTCTAACTAAATTGCTGTACTATGCAGTATCGGCTCAGCTGTCCTGCTGTGTGAGCGCCCCTCTTAGAGTGTTTGCAAATGATGCTTTCACGTATTGTGGTGTAAAGTCATCAGATGATCAAAACGAATTTCAAAATTATTTAGACAAGATATCTGTATGACGCAGAAAGTGGTAGTAGATTGTAAATCACAAAAAATGTGAAGTAATACACATGAGCACTAAAAGGAACCGGCTAAATGTCAGTTACATGATAATTCACAAAAATTTAAAGGCTGTAAGCTTAATACTTGGGGACCAAAATTACGAATAAATTAAATTGGAACGATGACATAGATAATGTTGTGGGGAAAGCAAACCAAAGACTGCGATTTATCGGCAGAACACTTTGAAAATATTACAGGTCTACGAAAGAGGCTGCTTGCACTACGCTTGTCCTCCCTCTTCACGAGCACTGCTGTGTGGTTTGGAATCCATATCAGACAGATACTAGATGGCATCAAAAAACTGGCTCTGAGCACTATGGGACTTAACATCTTAGGTCATCAGTCCCCTAGAACTTAGAACTACTTAAACCTAACTAACCTAAGGACATCACACACATCCATGCCCGAGGCTGCGACCGTAGCAGTCCCGCGGTTCCGGACTGAAGCGTCTAGAACCGTACGGCCACCGCGGCCGGCCTAGATGGCATCAGATAGATTATATAATGCTAAGACAGAGATTTAGGAACCAGGTTTTAAATTGTAAGACATTTCCAGGGGCAGATGTGGACTCTGACCACAATCTATTGGTCATGAACTGTAGATTAAAACTGAAGAAACTGCAAAAAGATGGGAATTTAAGGAGATGGTACCTGGATAAACTGTCTAAACCAGAGGTTGTAGACAGTTTGAGGGAGAGCATAAGGGAACAACTGACAGGAATGGGGGAAAGAAATACAGTAGAAGAAGAATGAGTAGCTCTGAGGGATGAAGTAGTGAAGGCAGCAGAGGATCAGGTAGGTAAAAAGACGAGGGCTAGTAGAAATCCTTGGGTAACAGAAGAAATATTGAATTTTATTGATGAAAGGAGACAATATAAAAATGCAGTAAATGAAGCAGGCAAAAAGGAATACAAACGTCTCAAAAATGAGATCGACAGGAAGTGCAAAATGGCTAAGCAGGGATGGCTAGAGGACAAATGTAAGGATGTAGAGGCCTATCTCACTAGGGTAAGGTAGATGCTGCCTACAGAAAAATTAAAGAGACCTTTGGAGAAAAGAGAACCACTTGTATGAATATCAAGAGCTCAGATGGAAACACAGTTCTAAACAAAGAAGGGAAAGCAGAAAGGTGGAAAGAGTATGTAGAGGGTCTATACAAAGGGCGATGTACTTGATGACAATATTATGGAAATGGAAGAGGATGTAGATGAAGATGAAATGGGAGATACGATACTGCGTGAAGAATTTGACAGAGCACTGAAAGACCTGAGTTGAAACAAGGCCCCGGGAGTAGACAACATTCCATTAGAACTACTGACGGACTTGGGAGAGCCAGTCCTGACAAAACTCTACCATCTGGTGAGCAAGATGTATGAGACAGGCGAAATACCCTCCGACTTCAAGAAGAATATAATAATTCCAATCCCAAAGAAAGCAGGTGTTGACAGATGTGAAAAATTACCGAACTATCGGTTTAATAAGTCACAGCTGTAAAATACTAACGCGAATTCTGTACAGAGGAATGGAAAAACTGGTAGAAGCCGACCTTGGGGAAGATCAGTTTGGATTCCGTAGAAATATTGGAACACGTGAGGCAATACTGACCTTACGACTTATATTAGAAGAAAGGTTAAGGAAAGGCAAACCTACGTTTCTAGCATTAGTAGCCTTAGAGAAAGCTTTTGACAATGTTGATGGAATACTCTCTTTCAAATTCTAAAGGTGGCAGGGTTAAAATACAGGTAGCGAAAGGCTATTTACAATTTGTACAGAAACCAGATGGCAGTTATAAGAGTCGAGGGGCATGAAAGGGATGCAGTGGTTGGGTAGGGAGTGAGACAGGGTTGTAGCCTTTCCCCGATGTTATTCAATATGTATATGGAGCAAGCAGTAAAGGAAACAAAAGAAAAATTCGGAGTACGTATTAAAATCCATGGAGAAGAAATAAAAACTTTGAGGTTCGCCGATGACATTGTAATTCTGTCAGAGACAGCAAAGGACTTGGAAGAACAGTTGAACGGAATGGACAGTGTTTTGAAATGAGGATATAAGATGAACATCAACAAAAGCAAAACGAGGATAATGGAATGTAGTCGAATTAAGTCGGTTGATGCTGCGGGAATTGGATTAGGAATGAGACACTTAAAGTAGTAAAGGAGTTTTGCTATTTGGGGAGCAAAATAACGGATGATGGTCGAAGTAGAGAGGATATAAAATGTAGACTGGCAACGGCAAGGAAAGCGTTTCTGAAGAACAGAATTTTGTTAACACCGAGTATATATTTAAGTGTCAGGAAGTCGTTTCTGAAAGTATTTGTATGAAGTGTAGCCGTGTATGGAAGTGAAACATGGACGATAAATAGTTTGGGAGAGAAGAGAATAGAAGCTTTCGAAATGTGGTGCTACAGAATATTGCTGAAGATAATAATAATAATGGCGTGTGACGAGGGCCTCCCACCGGGTAGACCGCTCGCCTGGTGCAAGTCTTTCGATTTGACGTCACTTCGGCGACTTGCGCGTCGATGGGGATGAAATGATGATGATTAGGAGAACACAACACCCAGCCGGGAATCGAACCCGGGCCCTTAGGATTGACTGTCTGTCGCGCTGACCACTCAGCTACCGGGGGCGGACTATTCTGAAGATTAGATGGGTAGATCATATAACTAATAGAATTTGGGAGAAGAGGAGTTTGTGGCACAACTTGGGAAGAAGAAGGGACCGGTTGGTAGGACATGTTCTGAGGCATCAAAGGCTCACAAATTTAGCATTGGAGGGCAGCGTGGAGGGTAAAAATCGTCGAGGGAGACCAAGAGATGAAAACACTAAGCAGATTCAGAAGGTTGTAGGTTGCAGTAAGTACTGGGAGATGAAGAAGCTTGCACAGGATAGAGTAGCATGGAGAGCTGCATCAAACCAGTCTCAGGACTGAAGACCACAACCACAACAACAGCACACAGGACTGATGGAGGACATCGAAAAAGTTCAGAGGAGGGCAGCTCGTTTTGTGTTATAGCAAAATAAGGGAGGGAGTGCCACTGATATGATACACGAATTGGAGTGGCAGTAATTAAAACAAAGGCGTTTTTCTCTGCGGCTGGAACTTCTCATGGATTTTCAATCACCAACTTTTTCCTCAGAGTGTGAAAATGTTTTGTTTGCGCCCACCTACGTAGGGAGCAATAATAATTGTATTAAAATAAAAGAAATCGAAGCTCGCCCTGAAATATTACGGTAGAGAAGTACTCGTAGCTTAAAGGTGGGTCGATGAACCCTCTGCCTGGCACTAAATTGTGAATTGCAGGGTAATCATGCGGCTGTAGATTATGATGTAGACGAATAAATATAAGAAATTTCCTGTACCGCTACTTCAAACTGTCATCTGGATTTATATTTTATTGCAGATGTAGATCTCATCGACAGTTTTGTCACTAGACTGCAGTAACTGTCCCTCAAAAGTCTATGCATTCAGCTAGCACATTTACGACGACTTTAGAATCTGAAAATATAAACTTGTTTCTTTTACTTCGCATGGCAACGACAAACTAAGTTCAAAACATAAGAATTTTTTCAACTTTATAATGTTTTGACGTTGTATTTTGTTTCTGTTGTAATTCATCTACACCTCCGTTTCCTATGCAGACATCTACTGCAGATCCGTTGCCTGGACAATTTCATTTACATTGTTCAGAATTTCATTTAATTTCCTATTTTTGTTATTTATTTTTCAATACTTTAAAGATGCAAAGTCTGTTTCAGAGCGTATAGAAATATGCAATATTGCTACTTTCAGGCAACCAAGTCTTCCAAATCGAAGTGCAGCTTTACTTTTGAGAGAGTTACTATTTCTACGAAAACGAGTTAATTTTCCCGTCCGGATCGCTTTTCATGTGCTCAGTGAAGTATTGTTTCGAGCCTGGCGCCTTCACTCCCGATATCCTGCAGTTTTCCTCGTCCTCTTCGAGATAATTTGATTACGTTACCGTATGTTACAAGGTCGCAAGTTGCCGCCGGCTGAAGATATGATCTGCGATCGGTTCTCTCTATAGAATTAACGCAGAAAAAGCTGTTTACGTATATCGAGCGGCTCTGTGGTGTAACCCTGCTGACCGCGAGGTCGACTCACGTGACAACGCATGTCACATGATTTCCATCGTGCTTACCAGCGGCGACGGCACAGACCACACACACAGACGGCCTTATCACGTAGCGTCACTGACTCCTAACGTAACCCTCGCGGCTCACATGCTTCGGAATCACATGCCTCTGATAACAAACCTGGCTTGTCATTCTTCACACCTAGCGCTCATCCTGACGTACGACACTGCAACAAGCGCAAAATAAGAATATACACGCGTTATTCAACTGACCGCTTTCCAGGAAGAATTTCATACTGTGCCTATTCAGAAAAGCATCTGAATTTCGTCTACGAGCCGCATCAGACAGAATAAGGAGCTAATTTGTTGGTCTACTGGTGAGAGAATATCATGAACGGTCCAACGAATGTATGCAGCACGACACGAGTTTAGGACCGTCTAAATGGAGAAAGAAGTTGGACGGTTGGGCAGTGTGGTCTGCAGAAATTACAAATGATGCGCGTTTCCCGTGAGCCGTCGTGGATCCTCGAAAGCCTAAGCTAAAATTTACGTCCAATAGATACTAGGGGGCGTAGAATATACTGTAAATGTTAAAAAAAACAATTACTGAGTCGCATCTGATACTTTCCACACAAAACCGTACTAAATTTTTTGTGCGGTAGAATAGAAAAAAACTGGTAGAAGCCGACCTCGGGAACGATCAGCTTGGATATCGGAGAAATGTAGGAACAAAGGAGGTAATACCGACCCTACGACATTTCTTAGGGGAGAGATTAAGGCAACCCATAATTATGTTTGTAGCACTTGTAGACTTAGAGAAAGATTTTGACAATGTTGACTGGAATTCTCTCTTTAAAATTACGAAGATAGTGGGAGAAAACACGAGAGCGAAAGTCTATTTACAACTTATATAGAAAAAAGGCGGAAGTAATAAGAGTCGAGGGTCATGAAAGGGAAGCAGTGGTTGAGAAGGCAGGGAGACAGAGCTGTGGCCTATCCCCGATGTTATTCAGTCTGTATATTTAGCAAGGAGTAAAGAAAACCAAAGAAAAATTTGGAGCGGGAATTAAAGGTCAGGGAGAAGAAATAAAAACTTTGAGGTTTGCCGATGACACTGTAATTCTGTCATAGACAGCAAAAGACCTGGTAGAGCTGTTGAACGGAATGAACATTGTCTTGAAAGGAGAATATAAGATGAACATCGACAAAAGGAAAACAAGATAATGGATTTTAGTGTAATAAAATCAAGTGATGCTGAGAGAATTAGAATAGGAAACGAGACACTTAAAGTAGTAGATATTTTTGCTATTTGGACAGCAAAATAACTGATGAAGGCCGAAGTAAGCGGATATAAAATGTAGGCTGGCAGTGGTAAGAAAAGCGTTTATGAAGACGAGAAATTTGCTAACATCGAGTATCGACTTAAATATTAGGAAGTGTTTTGTGAAGATATTTGTCTGCAGTGTAGACATGTGTGGAAGTGAAACATGGACGATAGACACTTTAGACAAGAAGAGAAGAGAAGCTTGTAAAATGTCGTAACGGCACCGTGCTGAAGATTAGGTAAGCTGGTCAGTAACTAACGAGGTGGTACTGACTAGAACTGTTGCGACAAGAAATTTGTGGCACAACTTGACTAAAAGAAGGGATCGGTTAATAGGACGCGTTTTGAGACATCATGGGATCATCAGTTTAGTACTGGAGGGAAGTGTGGGGCGCAAAAATTGAGGGAGACCAAGAGATGAATACAGTAAGCAGATTCAGAAGGATGTAAGTCGCAGTAGTTATTAGGGGGCCGAACCGCACAATAACCCTGGGTTCGGTGTGGGGCGGCGGAGGGGTGAAGTAGACTGCGGTAGTCGTCGTGGGGTTGCGGACCACTGCGGCTGCGGCGGGGACGGTGCCTCTCCGTCGTTTCTAGGGCCCCGGTTAACATAACATATCATAACATAACCAAGTGGAGAAATCGGAACATTCTTCTGTTTGAGTTGAATAGAGGGTTGACAGCAGCGGAGGCAGCCAGAAACATTTGCGCCAAATGTGGGGAGATAATGGCATTGGACAGAGCACGGCAAGGAAATTATTTTCTCTTTTACGGAGGATCGTTTTGACATTGGTGCCTCTTCATGTTCAGGAAGACTTTCGGGGTTTGATGAACTTCGTACAAACGCGTTACTCTCTTATGTGCATCTGTTGTGTTTATTAAACTTACGGAAAGCTGGTACGAACTATACACCAATCCAATTATTCCCTCACTTTTCCAAAATTGCGTTTTCCGAACCAATTGTGCTTCGTGTGCTACCAGTCCCCGTGCAATCAGCTACAGATGCCGCAGGTCAGTAGTGAACAGACAGCAGTTGTACAGGGCGAGCACAAAGTCTTTCTTTGATTACAAAAAATGTATGTCTAAGAAATTATGCTAGATGCAGTACTGTATTTTACGGACTATAAGACGCACTTATTTCTGCGAAAAATTGTCTCCAAAATTCAGGTGGGTCTTATACTCGAAATTAATACAAAAATGTTCAGCGTTTGATCTAAAATTCCCGCCAGTCTTAAGAATGGCCATATATTCGATGCCGCGGGAAACCTATGTCTACCTGGCGACACTGAATTCTACTGGCAGCAGCAGTACACCGATGCGACCAACCTGAGTTACGGAGATTCACAAGCTTGCTAACGCTGTCTTCCTCCAGCCGCGCCGTCACCAACCCACAATACTGAGTACCCTATGATGCGTCGTTGCAGTCTACGGTGTCACTGAACGTGAATTAAAAGTGGTTTGTGTCATCGGTATTTTTGCCAGTAGGTAGTTCCGTAGCTATTCGTACGAGGCGGGCTATAAATTGAGAGTAATAGTATATGCCGAAGAACGGAAAGAGAGCAGCTGAGGGGCATTTCGACCCTCCACCAACAAAAAAAAAATCATTCGCGATTGGCGGGCTAGTAAAGAAGAACTGAAAAAAAACAAACAAGGAAGACTAAATGTGTAAAGAGAGGACTGAATGCATAATGGGCAAAAACAGATGATGACATAGCGAAATGGATTTAAGAACACTGTCAAAATGGCGCTGGAATTAATACAAAAATTATTCAAATACACGCTGGTATGCTAGCGCTACAGTGGAACTTAACAGACATTAAGAGTGGAGTTGGTTAGTGATGCGGGTATGTGAAGTGTCATTCACTTGGCATGCGAACCAAAATGAAAATATCTCAGAAAATTCCACAAGATTATAAAGAGAAAATATTGTCTTTCCAGTGCATTATTATTCAACATCGAAAGCAAAGCAGTCTGGAACTAAGCCATATAGCGAATATGGAAGAAACTCCTCTCACATTTGATTTGCCGAGTAACAGAACTGTTGCTATGAAAGGTCCTAAAACTTTATCTATAAGAACGAGTGTACATTAAAAAATTCACTGTTGTCCTTTCATGTTGTGCTGATTGTACAAAACTTAATCCAATGATCACTTACAAGCGCAAAACAATGCCAAAACCTTCTGAACTACTGTCAGGTATTGCTGGCAGAGGGTTGAGTGGACGAAGCTGGTGTGGAATTATGTATTAAAAGAGTGTGGGAGAGAAGGAAAGGTGCTTTATTGAAGAAGGTTTCTCTTCTTGTGTTAGCCATTTGAAAAATTCTCTGAAATAGAATTTCAGACAGGGAAGTAACAGAGCATGATGTTCCGGCAGGACTTACTTCGCAATTGCCACCTCTTAATGTCTCGATAAATAAACCATTTAAAGTGTATATGAGAGAGGATGGAACAAATGGATGATGAATGAAACCCGATATGGATTTACGCCCAAGGGAGCTTTAAAACGACCTACAATGAAACAAACTTATCGGTGGACAAAACAGTCGTGGTTTAGAGTGAGAGAAGACATTATGGTTAAGTCTCTAAAGAAGTGCGCCATTAGTAACGGTACATAAGTAACGGCACTGAAGACATCTCGTTTATGACGAGAACGACTATGACGATGAAGAGGAAGAGGAAGTCGAAGACGAAGAAGAAGAAAAAGTTCAGATGACGATTTTCAAGGATTTTAAAGGTAAGTCCCGTTTTATAAACTAAGACCTTTTTTAGTCTGGCTTTGCAGTCTAATAATAAAAATAGTAAAATGCTATTTTTAAAAAAATGGTTAAAAATTAAGGTGCGTCTTATAGTCCTTATCGCCTTACAGTCGTAAAATACGGAAATGCAGTTTCTTGAAAATGGTAACTTAACCATGAACTTCCTGAGAATACACCTGAACATGTCTTCTGACAGCATCGGATTTCTTTTCTCTCTTTCGCTTGCTACAGAGTGCATAATTTAGGAGCGCTGCTGTCACATTGCTGTCTATACAGGAGAAAGCGCAATGTGTTTTGTATTTTCATAAAGCACGGTCGCCTATTACAGTTCAGATACATCCCCGATATGCCTATGCCCGAGATTCGCCAGAGGTCAAGGGTATCAAAGGATGGTACCAAAAGTTTAAACAGAGTGGCAGCGTTGGTGATTAGGCAAGATGCAGCAGACACTGAATGAGTGACGGCACTATTGATACCGTGCAAAAAATATTCCAACACAGTCGGCAGAAATTAACGAGACGTGTTTCGAGAGGATCGGGCATACGCCAGAGCACTGTAATGAAGATTTTGCACAAACGGTTGCATTTCCATGAATACAAAGTGCAGCTCCAATAAGCCATGAAACCAAATGATACAGTAGGTGCAGACGTGGGATGTTTGCTAGAAACATTCTGGAACGAACAGATGCACGGGAAATGACTACCTTAAAGTTTATCTTTCCGGCGAAGCGACTTTTCACATCTTCTGGAAAATAAACAGCCATAATGTTCGCATCTGAGGGTCGGAGAACCCACGAATCGTGATACAGCAGATAAGGGACAGTCTGAAATTGGATGTTTGTTTTGGCTAAATGAACAACATAGCTTTTGGATCGTTCTTTTCACCGAGCCTACCATTTGGGCAACAGTTTACCTGGACGTGTTGGAACATTATTCTGCTTCTCAGTGTGAGAAATTTCAACCACGGGTAGAATTCCAACAAGATAGTGCGCTGCCACACTGAGGTTTATTTGTTCGCCTGTTCTTGGATGAAACCTTTTCAGACATATGGATCGGAAGTCTCGGTCCAGCACCATGGCTACCACGTTCACCAGACGTAACACCACTTGACTTTTTTGTGCGGTTATGTTAAGCATAAAGTGTTCAGTTCATTAGTTACTGAGATACAAACTATTACAGCACGAATATGAGACGCTGTAGATGTGGTGACGGAAGAGACTTTGTCACAGACATGGAGAGAAAAAAAAAAAAGCCTTATGAGCTAAGCTGCCATTTGCAACAAACCGCATAGCTGTATCTAGTGTAGATCCTTATAAGTGAGTTTTAGTAATCAGAGCAAGACTTTACGCTCACCCTGTATACCTTTCATGACGCACTGACATGAACACCGGTACACAGCTTTACACTGACGTCGTATTTGTTCATCAGTTCTTGAGTAGGACCATCTGTCCTGACTGCCCACAACGTATCCTTCTCGAATTTAATGTAATTGCTCAGTCTGAACACATGGTTACGGTTCTAAAGTGTCTACCGTGTTTCCTGACGTGATACAATGCTCTAAACGATAGGCCATTCTTTCAGCAAGTGGAGTTATATTTGATCGGGGCGCAGACTTTTCACGTCCGGTACGTAGTTGTATTCCATCCGCAATACAGGGCTATGGATCATTCTCTGTACTTTAAAATGCATTTTATATACACTATATCAGGACACTGCTATTTACTTCTTGTTCAGGAGTTGTACAGTAAGGCGATAAGCTTCTTTCGGCTGCCTTCCTCTATTCAAGCGATCTGCACCTATATACCGCTGTTAGTATATACAATTTTTACGTTGTACATGTGACTGGTTTTGTAACAGCGAGTCGAGTACTTACCTCCATATCTCACTGAAGACGTTGTAACTGTCAAATAATTCAACGTATTGCATTTGTAGCGCAGACTGAGTTTTTTTGTTTATAAGTATATTTTCTCAACATTAGACGGGTTATCAGAAAGTCAGTATAAATTAGAAAACTGAATAAATCACGGAATATTGTAGATAGAGACGTACAAATTGATACAAATGCTTGGAATGACATGGAATTTTATTAGAACCAAAAAGATACAAAAGTTCAAAAAATGTCCGACAGATGGCGCTTCATCTGATCAGAATAGCAATAATTAGCATAACAAAATAGGACAAAGCAAAGATGATGTTCTTTGCAGTAAATGCTCAATATGTCCAGCATCATTCGTCAACAATAATGTTGTGAACAGCACTGTAAAGCATGTCCGGAGTTATGGTGAGGCATTGGCATCGGATGTTGTCTTTCAGCATCCCTAGAGATGTCGGTCGATCACGATACACTTGCGACTTCAGGTAAACCCAAAGCCAATATTTGCACGGACTGAGGTCTGGGGACCTGGGAGGCCAAGCATGACGAAAGTGGCAGCTGAGCACACGATCATCACCAAACGACGCTCGCGAGAGATCTTTCACGCGTCTAGCAATATGGGGTGGAGCGCCATCCTGCATAAACAGCGTACGTTCCAGCAGGTGTTTATCAGCCAGGCTGGGGATGATGCGATTCTGTAACATATCGGCGTACCTCTCACCCGTCACGGTAGCAGTTTTGCTGTCCAGAGCCATCTGTCAGACTTTTGTGAACTTTGTTTCTTTTTCGGCTCTAATAAAATCCCATGTCATTCCAAGCTTGTGTGTCGATTTTTACCTCTCTATCTACATTATTCTGTGGTTTATTAAGTTTTCAAATTTATGCTGACTTTTTGATCGCCCTGTGTATTGGGAATTGTGTGGTGGTTATAGACTCTCTGTGTAGGTTTGTGTGAGTAGTCTTGCCTTATCATGTTGTCTATTAACGCGTTCTAAAATTTCGACGAAAGTTTTTTCAAACTAAACTTTTTGCTGAAGTTCAGTTTTTTCGTTTAGAATTTGGCTGGGTAGTTTAGTATGTGTGTGTACACATCCATTTCCTTGAAAAGTGTTATTTTTGGGTCTTTACGTATTACTTGTAGAATTTTCATTGCGTGGTCCAACTAGCTTACACTGCAGGCTCTCAGGAATATAAAATTCTCTTTACTATGACTTTCAGCGACCTTCGATGATTCACTAAAATATGTTGCCTCACGCCACGTCCTTAGAGATGTTATTCTTTAGTTATCCATCAGTGTATATTAAATAGTTGACATACTAAAGTATGTATGTAAATTTTTTTGACTCCGTAGCTGTACCTCAGACACGTTCAGAGTCGAAACAGTTGTACCTAACACCCCAATTACATTCACATAGTGAACATCTTCCGCCGTTGACAAGTGGCAGCGTTATGTAGCGCAGAGGCAACGGGGCAGCTTCCGACGTCACGCGTGTAGATAATGGCCGGCCTATAAAAGGAGCGCAGTCCCTCACGAGGAGTCAGTGCTGTGGGGACGCCCGTGCGTAACAAACACGCTTCTCTCTCGCTTTGGCTACTGCAGCAGCTACCTGCCGGCCGCAAGACTGCACCTACTACTGTACCAACTGACCACTGTCTGTGACGTCGCGACCTTTCGCCTACGTCAACGTACAGAAAGGCGTTGGAATCAGGTATGTCCGGCACATGCGTGCTGGTTATATTTCCAGCAGTGTACACAACAGCCCACATTTCTACTGAGGTAGGGGATACCTCCCAGTATTGTGACGGACCTACTTTTGCCCGGCGCAGTGCAGCGACTCGACGTGGCTCGGACTCAACAAGTCACTCGAAGTCCCATCCAGAAATATTGGGCTAAACTGCCTATACACCCGTCCATAATAACGAAAGCGTTAAAGGTGCATGTTGTGTACATAGTTCCGCGTAGTCAGCGCGTACACAACTTTCCCACTAGAGCGCGCCCCCATAAGCACAACAGCGCAGGCGCAGCGCACGTCCGTCTCCGCACTACGAGATGGCGTTGTCATAGAGACGGACCAAATTCTGCTTCCACCGATCCGCGTATTAATGTGTAACGCAGCCAATGAGATTGCTGCTAACGTAGAACCTTTTCTCCTCGCGGATCACACTCGCGCAGTGATACATGAACGCGCGAGGTATTATAACGAGTGTGCAGACCTCCGATTAGTCAGTCTGCATTTATCTGCACCTGTCTGTACCAGTCTGCATTAGTCTGCATTAGTCTGTAGTCAAGTTTCAGTCTGCGCCTAATAAGATTATCATATTCCTGTACATAGCCATGAAAAGAAATGTATAGACACTTTGTCAAGTATCAGAGATGTGAGAATAACATTAACGTAACAAGACCAAAGGAACTTCAGATTGTAAATTGTAAATAGCATCCAGAACCAAGTTAAGTTATTTTTACTCTTGTTATTATTTTAGTAAATGTGTGTGAAAATTAATCAAGTTATGTTTAAAGTTGGTCACCGTCAATCTGCTACTCTAAGCGTGGAAGTGGCATTTCTATCGTCTGACCTAACGGATGAAGATGAACACGCCACGATAAGACCACGAGACATATTGCTGACACTCGCCTACTTCGTTAGAGCGACAAGTCAAATAATCTGATGGTACGTGTACCGAAGGTCTTACAGTACGCACACCACAGTGCAGTATTTTTGTGCACGAACTGAGAGCTCGATTATGTCCTATAAATTTTCCATGGGATCCATATCAGGCGATCTGGGTTTACAGATCTATAGTTCAAACTGTCTAGAATGTTACTCAGAACCAATCGTGACCAGTGTGGCCTGCTGATTTGACACTGTTGCTTGTTGAATGGCTGCACATGGTTTCAAAGTAACCAAACATAACAACTTACAGTCAATGATCGGTTCAATTGGATCAGAGCAGCCAGGCCATTCCGTGTAAACACGGCCCACACCATTATGGAGCAATCACCAGCTTGCAAAGGCCTTGTTGAAGACTTAGGTGCATGGCTCTGTGGGGTCTGAGCCACACTCGAAGCCTGCCTTCAGCTCTTCCAACTGAAATCGGGACTCATCTGACTACACCACGGTTTTCCAGCCGTCTAGGGTCCAACTGGTGTGGATACGAACGCAGGAGAGGCGACGCAGAGGCGATGCAGGTGATGTGGTGCTGTTAGCAAAGGCCCTCGTGTCGGTTATCTGCTGCCATAGTCCATTAACGACATATTTCGCCCCCTGTCCTAACGGATACGTTTGTGGTACATCAGTCCCACACTGATTTCTGCGGTTATTTCACGAAGTGTTGCTTGTCTGTTAGCACTGATACCTCTACACAAACGTCGATGTCCTCGGTGACTAAGAGAAGGCCATTGGCCACTGAATTCACCGAGATGAGAAGTAATGACTAAAATTTGGTATTCTCGGCACACCCTTGACGCTGTGGATCTTGGAATATTGAATTCCCTAACGATTTTTCGAAATGGAATGACCCATGCGTCCAGCAGCAGCTACCATTCCGCTTTCAAAGTCTGTTAATACCCGTCATGCGGACGTAATCACGTCGGACACCATTTCACATGAATCACCTGAGTAAAAACTACAGCTCTGCCAATGCACTGCCCTTTTATACGTTGTGTACGCGATACTATCGTCACCTATATATCTGAATATGGCTGTCCCACGTCTTCCGTCACCTCAGTGTGTACTCTCCACCTGCAGTTGTTAACTGAAATAGAAATTGAGGGGCTGGGAGTACAATTGCTGCAAGTGACATTTCACAAGAAACTGATCTAAATGCACATTTGGTAAGTTAAAGCACGAATCTCTTCTGAGTGAAAGAAGTACACGCGAGATCCTGCATTGATGATACAATTTAAGCTCTAAGCCAATAGCTGAACTGCACTTTGAATACAACTAGTGTAAGCGAAATGGTGGACAGAAGGAGAATTGCTAATATCTTTAATGAAGGTTCAGGTATGTGTTTTTTTGAAGTACAGAAATAGTCTAATGCTTGTGATTATAAGACTATTTACAGTACTGTTTAATATATGTTTCAATAACCAAATTTTGAAATACCACTCGTGCATCTTAAGGCAAAATCAGCATATTTACACCATATATCATAAAGTCCTTGGACCTGGCCACACGTATATGGAATGTGATAAAGTATTTTGGTCTGTCTGAAAAGGCAAAAAAAGACTTCAGACATGTATTTGTTGCCCAACACAGGGTGGAAGGAATGAAGCAGATCAGCAGCAAGCTTTCAGTGGTGAAAACGGAAACCTTTCTTTCAAATAAAGCCATGGATGCCACAGCAAAAGATAAAGGTGCTAAAGACATAGATGGTAACAAAATTCAAAGGAGGTATACCAGGTGGATCATCTCGCTATCAGCTCAAGTATACACTAAACCGTGCACTTCGGATTATGCAAGTTGATTATAGGAGGACCAATAATGGTGCTGCTCACTACTTTTTAACCAGCCTTTGCATCGAGACGAGTTTGAAATAACATTTGAGAAATAGAAAGACCAGGAAATGAAGAACTAAATCTCCCCACTTTCCCACAAGTTCTGTAATAATATATCATATTCTCAGACATCACTTACTGCGAGTGTAAGAAGAAGGAGTGGAAAAAAGGACATGGTCAAAGAAGAAGACGAAGAAACTGAAAAATGTACAACACAATTTTACAGCATCACGAGTGTCGCCCAGGAAATTATTATCATTCTGTAGACACTGACTGTGAGGGGATTATAGGAAGTGACTATGAATAATCTCTTACATGTGTTAGAACCACACGGATATAATTTTGTTTCGGTACTTTCACTTTATTAGTTTCCTGTTTTTCAGACTGTTGTATAAATTTCACTTTAATTACTCACATATGCTTGTTTTATAACAAACTTGTATTTTGCTATGTACATCACGTGTGTTGTACAAAAAAAGCTTCAAAATATAGCACAGTAAATAAAATGTTTCTTTACTTCCACTTGTTTTCTTCTACAAAGTTTTAAGACAATAGATGTATAGGTAGTTTTAATGGATGGCTCTAAGCACTATGGGACTTAACATCTGAGGTCATCAGTCTTCTAGACTTAGAACTACTTAAACCTAACTATCCTAAGGACATTACACACATCCATGCCCGAGGCAGGATTCGAACCTGCGACCGCAGCAGCAACGCGGTTCCGGACGAAAGCGCCTAGAACCGCTTGACCAAAGTAACCGGCGTATTTTTAATATATTATAAAATATAATGCAGGGGCGCTACACTCTCTAAGCATGCCTGCAACTGTAAACAGACTAACTGACCATTGGGGAAAAATATTTAATGTTTCGATAGTAACTCATATAATTTACAAACAGCATTTTTACTTCGGCAGTCATTTAGTCAGGTTGTTTCAGCAGGCAATTGTACTGCTAGTACCCTGTCCGGCAGTTGTTTGCATACCGAAGTATGGCGAATGTACGAACCTGTTTGCAAATATTTTCGTAATGACAAATTTAATTATTATTTCTGCATTTAGAAACAAAGAAGCTTCTCTGTAATTTTATAACAATGATGAGTTATTGTTTAATAACTTCGAATTAATGTGATTAAAAAATTTATTTTTGCAGTTGTAGATGGCCAAATAGTGTATAGGCTAAATAGTGTAATTTTTTATGACGAAACCAGGGAAGTCCATCCTTTGAGCTTACCTGGGCCGCTTTGGAGGCGAGTATTCTTGGGACGCATATAATATACTTAACTCTAAGAACAACCGCCGGTAAAAAGCAAAACGAAATTAATTGAACATTTTATATTAAATGTTGATGTTGTGGTCTTGAGTCCTGAGACTGGTTTGATGCAGCTTTCCATGCTACTCTATCCTGTGCAAGCTTCTTCATCTCCCAGTACCTACTGCAACCCACATCCTTCTGAATCTGCTGGGTGTATTCATCTCTTGGTCTCCCTCTACGATTCTTACCCTCCACGCTGCCCTCCAATACTAAATTGGTGATCCCTTGATGCCTCAGAACATGTCCTACCAATCGCTCCCTTCTTCTAGGCAAGTTGTGACACAAACTTCTCTTCTTCCCAATCCTATTCAACACCTCCTCATTAGTTATGTGATCTACCCATCTAATCTTCAGCATTCTTCTGTAGCACCACATTTAGAAAGCTTCTATTCTCTTCTTGTCCAAACTAGTTATCGTCCATGTTTCACTTCCATACATGGCTATACCCCATACAAATACTTTCAACAACGACTTCCTAACACTTAAATCAAAACACAATGTTAACAAATTTCTCTTCTTCAGAAACGCTTTCCTTCCCATTGGGGACTGATGACCTTCGCTGTTTAGTCCCCGTTAAACATCCCAACAACAACAACCTTCCCATTGCCAGTCTACATTTTATATCACCTCTACTTCGACCATCATCAGTTATTTTGCTCCCCAAATAGCAAAACTCCTTTACTACTTTAAGTGTCTCATTTACTAATCTAATACCCTCAACATCACCCGACTTAATTCGACCACATTCCATTTTCCTCGTTTTGCTTTTGTTGATTTTCATCTTATATCCTCCCTTCAAGACACTATCCATTCCGTTCAACTGCTCTTCCAGGTTCTTTGCTGTCTCTGACAGAATTACAATCTCATCGGCGAACCTCAAAGTTTTTATTTCTTCTCCATGGGTTTTAATACCTACTCCGAGTTTTTCTTTTGTTTCCTTCACTGCTTGATCAATATACAGATTGAATAACATCGGGGAGAGGCTACAACCCTGGCTCACTCCCTTCCCAACCACTGCTTCCCTTTCATGCCCCTCAACTCTTATAACTGCCATTTGGTTTCTATACAAATTGTAAATAGCCTCTCGCTCCCTATATTTTACGCCTGCCACCTTCAGAATTTGAAAGACAGAATTCCAGTTAACATTGTCAAAAGCTTTCTCTAAGTCTACAAATGCTAGAAACGTAGGTTTGCCTTCCCTTAATCTAGCTTCTAAGATAAGCCGTAGGGTCAGTATTGCTGTGACTTATTAAACCGATAGTTCGGTAATTTTTGGGATTGGAATTATTATATTCTTCTTGAAGTCTGTGGGTATTTCGCCTGTCTCATACATCTTGCTTACCAGATGGTAGAGTTTTGTCATGACTGGCTCTCCCAAGGCCGTCAGTAGTTCTAATGGAATGTTGTCTACTCCCGGGGCCTTGTTTCGACTCAGGTCTTCCAGTGCTCTGTCAAACTCTTCTCGCAGTATCATATCTCCCATTTCAACTTCATCGACATCCTCTTCCATTTCCATAATATTGTCCTCAAGTACATCGCCCTTGTATAGACCCTCTATATACTGCTTCCACCTTTCTGCTTTCCCTTCTTTGATTAGAACTGGGTTTCCATATGAGCTCTTGATATTCATACAAGTGGTTCTCTTTTCTCCAAAGGTCTCTTTAATTTTCCTGTAGGCAGTATCTATCATACCCCTGGAGAGATAAGCCTTTACATCCTTACATTAATCCTCTAGCCGTCCCTGCTTAGCCATTTTGCACTTCCTGTCGATCTCATTTTTGAGACGTTTGTATTCCTTTTTGCCTGCTTCATTTACTGCATTTTTATATTGCTTCCTTTCATCAATTAAATTCAATATTTCTTCTGTTACCCAAGGATTTCTACTAGCCCTCGTCTTTTTACCTACTTGATCGTCTGCTGCCTTCACTACTTCATCCCTCAGAGCTACCCATATTTCTTTTACTATATTTCTTTGCCCCATTCCTGTCAATTTTTCCCTTATACTCTCCCTGAAACTCTCTACAACCTCTGGTTTAGGCAGTTTATCCAGGTCCCATTTCCTTAAATTCCCACCTTTTTGCAGTTTCTTCAGTTTTAATCTACAGTTCATAACCAATAGATTGTGGTCAGAGTCCACATCTGCCCCTGGAAATGTCTTACAATTTAAAACCTGGTTCCTAAATCTCTGTCTTGCCATTATATAATCTATCTGAAACCTTCTAGTATCTCCAGGGTTCTTCCATGTATACAACCTTCTTTCATGACTCATGAACCAAGTGTCAACTATGTTTAAGTTAAGCTCTGTGCAAAATTCTACCAGGCGGCTTCCTCTTTCGTTTCTTAGCCCCAATCCATATTCACCTACTATGTTTCCTTCTCTCCCTTTTCCTACTGTCGAATTCCAGTCACCCATGACTATTAAATTTTCGTCTCCCTTCACTATCTGAATAATTTCTTTTATTTCATCATAGATTTCTTCAATTTCTTCGTCATCTGCAGAGCTAGTTGGCGTATAAACTTATACTACTGTAGTAGGCATGGGCTTCGTGTCTATCTTGGCCACAATAATACGTTCACTATGCTGTTTGTAGTAGCTTACCCGCATTCCTATTTTTTTTTATTCATTATTAAACCTACTCCTGCATTACCCCTATTTGACTTTGTATTTATAACCCTGTATTCACCCGTCCAAAAGTCTTGTTTCTCCTGCCCCCGAACTTCACTAATTCCCACTATATCTAACTTTAACCTATCCATTTCCCTTTTTAAATTTTCTAACCTACCTCCCCGATTAAGGGATCTGACATTCCACGCTCCGATCCGTAGAACGCCAGTTTTCTTTCTCCTGATAACGACGTCCTCTTGAGTAGTCCCCGCCCGGAGATCCGAATGGGGGACTATTTTACCTCCGGAATATTTTACACAAGAGGACGCCATCATCATTAACCATACAGTAAAGCTGCATGCCCTCGGGAAAAATGACGGCTGTAGTTTCCCCTTGCTTTCAACCGTTCGCAGTACCAGCACAGCAAGGCCGTTTTGGTTAGTGTTACAAGGCCAGATCAGTCAATCATCCAGACTGTTGCCCCTGCAACTACTGAAAAGGCTGCTGCCCCTCTTCAGGAACCACGTGTTTGTCTGGCCTCTCAGCAGATACCCCTATACCCCTCCGTTGTGGTTGCACCTACGGTACGGCTATCTGTATCGCTGAGGCACGCAAGCCTCCCCACCAACGGCAAGGTCCATGGTTCATGGGGGGGGGGGGGGGGGGGGTTATATTAAATTTCATCAATAATTTTACATGTAAGTAATTACAGTTGCAATTACTTACTGTCAGTACCAGGTCTCTGAGACGTCATTAAAATTATGGCTAGCGACTGTACTTCACTTGTGGTCTCTCATCTTCAGTCACAGTATCAAACACGCTGGCTACTGGCGCCTTTTGACAGTTGACAGCATGTATGCTGAAGCTGCTGAACTACCACTGTCCTACCGCCGTGACTTTCTCCTCAGCAGGCATGCATTCCGTTTGTCTGTCATGCGGGGCCATGCATCATAGACCTCCTTCTTCAATGATTCCTTTGATCGCCAGTATGGGGCTCGTCCCTCTTCTCTGCCAACTTCTGGTGTGCGCTTTCGGCGCTTGCTTCGGCGGTTTAACTTCACACTACCTGCAACTTTCCTAGTGGGTGTGAAACCCTCACCACCTTGGCTTCGTGAAGTTGCCCGTGCTAACCTTGGCCTTCATTCGCTTCCTAAGTTCACTACTCCAGCGTCGCTCTATCGCCTTCAGTTTCACGACCTTGACATGTTATTTCGCGATAGTGCCTTTGTGTACACTGATGGCTCTCGGACTGACCGTGGTTCGGGTGTGCCTTCGTTGTTGGCGCCCACGTCTTCAGATATCGGCTTCCGGCACACTGCTCAGTACCGGGTGACCAAAAAGTCAGTATAAAATTGAAAACTGAATAAATCACGGAATAATGTAGATACAGAGGTACAAATTGACACACATGCTTGGAATGACGTGGGGTTTTATTAGAACCAAAAAAATGTAAACGCTCAAAAGATGTCCGACAGATGGAGCTTCATCTGATCAGAATAGCAATAATTAGCATAACAAAGTAAGGCAAAGCAAAGATGATGTTCTTTATAGGAAATGCTCAATTTGTCCGCCATCATTCCTCAACAATAGCTGTAGTCAAGGAATAATGTTGTGAACAGCACGGTAAAGCATGTCCGGAGTTATGGTGAGGCATTGGCATCGGATGTTGTCTTTCAGCATCCCTAGAGATGTCGGTCGATCACGATACACTTGCGACTTCAAGTAACCCCAAAGCGGATAATCGCACGGACTGAGGTCTTGGGACCTGGGAGGCCAAGCATGACGTAAGTGGCGGCTGAGCACACGATATCACCAAACGACGCGCGCAAGAGACCTTTCACGCGTCTAGCAATATGGGGAGTTTTTTTTTTGGTTCTAATAAAACCCCATGTCATTCCAAGCATCTGTGTCAATTTTTACCTCTCTATCTACATTATTCCGTGGTTTATTAAGTTTTCAAATTTATACTGACTTTTTGATCACCGGGTATTTAAGTCGAGCTCTTCGCCCTGTATCAGGCCATGGAGTACATCGGGCTACTCCGAATTTTCTATTGTGTCCTCTACTCAGACTCTCTCGGCGCCCTTCAAAGTCTATGTGCGCTGTACACCGCCCTTCCCTTAGTGCAACGGGTCCAGGAAAACTGTCACTTGCTCACTCTTGGTGGAGCCACTGTGCAGTTTATGTGGGTTCCTGGTCATGTCGGTCTGCCAGGATACGAGGCTGCTGACGCTGCTACCAAGGCTGCGATCCTTGTACATCAGCCCACTAGTTCCTATATTCCCTCCAACGATCTCTGTGCTGCCGTCTCTCAGGAGGTGGTGCCCCTTTCGCATCGCCATTGGTCCTCCCTTCATGGGAATAAGCTCAGGATTATTAAGCCTCTCCCAGCCGCTCGGACGACATACTCTCGGCCCTCCCGCAGGCAGGAAGTCATTTTAACTATGTTGCGTATTGGGCACTGCCTTTTTATCTATCGTCATTGGTAAGTGGCGTTCCCCCACCACTTTGTCCGCATGCCGAACAAGATTTAACTGTCTGCCACATCCTGTCGGAATGCCCATTTTTTCACCGTTTACGCCCCTGCTTGACCGTTACACGACACATGAGCAATTAAAAAATAATGCCACGTAACACAAAATTCACACATTTTTCACGGTTCTAGGCGATTCAGTCTGGAACCGCGCGACCGCTACGGTCTCAGGTTCGAATCCTGCCTCGGGCATGAATGTGTGTGATGTCCTTAGGTTAGTTAGGTTTAAGTAGTTCTAAGTTCTAGGGGACTGATTACCTCAGAAGCTAAGTCCCATAGTGCTCAGAGCCATTTGAGCCACACATTTTGCATATGCCAGGCACACCTCACTTGCCTCCCTTAGATTAACTGACGACAATGACGTCATGAAGGGCATCTGAAAGCAAAGTTAACATAAATTTACCAAATGACGGAAACCTGCTGATTCCGTATTACAGGATAAAAACGAGGAAGCAGAGACGGTAAAACACCATTCCACCAACTAGAATTTGTTCACACAATTAAGTAAACAAACTTGCTTTAAATTGTTATGTTACATAATACACGTTCACCTTACTAAACTAGAAACGTGTAGAAGATATACACAAGCAAAATGAAATCTACTGTGTGCTCATGCCTTGTAGCATGAATATTTTAAGCAGGCTTGTATGATGTAATACATTTTTATGTCGTTAGTTCCTAAAAATGTTGTGATTGTACCTTTAGATTAAATTATAGGTATTGTTTTGTTCGTTACATTCGGTTTTTAGTGCATGGTAATTTTATGGATTTACTCACGAACAGCTTAGGGGTTCACGTCACACTTAAGCCCACTTAAATGTGGACCTAATTGAATAGTTTACGCTTCAAATGCATTAGTACTAACTGGGTCAGCATGTTATACTGTACTTTGGAGTCATGATTACTATAACGCGTTTGCTTCTGTTCTCATACACTCTGATCTGTGTCAGTTTTCGCTATCAATTTTGACATACCATGTATAATGTATGTAGCATTTTTGTATCATTTCTGCAGATTATTCGCGTTTACATAGGCGTTACACAATTTCTATTACAGATTTCTTAGAGGTCGTGGAGGGAATGTAGTAGGTAATGCTTTTATAAGGAACCTAGTCTGGAAATGTACCGTTTTAATATAAAATAAGTTTGAAGATCGGATCACTCTAAAATCTCCCGCTTCACGCTACGCACACAATCTGAGAAGAGGGGCCGGCCGCTGTGGCCGAGCGGTTCTAGGCGCTTCAGTCTGGAACCGCACGACCGCTGCGGGCGCAAGTTCGAATCCTGCCTCAGGCATGGATGTGTGTGATGTCCTCAGGTTAGTTAGGTTTCAGTAGTTCTAAGTTCTAGGGGACTGACGACCTCAGATGTTAAGTCCCATAGTGCTCAGAGCCATTTGAACCATTTTTTACAGCAGGTGGCCATATACGATCTCTGCTTGCTCGTGATCAATTGGTTCGTGAACAACAAGACCATTTCTACCCTGTATCATTACTAGTGTCGATAAATGGTGTCTTTATGCTAACATAAGGGAAAAGGAAGGAATGGTCGAGCCCAAACAACGCAGCAACTCCCCACACAAAGACTCACGCACATCAACAAAATATAATGTTACGTATCTGGTGGAACTGCGACGATATGGTGAACTACAGACTGCGTGTCCGAGGTGTAAGCATCACTGATGACATTTATTGTCAACAACTGAGACGTCTTGCAGACGCAATCCAAGAACAACGACCAGGAAGACTGCGTGAAGTGACGCAATCCAAGAACAACGACCAGGAAGTGATGCTACTGCACGACAATGTCAGCTGCTTACTGCTTACTGTTACACTGAGAAAAAAATGCTGTATGGAAGTTATTCATCTGATCTTGCGCCCTCAGATGTTCACCTTTTCCGCTCTCGATCAAACAGCCTTCGAGGAATTTTATTTTCGGATGAAAATGCGCTTCGAACAATGCTTGACGAGTTCTTCTCCTCAAAAGCACGTGATTTCTACAGTCACGGAACCGAAAAGTTACCCCTTCATTGGCAGACAGTTGAAAATAGCAAAGGAAAATATATAATTTATGACTAAAGTCTATGCTATGTGTATCTGTTGTGTTTATTAAATGTACGGAAAGACGCAACGAACTTACGCAACAATCCAATGTTTCAACGGACATGAAAGAAGTGTGACATCATTACTTGGATAACAAAAGGAATATCCGTTGCCGCTTTCCATTTTGCGACAGTTGTACAAACGTTAGTAAAGGTCTGCTGTAGCCAGTGGAGATTACATTCAAGCTGAATAAAAGCATTTTCTTCGTATCTGCAGGAGTATTTCTTATGTGATACGAAACACCAGGAATGTTTTGTACATCTCGCACTTTAAATCGCGGCGCATAGTAATGGTTTTCAATACACAGAATGTTTCACAGGTCCTACTGCAGGCTCCCCAGGGTTGTAGAGGGGATTTAGTAGACAAAGCTCTGATGAGGAACCCATGTTCGTAAATGTACCGTTTGAACGTAAAAAATGTTTGAGGTTTGGCTCACTTTCAGGTCTCTCGTTCCACCGTACGCACACAGTGGAGACAACAAGCTTTGACTGGCATGCTCTACAGGATCCCGTGGCGTGGACAATATCTCGAGGTGTTTCTACGTGAGGAAGTACATCCTGTTCAAAGACGAGAGTGTGTCGCATCCGTGGAGCACCTCAGTCCACCCTTCTAGTTACGAACGTACCAGTGTCTCGCTGCCGTTGTAGTCGAACGGAAGTGTAAGTGATGTCATAATTATAACAGGGATTGACGTCGGAGCTCTCTTCTCAAAAATGGTTCAAATGGCTCTGAGCACTATGGGACTTAACGTCTGAGGTCATCAGTCCCCTAGAACTTGGAACTACTTCAACCTAACTAACCTAAGGACATCACACACATCAGGTTGGCAGCCCTGCAGCCGAGCGACTAGCGCGAGGTTTGGTGTTCTCGTAAAGATAAGTTATTTTAGATTATAAAACACATAGATTAGTACTAATTACGTGGTAAATAAGTGTATTAGTGTGCCGTTTAAGTGTACCATTAAAGGTTTCATTTCTCTTTACGTAATATAGCAGAAAACGCGAAAAGACCGTACAGTCGTATTTTCTGTTTACGTTCTGCTGCAGCAAACCTATAGAATTTCGTTTAGTTGTTCCTTGCTCTCTCCAGCAATTTAACTTAGCGTACCTCTTCATTATTTAACTAGCATTTCCGGAAAGTAGCGTAAAGTTTAACTTGTTGTTTCAGAAACTTTGCACTTTTGTTTTTGTTTACACACAGTTGCGTATAGGCCAAATTTGTGTAACCATATTTTCGTGTTTATCTGTAATTTAACTGACTTATTCTTAATAAATTATTACGTTTATCATGAGTGAAAAGTGCTTGACTTGCCGTAGAATTGTTAGGTCGGGGCTTTGGTGTGATGGGTGCTGTAGTTTTTTCCATGTGGGTGACTGTAGTGGCGTGGGAATAGGGGAAGTAAATGAGACTCATCAGTGGTTTTGTAGGATTTGTAGTAGAGATAGGAAGATACTGGAACAGGAGGGGAAAATTGCTGCCCTTCAGGCTGAGTTAGACAAGGCCAGGGGAGATCTTGACAGGTTAAGGAGGGAGAAGGGTAAAGAGAGGTGGGAAGTGGCAACAGGCAACAGGAGGAACAGGCCTAGAACTTTGTCTGACAGCTTTATGGTGAATGTGGAAAATAGATTTGACCTGTTGCTTCAGTTAGAAGCTGGTGAGCCTCAAGCAGTTACAGGTGTAGACAGGGCACAACAAACTTTCAGCAGCAAATTGAAAAGTAAGAATGTAGGGAAATCAGTAAAGAGAAAGAAAGTGTTGTTGTTAGGTAGCTCCCATGGAAGAGGTGTTGGCCAACTCTTGCAGGATGAACTAGGATCAGAATACCAGGTCACCAATTTTTTTAAACCTAGTGCTGGTCTGGAGCAGGTGACAGAGGATTTAGGATCACTTTGCAAAGATTTCACTAAGGAAGACACCGTGGTTATAGTGGGTGGGGCAGGTAACAGTATTGACAGAGATCCTGGGTACAGCGTAGAGTGTGACCTGGCGAAGATTGCATCAGCATCGAGGCATACCAGTGTTGAGTTTGTATCTGTTCTTGGGCGCCATGACCGACCTCATTTGAACTCTTCTGTCAAGAGAGTTAATTTGGAGCTGGAACGGCTGCTCATGTCAGGTGCGGGGTCACACATTGGTGTGGTTCATGTTGATTCTATCAGTAGGTGGGATTATACTAGGCATGGCCTTCACCTCAACAGGAAGGGGAAGGGTAAATTGGCTGGGGAAATAGCAAGAAAGTTAAAGGGGGGAGGCACTGTCATGAGTGGTAAAATACCAGTGGTTATAGGATTCAGAAAAGACCCTTTTTTAGGGTAGGGAGGACAGAAAGAAAACAAATTTTAAGAGAGGTTAGAACTGAGACAAACCTTCAGTTTGAGAAAGAAATCAAAAAACATAATTCCAGCTTATTACATCAACATAAACAGCCATTGGTTAAGAATTTTCAACTGTCAGCAGATATTTTAACTCCACCCAATTTTAAGTCAGTCAATGTGAAATGTCAGCTATCTTTATTGCATCAAAATATTCGAGGACTGAGAAATAAAATTAATGAATTAACTATGTGCATAAATGAATTAGAGTCTTCAAACCCAGCTGATATAATCTGCCTCTCTGAACATCATGTGACCACTGGTATAGAACTTTTAAGTGTTACAGGGTTTAGGTTAGCATCTCATTTTTGTAGATCAGAAATGGAGAAAGGAGGAGTTGCCACATTCATCAGGAACTGTCATAAATTTAAGAACATAGACATTCATAAATTTTGCCTAGAACAGCATATGGAAGCATGTGCAACAGAATTAGATTTTCACAAAAAATCTTTCATAATATTAAGTGTATGTCGAGCACCTGCAGGTAACTTTAATCTGTTTGTAAACCACCTTGAAGCTGTACTGGCCCATTTAACAACCAAAAACAAAGAAATAGTGGTTGCTGGTGATTTCAATGTAGATTTCCTTAAAGACTCTCCCAATAAGAACCTATTTGAGTTAGTAACACTATCATTCAACTTAATTCCCACAGTAAAGTTCCCCACTAGGATAACCACTTGCTCACAAACAGCCATTGATAATATCTTTATAGAAAAGTCAAATGAACAAAATTATATTACAAAACCAATAGTCAATGGCCTCTCAGACCATGACATGCAGTTCCTTCTGTTAAATGTTAATACTGAACAGGATATAAAATCTGTTAAATCTGAGCTCAAGAGGGTAATCAGTAAGCCAAAAATTGATTATTTTAGGACACTCCTCAGAGACATTCACTGGACTGATGTTTACAGTGCTCATGGCATGAATGAAAAATATAACATTTTTGCTAATAAAGTGCTTACCTTATTTGAACACTGCTTTCCCCCAAAACTTACCAAGGTTAGAGCAAAGTCTACAAAGAAGCCATGGATTACTCGAGGAATAGGGGTATCTTGTAAAACAAAAAGAAAACTGTATCTGTCAATCCGAAACATTTCCAATGTTGATGCTATAGCACATTATAAGAAATACTGCAAAATATTAAAGACTCTAATACGGATGTCAAAGCAAATATATTACAAGGAAAAGATAGTCATATCAGATAACAAAATAAAGACAATATGGGACATAGTGAAGGAGGAGACCGGTAGAACCAGACATGAAGAGGAACAAATAGCATTAAGAGTAAAAGATGCATTGGTGACAGATGTGTATAGTGTTGCAGAACTTTTTAACAAACATTTTATAACTGTTACTGAAAAGATGGGGTTGTCAGGTTCGGTAGATGCTGCAATGGATTACCTTAGACCAGACATTTCAAGTAACTTCCATAATATGAATTTGACCCTCACTACCCCTACAGAAATAACGTCCATCATAAAATCTTTAAAATCAAAAACATTTAGTGGGTATGATGAAATATCAACAAAGTTAATTAAAGAATGTGATTCTGAGCTAAGTAACATATTAAGCTATCTGTGTAACCAGTCGTTTATCAGTGGAATATTTCCCGAATGGCTGAAATATGCTGAAGTTAAGCCACTGTTTAAGAAGGGAGATAAAGAAATAGCATCAAATTTCCGTCCAATTTCACTGTTGCCAGCATTCTCAAAAATTTTCGAAAAAGTAATGTACAGTCGTCTTTATAACCATCTTATCTCAAATAACATACTGTCAAAGTCACAGTTTGGATTTCTAAAAGGTTCTGATATTGAGAAGGCTATCTACACTTACAGTGAAAATGTACTTAATTCATTAGACAAAAAATTGCAGGCAACTGGTATATTTTGTGATCTGTCAAAGGCATTTGACTGTGTAAATCACAATATCCTTTTAAGTAAACTAGAATATTATAGTGTAACAGGAAATGCTGCAAAATGGTTCAAATCTTATATCTCTGGCAGGAAACAAAGGGTGTTATTAGGAAAGAGACATGTATCAAGCTATCAGGCATCATCCAACTGGAAACTAATTACATGTGGGGTCCCACAAGGTTCCATTTTGGGGCCCTTACTTTTTCTTGTGTATATCAATGACCTTTCATCAGTAACATTACCAGATGCCAAGTTTGTTTTGTTTGCTGATGATACAAACATTGCAATAAATAGCAAATCAAGTGTAGTCTTAGAAAGATCAGCCAATAAAATATTTGTGGACATTAATCACTGGTTCCTAGCCAATTCTTTGTCACTAAACTTTGAAAAAACACACTACATGCAGTTCAGAACTTGTAAGGGGTGTCCCAAGAGTATATGTCTAACATATGATGACAAGAAGATAGAAGAAGTGGACGGTGTTAAATTCTTGGGATTACAGCTTGATAATAAATTCAACTGGGAGGAGCACACCACAGAACTGCTGAAGCGTCTTAACAAATCTCTGTTTGCAATGCGAATTTTGTCAGACATAGGGGATATAAAAATGAAAAAGCTGGCATACTATGCTTACTTTCATTCCATAATGTCATATGGGATTATTTTCTGGGGTAATTCATCAAGCCAAGCTAAAGTTTTCCGGGCACAAAAACGTGCAGTAAGAATTATATGTGGTGTGAACTCAAGAACATCCTGCAGAAGCCTGTTTAGGGAACTAGGGATACTAACTACAGCTTCCCAATATATTTATTCCTTAATGAAATTTGTCATTAAAAATATATCACTTTTTCAAACCAACAGCTCAATTCATGGAATCAATACTAGAAATAAGAATAATCTTCACAAGGATTTAAAGTCACTTAGTCTTGTACAAAAAGGTGTGCATTATTCAGGAACACACATTTTCAATAACTTGCCGGCAGCCATAAAAAGCTTAACAACCAATGAAATTCAGTTTAAGAGAAGCCTAAAGGATTTATTGGTGGCCAACTCCTTCTACTCCATTGATGAATATCTTAGGAAAACCAACTGATTTGTATATAAGTACAACATAACTTCTGCACAATTTCAATGCAGTAATGTGTTCACTGAAAATGTGTGTGTGTGTGTGTGTGTGTGTGTGTGTGTGTGTGTGTGTGTGCTTGGGTGTGTGTAAGTGTGTAAGTATAATCTAACTTCTGCACCATTTCAGTGCAGTAATGTGTTCATTGTAAATAAGTATTACAGTAGTTGTATTACATGTTTCTTACCTTATAAATAAATAAAAAACTTTTTTATTTTAAATTCAGTGCAATAGTATTTGTAAAATGACTCTTAGTGTTCATTAAAAAATGACGATCATTCCACTTGGGACCTGTGGAATGGTACATTAGCTTATTTGTTTTAGTTGTAAATATTTGTCATGTATTGTTGTTTCTCTGACATGTTCCACATCCTGGAGGACCTCCTCACTACGGATCAATTGGAATGAAAGTAAATCTAATCTAATCTAATCACATCCATGCCCGAGGCAGGATTCGAACCTGCCACCCAGCAGTCGTGCGGTTCCTGACTGAAGCACCTAGAACCGCTCAGTCACCACGGCCGGCACCACAAGCTGATTTTTGTGATTTGCGTGCCTGTATACCTGATCTTTGAACGTTCCCCATTGCATGAAAATCTCTCACGATTGTGGAATGATTACAGTTCATCACGTTTGGCAGTTCTCGAGTACAATGACGTGGATCACTGTGAGTTAATGCGTTTAAAAGTTCTTCATTCAGTCCGGAACGTCTTCCTGAGCGTGGAGAGTCACTAAAGTGGAAACCATCCTCCTTGAAACGAGAAAACCGTGTTCTTGCAGTGCTCTGTCCAATGGTACTATCCCCACATAGAGCGCAAATGTTCTGGCTTCCTTCACTGCTGTCACTCTTGTACTGAACTCAAACGGAAGAATATATCGGAAATGTTCAGATTTCTCCACTTGGCACTCCGTTTTCTGTCGGCCACAGTTCCATTCACTATCTCCAAATAACAAAATGACAATATGTAAACTCAAGTAAGAACATTGTACTACAAATAAAAAATGACAATCGATAAATAAACCCATGACAACAGAAATACCAACATGCAAAACAAGAACTCTACTAACTTATGCACCAAACTAATATGTTACAAAGAGCTGTGCACTACAACCGTGCCTATACTTCGTCCCGACTGAACTTACAGATCCAGGTGCTAACTAATGCGACGTTAGGCACGACGTAAGGCATACTTCAGCCATACGTGTCAGTAGAATGTGCAACAGTTTCATCAACTTCCGTGGCACAAATCGCGAACAGTCCGATCGCCTACCTATCTCCGGTTTTATTGACGGCGTAAACACTTGCCGTTTGTCGGCACTTTGTGAGATGGTCGCCCACTTTGTGACAGCATTTGTCGTTGTTGGTCCGTGCTGTCTGACATTTTGAGGTAGATAAACGCGGACATGCCGCATTTTCAGCAGTTTGTACTTCGGCCCCGAAGTGCTGAGCAGGATTAAACCTCATTTCCTGTTTACGAAATGCAGGAAGATCGGCAAAGGATCGACGCTTGGTGCAATGATTAGCAGATGACTCTCGTCGTATGCAATGTAACGTACTGCACATAAATTGGCGGGAGGCCCATTACTGTATACATATCCAACTGCAGAACAGTCACTGAAAACAGTGATACACATAAAATATCTAGGTATCTGCGGACGGAGCAATTTAATTTGGAACGACTACATGAAACTAATCACATGTGAGGCAGATGCCAGACTCACACCAAGAATCCTCACCCAGATAGGAGGAAGCCAACAAAACTCTCATTCGACCAATATTGCTCTTCAGTCGGGAGCCAGTAGCAGATAAGACTGATAGAAGAAATAGAAGGATCCAAAGAAGAGGAGCGCCCTTCGTTACGGGTTCACTTAGTAAGCACGAAGGCGTGGCAGAGTTGCTCAGTCGACCCCTAGCAGCAGAAGTTGCAAGACAGGCGTTCTGCATCATTGTGTGGTTTGCAAATTTCCGAGAGGCTACGTTCTGCTTCCAACAGCTAGGTATATCTCCAGAAAAGACTGTGAACTTAAAAATGGAAAGTTTCGAGCTCAGATGGCTGCTAACCAACAAAATTCCGCGAACCATTAGCGTCCGGAGTAGGAGAAGGAGGAAGGGGGCAAGATGACAATAGAATACAATGTGCTCTCCGCCACATAGCGTAATGTGCCTTGTGGAATACAGGTGTTGATATACATGTAGCCCCTGTTGCTCTTTTTCACAACCGTAACAAAACTACATGTTCTTGTCAGCAGCAGAGATACATACTCCAGCTCTGAGTGTTCCTCTCACTCCGTGTCATTTTCCCCACAATCATCACTGAGCACGCCTGTACACGTGGTATCATTTAGATATCAACACAGCCAACGAACGTTCGAGGTGCTCTTTATACAAGGTGGTCCACTGATCGTGATCGGGCCAAATACCTCACGAAACAAGGGTCAAACGAGAAAACTACAAAGAACGAAACTTGTCTAGCTTGAAGGGGGAAACCAGATGGCGCTATGGATGGCTCGCTAGACGGCGCTGCCCTTTTTTTTAAAGTAGCAACCCCCATTTTTTATTAGACATTCGTGTAGTACGTAAAGAAATATGAATGTTTTAGTTGGAGCACTTTTTTCGCTTTGTTATAGATGGCACTGTGATAGTCACAAACATATGGCTCACAATTTTAGACGTACAGTTGGTAGCAGGTTGGTTTTTTAAATTAAAGTACAGAACGTAGGTACGTTTGAACATTTTATTTCGGTTGTTCCAATGGGAAACATGTACCTTTGTGAACTTATCATTCCTGAGAACGCGTGCTGTTACAACGTGATTACCTGTAAATACCACATTCATGCAATAAATGCTCAAAATGATGTCCGTCAACCTCAATGCATTTGGCAATACGTGTAACGACATTCCTCTCAACAGCTAGTAGTTCGCTTCCATAGTGTTCGCACATGCATTGACAATGCGCTGACGCATGTTGTCAGGCGTTGTCTGTGGATCATGACAGCAAATATCCTTCAAATCCGGGGACATCAGATCCAGTGAATGTGTGGGCCATGGTATGGTGCTTCGACGACCAATCCACCTGTCATGAAATATGCTATCCAATACCGCTTCAACCGCACACGCGCTTTGTGCTGGACATTCATAATTTTGGAAGTACATCGCCATTCTGTCATGCAGGGTAACATCTTGCAGTAACATCGGTAGAACATTACGTAGGAAATCAGCATACATTGCACCATTTATATTGCCAACGATAAAATGAGGGCCAATTATCCTTCCTCCCGTAATGCCGCACCATACATTAACCCGCGAAGGTCGCTGATGTTCCACTTGTCGCAGCCATCGTGGATTTTCCGTTGCCCAATAGTGCATATTATGCCGGTTTACGTTACCGCTGTTGGTGAATGACGCTTCGTCGCTAAATAGAACGCGTGCAAAAAATCTGTCATCGTCCCGTAATTTCTCTTTTGCCCAGTGGCAGGACTGTACACGACGTTCAAAGACGTCGCCATCCAATTTCTCGTGCATAGAAATACGGTACTGGCGCAATCGATGTTGATCTAGCATTCTCAACACCGACGTTTTTGAGATTCCCGATTCTCGCGCAGTTTGTCTGCTTCTGATGTGCGGATTAGCCGCGACAGCAACTAAAACACCTACTTGGGCATCATCATTTGCTGCAGGTCGTGGTTGACGTTTCACATGTGGCTGAACACTTCCTGTTTCCTTAAATAACGTAACTATCCGGCGAACGGTCCGGACACTTGGATGATGTCGTCCAGGATACAAAGCAGCATACATAGCACACGCCCGTTGGGCATTTTGATCTCAATAGCCATATATCAACACGATGTCGACCTTTTCCGTAATTGGTAATCGGTCCATTTTAACCCGGGTAATATATCACGAAGCAAATACCGTCCGCACTGGCGGAATGTTACGTGATACCACGTACTTATACGTTTGTGACTATTACAGCGCCGTCTATCACAAAGCGAAAAAAGTGGTCCAACTAAAATATTCATATTTCTTTACATACCACACGAATATGTAATAAAATGCAGGTTATCAAGATTTTAGTGACTTTGACCGTGGTGTTGTAACAGGCACCTGAGCGATGGGTCACAACATCTCCGAGGTAGCAATGAAGTGGGGATATTCCGGTACGACCATTTCACGAGTGTACCGCGAATATCAGGAATCAGGTAAAATATCACATCTCTGACACCACTGCAGTTGATATCCGTTTGACCTATGGCAGATCCATGTAGCGGGCAAACCATTACGCCATCTAGTTTCCCCCTTCAAGCTAGACTAGTTTCGTTCTCTGTAGTTTTTTCGTTTCATGCTTATTTCGTGAGATATTTGGCCCGGCCACCATCAATGGACCACCCTGTATAAAACTCTGCATACTTTGCAATAACTGTGTACTTCCTATAAACAACATGTTTGTATCACTAAGAGGCATTTAAATTAATGGCTAAAAAGCTTTTGTGTCTTCTACTAAATCTTTCAGAAAGTGAGGCCTTTTTTCTTTTTTTTTCATTCTAGATAAACTTCATGGCCGTCGACTGGTTTACTACCTGCGCCCTGGTGGTGTTGGCTGCTTGGCTGCTATGGAAGTACCTGTCGTGGAACCACAACTACTGGCAACGCCTGGGCGTGCCTTGTGTGGAACCCTCGGTGCCTTTCGGCAATTTCAAAGACTTATTTCTTGGCAAGACATCGTCAACAGAATCGTTCCTGGAGATTTATCGGTAAGCGAAGGAAGAAACTCCTAAAAGAGTAACACAAATTTCTTGTTCAAACTTGTTCATCCACTTGCATAATCACGAACACTATCAACAGAAGGCATTTATTTCGGCCGTCTTTGTCGCTTGTAAAAGACACAGAGAAATTCACATTGTCAGCTGACAAACTATCAATTTCTGTTAAAGCTTTGAGTAATTGTGCTAGGGAATAAATACTGTGAATAGATAATTTTGTGTCTAACATTTTCTGTCGCCGCAGTTACCCTTCGGTTATATCCGTACACACATCAAAAAAAGTTCTGCATCACTCCGGTTCCCAGAACTCCTGAAGATAGACGTTGACAGTCGATATTGTATCACAGACACAGTCCATTTGACTGTTCAGAGTTGTCACTAGCCCGCCCAAAGATGTAAACAACTGCGCGTGAGCAGCGCCTATTAGATGGAGTCGGTCCGACAGCAGTCATTCCACCAGGAAGGCGGTACACGGCTTGTGTTGTCTGTAGTTCAACCATGCCTAGACGACCAATATCGCGGTTCGATCGAGTCCGCGTTGTTACTCTCTGCCAGGAATGCTCTCAACAAGGGAAGTGTCCAGGCCTCTCAGAGTGAACCAAAGCGATGTTGTTCGGACATGGAGGAGATACAGAGACACAGGGTCGATGACATGCCTCGCTCAGGCCGTCCAAGGGCTACTACTGCAGTGGATGACCGCTACCTACGGATTATGGCTCGGAGGAACCCTGAGAGCAACGCCATCATGTTGAATGATGCCTTACGTGCAGACCCAGGACGTCGTGTTACGTCTCAAACTGTGCGCAATAGGCTGCATGATGCGCAACTTCACTCCCGACGTCTATGGCGAGGTCCATCTTTGCAACCACGACACCATGCAGCGCGGTACAGATGTGCCCAACAGAATGTCGAATGGGCCGTTTAAGATTGGCATCACGTTCTCTTCGCCGATGAGTGTCGCTTATGCCTTCAACGAGACAATCGTCAGAGACATGTCTGGAGGCAACAGGGTCAGGCTGAAGGCCTTAGACACAATGTCCAGCGAGTGCAGCAAGGTGGAGGTTCCCTGCTGTTTTGGGGTGGCATTATGTGGGGCCGACGTACGCCGCTGGTGGTCATGAAAGTCGTCGTAACGACTGTACGATACGTGAATGTCATCCTCCGACCGATAGTGCAACCATATCGGCAGCATATTGGCGAGCCATTCGTCTTCATGGACGACAATTCGCACCCCCCATCGCGCACATCTTGGAAATGAGTTCCTTGAGGATAACGATATCGCTCGACTAGAGTGGCCAACATGTTCTCCAGACATGAACCCTATCTGCCATGGCTAGGATAGATTGAAAAGGGCTGTTTATGAACTACGTGACACACCAACTACTCTGAGGGATCTACGCTGAATCGGCGTTAAGGAGTGGGACAATATGGACCAACAGTGCCTTAATGAACTTGTGGATAGTATACCACGACGAATACAGGCTTATATCAATGCAATAGGACGTGCTACTGGGTATTAGAGGTACCGGCGTGTGCAGTAACCTGGACCACCACCTCTGAAGGTCTCGCTGTATGGTGGTACAACATGCAATGTATGGTTTTAATGAGCAATAAAAAGGGCGGAAATGATATATATGTTGATCTCTATTCCAATTTTCTGTACAGGTTCTGGAGCTCTCGGAACCGAGGTGATGCAGAACTTTTTTTGATGTGTTTATATGTGATAAAATGCCCATTACAAAGATGCAGCTCGTCATAAGGTTTTATTTGTGAAACAATTGACTAAAAACAAAGTCTGACGACCTCAGAAGAGGCCTTGCCGTGTATTCACTATGCCAGTTAAAACTACATTTACACCCCAGACCGGATTTTATATTAATATCTTACGTAGCTTTGAACCTCTGGATATCGGTAAAGGGTAATGATATTGAAAAATCTTTCAAACTTCCTCGAGAGTAACATCTTAAGAACATATAGCAAATATTTTGTCGATTTACCATGTGTAAACTTGATAGAAGTGGCCTTAACCTTAAATCATGGTTTTTAGGTGTATTTTCACACTAGATACCGATTTTCGAAAACCGGAAGCTGGCATTTCAAGATGAATGTATGAAGACTGTACAGTCCAAACTTGAGCGGTTTCCTATTGTTTGCTGTTTAGATCATTGTGAGCCACAGGGCGAAAACGTCTAAAGATCCGTTTGCACAGATTTATGCATGAATTCACACTCTAGATCTCGGTAACGGATAGCGATATCAAAGAAAGTTTCGAGGTTCCCCGAGAACGTCATCTTAACATCATACGATAAAAATTTGGATGGTTATCCATAAATATGATTTGTAGAACTGGCCAACCCCACCACTGGTACTTTTCATACCCAAAAATAATGGTGTTTTGGTTTTTTCAGGAGCTTCCTATAAAAAATTGTGCTTTTATAAGCAGCCTAAGGTTCATCCAACATCACAGCTAATGCAATAATACCTAACCATTTACTCAATTTGTCTGGAGTGGAGGAAGTGTTTAATGTTTAAATTTTCGTCATGTAATGTAGGATAGCTACAGTATACCCGTTATTCGAGGGCGTTACAATGGTCGCTAGCTCAAGGGTTATTAAAAATACTTAACAGCTGATAACTGTGATCACGAGAACCACAGATATGACCTCCTGCAAATCTGCGTTTTCGCCCGCTGCTTTTCAAAACATATTGTTGCCCTGCACTACAACAGCATCTCTAAACACTGTCTCGCAATCAGCAGAGGAGGTTCCGCGAACCTCTGCCCCATAGCACCAAATTTGATCAAACACTCTCGTATTGTTCGTGTATTTATCTATGTACTTGAAGCCCAATATTCTTTGCTCCACTGTTGCAGCTATCGGGTAACTCGCTTGCAAGTCGTTCCAGACTTTCACATTGCATGAGACAGTCAAGAAATTAGATATAGTATATGGTTTTCATTTGGATCAAGTGCGCCAAATAGACGGAGCAACGGTGCGACTGAATGCTGAAGTGCCAAGCCCTCGCGATTCTGCGCAGCACGCTTACCAGACCTCACGTATTTGGACTTTGATCTGTTGGGAAAATTAAAATAAGAGGTCTGCCGAAGACTTTAAATGCTGCTTGACAGGAGCCTGTGCTAAGAAGAGTCAGGATGAAATTTAACATGTAGTACTGTCTGTCCGGAGTCGCCTAATGGCCAACTTACCATCGGCTACCTTAGACTGCCATAAGTAAGCGAAAACTACGGTATGAATTAAAAAACGCCTTCAGTTATAATTTTTCGTGTTTTATTCAATACACGATGCATTTCGGACCCTGTGCGTCCATCTTCAGGTGTAATTCGTCTTAATATAATTTCTTTTTTTTTTTCAGTGAGATGAAATGAATATTCCTGTCACGAACAGGTTTGATGTTAGGTTACGCAAGTTCAAATGGTTCAAATGGCTCTAAGCACTATGGGACTTAACATCTGAGGTTCAAATGGTTCAAGTGGCTCTGAGCACAATTGGACTTAACTTCTGAGGTCATCAGTCCCCTAGACTTAGAACTACTTAAACCTAACTAACCTAAGGACATCACACACATCCATGACCGAGGCAGGATTCGAACCTGCGACCGTAGCAGCGCCTAGAACCGTTCGGTCACAGCGGCCGGCTGTTTCGTAAGTCAGACGCGGAAAATATGTGCGAAATAGTGGAAAAGATAAACCGTGTAAACTTACCAAATAACCTAAGAGAAACGTTTTTAACGTTTTAGCAACGGGATACGTTTTTCTCTCCATCATTTTCAAACATATCACTTCATTCAAGAGGTACATTCGCAGATACATGTTTGTAAACACTTCACAAATGTTTTTGTACATAGTGTGATCAAAGATTAATTTTTCATAGTGGTAAAGATATAATTATTAAACAGTTGACATATGCACGAAACAAATTGACATATGCAGGATATAATTTTAGAACAGATCTTTAAAATTACTGAAATAGCTGTGGCTTGCGAAATTTGTTTGTTTATTTAACATCGATTCTGGTTTTTTGATTTTGTGGAGGTGTATCTCCAGTTGTTCTAAAAGTTTTACGGGAAAAAACAGAAACGATGTTAAATGAATAAACATATTTCGCAAGCCGCGGCTCTTTCAGTAATTTTAAAGATCTGTTCTAAAATTATATCCTGCATATGTCAATTTGTTTCGTGCATATGTCAACTGTTTAAAAATTATATCTTTACCACTATGAAAAATTAATCTTTGATCACACCACGTAGAAAAACATCTGTGAAGTGTTTACAAACACGTGTTTGCGAATGTATCTCTTGAATGAAGTGATATGTTTGAAAACGATGGAGGAAAATACGTATGCCGTTGCTAAAAAGTTAAATACGCTTTTCTTGTATTATTTGGTAAGTTTACGCGGTTCATATTTTCCAGTATTTCGCACATATTTTCCGCGTCTGACTTACGAAATTCGTAACCTAACATCGAACCTTTTCGTGACAGAAATATGCATTTCATCTCATTCAAGAGAAAAAAGGAAGGGTACAATGATGGACGTGTTGACGAAATGCTGTGTTGGCTAATTAAAGCACATAATACTCTTGCACAACCCCATGCCACTGTAACAGCTTTACTCACACAAGTACCTCTCTCCTGATTCCCGAAATTCGCTTTACTCTCCTGCACATGCTGTTGGATTATCACTCCAGGAAGAAAGGATACTGCAGAGCCACAGCCAAGGGAACTGTTTGTAGAAGTGCCAGCAGAGGTGAGTGCAAGCCATGAGTCGCGCCTGGATAGCTCAGTCGGTAACACAACTGCCTGTGAAAATTAGGTTCAGGGTTCGAGACCCGATCCAGTACACAGTTTTAATTCGTCTGGAAGTGGGTTACTTGCCAATTATTCACGAAGATGTACTGGAGATAGTCTATAGGGGGCAGCCTCCATTCTGAAACTGCAGTCCGTAAACACAAAAGCAAATAAATTAATCATGCGTCATTAAACAGTAACGAAGCTGCGAATGCCATTGCTCTCACCTGATATGTTATTCCGTTTGTTTGCAGCAAGATGGATGGTGTGCCGTTCTGCGGCGTCTACCGCCTGCGGGAAGTAGCGCTGCTCGTGAGGGACGCCGAGCTGGTGCGTCAGATGCTGGTCAGGGACTTCCCCTCCTTCCAGGACAACAACAGCTTTGTCGACGAAAAACTAGATCCTGTATTCGCGAGGAACCCATTTTTTCTCAAGGGTGAAAGGTCAGTACTCTCTGTGACAAAACATAATATGGCATGATTGCTGCAGTTACTACTTACATCAGTGTTAGACAAAGTCATCTAGTGTAAACAGACAATTTCAGACTTTCTAATATACAATAGCTCTTGTTACTCAAAAACACACAGAGAGACATAATTTTGAACCTCTGTAGAGAGACAGATAAGATACCCACTAGCAAAAGAAAACATAACATCTAAATTAAAGACATCAAGTAGAATAACAAAAATCAAAGGTTACAACTGCACCTTAGTCGACAAAATTTAAAACGCGAGATTACACTCAGATGAAAAAAACAAGCAAGGACAAATTATAGCAAAAATACACAATTTACTATCATGTCATATTTGGAAAATTTTCAGATAAAGTCAGACTTGGACTTCATAAAAACCTACATACAAATAAACTTCAGCAAGAACAACATATGACAATTAAAAATTGGTCATAGTATAGAACAGTCCTGCAAATTTGTCCATTCGTATTTATAAGTTAAAAAGCGATAACTGTGAGAAAATACACATAGAGGAAAACGGGAATAAATTTCAAAGCAAGATTTCAAGAATGTCTGAATCTCACTGACACAAACCTGAAACTTGCTGGCAGAATAAAATTGTGTGACGGACCCAGACTCGAACGCGGGACTTTTGTCTTTTGCGGGCAAGCGCTCCACCATGTGAGCTACCAAAGCATGACTCGCAACCCGTCCTCACAGCTTTAATTCCGGCACTACCTCGTTTCCTACCTTGCTGACTCCACAGAAGTTCTCCTGCCCTGCAGAGCTTGCAGAACTAGCACTCCTGGAAGAAAGGCTATCCTTTCTTCCAGGAGCACTAGTTCTGCGAGGTCTGCGGGAGAGCTTCTGTGAAGTTTGGAAGATAGGAGACGAGGTACTGGCGGAATTAAAGCTGTAAGGAGGAGGCGTGCGTCGTGCTTTGGTAGCATTTACCCGCAAAAGGCAAAAGTCCCGCGTTCAAGTCTCGGTGTGGCACACAGTTTTATTCTGCCAGTATGTTTCATATCAGCGCCCACTCCGCTGCAGAGTGAAAATTTCTTTCTGATGATACAAACCTGTCTAGATTTAAGTCACACTTAGAAGAACAATATCACAAGGCCAGTGATACTATACAGTGCATATCAGCCTTGCATACTGCCAAAAATGGAAGTTAACTAAATGTTTTGGAGCAAATATAAATCTTCGTATGTATATAATGTAATGAAACCTCCCGAAATTATTTTAAACGAACAGACCGATCTTAAAAAAAAAAATTCGTCGAAAATTTCATTAGTATGCTTTAGCGCTCCACACATTTCTTTGTTCTGTTAACAGGGATAATCAGAAGTAAAACTGTATATAGTCTACGGTATGCAACAAATAATGATGCTTGCATGTACAGTAATTGTCATTGACAACGACATATTCTCGTAAAAATTTCTTATACTGATTGCATGTGCGGGGTGATTCAGCTACCCTACCTACGGGTTTTATGCAATCCACAATGCCTTCAGAAACCACGTGCAAAGTTTCCACATTCTCTCTCATTACGCGCAGATTATTAGTTCTACAGAAAAATGAACAGGACGTTTTTGCAGAAAATTTAATGTAGTTGAATTTTGTACTGGGATACGTTTTCGCTGGAGGCTACTGTTTTCGAGTTATTCAAGAAAAACGTGAAAAAGCGATCTTCAAACGTGTTTTTCTTTAACAACTCGAAAACTGTTGCCTCTAAAGGAAAAGTATCCCAACACGAAATGCAACTACACTAAATTTCTTACAAAAAGGTCCTGTTCATTTTTCTGTAGGACTAATAGTTTGTGCATAACGAGCGAGAAAACATGAAAATCTTGAACGTGATTTTTGAAGGCGCTGAGGGTTGCATGAAACCCATAGGTAGGGGCAGCGTAATCATCCTGCATATCTATATATGCATATAAATCACCTAATAATTCTGTTATATGATTACTACGAAACACCATTTTTGACATATAGTAAGAAGCACTACATACAAGGCAAGTCACACACAATAATACACAAAACCAAATACTCACAAAACACTATATACAACAAATAACATGTTTCATGAAGTTCAAAGAGGAGCAAAACGTAAGCACGAAAGTGACGTTCGCATGATGTATCATGACAAGTAAGCTTGACGAAACTTCCACCATACGTAGAACTGCTACTATATAACGCAGTAGGTAACATAAGGAAATACACAATGACACGAACAGAAATGACAGTTTTATTCTCTGTATCCGGATCCCACTCCAGCTACTGCCGAGTCTGGGTGCTGACGAGTCCTCTCCATTTGGCTCGGTCCTCCCACTACTTTTCTTCCTCCACTTGCTGCCAGGTCACACCTCTCCTTTCCACAGATATCCTCACTCCCATTTTCCACCGTGTTCTTGGGCACCCTCTAGGTCTTTTCCCATCCATCTTTAGTTCTTCCATAATTTTGGGGAGTCTCTGCCCACGCATCCTCTTAACGTGCCCATACCATCTTAATCTCTTTTGTTTTTTCAATTTCTTCAGTTTCTTCTGTCATACTTTCTTGTTTTTCCCTTAACTGCTTCGAGAAATTTCATTTCATCTGCTTACAGTCTGCTCCAGTCCCTTTTTGTCATTGTTCATGTTTCTCCACCATAGGTGACAATAGGGAAGTATTAATTCTTATACATCAGGAGTTTTGCTTTTTCTAAAACTTCCTTATTCCAAATCAGGTGTTTTATTGTTTGGTAGAAATTGCCTCGCTTCTGTAACCTCCTATTAATTTCGTTAGTTATTCTTCCATCCCTAGATATTTCACTCCCTAAATAAGCGAAACTTTCTACCACTTTGAGGGCTTCTCCATTCCAGGTAATATTTCCGTTGATCCCTTTCTCTCTACCAAATACCATTACTTCACTCTTATCTTTATTTATTTTTAATCCTTCCACGCATCAAGTTGTAACTGTACATCTACCTCTTTATCACCCCATATTACCATATCATTTGCAAAAGTCATCTTTTTGTCTTTTTCTTTTCTATATCTTTAATTGCCCTATTCATACCCTCCATAACAACATTAAAAAGTGCAGGAGATAGAATACTTCCTTGCTTAAGTCCTTGTCTTATTTCGAAGTATTCAGAGTTCCCCAATGGTTTTCTAATTCTACAATTGTGTCCTCTGAACATTGTCTGTATTACATTAATGTATCCATCTTCTATATCTAACTTCTTCATTTCCTCCCAGAGTCTTTCCATGTTAACTGAGTCACACGCCTTTTCTATGTCTATAAAAACCATTATCACCCTTTTGTTATACTCCCAGATTTTTTTTTCATCAGTTGGCGGATAGAAAATATCAGCTCGATCATGCTACTTCCTTTCCTAAGCCCATGCTTTTCTTCACTCAGCTCCTTTTCTATCTTTTCACTTATTCGATTTAGCAAAATTCTTTCAAAAATCTTGGCTGTGTGACTCATGAGGGTTATTCCTCTGTAGTTTTTACAAAGTCTTTTATTGCTTTTTTTGAAACAGTAGGGTCAAATCCTGAGTGGTTCGTTCCGAGGCTCGTCTGTGTTTTGAAATCAATATATAAAGACTTTCCTATTGGCTTGCTAGGCCTAACGCAAGAAAGGATTTTGTGTTGGGGTTGTCTCCCTTAGCCTTTGGAGTTTCTTCTCCACTACAAGGCAGTGGTTCGCGTCTCGTTTAATTCCCAGAAAGGAAGGTTGCCTCATCTACCAGCTACGCCGTTCCGAAGTCTGCCTTCTCCGCCGTCGCTGCCATTAAGGTCTTCACCCGTAACCCTAGGCATGGGTTCCGTGTTATACCCCACGGGATTGGGTCCCTGCCTAGCACTCCGGCCTACTGAGGTGTAGGATGCCCACCCCCGCGACGTGGACGCGCCAGACAGGAACTACCCCAGTGGAGGAATAGGGAAGGGGACCCTACCTCCCTGGTGCCGGGTTAATGATTGTGTATGGTGCCACAATCAAAGGTGACGCTTTTATTCAAAGACAATAATTACACTGAAGTCTCTGCGATTTATGATGGTATTCTTGACATTACAAAAGGTGGTATATTTTTCTTAATAGGATGTGTGATCACCGCAGAGGGCAGTCGATGCTCTGCAGCGTGCTTCCATACTGGACACGAACGCTGGTAAGGAGATCGTGTGGTAGGGCGTCCCATTTCTCTATCTTCAAGGTTAACAGCTGCTGGATAATCGCTGTTGCATGTGAACGTACTGCAATACGTGTCTCCCCAACGCACCCCACATGTGCTTGATGGGATTTAACTCGGGGGAACAGGCAAGTCAAACCATTCGCCGAATATCAGCTGCTCCACCTGCAATATTCGATGCGCTCGCACATTGTCCTCCATAAAAATGAAGTCACAGCCGAATGCACCACTGAACATGCAAGCATGGGGAAGGAGTAACATGTCACATGAACGTTGACCAGTGTGTGTACCTTGTTCAAAGATACGGAGTTCAGTACGCCCATGCCTTCCCACACTATAACACCTGATCACCAAAATGATCAGGTGGTGACAATATTCCAGCGTGCATTACGCACCTTCGTATGGCGAGAGATGTGGACACGTAATACACCCACGAACATTGGCAAATATGATTTTTGTGGTAGTCCAGCTGTTAAAGTGCGGGGAGGCATAATGTTGCGGCAGTATACTGACCTACAGATCTTTGAACACGGTACATTTGCCGGTCAACGTCATTGTGACACTATACTTCTTCACCATGTTGTCTTTTCAGGGGTGTCTCGGCCCTGACGTCATTGTAATAGATTACTATGAGCGATCGCATTGAACTGCGCACGTGGAGGAACTCCTGGAACGAGAGGATATTCGGCGGATGGACTGCCCTGCCCTATCCCCCAACTTAAGTAGCATTGAGCACGTGTGGGATGTGTTGAAGAGACGTACTGCAGAAACAACAGTCCAGCAGCTCTCAATTGCGCTGGTGGAAGAATAGAATGCCCTACGCCAAGAACTCCTCACTGAGATTATGTCGAGCATGGGAGCACATTTCAGAGCACTGTCGTCCTTGGTGGTTACTCACTCTATTTAGAACCACGTCTCGCCTTTTATAATGTGCAGGGGACAATCGTATGTCGCAGTGACTTCAGTGTAATTATTGTCTTTCAATAGAAGTGTCATTTCTGTACCTCTCATTGCGTGTTTCTTTCAGTTACCTTCTGGTACACGTTTCACCGAGCTACGTTATTTTGCAGTGACACATAATGCGAAAGTTACTTTCGGCCTTACGTTATGCACACCAGTGTATTTGTCTTGGTTAATAAGTGTACCGACAATGATGAGCGAACGGCCGGGAGCAGCCCAATAAAATATACCCAAAAGAACTGCTTACGTCAAATACGTAGGGTAAGAGTTAGACCATTGGGTGAGACGGACCAGTGGCAGATTTCACAAATGCGCCACTGGAGAGCGGATCACACTATTTGTGAGGAAGTTCTTTTGTGAACAAACGTGATGCGGATGAGTTGCTGTCACTTTCGTGCTAGTTCTGGAAAAAAATCACATTCTCTGTTCTGGTAAAGAGAAAAGCGTTATTGTGTTGTTACATAACTTTAGTATTAAGGCTCAATTTTCACAGTACCGATACAGTTTTTTTTTACTGCAAGTTTGAGAAATGTGTAGGCATGAAATTAACCTAAAATGGCCCCCGAATTCGCTGCCTACAGACAGAAGTTGGTGAAGTCCATCTCTCCTAGACAATCGGGAGAGATCGACCACATGTTTTTATGTGGGAGAGACGGAGCACAAATTTAGCTTCAAGGCATGTGTAATAATTCCATTGATGATAGCCGCAGTTTCAGGCTATACTTATTTGTCGGAAGACATATCTGTGCCAGCAAATGCAAGAGCAGAATCTTGCAGACAGGCCAACCAACCACCTCAAAGCTCATCAAAGGACTTGCTGACCACAAACACACCAAAAGAGCAGAGTTATCTGCCTAACTTTCAAGATTCCAGAATGAGATTTGCACTCTGCAGCGGGGTGTGCGCTGATACGAAACTCCCTGGCAAATTTAAACTGTGTGCCGGACCGAGACTCGAAGTCGGGACCTTTGCCTTTCGCGGGCGAGCAGACGAGGTACTGGCAGAATTGAAGCTGTGAGGACGGGTCGTGAGTGGTGCTTGGGTAGCTCAGCTGGTAGAGCACTTGCCCGCGAAAGGCAAAGATCCCGAGTTCGAGTGTCGGTCCGGCACGCAGTTTTAATCTTTCAAGATTATCACCTCAAAACTGACTACTCCTAAGCCAGCACAGACAATACTTTTTCTTCTATTGACAAAAACCGTTACTGTTAAGAGGGAGGCAACAGTTGTATTCAAAGGGCTAAACTCTGCTGAAAATATTGTAACTGTAGGGAAAAATGGGGAAAAGAGGAGAAAGGAAACAGAAAAAGGCACAAAAAATTATCAATGAATGATCAATGGGAAATGCCAGTATATTAGTGAAGAGGAAAACAGACCGAAGAAGCTCAGTAAGAAAAATTCTGGAAATAGCTCTCAGTGTTCATTAGGTGCAAACATTATAGAAGATTACAGAAATAAAAATTTGATGAATAAGCTGAGGATGAATGTGATGGCTGTGGTGAAATTTATTACCAAACGTAAAAATTACGATTGGATTGAGTGTGTTTCCTGTTCACGATGGTCAAAATTTTTCTAATAAGGGTAACTCACGATAGTCAAAATTTTGGTAATTAGTGTAACTGCTGTGATGAGAGAAAGACAGGATAATGCTTGAACAAAACCAAGAACTCATTAGAAATACCCTTGTTCAAGATTTGTGATAAACTGATAAAATTATTCTGGACTAAAATATTTAATATCATAATTCTATATTCACATTCAAAACAAAAATATGAAATTTTAATTGAGTCTGTTCTTCATGTTTACCCACTTTTATATTGTTCATCTCTCCCAGTACACTGGTTCATCTTACCAGTACAGCTAAAGGTGAGGTGGGCCTCTCATGTACATTTTTATTTAATCACATCTCTTGTATTTTAGCTGCCCATGCTTCAGTCATATATTGTACTTAAGTTTACATGACACTCTACACCAACATGCTGCCAGACGTCAAAAAAAAGTTGAAACACACACAGATCTTATCCTGAGGGAAAAAAGTGGTCCAAAAGTGGTAATTATTAATATAACACACTTACAGTTCCACTACCGCTGCTGATCTTTGGAGCTCAACTGCAATCGGACGATTATCACTTGAATGTCTTTTTCCTCTACACTGACTGAAATGGAATGTGTTACACCGTGTACTTTGTACATAAAGACAGCACGTTATCAAACTTATGGTCCATTGTGTCCATGTCTGGCCGGCCGAAGTGGCCGTGCGGTTAAAGGCGCTGCAGTCTGGAACCGCGAGACCGCTACGGTCGCAGGTTCGAATCCTGCCTCGGGCATGGATGTTTGTGATGTCCTTAGGTTAGTTAGGTTTAACTAGTTCTAAGTTCTAGGGGACTAATGACCTCAGCAGTTGAGTCCCATAGTGCTCAGAGCCATTTGAACCATTTTGTCCATGTCTCTGAGATATGTTGACAAAAATTTCATCCTTATGAGAGATTATTTTAAGTGTTTTCAGGACAGAAAAAACCAATCCTATACAGGCTGGAGAAAAATTGTGTCGCGTAATTTTAATCTTGGATAGCTGATGCCGGTAGGAACCAAAACTACTGACGTAGTGTAGGGCGACAACGCACCATTTTTAAACTACGGATACTTGGAGCCAAGCTCTCCGTTTGGCCGCGGGATTGCCCTGTTGCCGGGTGCTCTGGACAACGCATGATCGCAAATGCTTTGCCTGCTGGAGACCGGGATGTATCCAAGGCGGCCCGCACGCGCGGTGGTAGCGAGAACCATAGCACTGGCTGTCAACAGACAAACGGCAACACGGCAATCCACGGCCAATTGGAGCGCGTGGCGCCAAGTTACCGTAGTTTAAAAATGGAGCACAAATTTAGTAAATTTGATTCCAACTGGCATCAGCTATCCAGGGTTAAAATTTCGTGACACAGTTTTTCTCCACCCAAATTATGGGAGTACATTTCGGATATTAGGTGTGTCTAACGTTAATAGAACATCGTTGTCGCCTTCTTTCGGACTTTAAGAAAGATCGGATCATTGGCATCAGGAGCATGGAGGCAGATCACATTGACATTCGGCTGTAGTGCAAAGACAGCAGAACAAGTGGTTCAAAGTGGCTCTGAGCACTATGCGACTTAAATTCTGAGGTCATCAGTCGCCTAGAACTTAGAACTAATTAAACCTAACTAACCTAAGGACATCACACAAATCCATGCTCGAGGCAGGATTCGAACCTGCGGCCGTAGCGGTCGCTCGGTTCCAGACTGTAGTGCCTAGAACCGCACGGCCACTCCGGCCGTCAACAAGTGGTGACGACACGACCAAGGACAACGGTGTGGCACGGTCCTTCAAGGACGATCACACCACGAGGAGATCACAGAATTGAGCGACTGGCTCTGCCGTATAGACAGCCGTCAAATCATGAAATCCGTGCAGGAGTTACAGGCAGATTCGTGCCACGAGCCGTCGGGAAGAAATCGCAGGATGCTAGCGGCCACGCATTCTTTAGAGATGACAACATGCCACACATTATGGTGTAACACTATCCATTGCAGTCATTTGTAACCGAATCTACGAGGGCTATTCAGAAAGGAAATGTTTCCGTCTGAGGCCGCTAGACGCGCGCCGACCGCGTATATTTTGGTATGTACGTGTTCAGCAGCTTAGTCGGCATCCATCCGTGACAGCGGGAACGTCTCTGCGTATCTGGTTGTTTCGATATTCGAATTTGAAATGTGCGCTGCAATCGAAAATCCCTCCAGTTGTGAGGTGCGGTCTGGATACGGTTCTTGTTGGCGAAAAACCTAAAACCTATAGAAATTTATCACGAACTGTGCGAAGTGTACGGAAACAACGTAATGAGTGAATGTTCCGAAGAAAATGGTGCACTCGGTTCAAAAATTGCCGAATCTACGTTCATGATGAAGAGAGGAGTGGACGCCCGAGCATTGTGATTGACGGTCTTGTCGCTGAAGTTGATGAAACGATTCGTGAAAACCGTCGCTTCACAATAACGGAGTTTTCACTTTCTTCTCCACAAGTTTCACGGACTTTGTTGTTTGAAATTGTCACTCAAAAGCTAGGCTACCACAAATTTTGTGCACAATGGGTGCCCAAAATGCTTACAGAGCACCATAAAAAACAGGGAATGGGGTCAATGTTGACATTTCTGGAGGCCTGCCACAAACATGGTGATTCATTACTGGATCGAATCGTAACCGGTGACGATACTTTCGTGAAACACGTCAATTGCGAGACAAAATTACAGTCCATCGAGTGGAGGCACACAAGGTTCCCCCCAAAACCAAGAAAATGTTTGCAAACCTTGTCAGCAAGGAAGTTGATGGCGACATTGTTTTGGGGTAGGAAAGGTGTGCTTCTTATTGATTTTCTCGAACGTGTAGCAACCATAAATTCTGCCTGGTACTGCCAAACTTTGCACAGCCTTAGAAGAGCAGTTCAAAACAAAACGCCGAGAAAAGCTGACGTCCAAAATTTTGTTTTTGCACGGCAATGCCAGACCTCAAACGGCAAACCGCGCTAAAGAACTCCGTAATTCATTCAAATGGCAAATTTTCCCTCATTCGCCCTACAGCCCCGATCTTGTACCAAGCGACTTCCACTTGTCTCCCAAGATTAAGAACTGGCTTGCAACGCAGCGCTTTGATGACAGTGCGGAACTCTGGGCGGGCGTGACTCACTGGCAGAAGTCTCAGGCGGCAGAATTTTACGACCAAGGTATTTCAGATCTTGTCCACCGCTATGATAACTGCCTCAATGTGTTTGGTGACTATGTGGAAAAGTAGTATGTCAGTCGCTCTTTGAGATGTATATAATAAAATGTATTTCTTGTACTTAGTTTTTTTATGCCAAAACGTCCCCTACTTTCTGAGTAGCCTTCGTAATTAAATAAAACGTTTCGTTTTCTCGTATATATGTTCTTCTGAGCAATTGAATTACAAACCGTAGCGTGGAGCATCCTTTGTTTCCCTGTTGGTGAAGATGCGTCATGGCATGCATCTTTTGAAACACCACAAGCTTTGGGAAGCCATCTGACCACTTCATAGCTGCTCGTAACTTATCTACTTGCGATGGAACAACGTCCAAGGCTAGCACATTTCACTCCATGGCCTCCTAGATGCGCTCAGTAGATTTGACGCCAGGTGACTGGAGGATGATGTGGCAATAAGGGTAGCGGTGATACAAGAATTTTCTTGTCCGTCAGCTGTTCTCAAACCATTACGACTCTCTTGCAGTATGTTGCAGGCGAACAAACGGGTGCACGGGAGCGGAGAATTCCAACAGTGCTTTGTTAGCAAGCATATTGTAGTGCCTTATGGCGTATTGAGTCTTTACAGAATATACTCAGAGGTTTCAAAAAACGAATACGAAATCTGTAAACGGTGTTAAATGTTCGGTTGCCCAACAATACCTCATTTTAATATCTTTCTTCGTAAATCACCGGTCTTGTAAAGATCTTGACCAAGAAAAAAGTGAATCATCAAGCAGAGCAGGAGGAAACGGAATGGAACTTCATGGATCGAGGTGATATGTGATGTTCCTTCAGTGATTACAAAATCAAGTCAAATTTGCAAAGAACTTCAAAGTATGAACACAAGTATGAATTTGGCCTGGATGTAAGTTGGCTCAGAACTGTTGTCACTGGTATTTGATATCCTGCGTAACAGCACTGAGATGCAGCGGGCGTCAGAGTTGGCCCCACAGATCAGAGGATCTTGCAGGCCACCAGAGTACCTCTACATCATACAGACACTTCATAGAGACACGTAACATCTGTGGACGAGCATTGTGCTGTTGGAAAATTGCACCACTGTACTGTAGTGTGAGATGTAACTTTTAAGAGGACGCAGGATGTCCGTGACGTACTGTTCTGCCGTTTTTTACTCAAAAACTACCAGTCGTTACCAAAAGTGGTACGCGATGGCTCCCAACAATTTGACGGCAGGAATGACACGAGTGTGTCCAGATCGCCGACGATGGCCATCCGGCGTAATGCAAAACACCGATTCACTGCTGGACACAATACGACGCCGTTCATCCTTCCGGGTGAAGGCACCACTCGAATTGCAGCTGTTTTTGTCGTGGTGTTAACGGCAACCTACCCTTCGGATGGTAAATCCCTATTCCAGCCGCTGCTACTCTCTGACCGGTGGTGTGGGATGATACAGAATGTTGCAGTCCAATACTTGTTCTCGGATGGCAGCAGCAGACGTGAGGGATTACATTGTGCTTAGTGCATAGAACGACGATCCTTCCTTGTGGCGGTCAGACGTAGTCCACAAGAACCTTGATGACCAGTATACCTGTCCCCACATTCGCATGCTGTCCAACATCGGGGCACTGCCATATCCAAATAATCCACAAATCTGGATACTGCACTATTCGATCAGCCGGCCAACATGCTGATAACGCTGTCTCACACTCGGACGCAGCATCTCCTTGTCACTCAGAATGATCGCTCAACATCTGACACAGCTCATGCCCTTGTGTACCCCACGGTGCCTTGTAACAACACAAAAGACGAACAACACGAATGCACTGTGGTGGCCACTGTAGGTGTCGCAGACAACTGCAGTCATCTACATATCCGTCAACTGTGTGTAAGTGACGAAGTTACTCATATGTTGACATCCGAGCTTGTCTTCCGAGTGTGTATACAAACACAGTGGGTCTACAGCTCAACATCTGACACAGCTCATGCCCTTGTGTACCCCACAGTGCCTTGTAACAACACAAAAGACGAACAACACGAATGCACTGTGGTGGCCACTGTAGGTGTCGCAGACAACTGCAGTCATCTACATATCCGTCAACTGTGTGTAAGTGACGAAGTTACTCATATGTTGACATCCGAGCTTGTCTTCCGAGTGTGTATACAAACACAGTGGGTCTACAGCTCAACATCTGACACAGCTCATGCCCTTGTGTACCCCACAGTGCCTTGTAACAACACAAAAGACGAACAACACGAATGCACTGTGGTGGCCACTGTAGCTGTCGCAGACAACTGCAGTCATCTACATATCCGTCAACTGTGTGTATGTGACGAAGTTACTCATATGTTGACATCCGAGCTTGTCTTCCGAGTGTGTATACAAACACAGTGGGTCTACAATCTATTATGATTATCTTCGGTAAATAGCTAGATGTTGGACCCTACAGATTATCGAAAACATAAGAGGTGGTTGTTTTAATAAGAAACATAAACGTGTAACTCTTCAGGCTTTCCCGGCGAGATCTTGACATGTGGAATAATCGGGTCTACTGCCGTATGTTTGTGTCGCTCTGGCACCGGGCAGCGTCAGGCGGGCGCGGACGGCAGAGACAGCACTCAGCGCCCTCTGGGCATAAATACTGGACAAGATCCTCCAATACGGCAGTCTCAGGTAGCACTTGAAGAAGGCAACGAGTTACGTGGCCGAAATATTGTGCCAGAGCGACACAAACATCCGGCAGTAGAGCCGATTATTCCACATGTCAAACTAAACGTGTTATTCTTTTTACACTATTAATGTTACAAGCCCATTTCACAGCTGACATGCTCATGAAATTATCAAATGGCTCTGAGCACTATGGGACTTAACATCTATGGTCATCAGTCCCCTAGAACTTAGAACTACTTAAACCTAACTAACCTAAGGACAGCACACAACACCCAGCCATCACGAGGCAGAGAAAATCCCTGACCCCGCCGGGAATCGAACCCGGGAACCCGGGCGTGGGAAGCGAGAACGCTACCGCACGACCACGAGATGCGGGCAGTGAAATTATCAACACATGTAAATACATTAGACTTTTGCATCACACTTGATTCTAATTGTTATTAAAAATGTTAGCTGTGGACTAGAAGTAATTGTCCAGACAAAAAGTTACCTCTCCGTCTTCCAAATTTGTCTGAGTAGTACGATGTAGTTTTGTGTACCTCTGTCCGGAACGTAAGCATCTTGTTTGCAGGTGGAGGAAAGTCCGGTCTCAGCTGAGTCCGTCGTTCACAGCTAGCCGCCTGAAACCCATGTTCCTGCTGATCAAAGACGTCTGCGATAACATGGTGCGAGTGCTGAAAGAAGAGGGGCCAAAAGCTAGTTCAGGTATTTCATGCAATCATTGTGGTTTACAGCCACGATCCAAATGTAGCCAACAAGACCTACTACTTAAACGAAAATAGAACTAATTTAATACTTTCAGCTGCTAACGGGCGTTGCTATATATCAACGGACAGGTGAAAATGTGTGCCCCGACTGGGATTCGAACCCTGGATCTCGTGCTTACATGACAGACACTCTATCCATCTGAGCAACCGAGGGCACAGAGGACAGCGCGACTGCAAGGACTATCTCGCGCACGTCTCCCGCGAGACCCACATTCTCACCTTGTATGTCCACACACTACATTCGTAGTGTCCCTACCCAACACACTCATTACTCGTGGAAGACATTCTTACCAAGTCCTGTAAGAGTCCGGGGAATATGTGTGCATTCGCACAGAAGGAAAAGGTCATGGCCGGTACTGCCAGAACTATATACTTATATGGATACGGTGTCTGTTCCTTCGGACATCTTCGAAGGAACAGACACCATGTCCATATATACTACTTAAACGGTTGTGAAACGTAGCAGCGTGGCAGTAAGAATACTGATTAGACCTAGATAAACGTTTCGGAGTCGTGATGGCCTAGCAGTTTGTGCTTTTGGTTCACTTGACTGGTGTTGTCACTGTGACTAAGTGTTACACTCGCTGTTGCGATCCTGGCCATATATTCGTTGTATATTTATTTATTTATTTACACAGCAGTACATTGTTACTAGAAAAAATATTGCCACTATTCACAGTAATGTCAAACTGACGAGATCTACAGACAGAGCATTATAATTATTTTTCTATTATACAGAATTTCATTCCCCCACCCTGAGGGCAGGCGATCATCTGTCCGAAGAGCGATCTTCTGCCAACATGATGTATTTTCGACTTACAGCTCTGTTTTAAAATACTGCATGAGGTTACAGATAAAGGGTTAATATGTCTAAAGTCTTTTTATAAATAAACTGTGTTTACTATTTGATGGCTGTGCACACAAGTGAATGAACAGTTGTTCATGGTAATTCTAGGTGGATAAATGAGTGGATATGTTGGAATGAAATAAAGCAGGTAACAGGAACTTGGTATTACGTTCGCGGAAGCGCTTTAATGTATATTTGAGAGTCGAATATGGAGTGGGAGCTGTGAAATGTGGTATTGAGGGGTAGATAACAGAGCCTTGATTTACGGAAGAAAGAGGAAAAGGTGAAGGGGATCATAACACAAAATTTGGTTAACGTTACTTTCAGACATGAAGTGTGTGGTGATGAACAGAATGAAGTGCGTGTTGATAGTTGGCAGCGACCCATATTGGAAGAGGAGTAGGAACAATGTAGGATTCTGCCGACAAAGTTTCCAGGGTGCGTTGAATTCCTGCAGTAATTTGAGAAGGGATGAGAATTTAATTATCTGCTTAAGGTTTCGCGTAGGCAACGACTGGCATGTGTGGGATAGTAAGCGAGAAATAGCACGTTACAGAAACTGTTGTTGTTATTGTTGTTGTTGCTGCTGTAGTCTTCAGCCCGAAGACTGGTTTGATGCAGCTGTTATCACGAGTCTATCCTGTGCAAATCTCTTCATCTCCAGTGAACTACAGCAACGTGCATCTATTTGAGCCTCCTCAACGTATTCGTCCCATGGTCTCCCTCCACAATGTTTAGGCACCATACTTCACTCCATTACGAAACTAATCCCTCAGGATGTGTACTATCGACAGATTCCTTCTTTTGATCTATTCGTGCCATAATGTTTCTCCCCAATTCTATTCAATATATCCTCGCTATTTGCTCATCTACCCATCAATTTTCAACATTTCTCTGTAGTGCCACATTTCAAAAGATTCTATTCTCTTCTTGTCTGAGCTACCTGTCATCCTTGTTTCACTACCATACAAGGCTACACTGCACACAAATACCTAACACTTAAATTTATATTCGATATTAACAAATTTATCTCCTTCAGAATAGCTTTTTCTGTCATTTCCAGTCTATATTTTAAAGCCTCTGTACTTCGGTCATCATCTGGTATTTTAACTCCCAAATAGTAGAACTCGTCAGCTACTTTTGGTGTCTCATTTCCTAATCAAAGTTCTTCAGCATCACCTAATTTAATTCGACTGCATTCCATTACCATTGTTTCTCTTTTGTTGATATCCATCTTAAACCCTAATTTCAAGACACTGTCTATCCCATTCAATTGCTTTTCCAAGTCCTTTGCTGTCTCTGACAGAATTACAATGTCGTCGGGAAACCTCAAAGTTTTTATTTCGTCTCCGTGAACGTTAATTCCTTCTACAGTTTTTCTTCGGCTCCCTTTACTGTTTGCTCAACGTACAGATTGAATTACATCATTACATCTGGAATAGGCTACAACCCTGTCTTACTCTCTTTTCAACCATTGCTTCCCTTTCATGCCTTCGATTCCTACAACTGCGACCTGTACAAGTTGTATATAACATTCCTCTCCCTGTATTTTACGGCTGCTACTTGTTGAAATTCAAAGAACGTATTCTCGCCAACAGTGACAAAAGCTTTCTTCATTTCCAAATACTAGAAACGTTAGTCTGCCAATTTTATTTATTTTTCTACAGTATGCTGTAAGGTCGCATTGCCTCGCGTGTTCCTACATTTCTTCAGATGCCAAACTGAATTTCCCCAAGTTGGCTACCAGCATTCTTTCCACTTTTCTGTAAGTAACTTGAGTCAGCATTTTGCAACTATAACTTACTCTACTATTATTTCGGTAATGTGCACAACGTGTCAGATCCTGTTTTATTTTGAACTACATTCTTCTTGCAATCTGAGCGTGTTCTCTTGTCTCATATGTTGCGAAGTAAGTGGAACAACTTGTCATGGCTGGCTCTCATGCGGGTCCGACTACTTCTCAGGAACAGCTGTCGAATTCAGCTATAAAAAGTATACAGTTCCATTAAAAAAATCGTACATGCTTCAATATCCCTGTTGATACCAATGTCGAAAACATTAACCAAACAAAAAATACGTGCCCCTCGACGTTCTAACATTTGCTGTAAACCGAGTTTCGATCTGTGTAAGCGGTACGAAATAAAAGGGGCTTTACATCTTGCGTGACTCACCCTGTATATTTGCTGTGTGGGGAAAAAATATTGAAGCAGGCTGGTATTAACATGAATGTTGACAAGTAGCGTTACAGTAAATTCAGGCTCAGAAAATTCAAAACTTGGACGTAAGATGCTGCATTGTCTCTAATCTTACGTTACATGACCTTGAATTATTGCATTATGGCCGATGTAATAAAAAATAACATCTTCTAGTTGACAGGTCGCGTCAAGTTACTGATGGGTGAAACAGCTGTCAATACGAGTCATTGTCTTTTTTAAAAAAATGTTTTAACCAAAGTTACTTACCTAAATAGCACAAGAACTATAATTTGTTAGGTTACTGGCAGGTACAAGCACAGTAAAGTAACGGTTGGGGGCGGGGGGGGGGGGGGGGGTAGGGGTTAGTGGGCGGGTTGTATGATTAGCTGTTCGCTATAAACCTTAGAAGTACTGCGCCAAAAATTTCTTCTTATTTTCACTTTGATCATTGAGAAGGTATTCTTATGTTGTATGTGTGTTGATAAAAATTTAAATTTGTTCAAGAAGCCTTTGTGAGCAAGATGAAGTGCTTGAAGATTATGGTCTTTGCTATTTGCGGAACGGCTACGCTGGGTAAGATGTATAGCAAAATTGGACTTCTGCAGGTTGTTAAGATGGAGTACATCAGTATGCTCTAAGAATCTTGTAGCGAAGTTTCTGTCAGTTTGTCAAATATAGAAGCTTGGACACAAGTTGCATATAAGTTTGTACTTGTATTATTACACAGCGTTTGATACTATAAATAATTTTATTTTGTATCTTACTGTTGGTGTGGGAAACATTCTTACGTCACATGTCTTAAAGAGGTTGGCCATTAGCTAAAAAACCTTACCTCAGAAAGGCAGCTTTGCAAAACTGATTTCTTGTTTTTGAGTGGCCGTTCACAACTGGTTCGTCTAATTCTTTTTTGTAAAGTATTTTATGTATTAAAGCAGAATAGTATCTAATGCTGAATGTAACTGAATTTATAATTTTTATTTTTAATGTATTTTAGTTTTATTCATTAATATACTGAGCTTGCAGTTAATTATGAGTTTGAAGCATGTGATTTTATGTTGGTCTCGCTGGCGGGAAGACTTTGAGATGACTCTTGTTTTGGACGCAATTTTATTTTCTAAATTTTTCATTTCACTGGGGCTCTGCAGCTAGTGGAAGTAATACGCTGCCTTACGCAGTGGTGCAGAGTACGGTAGCACCGAATTAAAAGCTGGTTCTCACGGAGGCACTGGAGACGAATAAATCGTACGGCACAGTAGCGAGCCACTGGAATGGGCTACGAGGAAAATTTTGTTTGACGGCCGATACGTAGGGAAACCACAGGCGTTCCAGTGCGAAACTCAACATTTTGTTTATTAAATATTAGCTACCCGTTTACCTTTGTCATGGCAAATACCACGAGGAGCCTAAGAGTCATCGTATCTTTAATTCGACAGTACCACTATGCAGTAATCCAGTTTAATTAGTAGACAAATGAATACTGTTAAGACACGACGATGTACGAATAGCTGCGAAATTTTACGAAGTATGCAGGAGATTTCGACTGTGCACCAATCTATTCAGACGACGATAAGACGTACTCAAAGCGTGTTCTTCTGTAATAGTCGGTTTTACCAAGCTCTCGAATTTCATTAACTTTCTGAGACGAATTGTTTCAGACTGTTTCACTATAACTGTTTTACGGCGTTCGCTAATAAATGCTTCGTAATGGCATCCCCGGACTTATTTCAAGTAAATTAGCTACCCGCACTACCACTTATAATCGCAAGCCACCTGCTTGCACCTTCTAATGTATCCAATGCGCTAAAAATAGCTGCTTAGAGAGACTTCATCTACAAGAGCTTGTAAGAAAACAGGTGGGAGGAAATCTTACATGCCGAATCATTAAGAGGGGTAGGATGTCAAACTGGCCGACTTGGAGCAGGAGAGGCACCACGGGACATTTTAATTTCAACTGTCTATACTTTTATAAATAAATTCCTAAAACTTTGTCAGCATGACCAGGAAGGGTTCAGAATTCAGGTTCATAGCAGTGGAAGTTCAAAACTATAACAAAATATATTTTTTTACATGTGAAATGTCATCATTTTTGCACTTACTATTGGCTGCATTCGTTGCAATAGGTACACTTTTCTTCATAAGTAAGGGAGATTCTTCGATGAAATTTGCACAGCATACAAACCATACTTACAGGTGTATGGAACTCTAGAATTTTCCAAATCTATTAAAATCTGTGCTAAAAATTGAGATAATTAACCATTAAATTTGAGTTTTTTCTAAACATGAAGTTTAAAATGTAACAGCTCATTCATTTTTTCATTAATTAAATAATGATAAATATTTTTTTACAAGTGAAATGTCATCATTTTTTCACTTACTATTGGCTGCATTTGTTGCTATAGGTACACTTTTCTTCATAAGTAAGGGAGATTCTTCGATGAATTTTGCACAACCTACATACCATACTTACAGGTGTATGAAACTTTAGAATTTTCCAAATCTATTAATAACTGTGCTAAAAATTGAGATAATTAACCATTAAATTTGAGTTTTTTCTAAGCATGAAGTTTAAAATGTAACAGCTCATTCATTTTTTCATTAATTAAATAAATTCTAGAGTTTCATACACCTGTGAGTATAGTTTGTATGCTGTGCAAAATTCATCGAAGAATCTCTCTTACTTGTGAAGAAAAGTGTACCTATAGCAACAAATGCAGCCAATAGTAAGTCAAAAAATGATGTAATTTCACACGTAAAAAAAATTATTTTGTTATACTTTTGAACTTACATTGCTATGAGTTTGAATCCTGAATCCTTCCTGGTCGTGTTGACAAAGTTTTATGAATTTCTTTGTAAAAGTATAGACAGTGGAAATTAAAATGTCGTGTGGTGCTTCTCCTGCTCCAAGTCGGCGCGTTTGACGTCCTACCCCCCTTAAGATAACTCAGGAAGGGGTTAACGTAAGTAGCGTAGTCTCGGGTGGTAAGCCTGAGCACTTATACTGAATGTCACCTACACTAATTTCTATGGTGTCGTGGCTAAACCGAGAAACTTTTACGGCCGTTTGGCAAGGGGTCTTTCAATATCTAGTTCACAGTTCTTGGCTTTCTGTGAATTTCACAACTATGTTTTTTGTCTTTATTAGAGATTCTAAAATTGAAATAATTAATTCCACTTGGTGTTTTGTGTTCTACAGCGACTTGACTTTTGTGTTGTATCTTATTTAGTACTTATGCTTTATTATTATTATTATTATTATTATTATTATTATTATTATTTCAGACGGGTTGGAGGCGTGGCGTCTGTGCATGCGGTACACGGCCGACGTGGTTTCGTCGTGTGCGCTCGGCGTCAGAGGACGCGCCCTTGAGGACGAGCACTCGCCTTTACATCAAATGTTTCAGAAGCTTCTTGAGCCAACCTTCATGACCATTTTGACAATCTTTGTCACGGCTACGTCACCGAAATTGGCTACGCTTCTCCGTCTAAGGTACTGTTATCATTACTGAAGCTTCTTCGAGAAGCATCTTGAGCGCTCATAAATATCTACAGACATTATTTTCTCTATAATTTCCAAAATGCTGTGTGGTATTTGGTCTGACTGGTCTGGAAGATTATTCGTTTCTATTGACGCTCACTGGTGGTGTGTCTTGTCGGCATGAAATGTGGATTTACTCCCTGAGATGGAACATAGCATTTATGAGGGAGAATAACATTTATGCGGGAGAAACTGCCTCAGATCAGTCTCTGGGCATTCTGAATAAGGCGTTCTGTTATTTTCCTAAATAGACTCAAATGGATGACTTGCTATTTCTTAATCTGACAATAGACCCTTGAAACTTCCTGGCAGATTAAAACTGTGTGCCTGACCGAGACTCGAACTCGGGACCTTTGCCTTTCGCGGGCAAGTGCTCTACCATCTGAGCTACCGAAGCACGACTCACGCCCGGTCCTCACAGCCTTACTTCAGCCAGTATCTCGTCTCCTACCTTCCAAACTTTACAGAAGCTCTCCTGTGAGTTCGAGTCTCGGCCGGGCACACAGTTTTAATCTGTCAGGAAGTTTCATATCAGCGCACAATCCGCTGCAGAGTGAAAATCTAATTCTGCTAACATCCCCCAGGCTGTGGCTAAGCCGTGTCTCCGCAGTATCCTTTCTTTCAGGAGTGCTAGTTCTGCAAGGTTCGCAGGAGAGCTTCTGTAAAGTTTGGAAGGCAGGAGACGAGGTACTGGCAGAAGTAAAGCTGTGAGTACCGGGCGTGAGTCGTGCTTCGGTAGCTCAGACGGTAGAGCACTTGCCCGCGAAAGGCAAAGATCCTGAGTTCGAGTCTCGGTCGGGCACACAGTTTTAATTTTAGGAAGTTTCATATCAGCGCACACTCCGCTGCAGAGTGAAAGTCTCATTCGGGAATAGAAGTTTGTTTTCCAGTTCTTCTCCAAGTATACTTGGCCGTCGCCCGTAATGACCTCGACATGACGGAGTCCACTGTAGTTGCTTAAATATTTCAATTTAGTATGCAAGATACCCATCTGCTTCTATCTCGTCGCATCTAATGCCATTCATGCCAGACTCCAGCTCATCTAATGCACTTTGCTATCGCCATCAATGGTATCGCAAGTGCAGTGGGCCACACAGGCTCTCCGTCACTGTAAGTGGATGATGACCTTTGCCTCTACTATGTTTCTGCATCAATGCGAACCGATGAGCGCCAACTTCAGGGGGCTGCCTGGAGAGTCCATGATCGGGCCCTGAATCACGGCTATCAGTTTCATGCTGCGAAATCACGAGTTACGCGTTTTTGTCGACTCTGGACTGTGCACCCACACCCTGAAATTTATCTTGTTTATCTGGTCCCTTATTCTTACTGATGCTTAAGGAATCCAATACACTGTTTCTTTTTCCCTTTTTTAATAAGATGGTAACGCGTGCTTTAACCATTGCGGTTAATGAATCCTGTAAAACGGATAACAATGACTAAGATTGTTTTACAGCAAAACAATAACAGCGAGTGCTATATGTGTCACCTGCGTTTTTGTATCCACATGTTATAAGAACAATTTAAAATTATAGCCTGGTAGAAACGATGTAGCTCTTTAAATTTAATGTGGGCACAGGCCCTGTAGACGACGCGCTGCATCAACGATCTGCTCCCACCGCCTTCTATCCCTCACAGCGTCTCTCCACCCTTCGGAAATTCCTAATGCTGCGAGGTCCTTCTCTATGTCATTTTTCCACCTTGTACGAGGTCGGCCTAATGGTCTTGTTGGCTGGAGAGTTCCTTCAAATGCTGTCTTGGTGATTCTGTTGTTTTCCATTCTGGTCACATGTCCAGCCCATTGCAGTCTCCTACTTTTTAATTTCTGGATGGTAGTGGGTTGCTTCATCAACTGATAAATTTCATTGTTCTTTCGAATTCTCCATATGTCATTCTTCAACACAGGTTCCCATATTTTTCTCATTACTTTTCTTTCAAAAACATTCAGTTTTTCTCTTTCATTCTTTGTAAGCGTCCAGCTTTCTGAACCGTACAGTACTATGAGGCAGATAATAGTGTTGTATGTCTTCATCTTTGTGATGATTGACAAAGCTTTACTTTTGAGTGGGTTGATTAGTGAGTACAGACATCTCGACCATGAGGCTATTCTTTCATTTATATCCATTGTTATGATATTTTTACTGTTGAAACGTGATCCAAGGTATTTAAACTGGAGAACTTTTCTGAATTTAGACTGTTGATCAATTTCAAAGTAAGGATTTGGGTTTATGACTCGACCTATTTCCATATGCACTCCTGGAAACTGACATAAGAACACCGTGAATTCATTTTCCCAGGAAGGGGAAACTTTATTGACACATTCCTGGGGTCAGATACATCACATGATCACACTGACAGAACCACAGGCACATAGACACAGGCAACAGAGCATGCACAATGTCGGCACTAGTACAGTGTATATCCACCTTTCGCAGCAATGCAGGCTGCTATTCTCCCATGGAGACGATCGTAGAGATGCTGGATGTAGTCCTGTGGAACGGCTTGCCATGCCATTTCCACCTGGCGCCTCAGTTGGACCAGCGTTCGTGCTGGACGTGCAGACCGCGTGAGACGACGCTTCATCCAGTCCCAAACATGCTCAATGGGGGACAGATCCGGAGATCTTGCTGGCCAGGGTAGTTGACTTACACCTTCTAGAGCACGTTGGGTGGCACGGGATACGTGCGGACGTGCATTGTCCTGTTGGAACAGCAAGTTCCCTTGCCGGTCTAGGAATGGTAGAACGATGGGTTCGATGACGGTTTGGATGTACTGTGCACTATTCAGTGTCCCCTCGACGATCACCAGAGGTGTACGGCCAGTGTAGGAGATCGCTCCCCACACCATGATGCCGGGTGTTGGCCCTGTGTGCCTCGGTCGTATGCAGTCCTGATTGTGGCGCTCACCTGCACGGCGCCAAACACGCATACGACCATCATTGGCACCAAGGCAGAAGCGACTCTCATCGCTGAAGACGACACGTCTCCATTCGTCCCTCCATTCACGCCTGTCGCGACACCACTGGAGGCGGGCTGCACGATGTTGGGGCGTGAGCAGAAGACGGCCTAACGGTGTGCGGGACCGTAGCCCAGCTTCATGGAGACGGTTGCGAATGGTCCTCGCCGATACCCCAGGAGCAACAGTGTCCCTAATTTGCTGGGAAGTGGCGGTGCGGTCCCCTACGGCACTGCGTAGGATCCTACGGTCTTGGCGTGCATCCGTGCGTCGCTGCGGTCCGGTCCTAGGTCGACGGGCACGTGCACCTTCCGCCGACCACTGGCGACAACATCGATGTACTGTGGAGACCTCAAGCCCCACGTGTTGAGCAATTCGGCGGTACGTCCACCCGGCCTCCCGCATGCCCACTATACGCCCTCGCTCAAAGTCCGTCAACTGCACATACGGTTCACGTCCACGCTGTCGCGGCATGCTACCAGTGTTAAAGACTGCGATGGAGCTCCGTATGCCACGGCAAACTGGCTGACACTGACGGCGGCGGTGCACAAATGCTGCGCAGCTAGCGCCATTCGACGGCCAACACCGCGGTTCCTGGTGTGTCCGCTGTGCCGTGCGTGTTATCATTGCTTGTACAGCCCTCTCGCAGTGTCCGGAGCAAGTATGGTGGGTCTGACACACCGGTGTCAATGTGTTCTTTTTTCCATTTCCAGGAGTGTATTAGGTTTTCTCTTGGTTAATCAAAAGCCCGATTTTGCTGGCACTCTACCTGAGATATCTGTCTGTATATGTCTTTCAGTTCTTCTTGAGTTTCACTCAGCAACACTATATCATCTGCATAAGCCAGGAGTTTTACTTCACTGTGTTCGAATCGGAGACCATTATATAGATGTAAATTACTCTTCCGAACCACTTTCTCTAATGCAAGGTTGAAGACGAGACATGAAAGAGCGTCTCCCTGTCGTAAGCCTGTTTTAATTGGAAAGGTGGGGGATATGGATCCTCGGAACTTCACTGCTGCCTGGGAGCCATCCATGCACAGTTGTATCATCCTAATGATTTTACTGGGTATACTAAATTCTCGTAAGGTGTTGTAGAGGCTACTTCTGTGGATACTGTCGTAGACTCACTGGAAGTCAATGAAGAGACAGTGGATGTTTTTGTTAAATTCCCAGTATTTCTCAAAGATGTGTCGTATAGTAAACAAATTATCAGTTGTGGAGCGATTTGTTCGAAATCCAGCCTGGTAATCTTGAATAATGTTTTCCGCATAAGTTTTAAGTTTTTCCAGAATGGTCGTTGACAGGATTTTGTATGTTACGTTCAGCAAACTGAATCCTCTGTAATTTCCACATTCCATTCTGTTTCCTTTCTTGTGTGTGGGACAAATTATTGCAGTTTTCCAATCTTCAGGCAGCGTTTCAGTTTTCCAGATCATTGTGATAAGGTTATAAATTTCTTTGTGTAGTTTGCTTCCACTTTCTTCTAACATCTCTGCTGATGCCTGGTCCTCGCCTGCTGCTTTGTTGTTTTTGAACTTTTGAATGGAGTGGATCACTACCTGTTCTGTGATTCTACATTCGTCATTATTAATGCTGTCACTCTCAGACATTGCGTAATTGAAGGTTATGTACGAATCAGTGCAATTTAACATTTGTGAGAAATACTCTTTCCATCTTTCTAGGATACTTTCCAGCTGCGTTAGCATATTTTAATTTTTATCTTTTATGAATAGGTTTTCACTTTGATAACCTCTCTTACTTTCCTTTATATACTGAAACAACTTCTTTGAGTTTCTATTCCTGCTTTCCACTTCTGCAGATTCTAGGACACCAGTTAGATATTTCCTGTTCTCTGTTCGCAGAACTCTTGCTGTTCCTCTTCCAACCGCATTGAACTTCTCCCTCCTGTCCTCACTCTCTTTATTATGCAACCATAGCATCCTGGCTTCTTTCCTCCTTTCTGTTGCTCACTGACACTTTTCGTTGAACCATTTCTGTTTCTTCGTTTTCTTTTTCTTGCCCAGTGTTTTTTCTGCTACATCTGTTACTACAGTCTTTATTCTTTCCCAAGCCTTCTCGACACTATTTTCCTCCTCAGCTTCTTGCAATGCTGTAAATCGGTTATTTATTTCAATCACATAGGTTTCTTTAACAGACAGTTCCTTCAGTCGTTCGATGTCTAAATTAGGTTTTGGTGTGGCTTTTGGTTGTTGATTCCAAACCATCTTGATTTTCATCTTTCCTTCAACGAGGAAATGATCCGAGCCACTTTCAGCTCCTCTATACGTTCTGACATCTCTTATAAATGAAGTGAAACGTTGATCTGTCATAACATGTTCAATCTGATTTACTGTTTTACCATCTGGAGAGCACCTAGTACTTTTGTAACATGTCACATGTAAAAAGGTAAAAAGCGAAAAAAATGTAGACCTGGTTGCTCAAACTATATAAGCAAATCAAAGTTTAAAAAATGTGAAAGTAGCTGTAACACGACAGGTAAAAGAAAACAGAGATAACCCAGGCATTACTTTGCACAGGAGAATCTAAAGACACAACAATCCGAGAGTGGAAGAAAGTAACCTGCGGTTTCTCGGTGGGTACCCGTCACAGGGGGAGGCTCTCGTCCCCACGACCACCCCTAACATTGGAAGTGGAAGAGTATTAAAAGTTAGAATAAAATCCGCTCTCCCTCTTGAAATGCAACACTTTGGTAGTGGCTGTCACGTCATCCGTATGCATCCCAGGTTGCGAGGTTGGCAATCTGCGAGTGTGCCGCAGATCGGCCAGCAAGGGGCACTCAATGAGAGGACGCGCTGTCGTCGGTAGACTACTGCAGCTGCAGTGAAGAGGGTCCTCCTGAGGCAAAAGAAACTCGTGGGTAAGTCTCGTGTGGCTGTGTCTTTAGCTAGACGGTCGGCGAGTTCTTTCCCTGGAATGCCGATCTGGCTCGGTGACCAGATGAAGGTCACTGTCTTTCCAGAGCTCTAGAGGTCAGCCAGTAGGTCCTGGATAGCACAGAGTTATGCCTTTTAAGCAAATTATGGAATCGCTACAGATCAGAAAGATCGTCTTGGCGTGGGCGTACCGCAAAGCCTGAGAGATGGCAACCAACTCTGGAATGTCCACTTGGCAGATAGTGCTCCTCGTATCCCCTTGCATGTGGAAAACTTAACCCACCATGTCGTTGACTTTCGACTCATCCGTCTAGATGCTTACTGAATTAGAATAATCGTGAAGGACTGAAGGAAACAGGTGTCAGAGAAGGATAGATTCAGCATCCTTCTTGGGGCCACAAAAGAGGTCCATCCGTATGACAGGACATGGTATAGCCCACGGGGGATGCCCAGACTGACGGATACTTCTACATCTACATCTACATCCATATTCCGCAAACAACCTACGGTGTATGGCAGAGGGTACTTTAAGTACCTCTATCGGATCTCCCTTCTATTCCAGTCCCGTATTGTTCGTGGAAAGAAAGATTGTCGATATCCCTCTGTGTGGGCTCTAATCTCTCTGATTTTATCCTCATGGTCTCTTCGCGAGATATACGTAGGAGGGAGCAATATACTGCTTGACTCCTCGGTGAAGGTATCTTCTCGAAACTTCAACAAAAGCCCGTACCGAGCTACTGAGCATCTCTCCTGCAAACTCTTGGAGTTTATCTATCATCTCCGTAACGCTTTCGCGATTACTAAATGATCCTGTAACGAAGCGCGCTGCTCTCCGTTGGATCTTCTCTAGCTCTTCTATCAACCCTATGTGGTACGGATCCCACACTGGTGAGCAATATTCAAGCAGTGGCCGAACAAGTGTACTGTAACCTACTTCCTTTGTTTTCGGATTGCATTTGCTTAGGATTATCGAATGAATCTCAGTCTGGCATCTGCTTTACCGACGATCAACTTTATATGATCATTCCATTTTAAATCACTGTTAATGCCTACTTCGCAGCACATTCCACTTGTCTACATTGAGATTCAATTGCCATTTCCTGCACCATGCCTCAATTCGTTGCAGATCATCCTGCATTTCAGTACAATTTTCCATTGTTATCACCTCTCGATATACCACAGCATCATCCGCAAAAAGCTTCCGTGAACTTCCGATGTTATCCACAAGGTCATTTACGTATATTGTGAATAGCAACGGTCCCCTGCGGCACACCTGAAATCACTCTTACTTCGGAACACTTCTCTCCATTGAGAATGACATGCTGCGTTCTGTTATCTAGGAACTCTTCAATCCAATCACACAATTGGTCTGATAGTCCATATGCTCTTACTTTGTTCGTTAAACGACTGTGGGGAACTGTATCGAACGCCTTGCGGAAGTCAAGGAACACGGCATCTACCTGGGAACCAGTGTCTATGGCCCTCTGAGTCTCGTGGACGAATAGCGCGAGCTGGGTTTCACACGATCGTCGTTTTCGAAACCCATGCTGATTCCTACAGAGTAGATTTCTAGTCTCCAGAAAAGTCATTATACTCGAACATAATTTTGTTGTTGTTGTTGTGGTCTTCAATCCTGAGACTGGTTTGATGCAGCTCTCCATGCTAATCTATCCTGTGCAAGCTCCTTCATCTGCCAGTACTTACTGCAACCTACATCCTTCTGAATCTGCATACTGTATTCATCTCTTGGTCTCCTTCTACGATTTTTACCCTCCACGCTGTCCTCCAATGCTAAATGCCTCAGAACATGCCCTACCAACCGGTCCCTTCTTCTTGTCAAGTTGTGCCACAAACTCCTCTTCTCCCATATTCTGTTCAATACCTCCTCATTAGTTATGTGATCTACCCATCTAATCTTCAGCATTCTTCTGTAGTACCACATTTCGAAAGCTTCTATTCTCTTCTTGTCCAAACTATTTTTCGTCCATGTTTCACTTCCATACAAAAATACTTCCAGAAACGACTTCCTGACACTTAAAACTAAACTCGATGTTAACAAATTTCTCTTCTTCATAAACGCTTTCCTTGCCAATGCCAGTCTACATTTCATATCCCCTCTACTTGGACCATCATCAGTTACTTTTCTCCCCAAATAGCAAACCTCCTTTACTACTTTAAGCGTCTCATTTCTTAATCTAATTCCCTCAGCATCACCCGACTTAATTCGACTACATTCCATAATCCTCGTTTTGCTTTTGTTGATGTTCATCTTATATCCTCCTTTCAAGACACTGTCCATTCCGTTCAACTGCTCTTCCAAGTCCTTTGCTGTCTCTGACAGAATTACAATGTCATCGGCGAACCTCAAAGTTTATACTTCTTCTCCATGAATTTTAATACCTACTTCGAATTTTTCTTTTGTTTCCTTCACTGCTTGCTCAATATACAGGTTGAATAACATCGGGTAGAGGCTACAACCCTGTCTCACTCCCTTCCCAACCACTGCTTCCCTTTCATGTCCCTCGACTCTTATAATTGCCATCTGGTTTCTGTACAAATTGTAAATAGCATTTTGCTCCCTGTATTTTACCCCTGCCAGCTACAGAATTTGAAAGAGAGTATTCCAGTCAACATTGGCAAAAGCTCTCTCTAAGTCTACAAATGCTAGAAACGTAGGTTTGCCTTCCCTTAATCTAGCTTCTAAGATAAGTCGTATGGTCAGTATTGTCTCACGTGTTCCAATATTTCTACGGAATCCAAACTGATCTTCCCTGAGTTCAGCTTCTACCAGTTTTTCCATTCGTCTGTAAAGAATTCGCGTTAGTATTTTGCATCCGTGAATTGTTAAACGATAACTAGTTTGGACAAGAAGAGACTAGAAGCTTTCGAAATGTGGTGATACAGAAGAATGTTGAAGATAAGGTGGGTAGATCACGTAACTAATGAGGAGGTATTGAATAGGATTGGGGAGAAGAGAAGTTTGTTGTGGCACAACTTGACTAGGTGAAGGGCTCGGTTGGTAGGACACGTTTTGAGGCATCAAGGGATCACAAATTTAGCATTGGAGGGCATCGTGGAGGGTAAAAATCGTAGAGGGAGACCAAGAGATGAATACACTAAGCAGATTCAGAAGGATGTAGGTTGCAGTAGGTACTGGGAGATGAAGAAGCTTGCTCAGGATAGAGTAGCATGGAGAGCTGCATCAAGCCAGCCTCAGGACTGAAGACCACAACAACAACAATAGATGACACCTTTCTTATCGCACCAGACACAGAACACTGTCTTCTTTTCAAAGCGCTTTGGTTTTGCATTGTGTGTCAATGGTTTGCCTGAACTCACCCACGATTTACGACGCTTAAGATTCTTGGAAGGGCAGTTAAACAGAATGAACAGTGTCTTGAAAGGAGGGTATAAGATGAACATCAACAAAAAGCTAAACGAGGATAATGGAATGTAGTCGCATTAAATCGGGTGATACTGAGGGAATTGTATTAATAAATGAGGCACTTAAAGTAGATGAATGTAGACTGGCAATGGCAAGCAAAGCGTTTCTGAAGAAGAGATATTTGTTAACATCGAGTATGGAAGTGAAACATGGACGATAAATAGTTTGGACAAGAAGAGAATAGAAGCTTTCGAAATGTGGTGCTACAGAAGAATGCTGAAGATTAGATGGGTAGATCACATAACTAATGAGGAGGTATTGAATAGAATTGGGGAGAAGAGAAATTTGTGGCACAACTTGACTAGAAGAAGGGATCGGTTGATAGGACATGTTCTGAGGAATCAAAGGATCACCAATTTAGTATTGGAGGGCAGCGTTGAGGGTAAAAATCGTAGAGGGAAACCAAGAGACGAATACACTAAGCATACTCAGAAGGATGCAGGTTGCAGTAGGTACTGCGAGATGAAGAAGCTTGCACAGGATGGAGTAGCATGGAGAGCTGCATCAAACCTGTCTCTGGGCTGAAGACCACAACAACAACAAGATTCTCAAAATATATCCATTTTTCGTCATCTGTCACTATTCGATGGAGAAACGACTTTCTTTCGTATTTGGCGAGCAGCATTTCACAAGTGGTCTTTGGATTTGCTTACTGTCTTTCATTCAGTTCACGCAGTACCCATTTTCCTATCTTCTGCACCTTTCGCATAGCTTCCAACGGAAGAGAAACGGCTTTCTGCGTCACATTCAGAACTTGTTTTTTGGCATGGCATTCACAGCCTGCCGGAAAGGTGAGAGAAATATATAAATAGCAATGGGGTTTATTTTGAATAAAATATTGTTTTTCAGTTTTAAACAACAGACGTGCAATGATCGCAACCAAATTCCAGTTTCATACTTCTACACTTGGTGGGTCCTGTCCATTCCATCCGCTGCCTTCGCCGGTTTCGCTTCGGAGAGTTCTTGAATTTTTGTTATCGCAGCAACTCATGCGGTGCTAGCTGGAAACCGTTATCTCGATTGACAATTTTATCATGGACTCATATCTCTACGGCCTCTTTAAATAGAATCCCAGAACCCGTTCGCCCTGCACAACAGCTTTATTTGTTCGAAATCTGACGGTTTCGTTGAGACTGTGTTCCGCCACTGCAGATTTCTCTGTTTGCTCCAGTCTAGGCGAATGCTCCGTACGTGTTCGGAGCAGCGCTGCGGCATACATCGCTCCTTTTGGCCGATGTACTGCTCGCCACACTCGGAGCTGATGCTGTAGACTACATGTGTCTGTACTCTTAGTTTACTCTTCACCGAGCCCAGCATATTGTTGATTTTGGCGATGAGCAAAACATGGTTCTAACTTTGCTCTTTTCTAATATCCTAGCAACCTCTGCCGTGGGCGGTCCAGCATACGGAAGGAACGCTAAGCGCATAATGTCTTCTTCACCTACGTCTTCTCTTCTTCTTCTTCTTCTTCTTCTTACTATATTGCAAAGCGCATCATCTCCGCTTCACAGAATAGCCATTCTCGAAGAAAGTTTTTCTTGTCTCGACTGTTAAACCGAGAAGACTTCATCAATGATTACTATTGTCCTTGTACACACTCGTTCCTCGTGTATATCCTTCTTTCCAACCAGATATTCTTTATTTCCCATTATTCTTTGTCGGTGTAGTCTCTCAAAATTTCATTTTCCCAGAACTCGCTATGTTTATTTTGCACACCTATAAATTCTTTTTATATCTGTCTCCATTATTATTATTATTATTATTATTATTATTGTTATTATGAGTGCCAACAGCAGCAGGAGTAGAAGTACTGCTAGTATAAACTGTATTAGATCATAGTCAGCATTATTTATTCACACCGTCACTATAGACACTCAAATCATTTTCATGATATTTGTCATATTAAAATTGTTATTTATTTCCTAAGTAAGATGTAAAAATATACTGTAGGTGTGAAACGATATGATGCCGTAGTTAAGATGTTGTTTCCGACGCCCTTTGAAGTACATGCTGGCGTGCTTATGTCGTAGGTTGATGCCTGTGGAGGTCCATAAGTTCGTGCACAAATTGGTGACGGACACAATCGCCCAGAGAGAAAGTGGAAACGTGCAGCGCAGAGACTACCTGCAGCTGCTGGTTGACCTCAAGACCAAGGGCTACCTCGATAGTGAGGGACAGGTGCTCGCCGATAAGTCGAGTGAGTAACACCCGTAATACAGTCGCAAACGCCTCACGATTTTGCCACGGGAAATGAAACGTGAAACGTATGAGCATTTCTGCATTCCTGCTTTCTACATCCCTTGGAATCGCATTAAGACAGACCAATATCTTTAATATCGGTTTGCTGCAAAATGCTTGAGCATAGTCTAAATTCCAATATGCGAGGGTCACTCCAAAACAAATGCACACTATTTTTTTAAATCCATGTTTTATTCTACATGTTTGAAAGTTTTATAGTGTGTAGATACATCCTTTAGGAACAATATTTTAATTTCTCCACATAATTTCCATCCCTCTCAACTGCCTTACGTCATCTTGGAACTACCGTCTGTATACCCGCACGGTAAAATTCTCGACCAGCCTGTTGGAGCCACTGTTTGGCAGCGTGCACAAGGGAGTCATCATCTTCAAACCTTGTTCCACGAAGAGAGTCTTTCAGTTTCCCAAAGAGATGATAGTCACATGGCGCCAGGTCAGGACTGTAAAGCGGATGTTTCAGTGTTGTCCACCCGAGTTTCGAGATCGCTTCCATGGTTTTTTGACTGACATGTGGCCGTGCGTTGTCGTCCAACAGCAAAACATTCTGCTTTTGCCGATGTGGTCGAACACGACTCAGTCGAGCTTGAAGTTTCTTCAGTGTCGTCACAAATGGATCATAATTTATGGTGGTTCCAATTGGCTTGATGTCCACAAGCAAGAGTCGCTCGGAATCGAAAAACACCATAGCCATAATTTTTCCAGCAGCAGGTGTGGCTTGGAATTTTTTTCCTTGAGTGAATTTGCATGATGCCACTCCATTGATTGCCTCTTCATCTCTGGTGAAAAATGATGGAGCCATGTTTCACCACCTGTCATAATTCTTCCAAGAAATTCATCTCCACCATTCTCGTATTGTTCCAAAAGTTCGCTGCATACCGTTTTTCTTGTTTCTTTGTGAGCAACTGTCAACATTCTGGGAACCCCCTGGCACAAACCTTTTTTAACGCCAACACCTTCAGTATTCTGCAAAAACTTCCTTCCCCTATCCCAACTCAAATGGTTCAAATGGCACTGAGCACTATGGGACTTAACATCTGTGGTCATCAGTCCCCTAGAACTCAGAACTACTTAAACCTAACTAACCTAAGGACGTCACACACATCCATGCCCGAGGCAGGATTCGAACCTGCGACCGTAGCAGTCGCGCGGTTCCGGAGTGAGCGCCTAGAACCGCTATACCACCGCGGCCGGCCCTATCCCAACGTAGCGTGACAATTCGTTCAGTGTGATGCGTCTGTCAGCAGTCACCAATTCGTTAACTCTCTGCAAATTGTCTGGAGTATGTGCAGTACGAGGCCTGCCGCTCCGAGACAGTCCTCAAAATTGCCGTGCCCGCTTTCATCACGTAACATGCTTGCCCACCGACTGACTGTACTGCGATCGACAGCAGCATCTCCATACACCTTTTTCAACCTCTTGTGGATGTTTCCCACTGTCTCGTTTTCACAGCACAGGAATTCTATGACAGCACGTTGCTTCCGACGAACGTCAAGTGTAGCAGCCATCTTGAAGACATGTTGTGACGGCGCCACTCACGGGAACAGGTTGAAAACGAGCGGGAAGGATGTATCTACACGCTGTAAGACTTTCACACATGCAGAATGAAAACTGCATTTTTACAAAAATAGTGTGCATTTCTTTTGGAGTGACCCTCGTAACAACTTTCCTTGAGAAAACAAAGCTTCTGTCCAGAGATCAACAGATATTTAGAAAGCATCACTCGTGCGAAACTCAGCTCCCCCTCCCCCTTTTTCTCGCATGATATCCTGTGCACCACGAATGGAGGGCGACAGGCAGATTCCATATGCCTAGATTTCCGTAAAGCGTTTAATGCGGTGACCCACTCCAAATTGTTGCCGAAGGTTCGAGCTTTTGGAGTAGGTTTACACTTCTGTGAGTAGAAGACTTTTCAAGTAGTAGAACGCAGTACGTTGTGATGGACTGCGAGTGTTCATCGAAACACAGATCTCCTCAAGCCCCAGGGAATTGTTGACAAGACTGTTCTTGTTCTCTGAAGACATAAACGATATCACGGATGGGGTGAGCAGCTGTCTGGGACTGTTTCCTCAGGAAGCTGTATTGTACAGGAAACTCTCGTCGTTGTGTGACTATAGGAGGATCTACATCTACATCTACATACATACTCCACAATCCACCATACGGTGCGTGGCGGAGGGTGCCTCGTACCGCAATTAGCATCTTCTCTCCCTGTTCCACTCCCAAACAGAACGAGGGAAAAATGACTGCCTATATGCCTCCGTAGGAGCCCTAATCTCTCTTATCTTATCTTTGTGGTCTTTCCGCGAAATGTAAGTTGGCGGCAGTAAAATTGTACTGCAGTCAGCCTCAAATGCTGGTTCCCTAAATTTCCTCAGTAGCGATTCACGAAAAGAACGCCTCCTTTCCTCTAGAGACTGCCACCCGAGTTCCTGAAGCATTTCCGTAACACTCGCGTGATGATCAAACCTACTAGTAACAAATCTAGCAGCCCGCCTCTGAATTGCTTCTATGTCCTCCCTCAATCCGACCTGATAGGGATCCCAAACGCTCGAGCAGAATAGGTCGTATTAGTGTTTTATAAGCGGTCTCCTTTACAGATGAACCACATCTTCCCAAAATTCTGCCAATGAACCGAAGACGACTATCCGGGGATTCTTTTTCCTATTCATCTGCAATAATTTACATTTATCTATATTTAGAGTTAACTGCCATTCTTTACACCAATCACATATCCTGTCCAAGTCATCTTGTATCCTCCTACTATCACTCAAGGACGACACCTTCCCGTACACCACAGAATCATCAGCAAACAGCCGCACATTGCTATCCACCCTATCCAAAAGATAGTTTATGTAGATAGAAAACAACAGCGGACCTACCACACTTCCCTGGAGCACTCCAAATGATACCCTCACCTCCGATGAACACTCACCATTGAGGACAACGTGCTGGGTTCTATTACTTAAGAAGTCTTCGAGCCACTCACATACTTGGGAACCAATCCCATATGCTCGTACGTTAGTTAGGAGTGTGCAGTGGGGCACCGAGTCAAACGCTTTCCGGAAGCCAAGGAACATGGCATCCGTTTGATACTCTTCAGCCATGGTTCGCAAGACATCATGTGAAAAAAGGGCGAGTTGCGTTTCACAGGAGCGATGCTTTCTAAAGCCGTGCTGATGCATGGACAGCAACTTCTCTGTCTCAAGGAAATTCATGAAGTGAGTGCATGCTGCACTGTTGCTTGTGATACATGAGGACGTGAAGGTTCGGTGGCCACTTGGTGCTACTGGAGAAGAGTACAGTATGTGCCGAGGCGGCATCGGACTTCACTTTCTCCCTTCTCTATCATCATCCAGCACGAACCTGAGACCACCCTATACACACACACACACACACACACACACACACACTTATTATAGTCACCTACACTTATTAGATACGCTTGAACACACACGTCTCACATTTCGCGAAGAAGAGGTGCCATTGTGCCTTTCTCATTACGCGACTGAACCAATCCTTTCGTGTTTTCCATCCAGCAGTGCCATACGACTTTACAGTTTTGACCTGTTTTATCAGTGTTGAATCTCGTCCACTTTCTTCATCCTTTGAATTAATCAGCACTCCATCTTCAGGTCACAAGTGGCTCATCGGGACCATCCGACCGCCGTCTCATCCTCAGCGGAGGATGCGGATAGGAGGGGCGTGTGGTCAGCACACTGCTCTCCTGGTCGTTATGATGGTTTTCTTTGACCGGAGCCGCTACTATTCGGACGAGCAGCTCCTCAGTTGGCATCACGGGGCTGAGTGCACCCCGAAAAATGGCAACAGCGCATGGCGGCCCGAATGGTCACCCATCCAAGTGCCGGCCACGCCCAACAGCGCTTAACTTCGGTAATCTGACGGGATCCGGAGTAGCCACTGCGGCAAGGCCGTTGCCTTGAATTAATCAGGATCTCTTCTAAATAGGGACGAAGTAAATTGTCACCCATGGTTAACATTGTGTAAGACATCAAATATATCCCTTGTTCCTTGTATATTTCGTCTCCATTGGGGAGAGTCAGCTGCTGTCCTGAGAATTCTAGGGAGATCTGTTTACAGTTTACTATTTTGTAGATGCAAGAAGCCTGCAGAAAAAAACCTAAAAATTTCGTAAAGTGAAATATTTTCTTCTTCTCAGGTCGCTGATATGTAAGTCGCGTCCAGCAAGAGCAAAAGACCAGGGTTCAATTCAGATGCTGTGCCACCTTGTCGGTTTTGCTTCTTTCACATACAGTAGTAATCACGCGTTACTCCACGATTAGGGAATTCACGGAGGTTCGTGTCGACTGCTCCTTCTCTAACGTAGAATCCTGATGTGTGGGAGTGCTTTACACGTGCTATCTTATTCCCTGATGTATTTTTTTCTTAATTGTAGGGATATTCTGGGCGCACATTGTGTCATACAGAAATGTGAAGTGTGTTCGGTTTCATTACACTAAACTGCTCAGCAACATCGAAAATTATGTAAAAACGTAAATTATTCCTGAAGGTGGACTCATGGGGCTGAAATGCAGCGGGGAATAAAAAGCAATACAGATACTTGTAAGTGAAATCAGTTTTTGTAAACAATCTGTGTGTGGGTGTTTCTCGTCAAGACCGATAACAGTCGTGCATGGGTAGCTCAGATGGTAGAGCACTTGTCCGCGAAAGGCAAAGGTCCCGAGTTCGAGTTTCGGACCGGCACACAGTTTTAATCTGCCAAGGCCGGCCGCGGTGGCCGAGCGGTTTTAAGCGCTACAGTCTGGAACCGCGCAACCGCTACAGTCGCAGGTTCGAATCCTGCCTCGGGCATGGATGTGTGTGATGTCCTTAGGTTAGTTAGGTTTAAGTAGTGCTAAGTTCTAGGGGACTGATGACCTCAGAAGTTAAGTCCCATAGTGCTCAGAGCCATTTGAACCAATCTGCCAGGAAGTTTCATATCGGCGCACACTCCGCTGCAGAGTGAAAATCTCCTTCTGCATTTAAATTATTAATCGTGAATAAATTCATTCTATTTTTATTCTGTTCTAAAATGAAAAGCCGCAAAAATGTCATTTAGCATACTGATAAAAAATAAGCAAAAATGCCTTTTGAGACAATTCTAAACAGTCTGGACTTACATTTACGTCAAACAGTGCGTATGATATTTACGTGATTCGAAAATTGATGCGCTGCTTCAGCGTGAATAATATCTCTCAAAGACATTTACTAATTCCTGCTTTTTGTGCTTTGCCAGTAAAAGTTTGTGAACTCTGTTTCAGCCTTCACAGACATTGACATAGTGGCGCAGGTGATGACATTCATGACGGATGGAACCCACACCAGCGCCACGACCATGTCGTTCGCCCTTTACGAGTTGGCTCTGCATGAAGACATCCAACAGCATCTACGGGAGGAACTCCGAGAGGCGGTGGACAAGCACGGCGGGCAGCTGGGATACGAAGCCATCAACGACTGCACCTACCTCGACATGGTCTTCTCAGGTCAGCATCAGCGAATCTTTAATATTTCCGCTGGCTGTCTACTTCATGCTTAAACTTGCAGGAACCAGATAACTATTACCTGCTATATCGAATATAACAGTAACTTCAGATGGCTGCAGTATATGTACACAGAGGTGACAAAAATTTTTGCATCCTGCCTGGAAGGAGGTGCGTGGGTTTGCTCCTGTAAACTGAAAAGTTGGCCGAATGAAGGAAGTGAGTAGGAGCAGGAAAAGGTAATACACCTCGGTACTGCAAGAAAGTAATACTGGTTTACTGATGCATGAATATATACAGGACATACTTAACATTGTACTGAGGTGCGAAGCTTTAAACCAGTCATAAGTAGAGCAAAGTATGTGAAGCGAAGCTGAAGCATAGTGTCCCGGCCGTCTGCTCTTGATCAAATGGGCAGAGTCTCCAGCGGCGCTCGTAGACCTCAACAGAGCCTGCTAGAGGGCGCTGTCGGTGTCTGTCGTAGTGCCAACTTAACTTGCACCTACGCCGTGGCATCGTTGCTATCGATACCACAAAAATCATGGGATATCTCCGAATCTCTTATTGGACCTCCTTTTGCCCGGCGTAGTGCAGGAACTGTACATGGCAAGGACACGCCAAGATGTTGGAAGTCCTTTGCAGAAACATAGGACCATACTGCCTATATAGCCGTTCATAATTGCGAAAGCGTTACCGGCGCAGCATTTTGTGCACGAACTGATCTCGCGATCATGTCCCATAAATGGTCGATAGGATTCATGTCGGACGATCTGGGTGACCAAATCAATCGCACGAGTTGTCCAGAATTTCCCTCAAGCCAATCGCGTACAATTGTGATCTTGGACAGGGCGCATTGCCATCCATAAAAATCCCGTCATTGTTTTAGAACATGAAGTCGATGAACGGCTGCAAACGGTCTCTAAGTAGCCGAGCATAACAATTTCTAGTCAACGATCGGTTCATTTGGGCCAGAGGACTCAGTCCAGCACCGTTACCGAACCACCACCATCTTGCACAGTGCCTTGTTGACAACTTGGGTTCAAAATGGTTCAAATGGCTCTGAGCACTATGGGACTTAACTTCGAAGGTCATCAGTCCCCTAGAACTCAGAACTACTTAAACCTAACTAACCTAAGGACATCACACACACATCCATGCCCGAGGCAGGATTCGAACCTGCGACCGTAGTGGTCGCGCGGTTCCAGACTGTAGCGCCTAGAACCGCTCGGCCACCCCCGCCGGCGACAACTTGGGTCCATGGCTTCGTGGGATCTGCGCCACGCTCGAACCCTACAATCAGTTCTTACCAGCTGAAATCGGGACTAATTTTACGAGGTTGAGTCAATTGAAAACCTTAAATTTGTAAAAACAAATCGAAATTTCGCGCCGTTATCCTGTAAGTTGGTAAGCGTGCTACAAACAGCGTGCAGAATGGCCTGTAGGTGGCAGCATAATGCAGATGCACACATACCGTCGCAGTATCAGTATAAAGATGGCCGCCCCACTTGCGACTTGCACCAGGGAAGAACAGCGTTCTGTTATTCGGTTTTTGCGTTGTGAAGGTGTGAAACCTATTAAAATTCATCGACGAATGAAGGTTCAGTACAGTGATACATGTTTGTCACAGCAGCAAGTCTACGAATGGAGTAGGAAGTTCGCAAATGGTGTCACTTCAGTGGAAGATGCTCCTCGTCCAGGTCAGGCACAACGAGTTGTGACTCCACAGAACATTGCAGCAGTTGAAACCGTAATGAAGGAAAACCGCCGAGTGACACTGAATGACATTGCAGCATGTTTACAGACTAGCCATGGGTCAGCACACCACACTGTGCATGATGTGCTCCAGTTTCACAAAGTGTCTGCAAGATGGGTGCCACGGCAGCTGACTCCTGAAATGAGAGAACGACATGTTGATGCTTGCGAAGAACTTCTTCGCCGCTTTGAACGATAAGGTGAGTCGTTACTGGGGACGAAACCTGTGCCGATTTCCACCAACCGGAAACGAAGAGAGCGAGGAAGGAATGGCGCCATTCCTCATCACCAAAACCAAAGAAGTTTCGAACAGAACCATCAGCAGGGAAGGTTATGCTGAGTCTCTTTTTGGACGAAAAAGTCGTCATTTTGGAGCATTACATGCCTAGAGGGACCACTGTCACCAGTGAATCATACACAGATCTCCTAAAAAATTATCTGCGGCCTGCAATCATATCAAAGAGACTTGGATTACTGTCAGCAGGTGTCCTATTGCAACATGACAATGCAAGGCCCCACACTGCCCGTACAACAGTTGCAACTATCACAGACCTGCATTTTGAGTGTCTTCCTCATCCACCATACTCACCAGACTTTGCCCCAAGTGATTTCCATATGTTTGGACCACTCATAGACGCAATGGGAGGAAAGAAGTTGCGTTCTGATGAAGAGGTACGCCACACGGTGCATGAGTGGTTGCGCGGACTACAAAAACAATTTTTTTCTACAAGAATTTATGCACTTTGCAAGCGCTGGAGGACTTGCATTGAGCGTGGGGGAGATCATGTAGAAACGTGATACAGCTTTGTACCACTTCTGCACAATAAATAATATTTAAATAAATATTTAAGATTTTCATTTGACTCACGCTCGTACCAGGTCACGGCTCCTTACTCGTCTAGGGTCCAACCAGTACGGTCACGATCCCAGGAGAGGTGCTGTAGGTGACGTCGCGCTGTTAGCAAAGGCACTGCAATAGCCCATAATCGCCTCGCCTCGCACGACGAACATATCCCCTTCCCACAGTAGGCGTACTTGGGTAGGTTATTCGCTAAAATGGCGTCGAACTGAAAGGCCCACGTAACGACGGAATAGCTTTTAATACAGTCAGATGCTAAATCTACGTTCGTCGTACGCCCCGCATTGATTTCTGCGGTTATTTCACTAAGTGTTGCTTGTCTGTTAGCACTGACAATTTTACTCAAACGTTGCTGCACTGCTCTCGGTCGTCAAGCGACAACCATAAGCGCTGCCCGTCAACCGACGAACGGCAACAGGGCAATCCGACGGCTAACCGGAGTTCGTGGCGCCAAGTTTACGTAGTTTGAAAATGGTGCGTTGTCAACCTACACGACATTAGTAATTTTGGTTCCTGCTGGCATCAGCCATAACGAGTTAAAATTTCTTGACACAATTTTTCTCCGCCCTTTTAATAAAAACGAGCAGGAGTTTCATGTCGAATGCATTAGGCTCTGAGACTGCGGAAAACTACCGAAAATAAATAACCAAACCCTCATATGTATTTAGTCTAGAAATTAAACCATTGAGCACTGAACTACAAACGTGACACATTTTTCCAATAATATCACAGGCAATGCGCTTCTTGGAACTAACGTCCCAAGAGCCTTTGAAAAATATCGTTGATCGCTGCAATGGCCCTGGCGCAATTATGCATCGTGCAGTTCAAAGATGAATACAACGACTATCACAATTTAATATTTGGTTTGATTCTTCTGAGACAAAGCCGGGATGCGGATGCCGTGTCTCCTATATCATTCTACCGCTCCTCTACCGCACGAAATCAGGTTTCCCTGGAGCTGCATTAGGAAAAAAAAATTTCCCCATTTTTCGCCCTTCTCCCACAACTCAAATAGTGTTTGACATTTATTATCCCACTTTTTACATTTGAAAATAATGTTTTAGCTGAAAATAAAATAATTTACGTTTATGGACTTATAAAATATTGAAAAACTTGAAATGGCGGATTCTTGAACATAGGTGTCAACTACGTACATCTACATCTTCGTGATGACTCTACAGTTCATATTTAAGTGTCTGGCAGAGGGTTCATTGAACCACTTCACTCTATTTCTCTACCATTCCACTCTCTAAGAGAGTGCGGGAAAAACGAACACTTAAATCTTTCCGTGCGACCTCTTATTTCACTTATTTTATTACAATGATCATATCTCCCTACGCAGTATGGTGTCAAAAATATTTTCGCATTCGAGGAGAACGTTGTAAATTGGAATTTCGTTAAAAGATCACGCCGCAAACAAAAGCGCCTTTGTTTTAATGACTGCCACCCCAATTCGCGTATCATATCCGTGACACTCTCTTCCATGTTTCGTGACAACACAAAACGAGCCGCTCTTCTCTGTACTTTTTCTTTGTCCTCCGTCAAACCTATCTGGTAAACATCCCACTCCACACAGCAGTATTGTAGGAGAGGACGGATAGGATAGTGTAGGTATTCTCTTTAGTAGACCTGTTGCATTTTCTAAGAGTTCTCCCACTAAAAGGTAGTCTTTGATTTCCCTTCTCCACAACATTATCTATGTGATCGATCAAATTTAAGTTGTTCGTAATTGTAATTCCTGGGTGTTTAGATTGTGTGATTTATCATGTAACCGACATTTAATAGATTCCTTTCAATAATCATGGGGATAAAATCACACTTTTATTATTTAGGGTCAATTACCACTTTTCGCACCATACAAATACCTTGTCCAAACTATTTTGCAATTATTGGCTCGATAAACTGATCACATTATTAGATGGTAAACGACTGCATCATCTGCAAACAATCTACTCGTAAATTGACTGCCCAGATCGTCTTCTACATCATTTATGTAGATTAGTAACAGCAGAGGGCATATAACGAATCCGGTTGCACAACTGAGGCGATATTCCGTATGCACGGAGTGTGATCAGAAAGCGCTTGTGAAGAACGATATTAAAAGCCTTTTGGAGATCTGGAAATATGGAATCGTTCGACATCCTCTGTCGTCAGCGCTCATAACTTCGTCAGAATAAAGGGCTAGCTGTGTTTCACGAGAAGCATATTTTCCAAATTCGTGCTGACTGTGTGTCAACAGATATTTTTCCTGAAGATAATTCATGTTTAAACACAGTATATGTTCCAAGCTTCCGCAAATCAGCGTCATTGAGACGGGTCTATAATTCATCGCATTACCTCTACTTCCTTTCTTGAGTATCGGTGTGACCTGTGCTACTTTCCAGTCTTCAAGTATGGATCTTCCGTTGAGAGAGCGGTTGTATATGATTATTAATTAATGAGCTATCACATCAGCGTACACTAAAACTAAGCTCATTGGTATAAAATCTGTACTTGCCTTTCTTAAGTGATGCAACCTGATTTTATTCATCGAGAATTACTGCTTCAACAGTTCTTCATCCGAATTCTGGAATATCTATTTCGTCTTCTTTGGTGAAAGAATTTTGAAAACCGCACTTAGTAATTCCGATTTAGTGACACTGTCATCGGTAACATTACCATCACTACTGCGCAGTGAAGCTATCGATTGTGTCTTGCCGCTGATGCATTTCACATACGACCAGAATCTCTTCGCTTCGCATTTTCATCCAGATTTGGAGACAGAGGTTAGTTGTGGAAACTATTAAAAATATGTCGCATTGAAGTTCGCGAAACCCAAATTACAAATTTAAGGGAGGACCCTAGGAATATACTAGAACCTCCAACGTATCGCTCCAGTAGTGACCACAAAGATAAATATTCACTACATACAGTGCTAACAGAGACGATAAACAAACATTCTGCCCGAGTTGTGGAAGCAAATGGAACGGGAAGAGGTCCTATAAAATGATGCAGTGGAGGTACCTCTGCCACGCACTTTGTAGCTGTTACCAGAGTGTGGATATACACGACTGGCCATTACAATTGCTACACCACGAAGATGACGTGCTACAAACGCGAAATTTAACCGACAAGAAGAAGATGCTGTGCTACGCAAATGATTAGCTTTTCAGAGGATTCACACAAGGTTGGCGCCGGTGGCGACAACGAAAACGTGCTGACATGAGGAAAGTTTCCAATCTAACGTTGTTGTGATGCCTCGTGTAAGGAGGAGAAATGCGTACCATCACGTTTCCGACTTTGATAAAGGTCGGATTGTAGCCTATCGCGACTGCGGTTTATCGTATCGCGACATTGCAGCTCGCGTTGGTCGAGATCCAATGACTGTTAGCGAATATGGAATCGGTGGGTTCAGGAGGGTAACCCAGAACGCCGTGCTGGATCCCAATGGCCTCGTATCACTGGCAGTCGAGATGACAGGCATCTTATACGCATGGCTGTATCGTGCAGCCACGTCTCGATCCCTGAGTCAACAGATGGGGTCGTTTGCAAGACAACAACCATCTGTACGAACAGTTTGATGACGTTAGCAGCAGCATGGACTATCAGCTCTGAGACCATGGCTGCGTTACCATTGACGCTGCATCACAGACAGGAGCGCCTGCGATGGTGTACTCAACGACGAACGTGGATGCACGAATGGCAAAACGTCATTTTTTCGTATAAATCCAGGTTCTGTTTACAGCATCATGATGGTCGCATCCGTGTTTGGCGACATCGCTGTGAACGCACATTGGAGGCGTGTATTCGTCATCGCCATACTGGCGTATCACACGGCGTGATGGTATGGGGTGCCATTGGTTACACGTCTCGGTCACCTCTTGTTCGCATTGACGGCACTTTGAACAGTGGACGTTACATTTCAGATGTGTTGTGGTTCTACCCTTCATTCGATCCCTGCGAAACCCTACATTTCAGCAGGATAATGCACGACCGCATGTTACTGGTCCTGTACGAGCCTTTCTGGATACAGAAAATGTTAGACTGCTGCCCTGGCCAGCACATTCTCCAGATCTCTCACCAATTGAAAACGTCTAGTCGATGGTGGCAGAGCAACTGGCTCGTCACAATACGCCAGTCACTATTCTTGGTGAACTGTGGTATCGTGTTGAAGCTCTGTTTGACTCAATGCCCAGGCGTATCAAGGCCGTTATTATGGCCAGAGGTGGTTGTTCTGGGTACTAATTTCTCGGGATCTATGCACCCAAATTGCATGAAAATGTAATCACATGTCAGTTCTAGTATAATATATTTGTCCAATGAATAGCCATTTATCATCTGCATTCCTTCTTGGTGTAGCAATTTTAATGGCCAGTAGTGTAGATGTAGATTTAGAACTTGCTGATACACTTGTCCGTGGTTGTTACGACCTCCATCACCATTGCAGAGGTGCTGCGACTGCACCCGCCGGCCGGACACCTGGAGAAGACGTGCACGGCGGCCTACCCCATGAGGACACCCTCGGGCCGCACCTTCACTCTGCAGCCGGGCACCACGGTCATGGTCTCCATCGATGGCCTGCACAGGGACCCGCGCTACTTCCCGGACCCGGACGACTTCGATCCTGAACGCTTCTCGCCGGAGAGCAAAGATCGTAACGCCATGCAGGCGTACATACCTTTTGGACTGGGTGCGCGCTCTTGCATAGGTGAGGCCCTGATTCAGTGACGCCGTCAATTTATAATTCAGCAGTGTGTGTGTGTGTGTGTGTGTGTGTGTGTGTGTGTGTGTGCGTTTCAAAAAAGTGTTATTTACAAAATACTTTACGCGTCATATTTTGGAAGCCAACTGCAATACTTATCCGTTACTCGCATAACCCATCGAGGACGCTGGACATCAGCTGGACATGAATTCCTTGAATAAGATAATTTAAACAACAGCTGTATTGTAATCCAACGCCGGCCGGAGTGGCCGTGCGGTTCTAGGCGCTGCAATCTGGAGCCGAGCGACCGCTACGGTCGCAGGTTCGAATCCTGCCTCGGGCATGGATGTGTGTGATGTCCTTAGGTTTGTTAGGTTTAATTAGTTCTAAGTTCTAGGCGACTGATGACCCCATAAGTTAAGTCGGATAGTTCAAATGGTTCAAATGGCTCTGAGCACTATGGGACTTAACATCTATGGTCATCAGTCCCCTAGAACTTAGAACTACTTAAACCTAACTAACCTAAGGACAGCACACAACACCCATTCATCACGAGGCAGAGAAAATCCCTGACCCCGCTAAGTCGGATAGTGCTCAGAACCATTTGAACCATTTGTAATCCAACGTCATTTATTCAAAACATGCTACAAGTTTCAAAGCCAAAAAGCGCCGTCTTCAGGCCCAAAACGTAATCTACCATCATCGTACGAACCACGAAGACAAAGACCAACGGAGTCTTGAAATAGAAAGAAAGTAGATTAAAACTGTGTGACGGACCGAGACTCGAACTCGGGACCTTTGCCTTTCGCAGGCAAGTGCTCTACCAACTGAGCTACCCAAGCACGACTCACGCCCCGTCCTCACAGCTTTACTTCTGCCAGTACCTCGTCTCCTACCTTCCAAACTTTACAGAAGTTCTCCTGCGAGTTCGAGTCTCGGTCCGGCACACAGTTTTAATCTGCTATGGAGTTTCATATCAGCACACACTCCACTGCAGAGTGAAAATCTCATTCTAGAAAGAAACTAACTTATTGAGAAAGTTACGCCGGCATATACAACCAACGAAGTCGGGTGCAGCGAGGCCAAAACCAAGAGGATTCCGCATGTAGCAGTAACAAGCCCACCAATGGTGTACTCACGTGACTGGGAAACATGAACAGTTGATGAACTGCCTTATATTGCGTTCAGCGACATTCGGGATCCTCCACTACCCCAGGTGACTATAGTCGGCGAGTGTGGCAGCGACCTTGGGAGAGGTCCCATTCTTCCAGTGTTTTCGAGACGCACAGCTGTGTTACTCCTGCCGTCATGGTGTGCTGAAGCACCGGCTATGATTTCAGGTCACGATTTATGGTGACTGAAGGAACTTCGACGGCGCAACGATATGTCATGGACGTCCTGCATCCTCATGTGAGAGTATCGTGCAGCCAGTTTTCAACAGGACAATGCTCGTCCACTCGTCACGCGTCCCTATGTAGGCGTGCGGGATGCCGAAGTACAGCCGTGCCCAGCAAGAACCCCAGATCTACATCTACATCTACATCCATACTCCGCAAGCCACCTGACGGTATGTGGCGGAGGGTACCTTGAGTACCTCTATCGGTTCTCCCTTCTATTCCAGTCTCGTATTGTTCGTGGAAAGAAGGATTATCGGTATGCCTCTGTGTGGCCTCTAATCTCTCTGATTTTATCCTCGAGGTCTCTTCGCGAGATATACGTAGGAGGGGGCAATATACTGCTTGACTCCTCGGTCAAGGTATGTTCTCGAAACTTCAACAAAAGCCCGTACCGAGCTACTGAGCGTCTCTCCTGCAGAGTCTTCCACTGGAGTTTATCTATCATCTCTGTAACGCTTTCGCGATTACTAAATGATCCTGTAACGAAGCGCGCTGTTCTCAGTTGTATCTTCTCTATCTCTTCTATCAACCCTATCTGGTACGGATCCCACACTGGCGAGCAGTATTCCAGCAGTGGGCGAACAAGTGTATTGTAACCTACTTCCTTTGTTTTCGGATTGCATTTCCTTAGGAGTCCTCCAATGAATCTCAGTCTGGCATCTGCTTTACCGACGTTTAATTGCATATGGTCATTGCATTTAAGTCATTCCTAATGACTGCTCCCAGATAATTTATGGAATTAACTGCTTCCAGTTGCTGACCTGCTATATTGTAGCTAAATGGTAAACGATCTTTCTTTCTATGTATTCACAGCACGTTACACTTGTCTACATTGAGATTCAATTGCTATTCCCTGCACCATGCGTCAATTCGCTGCAGATCCTCCTGCATTTCAGTATACTTTTTCATTGTTACAACCTCTCTATATACCACAGCATCATTCGCAAAAAGCCTCAGTGAACTTCCGATGTTATCCACAAGGTCATTTATGTTTATTGTGAGTAGCAACGGTCCTACGACACTCCCCTGCGGCACACCTGAAATCATTCTTACTTCGAAAGACTTCTCTCCATTGAGAATGACATGCACCGTTCTGTTATCTAGGAACTCTTCAATCGAATCACACAATTGGTCTGATAGTCCATATGTTTGTTCAGTAAACGACTGTGGGTAACTGTATCGAAGGCCTTGCGGAAGCCAAGAAACACGGCAGCTACCTGGGAACCCGTGTCTATGGCCCTCTGAGTCTCTTGGACGAATAGCGCGAGCTGGGTTTCACACGATTGTCTTTTTCGAAACCCATGCTGATTCCTACAGAGTAGGTTTCTAGTCTAGTCTAGATCTGTTTGTGACAGTGCGTCTGTGGCCCCAGCTCGGATGTCAACTCTGTCCTGGTGGAAGTACCCAGGATATAACGGACCATTTACAACAGTCGTGCAACTGTTTGCCTTAGGAGAGGATACAACGGTTTTATAATAACTGAATCATTTCGTACATCCGGGCCAGACTGGGTATAACGTCATGCTAATAATACTGTTAAGTGTGTTCATACTGGCAAGTTCTTCGTAAATCTGACGAAATTTTGTAATCGCTGAAATTTCATAAAGTACCTTTTCAACCTGTTTCCTCCTCCTCTTCTGGCTGCTTCTCTTTTTTTGGTGGACAGCGTATTTCGGCGATATCCCACAGTAGGACTGGGGTCAGCATTGTCTTCTGGCGATAAAAGATGGGGCTCACGCATACTGGTGTACTCTAAACGGAAACATTCTTTCTAATTATAACAGAATACTTCAGGGTTGTTTTTATTTTTCTCAAAATTCCGAGGTATGCACAGATAACCCGAAAACCGAAAAACTCACATTGAGATAAATGGGAATTCGTCGTACTCATTTGCACGTTCATCATTGAGGTAGATAGTGCATCTGTTGAGAAGGGCGAGAAGGGCTTGCCAGGCGTGACCAAAGATGCCAAGCAATTACCTGGCAGTTCCTGAAATCCCAGCCACGAGATGCTTCACTGCCTCCACTTGCCTGGAATACACCAAATTGTTCACATGATCGCACAGGAAGTTGGTCACAAATGCCGAAAGTGGTTTACTTGGTGACTGGCCAATAGTTTCGTTTCTTCTGCAACACCTCTCATCAACTATTATATCCAGGTGATCTCGAAGATACTGGGGCTCCGTCTATGCCGGAACCACTTGCCTTCAAGGATTTGATGAGTCAGATTGTCTAGCATATCTGGTTGTGCATTACTGTTGAAAAATAACGTTGTTGCTTTCGTTATAAATGAAACAAAGACCAAGCAAAAGTGTCTACAGTACATGTCCAAAGAGCACTGGAAGTATCTACAAACAAATGTCACGTGATAGTTGTCATCTTAAAGCCCTTGTCTGTTCCGTTCTTCTCTGGTGAGGTGAATTTACTAAAGAAACACAATGAACCATCAGATAAATTTAGTAAACACAGTGAAACAATCAGAAATCACGCTTCTACCGAGACCTTCCCAACAACCGCTCAATAAATTTCTGCTTGAGGAGAAAATGCTGTCTGTGGTAGTTGAAGGAATGTAGCCGAACCTCATCTGTAACAGTTGTTGTCAAATGTTTTTTGCTCAAGAGCATATCATTTATTAATCGGTAACTTACATATATCTGTATGTTGTGAGCCCCCAATAAACCAACTGTACAGTCAGGTCACAAAAGTCGTTGGACAGCGACATGTACATAAACAGATATCTGGTATCGCCTACACTAGATTAAAGGGCGGTGCATTGGTGGAGCTATCATGCGTACTCAGGTGATTCATGTGTAAATTATTCCGACTTATTATGGCCGTACGATGGCAGTTAACAGTTTGAAAGCGGAGTGGTAGTTGGAGCTAGACGCTTGGGACATTCCATTTCAGAAATTCTTAGCGAATTCAGTATTCCGAGATACACAGTGTATAGAATGTCCCGAGAATACCAAATTTCATTCATAAGTCTCACCAAGGACAACGCAGTGGCCGACGGCCTTCGCGTAACGATCGAGAACAGTTGCGTTCGCGTAGAATTGTCAGTGCTAACAGACAAGCAACACTGTGTCAAATAACCACAGAAATCAATGTGGGCCGGCCGCGGTAGCCGAGCGGTTCTGGGCGCTTCAGTCCGGAACCGCGGGACTGCTACGGTCACAGGTTCGAATCCTGCCTCGGGCATGGATGTGTGTGATGTCCTTAGGTTAGTTAGGTTTAAGTAGTTCTAAGTTCTAGGGGACTGAAGACCTCAGAAGTTAAGTCCCATAGTGATCAGGCCATTTGAACCATTTGAAATCTATGTGGAACGTACGACGAACGTATCCATTATGACAGTGCGGTGAAACGTGGCGTTTATAGGCTGTGGCAGCAGACGATCGACTCGATTGCTTTTGCTGTCAGCACGACATCGCCTGCTGCGTCTCTCCTGGACTCATGACCATATCGGTTGGACCTTAGACGCCTCAAAGTTGTGGCCTGGTCAGATGAGTCCCGATTTCAGTTGGTAAGAGCTGATGGCTGGGTTCGAGTGTGGTGAGGACCTCACAAATCCATGGACCCAAGCTGCCGACAAGACACTGTGCTAGTTGGAGATGTCTCCGTAATGATGTGGACTGTGTATACATGGAATGGACTGAGTCCTCTGATCCAAAGGATCATTGACTCGAAATAGTTAGCTCGACTACTTGGAGATCATTTACAACCATTCTTGGACTTCATGTTGCCAAACATGTCACTGGACCACAATTGTTTGCGATTGGTTTGAAGCACATTCTGGACAATTTGATCGGATGATTTGGCCACGCAGATCGCCCGACACGAATCCAGTGAAACATTCATGGGAAATTATCGAGAGGTCGGTTTGTGCACAAAATTCTGCACCGACAACACTTTCGTAGTTATGGACGGCAACAGAGGCAGCAGGGCTCGCTATTTCTGCAGAGCACTTTCAAGGACTTGTTGACTCCATGCCACGTCGTGTTGCTGCACTGTACCAGGCAAAAGAAGGTCTGACACGATATTAGGAGGTACCCCATGACTTCTTGCACCCCAGTGCAGCAAGTGCGAAATAAGTTGGCCGCCATCTTACCTTGTGGGGTCGTTAAAGGTCGGTACAATTCGGAAAACCTAGCTTCGATTGTTCTCTGCCACGCTCAGCGCCCCAAGGTTGTGGCACTGCAATTCCCTGACGAACTTTTGTTGTGTTTTCTGTGCGAGTGGATGATTAATTCATTAATAACAGCAACTGTATTTATATTTAAATGAATTATGCAATGAGACACGAACGCAGATGAAACTTCCTGACAGATTTAAACTGTGTGCCAGAGCGGCACTCGAACTCGGGACCTTTGCCTTTCGCGGGCAAGTGCCCTACCAACTGAGCTACCCAAGCACGACTCACGACCCGGCCTCATAGCCTCAGTTCTGCCAATACCTCGTCTCCTACCGTACAAATTTCACAGAAGCTCTTCTGCGAACCTACCAGAACTATCACTTCTGGAAGAAAGGGTATTGCAGAGACATGGCTTAGCCACATTCTGGGAGATGTTTCCAGAATGAGATGTTCACTCTGCAGCGGAATGTGCGCTGATATGAAACTTCCTGACAGATTAAAACTGTGTGCCGGACCGAGACTCGAATTTGGGACCTTTGCCTTTCACGGGCAAGTGCTCTACCAACTGAGCTACCCAGACACGACATCTACGAACGCAGATGTTTGCTAAATTTTTTGAATGTCATTTTTGCTCTACTCTCTTCGTTGTACTAGAACAGCCTTAATTTAATCTCAAATTCCTTGCTACAGAGGGGATGTACCGCATTTGAAGATAGCAGTCTCTGTAATTCGCATTGACCAATCCATGTTACTTTCGTGTCAAAATTTATACCACAGTACGAATCGCAAGACAAACAAGCAAACCTTTCCCCCGCTCACGTCCTCTAATCTCGCAGTGGACGCGCTATTTTCCCTTCTGCCCCCGGGCAGGCGGCCAGTTTTACTTTCCTCGCCACCGAATTCACCGTTGTCAATTAAAATTAAGCACAGCTTAAAACATTATTGTCTATGTAAGTATTTTGGTTTGTTACTGAGCAGAAAAACAACACTCTTAAGAAGTTCGTAACGTTAACTAACGTTTTTGGATTTAATTCCATTCCGTTTCAAGCGCTTCATGAAGGCACTATCAATGGTCGTGGAATATGATGTTGTTCTAGAACAGTATTTGGACTGTAGACTGCCAACAGCAGGGTCTTCTGGAATCAGTCATGAAAATCGGCATCCTTTCATTGATCCATATGGAAATACGCCTTTTAACCACATTTCATCGACAGCCGCTTTTCCCACGAGTCGTATGCAAATGGTACACAGAAGGGCGAAAGTAAAGCGGCTTGCGCAGTGAAGATGTACCTGTAGATGCAGGTTTCAGAGATTTGCACTATTCCAACCATACTCCCTTACGTGAACTAATGTATCGTACTCAGAAGTATATAAAAGACTTTTTTTTAAAATTTTGGAACGTAAAAGTAAGAGACAAAGTGCGGTATGGTACATCATTGTAATCTGTCACTAAGTTTCACAACAGCATACATTTCGTATGGCAGAAAATTCATTTTCGACACAGTGATTTAAAATGCTTATTTAAGCTGTGCTCCAGAGATGTCACGCCTTTGTCTGTCTTCCAAGTGTTTATCTGACACAGACAACATAAAAAACAAGATTTTTATAGAAATTAATGTTTCTGCGAGAATCCTAAGCTTTCCTTTCTTTACATTTTATTTCGACTTCGGCCGTATTCTCGTAAGATTGTGTAGGTTACATAGAGCTTGTACCTCAAGCACTTAAGTCACCTTGTCCACCTGTTCCTCCTTTTGAAACAGTAACTTTTTCAACGGGTAGTGCAGAGAAAACTAAAATAAAGTGGGCCAACAATGGGATGGATTGGCGGGAATTGGAAGCCACAGGTGAAGTGGTTCGTGCAAGAACACAGATGTTTTACAGTGTTACGTCAAGAACGCAGTTAGAACGGACTTACTGAGAGAGCAAAACTCCATCGGGCAGAAAAGAATCTCTGTGTCAAAATGAAGAGTAGGAAAGTGGGGGTCAAAGGAGGAGCCGTATTCTGGTGAAACTTTGCTCTCAATTTACAGAGAAATAGAGAGTGTCATGCATTGTATACGTGAAGTACTTACGATGGAGATGCCGTTTGTTTAAAATCGGTGTAAGTAAATGTGAGGAAAGTAGAAGCAAAACTGTAATTTGTGGTCCTGCTGGGACTGAGGGTATTAGATATGGCAGAAAAGCTGGAACTGAAGGATAAATTTGGTAAGGCCTCGTTTAATGAAACATTTGTCTGAAGTGACTGCGGGATTCCACGATGAACTGTTGCTATAGCCTCTATGGCAGCTCGCACAGTACCTGCAACTTGTCCCCACTCTCATGCATCATGTTCCGTAATGTTGTATGCACATCGCCACGATCAACGCAGTCGACTGTTAAACGCTGCATAATAAACGCAAAAATATTCAGTGCCACCAGTGACTGCACCACTAACTTACTACTTCTCTTCCCTTCTTTTTATTACGGTGGTGGGCCTGTCATTTTCTGCGGCCCTGGAGAGTTTTTCCTGGCTGATTCACAACACAATAATTTACTTAAAAGGACCAGGGGAGGTCATACACACCGAGGTGACAATAGTCCTAAGATAACGATCTGCACACATTCAGATGGCGGACGTATCGTGTGCACAAGATATAAAAAGGTAGTGCATTGGCGAAGCTGTCGTTTGTACTCGGGTGACCCATGTTAAAAAATGTTTCGGACGTGATAATGGCCGCACGACGGGAACGAATGGTAGTTGGAGTTAGAAGCATGGGACATTCCATTTCGGAAACGGTTATGGAATTCAATATCCCGAGCCCCCAGTGTCAAGGGTGTGCCGAGAATACTAAATTTCAGGCGCTACCTCTCACCACGGACAACGCAGTCGATTTCACTTAACCCTAGGACGCCCAAGCCTTTTTTTTTCTAACTTGGATGCCTAAGGGGGGGGGGGGGGGGGTTCGGCGAGCCCACAGGTATTAAATAAGTTTACTGATGAAAAATTACAACTTTCAAAATGGTTTATGTATTTTAACTAAGGCATCAGTTTATAAGTGTTCTTAATTGTTATAAATATTGGATTGAGTGAGTAAAAAATTGACATATTACAATACAAAATACAGATGTGTTCATATACAATAGGCTACTCTGAGTCCTCAACTTCAAGGCGAGAGACACACTTCACAATTTTTTCTGAATGTGTGTTACACACATGTTTCTGACACTGTCCACAATACTGTTTTGGTTTACTTAGATTGTTGTACTTCTGCTTCTTTGTTTTAGCTTCTCTTATACAAACATGGCACCGACCTTTCCCCGCAGGAGGCTGACGTGCTTCTGTTGCCACTTCTTTGATTTTCTTTTGTAGAATAGTCTCCATTGATTGAACAATTTGGTTAGATAACCTTCTTGCATTGGCACTTCTTTCATCTACCTGCAATTTCACTAGTTCCATCCCAGCTTGCAGAAGATAAAGTTTCCGTTTGTTGTGTTTCTTTTCATTCCACTTGGATGTTGCTGGATGAATATGGTGGTTGCATTGATAGCACAAATGTCGATGAGAGAGTAAAATACAGATAGAGGCCATCCCTTTGCTCCCCTCTTGCAGGACTACATACGCGCCATTTGATCAATGGTATCAATTCCACCTTTAGTGGAATTATACTATGCATTTATCTCTGTTTTATTCTTATCTCTTCCAACGGTGTCTTTATCTTGGTGCATTGTTGACAACATCAGTAAGTTTTTACTTGGTTTCGTTTTTGCTGTGTAGGACACCAAAGTTACTGGAGGCCTACGTGTTGGGAACTGCACTAACTCACTGCAAGTTTACAAGATAAATAATAGCTGACTGACATCAACAATCACTTCCTCTGAAAGTAAACCAGTTGTTGTGAATATCAAGAATACCAACCAACAAGAAACTAACTTGCATTGTTGTAGAGATGAGAAATACGAAATCCTACTAAGGGAAATTTTCTATAGCATGGAAGCCTAAGGAGGGGGGGGGGGGGTTTGTTGGACCCATAATAAGTTTATTTATTTTTTCTTTCAAAGCAAGAATTTTCTATAAAATATATTGACACTAACGTTTCATAAAATAGCCAACAAACAATAACTCAAAGGGAATATGTAGTATGAAAGTTACTTGGGCAAAAGCAGGGGACATAAAAAAATTGTGGGTTCAACGAACCCCCCCCCCCCCCCCCTTAGGCGTCCTAGAGTTAACTACCGAGAGCGGCGGCTTTTGCGTAGATTAGTCAGTGCGAAAAGAGAAGCAACGCTGCGTCAGATTACCGCAAAAATCAATGTGGGACGCACGACTAACGTATCTGTTAGGACAATGCGGCGAAATAAGTCGTTGATTGGCTATGACAACAGACGACCGACGCGAGTGCTTTGCTACCATCACGACATCGCTTGCAGCGCCGCTCCTGGGCTCGTGAGCATACCGGTTGGACCCTGGACAACTGGAAAACCGTAGCTTGGTCAGACATCTCGATTTCAGTTGGTAACAGCTGATGGTAGGATTTGAGTGTGGCGCAGACCCCACAACGTCATGGGCTCAGGTTGTCAACGAGGCACTGTGGAAGCTGGTGCTGTACCCATAATGGTGAGGGGTGTCTTTACATGGAATTGACTGGCTACTCTGTCGAACCGAACCGATTATTCACAGTAAATTCTTATGTTCGGCTACCTGGTGACATTTTGCAGCCATTCATGGACTCCATGTTCCCAAACACCGATGGAATTTTTATGGATGACAATGGCGCCATGTCACCGGGCCACAATTTTCCCAAAGAAAGCAGGTGTTGACAGATGTGACAATTACCGAACTATCAGTTTAACAAGTCACAGCTGCAAAATAGTATCGCGAATTCTTTACAGACGAATGGAAAAACTTGTAGAAGTCGACCTCGGGGAAGATCAATTTCGATTCCGTAGAAATGTTGGAACACGTGAGGCAATACTGACCTTACGCCTTATCTTAGAAGAAAGATTAAGGAAAGGCAAACCTACGTTTCTAGCATTTGTAGACTTAGAGAAAGCTTTTGACAATGTTGACTGGAATACTCTCTTTCAAATTCTAAAGGTGGCAGGGGTAAAATACAGGGAGCGAAAGGCTGTTTACAATTTGTACAGAAACCAGATGGCAGTTATAAGAGTCGAGGGGCATGAAAGGGAAGCAGTGTTTGGGATGGGAGTGAGACAGGGTTGTATCCTCTCCCCGATGTTATTCAATCTGTATATTGAGCAAGCAGTAAAGGAAACGAAAGAAAAATTCGGAGCAGGTATTAAAATCCATGGAGAAGAAATAAAAACTTTGAGATTCGCCGATGACATTGTAATTCTGTCAGAGACAGCAAAGGACTAGGAAGACCAGTTGAACGGAATGGACAGTGTCTTGAAAGGAGGATATAAGATGAACATCAACAAAAGCAAAACGAGGATAATGAAATGTAGTTGAATTAAGTCGGGTGATGCTGAGGGAATTAGATCAGGAAATGAGACACTTAAAGTAGTAAAGGAGTTTTGCTATTTCGGGAGCAAAATAACTGATGATGGTCGAAGTAGAGAGGATATAAAATGTGGACTGGCAATGGCAAGGAAAGCGTTTCTGAAGAAGAGAAATTTGTCAGCATCGAGTATAGATATAAGTGTCAGGAAGTCGTTTCTGAAAGTATTTGTATGGAGTATAGCCATGTATGGAAGTGAAACATGGACGATAACTAGTTTGGATAAGAAGAGAATAGAAGCTTTCGAAATGTGGTGCTACAGAAGAATGCTGAAGATTAGACGAGTAGATAACGTAACTAATGAGGAGGTATTGAATAGAATAGGGGAGAAGAGGAGTTTGTGGCACAACTTGACAAGAAGAAGGGACCTGTTGGTAGGGCATGTTCTGAGGCATCAAGGGATCACAAATTTAGCATTGGAGGGCAGCGTGGAGGGTAAAAATCGTAGAGGGAGACCAAGAGATGAATACACTAAGCAGATTCAGAAGGATGTGGGTTGCAGTAAGTACTGGGAGATGAAGAAGCTTGCACAGGATAGAGTAGCATGGAGAGCTGCATCAAACCAGTCTCAGGACTGAAGACCGCAACAACAACAACAATAGGTTTGGAGAGCATTCTAGAAAATTCGAGGGAATGATTTGGTCATCTCCCGAAATAAATCCCATCGAACATTTATGGGACTTAATCGAGATGTCAGTTCGTGCACAGAATCCGGCACCAGCAATGCTTTAGCAATTACGGACGGCTATAGAGGCAGCACGGCTCTGTATTTCTTTGTAGGAGTTCCAACGACTTGTTGAGTCCATGCCGCGTGGAGTTGGTGCAAAATGAGGTCTGACAAGGTATTAGGAGCAATCCCCTGCCTTTTGTCACCTCAGGGTACTTCTTCAGAACCGAAAACCCTCCTTGAGACCAGGTAAGTGATGCAGAACTCACTTCGTTCGACCTCCTTTCACCTATCTGCCATAAAACAGTACTGTTTGAGACACTAGGATGAATCTTTCAAATGTTCAAATGTATGTGAAATCTTATGGGACTTAACTGCTAAGGTCATCAGTCCCTAAGCTTACACACTACTTAACCTAAATTATCCTAAGGACAAATACACGCACCCATGCCCGAGGGAGGACTCGAACCTCCGCCGGGATCAGCCGCACAGTCTATGATTGTAGCGCCTAGACCGCTCGGCTAATCCCGCGGGGCGATGAATCTTTCTTTGAAAGATAAAATCTAAGTCAGTTGTAGCCTTCAGAAATGGTAGAGCATGAGACCCGGCATTCTTCTTGGCAGCCACGCTACGGAAGAATGTTCATTTAAAATCCTTGCTACGGACTTCCTAATTGGCTCATAATATTTATTCCTGTAGAACGCGCACTTTCTCGCGTGTGTTTCCTTGTGAGCCCTTACATTCATTAGATTCGGATTCCTGTCAAGGGGTGCGAGAGAGTTTCTGACTCCCTCCTGACGCCACGGCACCATTGGCTAATCATAACAAATTTTGAAGGAGCAGGAGCTTTTTAACTTATTCACAAAATTATTTTCGGGCAATCGTTTTCTGAAGCCCGAGAGTTTCTTATGAATAACACAGTAGTAAAAATTCTTAAAAGAGTTGCGTTAGAATCAAGAAAGGACGAATAACTCACAGCATACACAAAATACAAGAGAAGTAACAAAAGTGGTCGCGCCTTATCACTCCTGTTGTACAAGTTCTATACCGAAGTCACGGTTTCCGAAGAGGGATAAGGGTTCACGAATGAGATTCGCATACGATGTAGCCCTACTGGCCGGATCTAAGGGGGTCCTAGAAGCCAAGATTAAAGGAATGTGCAGTATGGCTTAAGGATCTAGAGAGTGAAGGCGGACACGTTGAGGACTAGTATAAAGATGAATAACGACTTACTACTCATCAAAACTGCGAACTGCACAGTAGTGGAAGGAGTGAAAGTAAGGTAACACTGGATGGCCGAAGCCAGGGAAGATAGCAGGAGCAAATGGCCAGCAAAAAGTTTCCATTGGACAGCGTTGGTGCAGTGTATATGGAACCTGGCACTATTCCGATGCTGGTAAACAAGCAGCGGTATGTTGGCAACAGGTTAGTGTGGTCTTCGAATGGAAACTTATTTGATTGCCCCTTTTGCACAAGCAAAGAAAACTTTCTTCAACGTAAGAGGTCTACTGCTGTCATTGACATGGAGTTGACGAAGAAGTTTCTAGATGTGTAGGTCTAGAGCATACATTATTGGAAGTCTGCTGTTTTCTGTGCATTCGGATGTCAGTTGGGTTGAAGTGTGTTCTCGGTGTGTTGCAGGACAACGTTTCGCGCAGTCGCAGGTGAAGATGGGCCTCGCCACCCTAGTACTGAACTTCAAGATCACCACCACCCCACGAACTCCAGTGCCTCTCCAACTGGATCCCAGAGGGTTCCTGAGGACCGCCAAGGGCGGATTATGGCTCCGGTTCCAACCTCTGGCTCACTGACCGTGCCAATCAAACCGGGTGTAATACATTCTAATCCTCCAGGTTTCATATGTGCTGTGCTGTGCTGAGTTGTACATAACATACAATAAATGTGACATTTCACTTATGACCAATGAGGATAATTATTATTAATAAACACTCTTACATTTACAACAATGTGGACTTTGTTTTATATGTTTTTCTCTTCTGTTTCAATGCCTTTGAATGTTATTCAAGCAAGTGGTGTGGGTGATAAAGTCTATTTTTTATTTGTTTACCAGTGAGTAGAAATTTATTTTAATAAACTGCCTCTGATATGTCATTAACATGCAGTACAAAGTAAAGCTTTAGATTCAGTAATCATATTTGCAGTTTAACTTCTGTAACATCATCTAAGTTTAAAGATGAACGTTTATGCAACAATTAGTGACATAATTTCTGTCAGAAGATAAGGACCCAAATTCTGGAGTAACATAAAATTTTAATTACCTTGGAAGAAGAGAAATATCAATAGACTGCAGTGTTGGAAGTATGGCAACCTCAAACATGTCAACACAAGAGTTCCTATTTTGCACTGTGGATGGGTTCCTAACTCTTCATATGAACCAATTTACAACAAATTCATCATATAAGATTTGTTAAATAATCACTTAAATGTGCCCTTTAGTTGTATACTGTAATGTGGCATCAGTCTTGAACATAAGCATACAAGTTCCAAGATCTGCCTGAAGGATGAAACTAGGTGAAATAGCTCATATAAATCTTACAAAACTTGCAAAAAGGGATATAAAAGCTAGGAGGGAGTAATTGGAAACCCCCTTCCTACAAGTGTACTATCACATTAGCATAGTTCTTCTTTAAAGGTTACGAAGTACTTAGAGATCTCTCTAATTATATAACATTCTAACAAGACGTGGCGTTCATGTAAATGTACCAATATATACAAACATTTAACTAGAATTGGTGACAATCATCCTTTGACTGTACATTCAATGTACCATACGACAACAATAATCAAAAAATTCAATAGCTGGTTGTGTTAATTTGTTGGAGAAAGTACACCCAAAAGTAATGATAGTGTAGAGATAAATATACAACATTAGTACCCAATGTTGAGGAGCATACACATCTGTAAATACAGTCAGCAGTAAGTGTTTCTTACAAAATTTCAGCAAGTGCGTGTGTCAGTTTGTTTGACAGAACACACACACAGAAATAACAGTAACAGACAGATAAGTGTAAGACATACATTTAGTGGCAGTGTCGAAGATGTAGGAAAATATATTTATACAAACTGATATAATTCTCCTGGCTTTCTAACTTGGCGAAGGGGGAACTCATTGACTGACTGTAGTACAGTGTTAATTTATTCTCAGTAATAAGGACAAGTGAATGAGGATTCTAAAAAAGGGACTGCAACTATGTACGCTACCTAAATCACACCATAACATGACGGGGAATAAAAATATTTAAAAGGAGGTTATAGACACAGTTATGATCGAAACGTCTCTTTGTGATGACAACTGAGAAGTGATGAAATGCATAATACAAGATAAACAAACAAAAAAGACATGATACATTAGTGAATGGGTGGATACATAACACACAAACCATGTCGTAGTTAGGAAAAAACTATGAACGATTGAGTGACATCAGAAACTGGACAGTTTGATGAAACGCAGAGTGACATAATAAATAAATAAGAAAAACGCATAAGCCACAGAAAAAACCTTCAGATTATCATTTGGTGATACATAGGCTCACAGAGCACTCGACTTCATAGTCCTATTTGGGCACAAAAAAGTTAATATCTTTTCACACAGTATTAAAGGCAACTCCACATAAATGACTATGGATAACATTAACCGATTTGCCGTGTTGGTCTGAGGCACTTCACACAATCTTTCTTATGATGTTTTATGATGACAGTCCAAGCTTTTCCTCTGCACAATATTAGTTGCTATTCTCTGTCAAGTTTGGTAAGCTCCCCCCCCCTTCCTCCTCATTACTTTCCCAGTGAACCATGTCTTGACTCATAGTCTGATAACAATATGTTGTAGTATAGTAGAGACACTGTATTGTGCGTATTGCAGTTACCAAAGGAAAATGAGAAATTAAATGAACCACAGTGATTTCCTTGCAGGAGTGTGATATACATACATGAGTTACGGGTTGAGCTGATACTGTTGGTAAAGATAAATTTGAGACCACAGACGTGGAATTATCCAGCGGATTGATAGTCCCCAAGCAGGAGACGATTTAGATAGGGCAAATTCGGACGATAAACGTAAGTAGCCTGCAAGTGTAGCTGCATTACCGGAGAAAACACCACACTTGGAACGGGTAGAGAAGGTAGTGACGGAGCAATGATCGTCAAACAACGAAGCACGTTCAGTCATCACAGGTCTTTTCTAGCGACCCCAGACACAGTGCAAAAACCAACTGGGAATGAACTGCCTGTGTACTGTTAACGGTACTGTATACCACATGATCTGCAACCAAGGACGAATGAATTTAGTGCCCAGTTGACATGAGATGCTATTACTGCGAAACATTCTAGGCCCTAGGAAACAGTGATAATCATTCCAAACAAAAGTGCAGATAATACGAGGGAGTATCGCTTTTCTTGTGACTATCGATACGTTAACAACGGTACAGTACCAGATGCTTATCCAATTCTGATTATAGTAGAAACTTCGCTTAATCTGGTGCAATGAAGATACTTTTTACCACGAATCAGCGGAGTGGCTGTTACTAGTTAGAGATACCAGTAGAATATTAGTCAAAGACAGCATTTACAATCCTTTGAGTACATTATCAGTATTAGCGTATGTTGTTTGGGCTGAAGAACGCATCGCCAATGTTTCAGCGCCTCTTAGAGTATTGTAAGGATTGAAATCAAAGCATTGTATGTATTTAGGTGACGTAATACGAAATAGCATGTACTGCAGACAAGGGAAATGTTAAACGGCTGCAAATTGTACATCTAACAGTCAGCTTGGAAAAGTGTCAATTCGTGCTGGAAGAAGTACATTATTTGGGGTACATAACTAATCACAAAAGCTTTGGGATGGAACCCCAGAAAAATAAAAACTGTTCAAATTGGTTCAAATGGCTCTGAGCTCTATGCGACTTAACTTCTGACGTCATTAGTCGCCTAGAACTTAGAACTAATTAAACCTAACTAACCTAAGGACATCACACACATCCATGCCCGGGGCAGGATTCGAACCTGCGACCGTAGCGGTCGCTCGGCTCCAGACTGAAGCGCCTAGAACCGCACGGTCACTCCGGCCGGCAATATAAAAACTGTACAGCATTTTCTAGCACTGTGCACGTAAAAAGAGTTGTAGTCTTCTTTGAGCCTGGGAAAATATTACCAGAAGATTTCACCGAAATCTGCAGAAATAACATGGCTGCTGTATTGAAGAATGAGAGAAGTTTCACAGGTTAGTAGAGCGTGAATATGCATTCAGTGAGTTGAAGGTATTATTAACAACTGGACAAGTATCAGTTTTCCTAAATTATGGAAGATATTTGTGTTGCCATGCAATGTAAGCGATAATGCACTCAGCTACGTTTCGTCAGGAGGTGGTCAGGGCCTAACATACGAGTATGTTCGCCTATGGCTCACAGCAATTGCAGAGAATGGAAAAGAATTGATCTACAATGGAGAAAGGTATGCTGAGTCTCAACAGAGCATTACTCATTTTCGATGTTAGCTGTGTGGGAGAAAATTCAAGGACAGAAAGCGTCATACAGCTTAAGATGCCTATTAGGTTCAAAATATTCGTCAACACGGTAAACAGGCTGGGCACTGAAACTCAAAGAATGAATTTGATTTTGAGTGATTCATCGACCCAGCAAATCACGTAAAAATACTAGTATCCTGAGTCAGAAAGTTTGTACGATACAAAATGACAGAAGGAACAATCAGTTGATGCAGATTGCAAGCTATTTTGCAACTTAACCGCAATTCTTTGTGTGCGATGGAGAGTTACATAAACCGACAGAACTCGGTCCTCATGTGGTGGTACCAGCTACGTTGGGCACTGAAATATGAAAATATGTGCAAGACCTTGTATTGATGTAGGACGTAGAACAACAGAATGACGTGTAGCCGAATAATATTTGTGGTAAACACGAAAGTAGGATGTAGAATAGTACGCAGTGAACTGTGGACCTTGTGCACAACAAGCCAAATCAATGTATCTGCTGTTGAGATGGGAAGCCATTAAACTGTTTGAGACGATTGGTTTCGACAAAGTTTAGACATTTTAGGTCATTTTGGAAGGACATCGGCAGGGGATTGTTAGATGCTAACAGTAATAAATCACTATTTTATGAGCAATTTTCTTTGTAGGCTGAATGATTTTCGTTGTGCTACCATTAAACTGAAGTCTTGCAATAGGGTTGGTAGCCTTGCACAGGGCCGCACGTACGGAGACAGAGCTCTCGTGAAAGATAAGTTATTTAAGTTGTAATTAACTGTAGTTGAACACTTTTAACTAATTAAATACGTTCTTTAGTGTACTCTTCAAGCTCACCATTACAAGTTTTACTCTTATTTGCGTAGTGTTCTAGTAATCGCAAAAAGTTCGTTTGTTTACTTACTGCTGCTTAGGCCTAATTTTTCGAGTGTGCATATTTAGCGTTATACCGCAATTGGAAGTGCAATTGCTGTAGTTTAACTGATTAAATACGTTCATTAGGGTGCCTTTCAAGCTCACCATTAAAGGTTTTTCTTTCATTTGCGTATTGTTCCAGTAATCGCCGAAGTTCGTTTTGTTTATATTTCGCAGCTTTGCCTTACTTTCCGAGTGTGCATACTTAGCGTTATACCGCAATCTTAAGTGCATTTGGTATAGATTAACTAATTAAGCACATTCATTAGTGTGCTCTTCAAGCTTTCCATTAAATGTTTTTCTTTTATTTATGTATTCTTCCACTTATCGCAAAAAGTTCGTTTTGGCTACATTCGTCTGTTTAGGCCTAATTTTTGATCGTGCATATTTAGCGTTATACCACAAATTTAAGTGCATTTGCTAATAGTTTACTTACATATTAGTTTCCAAAACATATTTAGTGTCCTTTTGCATCTGTATTTAATATATTATCGTTATCGCTTAGTAAATCTCTTAACTAATATCCAAACTACCATGGATACTAAGTGTGTGAGCTGCAGTAGGAAAGTTAGTTCAGGGGTTTTGTGCAGCTGTTGTGACAAGTGGTTTCATTGGGGAAATTGTAGCGGCGTGGGAATTGGGGAAGCAAACGAGACTCTTCCATTCTCTTGCAGGGTTTGCTCAAGAGATAGGATTATAACTGAACATGAGGAGAAAATTAGAGTCCTTCAGGCTGATTTGGACAGAGCGAGGGAGGAAGTGAAGAGGTTAAGGGGGGAAGAGGGCAAACAGCGGTGGGAAGTGGTAGCTGGGAACAGGGGCCACAGAAAGAGGACAGTGTGTGACAGTTTCTCAATTGGCACAACCAATAGATTTGCCTTGCTACCACAGTTAAGTAAGGAAAAGGCTCCAGTAGAAGCAGATGTAGTTAAGATGCAACAGAATCTCACTAGGAAACCAACTGTTTGAAAAAAAGTAGAAAGTAAGAGGAAAGTTCTGTTGCTAGGTAGCAGCCATGGAAGAGGTGTGGGCCAGATTTTGCAGGAAAAATTAGGTGCCAGGTACCAGTTCACAAACTTTTTCAAACCAAGTGCAAGTCTTAGCCAGGTGGTAGAGGATATAGGTTCCTTGTGCAAGGGATTCACAAAGCAGGATCATGTGATGATAGTGGTTGGAGTGGGAAACAGTATTGATGGGGATAAGGGCTGTGACCTGGTGAAAATAGCCTCAACAACGACCCATACCAGCGTTGGGCTGGTGCCTGCTTTTGTGCGGCATGATCTGCCCCAGTTGAACCGCTCTGTCAGGAGGGTAAATATGGAGTTCGATCAGTTGCATAGGGCGGCCACTCTGTCAGACATTGGATTGGTTCCTGTCGAGGCTATTGATAGGGGGGATTTCACAAGACATGGCCTACATCTCAACAGGAAAGGGAAGGGTAAACTGGCAGGGTTGTTAGCGAAATCCATAAGGGGGGACACTAGTACTCATGGATGTACCTCTTTTTTAGACTAATATCAGTGTCCAATGAGAAGTTCAGGCAGGCAGGTGCTAAAGAGGTCCAAAACTCACAAAATTCTCACAACAGGAAAGTAAATAATAATGTTACCATATTTAACCAAAATATTGGTGGATTAAAGAAAAAAGTAGATTCTCATAAAAGTAAAGTAAAAAATAATGTTACCATTTTTCACCAAAATATTCCGGGATGGAAGAATAGATGAGCTCCTGGTTTGTTTAGATGACATTGAATCTGATAATGTAATAGATATACTATGCCTGTCTGAGCATCACATTGTGTCTGATATGGAAAAGGTAAATATCAGTGGTTATAAACTAGCTGCACATTTGAGTAGAGAGAATAAGGTGGGAGGAGGAGTTGCCATATATGTCAAAAGTTATCATTTTGTAGATAGCTTAAATACAAAAACGTTTTGTCTAGAGCAACATATAGAAGCATGTGCCTGTCAAACTGAAGGAGGGCTATTTTATAAATGTAACAGTATTATGTTCCCTTCAGGAAACTTTCATTTATACCTGGAAAACTTGGATGCCTTGTTGTGCTATCTGTCAGATAGGGGAAAGCAAATTATTATTTGTGGGGACATCAATGTTGATTCACTGAAAGAGTGTAATAGGAAGAATGACCTGGAAGTCTTTCTCGGTTCTTTCAGTTTGACATCTGTCATTAATTTTCCTACTCGGGTAGTAAAGGACAGAGCACATTGATAGATAACACTTTTGCAGACCAAGATAGGTTTAAAAACATAAATTCTTGTCCTGTTGAGAATGGGCTTTCTGATCATGATGCTCAGCTAATTACAGTATATGACATAGCTCCATTCAGTAATTCAAAACTACCCTCCAAAGTTGTGCATTCAATTAATGACTCAACAATTAGAAATTTCAAGAAAATCTTCAGCAGTTAGACTGGGATGAGGTGTACAAGGAACCCAATGCTAATTTAAAATATAACTTATTTCATGATACACTTATAAGAGAATTTGAAAACTGTTTCCCCAAGAAAGTAGTTAAATCTAATTATAAGAAACCAATGCAAAAAACCTTGGCTTACTAAAGGAATAAAAATATCTTGTAACCAAAAAAGGGAACTGTATCTAACAACAAGAAAGAATAATGACCCAGAAACAGCCAAATATTATAAAAACTACTGTGCTACATTAAGAAAGGTTATTAAAAAGTCCAGAAGCATGTGCATCATGTCTGAGAATAATACCTCTGATAACAAAATCAAAACAATTTGGAATATTATTACAAGGGAGACAGGACAACCAAGAGTACAGGATGACGGTATCACCAACAAAGCGAATGGAAACTTGATAAACAACAAGCCGGAAGTCGAAAATATTTTGAATAATCATTTTTTAAATGTTGTAGAGAAAATAGGATCTAAATGTGCATTAGAAGAAGCAAAGCAGTTAATGGAAGAGGCTTTACCCACATCATTTGATAGAATTGAAATTCCACCCAGCCCTCCTTCTGAAATTAGGAAGATAATAAACTCTCTCAAGAATAAAAGCTCACATGGATTTGATGGCATTTCCAGCAGGATAATAAAAGCTTGTTGCCAAGAAATAAGTGGGATTCTTAGCCACATATGTAATAGCTCTCTGAAGCAGGGCATTTTGCCAGATAGACTGAAGTATGCCATTGTTAAACCACTGCATAAAAAAGGGGATATGACTGATGTCAACAACTACCGCCCAATCTCTCTGCTGACTGCCTTATCCAAAATTCTTGAAAAAGTAATGTATTGTAGAGTAGCTTCACAACTTTGTAAAAATAAAGTTTTAACAAAATGTCAGTTTGGTTTCCAGAAGGGTTTCTCAACGGAAAATGCTATATACACGTTCAGTAATGAAATATTAAATGCTCTGAGTAACCGGAAGTCATCCGTTGGGATTTTTTGTGATCTACCAAAGGCTTTTCATTGCATAAATCATGGAATACTTCTAGATAAGCTCAAGTACTGTGGTATGAATGGGACAGTGCTCAAATGGTTTAAATCATACCTAACTGGAAGAGTGTAGAAAGTTGAAATAAACAGTTCACATAATATGCAAAAAACTGGTGATTTCTCAAACTGGGGAACAATCAAGAATGGGGTGCCGCAAGGTTCGGTCTTGGGTCCCCTGCTGTTCTTAATATATATTAATGACTTGCCATTCTATATTTATGAAGATGCAAAGCTGGTACTTTTTGCCGATGATACAAGTATAGCTATCACACCCGACAGACAAGAATTAACTGGTGAAATTGTAAACAATGTTTTTCAGAAAATCATTAAGTGATTCTCTGCAAATGGGCTCTCATTAAACTTTGACAAAACCCAGTATATACAGTTCCACACAGTAAATGGAATGACCCCATTAATAAATATAGACGTCGATCAGAAATCGGTAGCTAAGGTAGAATATTCAAAATTTCTAGGTGTATGCATTGATGAGGGGTTGAACTGGAAAAAACACACTGAGGATTTGCTGAAACGTTTGAGTTCAGCTATTTATGATATTAGGGTCATTGCAAATTTTGGCGATATACATCTGAGTAAATTAGCTTACCACGAGTATTTTCATTCTTTACTTTCGTATGGCATCATATTCTGGGGTAACTCATCGTTGAGTAAAAGAGTGTTCATTGCACAAAAGCGTGTAATCAGAATAATTGCTGGAGCTTATCCAAGATCATCCTGCAGACACTTATTTAAAGAGCTAGAAATCTTCGCTGTAGCCTCACAATATATATATTCACTTATGAAATTTGTTATTAACAATCCGAACGAATTCAAAAGTAATAGCAGTGTACATGGCTACAACATTAGGAGAATGGATGACCTTCACTACTCAAGGTTAAATCTAACTTTGGCTCAGAAGGGGGTAAATTATGCTGCCACAAAAGTCTTTGGGCACTTACCTAATAGCATCAAAAGGCTGACAGATATCCATATAGCATTTAAAAGGAAATTAAAAGAATTTCTTAATGTCAACTCCTTCTACTCATTAGATGAATTTTTGGATATAGTAAGTGGGTAATTTCCCAACCCCACAAAAAAAATTAAAAATATTGAGTGTCATGTAATATTTTGTCTAATGTAATATCTTGTATAGACACCTTTTATTAACCTGACACGTTACACATCATTACGAACTGTCGTATTCATGATCTATGGAACAAGTAGTAATCTAATCTAATTTAATCTGATTTACCTACCACTCAAGCTTTGTGGTCGTTTAACTTCCTATCCCTACAAATTGCTGCACCTTACTGCTTCTTCGAGTTTTTTGTGTTCTTTAGTATGACACCCAGATCTAAATCGTTGAAATTTAATAAAAACAGAATTTAGCCCGAGATCTAGTAGTAATAATAGTAGTTTTATTCAGCCGCGGATCTCTTATACAAGGACATTCGCTATGTCGTGGTATTACAGTTTCAGAACAACAAAAATAAACTAATTCACATACACGGGCATTTATAAGGGGCATTCAAAAAGAACCGAGCCGGAGGTATTATTACAGAAACCATTAACTGTATGTTAGAAGTATTGACCCTGGCTGTTGGGACACTGGTATCACTGTGACACAAGGTAGTGAATGACTGTCTCATAAAATACCCGGGCTGTGATGTTACCCAGTTCCGCACGTACAGCTGGACGTCGTCGTCCACACGAGTGCAGAAAAGGTCATGCTGACGTTCTTCTTTGATCAAGATGGCCCCCTCTTGATTCACTTCTTGCAGCACGGGACAACATTGAATGCCCAGCGTTACTCGCAAACCTTGACCACCCTTCGCCAAGCGATCAAATCAAAACGACCAATCTTACCCGTAGGGTCATTCTGCTCCACGACAGTGAAAAGCCTCATACGGCCAATACAGTCGCGGGCACTCCTGCAGAAATTCAAATGGGAGGCTCTCGGCCACCCCCATACAGTCCGGACCTCTCTCCCTCTGATTACGCCATTTTTGATCCCCTTAAAAAGGCTCTGAGGGGCAAACGTTTCACCTCGGATGACGACGTCCAGCTGTATGCGCGGAACTGGTTAACATAGCAGCCCTGGGAATTTTATGAGACAGCCATTCGCCGCCTTGTGTCACAGTGGGATAAGTGTCTCAACAACCAGGGACAATACTTCTAATATACAGCTACTGGTTTCTATAATTATGCCTCCGGCACGTTTCTTTTTGAACGCCCCTTACACATACTTACTGGTCACTGTGACAAGGATGGAACAGGTAGTCGGCTGTGGCCTCATAATAGGAATCGTCCCTGTCTTTGCCTGGAGTAGTTTAGGTCCTGCAAGAATGCAGAATATCGTGTTGGTAACATCGAATAAAAAGTTCTCAGGTTTCCAACCGCGTCAAACAATCAAAATTCCACCAGCTTTCGGTCAAATAATCTTTGGCTGTTGTGGCACACGGCATTACACTGGCCAAGGAGACTCGACCAAAAGCTCGTGCAGTTTTGATTGCTTGACGAGGTTGGAAATCCGAGAAATTTTGTTTAATTTATGATCTGTGAAATCAGACTATGTTTTCCTCACCCACACCAAACATTCAGTTGTATATTGACAACATTTAAAGATGGTAGAGTATTGGCACCTAATGTCCAGAAATGTCGATCAATGCAAACTGTGCACTTCACAAAACTAAAAAAAATTAGTATGCCATGACTATAGTCACAGTCGTAATCTGTGAACTCATACAAATACCTGCTTGTAACAATTACTAGTGATAGGAAATGGACGATCACGTAGACACATTCGTAGGTAAGACAGTTGTCAGACCTCAGTTCAGTGGTATAAACTAGCGAAATGGAGTCACTCTACAAAGGAGACTGCTTACAAAATACTCAAGTGTGTGGGACACGCACCAAATACGACTAACAACAGGTACTGAAGCTTAAAATGGAGTACAGTACAAGTGGTGATAGCTTTTTCAACTTTTTTTAGTCCTGTCTTCCTCAGTTTCGTGTAATATTACGGTATATTGATAATTTACGCAGTATGACACTAAAATTGTGTTTTATTCAGTTGCTGTCAGACGCCCGCAGGGAAGTGTCACGAAGATGCTGAAGAAACTTTGGTCGCATGTGCTCGAAACTATCCGAGAAAGACTACTTACAAAGTCTGAAAAACCAGGTTTTCAGTTACGAATCTAGGAATATACTCATGGTTTTTAAATAAAAGAACTCCTAGTAACAATCTACATCTTTATTCTTCATGTCTGCACATTTGCAGCCCCCTGCCACTACAGCAGTTGTACCGTGTAACATGGCAGTGTGGAATGTAACCTTGTCAACGCTGGAGAAACAGCGTGCTGTAATCGAGTGTCGGATTTGAAGGTTTCGCTCACCATGGCAATGGCATACCACACACGAGCGCTGCCGCATCTTCTACAAACCGACGCCTTTGGTTAACTGTCGTCCATCACCCTCCACACAGTCCAGACTTGACCCCATCCGATTTTCTTCTGTTTCCAAAACTTACTGAATACTTTCGAGATTATTTTGATAATGATAATGATGTAATCAGAGGTGTATTTGTGGCTCCATCAACAGAGTCAAACACTCTACAATGACGGTATCAATAAATTGGTCTCTCTTTGTGAGAAATGTGCTCGTCCCCTGGATGACTATGTTGAGAAATAAATATGTAGACATGAAGAATAAAGATACAGAATGTTAATAACGTTTATTTTTTTAAGAAGCATTAAGATTTTTCACTGAAAAAATTTTGAGCCATAATTTTAAGCACTCGCTCATAGTTTTGGATGCAGAAACTCGTCCATGAACACCTTAGGTATCCTCTATTTGCTGGCTGTGGTTGCTTTTGAGAGAACGTCGTCTCACTTGCGACCGCTGACGCATTTCTATGAGAGATGAATCAGCACGAATCCTATTTAGTTAATAGTCTATGCGTGCTATGCTAAGTCAGCGTGAAACGCCTGCAGATGGCAGGACGTTTCTGATTGGCCATAACGAGGGCTCGTAAAAGCCGCCACTCCAAGTGTGCGGCGCCGACCGCCGGTGCACCACGCCGCGTCGCTGCTTCTCTACCGAGACACGGCCAGCTTTAGTAAGTCTCCCAGCTCTGCCAATTACTGAACGTTTCCCGGTGCAAACACCTGTAATGTACTTACACGGCTTTTAGCTGGCGAATAACGAGTGCGTACACAATAATGTCTACGAATTAGTACTCACAAAATGCCGACTCTAAATAAACAACTATTCAAATACGCGGCCCACCATCCCGATTCAGGTTTTCCTAGTTTCCCTAAAATGGCTCTAGGCCGGTCGTCGGTGAACTCATTAGTCGACGGAGCCAAATATTAACACTGCTACGAACGAAATTTGTTTTCGGAACCAAAATTTAAAACTTAAACTTCAGTAACGGAAAAAAAAGAAATCGCAACGCCGTGAAGGAGTTTACGACATAAACGAAAAGTTGGTAAGCCTGTTAATACATCTGAAAGATCTACATCTACATCTATAGTCCGGAACCGCAAAACCGCTACGGTCGCAGGTTCGAATCCTGCCTCGGGCATGGATGTTTGTGATGTCCTTAGGTTAGTTAGGTTTAACTAGTTCTAAGTTCTAGGGGACTAATGACCTCAGCAGTTGAGTCCCATAGTGCTCAGAGCCATTCCATCTACATCTACATCCATACTCCGCAAGCAACCTGACGGTGTGTGGCGGAGGGTATCTTGAGTACCTCTATCGGTTCTACCTTCTATTCCAGTCTCGTGTTGTTCGTGGAAAGAAAGATTGTCGGTATTCCTCTGTGTGGGCTCTAATCTCTCTGATTTTATCCTCATGGTCTTTTCGCGAGATATACGTAGGAGGGAGCAATATACTGCTTGACTCCTCGGTGGAGGTATGTTCTCGAAACTTCAACAAAAGCCCGTACCGAGCTACTGAGCGTCTCTCCTGCAGAGTCTTCCACTGGAGCTTATCTCCGTTACCGCTTTCGCGATTACTAAATGATCCTGTAACGAAGCGAGCTGCTCTCCGTTGGATCTTCTCTATCTCTTCTATCAACCCTATCTGTTACGGATCCCATACTGGTGAGCAATATTCAAGCAGTGGGCGAAGAAGTGTACTGTAACCTACTTCCTTTGTTTTCGGATTGCATTTCCTTAGGATTCTTCCAATGAATCTCAGTCTGCCATCTGCTTTACCGACGATTAATTTTATATGAACATTTCATTTTAAATCACTCCTAATGCCTACTTCCAGATGATTTATTGAATTACAGCTTCCAGTTGCTGACCTCCTATATTGTAGCTAAATGATAAAGGATCTTTCTTTCTATGTATTCGCAGCACATTATACTTGTCTACATTGAGATCCAATTGCCATTCCGTGCAGCATGCGTCAATTCGTTGCAGATACTTCGGCATTTCAGTACAATTTTCCATTGTTACAACCTCTCGATATACTACAGCATCTTCCGCAAAAAGCCTCAGTGAACTTCCGATGTTATCCACAAGCTCATTTATGTATATTGTGAACAGCAACGGTCCTACGACACTCCCCTGCAGCACACCTGAAATCACTCTTACTTCGGAACACTTCTCTCCATTGAAAATGGCGTGCTGCGTTCTGTTATCTAGGAACTCTTCAATCCAATCACACAATTGGTCTTATAGTCCATATGCTCTTACTTTATTCATTAAACGACTGTGGTGAACCGCATCGAACGCCTTTCGGAAGTCAAGAAACACGGCATCTACCTGGGAACCCGTGCCTATGGCCCTCTGAGTCTCGTGGACGAACAGCGCGAGCTGGGATTCACACCATCGTCATTTTCGAAACCCATGCTGATTCCTACAGAGTACATTTCTAGTCTCCAGAAAAGTCATTATACTCGAACATAATACGTGCTCCAAAATTTTACAACTGATCGACGTTAGAGATATAGGTCTATAGTTCTGCACATCTGTTCGACGTCCCTTCTTGAAAACGGGGGTGACCTGTGCCCTTCTCCGACCTTTTTGAACGCTAAGCTCTTCTAGAGACCTACGGTACACCACTGCAAGAAGGGGGGGGGGGGCAAATTCTATTCAGATTTTCCACCAGTAATATAAGAGAGGAGCTCCTAGCGCCACAATGAGGATGGGTTTGCTTTAAATACACGCTGTAGCGGTCTAGAGCGTCAGTTACCTATGAGACTGAAGGGGATGAGTTGACGTTAGATAAGAATGCCTTTACGGTGACGAAGACGTATTATCAACAGCTCACTGAGTTTGAAAGAGGTCGTGCAACAGGGCTACGAGATGCTGGGTGTACCCACTGTACATGACCGCTGGCAGCAGTATCCACGAGAATGAACGGTCGCGAGAAGACGGGGCTCCCGACGGCTACGTGGCGCTACCGGGAGGGACGGTCGTCGTGTTCGCTATGGGACTCTGGCGCATAGTGTTGCGTCTGCAGCAGCATTTGGAACAGCAGTTGGCACCACAGTGACACAACGAACTGTCACAAATCGGTTACTTCAAGGACGCTCTTAGCCAGAGGCCCTGTAGCGTGGATTCTACTGACCCCAAACCACTACGACTTCAGTCGGGTCATGCGAGACCTCATTGGAGGGCACGGTAGAGGTCTGTAGATAGGTTGAACAAAACATGATACAACACATAACACCGTTATTACTTATTGATAAAATTAAATTGTAAGATATTCATAAAATTAAATAATGGCAATGACTGACGGACACTAATGTGAACAATGGACTTGCATTTTCTTGGAAAGTTAGGGAAGTCACGTTTTTATGTTGTTTTTAATTTTAGGAACGATTAGAGGCTCTCATCAATAAGATCTCTTCTCAGTTTACCCTTGGTAATGCTCATCCTTCTAACCTCACTTCAAAATAGACTCGCTCAGGCCGAAAACCGACTTCTGCGCGTGGCCTACGAAGTTTCAGTGGAACTGTACGTGCGCGACCGCTCGTTATGTTTTGTGGCAGAGTCATACACAAGGGGCCAAAAAGCCGCTGTTTACGGATAACCGCTCTAAGAAAATGCCGGGATTGTTCCTTTGGAAGGTTCAAATGGCTCTGAGCACTATGCGACTTAACTTCTGAGGTCATCCGTCGCCTAGAACTTAGAACTAATTAAACCTAACTAACCTAAGGACATCACACATATCCATGCCCGAGGCAGGATTCGAACCTGCGACCGTAGCGGTCACTCGGCTCCAGACTGTAGCGCCTAGAACCGCACGGCCACTCCGGCCGGCTCATTTGGAAGGGCACGGCTGATTTCCTTTACCATCCTTGAATCATAGCAAGCTTGTGCTCCGTCTCTGAAAACCTGATGTCGACGGGACAATAAACCCAAATCTTCCTGCCCCCCTTTAAGCGAACAAGGCATTTTCTCATTCCTAAATTACCTTTTTGCTACGATAAAACTCTGTCTCAGTGACATGCTGTCAATTTACAAGGTACTCGAAAGTCTTTTTCCTTCATATAGTGATTTGTATTACACTATGTTCAGTGTCCGCCGTGTTCCCTCCACCAAAAAAAAAGACAACCACACACACACACACACAAAATCATATTACTAGCTAATCAGAATTTATTATGTTGTCAAAACCCACATGTCTTCAATTATGTGTTTGTCGTTAATTTATCACGGCATCTATTAAGTTCTTTCCGTCACTGGATACATGGGCAAAGTTTGTTATGGATGAACACTGCACTTCTTGCTAAAAGCTTCTTTTCAGATAGGCCAATAGGACGCATTAGATCACTAATTGTCCTATTATATTTTCCCGTTTTCTGCTCCACAATGATTTCATAACTCGTTATTTACGTACGAGTATCGTACCGGCAGTCTGCCATTTCCAAGTAATTCTGCAGTATACAGTAGGTCGGCCGGAGTGGCCGTGCGGTTCTAGGCGCTACAGTCTGGAGCCGAGCGTCCGCTACGGTCGCAGGTTCGAATCCCGCCATGGGCATGGATGTGTGTAATGTCCTTAGGTTAGTTAGGTTTAATTAGTTCTAAGTTCCAGGCGACGGATGACCTCAGAAGTTAAGTCGCATAGTGCTCAGAGCCATTTGAACCATTTGAACATACAATACAGTTTTTTTCGTATGGAACTACAAATGTATGTTAGATGGGTTATATGGCTTACGTTTATTTTTTTATTTTCATGGATATTAACATTTTTAAGTGTCACATGGCAGTATCTTGAAGTGTTTCTTGAGACCTTTTATTTTTCATTTTGTTTTTATTTTTATTTATTTATTTATTTGCAGTTAAGTTCGTTTGACGGCACAATCCACTCCAATGACACAGAATGTGTTTGCACTAAATTTATAATTCATATTTGCGGAAGTTCAGTGATGATAGCTATATACAAACTTCAAAATATTTTACGCTTCCATATATTTGCTTTGTGTTGAGGCTTCTACTGTTTTTTATTTATTTCTTGTCATCGTGACGCACCGAAAATTACCTTTTCTCTTTTAAGACGCAATACCAGCAAAATTCTTAATGAACAAGAAGAACTAAGACACAAGCAGTATTTAGAAAATTTTACTGACTAATTGAAAGGGAAAGGGTAATTTTCAGCGTCTCGCGACGCCATGAAGTAAACAGAAACAATAAGGACAATTTCCATGACGTCAATAGGTTGAACACGATGTCCATCATCTTAATTACCCCAAAGCATTACTTCAGGATGTTTTTATTCTGCTCGAAACTGGAATGATAGAATACATTGAGTTCACACACAGATCCAGGCACAATTTCTGAACAGAAATGCCACGACATTGAAAACACTTCATCATGTCCTCTGTCGGAAAGTGTTTTGTCATATGTATAAAATACAGATTCCCCACAAGAAAGCAAATGAGTACTGAACGAATAAAATGATAGCTGCCTGCGATAATAAGCTTCATTGGTTGAAATACTACGAAGTGGAAGATTTTTATGGTTATCCATACAGATTGCTTTCTTAATCATGGATTTTCTGGACTTCAAACGTTAGGAACGTTTATCCTCGTAAGACATATCCGGTTTCCTCTTATGCAGTTCATAAGTCGTTAGATGTTGTGTCCACTTTTGCAAAACTTCTATCTCAGTTGCATCTTTCTCGTTGTTTATCTGTCAATCAAGGTTAGAACAAATTTGTCACACATTGAATAGGTGTCAGTTCTGAAGTACCCAAAGCTTATGTTGTACTTCGTCACAAAAATCAGTCCATGTTTTTCGTATGACACAGTGTCTGAAAGATTTTTCTCTGAATATAACAGACACTAACTACCGAATACTAACTTACGCTGGTTAATACAACCATTTGCTATCGTGAATGCTGCAATATGATTTCCGGCCCCTCAGTAACTGTATAATACGATGACGCACTTTAGATACGGTTTCTTCTGTAAGTTTTAGTCTAGAGTTATGTTTTCCTCAGTCTCCACATCTACTTTCCTTGTAGTTGCGAATGCCTTTCTAAGAGTAAAGACGTTTGTTGGTGATGCCATGCAATGCCAAGAATGTTAGTTCACATACCTGAATATCCTGTATTCGTACATCTCTGTTAATAGGTATCTTACAGACCAAGAAAGAACCATGACATGTAGATTCATCTGGACTTTTCTTTGGTCTTCTTAGTAATATAGGATTTAGACCGATAAATCCAGTCATGTGAGTTTTGTATAACACGGGAAGCCATTTGATTGCATTTCTCTATTTATCTATTCCTTTCTTTAAATGAAACATTCCGAAAACATCTCAATCGTAAGCACTTACAATCGTTCAACTGTAATGTGACTCAAGGACTGTAACCTTTTTGCGTTTTTGATAGCTTCATTTCACTTAATGAATAACTTAATGCACAATCTCCGCAACAGTAACACATGGGTGTTTCTGCTTAACTTACCGAGAAAAACTCATTTTCCGGCGTATTTCGCATGCACACTGAGGCGCAGTTTTGTATCGGCCTTTGCTCCATTACTAAACAATGTAACAGTTCGAACTTCGTTTACAATGTGTGAGCAATTCCTTAAAAACTGAGACAGAGTGGTCCTGGTAAGAAATATCCTGAGAAATGAAGCAAATATGCTACTTTTAAACAGATACAGTAACTTAATGTGAAAACCAAGTGTGAAACTGTATGCTGTTAATTAAAAATGTATTAAAATGTATGGGAAACACCTGCGTAATGAGCACGGCCACGATGTGGATGTTAGGTTATCATTGCTTAAAAAAATGAGATACATACTCGAAGGAAAATATTCATTTTACGGGTTCTAGGCTATTGAGACTATTCCTTTATTCACAATGAGATCTTTTGCACATGCTGCTATAGTAGTTATTAGTTTAATTGATCGTTAATAAACTAAATTCCGCCCGCACAGGCCATGAAGGCCCAACGGTACCGACCTGCCGCCGTGTCATCCTCAGCCCACAGACGTCACGGGATGCGGATATGGAGGGGCATGTGGTCAACAAACCGCTCTCCCGGCCGCTTGTAAGTTTACGAGAACGGAGCCGTTACTTCTCGATCAAGTAGCTCCTCAGTTTGCCTCACACGGGCTTAACGCATCCCGCTTGCCAACAGCGCCCGGCAGACTGTATAGTCACCCATCCAAGTGCTGGACCAGCCCGACAGCGCTTAATTTCGGTGATTTTATGGGAGCCGGTGTTACCACTGCGGTAAGGCCGTAATTACTCATTAATAAAATCAGAGAAGCCTACTGGTGACATTTTCTTTGTGAGCCATCAGTCTTCTCTCCTGTACCAACGTTTTCACCTCAGAATACCACTTATAACCTGCGACCTCAATTATTTGCTGAACGTATTCCAATCTCTGTCTTCCTCTTCAGCTTTTTACATTCTGAAGCGCCCTCTAGTACAATGGAAGTTTTTCCATAATCTCTTAAGGACGTCCTATCATCCTAATTAGAATTATATTAATACCTTCAGCTGCTTCAGGCGTTGATATATATCAAGGGGGCAGGTGAAAATGCGTGCCCCGACCGGGACTCGAACCCGGGATATCCTGCTTACATGGAAGACGCTCTATCCATCTGAGCCACCGAGGGCGCAGAGGATAGTGTGACTGCAGGGACTATCTGGCGCACGCCTCCCGCGAGACCCACATTCTCACCTTGTATGTCCACACACTACATTCGTAGTGTCCCACCCCAACACACACATTCTTACCAAGTCCCGTAAAAGATCCGGAATATGTGTGCATCCGCACACAAGAAGAAGGTCATGGCCGGTGTTGCCAGAACTATATACTCATATGGATATGGTATCTGTTCTTTCGGACATATCCATATCCATATAAGTAACCTACCATCCTGCCCCTTATCAGTTGCCGGCCGGTGTGGCCGTGCGGTTCTAGGCGCTACAGCCTGGAACCGCGTGACCGCTACGGTCGCAGGTTCGAATCCTGCCTCGGGCATGGATGTGTGTGATGTCCTTAGGTTAGTTAGGTTTAAGTAGTTCTAAGTTCTAGGGGACTGATGACCACAGATGTTAAGTCCCATAGTGCTCAGAGCCATTTGAACCATTTTGAACCTTATCAGTTTTTCCACATAGCTCTTTCCTTGCCTATTCTGCGGCGAACCTCCTCATTCCTTACCTTATGATCCACCTAACTTGCAACATTCTTCTGTAACACCACATCTCAAATTTTCGATTCTCTTCTTTTCCAGTTTTCCCATAGTCAATGTTTCACTGCTGTACAATGTTTTGCTCCAAACGTACGTTCTCAGATACTTCCTCACATTAAGGCCTATGTTTGATACTAGTAGACTTCTCTTGGCAAAGAATGCCTCTTTTGCCAATAGTATACTGTTGTTTTTTTTATTTCTTCCTTGCTTCATCCATAATGGGTTATTTTTCTGCTTTGTTGTTGTTGCTGCTGCCGCTGTTGCGGTCTTCACTCTGTAGGCTGATTTGCTGCCGGCCACGGTGGCCGAGAGGTTCTAGGCCCTTCAGTCCGGAACCGCGCGACCGCTACGGTCGCAGGTTCGAATCCTGGCTCGGGCATGGATGTATGTGATGTCCTTAGGTTAGTTAGGTTTAAGTAGTTCTAAGTTTAGGGGACTGATGACCTCAGATGTTGAGTTCCATAGTGTTCAGAGCCATTTGAACCATTTGAACTGGTTTGCTGCAGCTCTATCCGTGCTAGCGTCTTCATCTCAGAATAACTACACCAACCTACATCCTTCTTAATCTGCTTGGTACATTTATCTCTTGATATCAAATGGTTCAAATGGCTCTGAACACTATAGGACTCAACTTCTGAAGTCATCAGTTTCCTAGAACTTAGAACTACTTAAACCTAACTAACCTAAGGACATCACACACATCCATGCCCACGGTAGGATTGGAACCTGCGACCGTAGGGGTCGCGCGGTTCCAGACTGTAGCGCCTAGAATCGTTCGGCCACTCCGACCGGCTATCTTGGTATCCCTCTACAACTTTTACCCCCACACTTCATCCCAATACTGAATTGGCGATTCCTTGAAAGCCACGAATGTGTCCAAGCAACCGATCTCTATTTTTAGTGAAGCTGTGCCACAAATTTCTTGTTTTCCCAATCCTGTTCTGTACCTCCTCATTAGTTACGTGGTCTACCCACCCTCTTCAGCACTCTTCTGTTGTTGTTGTGATCTTCAGTCCTGAGACTGGTTTGATGCAGCTCTCCATGCTACTCTATCCTGTGCAAGCTTCTTCATCTCCCAGTACTTACTGCAACCTACATCCTTCTGAATCTGCTTAGTGTATTCATCTCTTGGTCTCCCTCTACGATTTTTACCCTCCACGCTGCCCTCCAATGCTAAATTTGTGATCCCTTGATGCCTCAGAACATGTCCTACCAACCAGTCTCTTCTTCTTGTCAAGTTGTGCCACAAAATCCTCTTCTCCCCAATTCTGTTCAATACCTCCTCATTAGTTATTGAATCTACCCATCTAATCTTCAGCATTCTTCTGTAGCACCACATGTCGAAAGCTTCTATTCTCTTCTTGTCCAAACTATTTATCGTCCATGTTTCACTTCCATACATGGCTACACTCCATACACTCTTCTACAGCACCACATTTTAAAAGCTTCTACTCATTTCTTGACTAAAATGTTTGTCATCCATGTTCTCTTCCATATATGGTTGGACTCCAGACAAATACCTTCAGAAAGGTCTTCTTAACACTTTAGTCAGTATTCGACAGTAGCAACGTTTTTCGTGCCATTGCCAGTCTACGTTTTATATCCTCTCTACTTTGGCCACCATCAGCTACTTTGCTGCCCAAATAGCATCTTTTATTTTAAGTTCCTCGTTTCCAAACCTTTCCCTTCGCCTCATATCTTCCTTTCAAGGCACTGTCCATTCCATTCAGCCGCTCTTCCAAGTCATTTACTATTTCTGACAGATTTAGAATGTCATCAGGAAACCTCAAAGTTTTAATCTCTTCTCCATGGGATTTAATTCCTATTCTAAATTATTCTTTGGTTTCCTTAAGTTCTTGTTCAACGTGCAGGTTGAGTGTCATTCGAGATATGCTAAAACCCTGTCTCACACCATTCTCATCCAATGCTTCCCTTTCATGCCGCTCGATGCTTATAACTGCCGTATGGTTTCTTTATAAATTGTAAACAGCTTTCGCTCCCTGTGTTTTACAGTAGCTACGTTCAGAATTTCAAAGATAGTATTGCAGCCAAAATTGTCTACAAATGTTACGAACATAGGTTTGTTTTCCCTTAACCTACTTACTGAGATAAGTTGTAAGGTCAGTATTGCCGCGCGTGTTCCTACTTTCTTCTGTAAAGAATTCTTCGGGCCAGTATTTTCAACCATCACTTTTTAAACCGATATTTCTCTAATTTCCCACCCATTAGCAACTGATTTCTTTGGAATCGGAATTATTACATTCTTCTTTAAGAGTGAGAGTATTTCGCCTGTCCCATATCTCTTGCTCACCAGATTGAAGAGTTTTATCATGGCTGGCCGTTCAAAGGCAATCAGTAGTCCTGACGGAATATTGCCTACTCCCGGGCCCTTGTTTCCATTTCGTATCTCAGTGCTCTGCCAAATTCTTCTCGCAGTATTATATCTCTTCATCTACGTCCTCTTACATGTCTGTAATATTTCCTTCAAGTTTCCCTTCTATAGACCTTCTATATGCTTCTTCCACCTCTAAGCTTTCCATTCTTTGATTAGTACTGGTTTTCCACCTGAGTTCTTGATATTCATGCAGCCGCATCTTTTTTCTCCAAAGGCCTCTTTAATTTTCCTATTGGCGGTCTCTGTCTTTCCCATGGTGAAATACGCTTCTAAATCATTTCATATGCCCCCTACCCATTCCTGCTAAGCTATTTAGCACTTCCTGTCAATCTCATTTTTAGCTATTTTTATTCTCTTTCGTCTGCTTCATTTGTTGAATTTTTAAATTTCTCCTTTCACCAGTTAAATTCAATATCTCCTGTGCTATCCAAGGATTTCTACCAGCCCTTGTCTTTTGATTCTTTGCTGCCTTCGCTACTTCAAGCTATCCATTCGTCTTCTACTGTATTCCTTTCCCCTGTTTCACTCAACCATTGCCCAGTGCTCCCTCTGAAACTGCCTGCGTAGCAGAATTCCTTAACTTAGCCTACTTCGTGATCATCAGTTTTGATGTTAAGAATACTCTTTCACACTAAATTTTAATCACAATCGTGAACCTTTCTTTTATCACCGTCATTGCTTCTTCGATACATAGTCAGAACAGTAGGCGCGAAAGACTGCATCCCTGTCTTACGCCCTTTTTTAATCCGAGCATTTCGTTCTTTGTCTTACAGTCTTTTTGTTGCCTCTCGGTCCTCGTACGTATTTTATATTACCCTCTTCTCTCTGTAGCTTACCCCTACTTTCCTGAGAATTTCGAACATCTCGAAACATTTTTCTTGTGGAACGCGTTTTCCATGTAAATAAATCCTATGAATGCGTCTTGATTATGCTTCACTCTTGCCTCCATTATCAACCGCAACGTGAGAATTGCCTCTCTTGTCCTTTACCTTTGCTGAAGCCAAACTAATCGTCGCCTGACATATTCTCAATTTTCTTTTCCATTCTTCTGTATATTGGAGGCAGTCTCATACGTTCTGCTCACCACTGTAAATAGTCGTTTTGATGCTTCATTGAATTGCAGATCGCTGAAGAATGTTTTCAAAAACGAATTCACGTGTTTTGCTGTTATTGGCTACACACTGAATGAAGATTTCAAAGTGAAAAAATATGTAACCTACAGAGACACTGTCGCACTGACAGTCTAATAAAACAATAACTCAATTCCGCATGGAAAATATACCTCTATGTAGTTTTGTTCCTTCTACATTTCAAGAATATTTCACTTTATTGACACCCACAAGTCATGACCGTATGCCTTGCTTATTTATATTCTCATTTCACACATTAGTTAAGTTTTCTTTGTTTGCGAATGTGAACATAAAACATGTTATGGATATGATTTAAAAGATGAAACCGTAAGAATTGAGAATCTACCAATAAGCAAACAAGCATTGATTTCAATGTTCTAGATTCATCAGCTATCGACGCAAATACCGTAAAAGAGGAACTAAGAAAGCACTCTATTTTTATCACATACTTTTCTTCTTTGTTATTTTAAATGTATAAACAAAAAGAAAGCTACATTTATGAGGGCAAATACGTCATACGCTGGATAAAACGCACCTCTAATAACAGAGAAACATTTGAAAACGGCTTCTTGGCGTTATGTTTCATTGTAAGCACTGCAACATTTACTATTTAAATGAACTCTTATGACCACACGACAGAAAGAGCGAACAGAACATAACCGTAAACAGTCTCCATGTAAAATATACTAGGCTAATGTTCTGGGGCGCCTAACACGGCGGCGCCGTCTTCAAAACAACGTACAGCTTAAGGCTGTAGCGCCACCTCCCCTTATTTTCATATCCGTGTGTTAGACTCGCAACACAAAGTACATCTTCGCACAGCACATGACAACATGGAATAATGTCTTTATGTGTGGAACCATTATCACTGAAATTTGGCTAATATGAATCGTAACTTCCTAAATATGTCATTCGAGGGTACTGTGCTGTCAAACGAACTTAATTGCAAACAGAAAAGTGCACAGAATATATAAACTTGTGACAAGCCTTAATAGCACGGAAACTGATAAACAGTCTCAGCAGACACTGTAAGACACTGTCTTGTAGCACTTAACTATGTAAATATCTACGAAAATAGACGTAAGCCATGTAACTTATATTTTATAATTTTATACAGAAAACTGTTTTTTATATTGCAGAACTGCTTGTAAATGACAAACAGTCGATAAGAGATTTGTCGCACGTAAATGACGAGCTATTGAAAATCATTGTGCAGCAGAAAACGGGAAAATATTGTGAGTGTGTGGGTTTTATTTTGTCAAGTTGTGCTGCAAGAAACAATTTCCACCTCACACTACTACATAAGTCAGACAGACGCTCCTAATGTACCAACAAGAACTGCTTGAAACACATTCAGCAACAAATATCTTCTGGAGTCGTCCACTGTGATGAAAAGACACAAAAATATTCTATATATTCTTATGTAACTAGTTGAATACTTGGGTACTGGAGTATTGTTAGTTAGTGTAAGAAAAACATCAAACGAACGAAAAATATTATTTATTGCAAAAAATTCTGAGAAATCAAGTAAAACATTTTCTTATAAAATAATAAATTTCCAGGTTCTTTTTGGAACAGTAGTTAGCCTCTTATGGATAGGAATGCTATTATTTTACAAAGTATGGAACGCTTCTTTTCTCCTTTTCTTTAAGAATGTTATTTACTCGGCAGAATGGCTGAGAGCCGCACCTACAGAACTTGAATAACTTTTCTAGGTACGGTCAAGGCTGTTGTGTGAGAAATGTGATGAAGTGTACTGTTATGGAGGACAGATGGGGCCCCTAGTCTACCTATTGGTGTGGTACACTGGTCAGATAACCAGTCCGCAGCGATGCCACTCAATATTCGCTCGCAGGCGTTTAACTAGCACTCTGTCCATGTTCACACCGCACAATAAGTGTGGCGGCCAACACAGTGAACAACGCTTAATCGCAAGCGACTCAGTATAGAGTATCACTCTGATTCGTTAATGACAGAGGTGCTCTCCCAGTGAAGTACTGAGGAGAGACTTTGTTCCTCGCTCTTTGCGTATACGTACGAGCGCACTCGCCCTCGTTACGTGTACCCGCTCCAAGAGCGACAACGGAACGGCCCCTTGTTCTGGAAAAGTTGCAAGGGTATATCATTCGCTGCCTTCCCTCACTCCTCTGGCTATTTGCATCAGAAATATTCCGCCAATCAGCGTTGCTCTTTTAAATGGGAGAATGACGTTTCCTTTGAGTCGACCAATGCGGAAATCTGTAGCATCTCCATTAGGTGTATAGTGTGCTCCTGTGAGAACTCCATAACTACGCAGTCAGTCCATGAAAAAATGCGTCTTCTGGGCGCTTCCACACATTGTAGCGGTATTTACTTTTAACTCGAACATGAGGGTCGTTATCCCTTTGCTCCAGCAAAAGCTGTCTTCTCTCTGGGTGGTCGCTTCGGCCGAAGTAGGTATGTTGTTGACCCATCCCTGTGAAGGGACGGTCTTCCCAGAGAGCTGGTTTCCTCTTTAGAACGAAAATTCCTGTGGCCTCGACTTTTTCAAACTCGGTGCACATTTGCGAATTACTTATTAGATTTGCATATCGCTTACATGAATTCATACAAAATTGACTCTACCTTATCGAGTTTGGAATCGAATGAAGCGTCTTGATGTGCAGAATACGATTTTGAGGACGGAATATGTAAGAAATGAAGGTCAGGAGACCACACCACCTTACAATATTTAATATGTAATTCGATCCTTTCTGTCCGATACCAAGGGTATGTGATGGACACTGTAAGTCTTGTCTTCTTCTGGTGTAATAATTGCGAATGTCACTGATGATTTTGAACTGTGATTGTCGATAACTAAGTTCATAATGGAGTATACAGACTGTGTGTTGTGTGCTAGTATGCCCAACTACTCGACAACCTGTTACAAGAAGTTCTAGAGTGGATACCACTGCGATATCGGTCGCCACCCGGTCGGCCTTACTTTAAAACACGCGTGTCACCAGCCACGTTTCCTACCGCCGCCTCCCCAGCACGATAGCGCTGCCATACACGCTTACGCCGAAGCCGATGATACGCAAGCAGCTGCTCTCTGTGGCTCCATGGTGGGTCTCTTTAAGTTCAAACATCGATCGACAGAGCCCATTTTAAGTGTTTGCCATTTCATAACATTTTCTAGATTTCCGTGGATATTCGGGCACATTTCAAAGGAGCAGTATTGTATAGAAGACTGACTCAATTGTAAATCTTTGTATCTGTATATATTTCAACATTCCAATCTACTGCTAGCAACTGAGCTGCAACTACAGCAAACAAAGTTATGTATTACTACTACTTGACATTAGATGTAGGATAAACTAATACCTGAGTTATCAGTCCACGAATCGCATCTGTTCCTCACTGCTGTACCCACTAACGAACCACAAAGCGTACAAAGGAAGTTACAACAACCACATTACCCTTATTACGCGATTCTGTGCAGCAAACACTTCTTCCCTCAGAGTTATACTGCATTTGTGACTGAAAATGAGAAAATCACTTCAACCATGTGATATTTATGTCCGTCAAAATGTAATGTTATTCATAACATAAACGTCTAAAGTTTACGATCTGTATTGTATGTGGCTTCTGGTTAAGGTTATTATTAGTATAAACAGGTATGAATTTAGAGTATTCTGTTTCATTTATTGATTTAACCTTAAACAATATTTATAACAGGGGGATCAGACCTTGTGCAATATAACATTACATGTGTTTTGTCTACGTCTGGTGCAATCCATTTCCAGAAGACCACAAACTAATTATTTTATTTAAATATTAAATATCCTAGTGTTGAAGTTCCTCCATTAAGCATTATTGTAATAGATGGATCGGCAGCAAAGGGAATTATTTCTTCCTTCTGTATATATATAATAAATCAGTTAAGCATATATATCAAGAACAAAAGTGGATCTAATATATACTCCTGTGGTAAACGTATAGTGATTATTCCCCTTTCTGAAAATGCTACGTCTTTGTGTGCTCTCCCTCGGTTTGTTAATACAGTACTGTTTTTCGACCTTTTACTGCGTCCTTGACGCCGTGACAGGTGTCGGAGGAAGGAAGGAAGGAAGGAAGTTTGAGTTTAACGTCCCGTCGACATCGAGGACATTAGAGACGGGACAGCCATCGCCAAAGTCCATAAACTCATTGGGAGCGGAGGAGGAACTCTCTAAAGATGGGATCTTGTATTCTGAAAGCAAATATTGTGGACGGGAACCGACACCAGAGAAACCAGAATGACGCTTCAGTTTCTAGTACGTACCAGTTACGTTTAATTAGGCATGGTCAATTCCGAAGCAAGGACCATTTGAGTGCATACATGTTTGCAGCCTTTGTTTGGAGAACATTTGTGCAAGTAGTTTCCTCTAAGACTGCGCAGGGCTCTGCCAGTTCGGCTTCCCACTGAACTCATGACTACAGCTCTAGTAAACTGATGACCTGTGCCACTGCGCCGATATATTGTGGTGAAATTTGTCACACCGTAGGTAGACAATTACGGTAATTTGATTTAAGAAACAGCAAACACCAATTCATTTGTTTTATATTTGGAAATTGTCGAGGTTCAGCATCTTACGGTCCTATTCCCTTTACCAAGCGGGCTGTCACTTGGTGTAGCGTTATTTTTCTGGAATCTCTGAGGGAGAACTGGAGCTACACGGCCAGGAAAAAAAAAATTTCACTATTCCGACACTTGGTCCTGAAGTTCGGACCACTAACTACTATTCATGTCCTCGTTGCCCCGTTTTGATAAACAGATACTTGTGACCACTTCTGTTCTGGATCAGTAATCTTTATTTGCACGAGCACGTCATATCAGCTCCAGAGGTCATGGTCGGTTCCTCCTTGTTGATGTTGTTGTTAACGTTGCGGTCTTCAGTCCAAAGACTAGTCGGGAGCAGCACTCCACGTTATATTCTCTGCATATCTGCTCGAATGTCCGCCCCGATAGCTGAGTGGTCAGCAAGACTGATTGCCGTCCTACGGGCCCGGATTCGATTCCCGGCTGGGTCGCGGATTTTCTCCAGTCAGCGACTGGGTGTTGTGTTGTCTTCATTATCATTTCATCTCCCTCAGGCGTGCAGGTCGCCCAATGTGGCGTCGAATTTAATAAGACCTGCACCAAGGCGGCCGGACCTGCCCCGTAAGGGGCCTCCCGGCCAATGACGCCAAACACTTCAGCAACCTTCTGTCGCACAACATTTCAAAACTTTGTATTCTTATTTTGTGTAAACAGTTTATCATTCACGTTTAATTTCCGTTTAAAGCTACACTCAGAACAAATATCGTTGGGAAAGAATTTCTAACATTTAAATATATATTCAGTGTTAACTAATTTCTCTTTCTCAAACGTGGTTTCCTTGCTACTGCCAGCCAGTTTCTTATATCATTTCTTCTTCGGTGACAGTGATTTTCCTTCTCAAAAAGCAAAACTGATTAACTACTTTTAATGTCTCATTTCCTGATTCCCTTACCATCGGCAAATTTAATTCGACTGCATTCCATTAGCCTTTCATATTCATCTGACAGCTTCTTTCCAGGAGCCTAAATCTGCCGTTCAATGATCTCTCAACTCCTTTTCAGTCTCTAACAAGACTACAACGTCACTGACAAATTTCCAAGTTATTTTGTCTTCTTCCTGAAATTTAATGCCTGTTATAAATTTCTCCTCTGTTCCCCTTACTGCTTGCTCAACGAACAGATAGAATTAAATAGGAGATTGGCAATCACTGTCTCATTCGCATCTCGGCTATTGTCAGTTCTTCATATCCGACAACTCTTGTTACAGTCTGGTTTCTGTAAGAACACCCTATATTTTATCGCTGCTACCTTAAGAACTTTAAAGTGTATGTTCCAGTCAAAATTCTTAAAAGTGTTCCGTAAATTTTGTTACTCCACTGTAAAGATAGGTTTATTTTATCTTTTTCTGATATCTTTCCCGAGATCGGCTTCTACGACTTTCAGCTTTTCTGTATAAAATTCTTGTCCGTATTTCGTGTAAGATAAAGAGTACACTTTTTCGCAATTTACGCACACACATTCGTATATGTGGCTGCCGCTTGAAAATGAAGTTTCTCCGAAACTGATCATGCCTCGGAATGAAATAAAATATACTAATAAAAGTTAATCATGTGGTATCTTCTTTAGTTCTTATGTAACGCTCCCAAAACGAAAGAATTATTTTTTGGAGGGAAAACGCGAGATGCCTATAACAGTTACCAAAACGAAACTTTGTCTTTAAACCTGGCAGGAAATCCAAAGATATTCTGGTCGTATGTGAAGTATGTTAGTGACAAGAAACAATCAATGCTTTCTCTGCGCGATAGCAATGGAGATACTATCGAAGACAGTGCTGCCAAAGCAGAGTTACTAAACGCCGCCTTCCGAAATGTCTTCACAAAAGAAGACGAAGTAAATATTCCAGAATTCGAATCGAGAACAGCTACCAACATGAGTAACGTAGAAGTAAATATCATCGGAGTAGGGAAGCAACTTAAATAACTCAATAAAAGCAATTCTTCTGGTCCAGACTGTATACTAATTAGGTTCCTTTCGGAGTATGGTGTTGCATTAGCTCCATACTTAACAATCATATACAACCGTTCGCTCTAGGAAAGATCCGTACCCACAGACTGGAAAGTTGCACAGGTCACACCAATATTCAAGAAAGGTAGTAGGAGTAATCCGCTAAATTACAGGCCCATATCGTTAACATCGATATGCAGCAGGATTTTAGAACATATCTTGTGTTCAAACTTTATGAATTACCTCAAAGAAAACGGTCTATTGACACACAGTCAACATGGGTTTAGAAAACATCGTTCTTGTGAAACACAACTAGCTCTTTATTCGCATGAAGTCTTGAGTGCTATTGACAAGTGATTTCAGATCGATTCCGTATTTTTGGATTTCCGGAAGGCTTTTGACACTGTGCCACACAAGTGGCTCGTAGTGAAATTGCGTGCTTATGGAATATCGTCTCAGTTATATGACTAGATTTGTGATTTTCTGTCAGAGGGGTCACAGTTCATAGTAATTGACGGAAATTCATCGAGTAAAACAGAAGTGATTTCTGGTGTTCCCGAAGGCAGTGTGTAAGTAGGCTGTTTAGGTTTTCTTATTGGTAACGCCATGTAGCGCTCTATATGAAAATCACTGGCTGTGCTGTGTGCAGTCTGTGGCTGGTTTGCATTGTTGTTGGCTATTGTAGTGTTGGGCAGCTGGATGTTAACAGCGCGTAGCGTTGCGCAGTTGGAGGTGAGCCGCCAGCAGTGGTGGATGTAGGGAGAGAAATGGCGGAGTTTTGAAATTTGTAAGACTGTATGTCATGAACTGCTATGTATATTACGATTTTTCAACACTATTAAGGTAAATACATTGTTTGTTCTCTATTAAAATCTTTCATTTGCTAACTATGCCTATCAGTAGTTAGTGCCTTCCGTAGTTCGAATCTTTTTTTTAGCGGGCAGTAGTGGCGCTCGCTGTATTGCAGTAGTTCGAGTAACGAAGATTTTTGTGAGGTAAGTGATTTGTGAAAGGTATAGGTTAATGTTAGTCAGGGCCATTCTTTTGTAGGGATTACTGAAAGTCAGACTGCGTTGCGCCAAAAATATTGTATATCATTTTAAGCACAGTCTTGTACAATTTACCATAGGGGACGTTTCATATGGCGACCGTTAGCCGAGGATACCTCACTGGAATCTTCTGACTTTTTCTTGTAGTTTGTGTAATTAGTGTAGCTTTTGTTTATTGCTAGCGCGTAATTGTAGAGAGAATCTCCTTTGTAGTTGCAGTCTTTCACTGTTGTACAATAAAACAGTTGTGGCATGCATGTAGATTTGCACCAAGTATTTCGCAGCTGCGCTTGCAATTAACTAGATATTATTTTCAGCGCTATGTTAATGTGTTCTCTTATTTTTGCTCTTCAAATTGTGCTTTTCTGTGTTATCGTGTGAAATATTGTGACAATAATGGCGTGTGAAAAACGTAACACTAGGCTCCAAAGTAAACTGAGAAATAATAGTGACGACGAGCGTAGCTTACCAGCACCACTGTGTAATGAATTAACAGACATTCAAAGTAGTAATTTGGTAACTGTGCATAGGGAAATGGAGCGGGCGTCAAATAATGGTGTAGACAGTGAAGCAGGTAGTGAACAGGGAAGCATTATCGATCGATCGGTCGGCAACAGCTCGCCTCAGGAATCGGGAATGACAGAACACAATATTGCAAATACTGTAGACTCAGGTTTTGGGTTCTCACCGTTTTCTCAAATGAGGCAAGACACATTTTCCGCTTGTCAAAATGTGAATGTTGCCGGTGCAAATTCACTGCCGAAAAGCACTGAGGAACATGTTTCAGACACCAGTGCATTGTTATTACAATTAATGCAACAAATGGGACAAAAGCTTCAAAAGTTAGACACAATGGAACAAAATCGGTGACAAACACAGCAAAAGCTTCAAAAATTAGACACAATGGAACAAAATATTCAAAAGTTAGACACAATGGAACAAAATCTTCGGAAGTTAGACACCACGCTTGAACAAACACGTGAAGATTTAACTAATGAGTTACATAACATCGAATCGAAATGTCAAAAAGTCTGTAATGACGTAAAAACACAAATTTGTGAGCATTTTCAACCTATTTTTTCGCGGCATGAAAATGCATTACAGAATCACGAAGCATCCATAAAAGAACTGCAAACTATTGTTCATGAAAATCATGAGACCTTGCAAGCTAAAATTGACTCAGCTGCATCTACCGATTCGGTTATGCAACTTGCAAAAACTCATGAAAACTTAAAGGACACAGTAGATACTCTGAAAATTGGTTCAGAAAGACACATGGAGGAAATTAGTTCATTATCAGAGAAAGTAGTCGAACTTTCGGATCAGCTAAATAATTTATCTACAAAGGTAGATGATGAGATGATTGACACAAGACCTGTAGCCTTCACTGACACTGAAGAGTATGAACAAATTAGAAAATTCAAACAAAATCAAAATCAAATCAATACACAGGACAAAGAGAAATCCAGGAAGTACAAGATCAGTTGGCACAAGTAATACAAGAATTACATATTTCAGAGGACACTCGTGCTCCAACACGGGAAGAGGAACTTAGAAACACGGAAAAGTCACAAAATAATAACACAGGGCATTTCGGAAATTATGAAAGAAATTGGCAAGGTGCACCAAATTTTGAGATGGAACCGCCGACACGACGTAACAATGACCAATATGCGACTCGCCGACATGATGATTTTGACTATAAGCTGTTTATTACTACACGTAAATTCAAACCATTTAAGTATTCCGGCAACGACATTCATCCACAAGTGTGGCTTCATCAATTCTCTCATTGTTTTCCTCCCAACTGGTCATTAGAGCACAGATTAGAATTTATGTGTGGCTATTTAGAGAATGAACCAGCTGTAAGAATGCGATCGGTTATTCACGATTGCCACAGTGAAGGAGAATTTTATCATGCCTTCCTCTCAGCATATTGGTCTCAAGCTACACAAGACTGAGTAAAACATGGCATCATAATGATGAAACATTTCGAACAATCTGAATTCTCCAGTCTTGAGAAATATTTTGAAGACATGTTGCACAACAATCAGTACCTGTCAAACCAATACAGCCCCTAAGAACTCATCCGCATTTGCTTAATCAAATTACCTGAACATTTACGACATATTATTTTGGCAGGACGTTGCAAAGACGACATTGAAGCTTTTCAGGGACTCTTACAAGAATTAGAAATTGACACTGACAATCGCGGAACGCAAAAACAGGAACACAACAATTACAGGTCACATCCGTCGCAATTCCCTGATGAAAGAAATAATAACTGGACACAACAAGGCTATTCTCACAACACAAATCGTGACCAAAACAGACACCACCCATATGACAACCGTTGGCAGAGTAGTAATAATTACAGGGAAAGATCACCTCCCCCCAGTAGTGACTATCACAGAGACAATCAGAGAAACAGACATTATGGGAACCAAAATAATTATTATCAAAGGAGACAGAATAACTTTAGATGCAACGGTCAAGCGCGCAGTTACGATTCATGGAGAAATTCTCCACCACGTGACCGACAAGAAAGAAACTATAGAATCTACCAACATGACGACAGACGATATGATCGTAACAGACCTGAATTGCATCAGAACTGGCGGGATTCAAACAGGGCGGGGCCCTCTCGACAAGGTGAATTTGTAGAAGTTAGGTCTCCAAATCCCAATAACGACGCACGCCAACAAAGGAACAGACAATGACTCGCACCACAGGCAGCCGTGTGCGCCAGCTGGCTCAGAGAAAAATAACATAGACGCTAACCTTGAGAAAAATTTTACCATTCCTTATCGACGTATGTCACATGATAATTACTTTGAAGTTGAAACTTTGTGCTCTAAAAATGGTAAAGGTTTACGCCACATTTCACATGTAAAACCGTTTATTGAAAGATAATCTGCTTTTTAACTTTGGCTTTGTCATATAACTTTTCACTTTACATTACTAGTATGCTTTGTCAGACTTAGAATCTGTTAACATGCAACAATGTTTGAAGTTAAATATCCAGTCAAGAACCTAGAGAATTTATTTAGACAGTAATTACGAATGCATTGTTATAGTGAACAGACGACACAGTGTTATTGTGTGTGTACATTCTTGCTTGTTAGTGGCACAATTACGTAACGACCATAACGCTCACATACTTAGAACGTGTACCGGTACTGCTAATGAGATTTTAATGCAACATTTTGGTTTATTTGAAAATACATTCTGGATTTAAAGTACTTTCTGAGAGATATCAGATGACACAGTGGTTAGTTTATTTGACAGCTACACGATTATTTCACGACACTACTAATGAGTGACAATTTTCGATGTTGCTTTTGCAGTGTTTCTGTTTTATATCTGCACAGTTTTTCTGTATTATTCTGCAAAGTAAAACATGTTTTAGTAGTAACTTTTGTGGTATAGCTACAATGAGACTGCCTTTTTCGTAGCACAACAATATGTTACAGCACAGTACTTTCTTGATCAAGGCAATAAGCGTAATAACTAAGATATCTATACACAAAGCATTTCACTTTTGTTTATCATGAGGCAAGTACATTGGCTTCTGCAGAACTTAGCTTTCGGAGGACAATAACTACGACACTTCCACAGAGGTTATCTTACAGCAAGACGCACATTTAGCGCTACAGGACACGTATTTGAGTGATTAATTTTGTACTTAAAACATTTATTTTTAAAGATTTTTGAATTACAATGATACAAAGGTTTTCCTTGATACATTTCACTCCATTGCTGTAATCTGTAACACCTGAGGTTATAATTACATTAATCCTCAGGGGGGTACACGCTTACTTTGTGTATCATGTGTTTGGCAAGCACAAGGAGCCCTAGCTATGGTATTTGCTTATACAACTTTACACATCAGTACCATATTTCTCTAAGACAGAATTACACAGCTATCTGATCATTTAATTGAGAGAGACAAACATTTTTTTTTGCTACATCAGTGACAGATGTTTACGCAATTACACAGCTGGATAACTTCACACTTATGAAATTGTATTTTGTCTGTACTGTGTGAACCCTTCATATATTTTGGAACCACTGTGATGCTATGAGAGCTTTGAATGATGTATTTGGTATGGGATCATGATTTTTAAAGTACGTTTGAGATAGATGACACTATTGAAATGAGCAGAGAATTTTTTTTAGGTTTTGACATTATTGCAGAGAGCTACGACGTTTTTGAGATTTGACTGAGGTGTTATGATGTTATTTTTATGACTATGATGTGTATTATGCTGTTGAGGTATGTTTATGATCAATAAGATGATGCTACCATATATGAGGAATTTGATTATGCTACGTATTTATTATGATGAAATATTGAAGAAGTGTCAACGAATACAAATATAAATAATGAGTAGTGGTTAGGGACTCTGACTTGTGAAAAAGGTTGTTGGAATCCAAGAATCGTACTTTAAGAGCTATGAAATGTGTGTAAATGCGTGAATGTATCACAATGCCGGCGAAAATTTTTTGGACACTGTTATATTTATAGGATTTTGTTTCTACTCATTTGCAACACAAATTCTCAGCCTGTGAAATTTTTTTATATGAGACTGCCACTGTAGCGGAAACTACTGTCGTAAATATTTTGGTAAGAAAGTTAAGTGACCACCTGCACGTAATGCATCATGGGCACTCAGCTGCGTGACAGTCGCCTGAAAAAAAGCCATTAGTGTGTGCCTTTCAGAGGCACAGGTAGGAAAAAAAGAGGCCATTATCCTCGCTATTGACATTTCTTTGTAGAAAGCGTCGCAAATACGACACGCTCAAACTTGAAAACATATGATAACACTGTGGAGCTCTTAATTTATGATATTTACTGAAATGCCTAATGAAATGACGAGAAATATTTTTATGTCTATACACCTGATTATGACTACTGTATTTCTAGTTGAGAGATTTTTTTTACTACCTTATGAAATGCCATATGGCTAATGAATGATGTTTCATGCCTTCCTTTGTACATATTTGCTCATTTTCTTTAATATCTCGTTTCTAGCTGCACTGCAGCATTGGTTATTATAAAATTTAATAGATGAACTAATATAACTATTTTCTGTCTACAGACCCAGTAAAGAATACGTTTATGATGTACTTTCTCAGAAAAGAGAGCACAAATAGACATTTTCCTTCACAGGAATTGCATAAATAATTTTTTTAATGACTTGGTAACTTTTGTGCAGAGTAAGTTTTTGTGATGCATCTCTCTAGTGTTAAGATGTGACATAGGTATTAAAAATGGCCATTTTTACTGTAATTTTTTTTTCTGCTTGAGCTATGTCATGTTTAGATGTAAGTTATTGCATTTGCTGCTGCTGTTTGCCAGGCATAGTGTTACTGAATTTGACTTTGTATTACTCTGTTAAGGCAGTTTTGCTACTGATTTATTTTTATTGTTTGCTGCACATTGCATTATATTAGTTGTAATATTGCAATTGCTCTGCTAATTTATTTTAGTGCTGCTTGCTTTGCCAATTTCCATTTTTTTTGTCATTGCTGTTTGTGTTAATTGTTTTGTGTTGCTGCATTGCCTCGTCCCTTAGTTTAGCATCTGAGCTCAGTAGATTTAAGTTAGCTTAAGAAGGGGTAGACTATATAAGAGAATGTGTTGCGATGAATTGGAAGAAATGCATTGAGAAGTTACACGAAAAAAGTACAGAAAGCAGGTATAGATAGGACTTTTTGGGAGTAATGATGAACGAAGTGAGATCTCCAAGAAAAAAAAGGTTTTTTTTGCAAAATACTGCAGTACCAAATGTTACACTGAAAACAAACCCTGTCCTTTCCCCCTGTGTTATTCTGCTATGTGTTTGTGTACTCTTGTATATTTGTGTTTTTCCTGTCTTTATGTGTTTAGCTAATAAGATTTATGTTGTAGAATTTTTCAAATACTATGTTATTTTCTTTGTAAAGATGTTTAGACATTATTTATTCTGTTTTGTTTTAATGCTCATGTTGATGTTTAGATAGTTATTATGACCTTTTATTTATGTATTTATGTCATAATTCCTGTAACACTGATGTGTATGTATATTTCTATTCCTTTGTAAAGCCTTTATTACTACAAATGTTATCTGTATTGTTATGTTCTTTAATGATGTATTTTGTACCTTTGTTATTGTATTCTCATGTTATAATATTGTAATTGACACCAGTTCATCAAATTAAGTAACTTGTAAGCATTCATTTCACTGCACACATTTCTGTTGGTCATAGTACTGCACAATATGTGAGAAGTAGGTACTGTTAGTGTTTGCAAGTGTGTTAATAATTCAACAAGGGACTGGATAACAGCATTGCTGGTTCTAAGGACAATTCCAAAAACTTTGTGAGTGCACAAGTGGTGGTTATGGACTTGCTATATTATCTGCAAGACTCTTCGATGGTGATTGTGCAACTGCATAGTTGCAACAGATGGCTGCTGGCCGTCTCTACAAGGACTACAGTGGGTCTGCATCTTTGATGGCCCACCAATACCATTATCTCTACAAGGACTATAGTGGATCTGCATCTTTGATGGCCCACCAATACCGTCATCTCTACCAAGACTGCAGTGGGTCTGCTCTGTGATGACCTACCTACCAATATTCTTCAAAACTTCGACTGACTCCGCTGTGGGTTTGCTCTGTTGTGGCCCATTACCTGTCTTCATGCCAAGAGTCAGCACTGTCTTTCCGTTGGAAGGACAACACTACTTCTTTAAGACTGCATAGAAATCCACTACTTCCGTGTGCATTTTCTTTTACTGCTCAGACACTGAGAAAAACACTGCTATTTTACTGTGATGAACGAACAGGACTGTCTTTATGGACTGTGAGAAAATTTTTGCTTTTGACTAACATTGTATCAATAAGTGTGTGCATTTGATATCTTTGTTATTGTAATTACGAAAAATTTCTTCAACTCTGTATTATTGCGTGTCAGTTTAAGCACAGTCTTGTACAATTTTCCAAAGGGGACGTTTCAAGTGTTATAGGCTCTTTGCTGTTCCTTGTGTATATAAACTATTTGGGAGACAATCTGAGCAGCCGTCTTCGGTTGTTTGCAGATGACGCTGGTGTTTGTCGACTATAAAGTCATAAGAAGATCAAAACAAACTGCAAAACGATTTAGAAAAGTTTTCTGAATGGTAAGAAAAGTGGCAGTTGACCCTAAATAACGGAGAATGTGAGGTCATCCACAGTAATGCTAAAAGGAACTCGTTAAACTTCGGTTACACGATGAATCAGTATAATCTAAAAGCCGTAAATTCAACTAAATACTTAGGTATTACAATTACAAACAACTTAAATTTGAAGGAACATACAGAAAATGTTGTGGGGAAGGCTAACCAAAGACTGCGCGTTATTGGCAGGACACTTAGAAAATGTAACAGAGCTACTAAGGAGACTGCCTACACTACACTTGTCCATCCTCTTTTAGAATACTGCTGCACGGTGTGGGATAATTACAAGATAGGACTGACGGTGTACATCGAAAAAGTTCAATGAAAGGCACCACGTTTTGTATTATTGCGAAATATGGGAGAGAGTGTCACAGAAATGATACAGGATTTATACTGGACATCATTAAAATAAAGGTGTTTTTCGTTGCCACGGAATCTTCTCACGAAATTCCAATCACCAACTTTCTCCTCCGAATGCGTAAATATTTTGTTGACACCGACCTACATAGGGAAAACGATCACCACGATAAAATAAGGGAAATAAGAGCTCGAACGGAAAGATATAGGTGTTCATTCTTTGCGCGCGCTGTACGAGATTGGAATAATAGAGAATTGTGAAGGTGGTTCGATGAATCCTGTCAGGCACCTAAATGTGATTTACAGAGTATCCACGTAGATGTAGATGTAGAGGATCTGACACTCCACTCTTTTTCACAGACGTCAGCAAAAACACCATGTGAGTGCGTTAATGTCATTAGAATAAATTAGTGGGGTTAGGAGTGGGCCCTTATTCTATTATAGAAAACATCAATGTTTATCTGTAAAATTTGTTTAATTTCTCTGTTGTTGTCAAAGAAGCACATGTGTTTACATAGATTGTGACAGTTGTCAAGATGTATTACGTCTTGTTTAGCAGATATAACACTGAACACAATATCAAATTTAAATAGAAGGTTCTCTACAAAATTTTTCTTACTTATAGACGGTGAAACCTTGTCTGTGTTGGTCAATATTACAACAAATCATCCTATTCCAGTTCTAAGTTCGGTACTATTTAAGATAGCAATCAAATGGTTCAAATGGCTCGGAGCACTATGGGACTTAACATCTATGGTCATCAGTCCCCTAGAACTTAGAACTACTTAAACCTAACTAACCTAAGGACATCACACAACACCCAGTCATCACGTAAGTCTGCAGAGGATGGTTAGTTTTTGTGAAAGGTGAGGAAAAGATTCCTCAAGGTTGCTCATGTTCACAGTGGACGCAAGCTGGTGATCCAACAATTTTATGCCTCTGCCAGCAGCATTTACCTTTAGCTGGGACGTGCTGGCGCATGCATGGCTGCTTTCACCCGCCTGAAAATTCTATAAAAAGCTGATCAAAATCTGTACTGATTTTATCAGCTGAAACTGTCCTCCGTTTCTCGTTAGGCGAGAAAACATGCACTCATCCCTAGCCTGGAAAAATATGGGGATATGCACGTGCACAGACGGAGCAGTGTGTATACTTCAACGCCCTCTCAGTTCTCGCAAGAACAATTTACTACGTGGCTGCTTCTTTTCTCCGCTATCGGAGCTCAACGAGTCTTCAGCTAATTTCTTGCTGAATGTCAGGCAAAGTGAATGCAGTGTTCACACAAAAGTTCCTATTTTGGCGTCGTTCAGAGCGTGATCCACCCTGTTTTACACTTGACACTTGTTCAGAAGAGAGTCCCCGAAGTTTTCGGTACTGTGTCTTTCGTAGCAAACTCTCCCCCAACTGTGTCCTTTCGTGCTTCACGCCGCGACTTTTTCAGACCAATGGGAGCGTTCCTTTCATCTTGTGGGTCTACTCCTGCCAATTGCAAAGGGTCTACCTTTAAACTGCGTCGAAATATCGCCCCTTTTTCTCCTTATGCGTTTATTCCAGCCAATCGGACATTTTGTGCCCACTCCTGACGCCTAAAAGCTGCACACGTACACAGGCTTTCATGTGATCAGCTGCGTGTCTGGCTTGTTTGTATCATGTGGAAATTCTCCAACGCAGTTATCTAAAGAATCTCTCCGTCTCTGGCAGCGCTGGACCGCTACCTGCTCCTCTCGCTGTATCGCCCAGTGCGTTCGTTATATCTCTCGCTGTGGTACACCAACTCCTGTTAGAAGCGTTTTGTTGTATGCAGGCCATGACGGTGCAACTGACGCCTGCCCCCAGACTAAATTGCTTCTTCCAGCAGCTTTTTTGACCTTTTGCTCATTGACATGCAGGATTTGCGTTCAGTGTGTTAATACTGCTGAATCGAGTGTCATCCCATTTGGCATTACCTACTGTACGTTTTGATAGGCAGATCTGCTCACTACCACTGAAGTATGTCAGGTGACATATCTATCTACTTGTTACGACGTACAAAACTCATGTAAGGTGCGAAATTAACATAATGCCATTGTAACCAACTGTTAACTACACTATCTTTCTGCATTATTAGCCTTTTTTTTAAAACCATGTTTCCAAACATGTTTGCTTTCAGTGAGTTATTGTAGGTCATTACTTACAGTATTTGACTATAAGTTTCACTTTCAAAGTCAAAAAGTGTCACCGTCAACTTCAGTGCATACTGAAACACTTGGCCTGCCGGAGTGGCCGAGCGGTTCTAGGCGCTTCAGCCTGGAACCGCGCAACCAAATGGCTCTGAGCACTATGGGACTTAACATCTGTGGTCATCAGTCCCCTAGAACTTATAACTACTTAAACCTAACTAACCTAAGGACATCACACACATCCATGCCCGAGGCAGGATTCGAACCTACGACCGTAGTAGTCGCGCGGTTCCGGACTGAGCGCCTGAACCGCTAGACCACCGCGGCCGGCAACCGCAGGTTCGAATCCTGCCTCGGGCATGGATGTGTGCGACGTCCTTCGGTTAGTTAGGTTTAAGTAGATCTAAGTTCTAGGGGACTGATGACCTCAGATGTTAAGTCCCATAGTGCTCAGAGCCATTTGAAACACATGCAGATAGATGTTCTCCTAATCGTAGCTGGTTTCCTTACGACAGGGGACCGCACCCTAACCACGAAAAATATCCCCATATCGTGTTATCACCTCCTTTGTACCCCTCTGTTGGCGCTACAGATGATGGAAGGTAAATTCCTCCAGTATTCGCGAAGCCCAAACGCTTCTGACGCATTTCACTAGGGGAAAGCGTGGTGCGTCTCCACAAATCACTCGCTTCCAGTCCATTGGTGGTGTTCTTTGCACCATCTCAAGCGTCGCTTACCACTGACTACAGAAACATGTGGCTTATGAGGACCTGCTCGACCATAGTACCCCATTCTTCTTAACTCCATATGCACCGCCAATGTGCTAACGGGACTGCTGGCAGCAATTTGGAACTCACAAGTGGTTCCTTCCGCTGGTTCCGCACTATTTCTAACAACCACTCTCCGCAATGCTCAACGGTCTATGTCCATCTGTATGCAAGGTCTGCTCAGTCTTGATTTAGCTGTGGTTGTTTCTTCGCGTTTCATTTCACAGACTTATCACTAACAGTCTTCCTGGTTGGCTTTAGAAGAGTTGTAATGCATCCGATGGCTTTATTACTCGTATGACGACCACTGACTAGTCCACGATTCGAAATCATGCAGCTCTCCTGACGTACCCCTTCTGCTATTACTGTTTATCTAATGATCACACAATACTGCCCGCCTCCTTTCAAACTGGAGGGTCTGTCTTTCGTGAAATCTACTGTATCCTCACTACGTAGGGGTGTCCAGCTACTTTTGATTAGTGTATGTGAATTAAAATTCAAGGATAATTTATTTGAGTCGTAATGAGGGTGTTTATTTATTTACATTTTTCTCTGCAGGTCTAATTTCTTTACTAACGACTCTAGGCTTCTATGTCGTTTTGTTAACCAGTTTTTGTTTCTCAAAGTACCAAATGTAGAGTATTTCCATTTTTTTAATTTCTGGTTAGCGATATGGTACTCGACTAATCCTTAAATATTCATGTATTGAAATCATGGGGATTACTGGCACGTTACCTCTTGATAACATAGATTACAAAAATCCGATTAACCCATATGAGTGAGTTGTTTTTCGTTTTGGGATAGTATTTTGCTTCTGGCCTTATCAGCAATTTCCGGACTGCAATGTATTTGTACTCTTCTAGCGATCAGTTCAATGTTTGTTACTGAGCTAATTCCACCTGTTTTTTTCTCGCCACACGGAAACTGTAATGTACTGTCTCTCGTGTGTGGTGTTTATTTGAGACACTGCTTTCCATCACACAGTTACGTGTAGCCCTCGTCGTTGACCACTACGTAGTCGACTATTTTGTACCACGCGTACTGTGTGAATTTGACTGCTCACACTTCTACATAGATTGCATCAAGGTTCCTTTTCTCGGTATTGCTTCATCTCTCTCGTTCCCACATTTTACTTAGTATTGTTTTCATTTTCTTCTAGGTGGTTTTCCAGATGATCTCGATTTAGTAAAACGGTTGCAGTTTGAAATTAATTTTTTCCCCGTTAATGAATGGTTCAGATGCTACAGCTTGAGACTGTCAAAGGCGTGTCCGACAGATGTACGAATTTATCAGTTTCAATCTGGTGCACTAAAATTAATTCACCATTTTTGCTCTTCTTTTGGCTTTGACTGTAAAGTGTAAGCAGTCCATATTCTCATACGAATCATTTCATGGCGACGTAAGATTTTTAGTTTTTATGTAGGGCAAAGGCAATATTTGTGCAAATGTAGTATTCATTGGACAGCACACATGGTAATTATGGATCTATTACTCTGGATTACATCGCTACGTCACGGTTTATTCTTTAGTAAGGCCCCTTCAGATTTTGTCACGATGTTTCTTCAATTGAGTTCTACAACTTTTACTGAACACATTAAAAGTAACTCCTTTTGAGATTTGTTGCTTGTCGGACTATGCTCAAGCTATGTCCGTTCCTTCTAACTAAGATTCAAAATAATGCTTGAATCCATATTAATTTTACCTACACTTGGTACAAATAAAGAGATAATTAGCCAGGAAAGTAGTGAATGTGAACTCGGCACTAGCTCAATAAATTTGAATAAGACGTACGTTTCCAGTGAGTAAATCAGCATAATAGTACAGTCGCCACACGAGATGTCCACATGTGTGCTGACAGAAGGACGAGGGACTGCGGAACATGAGCAGCGAAGTCCTGATTTAAGAATCAACCATTTGACAAACTGCCTGTTTGCTTCTGTCTCGGGTTCTTCGGCCGACGTTCATCTAATGATCTCATAGATACTGTTGTAAGTGGGATAATACTGGTAGTTGAGACTGTGGCGTTGGCACCAGCTCACATCCCTCCAAGCTGCTACACCTTCTTTTGACGCGAGGTAGGATGTGTTCCTGAGAAGTACGGTGGATCAGTCCACGGTTATGTTTGGATTACCCTTCAATTTGTGTGGGCCGGAGAACATGAAGTGGCAGTGTATTAACGTTGACTTTATTGGGTTATTCCTGGTGTTGCAGCCTCAGCCGCAGGCCTAATCTCACAACCAACCAAGGGGTGTCCAGGCGCTACCGTTGAGTGCTAAAACGGTCCTGACGCAGCGTTGTGCAATACAACAGTCTGCCGTAGTTTTGGGCTGGGTGTCCATACTTCATGATACAATGCTCTGCTTCCACAGGCTCCTACGTGACAGTGCGCGGACTGCTGTCACAACACAGCTAGCCAGAGCGACTCTAAGTGCTACTAGATCATTGTTAGTTCTAGTTTTTCATCTGCTTCTAACCCCCGCAGACGGTTTGAGATTCTCTGCGGCACGTGGCAGTCCAATGTGGGGACGAGGACAAGAAACTCATCCAAGGAGGATCGTTAGATAGGTGAAGACGCAGGTCTACGATCCACAAGCTAGGCGTGATGGTTCCGGATCTCGAGCAGGTACTATCTAGTGGAGGCCACTTCCAGGGTGTCATTCTTAGTCTCTCTGAGCGGCTTCAAGGGTTCTGGGTTTGGTGCACGGCGCCTGCACATTTGGGCGGCTGCTTCTAGCTGCCTGCAATCCATCGTAACCTGGCAGGCTGCTGGGCTGAACCCATCCTTGGCGCCAGCAAGGCCGTTGCACCGGCTGTTGCTACTATGTTGTGGCGGCACCCCTCTGCACCAGTATACGCACCTGGCACCGCGGGGCCACGTGCGTTGCTATCATGTTGTGCTGAGGTAGCAAGTTGCTGCCTTGGAGGATCACTGCTGTCGGATGCATCGGGACATTACGCAGAATCAGTGTCGACGAGTGTCAATGTGTATCCAACCGGGATCTCCTACTTACTAGGCAGGTGCGTTAAGCACTACGTCATCCGGGACACAACATTACCGCAACTGCGCGGACTATCTCGGCAGGCCTCACGGCTGATCCATATTCCCATCGAGTGCCACCAACCCACAGTCTCTGTCCATTCCTTCCATGTTTACTACTCTGAGATTCCCGCAGAAGATCGGCTGCACTTGGGGAATTACACTGAAGAATGTGAATCCATTACCCAGCTACGAGTATCAGTTATACAGGGTGTTACAAAAAGGTAGGCCAAACTTTCAGGAAACATTCCTCACACACAAATAAAGAAAAGATGTTATGTGGACATGTGTCCGGAAACTCTTAATTGCCATGTTAGAGCCCATTTTAGTTTCATCAGTATGTATTGTACTTCCTCGATTCACCGCCAGTTGGCCCAATTGAAGGAAGGTAATGTTGACTGCGGTGCTTGTGTTGACATGCGACTCATTGCTCTACAGTACTAGCATCAAGCACATTAGTACGTAGCATCAACAGGTGAGTGTTCATCACGAATGTGGCTTTGCAGTCAGTGCAATGTTTACAAATGCGGAGTTGGCAGATACCCATTTGATGTATGGATTAGCACGGGGCAATAGCCGTGGCGCGGTACGTTTGTATCGAGACAGATTTCCAGAACGAAAGTGTCCCGGAAGACGTTCGAAGCAATTGATCGGCGTCTTAGGGAGCACGGAACATTGCAGCCTATGACACGTGACTGGGGAAGACCTACAACGACGAGGACACCTGCAATGGACGAGGCAATTCTTCGTGCAGTTGACGATAACCCTAATGTCAGCGTCAGAGAAGATGCTGCTGTACAAGGTAACGTTGACCACGTCACTGTATGGAGAGTGCTACGGGAGAACCAGTTGTTTCCGTACCATGTACAGCGTGTGCAGGCACTATCAGCAGCTGATTGGCCTCCACGGGTACACTTCTGCGAATGGTTCATCCAACAATGTGTCAATCCTCATTTCAGTGCAAATGTTCTCATTACGGATGAGGCTTCATTCCAACGTGATCAAATTGTAAATTTTCACAATCAACATGTGTGGGCTGAAGAGAATCCGCACGCAATTGTGCAAACACGTCATCAACATATATTTTCTGTGAACGTTTTGTAAGTAGGCTGTTTAGGTTTTTTTATTGGTAACGCCACCTCTGTATAAAAATCACTGACTGTGCTGTGTGCAGTCTGTGGCTAGTTTGCATTGTTGTCTGCCATTGTAGTGTTGGGCAGCGGCAGCTGGATGTGAACAGCGCGTAGCATTGCGCAGTTGGAGGTGAGCCGCCAGCAGTGGTGGATGTGGGGAGAGAGACGGCGGAGTTTTGAAATTTGTCATGAACTGCTCTATATATATATATATATATATATATATATATATATATATATATATATATATATATGATATTAAGGTAAATACATTGTTTGTTCTCTATTAATATCTTTCATTTGCTAACTATCCCTATCAGTAGTTAGTGCCTTCCATGGTTTGAATCTTTTATTTAGCTGGCAGTAGTGGCGCTTGCTGTATTTCAGTAGTTCGAGTAACCAAGATTTTTGTGAGGTAAGCGATTTGTGAAACGCATAGGTTGATGTTAGTCAGGGCCATTTTTTTTGTAGGGATTTTTGAAAGTCAGATTGCGTTGCGCTAAAAAAAAACAATGTATTTACCTTAATATCATATATATATATATATATATATATATATATATATATATATATATAGCAGTTCATGACAAATTTCAAAACTCCGCCATCTCTCTCCCCACATCCACCACTGCTGGCGGCTCACCTCCAACAGCGCAACGCTACGCGTTGTTCACATCCAGCTGCCCCTGCCCAACACTACAATGGCAGACAACAATGCAAACTAGCCACAGGCTGCACACAGCACAGCCAGTGATTTTTATACAGAGGTGACGTTACCAATAAAAAAAACCTAAACATCCTACTTACAGTTTGGGCAGGCATTGTTGGTGATGTCTTGATTGGGCCCCATGTTCTTCCACCTGCGCTCAATGGAGCACGTTATCATGATTTCATACGGGATACTCTACCTGTGCTGCTAGAACATGTGCCTTTACAAGTACGACACAACATGTGGTTCATGCACGATGGAGCTCCTGCACATTTCAGTCGAAGTGTTCGTACGCTTCTCAACAACAGATTCGGTGACCGATGGATTGGTAGAGGCGGACCAATTCCATGGCCTCCACGCTCTCCTGACCTCAACCCTCTTGACTTTCATTTATGGGGGCATTTGAAAGCTCTTGTCTACGCAGCCCCGGCACCAAATGTAGAGACTCTTCGTGCTCGTATTGTGGATGGACGGTTGTGATACAATACGCCATTCTCCGGGGTTGCATCAGCGCATCAGGGATTCCATGCGACGGATGGTGGATGCATGTATCCTCGCTAACGGAGGACATTTTGAACATTTCCTGTAACAAAGTGTTTGAAGTCACGCTGGTACGTTCTGTTGGTGTGTGTTTCCATTCCATGATTAATGTGATTTGAAGAGAAGTAATAAAATGAGCTCTAACATGGAAAGCAAGCGTTTCCTGACACATGTCCACATAACATATTTTCTTTCTTTGTGTGTGAGGAATGTTTCCTGAAAGTTTGGCCGTACCTTTTTGTAACATCCTGTATGAATGTGTGGTGTCGGTTCTTTCGTACATGTCCGAACGACGCACTCATATGCTTGTCAAAATATAGCGTTATCTTGGCACTGCCACCTAACTGGAAATTCAAAAGCCTTTCACCAGACTTTGGAACTTAGATGGAACATGGAAAGAGCAGCCAGGTATAATGGAGGACATGGGAGTGCTCAAAGCGATGGCAATAATGTGAGACAGTGTCGACGAAACGGATCGTTCAGTGATGAGGTAGGCGTGGAACGTGTGGCGGATGTTGAGAGTTGCTAAGCAGTAACGGCATGTGGATGAGATGGATAACAGCGGACTGTGGACGTTTGATGGGAAGAGTTTTATGACAGTACATGTCGTGGAATTTGCTTGAGATATTGGTTAGGTTGACGGTTGTGGATTTGCACTATATATACCACACCATTACTTTATATTTGCATCATTTGACTAAGGAAATAGCGTGTTACCCCAGTCTTGGGATTCATAAATTGTTCAAAATAGTTTTGTGCGACACTCAATACTTGCATATTTCATTTTTGATCGGAAAACTTAATTTTTTATATTCTTTTGACCACAAGCAATCGCAACATGTAGCCACCTGTATATCGAAGCAAATGATATATTCTCAGTGCACTCCAGTAGAGCGCGCTGTGTCTCCCATATTTTCAGAACAGTGAGGCTTGTGTACTCATTTCAATGTGTTGTCATACCATGAAGATTCATTTAAAGCGCAGGCTGTGCTCAAAATGCCTCTTCACGGCGAGGAATATCGTCAGCGCGAGAGATTTACGGTGGGACACCTGAGCGACGTCTTTCGTTCATTCATCATTCAAAACACTCAAGATCTGCCTCCTTGTGGTAGTCCGATATCTGTAGTACAGCTGATTATCTCCGTGCACAAATTGTAGCTCGTTGAGAGCCCAACGAGAAAACACAACAGGACTGCGCGCGATGTTGGTGGCGCCAGATAGAAGGGCAGTCGTCACCGTACGAAAAATTTGCCATCTAAACGTCACTTACAATCAACAATACAATCCCTCCCTCCTCTTCCAAACACCGAGGTGTGCTTAGAATGTTGGCAAGGGAACGCCAGTATTGGAACATAGATCAATGGCATCGGGTTCTCTTCGCCAACGAGTGGAGGAGTTACGTGAAATCTGATGATCATCGAAGTGTGTGGGAGGCGGCTAGAACCAATGCATATCTACAGGCGTCGTCACACGTACCGTACATTCGAACGTCAACGTTGAGCGTCGCAAGTTTCGGAAGTTATAGGGCGGAAAAAACACGCTGAGGAGCCTTTCCGAACATGCAGAGACGTTATATATCCTGAATGTGTATTTGAACGTAGACCAGTGACAATGCTACCTACCTACGCCAGATGCAAAGCTATATCCCTTTCTCTCTCTTTTGAGTAAAGAGTTTGGAGACACCAGCGCATCGTGGATCTCTCGAAAAAGCGTCCTTATTGGTATAATTTGTTGTAATGAAATGACGGGGAAACGTCAGACAGCTAGTTAAAGAATTTTCCTATTTAGATGTTTTTGCATTGTAGTTTGCGTGTTATGAAAGTATGCCGTTTCAAGGCACAGCGCAACGAAGACCTATCAAAAACTAGTTGTTCTTGGTATGACTTTTCATAGTTAAATGTTTCTCAGTGACAAATCGACGATTAAAGTATTCGCGAGGTGGTAACAACATAACATGGGGGTGTTTTGTGGGAGTTCAGTGTAGGATAATGAATAGCGACGTGGGGCTACGGAACCCTTTGTGTGATCAGTAGATGGCTAGCACCTCGCTAAATCCAAAACACTTTTTTGATTATCTTCGCGTTTTCTAGAATGATCCAGGACTTTTCTTACAAATTGAATAGAAGTATGTTCTGTAATATTCGATGTTACGTAAATGTAAGTCCCAGGAGAGCTTGCACTACTTGCAGTAAGATATTTTGCACTTCCATATGTCAAGTCTTGTATTTAATTGTTGAACACCATTCAAAAGCCAAGATCGCGCGAAACAATTTTTTATTTTAAGATAACAAGTTTCAACAGTCTTTGCTGTCATCTTCAGGTCTTAAACATCTTTTTGTAGTAAAACATGTTCGTCTTACGCTGAACCTCATGCACAAGACGTCAAATAGATAAAACTCAATATTTTATAAACGTTTGACAGCGCTCAAATATTGTATATGGACATGGTCTCTTGGACAATGTGCTTGGTGTTTTTAAATCTTCTAGCAGTGACAAACGTTTATAATTTGCTGAGTTTTATACGCTTGACATCTTGTGCATGACGTACAGCGTAAAATGAACATGTTTTACTACAAAAAGACGTTTAAGACCTGAATATGACAGAAAAGACTGTTGAAACGGGTTGGCTTGAATAAAAAAGTTTGTGCGATATTGGACTCCGAATAGTTTTCAACAATTAAAACATATCGCCCTTCAATTCTCTCATAATGAGAAAATTCAGTCTTGCATTTCATAAGTTGTAGCTTAGTGTTTTACTAAAAAGTGAGAATTATGAAACAATTTTCATCTTATGTGTAAGACTGAGAAATCTGTATCGCGTATTTTGTAATGAAGCTACTAAAACATGATGATGTAACTGACTGGACATGGAGCTTTCCTTTTTGCCTTATAATGTGTTCATGGCTACTGTAGTCTTAATTTATGTGTACCACAGACAGTACAACATGACTAGCATACGGACAATGGAGTAAAATGCGTGTTTTAATAAAGCTAAAGTACGAATTTTACGCCCGTCTGTTTCGCAAAACAAAGTCTGTGATTTGCGAGGCGGACAACTGCTGCCGGGTAGCGTCACAGTCGCAAATCACCAATTTTTTTTTTTCATAGACAAATCACGTTTAGCAGCACATCCGATGTGACTCTGGTGCTGTGCCTCGAAGCCAGCTGGCTCGTCCCGTGTGAGGATGAGTTAAAGCTAGGTTACACTTGAGCGTCGCGTATGCTACGTTGGGGCTCACGTATCGTATGGTTCATATGGCTCTAAGCACTATGAGACTTAACATCTGAGATTATCAGTCCCCTAGACTTACAACTACTTAAACCTAACTAACCTAAGGACATCACACACACCCATGCCCGAGGCAGGATTCAAACCTGCGACCGTAGCAGCAGCGCGGTTCCCGACTGAAGCACCTAGAACTGCTCGGCCACAGAGGCCGGCTCGTACCGTATGCATAAGCCGATCGTTTCTGACTGTTCAGCAACGCGGTGGAGATCAAGTCAGCGCGTTGCATGTTGAAGGCCACGGCTCATGTGGCGGCGGCTTAAGGCAGTCCGACACTTTCAGCAGGGAGGTGACTCAGCCGTGTTTCGGGCTTGTATCACGTTCAGATGTCACGCGTCTCTCATAGTTGTCGAAGGGAGTTTAAGATAGGGCTGGCGGTTGTCACTGAAACAACCGGGTTCCTGTTATATCGATTTTTTTCAATTTTCGGTTTTTTATACCTATAATAAACAAGAAATCAAAGATTGAAAAATTCTGACAGTTTCTACATCTACATCTACATCCATACTCCGCGAGCCACCTTACGGTGTGTGGCGGAGGGTACTTATTGTACCACTATCTGATCCCCCCTTCCCTGTTCCATTCACGAATTGTGCGTGGGAAGAACGACTGCTTGTAAGTCTCCGTATTTGCTCTAATTTCTCGGATCTTTTCGTTGTGATCATTACGCGAGATATATGTGGGCGGTAGTAATATGTTGCCCATCTCTTCCCGGAATGTGCTCTCTCGTAATTTCGATAACAAACCTCTCCGTATTGCGTAACGCCTTTCTTGAAGTGTCCGCCACTGGAGCTTGTTCAGCATCTCCGTAACGCTCTCGCGCTGACTAAATGTCCCCATGACGAATCGCGCTGCTTTTCGCTGGATCATGTCTATCTCTTCTATTAATCCAACCTGGTAAGGGTCCCATACTGATGAGCAATACTCAAGAATCGGACGAACAAGCGTTTTGTAAGCTACTTCTTTCGTCGATGAGTCACATTTTCTTAGAATTCTTCCTATGAATCTCAACCTGGCGCCTGCTTTTCCCACTATTTGTTTTATGTGATCATTCCACTTCAGATCGCTCCGGATAGTAACTCCTAAGTATTTTACGGTCGTTACCGCTTCCAATGATTTACCACCTATGGCATAATCGTACTGGAATGGATTTCTGCCCCTATGTATGCGCATTATATTACATTTATCTACGTTTAGGGAAAGCTGCCAGCTGTCGCACCATGCATTAATCCTCTGCAGGTCCTCCTGGAGTACGTACGAGTCTTCTGATGTTGCTACTTTCTTGTAGACAACCGTGTCATCTGCAAATAGCCTCACGGAGCTACCGATGTTGTCAACTAAGTCATTTATGTATATTGTAAACAATAAAGGTCCTATCACGCTTCCCTGCGGTACTCCCGAAATTACCTCTACATCTGCAGATTTTTAACCGTTAAGAATGACATGTTGTGTTCTTTCTTCTAGGAAATCCTGAATCCAATCACAAACCTGGTCCGATATTCCGTAAGCTCGTATTTTTTTCACTAAACGTAAGTGCGGAACCGTATCAAATGCCTTCCTGAAGTCCAGGAATACGACATCAATCTGCTCGCCAGTGTCTACGGCACTGAATTTCTTGGGCAAATAGGGCGAGCTGAGTTTCACATGATCTCTGTTTGCGGAATCCATGTTGGTTATGATGAAGGAGATTTGTATTATCTAAGAACGTCATAATACGAGAACACAAAACATGTTCCACTATTCTACAACAGATTGACGTAAGCGAAATAGGCCTATAATTATTCGCATCTGATTTATGACCCTTCTTGAAAATGGGAACGACCTGCGCTTTCTTCCAGTCGCTAGGTACTTTACGTTCTTCCAGCGATCTACGATAAATTGCTGATAGAAAGGGGGCAAGTTCTTTAGCATAATCACTGTAGAATCTTAAGGGTATCTCGTCTGGTCCGGATGCTTTTCCGCTACTAAGTGATAGCAGTTGTTTTTCAATTCCGATATCGTTTATTTCAATATTTTCCATTTTGGCGTCCGTGCGACGGCTGAAGTCAGGGACCGTGTTACGATTTTCCGCAGTGAAACAGTTTCGGAACACTGAATTCAGTATTTCTGCCTTTCTTCGGTCGTCCTCTGTTTCGGTGCCATCGTGGTCAACGAGTGACTGAATAGGGGATTTAGATCCGCTTACCGATTTTACATATGACCAAAACTTTTTAGGGTTCTTGTTTAGATTGTTTGCCAATGTTTTATGTTCGAATTCGTTGAATGCTTCTCTCATTGCTCTCTTTACGCTCTTTTTCGCTTCGTTCAGCTTTTCCTTATCAGCTATGATTCGACTACTCTTAAACCTATGATGAAGCTTTCTTTGTTTCCGTAGTACCTTTCGTACATGATTGTTATACCACGGTGGATCTTTCCCCTCGCTTTGGACCTTAGTCGGTACGAACTTATCTAAGGCGTACTGGACGATGTTTCTGAATTTTTTCCATTTTTGTTCCACATCCTCTTCCTCAGAAATGAACGTTTGATGGTGGTCACTCAGATATTCTGCGATTTGTGCCCTATCACTCTTGTTAAGCAAATATATTTTCCTTCCTTTCTTGTCATTTCTTATTACACTTGTAGTCATTGGTGCAACCACTGACTTATGATCACTGATACCCTCTTCTACATTCACGGAGTCGAAAAGTTCCGGTCTATTTGTTGCTATGAGGTCTAAAACGTTAGCTTCACGAGTTGGTTCTCTAACTATCTGCTCGAAGTAATTCTCGGACAAGGCAGTCAGGATAATGTCACAAGAGTCTCTGTCCCTGGCTCCAGTTCTGATTGTGTGACTATCCCATTCTATACCTGGAAGATTGAAGTCTCCCCCTATTACAATAGTATGATCACGAAACTTCATCATGACGTTCTGCAGGTTCTCTCTGAGGCGCTCAACTACTACGGTTGCTGATGCAGGTGGTCTATAGAAGCATCCGACTATCATATCTGACCCACCTTTGATACTTAACTTAACCCAGATTATTTCACATTCGCATTCGCTAATAACTTCACTGGATATTATTTACTGCTATAAATACTCCTCCACCATTGGCGTTTATCCTATCCTTGCGGTATATATTCCACTCTGTGTCTAGGATTTCGTTACTGTTCACTTCCGGTTTTAACCAACTTTCCGTTCCTAATACTATATGCGCACTATTTCCTTCAATAAGAGATACTAATTCAGGAACCTTGCCCTGGATACTCCTGCAGTTTACCAATATTACGTTAACTTTTCCTGTTTTTGGTCTCTGAGGACGGACGTTCTTTATCAACGATGATAATGTCCTCTCTGGTAAGCCGTCAGGTATTTTATCGTTTCGCCCAAGGGGGGGTCCCTCTAACCTAAAAAACCCCCGTGTGCACGCCACACGTACTCTGCTACCCTAGTAGCTGCTTCCGGTGTGTAGTGCACGCCTGACCTGTCTAGGGGGGCCCTACAGTTCTCCACCCAATAACGGAGGTCGATGAATTTGCAACCATTATAGTCGCAGAGTCGTCTGAGCCTCTGGTTTAGACCCTCCACACGGCTCCAAACCAGAGGACCGCGATCGACTTTGGGCACTATGCTGCAGATATTAAGCTCAGCTTGCACTCCGCGTGCGATGCTGGTTGTCTTCACCAAATCAGCCAGCCGCCGGAAGGAACCAAGGATGGCCTCAGAACCCAAGCGGCAGGCGTCATTCGTTCCGACATGTGCTACTATCTGCAGCCGGTCACACCCAGTGCGTTCAATAGCTGCCGGAAGGGCCTCCTCCACATTACGGACGAGACCCCCCGGCAAGCACACCGAGTGCACACTGGCATTCTTCCCCGACCTACCCGCTATTTTCCTAAGGGGCTCCATAACCCGCCTAACGTTGGAGCTCCCTATAACTAATAGGCCCGCCCTCTGTGACTGTCGGGACCTTGCCGGAGAATCGGCCACTGGCCCAACAGGCGAGGCATCCTGTGGTGGCTCGGAAACGATGTCATCACCACTAGGAAGCACCCCGTACCTGTTGGAAAGGGGTAAGGCAGCTGCCACGCGGCCAGATCCCACCTTCGCCTTTCGGCCAGGCACGCGCGAGCCCACCACTGTCCGCCATTCACCCTGGAGTGATGGCTGACCGGTAAGATGCTCACTGCCGGAAGACGCAGCGACATCAGGGGTTCCATGTGATTCCAAGGCCACCGAAGTAGGCATAGGTCTCACCACAGTTGCCCCAACGCCACTACGAGCCGACGCCTGCGCCTCGAGCTCGATGAGCCTAACAGACAAAGCCTCCACCTGCCCCCGAAGAGTGGCCAATTCTCCTTGCGTCCGCTCACAACAACCACAGTCCCTACACATGACTATGTTTACCCTACTCTATACGGTGACAAATTCCCAAGATAATCTTCTGATGAGCTACTCTGATAATCAAGAAACACTCACTGAAATACGAGACGCGAAAACTACGCTAGGTTTTCCCAGAAAAACTATTTAAAAGCTAAGCGCAGCAAATAAGTACAAAAACGCTTTATACAAACAGTACTCGCTGCTGCTGGTGCTCTCGCTGTGGCTGTCACAAGACAACTGCTGATTCAAGTGACTAGTGGCTAACGGCCGCGAAACAAACAAAAGACGGTTTTAGGGCGCTTTCTGTTCTAAACGATCAAGAAAACACTAAGAAATCTAACACGAAAACTACGTAAAGTTTTATCAAGAACTGTTAGTTACTATGCAGAGCAGATAAACACAAATAGAATCCCTTCCTTAGTGGAAGGTCGTAAACAAAATGCAAAATAAACGCTTTATACAAACAGTACTCGCTGCTGCTGGTGCTCGCGCTCTGGCTGTCACAAGACAACTGCTGATTCAAGTGACTAGTGGCTAACGGCCGCGAAACAAACAAAAGACAGTTTTAGGGCGCTTTCTGTTCTAAACGATCAAGAAAACACTAAGAAATCTAACACGAAAACTACGTAAAGTTTTATCAAGAACTGTTAGTTACTATGCAGAGCAGATAAACACAAATAGAATCCCTTCCTTAGTGGAAGGTCGTAAACAAAATGCAAAATAAACGCTTTATACAAACAGTACTCGCTGCTGCTGGTGCTCGCGCTCTGGCTGTCACAAGACAACTGCTGATTCAAGTGACTAGTGGCTAACGGCCGCGAAACAAACAAAAGACGGTTTTAGGGCGCTTTCTGTTCTAAACGATCAAGAAAACACTAAGAAATCTAACACGAAAACTACGTAAAGTTTTATCAAGAACTGTTAGTTACTATGCAGAGCAGATAAACACAAATAGAATCCCTTCCTTAGTGGAAGGTCGTAAACAAAATGCAAAATAAACGCTTTATACAAACAGTACTCGCTGCTGCTGGTGCTCGCGCTCTGGCTGTCACAAGACAACTGCTGATTCAAGTGACTAGTGGCTAACGGCCGCGAAACAAACAAAAGACGGTTTTAGGGCGCTTTCTGTTCTAAACGATCAAGAAAACACTAAGAAATCTAACACGAAAACTACGTAAAGTTTTATCAAGAACTGTTAGTTACTATGCAGAGCAGATAAACACAAATAGAATCCCTTCCTTAGTGGAAGGTCGTAAACAAAATGCAAAATAAACGCTTTATACAAACAGTACTCGCTGCTGCTGGTGCTCTCGCTCTGGCTGTCACAAGACAACTTTCGAGATACACTCCTGGAAATGGAAAAAAGAAGACATTGACACCGGTGTGTCAGACCCACCATACTTGCTCCGGACACTGCGAGAGGGCTGTACAAGCAATGATCACACGCACGGCACAGCGGACACACCAGGAACCGCGGTGTTGGCCGTCGAATGGCGCTAGCTGCGCAGCATTTGTGCACCGCCGCCGTCAGTGTCAGCCAGTTTGCCGTGGCATACGGAGCTCCATCGCAGTCTTTAACACTGGTAGCATGCCGCGACAGCGTGGACGTGAACCGTATGTGCAGTTGACGGACTTTGAGCGAGGGCGTATAGTGGGAATGCGGGAGGCCGGGTGGACGTACCGCCGAATTGCTCAACACGTGGGGCGTGAGGTCTCCACAGTACATCGATGTTGTCGCCAGTGGTCGGCGGAAGGTGCACGTGCCCGTCGACCTGGGACCGGACCGCAGCGACGCACGGATGCACGCCAAGACCGTGGGATCCTACGCAGTGCCGTAGGGGACCGCACCGCCACTTCCCAGCAAATTAGGGACACTGTTGCTCCTGGGGTATCGGCGAGGACCATTCGCAACCGTCTCCATGAAGCTGGGCTACGGTCCCGCACACCGTTAGGCCGTCTTCCGCTCACGCCCCAACATCGTGCAGCCCGCCTCCAGTGGTGTCGCGACAGGCGTGAATGGAGGGACGAATGGAGACGTGTCGTCTTCAGCGATGAGAGTCGCTTCTGCCTTGGTGCCAATGATGGTCGTATGCGTGTTTGGCGCCGTGCAGGTGAGCGCCACAATCAGGACTGCATACGACCGAGGCACACAGGGCCAACACCCGGCATCATGGTGTGGGGAGCGATCTCCTACACTGGCCGTACACCACTGGTGATCGTCGAGGGGACACTGAATAGTGCACGGTACATCCAAACCGTCATCGAACCCATCGTTCTACCATTCCTAGACCGGCAAGGGAACTTGCTGTTCCAACAGGACAATGCACGTCCACATGTATCCCGTGCCACCCAACGTGCTCTAGAAGGTGTAAGTCAACTACCCTGGCCAGCAAGATCTCCGGATCTGTCCCCCATTGAGCATGTTTGGGACTGGATGAAGCGTCGTCTCACGCGGTCTGCACGTCCAGCACGAACGCTGGTCCAACTGAGGCGCCAGGTGGAAATGGCATGGCAAGCCGTTCCACAGGACTACATCCAGCATCTCTACGATCGTCTCCATGGGAGAATAGCAGCCTGCATTGCTGCGAAAGGTGGATATACACTGTACTAGTGCCGACATTGTGCATGCTCTGTTGCCTGTGTCTATGTGCCTGTGGTTCTGTCAGTGTGATCATGTGATGTATCCGACCCCAGGAATGTGTCAATAAAGTTTCCCCTTCCTGGGACAATGAATTCACGGTGTTCTTATTTCAATTTCCAGGAGTGTACATAGAATCACAATGTTAAATTAAATAGGCAAATAAAAGAAAACGTAGTCCTTCCACCGACTGCTACTTTTTCTGAAAGGTGGTAAATCGTTGAATACTAGAAAATAACTAGTATTCTCTTGTTGATTCTAATTTTTTGAAACTCTGCTCAAAAATCCTGTTGTAATCTCGGATCATACCACTATTTGGGCATTACGAATACTAAAGGGTGAAAACTAAGTTTGAAGAACACTGTTTTTTGTTATTTGTTCGGTTTCAAGGGCCACAATCAGATAAAGGCGTATTACGTAGACACAGGAAACACGTCAGCTAATTTCTATTTTCATTATAAACTATGAAAGAATTGTTACGTTTTAAGTTTTCTCCTTATGTGATCTCGCAAAACTGTTGTGCCTCCTCCCGTTTTTTATCTTTTAAAGCAAATAGAGCGCTGTTCTTTATTGATACTGTACTTTGTTAAATACTTCCAGACTAGGGTTGGTGTCAGTCTGCGTTACAGTTAATGTCCAATAACGACAGCGAGAAACCATCATATAGACCAGATGGGGCAAGTCTGGCACAGTGCATGCGCAGACATTCCATTTAATACAGAGCCCCACGTGGTAACTGGAGCTTCATTGTCCCTGCAATGCTGTAGCAATACTAATGCCGTTTCTTTGTTGCTCTTTTCCGTCGGCATTGTTATTAAAATAGCACATCGCTTTCTTCTACTCCCTCCCCTACAGTCGAATTCCAATAAGGGATGAGTATTAGATTTTCATCTCCCTCTACAAATCACAGTTAAGAGCCTGGCAGAGGATTCATCCAACAACCTCCACAATTCTCTATCATTCCCATCTCGTATAGTGCGCGGAAACAATGAACACCTATATCTTTCTGTACAAGCTCTGATTTCCCTTATTTTATAGTGGTGATCGTTCCTCCCTATGTAGGTCGGTGTCAACAAAATATTTTCGCATTCGGAGGAGGAAGTTGGTGATTGGAGTTTCGTAAGAAGATTCCGTCGCAACTAAAAACGCCTTTCTTTTAATGATTTCCAGCACAAATTCTGTATCATTTCTGTGACACTCTCTCCCATATTTCGGGCTAATACAAAATGTGCTGCCTTTCCTTGAACTTTTTCGATGACTCCGTCAGTCCTATCTGGTAAGTTTTGTATCCCGCCTGGGAGGCGGCGTGTGGGTAGGAACCGGAAAAGATAATACAAGTCGGTACTGCAAGAAAATGGTTTACTGCTGCAAAAACAAAGTGATAAACGATTACATAACTTCGTACGTAGGTGCGATGCTGAAGCGAAGTGTCCTGGCTGGCTGCACCTGATGAAATGGGCGAATCCCTCGCGGAGCTCGTAGACCTCGACAGCCCCTGCTAGAGGGCGCTCTCTGCGGTGTCTCGTAGTAGTGCCAACCTAGCAGAGCGCAACTACGCTGTGGCATCGTAGCTATCGATACCACAGTAAGCATCCCACACCGCGCAGCAGTATTCTAAGAGAACGGACAAGCGTAGTGTAGGCAGTCTCCTTAGTAGGTCTGTTACATTTTCTAAGTGTCCTGCCAATAAAACGCAGTCTTTGGTTAGCCTTCCCCACAACATTTTCTATATGTTCTTTCCAATTTAAGTTGTTCGTAATTGTAATAAATAGGTATTTAGTTGAATTTACGTCTTTTAGATTAGACTGATTTACCTGATAGCACTTATGTGGGTGACCTCACACTTTTCGTTATTTAGGGTCAACTGTCACTTTTCGCACCTTTCAGATATCGTTTTGCAGTTTGTTTTGATCTTCCGCTGAATTTACTGGTCGATAAACGACAGCGTCATTTGCAAACAACCGAAGACGGCTGCTCAGATTGTCTCCCAAATCGTTTATATATGTAAGGAACAGCAAAGGGACTATAACACTACCTTGGGGAACGCCGGAAATCACTTCTGTTTTACTCGACGACTTTCCGTCAATTACTACGAACTGTGACCTCTCTGACAGGACAGTCACATAACTGAGGTGATATTCCATAAGCACGCAATTTCACTACGAACCGGGTGTGTGGTACAGTGTCAAAAGCCTTCCGGAAATCCAGTAATACGGAATCGATCACTTCATGTGAATAAAGGGCTAGTTGTGTTTCACAGGAACGATGTTTTCTTAACCCATGTTGACTGTGTGTCAATAGTCCGTTTCCTTCGAGGTATTACCCATCCAGTATCCTCGTGTACTTTGTGTTGTTTTGATTACTTAGAAAGGGTCTATACCTTTTTTCTTTTCATTTCGTGTACTGTTCGTCGCATTTGGTCGGGGCGGACGTCACATGACACCCACTGAAGCTCATCGTCGATCCCTCCACTTAGTTTTATTATTATTATTATTATTATTATTATTATTATTATTATTACAGAGGGTAGCAAGCTTTCTGACCGAACTTGCTGGGCTACCGTGCCGGCATTCCTAGACCACGGTGCTGTCTAGTTTACGCTTGTCCATTTCAGCAACTCGTGTGTGTTGTGTAGTTCACGCACATCACTCATTACCGCGAATTGCCGCTGGAGCGCGCTGTGGTCGCGTATGCCACGTCGAGGCACACGCACTGTACGCACTGTGCAGCTACACGGTCGAGGCAGGTCAGGAAGTTAAATGTTGAATATCACGGCCAGTGTAACAACATCTGAAGGTGGATCGACACTTTCAGCATGGGGGTGGCTCTGCCATGTTTTGGGCTGTTATCAGTTATCACATACCACTGTTGCGGCAGCGTCCCTCTTCCTCCATACACTAATTTACTAGGGATAAGTTGTTTTCTGAGCCAATCCGCCCGTAAAGAACCTATGCACACCTAGTTCGTGTTATCGTCCTAAGCGAATCCATACGAATCCGAGAACTGTGTAACTATCCCCGTAGTTGTCCACTGTTTCACAATAGCATTTGACCCTTGCTTTAGTATATCTGACTACACAGAGATTGCTGAGGGCGAACTCGACTGTGCCAAGTCTGGTGTAAAATTACCTCTTCGTCCTAAAAACTCATTTGCGTCGGATAAATTAATATTTACAAAAGTACTTCGCCTATTCTACGTCCAGAAATAACCTTGTTGAACCCAAACAATAAAATCCAATGATAACATCTGACTATCGTTCCACAACATAAACCAGTAAAATCCAGCATACTGAATCAAGTGCAACAACGTTTAAAATGCACGCCATCGTATTTTCCTATAAGTTATACAGACAAGCCCCATTTGAAGTCTTTCATTTCGAGTTTTTATACAGTTTTAGTACTCGTACATCCACAGAAACCGATCTAGCCTATTCGGCGCGGAATCCATCAACAGCAAAGCACATAGATACTGCTACGGAACAGCAATTTCATTTTACTCATTTTCTCATGGACGTAAAAAAAAAAGAAGGCAGATGGCACTGTACACTTACGATGCATGCTTTTTGAAGCCGGAGTGAGCGGGACCTGCAGCTACCGCAAATAGCCCAAAACATCAGCAGACTACTGTTTACGTTTGCTTCTTGTTACTTATTTCTGTCGTGTGGAAACAACAGCTGTTTTAAGTACTAAAAATTACAATGCTTACATGAATAACGTAGTGTCGGAAAGGCTATTTCGAACGTTTTTCTGTTCTTATATGCGTATTTACTCTAACAATACGACACATTTGGAATCGTTAAGGTAACTTGTGTTTTTGTTTATATGCGAGGGTTGAAACTTAAATAGTGGCAACTATCTATTCACAACCGATACAAACGAGTTACATGTTTGCACCTGTTACTGTCTTTCAAAGTATTCACTGGCGTTGTGTAGAACCCGTTGCCAGCGATGTGGAAGGCGTAGTATACCATTAGCAGAGCCTGTTCAGTTGATGGTGCGAATAGAGCAGTCTTCTGCCTGTCGAATGTCTGGAACAGTTCTGAAGCGAATCCCATGAAGTGGTTTCTTCATATTTGGAATCAAAGCAAAGTCACAAGGACTTAAGTCTAAGGAATATGGTGGATGGTACAGTACTTCCCAGTCCCATCGACTGAACAGAGCACCCACAGCTTGCGCTGAATGCGCCCTCACATTGTCGTGCAAATTGATGGGGTGGGTTGCGCAGAAAGTATCGCCGCTTCTTTCGCAAAGCTGGTCGCATCTGATGCACCAAAAACGAACAGTAATACCACTTGAGTCCTTTCGACTTTGACTAGATTCAGAAGATGAAGAAACCACTTCGTGGCATTCGCTTCAGAACTGTTCCAGAGATTCGACAGGCAGCAGACCGCTCTATTCGCACCACCAACAGAACAGACTCTGCTAACGGTATACTACGCCTTCCACAACGCTAGCAACGGGTTCTACACAATGCTTTGACTACTCTGAAGGGCAGTAACAGGTGCAAACATGTAACTCTTTTGTATCGGTTGTGAACAAGTAGTTGCCACTATTTAAGATCCAACCCTGGTATTTCGAAAAACCAAGAAAAGCAAGGTGTGGTGTGAAAAGGATGCTTTCGTAATCAATTTGATTTCATTTTTACTATATTAGTATCGGTAGCAAATGAAGTTGTTTGCTTACTGGTACTGATTTTTGTTTTCAGCTTTCAATTCTTATGCACAATACTTTTAAGAATTATTTTTGCATAAAATTTACCTACATCATCTGTGTTAGTCCAGAAACGTGTACAATGAGGGAAAAAACAAGGCATGCTGTCGCCTCTTGTGCATGTCCACAAAGTGAACGTTTATTGAAAGGTTAACTAAACAGAACTGCATAGAGGTGTATCTCCAGGCGTAATAGAGTTCTTGTTGTCTTAGATTGTCAGTGCATTGGTCTCACAGTAGTTTACGCATCGTCTCTCCCCTATGGTGCGACATTCAGTGCGTGGCCAATAATAGCAAGTCACGGTGTAAAAATAAGCAACACACTCAAAGTTCGTGTAAACAAAAGAAAACATGGCTTAAAAAGTTCCACTTACGAATGAAATGTAAGTCCTTTAAATTTTAGAGTACAATCGGATCGATTAGTACATCCGCAAAAGACACAAGATGGCGTTTTTTTTGTGAAACAACAACGTCTCCACAGAATCAAAGGACCAGATGCTATTTTGAATACCACAAAGGCGGCAGATATCTCCAACGGTTGAAACTGGACACGGGTACTTCAGAGTGACGTCAGGGGAAGTACTACTGCGGTGAAACATTGAGACATGAATGCGGTGATCTTAATGTTTTGGCCTATTTAAGACGGCGGACATCGGCTTCGAGTTTGTGACCTAGGCCTAATGACACTCCCTTCCTTTTTTAACCTCCAAAACTTGATCTTCTGCGCCGGGTCTTTTTGGTGCCTATTCATCCCCGTCCGGCCGTCGACTGCCTGCTGTTACTAACCACCTGTACTGAATCCCCTGATTGTTTAGCTGCAGCGCCACCCCATAACTTATACTAATCTTTCTCTAACAGTTTACAACTTACATTGATACAAAAACACGCCCCAGCTTCGGACAGTGTTTGCCAATTAGCAGTTATCCTTGTAACTTCTCATTCCAACATGCCATAAACTGTGTCTATTAGAATTAAAGATGGCCGATATAGCGTGACCGTAACAGTGTCAGATGCCTATCATCGTTGTCGAGAGTAACTTGAGGGCTGTACAGTATCGGAACCGGATGTGCAACCTACTGTCCATCCCCACAGTCAACATTTCGGCGGTCGGTTTGTCTACCAAAACGACGAAGCGCGATTACGTGGCGTCCAACTCGTGCGCTCCTTCGACCAGGACGCAAGGATCAACCAAATGCGAAGTTGTATCAGCTGACGTGTACCAGAGTGAGCACGTCGGGGACAACTAAGACTCTCAGTGTGTAATCGCAGAAAACCTTCCATCACTTCTGGAAGGCTGCCGTGAAAGATTTGGAGGGGCTTGAGCGACTATGTCTCGACATCCTTGTCCAGCAACCATGTCTGTGATTTTGCATGGGTTGGACCAACATTGTATTGAAAATTTATCTTTAAATTCAAGCTCACTCTTGTACCCATGTTAGCCTACGAATAATTTGGTTTTTGGGTAGGTTCCGTCTTGAGCAAACAATTTTTTAACCACTTCCACGACATACTGTTTATCAGCACAACCCTGCTACTGAGTGTTACTTCGGAGTTTATTGTCCTCACTTTTATAGGTTTACAAGTTCTCATCATTGTGAAAGTGAAATTTCGATCCTATAACAGGAATAATGCTTTTCCTCTGTCTGAAGAAACAGATATTCAGTTTTAAATAATTTATTCACACATTTTAAAAATGATTATTTAATATCTTGTTAATAGATGCTGCGATTTCTGTTGCTTTCTGTGCTTTAGATTATAGGTCTTTTTCTTTTAAACTTTCTCATCTACAACCATAGATAAAATGTGAAAAACTTATTTGCATCGAAAATTAGGCTGTCGCGGTTTACATCAACTTACTCTTAGTGAAAGATTGTCTGCACGTGTGTTTGTATGCAGTATGTTTACACTTTGTTTTACAAAATGCCTCTGAGCACTATGGGACTTGACATCTGAGATCATCAGTTCCTAGAACTTAGAACTACTTAAACCGTAACTAACCTAAGGACATCACACACATCCATGCCCGGGGCAGGATTCGAACCTGCGACCGTAGCGGCCGTGCGGTTCCAGACTGAAGCGCCCAGAACCGCTCGGCCACACCGCTCGGCCTTTGTTTTACAGATTTACACTGTGTCATCACTGTGAATGTACACTTTACGCTTTCTATGTCTCACTGTTTACAAGATACTAAACCAAGATGGCAGACTATTTGAATAAGGTTTGGGGCAGGAGTTTTGATCTTGTTTTGACCTTCGGCTTTGAGAAGCGAGAGGTCTCTCTCTCTCTCTCTCTCTCTCTCTCTCTCTCTCTCTCTCTCTCCCTCCCCATTTGTTTATATGTGTGTTTGGGGGGGGGGGCGAAGGGGGGGGGGGCGGCGCTTGCGTGCGTGCGTGAATAAGATCAGGGTGTATACACGGACAAGGAAAAAAATCCCAGTTTTTCCCCGGATTCATCGGTTGAAAATACGCTTTTTCCCTGGTGAAAATACACGTTTTCCGTGTTTAAGTGACAGTAACCTTTCCCTCAGAACTGTGAAACTTATCAATCCTTTGAATGGTTAAGGTTTTATACACCGGTGTGGAACTTCCAGGCACTTTTTAGAATACGAACACCACCACAGAAAAAAACACGCTTTGGAAAGATTTTCGATGTGCAGCATCAAGTACCCTGCATATTTTCGTACTACGAAAGTATATATTCGAGTTCCATCGAACACAACACTTAGTTCCCGAAGCATTGAAATCTAGATTGCTATACGTTTTTGTAAGCCAGTCATAATTTATGTCAAGTGATCTCGCCAGCCGATGATAGCAAATATTCAGAGCACAGGACACGTGATGTAGTCAGCCAATGACAACATCACTGTTAAAAAGCGCGAACACACAAATAGGAAAAGTTAATGGTTTAAATTAATATACATAGAAAAGCTAAGTTTTCACATATAATATTGGTCTTCTTTCCGTGTGTTACACTTTAAGAAACATCACGCAAATGTGACAGTAAAATTTTAAATAATGACCTAAATGTCTGGTCTTCTGCACTCGAGATTTTTCTACGTAACTGCCCTTCAGTGTTAAGCTTTACATGAGAGTCAAACGCTCTGTCGTTTAAGAAATTCAAAGGACATTCTTGCACGTAATATAATTCATCTTGCTTACAGTAAAATTTGCTTTAAACGTAACGCTTTTCAAACCACCATTCGCAATATTTTCCCGCGACCTGTTAGAATTCGTTTCAGCAATTGCCAGAGAGCACAAGAAAATTAGCTTTACTGCACCTGCGCAATTACAATGAAGTAGGAAGCCCGTATGTTCGTACGTTGTAGCATTAAGAGATCTTAAAAATGTAAGAAACAGGACATCAGATAATACTCCGAGAACACCGTAATTTCGTAAATCACACTAAAATACATAATTCGGCATAAAGTGCGAAATCGTATGCCCAGATTCACAAAGATATACGCCCCAACCTGATATTAAGGTTTTTCAGTGTGGTTTTCGGTTTGAAAATTTTCTTGGAGTACCACTACTGTATTATCTCATGTTTCGCTCTTTATTATGGCATAATGCCATATGTGCTGGAAGATGAAAACGTGCATTTCAAATTCAGCAAACATTTGAAACTAACCAATGGTATGGAATGAAACACTTCGTTTCAAATAAATTAATTGCCTCTGCGGGAAATACTATTAAAAGACAATTTTTTTTCAGCAAATCGACAAAAATAGCTTCATTGCTCTGCAAGGCGATTAATGCTTGAATGCCAAAAACGTGGAAATAAAATAAAATCAGAAATCTGAAACTAATAACATATTTTGGACTTCCCTTTTTACTGAAATGCATTTTAATTCACTTGGATAGCTCCCGGCCACAGAATTCTATTTTGGTTTCATTTGACGTGAGAGCTGTAAACGAAGAGGAAACAGCAAAATCACTAAAAGTCACCTGGAAACCACTTCCCTCCCCACTACAACTAAGACTGCTCTGCGCATGTGCGAATCTGGCAGTTTGGGCTCGGCATAAAAATTTTACCGGGAGCATTCGGATGTTTGTTGCTACTATTGAGACAAGTAGCCAGAAGTGGAAGCAGATATTGCTCATACGCGACTGATCTGCCCATGCGCATGAACCCGCTGGCAACTGTTCGGACGAACCTAATGCGAGCAGTTCTGACGTTACACTCATCATAAGCAGTTTGTTGTTAAGAAGATCTGTATAACATTCGCCCTAAAGCCATTGACACGTTTTGATCTTGGCAGACGCTTGAATGTTCTCTGTGTTTCGTTGTTGTAAATGGCGCATTTCCTTTTATTTTGGTTTTTTTCTCTCGTTTAAGTTTTATTTAGATTTTTTTGTCTCGTTTATGTTTTATGGCCGCAGTATTGTTCTGCAGTGGCGGGATACAGTAAAATTCTTTGTCAGGGTATCAGTTCTTGCCAGTCAAAACTACAAAAATTTAACTGAAAACTAAAACAATGAATAATTCCCGGAATTCTGAAAAATTGTTTTTCCCGGATGAATAAATTCCCGGGTTTCCTCCGGATTTGCCGTTTGTCCCGGAGCGTATACACCCTAAAGATTACGTGAGAATGAGTGTGTGAAGAGAGAAAGAATGAAAGAGGGAGGCTTCAGACCTTCGTTCAACAGACTTACATTTTTCAACAGGCTGCCTTTGTTTCGATTATTGTTTGGTTTTATTTCGCATTAACGTTAGAATTTTAGTTTCATAATGCTAATTCAATTTCCTATACCCCTGGAATCTAAACCCTCACAATAGATGTGGAGGTGTTGCAGAACGTTTGTTGAGTAGTTCGTTTGGCCGTTCTATTGCGAATGGTCAGCAACTAAAATTATACTCTACTTTTTAAGGTTGTCGGACCTGATTATACAAGGTGTTAGGTGCTACAAAAAGGTACGGCCAAACTTTCAGGAAACATCATTCCTCACACACAAAGAAAGAAAATATGTTCTGTGGACATGTGTCCGGAAACGCTTACTTTCCATGTCAGAGCTCATTTTATTACCTCTCTTCAAATCACATTAATCATGGAATGGAAAAACACAGCAACACAACGTACCAGCGTGACTTCAAACACTTTGTTACAGGAAATGTTCAAAATGTCCTCCGTTAGCGAGGATACATCATACATGCATCCACCCTCCGTCGCGTGGAATCCCTGATGCGCTGATGCAGCCCTGGAGAATGGCGTATTGTATCACAGCCGTCCACAATACGAGCACGATGAGTCTCTACATTTGGTGCCGGGTTTGCGTAGACAAGAGCTTTCTAATGCCCCCATAAATGAAAGTCAAGAGGGTTGAGGTCAGGAGAGCGTGGAGGCCATGGAATTGGTCCGCCTCTACCAATCCATCGGTCACCGAATCTGTTGTTGAGAAGTATACGAACACTTGGTCTGAAATGTGCAGGAGCTCCATCGTGCATGAACTACATGTTGTGTCGTACTTGTAAAGGTACATGTTGTAGCAGCACAGGTAGAGTATCCCGTATGAAATCATGATAACGTGCTCCATTGAGCGTAGGTGGAAGAACATGGGGCCCAATCAAGGCATCACCAACAATGCCTGCCTAAACGTTCACAGAAAATCTGTGTTGAAGACGTGATTGCACAGTTGCGTGCGGATTCTCGTCAGCCCACACATGTTGATTGTGAAAATTTGCAATTTGATCACGTTGGAATGAAGCCTCATCCGTAAAGAGAACATTTGCACTGAAATGAGGATTGACACATTGTTGGATGAACCATTCGCAGAAGGCCAATCAGCTGCTGATGGTGCCTGCACACGCTGTACATGGTACGGAAACAACTGGTTCTCCCGTAGCACTCTCCATACAGTGACGTGGTCAACGTTACCTTGTACAGCAGCAACTTCTCTGACGCTGACATTAGGGTTATCGTCAACTGCACGAAGAATTGCCTCGCCCATTGCAGGTGTCCTCGTCGTTGTAGGTCTTCCCCAGTCGCGAGTCATAGGCTGGAATGTTCCGTGCTCCCTAAGACGCCGACCAATTGCATCGAACGTCTTCCTGTCGGGACACCTTCGTTCTAGAAATCTGTCTCAATACAAACGTACCGCGCCAAGGCTATTGCCCCGTGCTAATCCATACATCAAATGGGTATCTGCCAACTCCGCATTTGTAAACATTGCACTGATTGCAAAACCACGTTCGTGATGAACACTAACCTGTTGATGCTACGTACTGATGTGCTTGATGCAAGTACTGTACAGCAGTGAGTCGCATGTCAACACAAGCACCGAAGTCAACATTACCTTTCTTCAATTAGGCCAACTGGCGGATGAATCGAGGAAGTACAGTACATACTGACTAAACTAAAATGAGCTCTAACATGGAAAGTAAGAGTTTCCGGACACATGTCCACATAACATATTTTCTTTATTTGTGTGTGAGGAATGTTTCCTGAAAGTTTGGCCGTACCTTTTTGTAACACCCTGTATAGTCTAATCAGGAGATCTTGCGGTACACTATTAACAAACAAATAACTTCTAACATATTAACGCATTAGCAGCGTAAACTGAATGCTTGATTCTGCCTCAGTACTGAAACGTTGTATCTACAACTGCTGACTCACAGTAGCCACGCGAATGGCGTGCATGCTCCTGAAGCGTGTGCAGATAATGGTGCAAGTCCTCTTATTTGTAAGCTGTTATCTTCAGCTAAGGTCGACATGCATGACAAATTTGTTGCTATCCTGCTGTTGCTCCGCTTCTCATTCAGTCACAAGACTCAAAGATAACGGACGGCCCGCTTATCATCAAAATATTTACCGCCTGCAACACGTGCTTGTTTCCCAATACGACGCTGCTACTTAGAATGACTTGACAGCTTGTTAATCCTTAGGAAATTGAAGGCCGGCCGAGGTGGCCGAGCGGTTCTAGGCGCTACAGTCTGTAACCGCGCGACCGCTAGGGTCGCAGGTTCGAATCCTGCCTCGGGCGTGAATGTATGTGATGTCCTTGGGTTAGTTAGGTTTAAGTGGTTCTAAGTTCTAGGGAACTGATGACCTCAGAAGTTAAGTCCCATAGTGCTCAGAGCCATTTGAACCATTTTTAGGAAATTGAAACCATTATAGACACCCTAATGCAAGAAATTTTCAACAGTACCTGAAAAAGTTATTAAATGGTTCTCGGCGAACCCTATAATATCGGTTAAACATCAGCATATCAGATGGTTTGTGTTGATACTAAGGCCAGTCACTTTTTAATCCCTTTTTAAAACAGTTTTATTATTCCATTAACTAGTTTTCGAGGTATAGTAGGTTTACCTTTAGATGTTACACTTTTACACGCACTTTATGTTTTAGTTAGTTGCTGGAATAGAGACACTCATAAGATAGAAGGCATAAAGGTGTTTGGATCTTTTTTTTTTTTTTTTTTTTGCTTCTTGTGTGTTTTATTTCAACACAGACTTCTAATCCTGTTAAAAATCAATTTATTCAGCCCTCCAATGTATGTTTTGAACAGTACATAACCTGCTCCCTGATTTAATGTTTTTACGCGTAAGACGTATTTCCGTAGCTCACTATTTGCAGTATCTTGGTAGTTACATTAAATCTCTTGTTGGCCTACTAAGCAGGAATATCCTGTTAACATTTTGTATGATGCATCTATCTCTTACCTGCGTCTTTAAAATCTTTTCCCTACTGCATAAGCTTGTAACAAACTATTTATACCTTCCTATCACGCCTATAAATTCCTGGCATCTGTCTCTCACCATCTCTACCTATGTGTTTGCAAAAGAGCAGCTGTACTTGCTGATGCTTTGAAAGTAAAAATAAATAACAAATTAAAAAATAGTATCAACATCCAAAGAAAAACATTTCCCGCATTGCATGAGGTCAATCAGAACATGCTGTCCCCGATTACATAGTTAAAACTGAGGCCTTTTACGAGGGTTGGAACTTCAATAGTGGCAACTATTTATTAACAGCTCGTACAAAATAGATACGTGTTCCAAAGTGACCTTCAAAGTAGTCACCAGCATTGCGTATAACATGTTGCCAGCGATGTGGAAGTCGTAGGATACTCTTAGCAGTGCCAGTTGTGCTGACAGTTCGGGCGGCGCGGTCTTTTGCCCGACGAATTTGTAACAGTTCTGAAGCGAGTGCCGTGAAGTGTTTCCTTCAGTTTAGAAATCGAGTTGAACTCACGAGGGCTTAAGTCAGAGGAGTGGAGTAGGTGGTATAGCACTTAGCAGCCCCATCAGTAAAAACGAATCAGTAACAGCTTGCACTGTGCGAGCTTGAGCATTTTCCTCAAAAATTATGGGCAGGTCCTGCAGAAAGTGTCATCACTTCTGTCTCTAAGCTGGTCGTAGGTTGTGTTTCGAACATGAACAGCTTAGAGACAGAAGTGATGACACTTTCTGCAGGAGCTGGCCATCTTTTTGCAGGACAATGCTCAAGCAGGTACAGTGCAAGCTGTTTCTGATTTGTTTGACTGATGGGGCTGCTAAGTGCTATACCACCTACTGCACTCCCCTGACTTAAGCCCTCGTGAGTTCAATTCAATTTCTAAACTGAAGGAAACACTCACGGCATTCACTTCAGAACTGCTACAAATTCGTCGAGTAATAGACCGCGCCGCTCGAACTGTCAACACAAATGGAACTGCTAAGAGTATCCTACGACTTCCACATCCCTGGCAACGGGTTATACACAATGCTGGTGACTACTCTGAAGGTCAGCAAAAGTTTGAAACTGGTATGTATTTTGTACGAGCTGTAAATAAATAATTGCCACTATTAAAGTTCCAACCCTCCTATTTCTCTATAATAAACATAATCATATTGCTTCAGTGAATTTTACTTATGCTCTGGATGTCCGCATATTTAGGGTTATAACATATATATCTTCATCTAACACTACATTAAATGATTTTGACGTGGCTATATATTATATCTTTCATCAACTGACATCAGCATGCTGAAGAACACTACTGGCCATTAAAATTGCTATACCACAAAGATGACGTGCTACAGACGCGAAATTTAACCTACTGGAAGAAGATGCTGTGATATGCAAATGATCAGCTTTTCAGAGCATTCACTCAAGTTTGGCACCGGTGGCGACACCTACAACGTGCTGACAGGAGGAAAGTTTCCGACCGATTTCTCATACACAAACAGCAGCTGACCGGCGTTGCCTGGTGAAACGTTGTTGTGATGCCTCGTGTAAGGAGGAGAAATGCGTACCATCACGTTTTCCGACTTTGATAATGGTCGGATTGTAGCCTATCGCGAATGCGGTTTATCGTATCGCGACATTGCTGCTCGCGTTGGTCGAGATCCACTGACTGTTAGCAGAATATGGAATCTGTGGGTTCATACGGTTATAGTTGGTGGGGACTTCAACCTTCCCTCGATATGTTGGCTAAAATACTTATTCAAAACCGGTGGTAGGCAGAAAACATCTTCCGAGATTGTCCTAAATGCTTTCTCCGAAAATTATTTCGAGCAGTTAGTCCACGAATCCACGCGAATTGTAAATAGTTGCGAAAACACACTTGACCTCTTAGCCACAAACAATCCAGAGCTAATAGAGAGCATCATGACTGATACAGGGATTAGCGATCACAAGGTCGCTGTGGCTAGGCTCAATACCGTTTCTTCCAAATCCACTAGAAACAAACGCAAACTAAATTTATTTAAAGAAGCGTATAACGTGTCACTAGAAGCCTTCCTAAGAGACAATCTCCATTCCTTCCGAACTGACTATGCAAATGTAGACGACATGTGGCTCAAATTCAAAGATATAGTAGCAACAGCAATTGAGAGATTCATACCTCATAAATTGGTAAGAGATGGAACTGATCCCCCATGGTACACAAAACAGGTCCGAACGCTGTTGCAGAGGCAACGGAAAAAGTTCAGAAGAACGCGAAATCCCGAAGATTGGCTAAAATTTACAGACGCGCGAAATTTGGCACGGAATTCAATGCGAGATGCCTTTAATAGGTTCGACAACGAAACATTGTCTCGAAATTTGGTAGAAAATCCGACGAAATTCTGGTCGGATGTAAAGTACACAAGCGGCAAGACGCAGTCAATACCTTCGCTGCGCAGTGCCGATGGTACTGTTACCGACGACTATGCCGCTAAAGCGGAGTTATTGAACGCAGTTTTCCGAAATTCCTTCACCAGGGAAGACGAATGGAATATTCCAGAATTTGAAACACGAACAGCTGCTGGTATGAGTTTCTTAGAAGTAGATACCTTAGGGGTTGCGAAGCAACTCAAATCGCTTGATACGGGCAAGTCTTCAGGTCCAGATTGTATACCGATTAGGTTCCTTTCAGATTACGCTGATACAATAGCTCCCTACTTAGCAATCATATACAACCGCTCGCTCACCGATAGATCTGTACCTACAGATTGGAAAATTGCGGAGGTCGCACCAGTGTTTAAGAAGGGTAGTAGGAGTAATCCATCGAACTACAGACCTATATCACCGACGTCGGTTTGCAGTAGGATTTTGGAGCATATACTGTTTTCAAACATTATGAATCACCTCGAAGGGAACGATCTACTAACACGTAATCAGCATGGTTTCAGAAAACATCGTTCTTGTGCAACGCAGCTAGCTCTTTATTCGCACGAAGTAATGGCCGCTATCGACAGGGGATCTCAAGTTGATTCCGTATTTTTAGATTTCCGGAAAGCTTTTGACACCTTTCCCCACAAGCGACTTCTAATGAAGCTGCGGGCCTATGGGGTATCGTCTCAGTTGTGCGACTGGATTCGTGATTTCCTGTCAGGAAGGTCGCAGTTCGTAGTAATAGACGGCAAATCATCGAGTAAAACTGAAGTGATATCAGGTGTTCCCCAGGGAAGCGTCCTGGGACCTCTGCTGTTCCTGATTTATATAAATGACCTGGGTGACAATCTGAGGAGTTGTCTTAGGTTGTTCGCAGATGATGCTGTAATTTACCGTCTAGTAAGGTCATCCGAAGACCAGTATCAGTTGCAAAGCGATTTAGAAAATACTACTGTATGGTGTGGCAGGTGGCAGTTGACGCTAAATAACGGAAAGTGTGAGTTGATCCACATGAGTTCCAAAAGAAATCCGTTGGAATTCGATTACTCGATAAATAGTACAATTCTCAAGGCTGTCAATTCAACTAAGTACCTGTGTGTTAAAATTACGAACAACTTCAGCTTCCCGGCGGGGTCAGGGATTTTCTCTGCCTCGTGATGACTGGGTGTTGTGTGATGTCCTTAGGTTAGTTAGGTTTAAGTAGTTCTAAGTTCTAGGGGACTGATGACCATAGATGTTAAGTCCCATAGTGCTCAGAGCCATTTTTTGAACAACTTCAGTTGGAAAGACCACACAGATAATATTGTGGGGAAGGCGAGCCAAAGGTTGCGTTTCATTGGCAGGACACATAGAAGATGCAACAAGTCTACTAAAGAGACGGCTTACACTACACTCGTTCGTCCGCTGTTAGAATATTGCTGCGCGGTGTGGGATCCTTACCAGGTGGGATTCACGGAGGACATCGAAAGGGTGCCAAAAAGGGCAGCTCGTTTTGTATTATCACGTAATAGGGGAGAGAGTGTAGCAGATATGATACGCGAGTTGGGATGGAAGTCATTAAAGAATAGACGTTTTTCGTCGCGGCGAGATCTATTTACGAAATTTCAGTCACCAACATTCTCTTCCGAATGCGAAAATATTTTGTTGAGCCCAACCTACATAGGTAGGAATGATCATCAAAACAAAATAAGAGCAATCAGAGCTCGAACAAGAAGGTTGAGGTGCTCGTTTTTCTCACGCGCTGTTCGCTAGTGGAATGGTAGAGAGATAGTATGATTGTGGTTCGATGAACCCTCTGCCAAGCACTTAAATGTGAATTGCAGAGCCTGCCATGGTGGCCGTGCGGTTCTAGGCGCTTCAGTCCGGAACCCCGCGACTGCTACGGTCGCAGGTTCGAATCCTGCCTCGGGCATGGATGTGTGTGATGTCCCTAGGTTAATTAGGTTTAAGTAGTTCTAAGTTCTAGGGGATTGATGACCTCAGATGTGCTCAGAGCCATTTGAACCATTTTTGAATTGCAGGGTAATCATGTAGATGTAGATGTAGGAGGGTAATACGGAACGCCGTGCTGGATCCCAATGGCCTCGTATCACTAGCAGTCGAGATGACAGGCATCTTATCCGCATGGCTGTAACGGATGATGCAGCCACGTCTCGATCCCTGAGTCAACAGATGGGGACGTCTGCAAGACAGCAACCATCTCCACGAACAGTTCGATGACGTTTGCAGCAGCATGGACTATCAGCTCAGAGACCACGGCTGCGGTTACCCCATGACCCTGCATCACAGACAGAAGCGCCTGCGATTGTGTAATCAACGACGAACCTGGTTGCACGAATGGTAATTTTTTCGGATGAATCCGGGTTCTGTTTACAGCATCACGATGGTCGCATCCGAGTTTGGCGACATCACGGTGAACGCACACTGGAAGCGTGTATTCGTCATTACCATACTGGCGTATTACCCGGCGTGATGGTATGGGATGCCATTGGTTACACGTATCGGTCACCTCTTGTCCGCACTGACGGCACTTTGAACAGTGGACGTTACATTTCAGATGTGTTACGACCCGTGGCTCTACTCTTCTTTCGATCCCTTCGAAACCCTACATTTCAGCAGGATAATGCACGATCGCACGTTGCAGGTCCTGTACGGGCCTTTCTGGATACAGAAAATGTTTGACTGCTGCCCTTTCCAGCACATTCTCCAGATCTCTCACCAACTGAAAATGTATGGTCCATGGTGGCCGAGGAACTCGCTCGTCACTACTGTTAATGAACTGTAGTATCGTGTTGAAGCTGCATGGGCAGCTGTACCTGTACACACCATCCAAGCTCTGTTTGACTCAATGCCCAGGCGTATCAAGGCCGTTATTACAGCCAGAGGTGGTTGTTCTGGATACTGATTTCTCAGGATCTATGCACCCAAATTGCGTGAAAATGTAATCACATGTCAGTTCTAGTGTAATATAGCTGTCTGATGAATACCCGTTTATCATCTGAATTTCTTCTTGGTGTAGCAATTTTAATGGCCAGTAGTGTATGTGATGTAGTAACTTGTTGTACCTCAAAATAAGTTACTCTTAGAGCATAAGACGAATGTCTCTAAAAAAAGTTGTGATACGTTGTTTGCAGTTCTCAAGGCTGCAGGAGTGAAAGGACCATGTCCATCGAGGATTTTCAACAACAAATTTCATTTACCATAACGTAATAGCACGGCACACTGGTATCAGCATAGATATTCAGACTACAGTAACTGCATCTCAGCTGGTAAACTAAATGAAATGTAACAACGTAATGAAAAACTAAAACAGACAACATATTAAATTTATAGACTGGCGCCACCGGCTATTCGCCCGTGATATGTAACACACAGAAATTAAAAATGTAAATTCTTAAGAAGAAATAGAACTTCTATGAATGCCTCAGTGTAAAACAGAATCAATGCTAGGCACGAGCAGTGAAATATCTCAACTGAACTTAAACTTCAGTTTCAAATATCGCAATTCCATAAAAAATTAATCATTACAAGGCTGCAACCAATCCTTTTTAAGCAAAGCAAAGCAATTTTACAGCATTTAAATAAACTTATTTTAGAGAAAAATAGAATGACACAAAATGATTCAAAGAGCTATTTTAGTTTGTCTATTCTGCAGCCTGATGGACCCAACAGAGTCAGTATCCTCTGCTTCCTATTACGTAAGATAGCATGATTTACAACTAAAATCTTTTTAAAGAAAGCAGTTTATGATCAACTCTGTGTTCTTGCACAACGGTACCCTGGATAGAGCGTAGGCCCCACTGACTGTGCCCGACGGCAGCCACACCTAAGGCATGCCCGGACGTCACAGACAAATTATTTGCACTCTGCAACATATGGAAAAACCAATAAATTTATAGCCAATCGTTGTGACTCTTGTGAAGCCATGAGCCTTTCACCTACCTCTAAATTAAGGTAGCAAACACCGAATTCACCAATCAGAGGAATCAATTATTCGGTAAATACCACACAACTCACGTTGTGGTTCATAAATACCAACTTTTAGACAAGGAGGAGAAAATTAATTATGACTAATCGGATTCTACCTTTCTTGTTTAGATAATTACAGTGAAAATAATAGCATATTAGTATTTAATTACATAACAGAAATTCTAGAACACTCTGAGGAGGCTTAACTAACCGAAGTAACACCAAATACCGGTAACGCCCAGCAGAAAGATCTGAAAATTTCAGTGTTCATAATGACAAAACCCAAATTGACTGTAGCTTAAGAATCACTAACAGAACTACACGTGCTTAGCGTTTTATTTACTGGCTTCACACTGAAGCATTTTATATGGTACGCTCCTGGCACCACCATATAAACTCATTCTTACGTCACTATCGTTAACACTGGCATCATGAACACTTACAACAAACTGATTTAAATCTGAATAACAGTATAGAACGGGCATAACCCGAGCGCAAGTGAGCGAGAAAGTAAAACAGTGCAATCGTAACAGAGTATAATATTACAGGGCTGTATAACATTACAGATCGGGATTAATCTATGAGGTCTTGAATATCTTATTTGTATCTGTCAGTTGGTATGGATAATTTGCGATTTGGAGGATTTCTTTATATAGTTTTGCGTGATTAAGTCCCGCCGGCCGGAGTGGCCGTGCGGTTCTAGGCGCTACAGTCTGGAACCGCGAGACCGCTACGGTCGCAGGTTCGAATCCTGCCTCGGGCATGGATGTGTGTGATGTCTTTAGGTTAGTTAGGTTTAAGTAGTTCTAAGTTCTAGGGGACTGATGACCTTAGAAGTTAAGTCCCATAGTGCTCAGAGCTATTTGATTAAGTCCCGACGCTATGCAAAGCTGTCATTTAGTTACGCGCGAATTGCGATCTGTTATGTGTTACTTTCCGATAGACCGCCTGGTTGGCCGTTTTTCCGGGCGGGAAGGAGCGCCTGGTCCCCGGCACGAATTCGCCCGGCGGCTTTATGTCGAGGTCCAGTGAACCGGCCAGTCTGCGGATGGTTTTTAGGTGGTGTTCCATCTGCCTCGGCGAATGCGGGCTGGTTCCCCTTGTTCCGCCTCAGTTACACTATGTCGGCGATTGCTGCGCAAACAAGTTCTCCACGTACGCGTACTACCACGCAATCGTAGGGGTTACACTCGTCTGATGTTAGACGTTCCCTGGGGCGTCCACTGGGGGCCAAACCGCACGATAACCCTGGTTTCGGTGTGGGGCGGCGGAGGGGTGTAGTGGACTGCGGTAGTCGTCGTGGGGTTGTGGACTACTGCGACTGCGGCGGGGATGAAGCCTCTCCGTCGTTTCTAGGTCCCCGGTTAACATACAATACAATACTTTCCGATAATAAATAATATTTTTTCTGATTACCGTTAAAATATAATGGCGATAAATGTTTGAGATCAGTTGGAATAATATTTTAATAACTATGTAGATGACGTGACATCATTCGTTTACTCTTAGAAAAAAAGTGTTAATTGTGCGTTTATGGGCGGTCAGTGTCGGGATCAGTGATTACAATTCCATAAATAATTGATTGGACAAAGTTCAATTGCACACAGTCGTGCAGGGCGAATTACGACCTTGAAATTGGCTTTAGATGTAAGTAGGTCAATTTCGTGACAGGCTAGTAAGAGTCGCGAGTGTGTCGCGGTATCAAGACTGCTTTCGCGCCACCGATGGTTTGCTTTAAACTCGCGAAAATACAATTTACGCTAATTCTTAATTGTCACGAAAGGGTAGAATATCTGATGAGCCATTGTGGAGGACGTAAGTTTGGATAGGAAGATCGATTTAAAAATCCAATTTAAATCCTGTTGATCGAAATAGCCTAAGTCCCAGAGGCTCATACGTGGTTATCAGCAGAAAAAGTGTACTATTTTTCCATGCACACGTTTACACTCTACATCGAGGTGTGGATGATTTGTGGGCGTGAAACAAATATTTGAAAGCATTTGATTAAATTAAAAGGAAAAATTTTAAGAAGTTTAATCGTTTATTTTGTTATTTCATGAACAGTGATATTTTCTTGTAGTGGTGTAGAGCCTTACGTATTATTGGCTTTGAGCACTATGGGACTTAGCATCGGAGGTCATCAGTCCCCTATATTTAAAACTACTTAAACCTAACTAACCTAAGGACATCACACACATCCATGCCCGAGGCAGGATTCGAACCAGCAACCGTACCGATCGCGCGGTTTCGGACTGAAGCGCCTAGAACCGCTCGGCCACAACGGCCGGTGACGACAACAAATAGGTAAACACTAACATAAACGTTTCTCATGTTCTGCTATCGACGAGGGAAAGAAGAGACGTCAACGACGACATACACGTATACATATAGAAACGGTATACGTGGCACCTTACAATACAACAACAAAACAGACGTCGCGATATAACAGTACGGTTTCCAACAGAAAAGTGACCGCCAACAACTAGGTTTTCAGAGCACAGAACGTAAAACGACTAACCCTCTAGAAAGGACGCCTCAATAACAGCAGCACGAGGGTTGAAGATCCTGCGTGACGCCGCAGGACGGGTCTCAGCCATACCCAGACCTAAACCGCCCACGGGCAGCAACGGCTTCCACTGCGCACACTGCTAACCCCAGTTCCGCTACGACAACCTGGCCTCGCCTCGCCGACCCACTCAGCTGTGTCGCTTCTCCGCGTCACGCCAGACCAACAAGCAGCCCCGCACTGCTCCAGCGCTGACTGGCCGCTGCGACCGAAGAGGCCGTTCCACACTCGTTTTTTTTCTTTATTGTATTTCGATTCCTCCCGAAGGGGGCGGACTGGCAGCAGCTTAGTATGCCGCTCTTCAGCCAACATACTTTGTTTTAAAAAAGGAGAAGATAGTATATTATAAAAAACAGGCGACAGAATCGGAGACAAATGGTAACATGGCGAAAAAATCGTGGAACTTAAAACATAGAACAAAGGGATGATGATGCTAATGAAATACGTATGAAGCAGACAGGTAAAATAATATACAGACAATTACAAAACAAAGCGACAGTCTGGTTCCTGTTCGCAAAAGACATAAAATTCACACCCAGCAACAGCATGGTGTCTGTTCACAACAGGGAAAAAAGCGAAACAACACTGAACAGTCACTGGAACACTGCACTAAAATATTACATACCACAGCTGGGAGCAGGTGGAGGGAAACTGGACGGATGATGGGAAAATAAAAAAGGGGGGAAGGTGAGGAAAAGCGAAGAGGGCGAGGGGGGAAAGGAGCCAATGGAGGATGAGGACCCATAAGAGGGGTGGGGGGGGGGGCTGGGCAGACACGACAGGGAGTGGGGAAGGCAAAGGATGGGAAGACAAAAGGGCTCATGGGGGGGGGGGGAAGGGAGGTACGGAGAGGCTAGGCGGGGAGAAACACAGGATGGAAGGGGGGAAGAGGGAGCCCAGGGAAAGGACGGAGGAAAGGAAGGGGGGGGGGTGAGGATAGGAGGGATAGATGGAGGGAGAGAGGGCATCATCTGGGAGAGGGAGTTGATGGAAGCCACCTTGGGAAAGGAGATGAAGGGTGTAGAGATAGAAGGTAGGGGAGACACAACAGGGAAGGTGTGGCAGGGGGAGGGGACGGGAGAGGAAAGGAGCAACCAGGGGGTGAGAGGGATCAAGGTGGCAGGAGGTGTAGAGTATGCAGATATGTTCGAGGAATAGGAGCAGATGGGGGAAAGGAATGAGGTCATAGAAGATCCACGTGGGGGCACACTTGTTACACGTAGAGAGCCTATTTAGGGACAGAGTGGCCAATCGGCCCATAGCCGCCATGCTTTTACCAGATTGTACGTGGGACTTGCAATTAGGTAGCGACGCAAGCAGGAAGCTAGCCACTTCACGAGTAAAATAAGGCATGTGTTTGACGCATGAGACCAAAGCAGGTCTCTTAGCTTAATACTCGGTACATGATTAAAACAAATGCCATTCATCTATTTTTATATAGGCCTAATAAATATGTTAGCAAATGGAAGTATCATGAAGCAGTGTGTATGTCTGCCGAATTTCAAGAGCTGTATTTTATGGCTAATGGCTCTGAGCACTATGGGACTCTAGGCTGTAGCGCCTAGAACCGCTCGGCTAAAACGGCCACCCTGTATTTTATAATGCTATATAAACATTGACAACTGATTAATGAGAAAAAGAAGTTTCATTTAATGTGTCTCAGAGTACATGATGCTATTTCAGATTTTTCCGTGTGGATACTCATCGCTGAAACTGGTAAACTCTTGTCTCTTTCTGTCCCCACATAATGCATTTTAAGTGTATGTCGATCTTATAACATTTTCTCATGCTGGCAAAACATGTCATTCTGTACACACTTTAAGGAACTTTATACCACAGAAAATCGGAAAAATATCAGTACTTAGGTACTCTACTGAAACAGCAGAAAGTAATTCAAAATAGGTAACTGAATATCCACACGATAATTATAATTTACAGGAATATGAGTAGCCATGACTACAGAGCCTAGTGCGAGTCGCCAGTCGGTAGTACGTAGACTTGGGGTTCCGTATACATGTTAAAACACATCGTGTAGCACGAATTGTCACTCTAGAACCATTAAAAGTCTAGAAAATAACGTTTCAAAAAGACATAGACTGAGCAGGATTCGAACTCACGACCTTTGAATCACAACGTCAAATCTCAACCGCTGTGCTACAAGCCCGCATCGGTAGTACTGCAGTGTTCATATACTTTTACTTTCATGGAGGGGGATGTATCAATAATAAGATTGTTCTGTATTTTTTTTATTTCGTTTTGTAGGTATTATAAGCATATAGAAAGAAATTGATTGTTCGATACACAAAGAAACCAAACGAGCTTTCTAACAGTTTCTTCATTTCTTGGGAAAACGAGCAAATCTTCACTTCGGTTTTTGCACCCAACAGCTGAGCAACCAAGCATTCCTCTTGACTGTCCTTGATGATTTTGTTATTCATATTATCAGTGACACTCAGTAAATCAATTTAAATAAAAATTTTGTCTATAAAATTGCTGTGTAGTTCTAAAAGTATCGTCACAGATCCGATCAACAGAGTGACTGTAAGGTAATTTACGTAAATAGAACCGACAGAACTTGCGAAAGTCCTTCAGTATTACCGTATTACAACCACTGGCCACTCTCTCCCTCTACAGGGTGTTACAAAAAGGTACGGCCTAACTTTCAGGAAACATTCCTCACACACAAATAAAGAAAAGATGTTATGTGGACATGTGTCCGGAAACGCTTAATTTCCATGTTAGAGTTTATTTTACTTTCGTCAGTATGTACTGTACTTATCATGATTTCATACGGGATACTCTACCTGTGCTGCTAGAACATGTGCCTTTAAAAGTGCAACACAACATGTGGTTCATGCACGATGGAGCTCCTGCACATTTCAGTCGAAGTGTTCGTATGTTTCTCAACAACAGATCCGGTGACCGATGGATTGGTAGACCAATTCCTTGGCCTCCACGCTCTCCTGACCTCAACCCTCTTGACTTTCATTTATGGGGGCATTTGAAAGCTCTTGTCTACGCAACCCCGGTACCAAATGTAGAGACTCTTCGTGCTCGTATTGTGGACGGCTGTGATACAATACGCCATTCTCCAGGGCTGCATCAGCGCATCAGGGATTCCATGCGACGGAGGGTGGATGCATGTATCCTCGCTAACGGAGGACATTTTGAACATTTCCTGTAACAAAGTGTTTGAAGTCACGCTGGTACGTTCTGTTGCTGTGTGTTTCCATTCCATGATTAATGTGATTTGAAGAGAAGTAATAAAATGAGCTCTAACATGGAAAGTAAGCGTTTCATGACACATGCCCACGTAACATATTTTCTTTCTTTGTGTGTGAGGAATGTTTCCTGAAAGTTTGGCCGTACCTTTTTGTAAGACCCTGTATACAGGCTCTCTAAGTACACGAGAATTCTGCCCTTTCCCGGACGAGCTCGTAGCTCCCTCCAACCTCACTGGAGACCGACTTCGTTTGAATCGTATGAAGACGGTATGTGTTCTTTCGGACATGTCGGAAACAACAAACATAAAGAACAGATAAAGAACGGATAAACAGATAAAGAACAGATATATAGATACAGACATATCTTCATACAGATAAAGGTTACCGGCCAATGATCTCCTTCGGTGCGGAAGCACTCATATTGCACGAACTCTTACGGGAATCGATAGATTGACTGCCGCGAGTAATGAGTATAGTGGGCAGGGCCACTACAAATGTAGCGTGTGGACAATAAGTTGAGACTGTGGGTCTTACGGGGAGCGTGCCAGAGATACGTCCCTGCAGTCGCACTATCCTTTGTGTCGTCGGTGGCTCAGCCGGAGTGAGCGTTTGCCATGTAAGCAGGAGATCCCGGGTTTGAGTCCCGGTCGGGGCACACGTTTTCAACTGTCCCCGTTGATATTTATCACCGCCTGTAAGCAACTAAAGCTATGTATTTCATAATTATTTTCAGAATGAGATTTTCACTCTGCAGCGGAGTGTGCGCTGATATGAAACTTCCTGGCAGATTAAAACTGTGTGCCCGACCGAGACTCGAACTCGGGACCTTTGCCTTTCGCGGGCAAGTGCTCTACCAACTGAGCTACCGAAGCACGACTCACGCCCGGTACTCACAGCTTTACTTCTGCCAGTACCTCGTCTCCTACCTTCCAAACTTTACAGAAGCTCTCCTGCGAAACTTGCAGAACTAGCACTCCTGAAAGAAAGGATATTGCGGGGACATGGCTTAGCCACAGCCTGGGGGATGTTTCCAGAATGAGATTTTCACTCTGCAGCGGAGTGTGCGCTGATATGAAACTTCCTGGCAGATTAAAACTGTGTGCCCGACCGAGACTCGAACTCGGCACCTTTGCCTTTCGCGGGCAAGTGCTCTACCAACTGAGCAGAAGTAAAGCTGTGAGTACCGGGCGTGAGTCGTGCTTCGGTACCTCAGTTGGTAGAGCACTTGCCCGCGAAAGGCAAAGGTCCCGAGTTCGACTCTCGGTCGGGCACACAGTTTTAATCTGCCAGGAAGTTTCATAGTCATTTTGTTTGAATCGTTCCGCTCGCGCCTAAATAGACGATCGCGACCAACTGTAGCGCGGCAAAGCGTGCGCACGAGAAAGAGCCGACACACTAAACGTTTCAGAGGTAAGTTACGGCTCAAGTTGTGAACTGAATATATATATCAGAGCACTGTTTCCCGTGCTTGCGTGTAATAGAGGTTTCGAAGTGTTAATTTAAGGTATACGTAACAAAATAACTCCACAATCCTTTATTTATGAGCATAAAACTGCAGAGTCTAAATACTGTAGTACACACCAACTATTTTCACTAGCGCCACGATTAGAGTCATTAGCTGCACTTGGTATAGAACATAAAGCACCCGTAAATACCTACCATCTGATGATGCACTGGTTGTGTATCGAAAGTTAATTAATGGAAGAATAAAACTGTTTTGAAAAACGTTATGAACTGACTGCTTGTAGTGTCAATACGAAACATCTGACGCATCTCCGAAGATGATCAAAACTCTTTACCTGTAAACAATGATGAATATATCAATACCACACTGAAGTTAGTGCCCCTTTGATGTAGCTGTTTGATCGTGGACATTAATGGAAGGAATTGTCCAGAAGAGCACTGCGCTTCTCTGACGATCACGAGACCAGAGAAGCACAAGCGTGTTGTTCACGTGGCAACAGCGTGAGACCCATGCGGCGGGAGGGACGCTGTCATAAGGGTGGCCTAAACTGTGACTTTTCGAGACAGTGATTACTGTTAATGTTACTTTTCGGCAACTAGAATTTATAGTTATGATTGTCACAGTTTTATAAAATTTACGCATTCACAACCTTATGACGACGAAACTGGTCAGATAATTAAGATACAATCACTTAAGAAGACTAGTGTTGTAAGTTTGGCTTTGTTAACCTTTGTTCGGTTCTCTTTGTTTCTTCTATGTGATCGTTCGCTATTGTATTGTGTGCTCCACTGTGTGTTTCTTGCTGAAATTAGCAATAAATCCCTTTCATTCATATGTATCAGTTGTGATTCATGATACCACAACCTTTATCCCTCCACTCTCTACCAACATTAAAATGTATCTTTTGTTTATTATAACTGTAGACGTAACAGAGTGATTTGCAACAACTCTCAGGTATATCTGCTCACTTGTATCTCTGGCCAACTGAACTGTGTTAACTTCTTAGTAGCATAACAGACCAAACGTTGCGTGGAATGATACTTTTAATATTAGCACCTATTCTTCTTCATTTGTTACACGATAAATGTAAGTTACGAGAGAAGTTGACACACCTGTGCAGAGAGGAAAATTCATACCGACAGACAGACTGTAGTTTGGTTACATTTGTTCGTCCTTTCCTTTTAAATATTGTAGTAATGAAAGGAATGTAAAAATATTAATAATGTGATCTGAGAATCATGACATGGATTGGCACACAGTAAACCACGAGTGCGGGTTTAAAATACGATATCTAACGGCTTTGCTCTGTTCACAAATGTCTGCAACACAATTTCAGCCACTTAATATAGAGAATTAAAAAGGTCACTAACAGCAGAACTGGAGAAGTTCACACTGCCCCTTTAGGCCATCTTCGTCCAAGGAAACGCTCATTTTTAAGTCTATGAGTGAGCTTAAGTGGGATTGTTTATTGCAGGCGGGAAGACTTTCTCCACTCAACTGATTTCCTTACTGGAACAACACTAAAAGAAATCCAAGAAAAAAGAAAGACACTCACCACGAGGGAATTATCGGAAAACGACGGAAATCCGTAGATGTGACGCATATGTACATACAAACAAATGATTACAATTTCAGAAAAACTGGATGATTTATTCAAGAGAAAGAGCTTCACAAATTTAGCAAGTTGGTAACTTGTTGATCCACCTCTGGCCTTTACGCAAACACTTATTCAGCTTTGCGTTAACTGACAGAGTTGTTGGGTGTCCTCCTGAGGGACATCGTGCCAAATTCTGTCCTATTTGCGCGTTGGATAGTTAAAATCTCGAGAAGGTTAGAGGGCATTGTCAATAATGCTGCAGACGTTCTCAGTTGGAGAGAGAACCGGCGACCTTACAGGCCAAAGTAGGGTTTGGCAAACACGAAGACAAGCTGTAGGAACTATAGCCGTGTGTGGGCAGCCATTGCTTGCTGAAATTTAAGCCCAAGATGGTTTGCCATGAAGAGCAACAACATGGGACGTAGTATATATTCTACATGCCGCTTGAAACTTATCTGAAGGGCTAAAATTTTTCTGAAGTACTCTGTTTCTGATTGTAACACTGAGCTGTGATAGTAAATCAACTGCCGTGTTGGGTAAGCAAAGCTGCACTGTAATAATATTTAGTTGTAATGAAAAGGGAAGTCTTTCATAGTGTAAAAATTTTCAACAGTATAACTGTATAACTTGGACATGAAACCTAGATTAATTGGTTTTGCAAAATTTTATCACAAAACTGTCCCTGAATAACGTAAGTTGGCCCTGATTGAATAAATAAAACACTCAAAATATTTTCCCCTTACCTCTAATCTGCGCAAATCTGGATAACGCGCTGCAGTATAGTATTGCCCTGTCTAGCGCGCCACTGTGCTAATGCTGCAAATTACTCTGTTGCAGAGACACTCGAGAGTTAATTACAAATCGAACATACTTGGTTGGTTCATCCATTAAAAAGAATTGTAAGACAAGGGTTGGTAAGAAAATGAAATATGCTCATAAATGATAACATTCTGTTTTTAAAGGCAGATTTTAAATTTAATGAACTTATCAACATCCAAACAATACACTTTCCTATCTCAAAAATTTCAGTACAGTAACCACGTTCGTTCGATGGCGCAGCAAAAAGAAAAGAAAAAAGAAAAAATCCATCAATATTGTATTTGCCTCACATTCCATTAGATTTCTTCATTCACAAATCAGTTTCGTTATCATGTTGACTGAACCAAAAGACAAATTTTAATTTGAATCATAATATTTCCATAGCTTCCTCACTAGCACTGCATTAAATTATCATCTTAACACTAATACACTTTTACTCCGACCCCACTCGCATTGTCTGCTATACTCAAACACAGCTAAACTTCGACTGCTACCATGCGCCCTCTCGCAGGTCAAAGATGATAGCTTAACTTCTGCGATACAGATTACAACATCGCTGCTCGCTCACAACTGATTCAGATACCAAAATGGTTCAAATGGCTCTGAGCACTATGGGACTTAACAGCTGTGGTCATCAGTCCCCTAGAACTTAGAACTACTTAAACCTAACTAACCTAAGGACATCACACACATCCATGCCCGAGGCAGGATTCGAACCTGCGACCGTAGCAGTCGCGCGGTTCCGGACTGTAGCGCCTAGAACCGTCCAAAATTATACATGACACCTATCACGCTATGCTGTAACAGTGCCGCGGATGGCAACCAAAGGGGTCCTGCTATAAAAAGAAATGGCGTCCCAGACCATCACTCCTGGTTGGCGGCCTGCATGGTGGGCAACACTCAGGTTGATATCTCACCGCTGTCTGTGGCGTCTCCAGCCACGTCTTTGCTGGCCATCGGGGCTCAGCTCGAAACAGGATTCATAACTGAAGACAATTCTGCTCCAGTCAACGAGATTTCTCTCTATAAAAGTGTCTGGAGACACCCCTGCCGGTGGTGTGATGTGAATCTGATCGTCGCCCGCCATACGACTCGACCACCAGTAGTGATGACCTAGGATGTGGTTTCTTATCTACGGCACAGCGGTATGTCGACTATATTCTCCTCCCCCCCCCCCCCCCCCCCGCCTCCCCGTTTTGATGCCCTTCATGGCAAGCCATACTGGGCTTACCTTTCAACAAGATTACACCCCCGCGCAGACGACGAGAGTTTCTAATGCTTATTTTCGTGCATGTCAAACGCTACCTTGGCCAGCAAAGTCGCCGGATCTGTCCCCAAATGAGAATGTTTGTAGGATTATGGGCGATCTAATGCGCCAGTTGGACAGAATTTGGCGCGATGTGCCTCTGCAGGACATCCAACAACTCTGTCAGTCAATCCCAATCCCAGTTACTGCTTGCATAAGGGCCAGAGTGGACCAACGCGTTGTTGACTTGCTCAGTTTGTCACTCTCCGTCTCTTGAATGAATCATGCAGTTTTTCTGAAATTGTATTCATCTATTTGTCTGTACACGTACATCTACCGATTTCCGTCCCATTCGGATAATTCCTTCGTGGTACGTCTACTTTTTTTATGGCGTATTAGCAGTTGCAGTCTGAATATCACAGCTAGTAATCAGTTGTAGTAGAAAAGTTTAGCAATTCTCGTGATTTTCCAGACGCATTTCCTACTCTGAGTATCGGATGTCGTACGTATCCATCCACATGTAGGAGAGAGAGACTCGTGAAAATTAAAGATATACACCCTCTGCGCGAGGCACAAGGATCTTAGAACGATTTACGCCGACCGTTGTGGCCGAGCGATTCTAGGCGATTCAGTCTGGAACCGTGCGACCGATATGGTCGCAGGTTCGAATCCTGCCTCGGGCATGGATGTGTGTGATGTCCATAGGTTAGTTAGGTTTAAGTAGTTCTAATTCTAGGGGACTGATGACCTATGATGTGAAGTCCCATAGTGCTCACAGCCATTTCAACCATTTTTAGAACGAATTACGAACGTCGATCAACAGATGGCTCACGACATTAAATGTTATAACCTACTTTTAGTTGTTACTTGTCACTTAAAGGCTCCTGTACGTGTACAAACAATTTGTCAAACATTGTTATGTCTAACTATTATCTTGCCATCTACGTTGGTGTTTGACGTGTTTGACAATCACAGAGCATGTTTGAGAAAAATTCAGACTAACGAAAAATTTAACAAGATGGCGGACGTTGTGTTGATCTTTCTCTGTATATGTTCAGTGAAAAGGATTTTTATTAGAATTTATCGTACTGTATCGTCGGTTTCCACGACTATGGAAACTATGACCATGGGTAAAAACAAAACAGCGCTGGCAGCTACCACAATGATATAGTTGTCGATTCTTTCGTTCTTCCTCAGTTATATATTACGCAGAAAGACGTTAAGAAAAAAACAGACACTATTATTACGTAAAGGATAGACTGCTGCTCACTATGCAGCATAGAGCGCGCGCGCGCGCTTTTGTTGGCTAATTCGGATGAAGGCCTTTCAGGTCGAAAGTTTCCTTATTTGACTGTCCTTTTGTTGTGCCTATCTGCGACTCAAAATCTCAGCTACATACTAAAGTGAACGAAATTAAACTCTGTCCGAAAAGGCCATGAAGCCCGCCCAACGGTACCGACCGGCCGCCGGGGAGTAGCAATCTATCCTTTTCATAATGCTGTCATTGTTCCATCCTGGATTTTCCATTGTGTAAGAAGAAATCACTTATACTTTTTTTTGAAAACAGTCGAAGTAACTTGTGACTTTCGTGGTAGTATGAATGCCATAAAAGACATGTAGCACATTCTAGTTGTGATTTTTAACAAGTAAGTTATTTTTTGCCAACGTCTACCAGTCAAAGTCAGGGAAGGGAGTGACAAAGGACGACGTTCGACGTGAGAGAGCATGCAAAATATTGATAAAATGAACATTTGGGATAGAATGTCGAGGGTACAAAAATAATACTATTATTAGAAGTAAAAATAATTAAATAAGTACAGAAATGATGTCAAGGTTCGACAAAATGTCTCATATGGTTAGTCAAGTCTGACAGTCGGTGTAAGTTTTGTGTATTAACAGTTGGTGAAGAAAATGCGAAATAAACAACAATAATTTACAACAAATTGTGTATTCCTTCTTTAATTTAATTTAATTTAATCACATTGCGACACACAATGAAAGGAGAGACGCGCTCAACCAGAGCTCGCACCTTGTTGCAGGTAAAACAGGCACATTATTGTCATGCTCCGGAAGCCATTTCTTTAAGCCTGGGTGACGGATCATGAGACACTGTTTAACACGTGGTCTGTGAAATGCAGTGCTGTGGAATAAATATTGCGTGTTGGAGATTCTCTCGCTAATATTTCCTTTCGAAGTCAGATTGCACGCTGAGGGTTCCGTTATGTATACAGACAGGTCACTCATTCCGTGAATCAAAAGTCTTGTCCACTTTTGCCTCTTATCGACAATGATGCTGGCGAGATATCGGTCCTAGGGATTCAAAGACTTTCGAGAATCGTTTAATTTCAGTAATTTACGTGTAACATAAACTCATACAGGAAGCAGGTGATTATTATTATCACAGCAATCAGTATTTATCCATTCAGGCTGAGTGGGCCAACATCAGGCAAGGAATGCCTTTATATTGCTCATACGACTCGTTTCTCACTTTATCCATCATCATATATCCATGAGCGCTATTTGACTTTTACAATTGCGACGCAGTCAGCCTGAATGCACAAGTAATGACTTTTAGTTTCAGCTTTGGCTTCAGATAACAAACGAAAAAAGAAATTTTTTCGTGTGATATACTTACAAATTAACCATTTTCCGGTTTTTTCCTTTACTTGTACTGTACAGCCTTACTTTTTGCCAAATTTCGTCATTGTAGACCAATGGGAAGAACCCTATACGTTTCGATCAGTAAGTTTGCGAACATCGAAATATGTGACATCTACATTTACATCTACGTCCATACTCCGCAAGCCACCTGACGGTGTGTGGCGGAGGGTACTTTGAATACCTCTATCGGTTCTCCCTTCTATTACAGTCTCGTATTGTTCGTGGAAAGAAAGATTGTCGGTATGCCTCTGTGTGGGCTCTAATCTCTCTGATTTTATCGTCATGGTCTCTTCGCGAGATATACGTAGGAGGGAGCAATATACTGCTTGACTCCTCGGTGAAGGTATCTTCTCGAAACTTCAACGAAAGCCCGTACCGAGGTACTGAGCGTCTCTCCTGCAGATTCTTCCACTGGAGTTTATCTATCATCTCAGTAACGCTTTCGCGATTACTAAATGATCCTGTAACGAAGCGCGCTGCTCTCCGTTGGCAACATTCAAGCAGTGGGAGAACAAGTGTACCGTAACCTTCTTCCTTTGTTTTCGGATTGCATTTCCTTAGGATTCTTCCAATGAATCTCAGTCTGGCATCTGCTTTACCGACGATCAACTTTATATGATCATTACATTTTAAATCACTCCTAATGCGCACTCCCAGATAATTTATGGAATTAACTGCTTCCAGTTGCTGACCTGCTATATTGTAGCTAAATGATAAAGGATCTTTCTTTCTGCGTATTCGCAGCACATTACACTTGTCTACATTGAAATTCAATTGCCATTCCCTGCACCATGCGTCAATTCCTTGCAGATCCTCCTGCATTTCTGTACAATTTTCCATTGTTACAACCTCTCGATATACCACAGCATCATCCGCAAAAAGCCTCAGTGAACTTCCGATGTTATCCTATTATTGGCCCTATTAAATAGCCCGCTAGGTCACCGGATTTGACGTCGCAGGATTTCTTTCTGTGGGGATATTTTAACGATACAGTGTTCCAGCATGTGCCAACAGGCCGTGAAGACATGATCATCCGCACCTCCTGACTGCATTGACTTAGAAGCTAACATTTATTACACTGCCAAGGTACCTTAATATATTATGTAAATTTCAACTTGATACGTTTACACGTTTCTGGGAAAAGACAATATACCTGCGCAGTCTTTATTGCCTGCACAGCTATCTATCATTTGGAAACAGTGCAAGTAGACGTTGCAACCAAAGTAGAAAAAATTGAAGTGATACTTATTTATGTAGAATGTAGGAGAAATGTTTAGGCTGCTACTGCTTTGTACGCAGACCCGCTAGCTCTCGTTCCTCCTCTTGTAAAGCTGTGAACGACTTCATATCTGATGGCAGCATACAGAGAGGCAAAAGGAAACGAAACAAACGTGTTACAGGAAAAGATAATGAAATAGCTGTACTGGCGGCCGCGTACTACAACCGACGGATAAGCGCCCGACAATTAAACTGTGATTCCGTTATATCCGTAGTTAGTATTTGTGGTGTCACCGCCAGACACCACACTTGCTAGGTGGTAGCCTTTAATTCGGCCGCGGTCCGTTAGTATACGTCGGACCCGCGTGTCGCAACTATCAGTGATCGCAGACCGAGCGCCGCCACACGGCAGGTCTAGAGAGACTTCCTAGCACTCGCCCCAGTTGTACAACCGACTTTGCTAGCGATGGTTCACTGACAAAATACGCTCTCATTTGCCGAGACGATAGTTAGCATAGCCTTCAGCTACGTCATTTGCTACGACCTAGCAAGGCGCCATTATCAGTTGCTATTGATGTTGTTAATCATGTACCGTCACACCGACGTTCACCATTAATGGATTAAAGTTAAGTATTCCACCAGCTACGTCCGTTTTTTCTAAAGTCTAATTTCCCTTTCCTGTTCCAGACCTCACGCCAGCCTGCGTGAGCTAAAACGCGTGCCTTTCGGCTTCCTCTAATATTCCTGGGTTGGCTCTCCTGCCAATCCACAACAGTATTGACGCACTACTGCATCGTCATAAGTATCACCCATATCATGTCACCGCATCAAAGAACTTCATGGCGCCGATTTCCAGAAGCGGATAGTGTCTTCTGAATGTGCACATCAGCAAATGCAAACGACCCCACGTTCTTTGCCGAGGTACTATTTTCCGATGAGTCTACATTGACAAACCATGGTAACATTCATACAATGTAAGCTTTCACGGCCGGTAATGTCTTCACTTAAAACTTCCGAGCTGACAGGCCGTGGTCGAAGTATAAAACTCTACCCTGACGTTTCGTCTCCGACTGCGGGAGACATCCTCGGAGGTACAGCGGCGAACTGCGAAGAGAACTCCAGGAAGCGCTGTCTGTGATTAAACGACTGGACGGAACGTTGGGCCATAAGGTGTATAGAAAGGCCACTCATACTGATCGTTATCTACATAAAGATTCAAACCACCACCCTAGACAAAAAAAAGGTGTAATGAAAACCTTGGTAGACAGGGCGTACAAAATTTGTGAACCTGTTTAAAAGATGAGGTTGTACATCTACGGTCAACTTTCGTGAAGAATGGCTATTCTAGCCAGGATATAGACCGAGCACTTCGCTCTAGGCTCAGAATCAGGAGTAAAATTTTTCTTCCGTTCATTAGTAAGGTCACAGATCGCAATGGGAAAGTTTTAAGCAAGTATGGGGTGGAAATTATTTTCAGTCCCACCAGGAAAATAAAAGAATTTTTAAGATCGGCAAAAGATGCACGTCACCCTTTGGCTACACCGGGGGTATATAAAATTCCTTGTAGTTGTGGACAGGTTTATATCGGTTCCACAAAGAGAAGTGTGAACACCCGTCTTGTTGAACATAAGAGGAATTGCCGCCTGGGTCACACGGATAAATCGGCCGTAGCGGAACATGCTTACCAGGAAGGTGATCATGAAATAAAATTCAGTGAGACGAGCGTCATATCAAAAACCTCGCATTATTATGCACGCTTGTATAGAGAGGCTATAGAGATTGATAAACACCGTAACAATTTTAACAGGAAAGACGAAGGTGTTAAACTGGATAAAATTTGGATGTCAGCGTTGCACTGCAAGCGTGACGATCGATTACTTTCAATCGAGAATGTTGGCATTACCAGAGACAATCTCAGAGCCGACGCCACGTGATCGACAGTGGCGCCCTCTGTACTGCCCATATAATCAGCGCTTCCTGGAGTTCTCTTCGCAGTTCGCCGCTGTACCTCCAAGGATGTCTTCCGCAGTCGTAAGTCGGAGACGAAACGTCAGGGGAGAGTTTTATACATCGACCACGGCCTATCAGCCCGGAAGTTTTAAGTGAAGACATGGCAACATTAACCGGCATAGGATACATTACTGGGGTGTAGACGATCCTCACTGGTTGACCACCAGCGTCCTTGGTCGATTAATGTATAGTGTGATATCATGGGGAACAAACTCATTGGTTCGTATTTTATCAAACATGGTTCAAATGGCTCTGAGCACTATGGGACTGACCTGCTGAGGTCATCAGTCCCCTAGAACTTAGAACTACTTAAACCTAACTAACCTAAGGACGTCACACATATCCATGCCCAAGGCAGGATTCGAACCTGCGACCGTAGCGGTGACGTGGCTCCAGACTGAAGCGCCTAGAACCGCTCGGCCACACCGGCCGGCCGTATTTTATCGACGGCACTTTGAATGAACGCAGATACCGAACGTTTCTGGAACAAGAACTACCACTACTGTTCCCCTTGACGTTCGACAAGGAATGTGGTTTCATCTTGACGGTTGCCCCTGCGCAACACGCAGCTGAAGCACGGGAGATACTAGACCGTTTTTAAACGGTCGATTCATCAGTGGAGGCGGCCCTATTAACTGGCCCGCTAAGTCACCGGATTTGACGTCACCGAACTTCTTTCTGTGGGGATATTTTGAAGATAAAGTGCTACAGCATGTGCCAACAAGCCGTGAAGACAGGGTCGACCGCATCAGAAACGCCTGTGTTGACATTCCTGCAGATATGCTTCTGTCCTGTGCACGGTCATGTGAAAAGTGGAGCATTAAGTGTATTGAAGTTGGCGGTACTACGTGTGAACACTTACTCTAATTGGAAAAGTAGAGTAGCGTTCGCCTCGAGCCATGGCCACGGTGACTCGTCGAGTAGTCCCCTGTTCGATATGTCGGAGGAATACAACGTTGTGAATGGGGTTTCGAATTAGTAGTTATCAAATACCTTACCCTCGCAGCATGGAGTCTCACTCGCCATTCGATATGAAATAGCCGCTGAGTAGCATGCCGTAAATTACGATTGTGTACCCATTTCTATTATTCCGATTACTGCACCATCTGTACCGAGACGAAGAAAATGCTTCAGACAAAACGTAGCTAGATTTTGCTGTAGAGTCGTAATTTGTAATTAAAAAAAAAGCAGGGTTTCTCAGTTAATATTTCGAAGTTGCTCCTCGCCACCCACGCACAGGATGGGTTGGGGGAGTCGAGTGTGGTATCATCGGATGTCCCCCTCCAATACAAACAAATTGGAATTATTACTTGTTTTGACTCAATGTGCTGGTTTTAGAGATATTTCAATGTCTTCAGTGAAAATGAACAGCCTGTATTACAAGTTTTAAACTGCTGTTTTAGATCTAAGAAACTCAAAGATATTCACGGCAGAAGCTGTGTGTGGCTGTATATGTGTTTATGTTCCACTGAACAGTTAGTAACTGCTAAACTGTTCAACAAGAAAAGCTTCATTTGTTTTAAGAATGAACATCCGATAAAGAGTTAGTATTGACTATGGTAGGTAATCCCATGACTGACAAACAAAAGCCTGGAACTAAAATAAAACAATTCCGTTATAGTCTGATATTCAAGAGTACTGCAAATTAATTGAGCTGCAAAAATTTACGCTGGAAATTAACATAGATGACATTCTTACTGAAATTACGAAACCGATAAAAAAGGTAATCGACAATTCCCATCACTTTTTTAGAGACAGAACGTTGCTTTTCAGCAATGAAAAGGATAAAAATTTTCTGAGAAGTGGTAAGAATTTGGAAAGACTAAACACGCTTGATGCTTATTCAATAGAGAAAATTTCATAATTTGTCATCCAGAAATCAGGGAGAAACTTATTGGCCATTTTCATTTTTAAATGGATAGATCAAGCCTTAACTGTAAACATCTAGGTTAAAGTAAATAAAAAATTTGATTTTGTTGTTTTAGGATTTTGTCAAGTTTATGAATAAATTTTACTTTTACACGTGTTTCTTTGGTTACATAATTTTAAAACAAAGGCTAACAGTTTTCTGGAGTAGCGGCCCACTGACTTGTCTATGAGCTGCTACTGACTGATGGACCAATACTGTCTTATATTTACTCTCTCAGGTTATTGTCTGGTACCCCATAAACAAGATATTCATTGTCTAATTTACAGTAAGGTCACATGAAGAAATGACAACAACATTATGCTTGGGCAGAACATTCAGACCTGCACTAAATTTTGCTTACCAGGATGTGCATTATGATGTAGGGTTGTAAATGCAAACAGTCAAACAATGCAGTCTAGAGAGACATGGACCTCAGCTCTTATTCGGAACAACCCAAAAACAGATATCAAAATCCTAAGATCCCATCACTTGGGAAGGAAAAAAATCGGTAGAAGTACAGAAAATGGCACGGAAAATATGAGTAATCAACTAAGTTTTAGAGATACCCTTCCGAATCTCGGATGACCCGCATCTACTGTACTGACCAATAATTAGATCACTCTTCATGGACTCATATGCTTCAATAAAAACTGTAACCCAGCGGATTAATTATGGGAAACGGGTGGCCCTATTGAAACTTCCTGGCAGATTAAAACTGTGTGCCCGACCGAGACTCGAAGTCGGGACCTTTGCCTTTCGCGGGCAAGTGCTCTACCAACTGAGCTACCGAAGCACGACTCACGCCCGGTACAGCTTTACTTCTGCCAGTACCTCGTCTCCTGCTCTGAGTACCGGGCGTGTGTCGTGCTTCGGTAGCTCAGTTGGTAGAGCACTTGCCCGCGAAAGGCAAAGGTCCCGACTTCGAGTCTCGGTCGGGCACACAGTTTTAATCTGCCAGGAAGTTTCATATCAGCGCACACTCCGCTGCAGAGTGAAAATCTCATTCTGGGTGGCCCTATTACATATGAGACATGGGTGTTGTACCTCACAAAAGACAATAAAAGTCGAGCCATATAACTATGAAATGAAACACTTGTGCAAAGTCACCTCCATGCATTGTAAAGTTCTCTACTAAAGTATATGTGAACAAGAATTAATCACAAGGCCTATTCCATCTAGATATGCAGAACACGTAAACTGACAATTACTAACACAGAGTAGTTCTAATCTAACACTTAAGTATGATAGATTAGCTGAATGGGACAAAGCCGGGATGTTACAAATAACTTATTGAAAGACAAATCTGTGATGGGCTCGCAGTGATTGTCTGGGTGAAAAACTACGAGAAACAAATAATGCCACTGAACGAGTTACGTACAAGCTCTGATCACTCGGAGACGTACAAGATTTCTGGAACCAATGTGACGCTAACAACATGCCTACAAAGCTTGGCAAGTATTGTACCTGCTATTCTAAGCTGCAGTTTCTCACAATACTCTGCATATAGCAGTGCAGAAAGTCGCCAGCGCAGTGATCTGCTGCAGTACGCATCACATCAGCTGCTGATTGCATCCCTTCTCCACATCTGCAACTGAAGTGTATTTTATCAGCCTCTGAGGACCAAGTGTCTCTCTCTAGATCCCACACGATATGTTCTCCTCATAATCCCGTGGCGAATTTATCTCTCCCGAATCTTCAGACCAAGTGCTCCCTACCCAAAAGGTAGGGAGGACTCTTCACGTCCACACAGTTACTGTACACCTACGAAAAAGGTTCTGAAAAATGCTGGCCAATAATATTCTTGTTAACAAAATAACTAAGCCCCACCTGGGAAACGTTTTATAACGATAACCAATCATATAATTCCCATTTAACAGTTTTAAATGATTCTGTGTTACACTCCCACTTTTCATGTAAGTTCTTCACTTCAGCCACTACGCTTGTCTCCAAGTCTGAGTTCCTCAGATACTGGCATGCCTTCTTACAACTTTTTAGACAGGGTGAGAGCTTTCACCCCACGCTAAACGGCGCCAGAATGTCGGCTCATCACTTTACAAAGACTCCAAAGAATCATGAACGAAATGCCGCTTCATCGCTCCTCACAGAAGGTAGTGACCCGAAATTGTGACTAATAACCCACTCCATAGCGTTCTAGAAAGACCTGCCGTCGACGAAATACAAATTTCTTTTGACTAGATGGCACACCTTGTAAAAAAACCAAGATTGTGCACAAGTACAGGTACTTGTCACAGTACGTAATACGACTTCTTTGTATAGAGACATGGACCTCACGTTGCGCGGGCACATTATGAGAAAAACTACCGGAATACGACCGCCAGGCGCCCGAGCTAAAGAATGGCTGGATGGCTGGAACGTGCCTCCCATTGCCCGATCTAAACAACTTAAACAACGCTTGGGCCACACTGTTGTACGTCCTGTTGGAGGACACTTCGACCCATCTCCTAGCTTTTGACTGTGAAAAGCGAACCGAAACTCCCAGGTGTGCTCGCCTCGACAACGAGTCACTGCCCTGTGCCTCTGTGCCTACCCTGGCTCATCGTGGCCTTAGGTAAACCACATAAAATGTCACATTCAAAAGTGCCACTAAAAAGGGGACATCTTAATCTTGGCAATCACTGAAGCTAGTTATTACAAACGTTAATTGTTATAGAAGATAGACTGTGATGAATTTAAAACAATCACGAATGAAACGTGAGACGTGTCGCTCCAGTAATGGGTTGTCGATGTAAGCTGAATGCGTACGGAAATGTTGTGAGTGCCACACATGAAGATCTAAGTGGGAAACGCGTTGTAAATTTTTAAAGTACTTTTCCTACACGTGACTACTTGGCCGGAAAATATTCCGTGTCCACAATTTAGGAACTTTGCGCGGATCCTAAAATGGAGCAACGTGGATTCCATGTAGCTGTACTGCTGGCTAACTCTCGTGCTCTGGATCTCCACACTTTACACAAGATGTAACGGAAAAGGGTCACATTCGGAAAATTTTTGTTTTCACGACTTTCAAAAAAATGGCTCTGAGCACTATGGGACTTAACATCTATGGTCATCAGTCGCCTAGAACTTAGAACTACTTAAACCTAACTAACCTAAGGACATCACACACATCCATTCCCGAGGCAGGATTCGAACCTGCGACCGTAGCGGTCACGCGGTTCCAGACTGAAGCGCCTAGAACCGCACGGCCACACCGGCCGGCTTCTCAGTGCAAAGCGTATCTTCGTACCCACAAAAAATTTTCCATCACGACTTCTATAAGATCTTTCAAAAACTCCTACACCTGACTTCGCTCTGAAGGACCTCAGCCATGGCACAGCTTCATCATCTAAACTGACTTACATAGTACCGTTAACAGTATAGACGCCTACTAGATAATCTACAGTGATGACGACAAAAGTGGAAACAAACACGAATTACTAGAAAACTAGTACGTGATGTGTTATTCCTTTCGACACATCGAAATTAATCACATAACCAGTTTGTTGTTGCCATACACTTCTTTATTACAAACACATGCTCTTAATGAAATTAACAGTAACAACGATTATAATAAAAGGCACCTGCCCTACCGAACCAGGACTCAGATTAAAACATTAATGCATTTAAGTCCGATAGACACAGATCTTTCAAATTTTACTCAACCAATTTTCACTACTTAAAACAATGTTCATAAAACCACTATTAACGAAATTTAACTGACATAACTGAATCACACAAACATTTTAAACATTCTTCATGACGTACATAGAAGTGGCTTTCACATAACTCATACAAATTCTAAAACTATTTCCAACAACTAAGACATCTTCCATGGACTGATCCTCAGCAATTCTAACAAATTAAAAGTATTATCCGATTAATACACTCAACTAGGCTTCTCTTTAGTATTACTTACAGGTACGATGTTCACATACATTTCATGCCTAGAATATAATAATAGTATATTAAATAGTTTTAAAAAGGGGCCGTTTCAATTTTACGTTGAAAATTAGCGATGGAGGCGAGCAGACCCAAAGGCTCTAACAGATATAGGAGATTCACGGACCAGAAGGTGAAGTAGAACTCTACTCAACCTTGAGCTACAACTAAGCTTCCGGAAAACCACAACATTCCACCAGAAAGGTGGAATTGCAGGACACTAACAACGTAACCATAGATACTTATCCAGGTCCTTAAATTTCCCTCTTCCATCGTGATACCCCGATCGGAGTTTGCTCGCGTCGACCACTGCCAGTTATCTGAAACATAAAGACATCAGCGGCAGACAACAATCTGGCTCATCAGATACACAAAAAGCCGGCCGCGGTGGTCGAGCGGTTCTAGGCGCTTCAGTCCGGAACCGCGCGACTGCTACGATCGCAGGCTCGAATCCTGCCTCGGGCATGGATGTGTGATGTCCTTAGGTCAGTTAGATTTAAGTAGTTCTAAGTTCTAGGGGACTGACGACCTGAGATGTTAAGTCCCAGAGTGCTCAGAGCCATTTGAACCATTTTGATACACAAAACATATCTGCCCAACTGGTTATAAGTAAACCTTTACTTATACAGGGCACAAAATGAACTCAAACAGAACTAACCTACGTGACCACTCGCCCATTAACGGCTCTTAAAATTTGATTAGCCTATTCTCTAGATCAAACAAATAAAATAACAATATGGAAAAAGGAAATAGGGAAAATTATTTCGGCCCGCTCTCGAACGCCAGGCACAGACTTACGGTTCAAAATGGCTCTATGGGACATAACATCGGATGTCATCAGTCCCCTAGACTTTGAACTATTTAAAACTAGCCTAAGGACATTACACACATCCATGCCTGAGGCAGGATTCGAACCTGCGACCGTAGCAGCAGCGCGGTTCTGGACTGAAGAACCTAGAACCGATCTGCCACAGTGACCGGCCACAGACTTACGCACTTCTTCGTATGGCCTCTAGCTACACATTAAGCACGACTTCATGTCTATTTACTGTGCGTAGCTAGCACTCCCTTAAATGCCGTCAAGATATCAGGAGGCCAGACCAAGTACAGTGACAAGTAACTGAAACAATCAAGATAGTTTTCAGTGCACTCGGGTACTCAAATAACATGAACAGAACCCACCATGGAACAATTCGACGACTCCAGTTCATTCACTTTGAGTAACATGTAACAGACGCGAAGGAAATCTGTCCTTCAAATCACAAGGAAATCCCAATCACCATCGGCAGTGGATCTGCATTCCAACGGCTAAACACGAAGCAGCAGCTGCCCACGCTCCTCCGTCGTACAGACTCGGCCACTCGCCACGCTGCATACATCCACAGCCCACGCGTCACTGTCGTACACACAGCTGACACCCGAACTCAAGCCCCACCAGAGCGCGCGCCCCGCTGTCAAACAGCCATCCGCCAAAGATGCGAAGAAGACAAGCAGGGTCGAAAATCGACTCCCAATGGTCGGGATGACAATCGATGGAGACTGGCGCCAGCAGCGCACCAGCTGACTACGATCATAACACGCCATAAACTTCATGAATATAATGTATAACCAAACCGTCATACCAAATTTAGAGTTCATACCTGTAATCTACGGCAGATCTCAACATCAATTAAACGTGGATAAAATGCTGACTCGCGGACTACCGCCTGCCATGGCATGAATCTCCGGCTCCTAGGCAATTATACGAGGGTTGAAACTTTAATAGTGGCAATTACTTATTTACAGCTCGTACAAAATAAAAAACTGTTTCAAAGTTTTACGACCTTCAAAGTAGTCACCAGCACTGTGTATAGCCCATTGCCAGCGATGTGGAAGTCGTAGGACACTCTTAGCAGTGCCAGTTGTGTTGAGAGTTCGAGCGGCACGGTGTGTTGCCCGACGAATTTGTAGCAGTTCTGAAGCGAATGCCGCGAAGCGTTTCCTTCTATTTAGAAATCGAGTTGAACTCACGAGGGCTTAAGTCAGGGGAGTGCAGTAGGTGGTGTAGTACTTAGCAGCCCCATAAGTCAAACAAATCAGTAACAGCTTGCACTGTACCTGCTTGAGCGTTGTCCTGCAAAATGATGGTCACGTCCTGCAGAAAGTGTCATCACTTCCGTCTTTATGCTGTTCATTTTTGGAACACAACCTACGACCAGCTTAGAGACAGAAGTGATGACACTTTCCGCAGGACCTGACCATCATTTTGCAGGACAATGCTCAAGCACGTACAGTGCAAGCTGTTACTGATCTGTTTGACTGATGGGGCTGCTAAGTGCTATACCACCTACTGCACACCCCTGACTTAACCCCTCGCGAGTTCAAGTCGATTTCTAAACTGAAGGGAACACTTCACAGCATTCGCTTTAGAACTGCTATAAATTCATTATCTTGCTGGAACAACACATCGCCTTCCTGTTGCAAGAACGGCAACATAACGGATCTAATACCATCCTCGATATGCCAAGAACAGGTTAGCGTCCCCTCCAGAAACATCGAAGGTGAACGAGAGTTATAGGTAAACGCACCCCAGACCGTAATGCCTCGGGTGGGACCTGTGTGTCTTGCACGAAGTCATATCTAGCGTTCCCAAGGAAGTGTTGTAGACCCTCTGATCTTCCTGATTCATACCAATGAATGAGGGGACAATCTGAGCAGCCCTCTTAGACTTTTTTCAGATCATCCTTTCACGTACTGTGGTGTAAAGTCATCAGATGATCAAAACGAATTTCAAAATGGTTTAGAGAAGATATCTATATAATGCAAAAAGTGGCAGTTGATTCCAAATCACGAAAAGTGTGAAGTCATACATATTAGCACAAAAAGGAAACCGCTAAATTTCAGTTACACGATAAATCACAAAAATTTAAAGGCTGTAAGATTAATGCTTAGGGACTAAAATTACGAATTTATTAAATTGGAACGATGGCATAGATAACGTTTTGGGGAAAACAAACCAAAAACTGCGATTTATCGGCAGAACACTTAGAAAGTGCAACAGTTTCCCGAAAGATACTGCTTACACTACGCTTGTCCGCCCTCTTCACAAGCACTGCTGTGTGATGTGGATTCCATATCAGATAGGATTGACGGAAGATGTCGAAAAAGTTCAAAGGAGGGCAGCTGGTTCTGTATTATCCCAAAATAAGGGAGAGAGTGCCACTGATATGGTACACGAATTGAAGTGGCAGTCATTAAAACAAAGGCGTTTTTCACTGCGGCTGGAACTTCTCATGGAATTACAATCACCAACTTTTTCCTCAGAGTGTGAAAACATTTTGCTGGCGCCCACCTACATAGGGAGTAATAATCATCGTAATAAAATAAAAGAAATCAAAGCTCGCACGGAAATATTTTGTGTTCCTTTTCCCGCACGCTGTTCGAGAGTAAAATGGTAGAGAAGTACTAGTAGCTTAAAGGTGGGTCGATGAACCCTCTGCCTGGCACTAAATTGTGTGCAGGGTAATCATGCGGATGTAGATTAAGATGTAGAAGAATAAATACAAGAAATTTCCTGCACCGCCACTTCACAGTATCATCCGGATTTATATTTTATTGCAGATGTAGATCTTATCGACAGTTTTATCACTCGGTTGCAGTAACTGTCTCTCAAAAGTCTATGCATTCAAATGGCTCTGAGCACTATGGGACTCAACTTCTGAGGTCATTAGTCCCCTAGAACTTAGAACTAGTTAAACCTAACTAACCTAAGGACATCACAAACATCCATGCCCGAGGCAGGATTCGAACCTGCGACCGTAGCGGTCCTGCGGTTCCAGACTGCAGCGCCTTTAACCGCACGGCCACTTCGGCCGGCTCTATGCATTCAACTAGCACATTTCCGAGTACTTTAGAATTTGAAAATATAAATTTGTTTCTTTTATCTCGCATGGAAACGAAAAACTAGATTCAAAAGTTAAGAATTTGTTTAACCTCATAATGTTTTTACGTTGTATTTTGATTCTGTTGTAATTCATCTACACCTCTTCTCCGTTGTCTGTCCAGACATCTACTGCAGATCCGTTGTCTCGACAGTGTCATTTAAATTCTTCCGAATTTCATTTAATTTCCTACTTTTGTTATTTATTTTTCGGCACTTTAAAGAAGAAACGTCTGTTTCAGTGCATACAGAAATATTCAATATTGCTACTTTCAGGCAATCAGGTCTTCTAAATCTTTTCTAAAGTGCAGCTTTACTTTTAAGGGAGTTACTATTGCTTACGAAAACGAGTTAATTTATTTTTCCCCTTCCTGGTGGGCTTTTATGTACTCAACGATGTATTGTTTCGGATCTATTGCCTTCTCTGGCGAAATCCTGCAGCTTTCCTCGTATTCTACAACATAATTTAATCGCGTTACGATCTCTTACAAAGCAGCGAGTTGCTGCAGGTGGAAGGTATGACCTGCGATCGGTTCTCGCTCTAGGATTAACGTAGTAAAAGCTGTTTATCGTACATCGAGCAGGTTCTGTGGAGTAACGCTGCTGACCGCGAGGTCGACTCACGTGACAACGCATGTCACACGATTTCCATCGTGTTTACCAGCGCCGACGACACAGTCCAAACACACACAGACGCCCTAATCACGTTACGTCACTGACTTCTGACCTAACCACCTCGAGGGTCACATGCTTCGGAATAACATGCCACTGATAACAAACCTGGCTTGTCATTCTTCGCACCTAGCATTCATCATAGGGTACGACACTGCAACAAGAGCAAAATGAGAATATTCGACCATTATTCATTTTACTGCTTTCCAAGAAGAATTTCATACTGTGTCCGCTGAAGAAACCGTGTGAATTTCGGCTACAAGCCATATGGGCGAAAACAAGGAGCTAATTTGTCGGTCTATCAGTGAGAGAGACCGATGGCGATGTGCTGCCGTTGCATGGTCATGAACGGTCTAGCGTATCAGTATAGCACGACACGAATATTAGGGCCACCCAAACTGAGAAAGAAGTTGGTGGGCTGGGAGGGGGGGGGGGGGGGGGGGACGGACGGACGAAGTGTTATCTGCAGAAAGTACAAATGATGCGTGTTTCCTTTGAACCGCCGTGGATCCTCGAAAGGATAAGCTAAACTGCGCGTCAAGTAGATACTGGAGACGGAGAATACAGTGTGATTGCTAAAAAATGTAGCGTTACTGAGTTGTACCTAGTACATAAATAATACTTTCTACACTGGACCCTATTAAGTTTTCAGTAAGGAACAATATAAAACAACTGGTAGAAGCCGACCTCGTGAAGATCAGCTTGGATTTCGGAGAAATGTAGGAACACGGGAGGTAGTACTGGCCCTGTGACTTTTCTTAGGCGATAGATTAAGGAAAGCTGTATTAACGTTTGTACATGTTTGTCGAGGGACATGAAAGGGAAGCAGTGGTTGAGAAGGCAGTGTGACAGACCTGTGGCCTATCCCCGATGTTCTTCTATCTGTACACTAAGCAACCAAAAATTTGGAGCAGGAATTAAAGTTCATGGAAAATAAATAAAAACTCTGAGGTTTGCCGATGACACTGTATTTCTGTCATAAACAGCAAAAGACTAGGAACATCAGTTGAACGGAATGGACATTGTTTTGAAAGGAGAATATAAGATGACCATCAACAAAAGGAAAAAAAAAAGATAATGGAATTTAGTGTAATCAAATTAGGTGATGCTGAGGGAATTAGAGTAGGAAGCGAGACACTTAAAGTAGTAGATAGTTTTTCTATCTAGGCAGCAAAGTAACTAATGAAGGCCGAAGTAGAGGGGTATAAAATGTAGACTGGCAACGGCATGAAAAGCGTTTGTGCAGAAGAGAAATTTGTTAACGTCGAATGTAGGCTTCAGTGTTAGGAGGTGTTTTCTGAAGGTATTTCTCTGCAGTGCAGCCATACATGGAAGTGAAAACATGGACGATAAACGTTTTAGACAAGATGAGAATAGAAGCTTTTGAAATGTGGTGCTACAGATGAATGATGAAGATTTGGTTAAGAAAAAAAATGGTTCAAATGGCTCTGAGCACTATGGGACTTAACTTCTGACGTCATCAGTCCCCTAGAACTTCGAACTACTTAAACCTAACTATCCTAAGGACACCACACACATCCATGCCCGAGGCAGGATTCGAACCTGCGACCGCAGCGGTCGCGCGGTTCTAGACTGTAGCGCCTAGAACCGCTCGGCCACTCCGGCCGGCGAAGATTAGGTAGGTAGGCCAAGCAACTCATGAGGCGGTACTGAGTAGAACTGTTGACACAAGAAATTTGTGGCACAACTTGACTAGAAGAAGGGATCGGTTAATAGGACGTATTCTAAGACATCTCGGGATCACCATTTTAGTATTGGAGGGAAGTGTGGGGTGTGAAAATTGCAGGGGGAGACCAAGAGATGAATACAATAAGTAGATTCAGAATTATGTAAGTCGCAGTAGTTATTCGGAGATGAAGAGGCTTGGACAGGATAGAATAGCGTGGAGAGCTGCATGAAACCAGTCTTTAGACTGAAGACAACACTAAAAACAGAATTCACCACTCACCTCGTTTTTAGACAGTAATGATAACTGTTCTGTTTTTGTTACAAAGCTCTTCTTCTTGCTGTTAAAACTTCGGTAATTTTAAACAGATCAATACCATTCTGATTTGTCGCTACAATAGCCGACCGGCGCGCAGGATGGGGATGAAATGATGATGAAGACAACACAACACCCAGTCCCTGGGCGGAGAAAATCCCCGGCCCTGCCGGGAATCGAACCCGGGCCCGTAGGACGGCAATCCGTCACGCTGACCGCTCAGCAATTTTTATTTATTTTTATTTATTTATTTATTTATTTATTTATTTTTTTTTTTATCGTTGTGTTTGGTCGTTGCGGACGTCACAAGACACCCTGTTAAGTTCGGGGGTTGATCGTTCCACTCAGTTTTTTATTACAGAGGCTAACCGGCTCTCTGACCGAACACGCTGAGCTACCGTGCCGGCGTATCGGGGCGAACAGGAGAAGAAAGAGTATGATGCTGGAAGTAGAACTATGGTCGATCCAAAATATAATACACATCTTCAGCAAGAAGAGTAAATCTGAGATTAGATGCAATAGAGGAGTGCTAATGAGCTATAGAGCTATACAGTTTCCTGACACAGTGCATTAAGGGAGCAGCGGAGGTGGCCTTAGGTAGGGAACCGTATCACATATGGTTAAGCTCTGGGAGTGAAGAGGACTGGAACAGGTATGAGCTATCTGAAAAGAGGGCTGAGAAATTAACAAGAAAGTGTAAGGAAGAGGTATGGGAAAGAGTATGTGGGAAAATAGGGCATCCGATTGGATATAGGAGATCTGCAAGGGCATAGAGGATGATAATGGAAATGCACAGTAATCGTACAACCACAATACAATCAATATTATATTAGACAATGGAAAAAGCACTTTGAAGAACTTTCGGTAGAAAAAAGAAGTGTATGTAAATTGTTCAGTCAGAATATGTAAATTATTCAGTTAAAACCTCCGGGCTGGGAGGCTGTGGTCGATGTATAAAATTTCCACCTAACGTTTCGTCTCCATCTGCGGGAGACATCTTCTGAGGTCGTCCGGCTACTGCCACTGAGTCTCCAGGTACTCTCGCATTTATAGAGCGCATAGAGGGCACCACCATTCGTCACGTGATGCCGACTGATGCCTATCTTTGGAAGGCGTCATCATTCTCGATTAAGAGTAATCGGTTGTCATTCTGCTGGCGCAACGCCGACATCCATATTTTGTCCAACTTTAAAACTTCCTCTTTTCTACTAAAATTATTATGGTGGAAATTTTATACATCGACCACGGCCTCTCAACCCGGAAGTTTTAACTGAAGACAACACCGGCCGCAAAAGTTTACATATTATGTAAATTGTTCAGTCAGATTGTGGAGGGAGAGGAAATACCAAGAGAGTGATGTGTATCAGACATTTTCTGCTATCTATAAAAAAGGAAACAAGAAGCGTCCAAATAATTAAAGGGGTATAGTGTTATCGCATCTGTCAGCAGAGCTTTTAACGCTATATTGAAAAATAGGTTGGAGAATGAAAATGAGGGAAAGATGTGAGAGGAACAGGCAGGTTTTACGATTGGACAATATTGTGTGGATCGTCTTTTTAGCCTTAGAGAAATAAGCGAGAAGACGTATTCTAAGGATCAGGAAGTACGCCTAATATTTGTGGATTTAGAAAAAGTGTGTGATTCTGAACCCATCATCACACTATGGGAATCGATGGAGTATACATGTGTAAAAGCACAACAAATACCCCTAGTTTGGAGAATATACCACCAATTTTAAGCAACAGTTAAAATATGAAGAAAGTAGAGTGAGACATTCCAAACATTGAAAGGTCTTGGACTAGGCCGCAGTATATCGCCAACCATGTTTAAAATACATACGCAGTATATATTGGAACGATAGACTCACTCATGTGGAGGTATGGGAAATCATTTCCAGCATTGTTCTATAAACTCATTATTATTTGTAGATGATCAAATACTGATAGAAAAAATGTCAAATTGATGATAAAGAAGGTGATGGAAGCATTTGAACGAGGTGGACTTAGAATAAATATGAGTAAAACAGAATATCTAGTAGTGAGAGGAAGCTGTGAAGCAGATGTGAAACGCATGATCCAGCAAGCAAGAGACACAATTAAAATTCTAAATGGAGTTCTGTGGAGCCGTGTAATATGAAAAGAAACAAAGAAGAAGATTCTGCAAACAGTAACGGAAAGTATACTAACGAACGGTGCAGAAGGATGGAACCCGGGGGAGCACCAGAGAAGCAGAGTACGGGCAGTAGAGGTGAATGGAATGAGGAGGGCAGCCAGGATATCTAGAATAAAGCGGAGAAATAAATGAGTAAATTAGGAAGACGCCGCCAGGAAGTAGAAAGTGTGGACAACCGAGATTAAAATGGAGAATGGGGATAACTACAATGATGAGGAAGAGAGATCTGAACAAGGAGGACTGCTATGGACGTGAAAACTGGCGAATGGGAATACAGGGCAACAGCTGAAGAGTGGAGAATCGATTAAAAGTAAAAGTAAGCAAGTTAAAAACCATTAAATCAAGATTGACGGGCGTGTAGGTTCGTTCGTTTTATATCAATGGACCATGTGTCCGAGAAACTAATCCGATTTGACCGAAATGTCCGGGTTTTCGATGGCTTTGTAGAGGGTCGGAAAGTTAAGTGATAGCAGACCTGTTGATGGCTGGAATGAATTCATTCCTTGGATAAAGTTAACAGGAGCGGACTGTTCAGCGAAGGTTAGTTACACCACGTATGCAGCTCCGAGTGCCAAAATGTACTGTCAGTTCTTGACTGTAGTTCTGTGATGGCGTACTATAGAAATGTTATAATTGACCGTAGGAAAGTGGCACATGGAAATTTTACATTCAGTTACTTGTGTAATCGCGTTACGCGCGCAACGTCGAATAAAATAAAAATCTAGTTACTTCCTGCGGGAACATTTTTCTGCAAAAGAGGAAAGTATGGAAAGCGGAGAGTGCGGTATTTGTGGTCAAACATTATGTTACAAAGAAATGTGAAGGACTCGCTATAAAACGTGGAAAATCAGTTCCATTACTTCCGTTATTTTAGACGTCCGTACATCTGTGGTAGAGTAGACGCTTCCAACTATTCAAAGTTCTCCTTCAGCATTCATGCACATGTTTTGCATTTGTATTTCGTAGATTTCATCGTGCATCACCTGCCTACATGCAACTTATTAAATAATAATTAATAAGTTATACAATATATATAATATAATTATTAATAGGTTATTGGAAACTCCTTCGAGATTAGAACTAGACAGGGGTTCACTATATATACCCTTATAGAGTACAGCTATGGTGTTTCAGTAGCTGCAATTCCTCTTTTAATTTGTCGTTTCTTTTTGTATACTTACTATACAGATTACTATTGCTTATAGTGAACCACTTTACTGTACGTGATATCCTGTTATCTTACTTCACATATGATGAGTCGGTCCCTTTGCCCGCCTCTTATACTTTTTGACAAAAACCGGTAGAAAAATTGGTTCAAATGGCTCTGAGCACTATGGGACTTACCTTCTGAGGTCATCAGTCCCCTAGAACTTAAAACTACTTAAACCTAACTAACCTAAAGACATAACACACCTCCATGCCCGAGGCAGGATTCGAACCTGCGACCGCAGCGGTCGCGCGGTTCCAGACTGTAGCGTCTAGAACCGCTCGACCACCTTGGCCGGCAAAACCGGTAGGCTCTTACCACTTATAACCATGCATATTTGCAGACAATGGGTATACAGGACTGATAGTTGCGTTACTTTTACACTTCTGTTTTATGATTTCTTCCATTAGGTTACTGATGTTTTCGCAGTATGCATGAACCGGTTAACTTCTGATAGCACATATTACGTTTTGTCATGTATATTTTAATTATGATTGTTTTCTTTTAATTATGTAAATTAATATGTAACCCTTGCTGAATTTAGACAATACTCTCTGGCTTTTTACTATGTACTTATTGCCCTTTTGTAACCTTCACTGTATAGGCCTGAAGATTACATAATGTAATGTCGAAACTGGTTCCCAATAAATAAAACCAAAATAACGGCTGTTGGTATTTTATTATAGGAAATCGACCAGAAGAAGTCCCGCTCTCCAGACATAAGATGGAGTTATATTTAATTGTGCTTCGTGTGCTAAGAGTCCCCGGGCAACCAGCTACGGATGCGGCCGGTCAGTAATGAACAGACCGTTGTCGACAGCAACTGTACAGTGCGACCGTAAAGTCTTTCTTTGATTACAACAAATGCATGTCTAACTATGCTAGATACAGTACTATAATTTACGGACTATAAAACCCACTTTTTTCTTCGAATAATGGTCTAAGAAATTCGGGTGCGCCTTATACCCGAAATTAATACAAAAATGTTCAGTGTTTCATTTAAAATTTCTCGAGAGTCTTAAAAATGGCCATATATTCGATGCCGTGGGAAACCTATGTCTACCTCGCAACCCTGAATTCTACTGGCAGCAGCAGTACACCGATGCGACCAACCTGAGTTACGGGGATTCACAAGCTTGCTAACGCTGTCTTCCTCCAGCCGCGCCGTCACAAACCCAGAATACTGAGTACCCTATGATGCATTTCGACCCTCCACCAACAGAAAAGATTGGTGGGCTAATAAAGAAGAAATAGAGAAAAACAAGGAAGACTAAATGTACTGAATGCAAAATGACCAAAACCAGGTGAAGACGTATTGAAACGGATTCAAGAACACCGTAAAATGGCATTGGAATTAATACAAAAATTATTCAAATACACTCTAGTATGCTAGCGCTAAAGTTAACTTAACAGACTTTAGAGGTGGAGTTGATTGGTGATGCAGGTTTATGAAGCGTCATGGTCTTGGCATGCGAACCAAAAATCAAAATATCTCAGAAAATGTCACAAGATTACAAAGAGAAAATTTTGTCTCTATCGCTTTATTATTCAACATCGAACGAAAACCAGTGTACAACTAAGGCAAATAACGAATATGGACGAAACTCCTCTGACATTTGATTTGCCGAGCAACAGAACTGTTGCCATGAAAGGTGCTAAAACTTTAACTATAAAAACGAGTGTACATGAAAAAAAATGCACTTACTGTTGTCTTTTCATGTTGTGCTAACGGTACTGAACCTAATCCAATTATCATTCACAAGGGCAAAACAATGCCGAAACTTTCTGAAATACCGCCAGGTGTTGTTGTTCACGTACATGGCAAGGGTTGGATGGACGAGGCTGATATGAAATTACGGATTAAGAGTGTGCGAGAGAAGGGTGCTTTTTTGAAGAAGAGTTCTCTTCTTGTGCTAGACCAATTTAGTAGTCATTTGAAAAATTCGTTGAAAGAGAAATTCAGACAGGGAAATACAGAGCATGCTGTTCGGGAAGGACTTACTTCACAGTTGCAATCTCTTAATGTCTCAATAAATGAACTGTTTAAAGTGTATATGAGAGAGGAACGGAACAAATAGATGATGGATGAAACCTGACATGAATTCACGCCGAAGGGAGATTCAAATGAACTGCAATCAAACAAGTGTCTCAGTGCCGAAACAGTCGTGGTTTAGAGTGAGAGAAGACATTATTGTTAAATCTTTAAAGAAGTGCGGCCTAAGTAATGGCACAAAAAATGGTTCAAATGGCTCTGAGCACAATGGGACTTAAATTCTGAGGTCATCAGTCCCCTAGAACTTAGAACTACTTCAACATAACTAACCTAAGGACATCACACACATCCACGCTCGAGGCAGGATTCGAACCTGCCACCGTAGCGGTCGCTTGGTTCCAGAATGTAGCGCCTAGAACCGCTCGGCCACCACGGCCGGCAATGGCACAAGTAACAACGGTGAAGGCCATCTTGTATATGAGGAGGACAACTATAACGACGAAGAGGAAGAGGAAAGAGAAGAAGAAAAAATTCAGATAAAGATTTTTAGGGGTTTTAAATGTCAGTTCCGTTTTAAAAACTATACGCCTTAACACATGTTCTGACAGAGTCGGGTTTCTTTTCTTTCTCTCTCTTGCTATAGACAGCATAATTTAGAGTTGCTGCTGTCACAGTGCTGTCTACGCAGGAGAGCGCGCAATGTGTTTTGTGTTTTCATAAAACACGGTCGCCTATTCAGTTCAGAGACATCCCCGATATGCCTATGGCCGAGATTCGTCAGAGGCCAAGGGTATCAAAGGATGGTATGAAATGTTTAAAGAGAGTGGCAGGGTTGGTGACGAGGCAAGGTGCAGCAGACGCTGAGTGAGTGACGGCACCATTGATACCGTGCGCACAATATTCCAACACAGTCGGCAGAAATTAACGAGACGTGTTTCGAGAGAAACGGGCATACGCCAGAGCACTGCGGGGATTTTACACGAACAATGAATACAAAACCCAGCTCATGTAAGCCACGCAGCCAAATGACAGGTCCAAACTTGGTAAGTTTGCAACAAACATACTGGAACGAATCGGTGCTCAATGACTACGTTAAAGTTTCTCTTTTCGCCGAAGCGACTTTTCACACCTCCGGGAAGGTAAACAGCCATAATGTCCGCAACTAGGGGTCGGGGATCCCACGAATCGTGAGACAGCAGACAAAGGAGAGCCCGAAAGTAAACATATTTATTGGATCGTTTCTTTTCACGAGCCTACGATATTGGCAACAGTTTGCCTCGGCGTTTTGGAACATTACGCTGCACCTCAGTCACAGGAATTTCAACCACGGGTAGTGTTCCAACAAGACAGTGCACTGCCACTTTGGAGGTTATTTATTCGCCCGTTCTTGCACGGAATCTTTCTGGACAGGTAGATTGGTAGAGACGATTCAGCATCACGGCCACCATGTTCACGCAAACATTGGCATATTTGTGGGACTACGTTAATCATAAAATGTTCAGTTCACTAGTTACTGAGATAACAACTATTACGGCACGATTACGAGATGCTGTAGAAGTAGTGACGGAAGAGCTTATGTCACAGACATGGAGAGAAACTTTGTATCTCCTAGACGTTCTACGACCAACACTTGGAGCACATGTGGAAGTGTATCGACAAAAAAACTTTATGAGCTAAGCTATCATTTGTAACAAACCGCATAGCTGTAACTAGCATAGAGCATAAGAAGTAAGTTATAACGATCAAAGAAAGACTTTACGCTCACGCTGTATACCATTCACGAACCACTAACACTGGTATACAGCTTATATATGACTTAGTATGTGTTCATCAGCTCTTGAGTAGGACCATCTATTCTGACTGCCCACAATGTATCCTTCTCGAACTTAATGTAATTGCTCAGACTGAACACATTGATATTGTTCTGAATTTTCTACGGTGTTTCCTGGCGGATTACAATGCTCTAAATGGTAGGTCATTCTTTCAGCAAGTTGAGTTACACTGTGTGATCAAAAGTATCCGGACATCCTCAAATACATACGTTTCTCAGGTGCACTCTGATGCCACCTACTGCCAGGTGCTCCATATCAGCTACCTCAGTAGTCATTAGGCATTGTGAGAAAGCAGAATGGAGCACTCAGAGAAACTTACGGACTTCGAACGTGGTCAGGCGTTTGGATGTCACCTATATCATACGTCTGTACGCGAGATTTCCACACTCCTAAACATCGCTAGGTCCACTGTTTACGATGTGATAGTGAAGTGAAAACGTAAAGGGACACGCACAACACAAAAGCGTACAGGCCGACCTCGTCTGTTGACTGACAGAGATTGCTGACAGTTGAAGAGGGTCGTAATGTGTAATAGGCAGACATCTATCCAGACCATCGTACAGGAATTACAAATTCCATCAGGATCCACTGCAAGTACTATGACAGTTAGGCAGGAGGTGAGGAAACGACACGCCGGTAAATGCCAAACGACGCCTTGCTTGGTGTATGGAGAGTAAAAATGGTTCAAATGGCTCTGAGCACTATGGGACTTAACATCTTAGGTCATCAGTCCCCTAGAACTTAGAACTACTTAAACCTAACTAACCTAAGGACATCTCACACATCCATGCCCGAGGCAGGATTCGAACCTGCGACCGTAGCAGTCCCGCGGTTCCGGACTGCAGCGCCTTGAACCGTAAGACCACCGCGGCGGGCTATGGAGAGTAAACATTGGACGACTGAACAGTGGAAGAACTTTGTGTGGAGTGATGAATCATGGTACACAATGTGGCGATCCGATGGCAGGGTGTGGGTATGTCGAATGCCCGATGAACGTCATTTACCACAGTGTGTAGTGCCAACAGTAAAGTGCGGAAGCGGTGGTGTTATGATGTGGTCGTGTTTTTCATGGAGGGGGCTTGCAACCCTTGTTGTTTTGGGTGTCACTATCACAGCACAGGCATACATTGATGTTTTAAGCAACTTCTTGCTTCCCACTGTTGAAGAGCAATTTGGGAATGCCCATTGCACCTTTCAACATGATCGATCACCTATTCATAATGCACGGCCTGTGGCGGAGTAGTTACACGACAATAACATCCCTGTAATAGACTGGCCTGCACAGAGTCCTGACCTGAATTCTATAAAACACCTTCGGGATGTTCTGGAACGCCGACTTCGTGCCAGGCCTCACCGACCGACATAGATACCTCTCCTCAGTGTAGCACTCCGTGAAGAATGTGCAGCCATTCCCCAAGAAATCTTCCAGCACCTGACTGAACGAATGCCTGCGAGAGTGGAAACTGTCATCAAGACTGAGGGTGGGCCAACACCATATTGAATTCCAGCATTACCGAAGGAGGGTACAACGAACTAATAAGTTATTTCCGGCCAGGTGTCCTGACACTTTTAATCACGTAGTGTGTATCTGATTGGGGCGCAGACTTTTCACGCTCGCTACGTGGCTCCATTCCATTCTTTATACTTAGAAATGCGTTTTACGTATGCTATACCAGCACGCTACTATTTTTTATTAAATTTTATTCAGGAGTTGTGCAGTTACGCAATAAGTTTCTTTCGGCTGCATTTCCGTTATCAAGCGATCCTCAGTTATAAAGCGCTATTAGCATATACAATTTTTACCTTGTACACCTAGTTTTGTAACAGCGAGTCGATTACTTACTTCCATACCTTATCGATGACGCAGTAGCTGCCATATAATTCTACGTATTGTATTTGCAGCGCAGATTCCGTTTGTTTTTGTTTGTGTATATATTTTCACAACATTAGACATTGTTGTTATGTAATTTTTGTTGAAATTTTCGTTTTCTACGAATTTGACAGCTTTACTTGACAGAATAGTCTTTCCTTATCGTGTTATTTATTACCGCGTTCTAAAATTTCGACGACATTTTTAATGCCGGCCGAAGTGGCCGTGCGGTTAAAGGCGCTGCAGTCTAGAACCGCAAGACCGCTACGGTCGCAGGTTCGAATCCTGCCTCGGGCATGGATGTTTGTGATGTCCTTAGGTTAGTTAGGTTTAACTAGTTCTAAGTTCTAGGGGACTAATGACCTCACCAGTTGAGTCCCATAGTGCTCAGAGCCATTTGAACCATTTTTTTTAAATGAAACTTTTATGCTTACGTTCAGTTTATTCGTTTAGAATTTGGCTTGGCATTTTCTTATTTGTCTGGGTACTTTTATTTCTTCTAAAAGTTTTATTATTGGGCCATTATGTATAATACGTAGGATTTTCATTGCGGGGTCGAACTGATTTACACCGCAGGCTCTGAGGAATACAAAATTCTCTTTAATGTTACTCTGAATCACTTTTGGTCATTCACTGAAATATGTTGCTTCATGTCACGTCCTTAGAGGCGTTATTCTTTAGTTTTCCATCAATGTATATTAAATAGCTGACGTATTAAAGTATGTGCATATTTTTTTTTTTTTTTTTACTCCATAGCTGTCCCTGAGGCACGTTCAGAGTCGAAACATGTATACCAAACACCCTAGATACATTCACGTCGTGAATTTTTTGTTCTGTCAAGTATCTCATCCCACAGGGCTTTTGGGCCCTGTGGTGAGTGTAGTCATTGTTCCATCAAAGCAGTCTGTGAAGCTAGCGCTAGTTGTGGCGAGTTCTGTTGACAGGTATTCCGGCATCTACCGCCGTTGACCAGTGACAGCGTTACGTAGCGCAGAGGCAAAGGTGCCGCGTCTGACGTCACACGTCGAGATAATGGGGGACCTATGAAATGAAATGTCGTGTGACGAGGGCCTCCCGTCGGGTATAAAAGGAGCGTAGTCCTTCACGAGGACTGTGGGGCTGCCCGTACCCAACAAACACTCTTCTGCCTCACTGTGGCTACTGCAACACACACCTGCCGGCCGCAAGACTGCACCTACTACCGTTCCAACTGGCCACTGTCTGTGACGTCGCGACCTTTCGCCTACGTCAACGTTCAGAAAGGCGTTGGAAGCAGGTATGTCCGGCACATACGTTCCAGTTATACTTCCAACCGTGTACAAAAACACCCCACATTTACACTGAGGTGACAATAGTTAGGGGATACATCCCAGTATTGTATCTGACCTCCTTTTGCCCGGCCTAGTGCAGCAACTCGACGTTGCTTGGACTCAATAAGTCGTTGGAAATCCCATCCACAAATATTGAGCTAAACTGCCGCCATAGCCGTGCATAATAGCGAAGGTGTTGCCAGTGCAAGATTTTTGTGCACGAGCTGACCTCTCGATTATGTCTCATAAATTTTCCACGGGATTCTTATCAGGCAATTTGGGTTACCAGATCAATCGCTCAAATTGAATTTTATTCAAACCAGTCATGAAAAGTTGTGGCCTGGTGACCTGACACCGTTGCCTGGAAACGCCATGAATGGTTGCAAATAGTCACCAAATAACCAAACATAAGCATTTCCAGTCAATCGGATCATTTGGATCAGAGCACCCAGGCTATTCCATGTAAATACAGCTCACATCTTCTTGGAGTCACCACCACCTTGCGTAGGGCTTTGTTGACAGCTTGGGTGTTCGGCTTTGTGGGGTCTGCGCCACGCTCAAACCCTACCATCAGCTGTTAACAAACGAAATCGGGACTCACCTGACAACGCCACAGTTTTCCAGTCGTTTAGGTTCAAATGGCTCTGAGCACTATGGGACTTAACATCTGAGGTCATCAGTCCCCTAGAACTTAGAACTACCTAAACCTAACTAACCTAAGGACATCACACACATCCATGCCCGAGGCAGGATTCGAACCTGCGACCGTAGCGGTCGCGCGGTTCCACACTGAAGCGCCTTTAACCGCGTGGCCACACTGGCCGGCCCGGTCGTTTAGGGTCCAACTGCTATGGTCGCGAGCCCAGAAGAGGTGCTGCAGGCGAAGTCGTGCTGTTTCCAAAGGCGCTCGATTCGGTTATCTGCTGCCATAGCCCATTCAACACACTTTTCATCGCACTGTCCCACGGGGAATTCGCCATATCTTCACCCTGCCATCGGATCGTCGCGTTGTGTACCGTGATTCGTTGCTCCACACAAAGTGGTCGGGTGATTGGGTGTCACTTACGTCAAATGTCTGTACGCGAGATTTCCACACTCCTAAACATCGCTAGGTCCACTGTTTCCGATGTGATAGTTAAGTGAAAACGTGAAGAGACACGCACAGCACAAAAGCGTACAGACCGACCTCGTCTGTTGACTGAGAGAGACAGTTGCAGAGGCTCGTAATATGTAATAGGCAGACATCTATCCAAACTATCACACAGAAATTCCAAATTGCATCATTATCCACTGCAAGTAGTATGAAAGTTAGAGAGGAGGTGAGAAATAATGGATTTCATGGTCGAGGGGCTGCTCATAAGCCACACATCACGACAGTAAATGCCAGACGACGTATCGCTTGGTGTAAGGAGCGTAAGCATTGGACGAATGAACAGTGGAAAAACGATGGCAGGGTGTGGATATGGCGAATGCCCAGTGAACGTCATTTACCAGCGTGTGTAGCGCCAACAGTAAACTTCGGAGGAGGTGGTGTTATGGTGCGGTCGTGTTTTTCATAGAGGGGGCTTGCACCCCTTATTGTTTTAGATGGTACTGTCACAGCACAGGCATACATTGATGTTTTAACCAACTTCTTGCTTCCCACTGTTGTAGAACAATTTGGGGATGGCGATTGCATCTTTCATCACGATCGAGCACATATTCATAATGCACGGCCTGTGGCGGAGTAGTTACACGACAATAACATCCCTGCAACGGATTGACTGTACAGAGTCCTGACCTGAATCCTATAGAATAACTTTGGGGTGTTTTGGAACGCCGACTTCGTGCCAGGCCTCACCGACTGCCACCGATACCTCTCCTCAGTGCAGCACCCCGTGAAGAATGGTCTGCCATTCCTCAAGAAACCTTCCAGCACCTGATTGGACGCGTGCCTGCGAGAGTGGAAGATGCCATCAAGGCTGAGGGTGGGCCAACACCATGTTGAATTCCAGCATTACCAATGGAGGGCGCCACGAACTATTAAGTCATTTTCAGCCAAGTTTCCAGATACTTTTGATCACATATTGTATATGTAATTACAGTTGCAAGTACTTACCGTCAGTAACAGGTCTGTGAGACGTCATAAAAATTATGGATAACGAGTGTACTTCACTTGTGGTCTCTCATCTTCAGTCACAGTATCAAACACGCTGGCCACTGGCGCCTTTTACACTAGCCCAGTTCACAGTCTGTATGCTGAAGCTGCTGAACTACTACTGTCCTACCGCCGTAACTTTCTCCTCAGCAGGTATGCATGTCGTTTGTCTGTCATGTGTGGCCATCCGTTGTATACCCCCTTCTTCGATGATTCCTTGGTCGGCGGTATGCGGCTCGTCCCTCTTCCCTGTTACCTCCTGGATTCTGCTTTCGACACTTGCTTCGGCAGCTTAACTTCACAATACCTGCAACTTTCCCCGTGGGTGTGAACCCTTCACCACCTTGCCTTCGTGAAGTGGCCCGTGTCAATCTTGGACTTCATTCACTTCCTAATGACACTACTCCAGTTTCGCTCTATCGCCTTCAGTTTCACGACCTTCGCATAGAATTTCACTATAGTACCTTTGTGTACACTGACGGCTCTCAGACTGATCATGATGTCGGGTGTGTCTCGTTCTTTGCTCCCACGACATTAGATATCGGCTTCCGGCACACTGCTCAGTATATACAGCCGAGCTGTACGCCCTGTATCAGGCCACGGAGTACATCGGGCGACTCCGATTTTTCAGTTGTGTCCTCTCCTCAGTCTCTCTTGGCACCCTTCAAAGTCTATGTGCGCTGTACACTGCCCATCCCTTAGTGCAACGGGTCCAGGAAAACTGTCACTTGCTCACTCTTGGTGGAGCCACTGTGCAGTTTATGTGGGTTCCTCGTCATGTCGGTCTGCCAGGAAACGAGGCAGCTGACACTGCTGCCAAGGCTGCAGTCCTTGTACGTTGGCCCACTGGTTCCTATATTCACTCTAATGATCTATGGTGTCCCTTTGGCATCGCCATTGATCCTCCCTTCATGGGAGTAAGCCAAGGATTATTAAGCCTCTCCCAACGGCTTGGACGACCTCCTCTCGGCCCTCCCACTGGGAAGAGGTCGTTTTAACTAGGTTCCGTGTTGGGCACTGCCTTTTTAGTCATCGTCATTTGATAAGTGGCGCTCCCCCACCACTTTGTCCACATTGCGCCCAGGTAGTAACTGTGCCCCGCTTCCTGACGGAATGCCCATTTTTTAACTGTTTAGGTTTCCGCTTGGGTTTGCCATCTGAATTATCGGCCGTTTTGACAAGTCAAGCAATATGGCGAAAGCCATCTAATTTTTAGTTTTGGAGTTCCATTTCTGTATGGTGTTTTTAGTAGCCCTTTCTCCATGTCCCTGTTTACAGCTTTCTTCTCTTCTGTCAACTGGGACTGACGTTTAGCCCTTTTTAACTCATATCTGTTTTCGTTTTCTATAGTTTTGACGTAGGCGCGTGTGACCCCAGTTGTTTTTTGCGCCCTAAAACAAAACAAAACCAACAAAACAAAACACGCTTAGAAGAAAGATTAAGGAATGGCAAACCTACGTTTCTACCATTTGTAGACTTAGAGAAAGCTTTTGACAATGTTGATTGGAATACTCTCTTTCAAATTTTGAAAGTGGCAGGGGTAAAATACAGGGAGCGAAAGGCTATTACAATTTGTACAGAAAGCAGATGGCAGTCATGAGAGTTGAGGGGTATGAAAGGGAAGCAGTGGTTGGGAAGGGAGTGAGACAGGGTTGTAGCCTATCCCCGATGCTATTCAGTCTGTATATTGAGCAAGCAATAAAGGAAACAAAAGAAAAGTTCGGAGTAGGTATTAAAATCCATGGAGAAGAAATAAAAACTTTGAGGTTCGCTGACGACATTGTAATTCTGTCAGAGACAGCAAAGGACTTGGAAGAGCAGTTGAACGGAATGGACAGTGTCTTGAAAGGAGGGTATAACATAAACATCAACAAAAGCAAAACGAGGATAATGGAATGTAGTCGAATTAAGTCGGGTGATGCTGAGGGAATTAGATTAGGAAATGAGGCACTTAAAGTAGTAAAGGAGTTTTGCTATTTGGGGAGCAAAATAATTTATGATGGTCGAAGTAGAGAAGATATAAAATGTAGACTGGCAATGGGAAGGAAAGCGTTTCTGAAGAAGAGAAATTTGTTAACATCGAGTATAGATTTAAGTGTCAGGAAGTCCTTTCTGAAAGTATTTGTATGGAGTGTAGCCATGTATGAAAGTGAAACATGGACGATAAATAGTTTGGACAAGAAGAGAATAGAAGCTTTCGAAATGTGGTGCTACAGAAGAATGCTGAAGATTAGATGGGTCGATCACATAACTAATGATGAAGTATTGAATAGAATTGGGGAGAAAAGGAGTATGTGGCACAACTTGACAAAAAGAAGGGACCGGTTAGTAGGACATGTTCTGAGGCATCAAGGGATCACCAATTTAGTATTGGAGGGCAGCGTGGAGGGTAAAAATAGTAGAGGGAGACCAAGAGATGAATACACTAAGCAGATTCAGAAGGAGGTGGGTTGCAGTAAGTACTGGGAGATGAAGAAACTTGCACAGAATAGGGTAGCATGGAGAGTTGCATCAAACCAGTCTCAGGACTGAAGACCACAACAACAACAACATCTATTTTTGGTTCACATTGATTGACAGTAGTCCCAAGACGATTACTTCCGGCATCTACCGACAACTACCGACCAGCGACAGTACATTACAAAAACCTGTTATAAATAACTTTATTTGATGTGACTAGGTTGTGAGGGCAATGAGCGTGATGACCGCTGCAGGGCGACAATAGGCAACAGAAGCAGCTATCACGTGCACTGCTAACGAGTTTTGATTTGTAATGATTATCTGCTATGGTAGAAAGTGCTCACGAAAGTAAAAAGAGTTCTTGGATGTCCTTTACAGTATGCTAATGTTCGAATGCAGTTCTTTCGAGGGGCGTTCAATAAGTAAGGCATCATTTTTTTCACGGCCAGTTTCGGTTCAAAAAATGCGGAATTTGTTGTGGAACATCGTGGAATATTCCCGCTTCAGCCCTTATAGTTTCACGAAGTTCCGATAGGCGGCAGCGCCGCACGTAACCTTCAAAATGGCGTCTGTAGAGGAGGTGCTTTCCAAGCAGAAAGCAGTCGTTGAGATTCTTTCGGTGGAAAATCAGAGCATCGCAGATATTCATAGACGCTTGCAGTATGTCTATGGAGACCTGGCAGTCAACAAAAGCACGCTGAGTCGTTGGGTGAGGCGTCTGTCATCATCGCAACAAGGTCGCACAAACCTCTTTGATCTCCGGCGTTCCGGCCGGCCGCACACAGCTGAGACTCCGGCAATGTTGGAACGTGCGGACACTCTCGTTCGAGGTGATCGACGGATCACAATCAAACACCTCGCTTCACAACTGGAGGTCTCTGTTGGCAGTGGTGACACAACCGAGAGGAGCTCACAAAATGTCATTGGACTGTCTTCCTCATCCACCCTACAGCCTGGGTCTCGAACCTTATGATTCCATCTGCTCGGCCTAATGAGGATGCACTCCGCGGGAAGCAGTGCGTGGATGATGGGGTGGTTACTGATGCAGCAGGACATTGGCTCCAACGTCAGCCAGTAGAGTTCCTCCCAGTAAGGTGGCGTCAGGCTGTTTCATTGAACGAAGATTATTTTGAAAAATAGGGTCTTGTGGCAAAAAGAGTGAGAAATAATATGGTGTATTACAATTCTGAAAAAATAAGCCTGTTTTCAGAAAAAGAATGTGTTGCAGTACTTACTGAATGCCCTTCGTATTTGTAGCAATGCTCGTAATATCAGTTTAAACCTCTTATAATAGAATTACGATACTGTTAGCAAACATTGGCAGTAATTGCGACCACATGAAGATTTATAGCTTCTGGCGACTTATGGTGATTACAAATACGGTGAAAACTGTTGTTTATCAGAATTCTACGGAATTCACACAGCATTTCCTTCTACCTACATATATTAATTTCATTACACATCTCTAAATCTTTAGTTTCGCAGTTGCAACTGAAGTATCAGTAAGATAACGGAGCAGCACATCTGAGGGACTGGTCGGTTATAAGTACGGGATTCTGGGGGTGTAAGTATAGCACTGGTGACAATGATAAGAACAGGAGGGACCAGTGTGAGAACTGCGTTGTGAGGCAGTAATTTCAAATTGAAAATATTGAATTTGTTATAACTTTACATAAATGGAATTTTATAGACCGATCTTGTGGTGAGTGCTCACTTCTTGGGCCGCAGTGATTCTTCGAGCCGTTGGCCGCGGGTATTATACCCGTGCGCTAAACAGTGTACTAATCACACACACTGTAAGGTGACCCTTTGCTTACTGTTGGAATTCTGTAGACTTCGTGCCGCTACGGAATGTTTACGCTTGTTCTACATCTGCATCCATATACATAATCCACATAAATGACTTAGTTGACAACATCGGTAGCTCCGTGAGGCTATTTGCAGATGACACGGTTGTCTACAAGAAAGTAGCAACATCAGAAGACTCGTACGTACTCCAGGAGGACCTGCAGAGGATTAATGCATGGTGCGACAGCTGGCAGCTTTCCTTAAACGTAGATAAATGTAATATAATGCGCATACATAGGGGCAGAAATCCATTCCAGTACGATTATGCCATAGGTGGTAAATCATTGGAAGCGGTAACGACCGTAAAATACTTAGGAGTTACTATCCGGAGCGATCTGAAGTGGAATGATCACATAAAACAAATAGTGGGAAAAGCAGGCGCCAGGTTGAGATTCATAGGAAGAATTCTAAGAAAATGTGACTCATCGACGAAAGAAGTAGCTTACAAAACGCTTGTTCGTCCGATTCTTGAGTATTGCTCATCAGTATGGGACCCTTACCAGGTTGGATTAATAGAAGAGATAGACATGATCCAGCGAAAAGCAGCGCGATTCGTCATGGGGACATTTAGTCAGCGCGAGAGCGTTACGGAGATGCTGAACAAGCTCCAGTGGCGGACACTTCAAGAAAGGCGTTACGCAATACGGAGAGGTTTATTATCGAAATTACGAGAGAGCACATTCCGGGAAGAGATGGGCAACATATTACTACCGCCCACATATATCTCGCGTAATGATCACAACGAAAAGATCCGAGAAATTAGAGCAAATACGGAGACTTACAAGCAGTCGTTCTTCCCACGCACAATTCGTGAATGGAACAGGGAAGGGGGGATCAGATAGTGGTACAATAAGTACCCTCCGCCACACACCGTAAGGTGGCTCGCGGAGTACAGATGTAGATGTAGATGTAGACTGATGACCATAGATGTTAAGTCCCATAGTGCTCAGAGCCATTTGAACATACTCCACAAGCCACCGTGTCGTGCGTAGCGGAGGATACTTTCTACCATTACTTGTCTTTTTTCTCGTGTTACAGTCGCAAACAGAGTGAGGGAAAAACGTCCATATATGCCTCCCTAAGAGCCGTAATCTCTCCAATCTTATCTTCATGGTCCATACACTAAATGTACGTTGGCGGAAGTAGAACCGAATTGCAGATAGCATGAAATAGTAGTTCTCCATATTTTCTTAATAGTGGTCCTCGAAGAGAACGTCGCCTTCCCTTCACCGATTCCCATTTGACTTCCAGAAGAAGCTCTGTAACGCTTGCTTGTTGTTCGAACCTACCGGTAACAAATCTAGCAGCCCAGCCCTGAATTTCTTCGATGTCTTCCTTCAATCCGACCTGATGCGGATCCCAAACACTCGAACAGTACTCAACAGCGGGTCGCACCAGTCTCCTGTATGCGGTCTCTTTTACAGATGAACAGCCTTTCCTAAAATTCTCCTAGTAAACCGAAGTATACCTCTCGCCTTTCATACTACAATCCTTATATGCTCATTCCATTTCATATTGCTTCGCGACATTACACCTAGATATTTAGTCGACGTGTCTCAAGCAGCAGACAGCTAATGCTGTGCTCCAACATTATGGGTTTGTTTTTCCTACTCATCTGCATTAACTTAAAGTTTTCTACATTTAAAAGGTAGCTATCATTCTTCACATCAGCTAGAAATTTTGTCACTCAACGACATCTTCCCATACATCACAGCATCATCGGTAAACAGTTGCTTTCCACGCTGTTCGCCACATCATTTATGTATATAGAAAATAACAGCGATCCTATCATACTTCCATGGGGCATTCCTGACGAGACACTTGACTTTGATGAATACTCGCCGTCGTGGACAACGTACTGGGTTCTGTTACTTAAGAGGTCTTTGAGTCACTCACGCACCTGGCAACCTGTACCGTATGCTTGTATCTAGGTTAATAGTCGAAAGTATGGCACCGTGTCATATGCTTTATGAGAATCTAAGAATATGGAATCCGCAGTTACCCTTGTTCCATGGTTCGTAGAAGCTCATGTGGGAAAAGGGCAAACAGAGTTTGCACAAACGATGTTTACTAAAACCGTGTTAGTTTGTGGACAGAAGATTTTCCTTGTCAAAGAAATTTATTATATTCGAACTGAGAATATGTTCAAGATAGTGCAGCAAACCGATGTTAAGAGTATTGGTATGTAGCTCCGCGGGTCCGTTTAGTTGCCCTTCTTATACACGGGAGTCACGTGCGCTTTTTTCCAGTCGCTCGGGACTTTCGGCTGGACGAGAGAGTCGCGATAATGTAGGTAAGGAACAAATGGTATAGAGCACTCTTTGTAAAACCGAATTGGGATTCCACCAGCACCTGGCGACTTACTAGTTTTGAACTCTTTCAGTTGCTTCTCGACACCAGATATGACTATTACTATTTCGTCCTTGCGGGAGTCCTTGCGATGGTCAAACGACGGTATGGTTGTACCATTCTCCCGCGTGAACGATTTCTTAAATGCGAAGTTTAAAGCTTCGGCTTTACTTTTCCAAATGTCCCAGTTTTAGGTGCGTAACTATACTGTGTGCACCGTAGCAATAAACAGCCACTGCGAAAATGGTGTTTATTCGTGTGCGTTTTTGTAATCGTGGTTACTATTATGATACAGGAAAAGGGCGGAGAGGCTAATAATAAGTCGACTTCAGTGTTATTGCACCTACGGGTGAGGGAGCTTCGCTCGGCTCATTTGGAATTAGCCCGCAATCTGGGGTGATACTATATACGCAACCGACTTGAAAGCATTCACTGTGCGAAGCGATTTCGTGTCACCATTGTGCTTGTTTACCGTAACTTCACCGCGTGTTTCAGATAATGACCAGGTATAATAATGTCGTGGTCGAGCAGCGCCTGTGCCTTCTAGCGAGTCGCTATCACCTTCCGAGTCACTCCTTCACCGCATTGATTACCTGTTCTATTCTTATACACTGCTAAGCGAAAGACATTATGACAACTCCGTAACGTGATGTTGGACGCCGCCTGGCGTCGTTGCGAGCACGTGAAGCGTTAACAGAAGTATGTAAACGGAGCAAACAGGGGACCGCCCTAGCAGAGATACGGGCTGCAAATGGGGAATCCATTAACATAAGCAACTTTGACAAAGGGTAGATTATTGTTACGCAGAGCCTGTGAACGAGCATCTCGGAAATGGCGAAGCTGGTCGAACGTTCACGTGCTACGTTGGTGAGAATCAATAGATAGAGGTAGAAAAAAAATGGTTCAAATGGCTCTGAGAACTATGGTACTTAACTTCTGAGGTCATCAGTCCCTTAGAACTTAGAACTACTTAAACCTAACTAACCTAAGGACATCACACACATCCATGCCCGAGGCGGGGTTCGAACCTGCGACCGTAGCAGCAGCGCGCCGCCGGACTGAAGCGCCTAGAACCGCTCGGCCACACCGACCGGCATAGAGGTAGAAGGACATTAAAACTACGACTAGGCCGTGAAGGATGGACGTCCACGAATCTTCACAGAACGTAGAGTTCGGAGGCTTGTCTGCTCTGTAGAGTAGTATAGATGGTGATCTTGGCAGCACAATGCTGCTGACCCTCAAGTATTTCGGCGTACACGGGTCATCGTACATTGTTGAACATAGCTTTGAACATTGAGCCCCACTGCAGACCACCCCTACATGTTCACATGTTGACGCAACAACATCCTCACTTACGATTGCAGTGGGCACGGGACCATCGGGTTACGACAGCTGACCAATGGAAACGTGTCGGCTCCTCGGTGAATCACATTTTTGCAACACTAGCTCAGTGGTCGTTTCCAAAGCCGCCGTCATCGAGGTGAACGGCGGCTCGAAACGTGTAGCGCGCCGCAGACGCAGGCTGGTGGGAGCAGTATTATGCTAAGGGCCACACACTTCTGCGCTTGCGTGGGACCTGTGGTAGTAATCGAAGACACGCTGACAGCTGTGAACTTCCAGCATCCCTTCATGCTTGATGTCCTCCCTGATGTCATCTTTCAACAGTATAATCGTCCGTATCTTGAAGCCAGAACCGTGCTACAGTGGTTTGATGAGCATTATAGTGAACTCACGTTGATGACTCGGCAACCAAATTTGCCTGAGGTAAATCTCATGGAAGCTCTCTGGGTCTCTACTGGGCGTCGTCATCGCGTACGCAAATCTCCAGCCCGTTATTTACGAGAATTACATGACATGTGCGTAGATATCTAATGCTGCATACCTCCACGAACCTGCCAAAAAACTGTTGGACCCCTGATACGCAGAGTTAGTGACGTATTTCGTTCCAAATACGGACAACAAGCTATTAAGCAGATGTTCACAATGTTTTGGTACGTCAGTGTATTATCTACAAGATGGTTGTCGTGGGAGAAAGAGGGCAGTATCGTCACAGAACGCAATGTACTAAGAACCGATAGCAAGCTTTCGCTCCCAGAATGCTCTGCAAAACGGCCACCATCAAGTGTGTGATTAGTACCCTCGCTGAGCGCAAAAAATAAATAAAAAATAAAATAAATCTCTAAAATAGTCTTCAGAGGAAAAACTGTGCTAACTGCAAGATGTCTCCCGTAGATAAGAAAGAGACGCTAGTGAACATTTTTATACTTCGACCAAGACCTCTCAAAACACAATTTTTAGCAAAAGCAAACAGCAGCAGCGAAAGCGGCCTTTGTGTTACTAGCAACTTACTTCAAGTAGAACCCACATTCACGCCGTTGTTTAAGGATAGGTTGCCGATCCAGTTCCCAGTGACGACGTACACTGAGGTGACAAGAGTCTTGAGTTAACTCCTAATACCGTGTTGGACCCCTTTTGCCTTGAGTATTGACGTGTCATAGACTCAACAAGTCGTTGGAAGTCCCCTGCAGAAATAATGAGTCATCTACCTCCATACCCGTTCATAATTACGAAAATGATATCGGTGCAGGATTTTGTGCAGGAACTGACCTCTCGATGATGTCCCATACCTGTTCGATGGCACTCATGTCGGGCTATCTGGGTGACCAAATCATTCGCTCGAAATGTCCAGAATGTTCTTCAAAGCAATCGCAAACAGTTGTGGACAGGAGACATGGCGCATTGTCGTCCATAAGAATTCCATTTTTGTTTCGGAACGTGAAATCTACGAATAGCTGAAAATAGTCTCCAAGTAGCCGAACATAATCATTTTCAGACACAGTTCTGAACATGGGTGTCTTTCAGCAAACGTATGCAAGTTTCAAATGAGAAATGACACAGCCAGTCAGTTGCAAATAACTTTTTAATACACTGACTTAGGTTTCGACACCTCTAAGGACGTCTTCATCAGGATGAAAATTTAACTACCGTAAAGTTATGTTGCGAGAAAGCAACAGTCAAAGTTTCGAGCAGTCATGCTCAGGCCAAAAATTAAAAGTTAAAAGTGTTCCAGCCTTTGGTACGTATACGTACGACGATCATATCCGTGAGGACAGTGCGGCGAAATTTGGTGTTAAAGGGCTATGGCAGCAAACGACAGACTCGGGTGCCTTATGCTAACAGCACGACATTGTCGGCAGCGCTCTTCTGCGCTACTGACCATTTGGACTCGAGACGACTGGTCAGAAGAGTTCCGGTTTCAGTCGGTAAGAGCTCGAACCCTAACATCAGCTCTTACCAACTAAAATCGGAAATCTTCTGACCACATCGCCGTTTTCCAGTCGTCTCTGGTCCAACAGATATGGTCACGAGCCCAGCAGAGTGCTGCAGGCAATGTCGTGTTGTTAGCATAAGGCACCCGAGTCGGTCCTTTGCTACCACACCCCTTTAACACCAAATTTCGCCGCACTGTCATGACGGATACGATCGTCGTACGTCCCACGTTCATTTCTGAGTTTATTGCACGCAATGCTGCTTGTCTGTTAGCACTGAGAACTCCACGCAAACGCTGCTGCTCTAGATCGTTGCCGGCCGCTGCGACCGAGCGGTTCTAGGCGCTCCAGTCCGGAACCGCGCTGCTGCTACGGCCGCAGGTTCGAATCATGCCTTGGGCATGGGTGTGTGTGATGTCCTTAGGTTAGTTAGTTTTAAGTAGTTCTAAGTCTAGGGGTCATGACCTCAGATGTTCAGACCCATAGTGCTTAGAGCTATTTGAACCATTTTCTAGATCGTAAGTGAAAGCCGTCGGCCAGTGCGATGACTGTGGAGACAAGTAATGCCTGAAATTTGGTATTCTTGGCATACTCTGGACACTGTGGATCTCGGAATATGGAATTTCCTAACGATTTTCGAAATGGAACGTCCCAAGCGTCTAGCTCCACCTACCATTCCCGTTGTGCGGCCACAATCACATTGGTAACCGCTTCTCCTGAATCATCTGAGTACAAATGACAACTCCGCCAATGCACTGACCTTTTATACCTGGTGTACACGATACGAAAGCCATCTGTGTATCTACATATCGCTATGCCACGAGTTTCGTCACCTGGGTGTAAATTTCGTTTATCAGGATTTGGCCAGTCGAGGAAGAACGGGCAATGGAACGAGCCAATACCCTGTCTCGTAATGTGGGAGTTCTAATGTCCCTCCATTGGCCACTATAAAAATTATTAAGTATTCCTGATAAGAGCAAAAACAACAAAGAGACAGGCAGCCTCGATACTTTCCACTGCAAAATCGATTGTAACAACTGTTCCCTACTCTTACCACGTCCTCCTTTCTTTTTAAATAAATCTGTCCTTCGGTGTTACTTTCGAATATGAAAATTGAAATTGACGTTTTTATAAAAAATAAAATATATAGTGCTGTGGATCTTAATTACTGTCTTCTTGGCTGAAAAAGAGTAAATTATTAATTTTGCAGTAATGCGTGGCGTCTCCGGAGTGCAATCGGGCGCACCCAAGGTTAAAGTTCTTCTTAGCAGCCAGCGTGAGAAACAGCTTTCCAAGATTTACCTCGTAATGTAGCTCTGAAAAATTCTTGACGCTGTTATTGAAGAGCAAGTCAGACGGATACGATTCTGAACAACTGTGATAATCTGTGTCGGTAGGGCAAGTTCCACAAATTTTCGCTTTTCACAAAAGAGAATCTGTTCATTCCAAAAGTTAATGATACTAAACAGGGATCGCACAGTCGTAAGTCTTCTGCTTGCTTCCACTTTGCATCGTAATCGCTAGGAGAGAAAAGATGAGCATAATATTCACTTCAGAAATGAGAAAAATTTTACCTTTTAGGGTAACAATTATTATTTCATAAAAACGTTCTTCTCATTGCTCAACTATTCTTGCAAGAGCAGACAGGGTGTTACAAGAAGGTACGGCCAAACTTTCAGGAAACATTCCTCACACACAAAGAAAGAAAATATGTTATGTGGACATGTGTCCGGAAACGCTTACTTTCCATTTTAGAGCTCATTTTATTACTTCACTTCAAATCACATTAATCATGGAATGGAAACACACAGCAACAGAACGTACCAGCGTGACTTCAAACACTTTGTTACAGGAAATGTTCAAAATGTCCTCCGTTAGCGAGGATACATGCATCCACCCTCCGTCGCATGGAATCCCTGATGCGCTGATGCAGCCCTGGAGAATGGCATATTGTATCACAGCCGTCCACAATACTAGCACGAAGAGTCTCTACATTTGGTACCGGGGTTGCGTAGACAAGAGCTTTCAAATGCCCCCATAAATGAAAGTCAAGAGGGTTGAGGTCAGGAGAGCGTGGAGGCCATGGAATTGGTCCGCCTCTACCAATCTGTTGTTCAGAAGCGTACGAACACTTCGACTGAAATGTGCAGGAGCTCCATCGTTGTGTCGTACTTGTAAAGGCACATGTTCTAACAGCACAGGTAGAGTATCCCGTATGAAATCATGATAATGTGCTCCATTCAGCGTAGGTGGAAGAACATGGGGCCTAATCAAGACATCACCAACAATGCCTGCCCAAACGTTCACAGAAAATCTGTGTTGATGACGTGATTGCACAATTGCGTGCGGATTCTCGTCAGCCCACACATGTTGATTGTGAAAATTTACAATTTCATCACGTTGGAATGAAGCCTCATCCGTAAAGAGAACATTTGCACTGAAATGGGGATTGACACATTGTTGGATGAACCATTCGCAGAAGTGTATCCGTGGAGGCCAATCAGCTGCTGATAGTGCCTGCACACGCTGTACATGGTACGGAAACAACTGGTTCTCCCGTAACACTTTCCATTCATTGACGTGGGCAACGTTACCTTGTACAGCAGCAACTTCTCTGACGCTGACATTAGGGTTATCGTCAACTGCACGAAGAATTGCCTCGTCCATTGCAGGTGTCCTCGTCGTCCTAGGTCTTCCCCAGTCGCGAGTCATAGGCTGGAATGTTCCGTGCTCCCTAAGACGCCGATCAATTGCTTCGAACGTCTTCCTGTCCGGGACACCTTCGTTCTGGAAATCTGTCTCGATAGAAACGTACCGCGCCACGGCTATTGTCCCGTGCTAATCCATACATTAAATGTGCATCTGCCAACTCCGCATTTGTAAACATTGCACTGACTGCAAAACCACGTTCGTGATGAACACTAACCTGTTGATGCTACGTACTGATGTGCTGGATGCTAGTACTGTAGAGCAATGAGTCGCATGTCAACACAAGCACCGAAGTCAACATTACCTTCCTTCAATTGGGCCAACTGGCGGTGAATCGAGGAAGTACAGTACATACTGACGAAACTAAAATGAGCTCTAACATGGAAATTAAGCGTTTCCGGACACATGTCCACATAACATCTTTTCTTTATTTGTGTGAGGAATGTTTCCTGAAAGTTTGGCCGTACCTTTTTGTAACACCCTGTATATTGACAAAAATTAATATTTTCTGATATCTCGCAGTAATTGCGGCTGTCGTTTCTTTTTTTTACAATAGAAGGACACCTCCTTCGAAAATACGTCCTTCCGTAGTCAGGTCTACTATCAGGGAAAAAGACTCATTCGTAAAGTCACGGAATACACAAGTTTGGTAAAAGGCACGCAAGGCTAACAGGCCAACGATGTTATTTACAATGTTGTGCTATCGAAGGCGAAAGCGATAATTCACGTTATTTATAACTGAGAGTTTTTCCGTTGCTCATGTTTTTTCATGTTCCTCAAAACATTTAAGTCTACCAAACAGACCCTTTTACAGTATTTTACTGTTAAATAAACTGACTATTATTATTGGAAAATGTCTTTCGAGCTGTCGCAGCACTCAGTATTTAGTCTGCATTAAACATTATGAAATGATACTATGGAGTATGTAACACAGTTAATTACGATCAGATGTCTAAGCTCTATAACGTCTTGCGATGGATAAGCTGTGTCCTGTGGTTGATTTTGTGAGAACGTCGCCTCAGTTGCGATTGCTGACGTATTTCTATGAGAGATGAATCAGCACGAATCCTATTTAAATGATAGTTTATGCTTACTATGCCCAGTCACCGTGATGGTCCTGCAGACGGCAGGACGTTTCTGATTGGCTATAACGAGGGCTCATAAAAGCCGCCGCTCCAAGTGTGCGGCGCTGAGTTTTCATCGACCGCTGGTCCGCCACGCCGCGTCGCTGCTTCTCAACCGAGACACGTCCAGCTTTAGTAAGTCTCCCAGCTCTGCCAATTATTGAACGTTTCCCGGTGCAAACACCTGTAATGCTACTGCTGCTACTGTCGCAGGTTCGAATCCTGCCTCGGGCATGAACGTGTGTGATGTACTTAGGTTAGTTAGGTTTAAGTAGTTATAAGTCTATGGGACAGATGACCTCAGAAGTTAAGTCCCATAGTGCATAGAGCCATTTGAGCCACACATTTTGCATATGCAAGGCACACATCACTTGCCTCCCTTAGATTAACTGACGACCATTGCGTCATGAAGGGCATCTGAAAGCAAAGTTAACATAAATTTACCAAATGACGGAAACCTTCTGACTCCGTATTACAGGATAAAAACGAGGAAGCAGAGACGGTAAAACACCGTTCCACCAACTAAAATTTGTTGACACAACTACGCAAACAAACTTGCTTTAAACTGCTATGTTACATAGAACACGTTCACCTTACTAAACTAGAAACGTGTAAAAGATATACATAAACAAAATGAAATCTACAGTGTGCTCATGCATTGTAGCCTGAATATTTTAAGCAGGCTTGTATGATGTAACACATTTTTATGTCGTTAGTTCCTAAAAATGTTGTGATCCTACCTTTAGATTAAATTATAGGTATTATTTTGTTCGTTGCATTCGGTTTTTAGTGCATGGTAATTTTATGGATTGACTCACGAACAGCTTAGGGGTTCACGTCACACTCGAGCCCAAGTAAATGTGGACCTAATTGAACAGTTTACGCTTCAAATGCATTAGTACTAACTAGGTCGGCATGTCATACTGTACTTCGGAGTCATTATTACTGTAACATTTTTGCTTCTGTTCTCATACACTTTGATCTGTGTCAGCTTTCGCTATCAATTGTGACATACCATGTATATTGTATGTAGCATTTTTGTATCATTTCTCCAGATTATTCGCGATTACACAGGCGTTACACAATTTCTACTACAGGTTTCTAGAGGTCGTAGAGGGAATGTAGTAGGTAAGGCTTTTTTATAAGGAACCTAGTCTGGAAATGTACCGTTTTCATATAAAATAAGTCTGAAGATCGGACCACTCTAAAATCTCCCGCTTCAATCTACGCACACAATCTGAGAAGAGGGGCCGGCCGCTGTGGCCGAGCGGTTCTAGGCGCTTCAGTCTGGAACCGCACGACCGCTGCGGTCGCAGGTTCGAATCCTGCTGCGGGCATGGATATGTGTGATGTACTTAGGTTAGTTAGGTTCAAGTAGTTCTAAGTCTAGGGGACTGATGACCTCAGATGTTTAAGTCTCATAGTGCTTAGAGCCATTTGAACCATTTGTACAGACACAGCTTAGCTGGCGAATAAGGAGTGCGTACACAGTAGCGGCTACGATTAGTACTCACATAGTGTCGATAGTAAAGACAACGACTCAAGTACACGTTCGACCATCCTGATTTAGGTTGTCCGTAGTTTCCCTACAAGGCTCTAGGCCGGTCGTCGGCGAACTCATTAGTCGTCTGAGTCAAATATCAACAGTATGGTTCAAATGGGTCTGAGCACTATGGGACTCAACATCTGTGGTCATCAGTCCCCTAGAACTTAGAACTACTTAAACCTAACTAACCTAAGGACATCACACACATCCATGCCCGAGGCAGGATTCGAACCTGCGACCGTAGCGGTCACGCGGTTCCAGACTGACGCACCTAGAACCGCACGGCCACACCGGCCGGCAATATCAACAGTACTACGAATGAAATTTATTTTCGGAACCAAAATTTTTAAACTCAAATTACAGTGACGGAAAAAGAAATCGCAGCACTAAGCACAAGTTGTAAGACATAAACGGAAGTTGGTGAGCGTGTTTGTACATCTGAAAGATGATGTCTATTCAGATTTTCAGCCAGTCGTATGAGAGTGGCGCTCTTAGCGCCACTATGAGGATGCGTTTCAGGTCTGCTTTAAACACGCGCTGTAACGGTCGTGGGACTAGACGCGGCAGATTGATGTTTGTTAAGAATGCCGCTAAGGCGACAAAGACGCCACCATCAATAGTTCACTGAGTTGGAAAGAGGTCATATAATAGGGCTACGAGAAGCTGGGTGTTCCTTCTACGATAATGCATGAAGATAGGGCGAAAATGTACCCACTGTACATTGTGGTGTCACCGCCAGACACCACACTTGCTAGGTGGTAGCCTTTAAATCGGCCGCGGTCCGTTAGTATACGTCGGACCCGCGTGTCGCCACTGTCAGTGATTGCAGACCGAGCGCCACCACACGGCAGGTCTAGAGAGACTTACTAGCACGCGCCCCAGTTGTACAGCCGACGTTCATAGCAATGGTTCACTGACAAATACGCTCTCATTTGCCGAGACGATAGTTAGCATAGCCTTCAGCTACTTCACTTGCTACGACCTAGCAAGGCGCCATAGCATTTGATAATTAATATTGTGAAGCATATACAGTAACGAGAGATGTTCTACAATTGTGGATTAAAGTTAAGTATTACATCAACCACATACTTTATTTGCTACTAACAATTCCCTTAACTGTTCTAGACCTCACGCCAGTCTGCGTGAGCTAAACGCGTGCCTTTCGGCTACCTCACAGTGGCTTGGCTGTCTGGCCAAGTCACTACATACATGACCGCTGGCAGCGGTTTCCACAAGAGTGTACGGTCTCAAGAAGACAGTGCTCCGGACAGCCATGTGGCACTACCCAAAGGGACGACCATTGTGTTCGCTACGGGGCTCTGACGCATCGTACTGCATCTGCAGCAGCAGTTTGAGCAGCAGCAGTTTGAGCAGCAGCAGTTGTCACCTCAGTGACACAACGAACTGTTTCAAATCGGTTAGTTCAGGGTCAGCTTTGAGCCAGACGCCCTGCAGCGTACCTGCCACTGGCCCCAAACCACTACTTCAGTGGTGTCGAGGGAGAGCTCATTGGAGAGCAGGCTAGAGGTCTGTTGTTTTCCTGATGAAAGCTGGTTCTGCCTCCGCGGCAGCGATGGCCGTGGGTTGGTGAGGAGCAGGACAGTTGGGGCCTGCAACCACCCTGTCTGCGCACTAGACTAAGGGTACATACGTCTGGAGTTTTGGTCTGCGGTGCAATTTCGTATGACACCAGGAGCACTTTCATGGTTATCCCCAGCATCTGAAATGCAGATTTGTACGTCAGTCTGGTGATTCGACTTGTTGTATTGCCACTCATGAATAGCAGTCCATTCGATGTTTTCCAAAAGGATAACGCTCGCCCACACACCGCTGTTGTAACCTAACATGCTCTAACTCCTGTCGACATGTTGTCCCGGTCTGGCTTAATCACCAGATCTGTCTCCAAGCAAACATCATCGGACGACAAAATCCAGAGTCATCCAGATACAGCATTAACTGACCCTGTACTGACCGGCCGCGTGGGACAGGCATGGAACATCATCCCACAAACGGACATCCGGCACCTGTACAACACAGTGCATGCACGTTTGCATGTTTGCATTCAACCTGGGCGTTACACCGCTTATCATTTATCAGTGGCTTACATTAACATGTGATCTTGCAACGTTAATCCCTTAAAAACGTTACCGAGACGCGACAAATGTATTCCCGAAATTTCATTACTCTACGTTAATTATCTTTTTGGTGTTGCGATTTATTTCGTCGTTGTATATAGAAAGGTACATTATTATTTTATTAAGTTAATTAGTTCACTGCTAAGCTGGCCTTTGCTAAAAACGCCCTCAATCTGACAGCGGTACATTTGCTGAGATCTACCCCTTCCTAGTCTCTTATTCACATTCGTATACTTGTTCGTCTATCTCCTTTCGTTGATCTTCTCTTTATTTCCAAACCATCTCAACATACCTTTCTAATTACTAAACACTACAGCTTCTCTCTCTGTGCCGGCCGGTGTGGCCGAGCGGTTCTAGGCACTTCAGTCTGGAACCGCGCGACCGCTACGGTCGCAGGTTCGAATCCTGTCTCGGGCATGGCTGTGTGTGATGTCCTTAGGTTAGTTAGGTTTAAGTAGTTCTAGGGGACTGATGACCTCAGATGTTAAGTCTCATAGTGTTCAGAGCCATTTGAACCATCTCTCGCTGCAAACGCTTAACTTAGTAAACCTCTCTTAAAGTTTTAAGCCTTAGTGAAACTGTTGATAGGTTGAATAAAACATCATACCATATGTAATATCGATATTATTTATTGATAAATTTAAATTGTAAGATATTCACAAAATAAATAATGGCAATGACTATCAAACACTAATGCGAACAATGGACTTGCATCTCATTGGAAAGTTTTTAATTTAAGGAACGATTAGAGGTTCTCACTAACAACATATATTCCCAGTTTACTCTTGGTAAGGCTCATGCTTCTAACCTCACTGCAAAATAGACCCGCCCAGCCGAAAACCGACTTCTGCGCATGGGCCACGAAGTTTTAGTGTCACTACGCGATCGACTGCACGTAATGTTTTGTGGAAGAGTCATACTCAAGGGGCCAAAGAGCCGCTATTTACGTACTACCGCACTAGGAAAATGCCAGGACCGTTCCTTTCAAAGGGCACAGTTCATTTCCTTTCCCATCTAATGATAATTAAATCAAGATCTTAAGCTGCCGACAGGCGTTGATATACATCAACGGGGACATTTGAAAATGTGTGCCCCGACCGTGACTCGAACCAGGGGTCTGCTTTTACATGGCAGACGCTCTATCCATCTGAGCCACCGAGGTGCGACTGCAGGGATTTATCCCTTGCACGCTCCCCCGTGAGACCCACATTCTCAACGTCCACACACTGCATTTGTAGTGCCCCTGCCCATTATACTCATTACTCGCGGCAGACAATCTTACCGAGACCCGTAAGAGTTCGGGCAATGCGTGTGCATCCGCACAGAAGGAGAAGGTCAATGGCCGGTTAGCCTAGCAAAGAAACATTAGATAACATGCAAACGTGAACATTAAACATGTAATGGATATGATTCAAAAGATGAAACTGTAACAAGCAAGAATCTACCAATAAGTAAATAAGCATTACTTTCAGAGTTCTAGATTCCTCAGGTATCGACGCAAATACGGTAGAAGAGGGATTAAGAAAGCACCCTTTTTGTATCACATACTTTTCTTCTCTTTAGTTTGAAATTTATAAACAAAGAGAAAGCTACATTTACGAGAGCAAATGTGTCATATTGCTGAATCAAATACTCATTTAAGAACAGAGAAACGTTTGAAAATGGCTTTCTGACTTTCGTTTTGCCGTAAGCACTGTAATATTTACCATTTAAAACAACTCTTACGTCCACACAACAGAAATAACGAACAGAACGTAACCCTAAGCAGTCTACATGTAAGCAACAGTCTGCTAATGTTTTGGGGTGCCTAACACGGCGGCACCATCTTCAAAACAAGGTAACCGTAAGTGTACAGCGCTTTTTTTTTTTTTTTTTTTTTTACTTTATTGTTATTTTAAAACCTGTACAACAGGTAGGCTGTCAGCAGCACACTACGCTGCTCTTCAGCCATAGAAGACACAAGCAGCAAAAACAGTGAGAAGACACATAAGTCACAGAGCGGTGGGCAATAAAACAGGAGACACATAGAGACAATCACGGAGCCGTTCACACTCGTCGATAATCCACACTGCTAGCTGATGAGACGACGCACAACCACTGAAGATGATGATGGCACTGGTGAACGATGGAGGGGACGGTGAACACTAAACACTAAACACTAAACACACAAAACACTGATGGCGGCGACCTCCGGCGCGCGAATGTGTGTACAGCGCCATCTCCCCTTACTTTTATATCCATGTGTTAGACCCGCAACACAAAGTACATCTTTGCACAGTACATGAAAACATAGAGAATAATAAGGTCTTTGTGTGTGTAGCTATTATCACTGAAATTTCGTGAATATGAATTGTAACTTCATGTATGTGTCATTCGTGGGTATTGTGCTGGCAAACGAAGTGCAAATAAAAAAGTGCACAGAATATATAAACTTCTGACAAGCCTGAACAGCACGGAAACTGATAAACAATCTCAACAGACACTCCAAGAAGCTGTCTTGTGACAGACAACTATGTAAATATCTACGAAAATAGTCATGTAACCTATATTTTATACTTTTATAGGAAGTAACTGTATTTTATATTGCAGGATAGCTTTTAAATGACAAATTGTCGAAAAGAGATTTGCCGTACATAAATGGCGAGCTTATAAAAATCATTGTGCAGCAGAAAACGGGGAAATATATAATATGTCATTCACTCCTTTCTGTCCCACACCAAGAGTGCGTGGTGGACACTGGAAGTCTTCTCTTCTTCTAGTGTAATAATTACGAGCTTCACTGATGATTCTGAACTGTGATTGTTGACAATTAAATTCATAATGGATTATACGAACTGCGCGGCGTTGTTAGTATGCCCAACTACTCAAAGAGTGGTTACAAGTAGTTCTAGAATGGATACCTCTGCGGTATCGGCCTCCACCCGGTCGGCCTCTCTTTAAAATTCGCGCGTTACCAACCACGTTTTCTACAGCCGCCACAGCGGGACAAGAGTGCAGCCACGAACGCTTGCGCCGCTACTAATGATAGGCAAGCAGCCTTTCTCCGTAACTCCAGGGCTCGTCTATATAAGTTCAAACATCGATGAACAGAGCCCATTTTATGTATTTGCCATTTCATAGCATTTACAGATTTCCGTAGCTATCAGGGCTCGTCTATAAGGAGTAGCCATTGTATTGAAAACTGATTGATTGTAAGCCTTTGCATCTGTATGTATTTCAACATTTAAATCTACTGTTAGCAACTGATTCTGCAACTACAGCAAACAAAGTTATTTATTACTTTTACTATTTGATATTAGATTTAGGATAAATTAATATCTGAATTACCTGTCCACTAATCACTTCTGTTCCTCGCTCCTGTACCCACTAAAGAACCACAAAGCGCACAAAGGAAGTTAAAACAACCACATTACCCTTACTACGCGATTCTGCGCAACTAACACTTTTTCCCTCGGAGATATAAGACATTTGAGAATGAAAATGGGAAAATTAATTCAAGTTCGTGATATTTACGTTTGTTATAATCTCGTGTTTTTCATGACATAAGAGCCGTAGGGTTAAGACATTTATGACCTGTATTATACGTGGTTTATGGTTAAAGTTATTATCAATATAATAATATCACATATAGTGACAGATCAATTATACGTCGCACAAGAGTGGCCTAATAATACCCCTGTGGTAAAGCTATAGTGATAATTCCCCTTTCTGAAAATGCTGTGTCGTTGTGCGATCTCCCTTGGTTTCTTAATGCACTACTGTTTTTCGACCTTTTACACGTCCGTGACGCTGTGAAAAGTATCGAAGGACGAAGTAGGTTTGGGTTTAACGTCTCGTCGACATCTAGGTCATTAGAGAGGGACAAGCAGCCTATCATCGAAGTCCATCAACTCATTGGGAGCGGACAAGAAATTCTCTAAAGATGCGATCTTGTGTTCTGAAAGCTAATATAGTGTAAGGGAACTGACATGATAATGATGTTACAGTTTCGTGTACTTAACAGGTACGTTTAATTAGGCTTCGTCACTTCCAGAGTAGGATTCATTTGAGTACATAAATGTTTGCAGCCGTTGCTTTCACTGCTCGGAACATTTGTGTATGTCGTTTCTATTGAGGCTGCGCAGGGGCTCCGCCGTTTTCGCCTTCCCGCTAAGCGCAAGATTACATCCCTAGTAAACTGACGACCTGTGCCACTGTGCCGATCTATTCTGATAAAATTTGTCACAACGTAGGAAGGCAATTACGGTAATTTAACTTAAGAAATACCAAAAACTAATACAATTCCTTTTCATTCTTATTTGGAAACTGTGGAGCTTTATCATCTTACGCTCCTGTACTCTTTACCAAGCGGGCTCTCAATTGAGGTATAGTTATTTTTCTGGAATTTTCTGTTGCGCTTTGCGCGCCGCAGTAGGTCTGTGTATTGTACGAAACGTGTCGGCAATGCGGTACTAGGAGCTGCACAATCGGAACAAAATTGTTCACGGTTTCCAAACACGATCGCGTAGTTCCGACCACTAAGTACTGTTCATAGTTTTACGTTTGTGAGACACACTGTCGTCGTTGCTACGCTTTGATAAACAGATATTTGTGACCACCTCTGTTCTGGATCAGTATTCTTTGTTTACAGGAGCGCGTCGTATCAGCTCCAGAGGTCATGGTCGGTTTCTGCTCGTTGTTGTTGTTGCTGCTGCGGTCTTCAGTCCAAAGACTGGTCGAACGCAGCACTCCACGTTATATTCTCCACAAGCCTCTTCGCCTCTGCATCTTTGCTGCAATGTGCATTTATTTGAATCTGGTTACCGTAGCCAATGCTCGGTGCGCCTCCACAAATCCCGCCTCCCACCCGGCAAGCCCTCACTCCCCCTTTCATCATAAAACTGACGAACCGTGATGTCTCAAGACGTGTTCCATCAACCGATCCCCTGTTTTAGTCAACTTGTACCTCAAATTTCTTTTCTCCGCCGTCTGATTCAGATACTCTCCATTAGTTATGTGATATATTTATCTACTCTTCAGCATCCGTCTGTCCCACTACATTTCAAAACCTTCTATTCTTTTCTTGCTTTTGCCAGTCAGCTTTTTATATCATCTCTTCTTCGGTGATATTTATTTTGCTGCCCAGACAGCAAAAGTAATCAACTACTCTTAATGTCTTATTTCCTAATTCCCTCACCATCGGCTAATTTAATTCGACCGCATTCCATAACCTTCTTTTACTTTCATAATTTTACAGTCTTTTTCCAGGAGTCTAAATCTGCCGTTCAACTGATCTCTCAAGTTCTTTGCAGTCTCCTACAGAACTGCAGTACCATGGGCAAACCTCCAAGTTTATTTTTTCTTCTTCCTGAAATTTAACACCCTTTATAAATTTTCCCATAGTTTCCATTACTTCTTGTTCAACAGACAGGTGTAATTGAATTTGAGATTAGCAATAACTCTCATTCACTTCTCGACTACTGTCACCCTATCATGTCCGTCGACGCTTGTAGCACCGGTTTCTACAAGATTTGTAGAGAACCTGTCCTCCCTGTATCTGGTTGCTGCTACCTTAAGAATTTTATAGTGTATGTTCCAGTCAGCATTGTTAAAAGTGTTCCGTAAATTTGCTACTCTACTGTAAAGACAGGTTTGTCTTTCTTTTTCTAATATCTTCCCAGAGATCAGTTTCTACATCTTTCAGCTTTTCTGTAAAGAATTCGTGTCAGTATATTGTGTAAACAGAAGAGTACACTTTTTCGCAATCTACGTACACACATTCGTACATGTGCTGCCGCTTGGAAATGAAATTACTCTGAAACTGATCATGCCTCAGCATGAAATAAAATATAATAATAAAGTTGAATCATGCGGTAACTTCTTCAGTCACGATATAGTGTTCCCAAAATGGACGAATTGTTTTTGGATGGAAAACGTGTTGTAGAGGTGACAAAAAATAACGATGTTAGTAAAGCATTTATCAGTAAACCTGTTTAAGCTTCACTCAAGTTAAATATGCTGTTGGATCACAAAATTACCGTATGTGAATAACGCATATTTGAGTTAATGAATTCTGTGCATTAGTATTGCACTATGCGGCGTACTCACTTGCTTCACACACGTTTATAGAAACTCACAAATATACTTCAGTTTCTCATAACTCAGATATGTAGAAAATGAATGTCGTGCAAAGCGAATAACTGTTACGAGATCCTAAGTAAGAAACTTGACAGGATGCAGTTTTGAAAAAGGAATTGTAACGGACTGTTGACTGTGCTCTGTTTCTGCGTAATTAGCCGTTTGTTTTAAAACCATGTATCTGAACATGTTTGTTTATAATATATTATTGTAGATGGTTACTTACTGTGTTTGATTATAAGTTTCACTTTTCAAGTTCGAAACTGTCATCGTCAACTTCAATGCAAGTTGCAAGGCCTGCAGATAGATGTTCTCCTAGTCGTAGTTGATTTCCTTAGGACATGGTTAAGCATTGGTTTCCCTTCAGAGTATTTCATGTCACCACCATTTCATCCTGATACACCCAGCTTTTATTCTTGTTCAGGCATCTTTCTGAATATCCAATTTAACAATTATGTTAACTCTCATTAGTTAAACAGGACACCCATCATTTATTAATATTTGACTAGTGTAAATATGACTAACGAAAGAATGCAGCAATCAGTCATTGTACCTTACATGTTTTTTCACCTTCATCGACTTTAATCGGCAATGCTTGTACTACAATGACAGATATTCGTGTTAACAATTGTGAAGCTAGGTGCTGTAAGGCCGGTGTTTTAGCTTAAAGTGACAATAAAATTATTCCATTAACATTTACGCCTTTTATGATAGAGAGAATTTCTACACACTTGTAATACACGTTCTACTCGGGTGGCAACATTCTAGGATCAAAACAAGACCTAATGTTACTCACGACATATGCTCAACATTACGTTCTTGCTGCTTTCTACACCTGAAGAGAGCCTCATAATAACCGCTATGAGCAGTAAGGCATGTTCTCCAAAGCCTCATGGTGGGCCGACGAATCTTTCGTTGATACCTGTGCGCTGTCTAACAGCTGCTGAGGCGTTATTAACGAAACGCTGTTTCACGCCGTTGATTTTGTTGTCCGATGCGATTTGCACCACATTTTTCGTTGGTTTCACTAGTAGGAAGATGTGGTGACTAATGAAAATTTGTGCAGTACCTGAAGTGGAACCCAGATTTCCTACTGATCGTAACCAGTCGTATTACCCAGTAGGCTAGTATATTTTTTGGAACCTCCTATCTCCCTCTGCAGCCTGTCTTAAACCTCTCCAAAAATACTTTCTATGGCTAGCTTCTCGCGCGATAGTCTGCAATGTTTTTTCTCCTGTTTCCCTTCTTTTATTTTTATTTGTTAACCATGATTCTTAAAATTAAATTTCTTCGTTCTTAAAATGAAAAAAGTTCCCTTCTTCGGGATTAGACCCTTATCACCCCAAGAGAGTCGTCGGGTCCTCGTTGAATTCCAGCTTCTATTCCTATTCAGTGCAAACCAACTTCTCAACTTGTTTTCTGCCACATTTTTGTCAGTCCACTGTTGCTGTTGCAGATTGGAATGGGTGAGATTAGTAAGTAGTGAGTGAAATCAGCCACCTACCAAGTATACCATCTGTTTTCGGTCCCTTAGAGCACATACAAATCCGACTAGCAAATGACGTTCAATTTTACGGTGGTAGAACTCGTTCTGGGGATTAAAGGTAATTTCTTCGTTGTCCACGATCAAATTGAATTTTGATCTGAAGAAACGAATCTACGTATAAGGGTATCCTGTAACTGATACTTTCTGCAGAGAGGGTGGTGTTAGACTGAGGTTGTGCAAATTATATCTAGTTGGAACCTTTCCGCATATTACACCCAACCAAGTGCATTTGACTTCTGAAAGTAGGAATTTTTAACACTTCGCCAAAGCCAGCTCCAGTATGTCGCTCTGTAATTCCTGTCAAGTTGGTGTAACGGTGTGTGCTGAAATGCTTGTTGGTATAAAACAGCAGTGAAATCGTGAAACGATTACTCCCCCATGTAACTTGTCATAATGAACGCGAAAGCACGTAGCGCGGCATGGATTCTGTTAGAGCTATGAATACTGTCGGAGACATGTCGCCTGGCCTAGAGGCATTGAACAAGGTTTTAGTTACAAAATTACCACTAGCTGATAAGAAACTGAAAATAGTTCTGGCGTAAATAATGCTGAAATGCGTTAGAGGATTGTGCAAGCCTAAACCGCCTTTAGAAATGGGACTGGTTGTCGTTAGGAAGCGTAACTTGAAAATATTAGACGAGCAGATTGCGCAAACAGCGGCTGTCAGAATTTCTTTCGTTATGATGACCGGGATGGTGGAGCTTCGGGCTGACACAAACTTATCATGCAACTGGCATTTGCGCATGTACTTTTTAGGGAATAATAGGAGGAAATATCAGCAGCAGTGAAAGATTGACCCAGACCTGCAGCCGCCCTCAGATAGGACATTTATAAGTCAGTCGTCCTAAGGCTGCCTTGGAGTGCGGAGCAGTCGCAATAACAACACACCAACCAGCCCAACGCAGCTTAGCAATTAACTGTGAGTACGGCAGATAACCCAGTACGATCACTGCGATGAAGTGGGGATAACCTAGTTTTTGTGATAATCGATACTTACATGAAATCCGGTCACAATAATAAGATATGCAATGAATTTATTGGATTTCTATCGAGGTTACTAAAGCGAAATAAAATAATCACGCAAAACACATAACAATTAATATTATAATATAATAATAATAATAATAAGGCATATGATTCAATTCACAGACCCACACTATTTAAAATTCTTGAAGAACAAGGACTGGATAAGAAGACACGGAACATCATAGAGCAGACATTAACAAATACAAAATGCAAAGTGAAATTCATGGGAAAACTTTCAAAATCATTTGAGATAAAAACTGGGGTTAGACAAGGTGATGGATTATCACCTCTGTTATTTAACTTAGTTCTGGATAGAGTCATGGCAGAATGGGAAAAAGAACTCAAAAAAGAAAAGTACTGGAAACCAATATCACTGGGAACCAAAAAAGATGACCTACAAATCCCCTACTTAGCCTACGCAGACGATCTTGCAATAATGGCAGATTCTAGTGAAATGGCAGTCAAACAGATAGAAACCTTAAAAGAGTGTGCAGGAAAAGTTGGCCTACAAATATCTTTTGAGAAAACGGTGTTTACAACAACAAATCTAGAAATTTCTAAGTTACAAACCAAATATGGAGAAATTAAGAGGGTACCATACTTTAAATATTTAGGAGAGATAATTTCTGAAAAATACTCACAACAAGAAAGAATATTAAAAGCTCGTAGGGGTCTAGGGCTTGTCCAAAACATTTACAATAAAAAATGTCTATCTATAAATACAAAAATTAAACATTATAAGTCGGTAATTAAACCAATAATGCTATATGCCAGCGAAACCTTGACACTTAAAAGGAAAATAGATATGGAAAACCTGAAGAAAGAGGAAAGGAAAATCATTAGGAAAATTCTAGGACCAAGATGGACCAAAGAGGGGTATAGATTACAGAAAAATTCTAAAATTGAAGAATATTCTAACATAGAGATAGACATGAGGAAGAGGCGTCTAAAATTCTATGGCCACATAATGAGACTTCCCGATCACAGACTTAAAAAAAAAATAGTAAGATACGTAGCATCCCTTGTTAATGGAGGAGAATGGATCAAAAATGTAAAGAAAGATCTGGAATTAGCCAACATTACTACTGAAGACATGAACAAAAGAAACAATTTCAAACTTAAAAGTTGACAAATGGGAGGTCAAACCAGAGACAAAAGCGCCGAGAACTGGAACAAAATGGAGCGAAGAAAGAAAAGCTGAATTCTCGCAAAGAATGAAGACCTGGTGGGCAAACAAGAAGAATAAGAAGCCCCAGAAGTGAACCATCTTTACTTAGCGTCTTCCATGTTGGGAGCTTTACGACTAATAATAATAATAATAATAATAATAATAATAATAATAATAATAATAATGTAATGGTAATAATAATGTAAGAATCACTTGAGAGGTGGGAAAACTTGTCTCTGTATCACAGTTGCTTTCACTATCAAGAAGCGATCACCCCTAAGAAAACCGGACATGTTAGCGTAGGACTCGGGCCCTGAAGATTCCGTACAAACTTAATTATGTATACAGATTGTCCATCTATAGGTTTTGAAAAGTGACTTTACGAGCACCATAATATGTGATGTAAATGGCTGTATCTTTGATTTCATTGCTATAGAAGCTTAATTTTTTTTAATCCGGCAGTGCACCGTAGCTCTTAGTATTTGACATAAATTTCAATTTGATACCTCTAACCGTTCATGAGAAAAACGAATCTTGACAGACGAAGAAACAGCCGAACAACAAAGTGATCCTATAAGGGTTCTGATTTTATCGACTGAGATACGGAACGCTAAAAAATTATGTTGTCGAAAACAACATACTGCACTTTCGCGGCAAAAACGCACATGAGCCGTAGTTACATACGGAAATAGCCGAATGAGCAAGTGAGTTTATCGACGTCTTTTGGAAGCTGCAGTACGACAGGTTTCAGAAAGTCTGCCACATTCTATCTACCCATGCTTTCTGAACATTCCACCAATAAGAAATAACCTGCTGTTTACTGATTCGTCAGTGCCGAAATGTAATAGCGAAAGCAACATCTCGCTCGTAATTCATAAAGTGCAGCAGACGTCACTAACAACACAACTAACACACACATATGTAAGAACACATCCACCAAAAGTACGGAAAAACAAATGAAATTTAGAAACGAAAGTAAAAAATATCAAGTTAAAAGTTGTGTGCAGCTGTTAATAACTCGAAAATGTGTGACATTTCTACATCCAAATCAGTACAAAAGTTCACACAGTAAAACATATCGCTTTAGTTTAGAATCTATATATTTTGAAATAAAATTATGTTTAATGGCTGGAACGAGAATTCCAAGATTATGTCATGCGTTAGCACTGAGAACGACAATGAGTAAGCAAACATTCAACTTAGTTACTGTTAAAGCAAGCGTATTGCAAAATAACGATTCGTTATAGTCTTGAAAAAACGGAATTACATTTAAAAAAATAAAATGAAACTTTTCGTAAATTCTGCCGAGGGAAAGCTTTTTGGCAGTTGGAAGGTCTTAAAGTTACTTAGTTTGTGCGCTTTGACTGATGTCTTGTAAAGCTTAGTTTACACTGTAATGAATGGAAGGGAAAACTACCGCACGAGCATTCGCAGACATTTCGTCAGAATTCATATTTTTTACCTCCATGATGATCACTATTGATCGCTTGTGTCTGTGTACAAGCGTTTATGCTAGAAAGAACAGAAGAGCACACGATATAACGATGCGGTATTGTTTTTTGTCGATAATAGCCGTTACAAGATTCAACTCTGATATTCAGAGAGGATTATTTTGCATGGCGAGCGCACTGTTTATGAAGAGGTACGCAAAATGGCGTAGGAAAAGGGTGTATGTGGCGGATTTTGCACGTAAGCGTGAAATGCATCGAGTAGTGCGCCTCTGCAGCGCATCTCTACATTTCCCGATTTCCGGCATAATTTTAAATGTCCCGCCCGGACAGGCTCTGTCTTACATTTCAACCTTGTCCGATTACTATTGGAAATCTTTCGCGCTATAGCTGACAAGTACCTATTATCTATGCACGTACTGCGTGAACATACAACTAGCTCGGGAATCAATCTGTCGTATTGCCGGGCGAGACCGATAATCACGGTTACCACCCTCTCATGCGGCGCCGAGCGTCTCCATTCGCCTCTGTCTATTGGTTTATTATCCATTTCACTTTCTTACTACAATTTTGTGTTTAATATTTTCGTTTTGTTCTCTAACTCGTTTTAATGCTAAGTCAACGCGTGTTGACAATACTGGAAGGACTTTTATAGTTCCATTCTTGATTTTAATTCTAGTGAAAAACTTCCTTCTTTCGAATAACCCATTTGGAGGGTACGATGAATCAACTTTGGCTACTCTTCACTGTATTAGATTTCCTTAGTTTCCAAATTTCCTTCATCCTTTTAGAGTGCTCTTCCCTTTCTTCTTGAGTCCACTTTCGTCTAGTTGTCTTCTTTCTCTCCCGAAATTCTGCCTTTTGAACTGCCTTTATGAATTGTATCTGTTGTGTCTATTGTAATTCCAGCGTTTTCCATGTCCTTTTCAGTCTCTATAAACCACGTGGGCTTGGATTTGTAGCTATTGAGTAATGTGAATATTCGCTTGGTTAGTCTGTTGTTATCCATTCTGAGTATACACTCCTGGAAATTGAAATAAGAACACCGTGAATTCATTGTCCCAGGAAGGGGAAACTTTATTGACACATTCCTGGGGTCAGATACATCACATGATCACACTGACAGAACCACAGGCACATAGACACAGGCAACAGAGCATGCACAATGTCGGCACTAGTACAGTGTATATCCACCTTTCGCAGCAATGCAGGCTGCTATTCTCCCATGGAGACGATCGTAGAGATGCTGGATGTAGTCCTGTGGAACGGCTTGCCATACCATTTCCACCTGGCGCCTCAGTTGGACCAGCGTTCGTGCTGGACGTGCAGACCGCGTGAGACGACGCTTCATCCAGTCCCAAACATGCTCAATGGGGGACAGAACCGGAGATCTTGCTGGCCAGGGTAGTTGACTTACACCTTCTAGAGCACGTTGGGTGGCACGGGATACATGCGGACGTGCATTGTCCTGTTGGAACAGCAAGTTCCCTTGCCGGTCTAGGAATGGTAGAACGATGGGTTCGATGACGGTTTGGATGTACCGTGCACTATTCAGTGTCCCCTCGACGATCACCAGTGGTGTACGGCCAGTGTAGGAGACCGCTCCCCACACCATGATGCCGGGTGTTGGCCCTGTGTGCCTCGGTCGTATGCAGTCCTGATTGTGGCGCTCACCTGCACCGCGCCAAACACGCATACGACCATCATTGGCACCAAGGCAGAAGCGACTCTCATCGCTGAAGACGACACGTCTCCATTCGTCCCTCCATTCACGCCTGTCGCGAGATCACTGGAGGCGGGCTGCACGATGTTGGGGCGTGAGCGGAAGACGGCCTAACGGTGTGCGGGACCGTAGCCCAGCTTCATGGAGACGGTTGCGAATGGTCCTCGCCGATACCCCAGGAGCAACAGTGTCCCTAATTTGCTGGGAAGTGGCGGTGCGGTCCCCTACGGCACTGCGTAGGATCCTACGGTCTTGGCGTGCATCCGTGTGTCGCTGCGGTCCGGTCCCAGGTCGACGGGCACGTGCACCTTCCGCTGACCACTGGCGACAACATCGATGTACTGTGGAGACCTCATGCCCCACGTGTTGAGCAATTCGGCGGTACGTCCACCCGGCCTCCCGCATGCCCACTATACGCCCTCGCTCAAAATCCGTCAACTGCACATACGGTTCACGTTCACGCTGTCGCGGCATGCTACCAGTGTTAAAGACTGGGATGGAGCTCCGTATGCCACGGCAAACTGGCTGACACTGACGGCGGCGGTGCACAAATGCTGCGCAGCTAGCGCCATTCGACGGCCAACACCGCGGTTCCTGGTGTGTCCGCTGTGCCGTGCGTGTGATCATTGCTTGTACAGCCCTCTCGCAGTGTCCGGAGCAAGTATGGTGGGTCTGACACACCGGTGTCAATGTGTTCTTTTTTCCATTTCCAGGAGTGTATATCCAAAAAACTGTAGTCTTCTCTTCCTCATTACCTCAGTTAGTTTTTCTGTTTTTAAGTATAGCTCTCTGTTTGGTCTTAACCTATATTCAGCATAATCGTTTCTTTTAGCTCCCAGTATTTTCCTTAAATTCTTCTTTCAACCTTCTGTAGTTTTTCAAGATCTCCATTTCTTGTTAATTTAAGTGTTTCTGCCGCATACAGAGCTTCAGGACTGGCCACTGCTTAGTAGTGTCTTAATTTCGTGCTCCAGGCCAAGGATTTTATTGTTATAAACGTTTTTGGTCATATGAAACACTCGTTCCCTTTTGTGCACTCTAGTTCCTATAGCTGTCTTTTCTTTTGCATTGTACGTAATCCGTTCTCCTAGATATTCAAAGGAACCTGTTTTGTGTATTGTATTGTTGTCAACTGCAATATTTTGAGTAGCATCACAGATGTTTGTCATGAACTTTGTCTTTTCAAAGGATATTTGTAGTCCTACTTTGGCTGTCTGTTTTTGCAGTTCTCTTATTTGTTCTTGGGCATTATCTAGCAAATCTGTAATCAATGCCATGTCATCTGCGGAGGCTAAACAGTCGACAGTGATCTCGTTTGGATTTCTTCCTAGTTGAATCCCTTTAATATTGATGGCCTTCCTCCGTTCTCGAACTACCTTCTCTAACACACAATTGGAAAACAGATGTGACATACCGTCTCCCTGTCGAACACTTGACTTTATTTCAAACGATTTTGAGACCTCCCCTAAATTTTACTTTCGACTTTGTATTTATCAAAGTTGCTTCAATTATTTCAGTTGTTGTATTATCAAGTCCCAATTCTTTTAAGATATCAAGCAGTGTATTTTTGTCACTTCAGTCATAGGCTTTTTTTTAAATCCATAAAAGTAATTACATATTTTAAGTTCCTGATTTTACTCATCTCTATTATGTTCTTGAAGTTTACTATTTGTTCTGCACATGACCCTCCCTTCCTAAATCCAGCCTGATACTCTCCACGCTCTTTGTCAAGTATTTCTTCTGCTCTTTTTAAAAGCACCTTAGACAAGATCTTATAGGTCACTGGTAAGACGAAGATTCCATTATAATTTCTAGGGTCTGTTTTCTTCCCTTTCTTATGTAGTGGATGTATTAGTGCAGATGTCCATTCTGGCGGTAAGCTGTGTGTTGTCCAGATTTCTTTGAGTATTTCTGATAGACATTGTATCATATTGTCACTAGAGTACTTCTATAGTTCAGCAATTATATTATCCTCTCCAGGTGCTTTATTACTTTTAAGTTCTTTCCTGATTTCTTTTATTTCCTCTGTGGTTGGCGGCTTTGAGTCCAGTGTTGTTGGGTTTACAATATCGAAATTAAATTTTTCTTTCGGTGGATCACAGTTCTGTAGTTCTTCAAAGTATCCGGCACGTATTCTGCAGTTCTCTATGCTACTGTATGCAGTTTTCTGCGTTTTTGGGTCCTTGAAAAATAGACAAGGTGGAGTGTATTTCTTTGAGTTACTTTTGAAAGTTTTGTAAAAGTCTCTAGCATTGTTCTGTTTGAAGTTGGAGTCTATTGATGCTAGTTGGTCTATCATATATTGTACTTTGATCTTTTTAAGACCTTTTGATGGTTGTTTCCGAGCTTCTTTTAGGGAGTTCCTACTTTTATCATTTTTATTTGCATTCCATATGTTCCAATCTCGTTGTCTTGTTAGGATTAGTTCATCACACTCATCATTCCACCAGGCATGTTTCCATTTTTTGGTAAGGATAATAGTTTATTCTGCTGTCTGTACTATGTCTTTTTGAAGTTGTTCCCATATTTTAGGTGTTCTCTTTTCCAGAAGTGTCCTGAAATTATCTTCCTTAGTTAATTTCTGAGTTTCAAATTTTTTTGGTTGATATTGACTCTTTTTTTATATATTGGCCTAATTTGGAATTTAACGCTAGATTGATAGTGATCCGAATCTAAACCTGCACTCTTAGCAATTTTTACATTGAATATCTCTGATGTAGACTGTCTGCTTGCAGCAACATGGTCAAGTTGTTTCTCCACACAGACTGGATTCGGGGATACCCATGTAGTTTGTTTCCTATGGAGGTTTTCGAAAAATGTAGACTTTAGAACTATGTCATGTTCTCTGCATAAACTAATAAGTCTTTCTCCATTTGCATTGGTTCTTGCCTACTATGGATAGGTGATGACATTCTTTGCCGATTTGAGCATTAAAGTCTCCCAGAAATATTATTGTGTTTTTGGATGAAATCTGGTCTAAGGTGTTTGACATTTCCTGCCAAAAAAATCAGTTTGTTCTTTTTGTGTTCTGTTTTTCTCATTTGTTGGTGCATGTGCATTTGCAATGATATACAGGTTGTTTACTGATTTGAAGGTTAATGTTGAAAGTCTTCATTGATAGGTTTAGATTCTACTGTTAAGTTTAATATATTTTGGTTTACAATGAATCCTGTTCCAAACTGGGGTTCATTCTTCATAACTCTTTTTGCCGGCTTCCCTTTGAAGATTCTGAATCCCTCTGAATCAAATGAATGTTCATCAGTATACCTTGTTTCTTGGAGTGCTGTTATCATCATAGTTTTCTGTTTTATAAAATGTATTAACGTTTTAAGTTTTCCTGTATTTAGAAGTGAGTTTACGTTGAAAGTTGCCAAGTAGTTTAAATTTTTGGTTTAATTTTATTTGTTGCTTGTTCAAGGTAGGTTTCAGGATGCTCCAACTCATCCTTCGCACATTGCTGTAGGCCCCCAGAATCCGAATGCCTACTTTTAATTTCCTTAGTAATTGGAGAATGATTACTCCCTGGGGTAAAATCTCTTACAAGGTGCGTATCCATTGTTGATTTGTTGGGTTAGGGGAACAAGTCCCCTAAAGATTCTATTCGAGGTTGTTAGCTCTGAGGAACGGTTTTCAGCCACACCACTGGTGGACAGACGATGACCACTTTGCCGCTTGTTTCAAGACAGACGCCAAGTGGATTTTATTTCTTTGGTAGTCTCTTTCGCTAGTTCCGCCATACCGAGAACTATTCCCTCCACCTTCACTATCGTTGAGGTATTCGCTGTATTCTTAGCATGGAGCCCTTACAAGGTACTGTCACCCGGGCCAGGTGAACCTTGGTTTTTTAAGAGGTTGTTACTCCTCCCCCTCTTCCTTCCTCACCTCTTGTATGGTGATGCCCCAAACTTGGGACTGGCGCAGCGGAGTTAAAAACTTCCTTCATTGTTTTGCGAGAACTGACGAGTATTGAACGTATTACGCTTGTGAATTACTTCTAAAACCATACGGAAAATGAGCGGTTTAAGTGACAGTGACACAGATAATTCGTCTAGAAGTAGTGCAATGCCTTCTAAAAAAGCCAAAAGGCTTACTGAGTATAATCCGAACTGGGAAAATGGTTATTCCTCGATAAGAGAAGTAAAAGAAAACTCGTACAAGGCGTACTGTCCTCTGCGGAATAAAGATCTCTCGTGTGCCCTGGAGGCGTTGCTGACGTAAAACAACATGCATCTACTAAATCTCACATGACTGTTCTTAGCAATAGAGCATCGAGTACCTTACCCAAATATTTCTCGAAGCCTAATTTATGTATCTGCCTCAGAGACGGACAAGATTACTGCTGGAGAATTCGCATCTGTTTACCTTACTGTTGAGCGTTCTCTAAGTTACAATAGCATGGATTGTTCACACAAATTATTACCATATGTTTGCAGTGATTCAAAAATCGGTCAAAGTTTTATATGCGGAAGAACAAAGTTGGAAGCTATTGCATGCAAATTATTGGCCAAAGTATGTGTTAAAAATATTTTAAAGACCATACATGGGAAAAATTTATACTTTTCTATACCGACAGATGCAAGTAATAGTAAAGTAGCAAAATGCTTATTGCTTGATATTCTTTGTTTATGACACTGGGGTTGTAAACCGTCTAATGGAATTTGTAGAATGTAACGATGAATGTGCATATCAAGTTTCGAAGTTATTAACAGACGCACTGGATAAGAATTGATTGTCTTTAAATAAACTTTCGGCATTCACCGCAGGCAACACTAAAGTAAACTTCGGCAGAAACCATTCAGTTTGTACACTTGTTAACTGAAAACGACAAAACTGTCAGAGCTGATTTCCTCATCAATACCCTCCACAATGCTACAAAATGCAGCACTGATAAACTGGAAGTGGATGCAGAAAGTTTTTTCTAAATTTTCTACATCTTTGCAACTTCTATAACCTGTCTTGCAACCAGGCTCAAAACAGGAAGGCATCGTCACTTAAGTTTAGGAGACTGCAGACCCAACTATTAATTTCAATCGAAACAACCCTATTCACCCCATGTTACTGGAGACAATAGATGACGCTTTCTGTTTCTGTACGCTATACTGACACTGTAAGATTGATTCCGCAGTCCCTGCCAGCAGTAGATTTCTTTCTCCCAAACTTCAACAGCTTCTGTTGTATTCCGTCAGTTTCAATAAAGTATTGAATGTGTAAAGAAATATCGTTTCAGCCTTGTGGGTCGATGTATCGGTGCCTACGCCGTAAAATGAAACTTCTTGCAATTGTTTTATGCATTCGGATACAGAGTGGGCGCTAGAATATTTTTAACGGTCGCTATAGCTTTGGTGCTGGCTGTAGAGTGCTTTGCGGTGACGTTGGAGTCAGGATATGTAGCGGCATTCGGTTTTAAGAGTGGCGGCTGCTGTGAAAGAGCACAAGAACACATGTACACCCTAGCTTTTGACACCTTGAGCATTTAGTGGTAAGTTTTCTTTGAACGCTGTTAAGCATAATGTAGATGCGGTAATCTGAAATTCACGGCACTAAATTTATCACGCTGTGCTACATATTGCTCCTCTAGACTCGGTGAAACTTGGCACCAGGGTCGCGAGCGCACCTTCACTTGTGCATGTTTTAAGGAGCTTCTGCGCATGCGCAACTGGCATGACGTAATTGCCTTACATGCCAAGTACATACGGATTTGTTAAACAACGTGCACGGTTCACTGCGTGCACTGCTACCACTCAACGACAAGCCTATGTCAATGCTATCAGCAGGTAGCACACTGTAGTAGACTTATCTACATTCGCTTGCATAAATACCGCTAAGCGGTAGCACACTCCACAGATATGCGAATTCAATCACTAAATAGTAAAATTAGATCGGACATCAGTATTTGTTGTTGTCATATTGATGGAAAAACCTGTTTTGGTGATTATGAATGAGATATAGTACATTAAGTCTTGGATTTTATCCTAGAGTAATCCATCTGAGACATTGACAACCATAAAACACATCATTGTGAGACTGTACCATTTATTCATGCTACTGACGTCTGTTAATTTTATGGTTGGTCAGTTTATCTGTAATGTAGGCCTACATTGTACGTATATCTGAGCATTCACGAAGTCCTGCCTCACTGGTTTCTCTGATATTCATTTAAATATGGAGGGTCGAAGACGGTATACTTTCGTCCCTTACGGCTCTCACCGCCTCATTTGCGTTCTTGTCAAGTGACCTTGTTGATAGATAGCACTACTTGAATTTAATCATTTCCACAAACAGCGGCAGTTTGTGCTTGGAGTTGGTTGTCTACTGTGTACGAATCGGCTTTCCTGTGGAGTGTCAACATAAACTCTGTTACCCCGTATTAAGCTCTAACAGGAAAGAAAATTACCATGAAAATTTCGCCATAAGGAACTAGGGCATTCCAGAGTAGGTCCGTTGTCTGAGCAAGTAACTAAATCAAATAAGCGTGACTAGAAGAGAACATTTAACAAAGAAGTGTGTAATAAGTGTAAGTTGTGGTGTGGATGCAACGTAAGAGAGCCTGATTTTCAGCCCACAAGTTAATTCGCTAAGCAATACATGAATTAGAAATCTTGCACATTGGCCCAAAAAAATAAAATAGCGCGCGAACTGCAACTTAACAAAAAGGCGAAACGGAGAGTAGCGAAAGAATAAACATTATTTCGTTCTTCCTGTAAACTGTACTTAACTATGTACAAAACAACAGAATTCCACGAAAACAATTCTTCCTTTTTGCAGACAAGTTATGCATGTTATTATTATTATTATTATTATTATTGAAAGCGGCTGAATTTGTATAAATCTGTTGATAAGCATAACTGTTATACAGCAGATGCTATTAATTTCGCACTCTCATATTTATCTGAATTTAAAAATTTGTGAACATGCAGCTTGTATATGTACGAGCCGCCACTGGGTTTTACGGTACAGTCAAGTGAACTGAAGGACTGATGATGCTTGACAACTTATAAGCTGTTTTTAGTTCCGCAGCAGCAATGAGTAATTCTTCCTGGGTATCTTCTTCATCATGAATGTAGAAACAGGCTTCGATGTCACTGCTATCGCAAATGTGTTTGTACGTTTCCTCGTAGAAATGTGGGGCCTCATATCCGCCTGACAGTAACGCTTGTCGTCGAAATACGTGTCATAAACTTCTGGCCCTACATACCCGCAATAAACACTTCGGACTATTACTGACTTGCACTCATTGTTCGTATTAAGTTTAGAAAGAATCGTCTTATCAAATCACTATTCAAATGGAGCTGCCCGATTCTTCTGCGTGGTGCTGCTTAAATAATTCTAGTCCTGTTCTACTGGAGAAGTCTGGTATTTTCTCGAATGACTGCGCTAGGTCGAGAAGGTGTTTGTATCGTCGATACAGGATCGCAACCTGCAATGCCATCTGTGAGACGACCTTGTCAACATAAATTTGTTGACATAAATAAAACTAAGTGCGGTTGCAATTACATTTCGCGCTAACAGATGGCGTTACTTCAGTATTTGAGCCAAGCTTGTAAACGTATTTTGCAAAATAGAGAGATAAATAGGTCTTGCCGGGACGCCAAGACAAGAAGGTCTATAGCAGTGATGGCTCCGATACATTCGGACAAATGGCAACCCTAAGAGCATCTAACACTGAACTGCAGCTTCATCTTTCCTTGGAGTTATTCCAAATCTTTGTACATATATCGGTTGACACTTTTTTCTAGCTTCTCGTTACACAACAAGAGGAAATTTGAAGGCCGAAAGTCATTTATCGATTCCAGCATTACTTGAAGAGAGGTTACCAGCTACACACTGGAGACAATATTTCAGTAGCCCCTATATCTAAGACAGTACCGTATGTCTGCAGTGACATATCAAGCACTTCTTAGATTTTATTAAAGCACGCATGAGAAAGATAATGTCAACAAAACATGATTAATGAAATGTGAAATATACTGTACCAACGACTTGTCACATTGAGTACTTTAGAAAATTGCAGTGTACGTTGTTAGAGGGCATATAACGTGATCCTATATAAACCACTTTGATTTATCATCAAAGATGTTTAACGTAACAGGGATACACCAGCAACGAGAATGATCTGGTCTTCCATACGTTTTTAATTTTAATCAGCATAGTAGATACATTACGTATTTACTTTTTAGGATATTTACTGTGCTTTTCCTTTTTAATAAAAGGAAACAGAAAACTTCTGCTGATACAGGTATCTAATAAATTTATCGTTTTATTCATGTATCGAGGAGTTGTGAAGGCTTCGGAAACTGTATGCCAATCGTATTCAATTTCCTTCTGCATTTACGCGGGGGTCTCTTGAATCACAGAAGCAGCTATGATATCTGCTCTATCAGCAACATTAAATTCCCTTCCGACCACTCCATAGATCACTCAGTTTATGTCAAGCAACAAAAGCATTTGGTACTGCTATCGCCTAAGCCCTAAGCGGAGAGGACGCGATCTTTGACAGTCTGCCGAATGACCAACGATCAGGGGAACATTAGCGAACATTGGAAAATGCGAACCGACACGCCCGAACTCGCCTACCTATTACACCAGCGATAATTCTCTTTCTGTTGGGTTCGCTCCAGCATAAACCAGGATTAATATGTTTGCGGGTAGATGGTGGTGGCGACGGTGCACCGTGCCCATAAATATCCCTTTACAACCATTAAATTCCTAATGATTATAGTTAGTTTGGCCACTGGAATACTGGTATTTCTGTTTCCATTGGATACATGCTGGCTACAAGCAACCACTGTCTTTTATCGTTTAATCTAGCCCTTAACAAATACGTTTTCACGACACGAAACTTTCTCGTTCTTTCTGGGCATGCAGAATCATATTAACCTGCAGAATACTATACGGAGATCACCAGTTTATTTCTTTGAATGTGCCACACCAGCGAGCTAAATCTAGCAACAACAGTCACGTCCCATAACTAAGCAATTAAACTTTCTAATTATTTTAATTTAATACAAACTTTAACAAAATATTTTGAATATTTTTTATGCAATTAACTCTTAGAAGATTCTACAGAAACTGATAGACTAATATTTGAAATCGATATTTATGACAAACCGTATATCATAAACTTTAATAAAACTGCTGGTAGTTACGTTATCGCGTGTATTGTGTGAACTTAGGTGTATATTAGCACAGTAAGGGTCGCCATCGCCCCCCCCCCCCCTCTCCTCCCACTTCCCCAACCTTCTTTCCTGCCTTGGCTGTTTCTCGCTCTTCCTCACTGCCCTAAAAACACACACATCAAATATTCCGTTAGTCGCAGTCCACCTGTGAACTCCATGTGATGTGGGTTTAATTTTGTCATTTTTGTCTCCTGCTGCCAAAAGTGATAACATTTATTTGGTTAGGTTTCACATTGAGTTATTTTGTATAAAAGTGCTTCGTTTTGCTACAGTTCTGTTTATGTGGAAATATTCTTGAGCGAGATAAGGTAAGAGTAACCTTTACTAATAATCCAGTTTGAGAAGCGAGAATTTGTATCATAAAGAAACATATTTTCGCCAGAGTGTATTGTTTCATTTCATATTACATAACTAAAAAAAAAAACAAATTCAAATGCCGACGTAAAGACGTAAATCTGGAGCTTTAAAAAGAAAGCTCCAAAAAGACTAATTAGAATCAGCCGCTAAAGGTCGTGAGACTATTACAAAATCTTTTAAGCCTCACGAAAAGAAGAGTTACAAGAAGTTCATCTTTAAGATATGTCAGAACCTACAACACCACCAGAGAGACAACCATCAAGCTATATTGTTCAGTGAGCTTCAGAGTGAAAAAATGTAAAACAAATCACACAAGAACAAGATATTTGGCTTCTGTGCAGCTACTCTAAGGGAAGGAAACAAAAAACGACAGAGATTCTCTTACTGTATGTCAAGAAAGTAACGAGATCTTAGTATGATCTTAGTACTGATGACAGGAACAGTTGCATGTTGTACGATCCTGGTACTGGGTCTCCAATAATGAGTGTAACCTGCGACTGGTAACAGCATGTCCTTACGCTGGTTTCTCAACTTTTCAGACCAGATTAGCGTCTTTTCCCTCCGACCTTTCAAGTAAACGTTTCCATGGGAGATTGCTGTACATCAAAACAACACACAACAGAACCAGTAAACAATTTCCACGTGATTGGTAATGCGGAGCGAGTCGAAAAACAGTATTCATTGTTTACCTTGCGGCAGTTTTAAATCAAATCAGAGTGAACTCGCTAAAGAAGGATTTTCTCCAAAAAAGCACCCTACAAAAGACTTTACAGATTGTTAGCAATGCATGTAAAAAGCTCTAAGCTTCTAAAACATTACTTATGATGGAAAACTGTCCAAATAGCATTGAAAGTTCATGGTGCAGTCAATAATCTTCAACAGATGGTTAATTGTGAAGCAACAAGATGGAAAGCTGTATTACAAAAAATTCTGGACACAGCTTTCCTCTTAAGCAGTAGAGATTTAGCTTTCCAAGGCGAAAATAGTGAGACTGATGATGTTCACAATGGATTTTTTTCGGGGATTAGGGGGGGGGGGGCGGGGAGGCTGGAATATTGGAAGTATGACGAAGTAACTCGTGAACATCTGCCCCAAGTTACAGAAAAGCAGCTGATAAACGAAAGTATGATGGGTCAAGCTCACTACCTATCATGGTACTCGTAGTATGAATTTATTTCTGTATGTGGTGAAAAACTATTGTTGATACAACTCCTGACATTTCCCACTACGATCAGAGTGTACTCATTATGCACTACGTATTTCAAAATGTTGAAAAAATTCATTCGACGTTTGTGAAACACTCACTGAATCTATGAACATTAGTGGAAAAACAGGAGAGGCCATAACTGATTACATACTGCCCACGTTAGAAACCCTTGGAGTGCCATTTGCGCACTGTCATGCACAAAGCTGTGACAATCGCTCATATGTGGGTTCACACTAGCGGCGTTCAGTCAAGAATACGGAGGAAAAAAATAAATATCCCATTTTTTCTTCCTGTGGAACAGTCTCTCTGCACAGAGTTGGTGTCAGTTCCGCTAAACTGAATTATGATGTTGCGAAATTTTTTGGAAACCTTAAAAGCTTTTATTCTTAACTCTCTAACAGACTCGGTCATTAGGTATTGTTGAAACAGCGTGTTCCTTTGTCTGTGCAAAACCTCTCTGAAACTCGTTGGGATGAAAGATTACAAGCTGTGCACCTAATTTTGAAGCACTGTCCTTCGATCCACAAAGTCTTAGATCTGTTTCTGGTGGTTTAGGCACCAACATTAACTCTTCGACAAGAAATACTGTTTTGGGGCTCAGGTAGTACTTTGGATCTATCAAAGGCCCCTTGATACCATCATTTCAGGAGTAGCACCAGGTCTTGGCCTCTATTAATTATGATTAGAAAGAACAAAGGAATTCTCCTCAACGTAGAGACGCAACTAATTAAAAACTTACTTCATAACATGCAAGTCCTATGCGATTCATGAAAAATCTTTTTAAATTAAGAAAAAGTAGTTGTCGAAGCAGTTGGCATCCGACTACAGTTTATTATCAAAAGGAAACTCAGGACAGGTGCAAAGACACCTGCTTCAGCTAGAAGCATCAAATGATTTCAAATCTTTTGTTCTCCATCCTGTTTTTTATTTTGTCACGGCAGATTTGACAACAAGATTTTGAAGCTGTGAACAAATCTGTGATCTTTTTAATCCCCAGTTTTGCTTTCTTGTACGATTCCGCTAAGACTGTTTACGGCTGAAAGCTCTTTTAGTGAAATGGAGAACTTTTTCAAAACTGGCAAAGTGCACGATAGGCCAAAGTCATCTGAGGCATTTAGCTGTTGAGAATGTACTGCCGAAGACTCGTGACTCTTTACGACGTAATTCATCATTGTAGTCAGTAGAAAGCTGGGATTACTAAGTAGTCTTACTTTGTAGGCAGCGCCTATTACTGACATAGATCATAATTTTAGTTTTTTGTACCTCTTTTTATGTTAACCTTAAATAAATATGCTTCCTGTGATAATTTTTAACTAAAATTACCTTATAAATGAAGTTTAGTTTGGACATATAAAATCGTTACCATAATTATACCCTGCATTTTCAGGTCAAATTGCATTCTTAAATTGGTACTGTTAAGAAATAACCATCCAATTATTATGTAGCAAGCTACTGTAAAATGAGAGAAAGCGAAACTTCTATGATCGTCGGTTCAGCGCCCGTAATCGAATGTGGAGGCCATGATTAGACCATACATTCTCTGTCTCAGTCTCCTCTCTGTCCGTCAACGATCGATATTTTACCGCTCTCTCTCTCTCTCTCTCTCTCTCTCTCTCTCTCTCTCCCTCGTGCTGCAGTTTTTCCTTGGTCGTAAGTATTGTAAAGATATGTATGAAACGTAGACAGTTCCGTAGTTATGTCTCACTATTCAACAACGCATGAACTGACAAACATTTATTCATTGTTAAACTGTAATGCTGTAATTAAAAAGGAAAAAATTAATATTACACAGCAGTAGCATTGTGTTCACGACATCTTAAAGAAATCTGCACAGAAGTTTTGCATTGAATTATGGTTATTTGAGGCCTGAAGTTTCAGAGATCGACGAATGATTCCGTCAGACGATAAAATTGCAATACAGTGGGGACAGTGGAGTTCCAGTTCAGTAGTGAACATTAAAAAGATTGTTCCCCATACACTTCTCCGTAAAGCTTGTACCGTACTGCGTGGAAGCTTAGTTGTGCGTTCGATCTCCATTACATATGGGGTGTTATACGAGCACAAGCGTACCAACGTAAGGTAATGCCAACCTGCAAACACTATGCTACTTCTCAAAAATGGAATACTTGAGAAAAATCGCGTTACAGAATTCTACAAAACTTATAATGAAATAGTATCACCATCGTTTAAATTTCAAGAAAGTAATGTTGGCTGTAAATTCCATTGTAGTCTACACACCAGTAATATGGACATTTAGGTCTATACTCGTCGAATGCAAAGTGTTATCATGCAATTGTCAACTAATCCTTTTAGTTGCTTTTCTTGATTTCTAAGAATTTTCTAAAAATGTGTTTTTTTTGTTATTACCCCTCATGTAATACTTTTGCCACTTTTACACCCCAAATAATACTTTTTTTTACTTGCTGTAATGTAATACGAGAGTCGAGCCTTCATCAGGCAAAGTTAGTACTTAAGTTAAAATAAGAAGTGAAAAACAAGTTGAAATTGTTGTATGAGAAAATACAAAGCACAAAGTTGTAATTCATGAAAATAACTATAATTTAGTAAGGAACATTTTTAAGTGCAATTTAAGGAACACAATTTACGAAAACATAAAACCATAAATGGTCTTATATAACGTAGGAATACTTTTCAATGGAAAAGGAAGTCAATATGAACTTCCTTTGCAGCAGAAATTTCTATTTTTTTCTTGAGTGCCACAAAGCACGAATTTCATAATACTTATAACGGTTGTAATCGTCAAAACAGTGTCTGTTCCCTGAGACATGCATGCACATCAGAAGGACATTGTAATGTAAGATACAGACACGTCATAAACACAGAAATTGTAATAATCAATGCTATTTAAAATTGCATTCAACTTTCCTCATACTTGAAAAGTATCACAGCTCAGAATGTGCCGCACTTCTTGAATAACCCATTCACACCTTGCAGTAAAAGCTTTGATATGACACTGTTCTTGCCGTGGTGGGTCGTGAAGTAGCCTTCAACAAAACTGACACAACTGTCCTGAAGTGCAAAAATTGCGAGATGGGGATGTGACGTTTTACTTACAGGATGGGGTGCTTCACATGTATTTTTCTATGACAGAGTCTAATATTTGCCCTTGTTTGACTTGTATCACTTTTCTCACCGGTGTGCTACGTGCCTGAGTGGAGTTCGCATTGCCTTCTGTTCTCAACATCAAGTCAACAAAGATTTGCTCGTCTCTTCATTTGACATATACTGCATTCCCAAGGAAATTATATTGGAACCATATTACCTATCTGTCTCAAACAACCACACAGGAATCTCCCAAATTTTCGGTCTCATATAACCATGGATAAATAGAAACTTCACAGTAAATTTCCTTATGGAGTACGTGAGGAATCACTTCCTGTAGTCACAGTTACCTGCTAAGAAGCATATAGTGTCATATAATCACACATGGAGTCAGGGCATTGGTTCTATACGACGGACTACTATATACTCACCACGATTTTCAGGGCTCGTGACCATTTAAAAGCTACGTGTCCGTAAATCAAACCTGCTCGTGATAACCTATTCACGGCTCCTACTACAGAAATCCATTCACCACACTGATCGGCGACTTACGAGAGCGTAACTGTAATTATAAAAACTATATTTCGTACGTCGAGAGAAGAGCTCTGACAGCTGGCAGCGCAGTTGCCAGTATTCGGCACGGATGGGCAGCGAGCCAGCAGCGATAGCCCAGCACTACGGCAACACTGGGGCGTTGCCACAGTAACGTAAACAAAAGCTCACGTTCTGATTGGCCATCGAGCATGCACAAAGTACGTGCTCCAGGGCCGCGTCAACTGTTAGATGTCTTCTCCGGCATACGCACTGTAACGGCCTAGAGCGGACGGAAATTTCCGACGCCAGACAGGCCGCCGTTCGTGGACAAGTAAACAGAGCGAAGGCTGCAACGCTAGACGACCCTGCTGCCCGAACAAGAGAACGTCACACAATAGGATAACAACGCGACTCATCGCGAAGTTGTAAACACCGCTTATGATATTTCAATGGACCGAGCAACAGTCGATTGGTAACAGGATTCTAGCTAACTACAGAAAGAAACAATCGATTAAATTACATCACAAAGATGGACCTACATGTAATTAAATATTCTGCACCATTTCTTAAGTTAACTTCAACAACCAATCGAACGGTCATGGATTTTCTCCATATCGAAAAACGCATAACGTAACAACCTATACAAAGCTTCTCTTAAGATCTTCAGCCAGCATTTGTTTGATAATTTTTCTGGCGTTTCAGCAGCACCAGTGGTAGACATTCTCAAAGATTCACCCTCCAATGCCGGCGATTGTGCACTAACAATAGTCATGGAATACCTCCTAACATCGTGTTGGACCTCCTTTTTCTCGGTGTAGTGCAGCAGCTCGAAGTGGCATGGACTCCACAACTAGCTGGAAATCGCCTTCAGAAATATTGAGGCATGCTGCCTCTATAGCCTTCCATAATTGCGAAAGTGTTGTCGTTGCAGGATTTTGTGTACGACCTGACCTCTCGATTAAGTCCTATAACTGTTCGGTGGGATTTATGTAGGGCCAACTGGGTGGCCAAATTATTTGCTCGAGCTGTCTGGAACTGTCTTCAATCCAATTGTGAGCAACTGTGGCCCGATGCCTTGACGCTTCGTCAGCCATAAAAATTTAATGGTTGTTTGGGAACATGAAGTCCACAAATGGTTGCAAATGGTCCCCAAGTAGCCGAACATAACCAGAGGATCCAGACCGTTCCACGTAAACACAGCCCACACTACTGAGGAACCACCAATAGCTTTCACAGTTGCTCGTAGACAATTTGTGTCTGTGGCTTCGTGGGGTGTGCGCCACATACCAGCCCTACCGGCAGCTCTTACCACTTGAAACTGGGACTCATCTGACCAGGTCACTGCTGCTGTAGCCCAATAACACCAAATTCACTCTCCTAACAGGTACTTTCGTTGTACGGCCCAAATTGATTTCTGACGTTATATCAAGCATTGTTACTTGTCTGTTAGCATTGACAACTCTACACAAATTCCGCTCCTCTCGGTGCTTCAGAGAAGGCCGTAGGCCACTTGCATTGCCCGTATTGAGAGGTAATGCATGAACTTCAGTACTCTTGGCACACTCTTTGCAGTGTGGATCTTGGAATACTGAATTCCCTAACCATTTTAGAAATGGATTGTCCCATGCGTCTAGCTCCAACTACCATCCCGCATTCAAAATCTGTTAACTCCTGTCGTGTGGCCACAATCACATGGGAAGTCTTTTGAAATGAAGCACTTGAGAACAAATAACAGCTTCGCCATTGGACTGCCCTTTTATACCTTGTGCACGCGACACTGTCGCTATTTGTACACGAGCATATCACTATCCCATGACTTTTATGACCTTAGTGTATGAACCTGCCACGGCAACATCAAAGAGCTCTTTCCTGGTGATTTTCGCTGTAACTCTATGATTGTTGCATGCAACGGTTGTGCATTGCAGCGCGGTAATTCAGGATCTGTTTATCGAGATTTCAAAAACATTTTAATAGGCAGGATCGCATTCAAAATTATTTATTCCTACGACCGGTTTCAACAGCTGAGGCTTTCATCTTCTGATCTTCAAAAAACTTGTTGTTATACGTCCTGTTCCATTATGACTGTTGTAGTGAACTCTGGAGAAATTATTTTGTGACTTCAGGTACCATGAAAATTTCCAATGAGATCACCCTACGCTGGGCGCCATAAATGTAGTGAACTCTAGAAATTAATGAAATCACACACACAAAGGGTACAAAGTTAAGGTGTCCACATATGAATGTAAAAGATTGCTTATATGATGAAAACATGAAAGAAATGTATTTATTTTCGTGCTGTTTACATAAATCAAAACAGAAGTGTAAATCTCAGGGCCGATTTGACTGGGCGTAGACACGACTCAGTTATTAAGGGGAAGGAGGAGGGAACGAATCGTCTCACCTTTATTCATTATCGTTCGTCGTATGCTGCTGTCGGAGGCAGGCGCTGTGTCGGTACGGCGCTTCGCCTCAGAGCTGTGCTGCACGGGTTGGCTGCCCTCATCAGCAATCGCGGCTTTGCGGCGGGTCACAGGTATGATCTACCCGTTGTCTGCCCGTTGTCGGTTGTGTGGCCGAAGCAGTGATATCACGGCGTCGGAAGGCGAATGATAGCGATGGGTGGAAGAGTGCCCATGTCCTCTAGCTTCTGCGATGTCTCCGAGACTCCATCCTCTCTCGCTTCTCCTCCATCTCCCAACTCAACTCCTCTTCGAGATATTCTTCCTTTCGGCGCTGTCATCAGCGGACGAAATTTTCAATGCAGCCCATTGACAGATCGCCGTTTCATCGCCACGTCTCTTCGTGCGCGATGGAAATGTTCTACCTGGCGTGGGCTGGCGTGTGGCTCGCGAATCGGCATCTTCCTCAAGATTTCAAATTCTTAAGATGTTTTCCTGTATTCCGAGGCTGTTGGGAGAGCAGCTACACAATGCTTCTTTATAACCACTCACTCTGCGTGAGCCCTGGATAGACTCATGCCTGGACTCCGTCTGAAAATCTTCTGGGGTTCGTCATGAATGTCCTCACTGTCAGGAAAAACATCTTCTTAAGAATGCTGGCATCTTTCACACGCCACCCTGTACCAATTTCCCGCGCTTTTTGTACGCTCCTCCTTGTGCCCATGGGGTGCTGGAAATTTCCGGCACATCTCCGCTTTCTAAGGCAGGTAAAATGGCTGCCCCCATGGTGTTCCGTTCTAGTGGCTGCAGGTGTCGATCAGCTCTTCGCACTAGAGATGGGCAAACTCGTTCATCCTTGGGAACTAGTTCACTGCTGATCGTTCTTTTTTGGGAACCGTTCATCTTTACTCGTTCACCGTTCATTTGCTTGGTATATGGTTCTTATGAAAAACTGAAAACTAGTAGTGTAGGTGACTGAAGGATGGAGGGCACCAAGAGGGGGCACTTGCCTCCCCCTGGAGTATAGAGTTTTTATTCATTACAGTATTCTTACACACTTTTATAAGTAATTTCTGTGATTCTGCAGAACCTGTCGTTTAGCCAACGGTGGCTTTGAGTGGCTGATCGCAGGGAAATAATATAGGGTGGCGCACGGAAAACCGGCCCCGAGTACAGACTGCTCGCCAATTACGGACGATGTGTTGACCGTTACGAGCAGATATAACAAACAGACAAACATGTAATAATTAGGCAGTGAAGAAATAACAAGCTAATGCAAGCAACAATTGCGAAACAATCGATAACGATGTGTAGAGAACTGGAGAAGAGAACATGAAAATCTCATGCGACGCGCATGGGCTATAATAGCTCACGTACTCTTGTAAACCTGTTGGTGGCTGTTTCCCAACTTAATAGACCACAAGGCTCTTGTATAAAATTCTTCGTTTCGACTTCCACTACATAGCTATGCTACGTTGTAAACAATAATCGTTTACACCCTATATATACTTGACGTTGTCTCTGAGTTCGTAGGCGAAGTAGAGACTACATGGAAGCATAAAATAAAATGTGGTTTTCTCACACTTGCGTCACACACTTAGTAAAAATTGGGTTTTTGTTGCATTATTAACGTTGATGCAACAGCAATAATAATAATTAAGTTCGCAGTAATAAAGTTTTTAGTTTGAAATCTCCTTCTGAACAAGTGTTTTTGAGATTAAAAGTAAATATGAATTTATAGCAATCTACGTCTCTTCAAACGGAGAGGCACCGTTTTTCCTACTGAGCCAAAATGACCCACAACCCACTTTCCTTTTTTTTTTTTTTCAAAGAAACCAAACTAGCAGGTAATGCAAATTGGAAACAACCAAACTTAAAAATAATTAGAGCCTTCCTAAATGTAATGTTTTGTATATGAAAGATACGCGAAAATCGTTTTATATGAATTTTCTTGCACTAAAAATTAAGCAAATTATTGAAAGTTAGTTGCTAAATCAAGTCGATGAAACCAAAAAATATATGAATAACAAAAAAACTTGCCTTGTTATAAGTATGTCTTCTGCTGTTCATCGATATAATGAAGTGAGCTGATATGCCCTTTTGTTACGTGAAAAGACGTACCTATTACATACAACGTAATTTTTATGTAATTTACGTAACTATAAAATACTTTTTGATTACCGCTCGTGGACGCTGAATAGCCAGAACCAAGTGCAAGAACAGTTTGGAACACATGTAAAATAGGCGAGCGCAGTGAACGAAACGAACAACTGGATACTGAACTAACAAGGAGCACTCGGCAGTGGAACTGAGACAGGTGGTCATGCGAGCAACGTCGAGTGCGGCCGAGGGAGACCGAGACTGAGACGAGCACGCGACCAAGGCAGGAACGAGAACTGCCGAAGTGACCGCCGCGACCGAAGTGAACTAGTGAACTATGAACCGATCGTTCCTCGTTCCCGGAAACTATAAGAAAACCGCCGCGACCGAAGTGAACTAGTGAACTATGAACCGATCGTTCCTCGTTCCCGGGAACTATAAGTAGACCGCCGTGACCGAAGTGACCTATGAACCGATCGTTCCTTGGCATTCGTTCCTCAGTCCTTTCGTTCATCTTGGTGAACCGTTCCTTTGCACCCGTTCGTTCGCGAACTACCCATCTCTTCGCACAGAGCGCTTCTCGTTGTTTGGCGGGCCCTTCGCAACGTCTCCCTCCTGCAGAGAGGCAAGGGCACCCGCTCGGCTTGCCGCTGTATCCCTGCAGAATGACTGCATCCGGGGGCTCGCCCCAGGGTGTCCGGCTCAGCCGCTTGCGGCCCGTTGGCGAAAGTGGCCGCAGTCGGACGTATTACGCTATACTACACCTGCTATGTTTACATTATTGTTTATAATATCTAACACATAACACACAGATCAGTTAAAAATAAAAACAGGTTTGTCACCAATAAAAACGATACAGTTGAAAAGCCCCTTGTGTAACTGGGGATGTGCACACACAACATTCCACTGATGCTTGTTGGAAGTTGAATGGAGTAACAGTGCACGCTCCCGTGTAGCCCAGGATCGGGACAAAACCCCTCCGACACATCCTCTTACAAACTATGCCATGTGCCAATAGTGCTGTCTCACACAACTACAAGCCGCCTCCATATGATTCACAGTGATCATTCAACATCTGACGCTGGTCACACCCCTCATATACTCCACCATACATGGTAACAACAATATACACGAACAACACTAATGTACTTTAGTACCCGCTGCTTTTCGCAGAGATTGCGGTTCTAATCATTTCGTGGTTGAAGAATATTTCACGGTACAATGGCAGGTCATGTGACCCTGTGTGTTAACTCTTATGCGATAGTATCGTTGTGTTAACAGCACAGCCGGCCGGAGTGGCCGAGCGGTTAAAGGCGCTACAGTCTGGAACCGCACGACCGCTACGGTCGCAGATTCGAATCCTACCTCGGGCATGGATGTGTGTGATGTCCTTAGGTTGGTTAGGTTTAAGTAGTTCTAAGTTCTAGGGAACTTATGACCACAACAGTTGAGTCCCATAGTGCTCAGAGCCATTTGAACCATTTTTTTGTTAACAGCACAATGCTCGTCTACAGATGGCACGTGTCTGTATGAACTGCCTTTATGATGCTGAGATACTTCCATTGGCAACAACGGCTTCATATCTGTCCCCAATTGAATTTGTAGGGAACAAGCTCGTATGTCAACTCTGTCCCAGTGCCAGCATCCTCGATATCAAGGATCAGCTACAACTATTGTGGGCCAGCTTGCCTCAGGCGGTGATACAGTGGGTTTATGACACCATTCCCAAGACAGTCAGTGCGTGCATCCGGCTAGAGGAGGTGTATTATCATTCTGATACGTGGGCCCATAGTCCGAAGTTCTTTGTGAAACTGACTTGTGTAATCAATGAAATGACATCACATACCCTCACAAATGAAGTTTCATTTCGTTTCCTCCTCCGCTTTCGGGTGCTTCGATTTTTTTTTTTTTTTTTTTTTTTTTTTTTTTTTTTGTGGTGATGGCATCATAACCCATCATGTTGCTGTAGGGAGCCAGCAACTCTTTTGCTGATTTACCAAGCGGCGACTGGCACACTCCCAGCTGGGTGAGACTTTATTTCTCATTTCAAGTCTCACTCCTCTGCCATCTTTCTCTGTCCGTAGGTTAAGAAAGATAGTGTATAGTACTTAGAATAAGTAGTGGTCGTCCAAATAATTCAGTCAGGAACCATATAGTAAATTTGTAGTGGTTACTGTTAATGTAGAGTGTGGCATGTCAGAGAATCAATAAGTTAAAAATCAGTTTAGTGTTAGTACATTACAAAATTATTAGTGCCAGAAGTAATAAAAGGAGAACCAGATCAGAAATTTAATGTTTATAAAATGTGGTTGGAAGCTAATTGGTCAAACAAGAGTTTGTGTGATCTTACACAGTTGTTTTATGAGGCACAAATAGGTCAAGCAATTGTAAGAGAATTGAAGTAATGTATCAGCTTGTAAGTAGATGAACATATAAAGAAACAAATACAGGAGGACATACTTGTTCGAATAAGTGATACGAGATATGATGTACGGAGAGGCCAAGGAGCCTGGAGTAGTATTTTTAAGTGGTTATTGCAGCGAATATGGACGGTTGATGTAGGTTGAAGGTATATATTTATTTGCAGTTGAAGTTGCTATTAAGTTTAGGGAGTTATGTGTAATGAAGTGTATTGAGTATGAGATGTTTGAAGTATTGAAGAATGTCATTTAGCACATGAGCAACACCTGTTCGCAAGTTATAAGTCAAGCAATTGTAAGAGAATTACCTGTGAAAATCTATTACAGCGTACGCGTGCCATATCTGTCAGGGATAACTAGGAAAAAAACGACCAGTGGGCATATCACAACGACCAGACAGACGGAAGTTCAGCATACAGTACAAGTAAGACAGCCGGCGGTTCTAGGCGCTACAGTCTGGAACCGCGCGACCGCTACGGTCGCAGGTTCGAATCCTGCCTCGGGCATGGATGTGTGTGATGTCCTTAGGTTAGTTAGGTTTAAGTAGTTCTCAGTTCTAGGGGACTAATGACCTCAGCAGTTAAGTCCCATAGTGCTCAGAGCCATTTGAACCATTTTTGAACAAGTAAGAGCTTCATCCAAGCAGCAGTTCCGTGTATGGCGTGTCCGACAGAGCAAGTCTATGATGCTGTCACCACAGTTTACAGGAAAAGTGATGGGTAGATTCCTGCCCAACCACAGAGGTAGCTAACAACAAGTGTTGTATTGGCTATGCGCAGAACCGCCATGGCCTTCGACTGGTGGATGACGGGCTGCCTGGTGGTGGTGGCGGCGTGGCTGCTGTGGAAGTACCTAACCTGGAGCTACAGCCACTGGCAGCGCCTGGGCGTGCCCTGTCCGCAGCCCTCCGTACCTTTCGGGAACGTCAAAGAGCTCATGCTCGGTCGGAAGCACTTCTCAGAGATCGCTGACGACATTTATAGGTAAGATTCTCACAAGATTTTTGTACTGATCCTATCTTTGCTTGTCTCGTTACTTGTTTCGATGTGCTAAACGTTGGCTCCATTTAATGATCTGTGCCAACACAACCGTTTTCATCTGATAACTCTCTATTCGTGTCATCTTTAGTTTCTTCCAGTTCTTACATTAGAAAGTAACGCTGCGTTTGAAGACTTTCTTCCAGGTTAGATGACTTATAAAAACTATCACATTTTGGAAACTCATTACTGGTTTCTTTGTGTGTGTGTGTGTGTGTGTGTGTGTGTGTGTGTGTGTGTGTGTGTGTGAGAGAGAGAGAGAGAGAGAGAGAGAGAGAGAGAGAGAGAGCATGTTTTAATACAACTAGGCAGTTATTGGTAACGTAAAGTTGTGATGCATTTTCTTGAATGTTTAAAGCACATGCAATTTATTCCTGCCGGCCTTGGTGGCCGTGCGGTTCTAGGCGCTGCAGTCCGGAACCGCGGGACTGCTGCGGTCGCAGGTTCGAATCCTGCCTCGGGCATGGATGTGTGTGATGTCCTTAGGTTAGTTAGGTTTAAGTAGTTCTAAGTTCTAGGGGACTGATGACCTAAGATATTAAGTCCCATAGTGCTCAGAGCCATCAATTTATTCCTTGATGTCTTTTCACACGTCCTATCTTCCTGTCCCTCCTACTTGTCAGTGTTTTCCCCGTTATCATCGCCTCGTCGACTCTGCGGAGTACCTCTTTACTTATTATCTTATCAATGTACTCAGATTTCAACATCCTACTATGGCACCACGTGTCCAGTGCTTCGATTCTCTTCTATTCCCGTTTTTTTCTATAACACATGATTTTCTTTCACACAATCCTACGCACCAAACGTACATTCTCAGAAATCTCTTCCTTAAATTATGGGCGATATTAATCCTAGTAAATTTCTTTTGGCCAGGAAGGTCACCTTTGCCTATACTTCTCTGCTTTTTTATGTCCTCCTTACTTCCTGCATCACATGTTATTGTGATTCGAAGGTAGCAAAATTCAATTACTCTGGCTACTTCGTGATTAAGAACTTGAGGCTACATTTACCGCTGATCTCATTTCCGTCACTCCTCGTTACTTTAGTCTTTCTTCGCTTTACGCTTAGCCAATATTCTGTACTCATTAAACTGTTCATTTAACAGGTCCATTAATTTTTCTTTGCTTTCTACGCAAATAGCAATGTCATCAGCCAATCTAGTCATTGATATTCTTTCACCTCGAATTTTAATACTTAATTTGAACATTTCTTTATTTTCGTCATTACTTCTTCGATTTATAGTCATTGATATTCTTTCACCTTGAATTTTAATACATAATTTGAACAATTTTTTATTTCTGTCATTACTTCTTCGATGTATAGATCAACTTCGATCTTGATCTTCCATTCTTACTGTTTCCCCTTGACTCCTCAACATACTGTACAGTATATTATCCATCTTTCCCCTGGCTTGATTTCTTCTTCCGCAATCATTTTAGAAATTGTTACATATGCCTTCCGCCATATTTGATCGCAACCCTTCCTCATTCCTGTAAAATTCTGACTCTAATACAAGATTCCATATGTCTCTCACACTGACTCACATGTCTTCTTCTATCACGTCATCAGACAGTTCTATCCTCTCATAGATGCCTTCAACATACTCTTTCCATCCATCCGTTCTTTTCTCTTGCACTCTTGATGTTGACATCTCTGTCTTTAATTTCACAGAATGTTGCTTTGACTTCTCTATATGCTGAATGAATCCTTCTGACAATCACTTCTTGCTCGATTTCTGCGCACTGTTGCTGCACCCATTTCTCCATATGGTTGTTGTTGTTGTGGTCTTCAGTCCTGAGACTGGTTTGATACAGCTCTCCATGCTACTCTATCCTGTGCAAGCTGCTTCATCTCCCAGTACGTATTGCAGGCTACATCCTTCTGAATCTGCTTAGTGTATTCATCTCTTGGTCTCCCTCTACGATTTTTACCCTCCACACTGCCCTCCAATACTAAATTGGTGATCCCTTGATGCCTCAGAACATATACTATCAACCGATCCCTTCTTCTAGTTAAGTTGTGCCACAAACTCCTCTTCTCCCCAATTCTATTCGATACCTTCTTATTGGTTATGTGATCTACCCATCAAATCTTCAGCATTCTTCTGTAGCACCACATTTCGAAAGCTACTATTCTCTCCGTGTCCAAACTATTTATCGTCCATGTTTCACTTCCATATATGGCTACACTCCATACAAATACTTTCAGAAACGACTTCCTGACACTTAACTCTATACTCGACGTTAACAAATTTCTCTTCTTTAGAAACGCTTTCCTTGCCATTGCTAGTCTACATTTTATATCCTCTCTACTTCGGCCATCATCAGTTATTTTGCTCCCCAAATAGCAAAACTCCTTTACTATTTTAAGTTTCTCGTTTCCTAATCTGATTCCCTCAGCGTCACCCGACTTAATTCGACTACATTCCATTATCCTCGTTTTGCTTTTGTTGATGTTCATCTTACATCCTCCTTTCAAGGCACTGTCCATTCCGTTCAACTGCTCTTCCAAGTTCTTTGCTCTCTCTGACAGAATTACAATGTCATCGGCGAACCTTAAAGTTTTTGTTTCTTCTCCATGGATTTTAATACCTACTCTGAATTTTTCTTTTGTTTCCTTTACAGCTTGCTCAGTATACAGATTGAATAACATCTGGAAGAGGTTACAACCCTGTCTCACTCCCTTCCCAGCCACTGCTTCCCTTTCATGCCCCTCGACTCTTATAACTGCCATCTGGTTTCTGTACAAATTGTAAATAGCCTTTCGCTCCCTGTATTTTGCCCCTGCCACCTTCAGAATTTGAAAGAGAGTGTTCCATTCAACATTGTCGAAAGCTTTCTCTAAGTCTACAAATGCTAGAAACGTAGGTTTGCCTTTTCTTAATCTAAGACAAGTCGTAGGGTCAGTATTGCCTCACGTGTTCCAGTATTTCTTCGGAATCCAAACTGATCTTCCCCGAGGTCGGTTTCTACCAGTTTTTCCGTTCGTCTGTAAAGAATTCGCGTTAGTATTTTGCAGCCGCGACTTATTAAACTGATTGTTCTCCTTAGCGTCCATGATATTTCTATTTATTACATTACTAAGTTACTTACATGGCTCTTTTCCTATATTATCCTGAAAATTAATATACTTACTTTTTTTCGAAGTTCAATTAATATTTCATCTGTTACACAAGACTTTTTCGCAATTACCGTCCTTGTTCTTATATTTTTCTGTCCATGTCCGTTTTCGTCCTTTTTAGAGATGTTCATTCCTCTTCAACTGAAGTGCCGGCTACGAGATTTATTATCGCCTTACCTGTAGCTTTTGAAAACTTCAAAAGCAACTCATGTTTCCTCAGCAATCCGATATTCCATTTCTATGCACGTAGATTCTTCCGGACGACTCTCCTAAACGTTAGTCTACTCTTCGTCATTACTAACTTGTTAACCTAGACTACATTGCTCCTAGATGTGCCATACGATCCAATAGTTTATTTCTTCTATCTGATCATGATGTAATCCATCTTGTATCATCTCGTGTCTTCAGGGCTTTTCAATGCATACCTTCTCTTCTTGTGATTTTTCAACAGTTTATTTGCTATCGGCAGCTGAAATATACTGTAGAATTCAGTTAGTCTTTTCTTTCATTCCCACTATCGAGTTCATATTCTCCATTATATCTGTCTTTTATTTCTTCCCCTATTGCAGTGTTCCAGTTACCCATGAGTATTAGATTTTCATCTCTCTTTAAATAGAGAAACACACGTTCAGTATTGTCATATAGTTCCTCCATCTCTTCGTCTTCTGTTTGTGTCGTCGGTATATATTTTTGAACTATTGTTGTTGGCGTTGATTTGCTGTCGATTCTGTTGTGAATGATCCTATCACTGAACTGTTCACAGTAATTCACTCTCCACTTTACCCTCCCATTCATGATGAATACTACACCTGGTGTAGCATTTTTGCTGCTGTTGACATTAACCTATATCCATCAGACCAGAGATCCTTACCTTCTTTTGATTTCGGTTCACTAACACCTCACTATACCTAGACTTGGAATCTACAACGATGACAAATCACCGACGTTTATTCCTATTTCGTCTTCGACGTCTGTACTTCGACAATTGATAATAATCAGTCCCAAAACATCAATATTAATGATGAATTTATAGCATGGTGTAAAAAGCAGCATATGAATACATCAGATATCACAGTGTGACGTATGAAATGTGGTAAGTCTGAATTTGAATCAGGAACTAATTTTTTATCGGTTCCCTATCTCTAGTTAAAAGCTAGCTTACCAGGTCTTTTGCCTCCCGATCGTGGCAAAATCGGAAAACAAACCGACTGCAGGTGTTTCAGTCATATGAAGTGTCAGAATAAAGGACAGGGGGAAGGCCATAAATACATTACAGAAAAGTAGTAAATCAATTTAATAATTATATACTAACCATTTAACACTATGGAATGTGAGGTAGATTTTAACAGCACGGGACGTTTCCATCCCAAAATTGCGAATTGTCCTTAAAACAGGTACATATTTTCTTCCAGAACTAGATAAAAATATTTCTAGTGTTAACTGTACGAAATCTACCGGCTAGTTTGCGTACTTCGGCGAAAATCTGTACTCCATATCTAGAACATTCTCATAAACATGAAGGTTGTTATGACTCTCCATGTAACATTCTTCATGGCAAGACAGAGAACACAGCATTCCGCTAGTACTTTCATTTCTTTTTTGATCTTTTCTATTTTTTCTTGCAGGTATTTCGCCTTGGCTTCCCTGCACTTCCTATTTATTTCATTCTTGGGTGTCGTATATTGTACTGTTCTTTCTTGCTTTTCTCTCAGCCACGTAGGCCTGCAGTTCATTAGCTGATATTTTAGCTGCCAGCGAGTACGTCTTATGCCTCAGTTTCTCATTCTTTATTATGTTATAGACCGCTGTATTACCAAAAACGTTCCTGTTCTGATCTGTAACATCTTGTGTAATAACCGAGTCCCACACGATGTGGTCCATGGTGCCGATTGTTCGACATTCACAAGTGTCTGTGGAGCGTTGTCATATTTTTAATATGTAGTTGGGACATGGATCGTGGGTCATGACCCGACAGGTAGTGTTTAGCCCCCTTGGTTGGAAGGAAGTATGATGTTCTTTCTTTTATAGTAGGAAGGAACAGGTAAGTTTTCCTACCTGTTTCTACCCTTTTCCTAATTCTCTAACAACACAGGCCTTTATTTTTTTTTCGATATGGCTCTTGTGACTAATATCTCCTTTATCATATCGTATTTTTCTTTTTTAGCCAATATTGTGCACCTTCTCCTTGGAAGAGCTAATAAGTTTTGGCCTGGTTCACCAATTTTTGCTCATCTTTTGCACAATTGTAAAACATACTCGTACGTAGATGGAAGAGAAACTGCTCTAGTGCAATATACTTCTCAGGATTTGTTAAGAAATCTAACTTCATAGTTTTACAAGATATTGAGCACCAGCCGGCCGGAGTGGCCGAGCGGTTCTAGGCGCTACTGTCTGGAACAGCGTGACCGCTACGGTCGCAGGTTCGAATCCTGCCTCGGGCATGGATGTGTGTGATGTCCTTAGGTTAGTTAGGTTTAAGTAGTTCTAAGTTCTACGGGACTGATGACCTCAGCAGTTAAGTCCCATAGTGCTCAGAGCCATTTGAACCATTTTGGTTGAGCGCCAGCTGTTGAGTATCGCATTTACCACAACCTGTTTAGGTGACCTCTGTGGAAGCTGCATTCTTGAAAGGCTAAAACGGTGCATCTCCAGGTTGCCTATCTATCGGATTCCAAGCGCTACAAATGTTTTCTTTTTAATTTTTTTGTATAATTACCAACCAGTAATAGAAATTTAAGACACTGGCATAATCTACTCCTTTTGCGGTAAAACCTTATGCTAAATGTTTCACACGATAAGGCAAGTGTAAAAGTTAGGAATTGAATATATATATCTCTAGGTAGTGTTGTTGTGTACCACTTCATACACAATGGTAAGACGAGGTGAGCTACAGGGTGGTGCAGCAGCTGTCGTCATAGGAAAGCTGGAGAGGAGCAGAAATGATAAGCGAGCAAATTAATACAATGAACGTAATATTTACTTAACTCATAAATCTCCAAGTAAACCATGACTTAAATATAAACAAAGCATCAAGAAAGAGAGTCCAACTTTTACAGTATCTCAAGGAGGAGGCTCCCTGATTAATTACGAAAGCAGGTCTTGTAGTGTGGCCGCGCAAGTCGAAGTGGAAATCTGAGCGCAGGTCGGCTGTGTGTGTGCCGCCGACCCTCTTCGGCCCTCCTATATGGCACAGTATAGAGCGCTCGTAGTACGAAGCAGCTGGGGCCATGGTTCAGCGGGCGCGCGTCATTGGGTCCGTTCGCAGTCGGTGTCTCACGGAAAGCTGCAATTCCACTGCCAACATAACTACTTCGATAGGGTGGTATCGATACTTGATACCACAAGTGTAGCTCAGGCTGCACAAATTGCCCAGATCACATGTATCAAGTATTTTAGAATGATATCATCCAACAAATTTTACACATAATTTCGAACTTTTTTGAAATTTTTTCACGCTGACGCCTCATACAAAATAATGAAAATCGTTTACTCCATTTTCGATATTCCTGCAGTAAAACATTAGCAATGACATTTAATTTATAATTTGTACTGCTAATTCTATTCACATGTTGCAGACAGTATCCATGCATCTCACGGAATGTATCAGCAAAATTATCTCATTGTATGAAAGATAGTTTAGGACATACAGGGTGGCGCACGAAATGTGTTACCATTTTGTTTTTGAATATAAACTTTATTGTCTATACAATCTGAAAGGAACATATATTTCAATGAAGAGCCGTCCATGGAGATTTGTTCTAACTCAGCACATGCTCAATATGTCCACCATTTCGTTTCCTAACTTCCTTCAAACGAACACTGAAGTTAGTGATTACCCTACGGCACATGTCTTCCGTAATTTCACTGCAAGCTTGAAGAATAAGGCTTCTGAGCTCAATTAAATCACGTGGACGTTTCGGGAAAATGTTTCCCTTTAGGTACCCTCAAAGAAAAAAGTCACATGGATTGAGGTCTGGACTATTGGGGGGCCAATTTCGTCCGCCATTGAAGCGACCTGGAAACCTGAGTGAAATGATCCTTATGTCGAAATCCTCGTGTAAAAACTCCAACACAGCGTTTGCAGTATGTGACCTTGCTCCATCTTGCATGAACCACTGCGTGTTGAACGGCAAGGCAGTAGCAAGAAGCTATGGAATGAAGCTATTGGGAAGCATGCTCAAATAACGCTCGCTGTTCACAGTTTCTTGAAAGAAAAAGGGTCCAATAAGTCCGTGACTGGAAATTACTGGCCACGCTCTAATCCTCGGAGCATAATGTTGTCGTTCATGAAGCACTTGTGGGTTTTCAGTGGCCAAAAATCGTACATTTTGTTTGTTAGCCACACCGTCTAAATGAAAATGCGCCTCGTCTGAAAACTAAACGTTGTTGAAAGTTTCTTCCCTATCCTCCGCCCACTGAGCAAACAGTAGTCTCTGCTGCTTGTGTTCTTCAGTGAGCTTCTGTGCACAGGTCATCTTGTATGGGTACATATGGAGGTCACTTTTAAGAATGCGTTGAACGGAGCGGCCTGATACTCCCAGTTGCACTGCTGCCTTTCTACACGATTTCCCGGGACTTCTCTGTACAGCAACTCGTACCGCTTCAATATTCTCCGGCGAACTAACAGGCTTAGACCGAGGTCGCTTCGCTTCCAATACTGTTCCTTCCTGTACAAATTTATCGTACAACCTGTGGATGGTCTTCTTGCAAGGGACCCATCGTGTGTTAAACTGTTGTCGAAAACGCCTCTGAGTCACAACAAGGCTTTTCGTTTCATGAAAAAGTAACACAATTGCCGATCGTTGCTTTGTCGTCACTCTTCCATTGTCAGCCATTGCTACTTACTAGTCTCCTAGCGGCAGTATCGTGAATTGCACGTCATTTCGTAACTCATTTGTTTTTCCAAGCTCTACTGGTACTGCTGTAGAAGAGATCTCAGCGGGATATCTAATGTGCGTCGTAAATTGTGAAAGAAACAATTGGTAAAAAAAAAAAAAAAAAAAAAAAAAAAAAAAAAAGACTCGGTGGAGGGAGGGTTGTAGAACAGAGTGGACATGACAAGGGTTCTTTGGTTTTAATGGGTACAGCGTCGAGCGCTACATGTGCGTGACGCGTTTTGTTGTGTTCGGACAGGCAGATGGACGGCCAGCCCTTCTGCGGCTTCTACCGGGTACGGCAGCCGGTGCTGCTGGTGAGGGATCCAGAGCTGGCACGCGCCGTGATGATCCGAGACTTCGCCGCATTCCACGACAACAATATCTACATCAACGAGGAGCTCGACCCAATTCTGGCGAGGAACCCTTTCTTTATGAGAGGTGAACCGTAAGTACAACTTTGTATTGCCAAGGAACCGTGTGAAATCTAGTGTAGTGACGCAGCCTCACTTGCTATAACATCACTCCCTAAATAATTAGTTTTCTTCTTCTTTTGGGCTGTCTAATTCATTCGTGATCTATGTACTGTGAATATACGGAAACTCCACTTTGTTATTGACGCTGTATTTTTCGATACTGTATTATTCAGAGTATAGTTTACAGACAGCTGATGACAGTATTTTATTTAATGAAATATATTGTAAATTTACGATTCATCAAAATTCTATCCTGCTAATAATTGTTTTGGCTCTGACAACTCTTATTTAAGTGCCCCATCTTGCTTTTCTAACAGCGTTTTACTTTTTTCCGAAAATTTTGTATTTCAGCTGCTATTTCCTATTCACATGTGTAGATTTCAAGAATATACCAATCTTAAAATGTGAACTTTTAAAAATTTTGGTGTTATTACCATAATTTTACTGATTATAAATGGGCATGATTTTTCTAGATCATTGTATTGTTTAATGAAATATTCACATTAGAAAATTTAAGTTTGCATAAAATTTTGATGGGCTTTTCTAAATTCAAGGACGCGTTAAAATTCTGCGCCAAAAAACAGAACCATTATTTGTACCAACTGAATGACATCCATGCTGTGCCTCTGACTACTGTGTTTACGCATTTTTTTCCTGTCCTTTATGTTCATATCTAAATTTAATAACTTTACATTTTACCTCTTTGTAATATCTGTCCTTTGCCCTCCCGCAAAGCCTAAGACACTCTGTAGTGAATATTCAGCGTGTAAAGTCACAAGTCAGTCAGCACGTTGCATTCAAAGAGCACAGTTAGTATGATAGTCAACCAAGTAATTAAGGTATGTTTGCATCGAGTTATCAAGCAGTTATCAGTGTAAATATGAATTTTCAGTTGTGAGCTTCTGTTAGGCTATGAGTAGCCAATTGATATTACCGATGTGTGTTCTTAGATATTTATAATTCGTTACAAGCAAGCTGACGCTTGGAAACAATTAAAGTGAAGGAAAAAGATAAGTTAACAGTGTTGTATTGAATTATTTAATAGCTGTTTAAAATAGCTAGTAACCACCAGGCCGCTAACGGTAGAATACATTAAACGCATTCGCAATTGCGAAAATGGACAACCATCAGCTGTAGAATGGAAAGACGACACTGAAAATTCGTCCCAGACCGGGACTCGAACCCGGATTTCCCGATTATCACGAGCAGTCGTCTTACCATTAGTTATCCGTTTACGGTCCACGGCCATACCCAAACTTCCGTATGTCGTCAAGCATGCTCCTATAACCTGTACTTCTACATGCATTGTGTACATTCCCGTACCGGCCAGACATTTTACTTACCCCGGGCAAGTGACTTCCAAATAAAATGCCCCACCTGTTCGAGAATATACGTAATGGATGTACAAGTACAGATCGTAGACGTATGGTTGACAACATATGGAAGTTCAAGTCTGGCCATGTGTTGTGCACAGGCAGCCAAATGTTCAGACCACAGCTCACGATAAGCGGGAAATCTGGGCTCGAGCCCCGGTCCGACACGAACTTTCACTGTCGTCATTCCATTCAACAGCTGACGGTTGTCTACATTCACAACTGCGAATACATTTAAAGTGTTTGATAACGGCTATAGTCGCAGCATCGTATTTCAGAATAACACAGACACTGAGGTAGAAGGTCTACGAGATTTATGAGGCATCAGAATAGGTTTGTGATGTTATATATGGCTTGCCTACAACATGCTGTACGTCTCTCCTGAGAGGCTCCTTAAAAGAGTCATGTGACAAGTCCTCTACTTTTTCTGTAATTTGGATGGAGCCAACACACCTTACAACAGGCAAATATACTACTGGCCATTAAAATTGTTACACCATTAAGAAACGCAGATGAAAAACGGTTATTCATTGGACAAATATATTATAATAGGATTGACATGTGATTACATTTTCATGCAATTTGGGTGCATAGATCTTGAGAAACAGTACCCAAAACAACCACCTCTGGCCGTAATAACGGCCTTGATACGCCTGGGCATTGAGTCAAACAGAACTTGGATGGCGTGTACAGCCCATGCACTTCAACACGATACCACAGTTGATCAACAGTAGTGACTGGCGTATTGTGACGAGCCAGTTGACCACCCGCTATTGACCAGACGTTTTCAATTGGTGAGGGATCTGGAGAATGTGCTGGCCAGGGCAGCAGTCGAACATTTTCTGTATCCAGAAAGGCTCGTACAGGACCTGGAACAAGCAGTCGTGCATTATCCTGCTGAAATGTAGGGTTTCGCAGGGATCGAATGAAGGGTAGAGCCACGGGTCGTAACATATTTGAAATGTAACGTCCACTGTTCAAAGTGCCGTCAATGCGAACAAGAGGTGACCGAAGCGTGTAACCAATGGCACCCCATACCATCACGCTGGCTGATATGCCAGTATGGCGATGACGAATACACGCTTCCAATGCGCGTTCATCGCGATGTCGCCAAACACCACCATGATGCTGTAAACAGAATCTGGATTCATCCGAAAAAATGAAGTTTCGCCATTCGTGCACCCAGGTTCGTCGTTGAGTACACCATCGCAGGCGCTCCTGTCTGTGATGCAGCGTCAAGGGTAACCGCAGCAATGGTCTCGGAGTTGATTGTCCATGCTGCTGCAGACGTCGTCGAACTGTTCGTGCAGATGGTTGTTGTCTTGCAAACGTCCCCATCTGTTGACGCAGGGATCGAGACGTGGCTGCACAATCCGTTACAGCCATGCGAATAAGATGCCTGTCATCTCGACTGCTAAGGATACGAGGCCGTTGGGATCCAGCACGGCGTTCCGTATTACCCTCCTGAACCCACCGAGCCGGCCGAAGTGGCCGAGCGGTTAAAGGCGCTACAGTCTGGAACCGCACGACCGCTACGGTCGCAGGTTCGAATCCTGCCTCGGGCATGGATGTGTGTGATGTCCTTAGGTTAGTTAGGTTTAAGTAGTTCTAAGTTCTAGGGGACTTATGACCACAGCAGTTGAGTCCCATAGTGCTCAGAGCCATTTGAACCATTTTTTTGAACCCACCGATTCCATATTCTGCTAACAGTCATTGGATCTCGACCAACGGGAGCAGCAATGTCGCGATACGATAAACCGCAATCGCGATAGGCTACAATCCGACCTTTATCAAAGTCGGAAACGTGATGGTACGTATTTCTCCTCCTTACACGAGGCATCACAACAACGTTTCACCAGGCAACGCCGGTCAACTGCTGTTTCTGTATGAGAAATCGGTTGGAAACTTTCCTCATGTCAGGGCGTTGTTGGTGTCGCCACCGGCGCGAAACTTGTGTGAATTCTCTGAAAATCCTATCATTTGCATATCACAGCGTCTTCTTCCAGTCGGTTAAATTTCGCGTCTGTGGCACGGCATCTTCGTGGTGTAGCAATTTTAATGGCCAGTAGTGTACTTTTGTATAACCAACGTGTGTAGATTCCAAACGCCCGCAATCGGGTGGTAGAACAGCAGGGTAGTGTCACACTGCTGAAGCTTTCGAGGAGATGCCTATTCTTATCTGTTCCTACTTAAGATAAAGGAAAGGTCCTGAGTGTCATACTTCTTCCAAACAATGGAGCTATACAATACTTGTCGGGACATGGTCCATATTCCAGCTACTTACTAAAAATGTGAGAAGAATCGTTCAAGGATTGTCTCTGTGCGGGTAGATTTTTAAAGTGCTCAACAGATCACTCCTCAGATGGGCGGGAAACGGGAGGACTGAAGAACCATAATCACCCTTAACTGCTTTGGATCACTTTCATATTTCATCCAATGGTTCTGAACGGTCCGTAGTGGTTCCACCTTGTATACCAGAGCATAAATTGTGGTAGCATTACAGTCCAAAGCGGTCAGATCATGTTCAATGGGGTTGCAACGTCCACAACGTCCTTAGAGGAGGGTTGAGTGGTCAGGGGGGTATCAGCAGTCCCAAAGCCTGTTAAGAATATCAGTCTGTTGAACAACGCACTGTAAGTCGTCATCTTGAATGCGAAATGTGTGTAAACGAACGCCCTAAGGTGTGAGGCCTTATGTGGTTGATTCCGAGCTGCGGTGTGTCTGAAATGTTTTCTTCAGCCACCAGTGGGAAAACCGCGTGATTTCAACACTGGGCGTTGCTGTTCTGATCTCAATCGAGGATGTTTCAAGAGGAGGGATGAGATGTGGGTCAGCGAGGTATGACGACTTTCTCATCTCGTGACGTGTCCGCGGTGGCGTTGGGCAAAATTGTGGTGAAGTTTGGTACCAGTGTGACATAGTTAGCCCAACTTACACCTCGCATGAATGTCTGAGCTCTAGACTTCTATTCCCATGTCTCAACACCTTGCTGTTTGAAGTGTTGCCGAATCCGAGGAGGACGTTGCAGGGCGGCATACTTTTGTACCACTGCTAAGCGTACTCGCGGTGGTCAGTTTGCTTGTAATCAATTACAAAGATTTAACAACAAACATTGGTTAACAACATAGACAGCGAGGAACCTAACAAACGTTAATAACTGACGTTTCATATTTATGATTGGCAGCACCGCATCAGAGTAGGCGTACATGTTTTTGTGCTTTTGTAAAGATAAGTTAATTAGATAGTAATTAAAGGTAGATTAGGTTCGTTGGTTTGTGGGGGCTGAAGGGACCAGACTACAAAGGTCATCGGTCCATAAAGGTAGATTACAATAAATTACTCATTACTTAGTGTGTTAGTGTGTTTTTAAGCTAACTACTCACTTTTCTTTACATATTATTCCAGAAAATGCGAGAATTTCGCAATGTCGGGTTACAGTAGTATTTTTGTTCAAGTTTTGACCTAGTGAACTTAGAGAATCCCGTTTAATTGTTCTATTTTTCCTTCCGCCAATTTAAGCAGATAATGCCCATTCATTATTAAGTTCATATTTCTCGATAAGTTGTTTAATTTAGAAACTTTTGCACTAGTAGTTTGTTTACATACCGTTTGCTAACATTGAAGTTAGATTAGAAAGTTAATTGTATTGTGGATAAGTTAATTAACAGATATTGCATTTAAGTGAGCGCTGAGTTCTTTTTGTGAACGGAAGTAATTAACTTCTTACGTTATATCATACCACTGGAGCGCTAACCTGCAGCTTGCAAATGAGAATAATTTGTGTATTATGAAGTGAATTTAGTGAGTTAACTTCATTTAAAGGGTATAATCATGCAGTGCATGACTGGTGTGGATGTTGCCATAGGATAGTCAAAGTGGGTGCTGTATATATAGACTGCGGGTTCGAATTTTACGTGGGTGACAGTAGTGGGGAATTGAATGGGAAACTCAGTCTGGCTCTCCCATTGAACTGTAGGCTCTGCAAAAAAGACAAGTTAGTCGCTAAACAGGAGACAAAGATTTTTGCCCTTCAGGCTGAATTAAAACTTGCGAAATCTGGAATAGATAGGTTGAAGGAAGAGAGAGCGGGCACGTTATTGGCACGAGAGATGTGATGCTTTCATCCGGGAAATTGCTGCTCTAGTGGAACGAGGTGTTCCGGGAGTGCAACGAGTGTGCACAGATTGGTTCACGGAATGCCGTAGAACAAGACGAGATGGGTCAGGTCGCACCACCCAGACCATCCATCGAGAAGATCGACGCCTCATACGAATGGCATTCCAGGATAGATCTGCGTCCTCCTCGGCTCTGGTGCAACAGTGGAGCAGTGTAACGCATCGTACACTATGAGGGGTGACAGCCCATCGCCGTTTATTACAGCGGGGGCTACGTGCACATCGTTCACTTCCCCGCCTATCGTTGACGAAAGTGCAGAAACATGCTAGACGGCAATGATGTGTGGAACAACATCACTGCGGACGGGAAAGGCATCAAATAGTACAAAATTGTTGAGGCTTTCGTGGCCACTTCTTGACAAACTGCCTACTGGCTTCTGTCTCGGGTTCTTCGGCCGACGTTCATCTAATGATTTTTCTGACGTTTCGCCAGCACGAGTGGCTGGCATTGTCAAAGCTTCACCCTCCACTGCCGGTGGTGAACTGGAGCCGAGCTCGCGGGCGCAAACTATATGTACCTGGCGCGCCAACGTCCGAGGGCTTCTCCGCGGTCATTTCCGGTGCGGTTCTCTTCTTGCTACCTGCGACGGTCGTCCGCTGTAGTACGGGAAGCCAGGATCCGTTTACCTTAAGGCTTTCCTCTTTCTTGTTCAAACTGTTCGCGTGTTTTTGTATTTCTACAGCTTCTCTGAACAAGCGCGTGTGATAGTGCTTCTCTACAGCCAGAACTTCCGTGTCGGCGAATTTTATTACGTGGTCGGTCTCATTCAGTGCGTGCTCTGCCACGGCCGACACGGAAGTTCTGGCTGTAGAGAAGCACTATCACACGCGCTTGTTCAGAGAAGCTGTGGAAATACAAAAACACGCGAACAGTTTGAACAAGAAAGAGGAAAGCCTTAAGGTAAACGGATCCTGGTTTCCCGTACTGCAGCGAACGACCGTCGCAGGTAGCAAGAGGAGAACCGCACCGGCAATGACCGCGGAGAAGCCCTCGTACGTTGGCGCGCCAGGTATATATAGTCTGCGCCCGCGAGCTCGGCTCCAGTTCACCACCGGCAGTGGAGGGTGAAGCTTTGACAATGCCAGCCACTCGTGCTGGCGAAGCGTCAGAAAAATCATTAGATGAACGTCGGCCGAAGAACCCGAGACAGAAGCCAGTAGGCAGTTTGGCATCAGATAGTGTTTTCGGATGAATACAGGTTCTGTCCGTTTGAAAGTGATGGCACATTTTGGTTCGCCACAGACAGGAGGAGCGCCATTACGGTGACTGCATTCACACAAGACGTATAGCGCTAGCTCAAGGCCTTATGGTGCGTATCCAGGGCACTGTGTCCAATGTGAGCGACGTGAATAACATCCCGCGATCCGTAGCCACACCCATTCTGCACAACACCCCATATGCCATTTATCAGTAAGGTCATGCACGACTATTTGTTGCTGCATGAACACGTGCCTTCTTGATGTCACAGGACGACAGTTTTTGCCCTGGCTCGCCAGATCACCAGACATGTCACCAATCGAAATTGTGTGGTACATGGTGAAATGACAGGTGCAGTGCTTTGAGCCAATGCCAACCACCGCAGATGAACTTTGGAACCATGTGTATGCAGCATGGACGGCTATACCACAGGACTCTGCCATATACGCGTCGATACCACCATCCATGAACCAATTGGCCCATGGCGTACCCGTTGCCTACTAGGTAACAGGACACATGCTGGACCGAGGAGACTGAAATGCTTATCATTTCTGCAGAACATAGTAATGTACATGTCCTGTGGATATGAACGTCCTGTCTCTACTCGTTCAACGTGTTCAGTTTTTTTCTGAGCATAAATGTAAATAAGGAGGGGACTAGACCAGATGGTACAGGATAAATTAGGGAAAGGGTAACAGGTCACAAGTATTGTGAAGCCAAGTTGTAGTCTTGGCTTGGTGACAGAGTACATAGGGAATTTGCGCAAATATTTTGGCGAAGAGGATCAGATTATCACAGTGGTGGAGTGGGGAACGGCCTCTCTAAGGACAGAAATCACTTCATTAGAGTTGACTTGGATGAAACAGGAGTTGTAACTAGACACAAAAACGTGAGATTTGCAGAGATTGTAGAGCGCCATGACGAGCCTTGTGTTAAAAGTGCTGTGAGTTGTGTGAACACTGACTTGAGCAAGTTGCTGCTGACTGAAGTGAAATGTTATACATGTGCAGTGCCTGTTGCTACATTTGGGAGATGAGAATGTACTAGGTGCGTCTTACAGCTGAACAGGAGACGGAAAGAGAGGTTGGCTGAGCTTTTTTCAGCAAATATGTCGGGAGCCACCATCACACCATCCCTGTGGCTACTGTTGTCAGAGAGATATCACAGACGTGATACGTAAATTGGAGTGGCAATCATTAAAACAAAGGCGTTTTTCGTTGCGACGCGATCTTTTCATGAAATTTCAATCGCCAGTTTTCTCCTCCGATTGCGAAAACATTCTGTTTGCACCCACCTACACAGGGAAAAACGATCATCACGATAAAATAAGAGAAATCAGGGATCGCACAGAAAAATTTAAGTGCTCGTATTTTCGAAAGTGGAACGGTAGAGAGGTTGACGGTGGTTCACTGAACCGTCTGGCAGGCACTTTATTGTGAATAGCAGAGTAATTACGTAGATGTAGATGTACCTTTTTCAGGTAAAAATTACGATTTAGGCTCGATGATTTCAAACAAATCAGAATAACGAAAGAGCACCACAAACGCTTAAGAATGTCCAGAAATGTATAGTTAGCTTATTTCATCAAAACATTAAATTATAGAGTGATAAGATAGAAGGGCTTCTTGTATGTTTGGAAAATTTAGAGAACTCTAAAAAGGTAGACATACTGTGTCTTTCTGAGCACCACATAAGCAACGGAATAGATAAGTTTTATATAAAAGATTACAGTAGGTTGATTTTTCCAAAGAAGAAGACAGCAACCAGCCACTATTAATACTGCTATTTATTTAATAAATAGCGCCATAACCAGTTTCGAACTGACAAGTTCATCAGCAGACAGCAGTTCACAAGATACCCTTTACATAATCGTTAGTTTTCGATTTTTGTTCTTCCACTGTGGCGAAACAGTCTTGGTGTGTTTGTGTCATCGAAAATTCGGCGCTATTATGTTGCGAATTTGCAGGATTATATTTTTCAACTATTCCAAAATATATGCAGCACTTATATGATTTGCACATCACCATATTGTGCAAAGCACCACACACGCAACAGAATCGCGCGGAATTTTCGATGGCACCGAGACACCAAGAGTGTTTCACCACAGTGCAAGAATAAAAATCGAAAACTGGCGATTATGTAATGGGTATCTTGCAAATCTTGTGAAGAGCCGTCTGATGATGAACGTGTCTGTTCGAAACCGGTTACAGCACTATTTACTTAAATAAATTGGAATATTAATAGTGGCTGGTTGCTGTCTTCTTCTTTGGAAGAATCAACCGACATTAATTGTGCATAGCCACGGTGTCACCATGTCAGCTTTAGACAAAATAGTAAAAGATTACACTCTAGTAGCTTACTCATGCAGAACTAATATGAGGAAAGGTGGAGTTTTTACATATATTAAGAAAGAAGAGAAGTTCAGAAGCATGGAGATAAGTAGATTATGTAGTGATCAGCAGACAGAACTGTGCGCTTGTGAATTAATACTGAAAAATAGTTCACGTTTAATTGTATCTGTACAGGATGTCCTACCAAAGTCTGCCACTTCATAGTTTCCAAAAAGAAAAAGAATGTGAATAATGTAATTGGACAGGAATTCACTTATGTCAGGGGCTCATACGACTGGCAGGAATGCTTACTGCACAAACGAAAACCACATTCAGCACAAAGTAAGGTTTTTTAAATGACGCATGCATGTTGTTTCCACATAAATGAAAACTAGAGGTACAATTAGTGATGGAAGACATGGTTTCATTGTTCTATAGTTGGCTCCACAGTCCTGCAACCTGCTGTAAACGGACCACTATCAGTACGCACGTTCCACCTACTGTTGTCGGGTCAAACAATGAAATACACTGTGACGCATTTCACGTACGTTTCGGACAGTGCGTTCCCGGTTTTGGTGTGGCTTGTGACATTTTCGACTCTCTCGTCGACATGCCGATCTTCAGTAACGAAGAAAACCTAGATAACCATGGCAGATATGATGTTAATTTACGCCGAATGTCACACAACTGTAGCAGTGTACGCTAAACGCTACCCAGGTCGATGGCGTACTTCACGTCGTACCATCTCCAACAATTGCACAAGTTCCGGAAACAGGCATACGGGTACCCAGAAAGCGGCAACGTACGAACACAGAACTTAACATTGACATCGAAATTGCTGTTCTGGCTGCTGCAGTGCACAGTCCTGAGTTAAGTGTACGACAGACTGAACGCGGTTCTGGAATAAGCCATAGTAGTAAGTGGAGAATTTTGCATAGGTGTACCTTTCAGCCTTACCGTATTTCACTCCAAGAAGAACTGTTCGGAAATACCTCTGAATCCCACACTCAATTCCATTGTTCTGCACTTCAGTGGTTGCACGGTCATCCCGACTTCTTATGTAATACGTTGTTTACCGATGATGCTTCGTTCACAAATCATGGCCATGTGAAACTACGGAACATACAGTACTGGTCCGTACAAAATTTCGCGCGGTTGCCCATTAACGACAGTGGGATGTCAGTGTTTGGTGGGGTATCATTGGTACCCGTATTGTAGGTCCCAGTTCTTATTGGAGAACATTAACCAGACGACCATATGCATAATTTCTACAAATCACTCTACTCCTTCTCATAGGAGGTGTGAGACTGGGTACTAGTCTATCAATGCTGTCTCAGCATGATGGAGGCCTCGCAGTCTACGCACTTGTTTGAAGGGAAGTTGTGGAAGTAATGTTGCCAAACAGTTGGACGGGAGAGAGAGGTACTGTGAGCTGGCCAGAATGACGTCATTAGACGTCATTTCCTGGGGCCCAGTAAAAAGAGTGTCTGTACCACGAACCCCCCAACGACACCATAGGACATGCTACAACGTATTACCTCATTGTGAGCAGCAGTATCTGCGGAAACACTATATTCTGTGCAACGCTCACTTCCTCACTGTCTCCACAAGTGTACAGGCGCAAATGCTGGGCCCTTCGAACATCTGTTGATGTGACTCAGTTTCATCGGACGTGACGCTACCGGTTATTTGTGAGTGCTTTTTCTGTGCTGGATTTCATGCACAAATTTGACCTTTCCGTGGGCTGCATCTCACTCATGATTGTGTTTATGGTATTAAACCCATGCATTATCACTAAACTGTAACTGTAGCTTACATGTACCACTTAAATAAATGCAACTTTGCGTTGAGACTGGTGCTTGTATCATGCATTCCTGCCCATCGTGTGAGGCCCTGATGGCAGGCTGCAGAACAGTGCAGCAAATCCTTATCCTGCGCATTGCGGCAGAAACCGCTGCTCCATTGCCATCTTTCAAGCATGATATTTCAGAGTGTGTGAGTTACAGAACAGTAACACCAAGTTTTCAATCACTAATTGTACCTCTAGTATTCATTTTTGTAGAAACATCATACATGTGCCGTTTAAAAAACCTAAGTTTGTGTTTAAAGTGGTGTTTGTCGACCTTTATTATTATGCATTCCTGCCACTTATGTGAGCCCCTGAGATATGTGCATCCCTGGCTAACTGCGTTTTCCACACTTCGTTTCATTTCGGAAATACGAGGGTTGGAACTTAAATAGTGACAACTATTTATTAACAACCGATGCAAAAGAGTTACATGTTTGCACCTGTTACTGTCCTTCAAAGTAGTCACCGTCTTTGTGTAGAACCTGTTGCCAGCGATGTGGAAGGCGTTGTATACCGTTAGCAGAGCCTGTTCTGTTGATGGTGCGAATGGAGCGGTCTACTGCCTGTCGAATCTCTGGAACAGTTCTGAAGGGAATGCATCTTCGGAATCAAATCAAAGTCACAAGTACTTAAGTCTGGGGATTATGGCGGATGGTACAGTACTTCCCAGTCCCATCGACTGAACAGAGCAACCACAGCTAGCGCTGTATGCGCCCCCCGCATTGTCGTGCAAAATGGTGAGTGGGTTGCGCAGAAAGTATCATCGCTTCTTTCGCAAAGCTGGTAGCAAGTGATGCTCCAAAAACGAACAGTGATACTGTGTATTGACGGTCTGCTGTGGAGGAACCTAATGCGTCAGGATAACACCATCACAGTCGTACACGAGAACCACCATAACTTTTACCATACTGGGGCTCTGACGCATTTTCGACTTTCGCGGCGAGCCATAATGATGCCATTCGTTGGACTGGCGTTTCAGTTTTGGCTCGTACGACATGGCCCATGTCCCACCCATTGTTACGATACAGCGTAAGAAAGCCTCTCCTTCGCACTCATAGCGGTCCAAGTGGGTCTGAGCAGCGTCGTAACGCGTACATTTCTGCATTTCCGTCAAGTCATGGGGAACCCATCGTGATGCAATTTTTCGCATGCCCAGGTGTTCCTTCAGGATGCGAAACACAGTCGTATGCACTAATCCGGTTTCGTGGGCGAGCTCATGAATCGTATGGCGTCGATCATTGTCCAATAACGAGGCAACAGCATGCACTTCTTCTTCAGAGACGCTAGCACGACCTTCCCGATGCATGTCTGCCACAGTTTGTCGACCTTCGTTGAAAGCTTCCACCCAATGCGCCGCTGTTCTGCACGGCAATGCCGATTCCCCGCTAGCCTCTTGAAGACCTTGATGACACTGGCGTGCTGTACGACCTCTGGCACGTTCAATCTCGATCCAACTCCGTTGTTCCTGTTTCGAAAACATAGTGACACCGTTACGTTACACCGCTAGCTCACAAGTGACTGTGTTTCCCTCGATTGTGTCATTCCGGTGACGTGGGACGGGCAAGTCCATTTGCTCGGAGGTAAGGTAGGTATGTCAACAACGTCTGCTATCAGCGACAATAGTAGATTCCATTGCATCGTGTCTCCACAGCAGTGTTGCCACTATTTAAGTTCCAGTCTACGTATAAGAGATGGCAGAGTTAGGTGGGACAGCCTGTATATATATTCCCAATGGGATATTATGAAATGTTTATAAGCAATGTGGATTCCTTATTGCTCTATCTGTCAGACAACAGCAATCAGTTAACAGCCTGTAGTAACGTCAAGGTAGATTTTCTGAGGGATTCTGGTAGGAAAAATGATCTAAAAATCTTATTTGGATGCTACAATTTGGTCTCAGAAATTAACTTTCCAACACAGATGGATAAAGACAAAAGATCTTAACTGATAATGTTTTCTTTGGTGAAACTCAAAGCAAGAAAATAACTTTTTACCCAGTAAAAAATGCAGTCCCTGATCAGGATGCACACTTAGTTAAGATAGATAAGATAGTGCCTTACAATATGTTTGCTCCTCAGTGGAAATCAGTTAGAATAATTAATGACTTCAGGCCAAATGTTTTTAAGAATAGTCTAGAAGGGATGAACTGGGATGAAATTTATAATGAATCAAAGATAAAATTTGATCTATTCCACGATAAATTCATATCGTTACTTGAATATAGTTTTCCACAAAATCTAAACATAAAGGGCATTAAACAGCCATGTAAAAAGCCATCGATCACTAGAGGGATTAAAGTATCTTGTGAAAGGAAAAGGGAAATGTATTTGTTAGCAAGAACAAGTAAAGAATCTGCAGTATCTGCACTCTACAGAAGCTACTCATAATTACTAATTTTTTTTAAAATCAAGAAACATAAACATGTCAGAAATCAGTAAATCCAAAAACAGACTTAAGACTATGTGGAATATACCGGAACTAGAGATAGGACAAAGAACAACCAGCCACAGCACAGGATAACATCACTTCTGAACTGAATGGAAGGGTTATAAATTACGAATCATAGGCAGCAAATACATTTTATAATCATTTCTTAAATATAGATTAAAGTTCAGAAACAAATCACAGTATTTTGTTGAAAATGCAATTCTCATGAAATCTGTCACATGAATGCATCACTAACTGCTCTTTCTGAAATTGAGAAAAATTATGCATTCTCTTAAAGTTATAAATTCATCTGGTTTTGATGCTGTACCGCATAGAGTACTAAAGATTTGTTCCCAAGTAGTAAGCCCTGTCTTATCTGAAATATGTAACGCGTCACTAACTCGAGGCATTTTTCCAGAGAGACTAAATTTGCTGTTGTCAGACGCCTCCATAAGAAAGGCAGTAGGACAGATGTCAGTTAACTACCCACCTGTTTCATTGCTCACACCAGTTCCCAAACTGTTTGAGAAAGAGATGTACTCTAGAATAGTATCTCACCTGAGCAACAATATTATCCTCAGCAAATCAAAATTAGGATTTCAGAAGAGTTGCTCTACTAAAAATGTCATTTACATGTTCACTCACCACATTTTACAAGTATTAAATAATAAAATAGAGCCGGCTGGTATCTTCTGCGACCTATGTAAAGCATCTGACTTTCTGAAACAGAGTAGCCTTCGGCGAAGTGTAATTTCATGGTTTGGATGGTATAGCCAACCAATAGATAATGGCATATCTAGGCAAAAGAAGGTAATTCAACCAATTTAATCCAAGTTCATAATTCTGACTGGGAAGAAATCACGTACAGGGTTCCCCAAGGCTGAATCTTTAGTCCAGTATTGTTTCTCATATGTATAAGTGATCTCCTGTCTAATATACAGCAAGCTGAACTAGTTCTTTTTGCCGATGACACTGGCACTGCGATCGATCTGAATATTTATAAATAAACAGAAGAGACGGTAAAAAATGATCTCAAAATGTCATTGACTGGTTTTCTGCAAAAGGTATCACTCTTAGCTTCAAAAAGAAACAACATATTCAGTTATGCAAATCTAGAGGTACTATGCAAGTGCTATGTGCAACACATTGTGACGAAATAATAAACAGGGTGAAAACTTCAGAATTTTCGGGTGTTCCTGTTGATGAGAATTTAAACTGCAAAAAGCACATTTTGGAATTCCTAAGCAACTTAGTTCAGCCACATGTGCGCTTAGAGTCATTGTAAATCGTGAGGAGAGACAAATCAGTATGCTGACACATTCTGGATATTTTCATTCAGTAATGTCATGCGGAACAATATTCTGAGGTAACTAAGCTTAAAGAAATAAAGTTTTCATTGCTCAGAAAAGTGCCGCAAGAATAATATGTGGTGCTCACCCATGACCGTCTTGTGGACATGTGTTTAAGAAGTTGGGGATTCTGACTGCTGATTCACAGTATACTTATTTCCTCATGAAATTTGTTGTAAATAACTACTGCAGTTCAAATAAACAATGACGTACATATTTACCATACCAGAAGCGAAATTGACATTAATTACCCCACATTGAGGTTTTCTTTAGCGGAAAAAGAAGTGCACAGTGGTCAACTAAAATTTTTGATGACTTACCCAGTGACATAAAATGTCTGACAGACAACAAAGTAACATGACGAAACAAAGCGAAAAATTTTCTCTTTGACAAATCCTTCTATTCCACAGAAGAATTTCTATGTGACTTGCTCCACATCATAACGATTTATCGTGAAAATTATTCGTGGAACATGAAACTAATTAACAGAGAAGGGTTGTAGGCATCTTTGAGCCAAATTTAAAATCTCTGTCTCGAAATGAGGGAACATGATAGGGTTTCAAAAAAGAGACTCTTTAATTCTTTTTTGTAGGGTATATATTTTAATTTAGGGTATTTGGGCTAGATGTGCCATTTCGGCATCTTGTAACATCACTCGAGACAGAAAGTGCGAAGTGACGGTAGGTCAGGTGGTGATGTGCCAATAGGGGCAGGCAGCTACTACTATTGGTAAGTTATTTATCCAGAATAAAACTGTTCACAGAAACACCTGACGTTGGCTCTGCTCACAGGTGGAGAAAGCTACGCTCGCAGCTGAGTCCATCCTTCACAGCGAGCCGCCTGAAGCCGATGTTCCTGCTGATGAAGGAAGTGTGCGACGACCTGGTGCAGGTGCTGCAGAAGGAGGGGAGTAGAGGTAACCACCGCCCCCCACAATACACCCTGTCGCTTAGGCTGCTGCTAGCTGCTGGCAACTAGTGGCGACAGTGGTGCCAATAATTGCCCGGCACTTCATATAGTAGTCAGATGATTTTGCAACTTTCTGATAACTGCTCACTTCTCATTAGTCACCTTAGATAATATCATTCCCTGAAGGACTTTTCCCCCCTTTAACTTCTACTAAAAAAAGACAATAAAAACCGAAAGGTCTGAAAAATACAAAAATTTCCTGCATATGTTACTCAACTGACAAGATGATAATACGACTTGATGTTTTTAAAAAAAGTGCAGCTGATTAAAAATTATTCATTTACTTTTCAATATTTAAATCTACATAGGCCGAGCTGATTGGCTGCATAAAAGATGTAATGTAAATCAATAAAGAAGTAAACAACTGTTACTCAGCAGAAGAAAAGCTGTGTCTTGCACTGAAATAGTTGGTGCCATAGTTTTTACATTAATTTTCATAATATATCTTCTGGAATTATTTATAGATTTGGAAACGTTAGTAGTAGTAGTAAACAACATAGGTGAAAAAACAACTAAATATCTGCATCCACGTGTGTATCTATAAAGCAAGACACAGGACATTTTATGCAGAGTGTATTATGATGTGTCACGAAAACTGGAACACGTAAAAGCATATCATGATAGAGACAAGAACGTTCTACAAAACATGGGCCTCTAATGAGGCTTTTCTGAGATAATTGTGAATGTGTCGTTGCAGTCCACCACTGAGTTCACTATGAGATATTGTCCTTGTCACTACAAATCTATCTGAAATGTTAACTTCTTCATTAAGTTACCGATAAATTTTTGCTCTCTAGGATGCAAAATAGCTTGTAGTGTAGGTGTGATAGAGGCAGAGTGTAACTTCCAAGAATTCACAGTACGACTCCAATAGCAAAAATGGTGCATTATTCCAAAACTCATCGGATTTTATTCACGTTAAGTAAAAAGGTAATCAAAGACTTCCAAGCACAGTATACTCAAAATTAATATTTATCCTGACTGTGTGTCAAGGGCTAAATTCCAAGTAATATGTGACTATTGCAAATAAAATTTAATTTCCTTTGAGTTACTTTTCGCCATAATTATTTTACTTCTTATTACCGAAATTTGACTTCATTGATTCAGTGCAATCGTGACCATTCTTTACTCTATGCACCATTTGCAGCTTACCTCCAACTCAGTCCATCCGTTATTCGCTTTTAATTACAAACTAATGCTTAACGCCAATTCGTTTCTCAAAAATGCTGGAACCAAAACAAACGTAGTAACGAAAAGAACATATCACGATATTACGATGGTAATTAAACTAGCTACTGACTGCAAGAGCGGTTTTTAATTTCTTTAATGCATAATGCACCTTGAAATATACGTGTAATCGATGTTAGCCGTCTGCTACCGGCCACTGAGGTGTCATATGTGTAATTTCCTACGGCGTTCTGGATGCGTCTCTCCCGCTGTGATCCCGAAAAGATAACTGACATCGATTTGCTGTATATTTCATAGGTGCAGCCGAAGATGAGGATAACAGTCCCGATATCAGTTATACATTAAAGAAATTAAAAACCGTCCTTGCAGCCAGAGGCTAATCTATTTATACTTGCGAATCATCAGACTGCTGCCTTTCCACCATCCATAACGATGGAAAGTCAAGATATTACAACAATGACTTTTTAATTTTACAAGTTCTTATAGCTTTCTGTACTCACATTTTTCAACTACATATTGTTACTTATAACGATGAAAGTAGCATTTTATGTATCGTTTGTGACAAATTGGATACATATATAATTACTGTTTACCAAATATAGCTATAAGTAATATAAAAAATATTTTAAAATGTCATTCTGTAAAGTGTCCCCAAATAGTGCATGTTTCCTTTCCCTTTATTCATCAGTGTTTATACTGATCCTGCTTGCCAACCTTTTCATTTTAGAGAAGCAGTTACACACACTGCCCTGACTCCTTTGTTGGATGTGTTCCAGAGCCTGTCTTCCTCTACAGCTTTTACCCTTTACTGCTCCCTTCAGTACCATGAATGCTATTCCCTGAAGTCTTAACGCATGACCTGTCGCTTCTTCTTGTCAATGTTTTCCACAGTTTTCCTTTCCTCCTTCATTCTGTGGAGCACTTCCTCATTCCTTATCATATCATTCCACCAAATTTTCCACATCTTTCTCCCGCATCACTTCTTAAATGCTTAGATTATACATTTTTCCGGTTTTTACACAATCCATCATTCACTTCCATAAAATGCTGTGCTTCAAACCTACATCATGAGAGATACCTTCCAAAAATTAAGGCGTCTTTTAGATACTATCACCCTTCTATTAGCGACGAAAGCTCTCTTTGCCTGTGCTGTTCAGCTTCTTACACCTTCCTTGCTTCGCCCGTCATGCGTTATTTTGCTTCCAAGGTAGCAGAGCACTTTCGCTTGGTCTACTTCGTGGTCTGAAATGTTGATGTTAAGTTTATTGCTAATCTTACTTCTGCTACTCCTTAGTACTTTCAACTTCTTTTTGGTTTACTATCAGTTCATATTTTGTCCTCATTAGGCTGTTCATTCCTTTCGACAGGCCGTGTAATTCTTCACTTTCATTGCGACAGCAATTTCATCAGTGAATCTTATCATTGATATTCTTTCAACCAAAATTTTAGCCCTACTCCTAAAACTTTCTTTTATTTCTGTCATTGCTTTTTCAATAGACAAACCGAACAGTAGAGGAGAAAGACTGCATCGCTTTTTTAATCCGAGCGCTTCTTTTTTGGTCTTTCATTCTTATTGTTTCCTCTCGGTTCTTGTGCATATTGTATATTACGCGTCTTTCCCCATAGCTAATATCAATCGTCCAGAGAATTTCAAACATCATGCACCACCGTCTCACAGTCCACAGTCGCTTCTTGCCTTCGAAAGGTCAAGGTCTCAAATCTGAGTCTCATTGTCAGTTTTAACCTAGCAGGAAGTTTCATATCAGCGCACACTTCGCTGCAGAGTGAACTTTTCATTCTGGGATCATGTACCATTTTACACTGTTGGACAATTTTTCTAGTTCGACAAATCCCAAGAAAGTGCCTTGATTTTCTTAAAAAGTATTCTCTGCTTTCTCAAGTACAGCGGAGAACTGACTCTGTGGAACGTTTGCCTTCCCTAAAGCCAAGCGTCGTCATTGAACAAACCCTCGGTATTCTTTCCCATTGTTATGTATATTATTCTTTCCGGCTACTTGGATGCATGAGTTGTTAACCTGATTATACAACAGTTCTCGCATTTGCCTGCCCTTGCTGTCTTCGAGATTGTTTGGCTGAGATCTTTCCGAAAGTCTGATGGTATGCCTCCAGGCTCATAGACTCTGCGTATAAACTTGAACGGTCGTTTTGTTGTTACCTGCCCCAGTGAGTTTTAGAAGTTCCGAAGGAATGTAAACTCTTCAGTTTAATTTACTTCATCGCAAGTCTACCAAAGGTCAGTGAAACTATGACTTTAACACTGGAGCTCCTATGTATTCCAAAACGACTCCTTATTTCATCTTTTGTCACATCAGTAGACAGTTCCTGCATCTCGTAGAGACCTTCAGTGTACACTTTTCACATGTCAGTCTTCTCCTCTACATTTAAGAGTGGAATTCCTGAACCAGTCTTAATGTTGAGTCCTTTACTTTTTATTTCACCGAACGTTCTTTTGGTTTTTCTATATGGCGATTCTGCCCTTCCAATAACCATTTCCTTTTCGATTTTTTCACATTTCTACTGCAGCTACTTCGCCATGGCTTCCCTGCACTTCTTATTTATTTTATGTCTGTATGATATATATTACCTTGTGCCTGTCATTCCTGAACAATTTTTAACTTCTTTCGTTGATCAGTTGAAGTACGTCTCCTATTACCCAAGGTAACTAAGTATATTTGTGTGTCCAACTTGTGTGAAGGCTCTTTCTAGAGATGTCCATTCGAGTTCTACAGAAATGTCTGCTGTGATATTATCGCAGAGTCTACGGCGTCACAGGTCTTCTAATGTGCGTCGTCAATTCTCAGTTCTTCAGTGTTGCATTTATTTAAACACTGACTTTTCCTGGCGTTTCTCTTAAACCTCATTTCACTCTAGGCATCGATGCTAATTTTTTTCTGAGTCTATATGTACTCCCAGGTGCATTTTACAAACCAGTCTCTGATTTTGGAATCTGTCTTACGAAAATGTGCTGCAGTTGGTATCTTCTGTTGTTCCAAATATATCTCTTCCTCTTGATATTCGCTATTATAAGTTGAAATTTATTGCAGAGCTCTGTGAGTCTTTCTCCTCTTTCCTTCTTATTACTATGTCCATAATCTTCCATAACTGTATCTTCTGTTCCTTTCCCTAATTCAGTGTTCCAGTCCCACATGATTATTAGATTTTCACCTCCTTTCACATACGAGTTACCCATTCAATGTCTTCATAAATTTTCTCCATCATTTAATCTTCCGCTTGAGAGGTCGGCTTTTATACCTGAGCTATTGATGTTGTGGTTGAGATTCTGGCGATTCTAAAGAGAATAGTCCTGTTGCTGAAATGTTCACAGCGGTTGACTGTCAGCCCTAAGTTCTTGTTGATAGCAAAATTTACTCCCATTACACCATCTTCTGCTGCTGTTGACATTACCCAGTATTCTTCTGACCTGCAATCCTTATCTTCTTTCTGTTTCTTCATTGATCCCCACTACATGACAGTTGAGCTCTTGCATTTTTCTCTTTCAGATTTTGTAATTTCTCTACCACATTCAGACTTTTGACAGTTCACGCTGTGTCTCTTAGAATGTTACCCTTTTGTTGATGATTCTTTCTTTTTCTCATTGTTACCTCCCTCTTGGTAGTTCCCCGCTGGAGATCCTAATGGGAGGCCAATCCGGAATATTTTGCCAATGGAAAGATCCCCATGATGCTTTCTTTAAATTGCAGGCCACATATCCTGTCGCTACACATCACGTGTGTATTTAATGCAGTGGTTTCTACCACCTCCCCCATCCTCATGCTGTTCATCATTGCTTGTTCTTCCAATTTTAGAATGAGTTTCCCAATCCCAAGGATAAGAGGGCGCCCTGAGCACTTGTCCTATCCTCAGCTCCCTTTGACAGCGCCATACGCAGAATATGGGTGACTCCTTACAGCGGATGTCATCAGCTGCCATTACTGTTGATTTTTTAATTCAAAATTTAAACTGTTGGCGGAATCGAAACGGAGATCAAGGACGTTCTGGGTGATAATCAAAGAAGCTGTCCCATAGATCACGACGGAAACATTAAAAAAAATGGTTCAAATGGCTCTGAGCACTATGGGACTTCACATCTCAGGTCATCAGTCCCCTAGAACTTAGAACTACTTAAACCTAACTAACCTAAGGACATCACACACATCCATGCCCAAGGCAGGATTCGAACCTGCGACCGTAGCAGTCGCGCGGTTCCGGACTGAAGCGCCTAGAACCGCTCGGCCACCGCGGACGGAAACATTAAAATGTACCCTAAATCCCTGCAGGCAAATGCCGGGATGGTTCCTTTGAAAGGGCACGGCCGATTTCCTTCCCCGCCCTTCCCTAATCCGATAAGACCGATGACCCCGCTGTCTGGTTTCCTTCCCCACACAACCCAACCAATTAAAATGTAGTTCGTAAATATGCACAATTCATATCTCTACTGTCGAAAACTATACTATGGCCACGTCCACTTATGCACTTCTCCACACAAATGAGAAACAAAGTATTAATATCTGTCTACTAATTGAAAAGCCATAGAAGTCTAAACTGGACAATCATATCACAAGAAACATTATTTTCCTTTAATTTTCCGTTGTTAATTTTAGTCTATTTTTATTTTATTTTTATTTCATTTTATTATACTCATTTAGTCTAAGTAAATAAATATGAAAGAACTGCAAGTGAAACATGCACATTGAAATATTCATACAGAAGTTTTTTGTGAAATTGTTCAGGTGTAAGCTATTGATACTCCACTGTTGTGATACATAAGGACGAGCAGAAAAGGCAAACAGCTATAGAAGAAGAAAAAAAAAACTTCGAAGTCTTTCGAGGACAATAATGCTGGAGTTATATGGCACCATTCCTTTATTAATGACAAACCAGCTATTTCTCCTGTGCAGAGGAGGTTTCACACAACACGTTATTCACGTTCCGTGCAACTTGCTCACTCTGCTTCCAGGAGAGCTCGAGGCACGGGAGCTGTGCATGCGCTACACGACCGACGTGGTGTCCTCGTGCGCCATGGGCATCCGGGGGGGCGCGCTCGACGACTCCAGGTCCGACATGCTGGCCGAGCTCCGCAAGATACTCGCCCCGGAGACGCTGAGTGCCGTGTCCTTCAGCCTGGCCACCGTGTTCCCTTTCCTGGGAAGTCTGTTCCGTCTCAGGTAAGTTATCTGCAGTTTTTTTCCCCCAGTTCGGTTTTCTGCCATACTTATTGACATGAAGTCGTCATCCGTTCGTCGGCAGAACTTTCTTATCTGACAAAATTACTGTAAAATTTCAATTGCTAATAGGTATGAGATTAATATAGCGGGTACAATACAGCAAAGGCAGTCACTAATTGTTTCGGAAACTAATCAACCTCTGCAACCTGACGCAAACAAGTGGCAATGTCCTTCGCAATCAGTGTCCTAGCGTCGTTCCTGCGTATTCTCTCCTCGATATTGTTATCGATTGCATTCGTGTGTTACCGAGCGAGGTGACGCAGTGGTTAGCACACTGGACTCGCATTCGGGGGGACGACGGTTCAATCAAAGATGGCTCTATGGGACTTAACTTCTGAGGCCATCAGTCCCCTAGAACTTAGAACTACTTAAACCTAACTAACCTAAGGACATCACACACATCCATGCCCGAGGTAGGATTCGAACCTGCGACCATAGCGGTCGCGCGGCTCCAGACTGAAGCGCCTAGACCCGCTCGGCCACCACGGCCGGCACGGTTCAATCCCGCGTCCGGCCATCCTGATTTAGGTTTTCCGTGATTTCCCTAAATCCCTCCAGGCAAGTGCTGGGATGGTTCCTGTTGTGTACATAGTTCCGCATAGTCAGCACGTACACAACTTTCCCACTAGAGCGCGCCCCACTAAGCACAACAGCGCAGGCGCAGCGCTCGTCTGTCTCCGCACTACGAGATGGCGCTGTCTTAGAGATGGACCAAATTCTGCTTCCGCCGATCCGCGTATTAATATGTAACGCAGCCAATGAGATTGCTGCTAACGTAGAACCTTTTCTCCTCGTGGATCACACTTGCGCAGTGATACCTGAACGCGCGAGGTATCATAACGAGTGTACAGACCACCGATTAGTCGGTCTGCACCAGTCTGCATCAGTCTGCATTAGTCTGTACCAGCCTACAGTCAAGTTTCAGTCTGCGCCAAATAAGATTATCGTATTCCTGTACATAGCCATGAAGAGAAATGTATAGACACTTTGTCAAGTATCAGAGATATGTGAGAATAAGATTAACGTACCAAGACCAAAGAAACTTCAGATTGTCAATTGTAAACAGCATCCAGAATCAAGTTACGTAATATCTATGATTTTTATTATTTTAATAAATATGTGTGAAAATTAATTAAGTTCAGTTTAAAGTTGGTCACCGTCAATCTGCTACTCTAAGCGTGCAAGTGGCATTTCTGTCGTCTGACCTAACAGCAGAAGATAAACACGCCACAATAAGACCACGAGACATATTGCTGACGCTCGCCTACTTCATTAGAGCGACAAGTAAAATAATCTGATGGTGTGTGTGCCGAAGGTCTTACAGTACGCACACCACAGTTCCTTTGAAAGGGCATGGCCGACTTCCTTCCCCATCCTTCCCTAACCCAATGAGACCGATGACGTCGCTGTTTGGTCTCTTCCCCCAAACAACCCAACCCAACACTCGCCTGTTCAAATTTGTACTTTGATTCTATAGCATGTGAGGTGCCATAGCTGTAATCTACCAGGTCAAGACAGCGCATGCGAGGGTCCATAGCTGTATTCTACTGAGTCAAGGCAGTAAACACAAAAGTTCTAACTGTCCACCACCGAGGTGTCTCGATAGATGTTCCAGTGCAGTGACGGCAATTAGGCCACGTTGACTGTTCTCTTGACGTGAGGCTGTAATGAAAGTTACTTGTGAGTTAGCTATGGCTCTCTAACTACCGACTGAGAAGTCCAATTTAATGTTCAGGTCTGCCAACAGCTGTACTTAAATGAAATAAATTACCAGTTAAAACTGTAAACCCCTTAAAACTGATATACGAGGGCTGTTCGGAAAGTAAGGTCCGATTGGGCGCAAAATGGAAACCACAATGAAAATCCGAAGAAGCTTGGACACATGTCTTTGACAGTAGTATGCCCGTCGATTGGGTCACATCCTTCTTTTCAGCTCTGAGCGCACAGTAAGCACGTAAAGGTGCCTACAAAATAATGTCTCTGCCAGGTATGAGGGCCTGGAAAGAGATATCACCTGATGTCATGCAGCCAGCATAACTGTCGTGCGCTTCCTTCTTCACGACAATTCTCGGCCGCGTTCTGCTGGAGCAATGAAGATGCTCATGCAGCGTTTTCGATCGGAAGTGCTTTATCACCCACAATACAGCCCGTAATTGGCTCCCCCTGAGTTTCATCTCTGTTCACTTGATCCGCATTCTGGCACAGACAACGAGCTATAGACCAGCGTAGATAACTGGCGGAGAACAGAGACGACTGTCTTCTATGTCGAGTGTATTGGAAAGTTGCTTATTTTTTATTTTTTTATTTAATCGTATGACTAGGGCCCCCCGTCGGGCAGGCCGGTAGCCGGTTGCCGATCTATCAATTTGACGCCACTTCGGCGACCTGCAGTCGATGAGGATGATAGGATGATGATGACAGCACAACACCCAGTCCCTGGGCGGAGAAAATTTCCCGACCCAGCCGGGAATCGAGCCCGGGCCCAGAGGATTGACAATCCGTCATGTTGACCATTCAGCTACCAGGGACAGACGTTGGAAAGTTGCTACAATGCTACAACAAAGGTCTGTGTCGAAGCGGTGACTATGTAGAGACGCAGCCGGAAGGTGCAGCTAACTGTTGCAGATAAAACACATTTGATTTTCTCATTGGTTTCCATTTCGCGACCGATCTGGCCTTACTTTCTGAATAGGCCTCTAAATAAATGTTCCACCATAGAATCACACGCTATTCAAGCAATTAACAATGTTGAAACAGACAACAAAAGTTTGTACACAATCCATATTAAAATAACTCCATTTTTACGCAATCTGCTCTGCATTGTGCGCAAAGTCACGGTACGTTAGTATTTACATACTTGGTGACCAAATAAGATGAAACACTTCGCCAAAATTTATCTACTAAGAGACACTGCAAGTTCTTTTTTACAATATGTTGGCATTTGCCAAATTTTAGCTCGACAAGCGGCTGCTGAAACGTACACGCCCGCCATAGCCGTAGCAGACACATGTCCATGAGTGACTGTACATCGATAAACTTATTCATTCAGCATTGCCAACACCGTAACGTGTAGTGCTACTAACAACGAGCTAACCCGTTCATGTCTTACACATGACTCCAGCTAACAGAGCCTGGAACACTTGGTTTCTCTGTCATCGTCGGCGCACCAAAGGTTGGGTCTGCGCAGTGGCCAGTTTTCGTCAAAGGCGCTGGGCGAGTTCATTCGTTTGTTCAGAAGCGAATGGCGTGAGTGTTTGCTACCTTTCGGCCTGTCGGCAATGACAGAATCGGGGCACGCCCTGCAATCTTTCTCGAACGATTTTACAGAAACTAATCAGTAAAAAAAATTCATTTTTGTCTTACTTATAGCTTTGTATGTCAGGTTGATGATGATGGGCCCATCATTTCGTTTGTGGTCATAGTTGTGATATTTCTGTGGAAGTAAGATACTGCGCGAAATTCTAAAAAAGTGTACAATGAAAAATAGGGGTCGCCATGATTTTGTGCTTGGTGCATGTTACATAATATGTTGCTGCGTATGAAATTCAGCTAACATATTGAATTCTTCTTTAGAATTGGATGGAGATCTCTGTCTGTCGCCAATCTCGAGATAACTGATTTGATGTAGAACACTCATTTGCGATTTGCCATTGATAAAGCCAGAGTGAATTAGTCAACGCATTTCTAATATTTCAAGAACGGTTTGAGATATCGAAATGAGATTTTAGCAAATGATAGCATGCAAATAGGAGAGTATTTTGCCATATAATTATCACGAAAAACTTAATTATCTACCGTGTTACTCCACCAACCACTGAGTTTTTCGATAAAAGGCGATGAAGGGCCATCGATGTCTGTTGAAATGAGGAATGCTATGGGTTTTGGAACAACGCAGGTGACGACTTACACGTTTAATTTGTACCGAGGATGTTCTTTTTCATCAGATACTGACTTAGCGTTTCCTCAGTTCCTCACTCAATAAACTTAATAAAGCACAGTTTCAGAATTCTGTCACAATTGTGTCTGTACAACACGTTAGTGAGGTGAGACTGTGTAAACGTAGCTGCGTTTTGGCAAAAGAAGGATATTGTAACATGGCAACAAGAGAAACATGTAGGTTTTATTCAAAATTCGCCACTCATGACACTTCTTTGAAAGTTACAGATGGTTAACAAACCAGGCGGGAATAAATCGCTACATTTTCAACGAAATTCGTTTTACATACTAAGCAACTCAGAGATTGCAATAGATATTTTTGAATGGTCATCATGCGTGTGCGGGTTCGAGGTTCTCCACTTAATACTAAGAAAAAGTGTGAGCGAAGGTTTCAGTTTAAAATAGCACTTCCCTCCAGCGCTCGGCATTTCTCTTGCAGCTCCTTTGTAGTGACATGTACACCCTGATCACTAATATCAAAAGATGAGTCGCATATAGGACTGAAATATATTTACCTTTTGGTCTAAAAGAAATCTGTCTTCGAAAAGTGTTGAGTATATGGTTATCAAATGTTTAAAATGCAAGAACTTTTGTGTATTTGATGCCAAACTGCGTTCGTCTGTCCGACACGTTCTGGTAATCACCGAATCGTTTATATAAAAAAATTACCATTTTTGATTCTCGGCTCCTTTAGAATGAACTTTTACGGAAGCTATGATGCTTCCCACCGTGACCTGAGACCAACAGAATTTGTATTCATCTGGCACGGTAGTCACACAGATGCTGATTGCAAAAATATACACGCTTTAATTAGCTGAGTTAATTTTTAGGTATTGTTTGAGAAGGACGGAGAAAACACCGAATAATATTGAGGAACCGTCAAACACGAGTACCTAAATCTGGATAACAGTAAAACATAATTACCGACTTGGTAAATGCTTGTACATTTATTTTGTTGCTCTCTAAACCTTCCACGTTCATTTGAAACGAAATCTTCATATCTAAATATCAAGTGGAGATCCACACAGCGATTGGTTAAGCAAAAGTTCAGGGGGAGAGTTATTCCAAACGATACCACTGCAGTCAGGGATACGGCAGAACTTTCAATCACTAATTTGTCTCTTTCCAACAAGTTATTCAAATATCATAATAAAATCACTGAGCTTTAGACAGACGTTTAACGTGATATTGTCTAGCATAAGCACGTTCTTGTATCATATAATGCTGGTGTTTTGAAGCTCTGAGGTTTCCGAGTTTTTTCCCTCAGGTCTGGAAGCATATAGAGACATAAACTCTGTTGTTGTTGTAGCTGTGGTCTTCAGTCCAGAGACTGGTTTGGTGCAGCTCTCCATGCTACTCTATCCTGAGCAAGGTTCTTCATCTCCCAGTACCTACTGCAACCTACATCCTTCTGAATCTGCTTAGTGTATTCATCTCTTGGTCTCCCTCTACGATTTTTACCCTCCCCGCTGCCTTCCAAAACTAAATTGGTGATCCCTTGATGCCTCAGAACATGTCCCACCAACTGATCCCTTTTTCTAGTCAAGTTGTGCCACAAATTTCTCTTCTCCCCAATCCTATTCAGTACCTCCTCATTAGTAACGTGATCTACCGCTCTAATCTTCAGCATTCTTCTGTAGCACCACATTTCGAAAGCTTCTATTCTCTTCTGGTCAAACCTATTTATCGTCCATGTTTCACTTCCATACATGGCTACACTCCATACGAATACTTTCAGAAACGACTTCCTGACACTTAAATCTATACTCGATGTTAACAAATTTCTCTTCCTCAGAAACGCTTTCCTCGCCATTGCCAGTCTACATTTTAAATCCTCTCTACTTCGACCATCATCAGTTATTTTGCTCCCCAAATAGCAAAACTTATTTACTACTTTAAGCGTCTAATTCCAAAAAAATGGTTCAAATGGCTCTGAGCACTATGGGACTTAACTGCTGTGGTCATCAGTCCCCTAGAACTTAGAACTACTTAAACCTAACTAACCTAAGGACATCACACACATCCATGCCCGAGGCAGGATTCGAACATGCGACCGAAGCGGTCACACGGTTCCAGACTGAAGAGCCTAGAAACGCACGGCCACTCCGACCGGCCTGTCCAATTCCCTCAGCATCACCCGATTTAATTCGAATACATTCCATTATCCTCGTTTCGCTTTTGTTGATGTTCATCTTATATCTTCCTTTCAAGACACTGTTCATTCCGTTCAACTGCTCTTCCAGGTCCTTTGTTGTCTCTGACAGAATTACAGTGTCATCGGCAAACCTTAAAGTTTTTATTTCTTCTCCATGGATTTTAATAGCTACTCCGAATTTTTCTTTTGTTCCCTTTACTCCTTGCTCAATATACAGATTGAATAACATCGGGGATAGGCTAAAACCCTGTCTCACTCCCTTCTCAACCATTAATTCCCTTTAGTGCCCCTCGACTCTTATAACTACCATCTGGTTTCTGTACAAATTGTAACTAGCCTTTCGCTCCCTGTATATTACCCCTGCCACGTCCAGAATTTGTAAGAGAGTAGTCTAGTCAACACTGTCAAAAGCTTCTTTAAGTCTACAAATGCTAGAAACGTAGGTTTGCCTGTCCTGAATCTATCCTCTAAGATAGTTCGTATGGTCAGTGTGTCTCATACATCTTTGCTCACCAGATGATAGAGTCTGGTCAGGGGTGGCTCTCCCAAGGCTGTCGGTAGTTCTAATGGAAAGTTGTCTACTCCTGGGGCCTTGTTTCGACTTAGGTCTTTCAGTGCTCTGTCAAACTCTTCAAGCCGCATCATGTCTCCCATTTCATCTTCATCTACATCCTCTTCCGTTTCTATAATATTGTCCTCAAGTACATCGTCCTTGTATAGACCCTCTATATACTCCTTCCACCTTTGTGCTTACCCTTGTTTGCTTGGAACTGAGTTTCCATCTACGCTCTTGATACTCATCCAAGTGGTTCTCTTTTCTCCAAAGATCTCTTTAATTTTCCTGTAGGCAGTATCTATCTTACCCCTAGTGAGACAAGCCTCTACATCCTTACATTTGTCCTCTAGTCATTTCTGCTTAGCCATTTTGCACTTCCTACCTATCTCATTTTTGAGAGGTCTGTATTCCTTTTTGCCTGCCTCATTTACTGCATTTTTATATTTTCGCCTTTCATCATTTAAATCCAATGTATCTTCTGTTACCCAAGGATTTCTACTAGCCCTCGTCTTTTTATCTACTTGATCCTCTGCTGCCTATTTCATCCCTCAAAGCTACCCGTTCTTCTTCTACTGTATTTCTTTCCCCCATTCCTGTCAATTGTTCCCTAATGCTCTCCCTGAAACTCTCTACAACCTCTGGTTCTGTCAGTTTATCCAGGTCCCAACTCCTTAAATTCCGATCTTTTTACAGTTTCTTCAGTTTTAATCTACAATTCATAACCAACAGATTGTGGTCAGAGACCCCATCTGCCCCTGGAAATATCTTACAATTTAAAACCTGGTTCCTAAATCTCTGTCTTACCATTATATAAACTACCTGAAACCTCCAAGTATCTCCAGGACTCCCAGATGTATACAATCTTCTTTCATGATTCTGATTAAGTTATGCTCTGTGCAAAATTCTACCAGACGGCTTTCTCTTTCATTTCTTATTCCTATTCGATATTTACCTTCCACATTTCCTTCTCTTCCTTTTCCTACTATCGAATTCAAGTCACCCATGACTATTAAATTTTTGTCTCCCTTCACTACCTGAATAATTTCACTTATCTCATCATACCTTTCATCAATCTCTTCGTCATGTGCGGAGCTGGTTGGCATATGAACTTTTACTACTGTGGTAGGCGTGGGCTTCGTGTCTATCTTGGCCACAATAATGCGTTCACTATGCTGTTTGTAGTAGCTTAACCGCACTCCTATGTTTTTTATTCATTATTAAACCTACTCCTTCGTTACCACTATTTGATTTTGTATTTATAACCCTGTGCTCACCTGGCCAGAAGTCTTGTTCCTCTTGCCACCGAACTTCACTAATTCCCACTATAACTAACTTTAACCAATCCATTTCCTTTTTTAAATGTTCTAACCCACCTACCCGATTAAGAGATCTGACATTCCACGCTCCGATCCGTAGAACGCCAGTTTTCTTTCTCCTGATAACGACCTCCTCCTGAGTAGTCCCCACCCGGAGATCCGAATGGGGGATTATTTTACCTCCGGAATATTTTACCCAAGAGGACGCCACCATCATTTAACCATACAGCGCCGGCCGCTGTGGCCGAGCGGTTCTAGGCGCTTCAGTCCGGAACCGCGCTGCTGCTACGGTCGCAGGTTCGAATCCTGCCTCAGGCATGAATGTGTGTGATGTCCTTAGGTTAGTTAGGTTTAAGTAGTTCTAAGTCTGGTGAACTGATGACCTCAGATGTTAAGTCTCATAGTGCTTAGAGCCGTTTGAACCATTTTGAACCATACAGTAAAGCTTCATGCCCTCGGGGAAAATTATGGCTGTAGTTTCCCCTTGCTTTCAGCTGTTCGCAGTACCAGCACAGCAAGGCCGTTTTGGTTAGTGTTACAAGGCGAGATCAGTCAATCATCCAGACTGTTGCCCTTGCTACTACTTAAAAGGCTGCTGCCCCTCTTCAGGAACCACACGTTTGTCTGACCTCTCAACAGATACCCCTCCGTTGTTGTTGCACCTAGGGTACGGCTATGTGTATCGCTGAGGCAAGCAAGCCTCCCCACCAACGGCAAGGTCCATGGTTCATGGGGGGGGGATAAGCACTGTATGGCACATTAAACTTTAGCAGATGCAGCGAGAGTGAGGAGTGATTTTGATACTATTGATTGGCGACGTTTTCACAACAAGAACCGCGAGTAATCGTGTGCACTTGTGTGGTATGATGCCCATTGAAACTCGACGTCGGTTGGGTGAGACATGTAGTGACGATCTCATGAATGTGAAGAATGAAGTTTGCGGTTGCGACAATCCAGAGGAAGCTGAACATGGTGGGACAACGAACCAAAACAATCTCCACTTCGCACCACTTGGGCAGACAACAACATCACTAGAGTGGAGCCCGTTGTTTTGGAGGATTGCCGGTTGACAGTAAAAGATATCGCCTTTGTATTCGGCATTTACTTAGGATCTGTACACAGAATCCTGCATGAGGAACTGGAAGTGTGAAAAGTGTCCTCCAAGTGGGTATCACGAGTGCTGACGAACGACCTCTAGGCTCCAGGCGTGGTAGTTTGCTATGCGATTTTGACACGATGACTGGGCCAGTCATGACAGTGCAAGCATACAAACTCAATGCCACCAAAGGCTTTCTACTAAGGGCGAGTGCTGAAAAAGTGGCTGCCCCTTTTTGGACCAGCGATGGCGTGATCCTAACTCGTTGTGTACCAAAGGGCACTACAGTGACGGGTGTAAGGTATCAATATGTTTTGAACAAGCTCTTTCCATCATGTCTAGAAAAAAGGCTGTGAAAGCCTGCACATGTATTCTTTCACCAAGATCATTCATCATCAGCGCACCGGTCGATCACGAGACAAGAATTTTTTTTTACGTGGAAACAACTTTGAATTGGTATCTTATGTTCCTTTCTCGCCTGAGCTGGCTCCTAGCAATTTCCGACTTTTTCCGATGAAATACTCGCTTCGTGGTCACACACTCTCCAGTCTTACCACTCCTGCATCAGCAATTTTCCAGTTGTCAGAAACATATTATTCCTAAAAAAGCATTCGCAGGTGTCGTGGAATCATGGCACTGACGTATGTGAATAGTGTATACGTCTTTAGAGAGATTACGTCGAGAAATGACTGTAGTGTCAAATTTTGTTGTGGAAAATGTATATGAAACGTAGAACGTGAACGCACTTCGTAAAAATCCACTGAATGTAGCGTTTTCCGAAAGATCTACTAGGTATACCAGGAGATATGATCGATATTCAGGGATACGATAGGAACGATCGTCGGCCGGTGTGGCCGAGCGGTTCTAGGCGCTTCAGTCTGGAACCGCGAGACCGCTACGGTCGCAGGTTCGAATCCTGCCGCGGGCGTGGATGTGTGTGATGTCCTTAGGTTAGTTAGGTTTAAGTAGTTCTAATTTCTAGGGGACAGATGACCTCAGATGTTAAGTCCCATAGTGCTCAGAGGCATTTGAACCATATTTTAGGAACGATTATTCGAAGCAAAGAAGTCAAGTAAGCATCGACTACAAAATGCATAGCTTCATAACTATGAGCACATCGTCTTCGATACTGTAAAGTAAATGACCAAATGACTTCCGCTGCAAGCTCTTTGCTTCCTATACAGGTTGATCCATTGACGAAATAACTACAAAGAACGAAACTTGTCTAGCTTGAAGGGGGAAACCAGAGGGCGCTATGGTTGGCCCGCTAGATGGCGCTGCCATAGGTCAAACGGATATCAACTGCGTTTTTTAAAAATAGGAACCCCCATTTTATTACATATTCGTGTAGAACGCAAAGCAATATGACGTTTTAGTTGGACCACTTTTTTCGCTTTGTGATAGATGGTGCTGTAATAGTCACAAACATATGGCTCACAATTTTAGACGAACAGCTGGTAACATGTAGGTTTTTTAAATTAAAATACAGAACGTATGTACGTTTGAACATTTTATTTCGGTTGTTCCAATGTGACACACGTACGATTGTGAACTTATCAGTTCTGAGAACGCAAGCTGTTACAGCGTGATGACCTGTAAATACCACATTAATGCGATAAATACTCAAAATTAAGTCCGTCAAACTCAATGCATTTGGCAATACGTGTAACGACATTCCTCTCAACAGCGAGTAGTTCGCCTCCCGTAATGTTGGCACATGCATTGACAATGCGCTGACGCATGTTGTCAGGTATTGTCGGTGGATCACGATAGCAAATATCCTTCAACTTTCCCCACAGAAAGAAATCCGGGGACGTCAGATCCGGTGAACGTGCAGGCCATGGTATGGTGCTTCGACGACCAATCCACCTGTCATGAAATATGCTATTCAATACCGCTTCCATCGTGTTGGAAGTACATCGCCATTCTGTCACGCAGTGAAACATGTTGTAGTAACATCGGTAAAACTTTACGAAGGAAATCAGCATACATTGCACCATTTAGATTGCTATCGATAAAAAGGGGGCCAATTATCCTTGAAATGCCTCTAAGCACTATGGGACTTAACATCTGAGGTCATTAGTCCCCGTAGCGGTCGCGCGGTTCCAGACTTAAGCGGCTAAAACCTCTAGGCCACTGCGGCCGGCAATTATCCTTCCTCCCATAATGCCGCACCATACATTAACCCGCCAAGGTCGCTGATGTTCCGCTTGTCGCAGCCGTCGTGGATTTTCCGTTGCCCAATAGTGCATATTATGCCCGTCTACGTCACCGATGTTGGTGAATGATGCTTCGTCGCTAAATAGAACCCATGCAAAAAATCTGTCATCGTCCCGTAATTTCTCTTGTGCCCAGTGGCAAAACTGTACACGACATTCAAAGTCGTCGCCATGCAAAGATTTTTGAAAACGGGTAGATGGCACTTCTAGAGAAATGCCTGTAGAATATAACGTTAAAATGTGAGCAATCTTCTACTGTTACTTATCGTTTAGATTACGCCTCGCACCGGATTTCACCCGAGTATTTTAGGTGAGGAAGAAGTAAGGTAACTTTGAACCTCTGTATGTCGAAAACGGATAAAAATATCAAGAAAATTTTCAAGGTTGTGTGATATCATGATCTTAGAATAATATCATGAGAATGTCAATCATCTGTTGTGCGTAGCAGACTTGGAATCCACGACTCAGTTTTGGTAAGAAAAAATTGTAAAAAATTTGTGGGCGTTTACTAAGGAACCGCCCATGAACTAAAGTTGCCTCCATAAGCTCCCTAGGGCCTAACGTAGACATCAATTACAAAAAGAACTAACTGATTTGCTCCATTTATCTGGACAGGAGGAACTGTATAATTTTCATAATTTGATCCTGTACTGAAGGATAGTGACACCAAGACGATCCTTCTGCTGGGTATACAAATGGTCCCTATCCCAAGGGCTATCCAAAACAATTGACTTTAACTTTCTATCACCAATAGAACGCGAAGTATAAGACCGGGAAGAACCCCATTTTTATGCACAGCGTTCCGATACTGTCTACCTAATTTAAATCTCATAATACAGCGAGTTTCAAAAAGAATATACGTATTACAAAATTCAGATGTTAAAATGTGTGTGAAATCTTATGGGACTTAACTGCGCCGGCCGCGGTGGTCTAGCGCTTCTGGCGCTGCAGTCCGGAACCGCGGGACTGCTACGGTCGCAGGTTCGAATCCTGCCTCGGGCATGGGTGTGTGTGCTGTCCTTAGGTTGGTTATGTTTAAGTAGTTCTAAGTTCTAGGGGACTTATGACCTAAGATGTTGAGTCCCATAGTGCTCAGAGCCATTTGAACCATTTGACTTAACTGCTAACGTCACCAGTCCCTAAGCTTACACACTACTTAACCTAAATTACCCTAAGGACAAACACACACACCCATGCCCGAGGGAGGACTCGGAACCTCCGCCGGGACCAGCCGTACAGTCCATGACTGCAGCGCCTGAGACCGCTCGGCTAATCCCGCGCGGATACGTATTACAAAGTATTATTTTGTCCAAACCATCGATCGCTGCGCCTGGGCTCGGCTGTTGGGGAAACTAATTCGTAGTCTAGGTTATATTAATGGCCGTTAGAATTCAGTTGTCTTCTGTTTTTCTTGGAAACAGACATATGGTTAAAATGGCTACTCCGCAGCAGAAATCATTTTGTGTTCTCGACATTGCGAAGTGCAATTCGGTGATTATAGTGCAAAGACGTTTCAGGTTGAGGTACCAAACTGATCCTCCGAATGGGTGGAACATTCGCAGATTTTATTGACAGTTTCTAGATACAGGATGTGTGTGTAAAAGAAAGAGTCCTGGCCGCCCTCGTGTTCCTGAAGAAAATGTTGCACGAATTCAAACTGCTTTCCAACGTAGTCCTTCAAAATCAACTCGTCTTGGCAGTCTGGAGTTAAAACTGCCTACAATAACAAGACGGGGTACCTCCTCACTGGAGTCGCCAAGTGCGTGAATATCTGAATGAAACTATACAAAACAGATGGATTGCTTGTAACGGAACTGGCGACTTAGCATGTCTCAGCTGGGCTCCAAGGTCACCGGATTTGACACCGTCTTACTTCTTCCTGTGGGGTTTCGTTAAAGACAACGTTTATGTACCATCACTCCCACAGAACGTGGAAGAGTTGAAGAACCAGATCTATACTCCTATAACATCAGTGATGAAGGACATGCTTGTCCGTGTATGGGAGGAATTTGTGTATCGAAGTGATATTGTTCGTGTCCCTGATGAAGGACATGTTGAACATCTGTAATCAGAACTTCAGAGGTTCGTAAATATGTGTGTAAAAGTTTCATATTCGTATGTCTTAAAGTTTAATAAATATATGCATTCGAAATACGTATATTCTTTTTGAAACACCCTGTGTACTTATGTTAAAGATTAAACACTATAAGTCAAGTATTATAGTTAGAACCTGTGTGTTTCTCTTAAACTCACGGCTCGCAAGCTGCCGAGATGCTGAGACAATAATCATCCAGTGTGACTTCCAACAAGCTTTACACATAGTTTAAAACCTTTTCAAGACCTTTTCTCAAAGTATAATGAAAGGAACCAAGTTTATTGCTTACTACAGTTTCACCATTCATGAATTAAAACGGTAGTATCAGACATGACGTTTTAATTTATTACTGCTTTACTACAAACTCTATTCGCAATGCATTTTACGGACAGCGTATTTACAAGGAAAATGGTACAGATGCAACCACATGGAAAAGAAGGAGAACAGGCAGAAATAAAGTTCATGTTTGACACAGGTCAGACTCGCAATATAAAAGTCGATATCAGGCTCCTAGAAAGGAATATACCCTTCTCGGTCAGTAGTGCAAAATTTGCTCCTTCTTTTCTTGGTGGCTACTAAACTGTTGAGGAGAACTTGAGGGATATTGTCCCATTCCTCCTTCAATGCGGTTTTCAGTTCTTGCGCCCGCATCTCGTGGTCGTGCGGTAGCGTTCTCGCTTCCCACGCCCGGGTTCCCGGGTTCGATTCCCGGCGGGGTCAGGGATTTTCTCTGCCTCGTGATGGCTGGGTGTTGTGTGCTGTCCTTAGGTTAGTTAGGTTTAAGTAGTTCTAAGTTCTAGGGGACTTATGACCACAGTAGTTGAGTCCCATAGTGCTCAGAGCCATTTGAACCATTTTTTCAGTTCTTGCACGCTTCGGGGAAGGAGTGTTCGTTGGGAAACACGTCTGCAAAGAGCATCCCTGGCACGCCCTATAGGGTTTAGGTCCGGAAAGTATACAAGCCGTTCAATAAGTTCAATATCTTCACTTTCCAGTATGTGGATGATTATACTCTCGCAGGTTGCGAGCGGTGAGTTTAAGAAAAACGCACAGATTCGGAGGATATTGTCGTCCATAAACAGAAAGTCGGGACCTACTGCTCCCCTAAACAGATCGACATGAACAGAATGCAACACCGGTGAGCTCTAATGCCATCCCTCGCAAAGATACGCAGCGGTGTTCGACCATTTTATATAATGTCTGCTCACACCATTACACCTAGACCATATTGACGACTTTCATGAACATTCTGTGACGTGTAACGTGTTCCCTCCCTCCCTCTCTCTCTCTCTCTCTCTCTCTCTCTCTCTCTCTCTCTCTGTCACTCTCTGCCCACACTAACTGGTGGCCAGAATCACTTGCCACAGTGAAGCAGGATTCGTCGGATAACATCACTCTGGACCACGGTTGCTGACTGTAACCAGCATGTTCCCTACACCAACGAATTCTTTCTCGACGGTGGCTAGTATGAAGTTGGGTACATTTAACAGGCTTCTAAGCATACAAACCAGCCTGATTTAAGTGCCGCAATATGGTTAGGATAGAGACAGGTGTACAGAGAGCGGTTTCACAGTCTGCAACTGAGATGTCTTTTCCTTTTCACCACTATGGCTACGTATAGATCGTCTAGCGGTGTTGTGGGCCGCAAACGATGTCCAGAATGCTTATACATATCGTTTCCACCTTCAGCGTCTTTCTTAATCGTGAAATGACCTTTTTGGAAACAGCCATCACTGTGATCACAATAGTAACACTTTGACGGGCTTCAGTTCCACAACAACCTTCGTCAGATATCGTACAGTATCAAATGTCGAATGCATACAATCACCGAATTGCACTTCGCAAAGTCGAGAACACAAAATGATTTCTGCTGCTGAGTAGCCATTTTAACCATATGTCGGTTACCAAGAAAAACAGAAGACAACTGACTTCTAACGGCCATTAATATAACATAGACTACGAATTAGTTTCCCCAACAGCCGAGCCCAGGCGCAGCGATCGATGGTTTGGACAAAATAATACTTTGTAATACGTGTCCGCGCGGGATTAGCCGAGCGGTCTCTGGAGCAGCAGTCATGGACTATATAACTGGTCCCGGCGTAGGCTCGAGTCATCCCTCGGGCATGTGTGTGTGTGTGTGTGTGTGTGTGTGTGTGTTTGTCCTTAGGATAATTTAGGTTAAGTAGTGTGTAAGCTTAGAGACTGATGACCTCAGCAGTTAAGTCCCATAAGATTTCACACACATTTGAACATTTGTATTCGATACAGTTAATACCTTCCGCCTCTACATCTCCTTTTACTATCGTTGGTTGTCTGTTCCGTAACCATTGTCGGTTATTCCATAGCAATTGACAGCTGTTCTTAGCAAGTCCCAATTCTTCCTTAGCAAATGTCAAAAATGGTTCAAATGGCTCTGAGCACTGTGGGACTTAACTTCTGAGGTCATCAGTCCCCTAGAACTTAGAACTACTTAAACCTAACTAACCTAAGGACATCACACACATCCATGCCCGAGGCAGGATTCAAACCTCCGACCGTAGCGGTAGCGCGGTTCCAGATTGTAACGCCTAGAACCGCTCGGCGGCAGCAAATGTCAAGCTGTGCATATTATTGTATGACACATAGTTCAGGAAATATCACGTCACAAACATTCAGATTCGTCTGAACTAGCTAACTAGCTGTTTAGTATCCTGTCCATCTTCAGCAACTGTAGTATTATGCACTGAAGCGCCAAAGAAACTGGTGTAGGGATGCGTATTCAAATACAGAGATTTGTGAACAGGCACAATACGGCGCTGCGGTCGGGAACGCCTATACAAGACATCAAGCATCTGGCGCAGTTGATAGATCGGTTACTGCTGCTATAAAGGCAGGTTATCAAGATTAATGTGCGTTTTAATGTTGTGTTATACTTGGCGCACGAGCGAAGGGACACAGCAACTCCGAGGTAGCGATGAAGTGGGAATTATCCCATACGACTACTTCATGAGTGTACCATGACCGAGCGAGGTGGCGCAGTGGTTAGCACACTGGACTCGCATTCTGGAGGACGACGGTTCAATCCCGTCTCCAGCCATCCTGATTTAGGTTTTCCGTGATTTCCCTAAATCGTTTCAGGCAAATGCCGGGATGGTTCCTTTGAAAGGGCACGGCCGATTTCCTTCCCCATCCTCCCCTAACCCGAGCTTCCGCTCCGTCTCTAATGACCTCGTTGTCGACGGGACGTTAAAAAAAACACAAACAAACCAAGTGTACCATGAATATCAGGAATCCGGCAAATCATCAAATCTGCGACATCGCTGTGGCCGGAGACAGATCCTGCAGGAACGGGGCCAATCGTTCAAAGTGACAGAAGTGCAACCCTTCCACAAATTGCTGCAGATTCCATTGCTGGGATATCAACAAGTGTCAGCGTGCGAACCATTCGACGAAACATCATCGATATCAGCTTTCGGAGCCGAAAGCCCACTCGTGTACCCTCGACGAACGCAAGACACAAAGCTTTACGCCTCGCCTGTGTCCGTCAACACCAACATTGGACTGTTCATGACTGGAAACATTTTGCCTGGTAGGACGAGTCTCGTTTCAAATGGCATCGATCGGATGGACGAGTACGGGTACGGAGAGAACCTTGTGAATCCATGGACCATGCATGTCAGCAGGGGACTGTTCAAGCTGGCGGTGGCTCTGTAACGGCGTGGGGCGTGCGGTTGGAGTGATAGATACGACTCTCAGGTGACACGTACGTAAGCATCCTGTCTGATCACCTGCATCCATTCTTGTCTATTGTGTATTCCGACGGACTTGTGCAATTCCAGCGGAACAATGCGACACCCCCACACGTTCAGACTTACTACAGAGTGGCTCCAGGAATACTCTTCTAAGTTTAAACACTTCCGCTGGCCACCCAACTCCTCAGACATGAACATTATTGAGCATATCTGGGACGCCTTGCAAAGTGCTGTTCAGAAGAGATCTCCAGCCCCTCGTACTCTTACGGATTTATGGACAGCCCTGCAGGATTCGAGGTGGCTGTTCCCTCCAGCACTACTTCAGACATTAGTCGAGTCCATGTAACGTCGTGTTACGCCACTTCTGCGTGCTCACGGTGGCCCTACACGATATTAGGCAGGTGCACCATTTTCTTTGGCTCTTCAGTGTATAATGAAATATATGCAGGAGCAATGAGTAATACTTATTGCTCCTGCATATATTTTTTAGGACCATGGCATTGAGCTGTATGCACATAATTATTGACATTCGCAAATAATGTGATAGGCATAACCTTTTGAAAACTGGCACTAAATGCCCAAACCCAGTCAAGACATTACATTTCTTACATGCAACTAGTAGGCTATCATTTCATTATATAAATAGCTGTTTAATACATAAGAGCTTGATTCTTAAAGGAATCAGTGATGGGGGAGGGGGTATTGGTGTCTTCTGATGTAAGGTCTACTTGGTTCGATCAGTAATGTAGAAAACGATCTTGCACCGCTTAAGTTCGAGTTCCATAGCACCTAAATCGTTTCAGGCAAATGCCGGGATGGTTCCTTTCAAAGGGCACGGCCGATTTCCTTCCCCGTCCTTCCCTAACCCGAGCTAGCGCTCCGTCTCTAATGACCTCGTTGTCGACGGGACGTTAAACAACACTAACCTAACCTAACCTCCCTAGCACATTTAGAAAATCCGACGTTGATCTGTTGTTGCTCAAAAAAGCTACGTTACGTGAAATTCAGCGACACGACATCACGTTCTTCGTTTCATGTCGGAACTGCTCAAGTATTCCTGGTGTGTTGTGCTGCAGGATTCTGCCGTTGGAGGTGCACAACTTCCTGTGTGACGTAGTGTCCCGGACTGTGGCGCGGCGGCAGCACGAGGGTGTCTACCGCAACGACTACCTGCAGATGCTGGTCGACCTCAAGACCAAGGGCTACCTGGACGGCGCGGGGCAGGAGCTCGCCAGCAAGACATGTGAGTAACGCCATGGGCACACGTCTTCCTCAAGTACAGTGGCACCAGCTTACCACGCACGGGTTGTGAAGTAGGGCAAGGCTATGCTTTACGTAACTCATTCCTGGAACTTACTAAATGTATCTAAAGTGTTTTGCACTACCCATATGGATAATTTTCATTTGTCTTTTTTATCGGTGACGTCTTTCCCAATACTATTTACACCGTAAGATGTCGTCATGTATGACCACCTATGCGTACCCAAACTCTCAGACCAATTCAATAAAGCGCACGATGTTTTCAAAAGTGAATCAAATAATGTGGCTTTGTTGTCACCAAAAAAGTCGCCCGCCAAATAGACGTAGACCACTGTTAAATCATTCGAAAATTCATTCCCTATCTTAAGAGACAAACCACTGAAGATCTGTCTCACAGTGGTGACCTTGCAGTCAATAAATCAGCTGATGTCTCCATTCTGCAGAATATGGGTTGTAGCTATCCCACAAAGAATGCAATAAAATAGTGAAATGGTGTTTTGGAGACACAACACACCTTTCTACGCTATTGGCCATTGAAATTGCTACAGCAAGAAGAAATGCAGATGATAAACGGGTATTCATTGGACAAATATATTATACTAGAACTGACATGTATTATATTTTCACGCAATGTGTGTGCATAGATCCTGAGAAATCAGTACCCAGAACAACCACCTCTTGACTCAAACAGAGCTTGGATGGCGTGTACAGGTACAGCTGCCCATGCAACTTCAGCACGATACCACAGTTCATCAAGAGTAGTGACTGGCGTATTATGACGAGCCAGTTGCTCGGCCACCATTGACAGACCTCAATTGGTGACAGATCTGGAGAATGTGCTGGCCAGGGCAGCAGTCGAACATTTTCGGTATCCAGAAAGGCCCGTACAGGACCTGCAACATGCGGTCGTCTATTATCCTGCTGAAACGTAGGGTTTCGCAGGGATCGAATGAAGGGCAGAGCCACGGGTCGTAACATATCTGAAATGTAACGTCCACTGTTCAAAGTGCCGTCAATGCGAACAAGAGGTGACCGAGACGTGTAACCAATGGCACCCCATACCATCACGCCGGGTGATACGCCAGTATGGTGATGACGAATACACGATTCCAATGTGCGTTCACCGCGATGTCGCCAAACACGGATGCGACCATCATGATGCTGTAAACAGAACCTGGATTCATCCGAAAAAATGACGTTTTGCCATTCGTGCATCCAGGTTCGTCGTTGAGTACACCATCGCAGGCGCTCCTGTCTGTGATGCAGCGTCAAGGGTAACCGCAGCCATGGTCTCCGAGCTGATAGTCCATGCTGATGCAAACGTCGTCGAACTGTTCGTGCAGATGGTTATTGTCTTGCAAACGTCCCCATCTGTTAACTTAGGGATCGTGACGTGGCTGCACGATCCGTTACAGCCATGCGGATAAGATGCCTATCATCTCGACTGCTAGTGATACGAGGCGGTTGGGATCCAGCACGGCGTTCCGTATTATCCTCCTGAACCCACCGATTCCATATCCTGCTAACAGTCATTGGATCCCGACCAACGCGTGCAGCAATGTCGCGATACGATAAACCGCTATCGCGTTAGGGTGCAATCCGACCTTTATCAAAATCGGAAACGTGATGGTACACATTTCTCCTCCTTACACGAGGCATCACAACAACGTTTCACCAGGCAACGCCCGTCTACTGCTGTTTTTGTATGAGAAATCGGTTGGAAACTTTCCTCATGTCAGCACGTTGTAGGTGTCGCCACCGGCGCCAGCCTTGTGTGAATGCTCTGAAAAGCTAGCCATTTGCATATCACAGCATCTTCTTTCTCTCGGTTAAATTTCGCGTCTGTAGCACGTCACCTTCGTGGTGTAACAATTTTAATGGCCAGTAGTGTAGAACCGCCAAGTGGTGAGACGCTTGTGAGGACGGCCACACAATGCCGCAAGCAAAATAGGAACTGAATAGGAAGTACTGAGCTGTAACGTTACTATCTCATATCGCTATGAGATATTAATTCATTTTCTGTCACTACTTCATAGTTATTTTAGCGAGAATATTGGAAAGGCAGCTTTGCACATGCCACGCTGGGATGGTGTGACCTCGGAAACGTCTCTGCGCCCTCTTTTGTTGGCAGATGACAGTCTGTGTATTTAATTACGCCAACAGGGCCTTCTCTGGAGATACGGGCAGTTTCGTGGAATCTGGGAAGTGCCCTGATCCACAGCTATCGAATGCCAGGCAGGGACCCGCAACTCCTGTGGTCAGTGAACGCTGTGGCCGCACCACAGTCCGAAGAGAATAAATGAGCATGGCGTTCCCGTCTTTCTGCGCGTACTTCAAAGAGCTAGACGCAACAGCGTGGTCCAACCAGTGTGCGATAATCACTTACATTCACTCTAAGAATTTGGATCAGGCAATACTACTACATCGCTCTGGACAGTATTTTTGGAACGTAAAGTCTACCAATCATGAAAACCAAGTACCAACTTCACGTTTAGAAATGTGCATCTTGTATTCAAAAGGAGGAAACTTACGTGCGCTTTCCCCTGCTTTTTTATAAATTTTCTCACCCGTCACATTGGCAACAGTGTCGAGTCGTTCCCTCCACGCACAGTTCTTTGAAAGTAGGGCTGTGAACTTGGAGTCTGGGCTTTCTGCTCCAGGCCGTCGTAGAGAAAGGATTACAGGGCTATTACAAATGATTGAAGCAATTTCATAAATTCACTGTAGCTCCATTCATTGACATATGGTCACGACACACTACAGATACGTAGAAAAACTCATAAAGTTTTGTTCAGCTGAAGCCGCACTTCAGGTTTCTGCCGCCAGAGCGCTCGAGAGCGCAGTGAGACAAAATGGCGACAGGAGCCGAGAAAGCGTATGTCGTGCTTGAAATGCACTCACATCAGTCAGTCATAACAGTGCAACGGCACTTCGGGACGAAGTTCAACAAAGATCCACCAACTGCTAACTCCATTCGGCGATGGTATGCGCAGTTTAAAGATTTTGGATGCCTCTGTAAGGGGAAATCAACGGGTCGGCCTGTAGTGAGCGAAGAAACGGTTGAACGCGTGCGGGCAAGTTTCACACGTAGCCCGCGGAAGTCGACGAATAAAGCAAGCAGGGAGCTAAACGTACCACAGAATGGTGCTTCACCGCACTTCCATCACGATGTTCGGCATCTCTTAAACAGGAGATTGGAAAACCGATGGATCGGTCGTGGTGGAGATCATGATCAGCAATTCATGTTATGGCCTCCACGCTCTCCCGACTTAACCCCATGCAATTTCTTTCTGTGGGGTTATGTGAAAGATTCAGTGTTTAAACCTCCTCTACCAAGAAACGTGCCAGAACTGCGAGCTCGCATCAACGATGGTTTCGAACTCATTGATGGGGACATGCTGCGCCGATTGTGGGAGGAACTTGATTATCGGCTTGATGTCTGCCGAATCACTAAAGAGGCACATATCGAACATTTGTGAATGCCTAAAAAAACTTTTTGAGTTTTTGTATGTGTGTGCAAAGCATTGTGAAAATATCTCAAATAATAAAGTTATTGTAGAGCTGTGAAATCGCTTCAATCATTTGTAATAACCCTGTATATTTGCCAGCTGTCACATGCTGACTGGCGCACACAAGTGTTTAGGATAATGTAAGTGTTGTAGCTGTGACAGTGTGTTCCATATTCTGTGAAGTTCATTACTTGCTTACTTTGCCACGCAACTATTGTTGCTTACTTTGGTTGTAATTTGTGTCTTCTTGTTGTAATGTAATTTCAAGAGCTGCCCAGATACGTAGATTCTGTTCCGCGTATTCCATACAGTCATCCATACTTTTTGTACCTCCCCACAATGTTAGCATCATTTTGTAATTTGACTGATGAGACGTATAGACCTTTGCTCTGTTAATGTCACTGTGATTTATTTCAGTCAGTAGAACAAACAAATAACTGTGAGTCTCACTCTTGGTTTAGATTTCAAGATCCTTCAACTTGTTCTACAACTTGTTCTGATTAGCCGACCGGGTAGAAATAAATACAACCTATCCAGTTGGTTCACTTCACTGTGTTGGTGTTGCCGTTGTGCACAGTGGCCATCTAGAGGGATAATTTACTCGCCGTTTTGTGAAAGCAACGAGCATTCCACTTGCTCGTCCTGCATCAGTACGATTTGCTTTTACTTGTTATCCTGTGACGACAACGAGTATTGCACTCATTCGTCTTAAGTTACTATAAGTTGGTTTTATTATCTCAGGGGCGAGAATTTTCTAAGCAGTCAGACGATAGGTTCAGGATCTTTGGTAATAAAAAACCCACCAAAGCATCCATGTTCTCCCTACCATTTTTATTTCAAATTCCTTGGAAATTTAATCACGATTTAGACCTTTAACGAAATTTCCAAGAAAAAAAAAGAAACTTCATTGCATAAAGATTCCTTACCTACTGAAGGACCAAAATCTGAAAACAGAGTGCGGTTGCCGTCATTTCGGGAGGAGTTGGTAACTTATTTAAAAAGACAGCAACCATTTAAAACTACTCCAGGTTTAAACGGCCGTTTTTCTTCATTTTGAATGTATGATAATAAAGGTAGCACCACCTTTTCGACAATTGGAACTTACCCAAAGTAGGTTACCTCTGATGGCGGAAAGACAATGGCACCTCCATTGTCTCAGCAGGTAGGCTTCGGCCCCTGCCTTTTCAAGTGTTTGGCAACTCCCCGGCTTTTTCTGTGTGCTCGGTTTCAGTACATGTGCTCTGTGGCGTTTTTCGTTGTGTAACATCACTGATGCCTGCCCTCAGCGAATTATTGTGTTTTGCCAAATTCTAATTAAAAAAATATATAAATATTTTTGTTACTTCTTATCTCTCTCTTGTAAGAGTTGTGATATCCTCTCACCTTTCCCATTATCCAACAAGTGTGCGGCTCCCTACAAGTAGGAACATTGCTGATGCCTTAGATGATCAAATTCTGGATAGGTTATCAGTTTAAATTACCACTAGCCTGTCAACGTTTACCGCTCCCACAAACTGGGGCAAGCTCATTTCATATTCGTTCGGCATTGCAAGAGCTGTGGGGGAGAGGGGGTGGGGGAGTGGCGTGTAGTAACCACAAGGTATGAGAACTGTACCGACCTAGGCAGTACGCAAACACCTCAACACGATCAATTTGGCGTTTATTGTCCAGTATACTCAACAGTAAAAAAACACCCAGCAATGTGATGCGGGCACAGTGCACACTGGATCACCTGCAAGAGGACTTGGATCAGTGACTTCTTGTACGCGTCACCAACAAAGAAGAGGATTTATCTGATTCTAGATGAGAGTGGAGGCGGCTATGTAACGATGCACGTCTCTGGTTTTCAGCCCCATGAATTAACTATGGAGGTTGGTCAGTCATGTTTTGGGTTAACGTGGATATCCAAAGCCTCTCGTCGCCACTGAGGATAGTTTGATGGCTGTACTGTGTTGACACAGATCCTTCAGCCTATTGTCCATATCTATAAACATTTCAAGCCATGTACCAGTCATTGAATTCGATAATGCACGAGAACACCGTACTCATCTCCTGAACACCTTCCTCCAGGAGGCAGGAACCAGCTAATTGGAACGGACAGCGATGTCTACTGACATGAATCGTATTTGGGACCATCTTCGCAGGAACCCTCCTCACACATTGCATGACCTCAGGATGCTGCTATCAAAGGATGGAACAGGCTCAATCTACAATTCCCAGGATAAATAACACAGTGTTGATCCACCCAGTAGCAAATTTTTATTTCACAGATGTGTACATTCGAACAGACTCCCTTTATTTTGATTATTGTTTTGTATTCATTTCATACACAAGTTCACTTCGTTATTTTTTGTTTCATGAGGCTTGTTATTTCATTCTCTGCTCCTCTTGAATCTAAATACACTCCTGGAAATGGAAAAAAGAACACATTGACACCGGTGTGTCAGACCCACCATACTTGCTCCGGACACTGCGAGAGGGCTGTACAAGCAATGATCACACGCACGGCACAGCGGACACACCAGGAACCGCGGTGTTGGCCGTCGAATGGCGCTAGCTGCGCAGCATTTGTGCACCGCCGCCATCAGTGTCAGCCAGTTTGCCGTGGCATACGGAGCTCCATCGCAGTCTTTAACACTGGTAGCATGGTAGCGTGGACGTGAACCGTATGTGCAGTTGACGGACTTTGAGCGAGGGCGTATAGTGGGCATGCGGGAGGCCGGGTGGACGTACCGCCGAATTGCTCAACGCGTGGGGCGTGAGGTCTCCACAGTACATCGATGTTGTCGCCAGTGGTCGGCGGAAGGTGCACGTGCCCGTCGACCTGGGACCGAACCGCAGCGACGCACGGATGCACGCCAAGACCGTAGGATCCTACGCAGTGCCGTAGGGGACCGCACCGCCACTTCCCAGCAAATTAGGGACACTGTTGCTCCTGGGGTATCGGCGAGGACCATTCGCAACCGTCTCCATGAAGCTGGGCTACGGTCCCGCACACCATTAGGCCGTCTTCCGCTTACGCCCCAACATCGTACAGCCCGCCTCCAGTGGTGTCGCGACAGGCGTGAATGGAGGGACGAATGGAGACGTGTCGTCTTCAGCGATGAGAGTCGCTTCTGCCTTGGTGCCAATGATGGTCGTATGCGTGTTTGGCGCCGTGCAGGTGAGCGCCACAATCAGGACTGCATACGACCGAGGCACACAGGGCCAACACCCGGCATCATGGTGTGGGGAGCGATCTCCTACACTGGCCGTACACCACTGGTGATCGTCGAGGGGACACTGAATAGTGCACGGTACATCCAAACCGTCATCGAACCCATCGTTCTACCATTCCTAGACCGGCAAGGGAACTTGCTGTTCCAACAGGACAATGCACGTCCGCATGTATCCCGTGCCACCCAACGTGCTCTAGAAGGTGTAAGTCAACTACCCTGGCCAGCAAGATCTCCGGATCTGTCCCCCATTGAGCATGTTTGGGACTGGATGAAGCGTCGTCTCACGCGGTCTGCACGTCCAGCACGAACGCTGGTCCAACTGAGGCGCCAGGTGGAAATGGCATGGCAAGCCGTTCCACAGGACTACATCCAGCATCTCTACGATCGTCTCCATGGGAGAATAGCAGCCTGCATTGCTGCGAAAGGTGGATATACACTGTACTAGTGCCGACATTGTGCATGCTCTGTTGCCTATGTCTATGTGCCTGTGGTTCTGTCAGTGTGATCATGTGATGTATCTGATCCCAGGAATGTGTCAATAAAGTTTCCCCTTCCTGGGACAATGAATTCACGGTGTTCTTATTTCAATTTCCAGGAGTGTATATAGAATTTAGCAGATAATCAGTTGGTGTTAAGCTTTTTAGAACAGGTTATAAAGCGCTGATTAAAAAAAAAAAAAAAAAAAATGTTCAAATGTGTGTGAAATCATATGGGACTGAACTGCTAAGGTCATCAGTCCCTAAGCTTCCACACCACTTAACCTAAATTATCCTAAGGACAAACACACACACCCATGCCCGAGGGAGGACTCGAACCTCCACCGGGACCAGCCGCACAGTCCATGACTGCAGCGCCCGAGACCGCTCGAGCGCTGATTCAGCGCAGGGTGTCCCACTCGTTAAGGCCCCGGGGAAAAGTATTCAAAAAACCGTAATAAAAGAAGATATGAAACCAAATCTGTGAATGACATACCTTCATGGCTGAGAAATGAAGCTACATTACAAAAGGTGTTCTCCACCTGTATACACAGTTCAACACGACGCTACATGTTTGTGCATGATGGAGCCAGAGTACTGGATTTCACGGAGGATGTTCTCATATAAATTGTCAACGTAGCAGCATCTGTGGAATGTGGCGACAGCGACATTCTGCAAACTATGTGTAGGTCTCGTGTTTCAGAGTAACTTGGTTTACTGTTCATGGTGTTCTGTGTGACTTGCTACTTAAATTGATGTTTCATTCTGACGTTTTATCGATGTTCTGTGGAGGAGCGCATCTTTCTTGGCGAAACAATATTGGGTAAGTTGTTCCGTTAAGCCATGTCAGCGACTCCGACATAAACCATTTAAATACTAGATTCAAGACTTGGTGACGAATATGGAGATAAATAAATGTCGTGTGACTAGGGCCTCCCGTCAGGTAGACCGTTCGCCTGTTGCAAGTCTTTCGATTTGACGCCACTTCGGCGACTTGTGTGTCGATGGGGATGAAATGATGTTGATTAGGACAACGCAACACCCAGTCCCTGAGTGGAGAAAATCTCCGGCACAGCCGGGAACCGAACCCGGGCCCTTAGGATTGCCACATAATGTCGCGCTGACCACTCAGCTACCGGGGGCGGACAGTATGGAGGTAAAGAAAAACATATTTAGGTCTGCACGGCGGGAGGTGCCCGCAGTTATCAGAAGAAAGGGTGTGTGAGGTAAAGACATGATTGTTAGCGTCGCCCACAAGATCTCGGAACCTCAGTTTTGCCACATTTCACAAATGTTGCCTCCTCGACGAGTTCCGTGAGAACATCCGCCGTGAAATTAAATATTCTGGCAACAACATTCACGAACATACAGCGCCATATTGAACTATGTGTACAGATGGCGGTGGTTCACATCCAGTGTCTCTAGTTCTGTCGCTTCATTTCTCATCCACAAAGATATGTCATGTACATATTTCTTTTCATATTCTCTTTCACCAAAATATTTATAACACCTTTCCATGAGCCAATTATGAGTGGGACACCCATTCTTTCGTTTTTTCTTAGAGTGGATACCAGTATGTCAGTGACCCACGTTTTGTTGTGTTAATCAATTATCGTGGTGGTTATGCATATCACTGTATTTGTAACAATTGTAGATTTATCAAAGATCGTAGATTTCTTGTTGAGCAGTTGTGTAGAGATGCAAGACAGCATACAGATTTTATAGGGAAATTTGTCTGATAAATTCAATAACGGGAAAGAAACTGAAATTTTGGTCAGAACACAGTAAAATTAAACAAACTTGATACTTCCAGTGAGACCACTAACACGAAAGTCAGTTCTGGAGTCAGAAAATGCTTCCTATTGTTGCACAGTCTTTACGGACCTGGACATCGCGGCGCAGGTGATGACGTTCGTGGCTGATGGCATCCACACCAGCTCCGCAGGGATGTCCTACCTGCTGTACGAGCTGGCGTTCCACCCAGACATCCAACAGCGGCTGCGTCGCGAGCTGCAGGAGGCGGTGAACAAACATGGCGGCCAGCTCGGCTATGACGTCATCAACGAGGCCTCCTACCTTGACATGGTCGTCTCAGGTGAGCGAGGGGTGCATCTCGTTTACTGTCACTAAAACGCTGCAACGTACTACTATCACAGCAAAAGAAGCTTCTTAAGTAATGGTTTATTCATGCAACAGTAACCCTTTTCTTCAGTGAACATGATAAACACACCGCACAAAAAAATTGTCACCCTCAGCACTGTAAATAATAATTGCTGATTCTGGTGTAATTGCAGTAAGAGCTTCCGTTTGATGATAGTAAAATCAACTCTGTGACCCGACAAATTTCGTTTTGGTTAAAGCTATCGATGGGACAACGTAATCGTCATGCTGTAGTACTGAGCTATTTAGCCCATTGATATCCAGTCAAAAATTTGTGGACACCCGTGTAACATTAAAATTAACATTTCTAAGGTCGTCAGATATCTTGTCTTCATCGAGTCTGTCACTCTCCATATGCTAGCAATTCCTTGGGGTTTAGTCGATGTCAGTTTTGTTTCTTGTCTTTCTTCGTGAACTCGTTGAAACTTCCACAGTCTTCTTGACGCCCTACAACGATTGGCTAGTCAATTATAGTGAACAGCAAGTGTTTCACATTCATTCATCTACATAGTACTTTCCCAAAAAAACTATGTGATGATCAATTGTGCCACATCAAAACTGCGAACCACATTGCAACTCATATTTAGATACTTATCTCCAGCAAGTACCCTTATGACCATGTCACTGACATGCAGGCCTACAGCCAGTCGATTCTATGAGTCAGTTTGTTTTATTTGAACTGGGCGGCTGAGGGGAGTGGTGGCGAGAAGAAGGGAGGAGGGAAGTGGGTTGGCTAATGGGAACGGGACTGCACTCGATAGGCAGGTATTTGGGTTCGTTTCTGTCCACTATCAGTAGAATGACTGGCTTCTCGACTGCAATGAAAATGTTACGTCATGAATAATTAGTCCAATAGTTACCAAACTTTATGGAAATGTTGATTACATAATGAGTATTAAAAAATTAAACATTCATGTCATTCGGAACTGATGTCCAGCGTCAACATCACTGTGATGTGAGACCCCAATGAACATGAATGTATGTATGTTGGAATGAAACAGCTTCTGAACGTCATTTTGAGATATTTCTTACTATGCCTGAAACGCGTGCTGTGCCATTTCATGATGACTTCTGGCTTGAGGCTGGTAAGAAAGAAGGGTGCGTCTTCCCATGGCATCCCAGTCAGCTGTAGGTGACAAATGAGGGGACCTTAAAAGCCAGTCCAGGAACCATACACTCCTCAAAGTGTTTTCGTGTGAACTGCAGTGTGCGGGTCGAGCATTGTCCTGCTGGAATATGCTATTTGTTACCTAGGTCATGCAGGGTACAAAACAGGATTTACCGCTGCAGCCACATACTGGCGACCATTCTCTCTCTCTCTTCGGCTATTGCAGAAAAAGTTATCATACGCAAAAGCTCTCTTCCCACTGAATCAGGAGATGGAGCAGTAGGGGTCTGGAGTACAGCTGCTTCATCCGATCTCCCACCAAATCGCCTGTGGACACAATGGCATCGATCTGACCGCCACAGACAGGAACGCGAATCATCTTAGAATACCATACATTGACACTCAACGTCTCTGTTGTCAGCGTTAAACGTGGCATAGCAACTCTGCACCTCAACTCAGTTCCCAGTTATTTGTTCTCAAAGGTTCATGGTGACGCTCTGCAGTTAACCTCTGCCTGAATTTTAGCTTTTGTCATGTGTTTCTTCATCAGAGCCAGTCGAACAACCACACAATCTTTTCGTCATGTAGACGCTCTTGAAGGACTCATCCAGTCTACACTGTTGTCCTGCAAGCTTCTTGTTAGCATTCCCTGTCCTGTCACTGCACTACAGCCAGTTGTCTGTGTGATCTGTCAATATGATGATTCCTTGTCCCTCATCCCAATGAGTAAACCTTTCTCAAAATCCAAAAGATGGCAACAACCAGCACGTGGTCATCTTCTGGACATGCTATGCTGCAGTCTCTGTCTGCAAAGTTCCAGCAACATTAGGCACACACTACAGCTATCAGATAATCATATCATTCTTCATCTTTTGGAATGGGTTATTTTCTCTACTTGCCTCATTGAATACAGCTGTTTCGTCAGATTATCGAAGTTAAGCAATGCTGACCATGTCTAGTAAGGGGTTGGGTGAGCCCTGGCTACGCCATGTACTGCTGCCCTTTGCCTTTACATCAAATGGAAGGAGGTGTGATGCTGTAGAGTTTCTGATCATCAGACTTTGGGCCAATTTCCTGGATTAAATTCCAATTCTCTTTGCAGTGGCTAATGAAGTGAAGACATGTGTTTGCTGATTCTGACCTGTCCTTCAGATGGTGACGTTAAGCTTGGTGACCCCCTTGATGATATTCAAGAGGCTTATAGTCTATGCTGGCACCAGGTTTCACCCTCTCCCCTTCCTTCATTCGTAACACAAACCCAACACTGCAATATACAAGCACTTCACAGTCATCTACACGGCATACACACTTGACATGTCATAACAGGTCGGAGGAAAGCAATGGCAAACTACCTCCATAGGACATTGCCTAGAACGGAGATGCACGATTTCTTCCCCACCAAGCTCAATCCTTGAGTATGGCACTACTTTGATTTTTGTCCGACATGCACTGCAACACTGGAGTATGGGTTTTGTAGCATTCGGTCAAGATGTTCATAGTGTAACAGTGTACAGTTCCATCGGTGTAAATAAGAACACTGTACAATGCAAATCTGGAAGAATACATGATGGTACACAGTAATAAACTGTGGTTCCGCCTGCTGTTCCAGAGTCCCTGAGACTGCACACACCGTTCGCCCCGCTGGAGAAAATCTGCACTGCCCCATACAATCTGACGGCGTCCACGGGACAGACGGTGTCGATTTCGCCTGGCATGGCGGTGGTCCTCCCCATAAGCTCCATACACGTCGACCCACAGTACTTCCCCAACCCACACGTGTTCGACCCAGAGCGCTTCTCGCCCGACAACAAGGATCGCACAGCCAAGCTGGCCTACATGGCTTTCGGGGCAGGACCCCGGGCATGCATTGGTAAGTAGTAGGAGCTACCCTTAAATATGGCGGCTGCTGTGCGAGAACGGTGTATGTAAGGGAAATGGGTAAAATATGATTTAAAAGTAGGCATACATCTGGCAACCGTAGAATCTGTCTGGTTATAGAGAACCCGGCAATGCGTCGCAGTTCCTAAATATGAATTGGAATTGGATGTATGTAGTAATTTCTTCCTTCTTGCTCTCTCTTTGGCCACTCCTCCGTCTCCCCCTCTATATACATTTCCTCTTTCCCTTCTCTGTATACCCCCTCTCCCTCCTCTCTCTCTGACCATGAGCCTTGTTTATTCTTATAGCAAACAAAACCTTGATAGGAAACTGCAGTAGTTTAAAATAGGAGGATAAATTGGTTGGGATCTGTGGTATATGGGGTATCAGAGAGACCTCTGTAACTGCTGGATTTGTGAGGATAGTAGCTTCAGTGACAGTATTTTACTTAGTTTTAATCTGTTAACGGATAGGGTTACAAACTTTCGTATCATTCAGATTTTGCAGTAGTATTCTAATCATAGGGTGATAAACCATAAATACAAATTGCCCGCCCGGTTGGGCGAGCGGTCTAATGCACGGCTTTCCGGGCGGGAAGGAGCGCCGGTCCCCGGCACGAATCCGCCCGGCGGATTTTTGTCGAGGTCTGGTGAGCCGGCCAGTCTGTGGATGGTTCTTAGGCGGATTTCCATCTGCCTCGGCAAATGCGGGCTGGTTCCCCTTATTCCGCCTCAGCTACATTATGTCGACGATTGCTGCGCAAACAAGTTCTCCACGTACGCGTACAGCACCATTACTCTACCACGCAAACATAGGGGTTACACTCGTCTGGTGTGAGACGTTCCCTGGGGGTCAACCGGGGGCCGAACCGCACAATAACCCTGGGTTCGGTGTGGAGCGGCGGAGGGGTGAAGTGGACTGCGGTAGTCGTCGTGGGGTTGCGGACCACTGCGGCTGCGGTGGGGCGGAGCCTCTCCGTCGCTTCTAGGTCCCCGGTTAACATAACATAAAATAATATAACATAAATACAAATTTCCTGTTTTCTGTTAAAACTGACTGTGAGAAAGAAAATAAAATAGCACTTTGTTGTGAATGCAATTTTTGTTTAAAATTATGTATAAGGAGAAAGAATATATGTAGAAGAAACACTCTGTCTAATGACTTAAATATCCTGCTATCATAGTTCAAACTGACTATGAGAAATAAAACTAAGCTGTACATTCTGTGTGTGTGAATTCCTAAGGGACCAAACTGCTAATACACACTACTTAAACTAACTTATCCTAAGAACAACACACACACCCATGCCAGGGTGAGGACTCGAATCTCCGGTGGGACGGGCCGCGCAGTTCGTGACATGGCACCTGTGACCGCGCGGCCACTCCGCGCGGCTAGGTTGTACATTTTCACAGCACAGCACAATACATTCCCTTTCTCGCAGTTTTACAGAAAACCTCTTCATGTTGTCTAAAAAAAACGAACTGCGTACTTTTGTCTGTTTATTGGAGTATTGTGTAAAATTTTGAAGTAAATAGGTCAAGAACTTTTTGAGTATTTGGCAACAGCGTTTTCCCTTCGTATATCGTATGTATTTTTATACGGGGTGTAATGGGTATAAGAGCAGGTATTTCTATTGTTCACTGAGAACAGTGTACTGAACAACACTGCATCGGTATTTTAGTCATCTTCAGACTAATAATTATAGCCATAATTTTTAAGTTGGTTAGTACCTCCAAGTATATGAGGCAAGGGCAAGCCATTAAAGCTTATTTTCTCCTAGGCGAGAGATCAGGTGTTGAAGCGTGGGCGCAAAACGGAATCTACACGAACAGGTGTAGCCCACTTAGTGGTGCAGGACGAGTTTGCGGAAAACATCAGGCCGTAAAGTTTGTGACGTGTTTGAGAGAAGACTGCTCGATGCAGGCACCGTGTGGTTCGTTCGAAATGGAGCCAAACAAAGTTGCACCTAACGGGTTGAACAGTGATTTATTTTCCAAGAATATTGTTAAGAATGTATTTTATTTACTAGCGATTCAACAAGAACAGTAACACATTTAATCACGCTATGTAAGTATGGAAGTAGTTGCCAGGGAGTAACTGATGAAATCATAACCAAATTCCTTTTAACAAATGGGAATTTTATTCACTTTAATAGTGCCTAAAAGCATTTTTTTTAAAAATAAACAGGTTTAAAATTATAATCAGAAAGCACCCTCTAAATATCAGAGTTACAATTTATTCAGAGGCAGAAAGAAACAAGTTCTGACTGTATGAGCTTTCGGGCAGTGAACCTTGCCGCTCCCCTTTGACACGGCCATAGTTACGACCGCTCACAACAGCCTCTGAAAGACTACGCTGGTGCATATCTGTAACACACCAGATAACTTTAAAATAAGAATTTTAACAATTTACACAAGCACACAAACTACGCACCCCCCGTAGGAGAGATGGAAATGGTACAAAACACTAACAATTAAAATATTAACCTTGCCACCGAAGGTGCAACTTGATTGTAACTTCTAAGAAAAGTCTTACGGTGAAAGGGTGGCAACTTTATATACTAAAATGATCATTTAAATAAAAGCCCATGAAATGCAATCTTATATAAAATTCTACAAGGTTGGCCAAACAATAGTTAAGATGCTCTACAGTACACAGATACCGCCTCTCAAGATCATAGGCAATAATATCACAGTTTCCAAAGATCAAAACATATTTCAGATATTAGGCCGTCACACTCCAAGCATATATTCGTTAACACACCAAATCCGACAAACATGACAGAGGCAGCTACTAACGTACGGTAGATTGATAGGGAGATTACCGAACAACCCGAAACGCAGGTTGCTCTAACCCGCCCCTACTCCACAAGGGAAAAACGGATCACCCAATTTATAAACAACCACCTTCCTGCGGGTGGGCAAAGGAAGTAGAATGGTGGGACGACCCCAAAGCAAAACGACTGGTGACCTCACCAAGAACACAAGTAGAATTTATCAAGAGTAAATCAAACAACATATCACGAATCACTTAACTTCTAATAAACTGCGATTTCTCGAGAAGACCTGGCGCATCACCCCCAAATCGCTCTCCCGAACCGTCCGCTGCCAGCCGCTTCAACGGACGCAGGAAGGCGCGCCGATCTCCCGTCTCACGGCGTCGCAGCTCGCACCGGTTAGACTGATGTCGTGGGTTGACTCCTGTTGCTCTCGTGTCGACCGCGAAGTCACTACCCCTCGCTATACGCCGCGGCCCACTGGACTCACGTCGCGACCTCACATGCGCCGACGCTCAAGACGGACAAGTCATCTTGTGTCTCAGTGCGTGACCGACCAACCGATCGGTCCAACCGCCAATGACCATTGCCTGAGCAAACTCGAGCAGACTGGCTGCCTAACGCGCAGACGGAGATGCAGGAACTAAGCCCCGACCGGGCGACCACTTGCTGAGTTCTCTTACTGGCGGAGTGGAAAGACTAATTTTACCGGCCTTAAAGGTTGATCCGAACTAAAGACATACTAACACTCCGGACAACAGACAGACACTAACAGCCTCACAAATGCGAACGAGAGACAGGCTAGCAAGCTGGGGACGTGATACTGACCCAGACTTACTAAACAGACCCACTGGCCAGCTCATAGCGCCCCTTAAATACACGTGAACAGGCAACCTTTCCCCTTTCCCACCAGAGGGAGACACCAAAGCTGCGATTGCCACAGCGGCGCCACTGCCAGAAACGGAGGGCTACTGCTTCACACTACGCGCTGCGGCGCGCTCTTCAAAACAGCAATTTTTACCACGGCTCACAGGTGTTTCACTTTCTTGATAAATCGAGTCATTGTATTGGATCACTGCAAATTTACTGGCGCAGGGATGGACTGGCCTCATATTCGCCCAGTCTGACTGCTTGTGACTATTTTTTTGTGGGGCACATTGAACGACACGGTCTACCGAACCGTCCCACCATGCTAGACAACCTTGAAACGGATGTGATGGAAAATTCGTAGTTCGTTTGCGTCATCCCCATATTGTGAATGGTGGATGATTTTGAAAAGATTGTGATGTGATTGCAAACACTTCTTGCAGGGGACGAGTTTAATAATGCACGACGATCCTGTACAAGCTGCACAGCATAAAAATGACATCTATTACCAGCTCTTCAAACTATTTCGAAATTTCTACATAAATACTCAGATTCTTACAGCTTTACAATCAACATACTTTTTGATGTACTTGATGTCGATATGACAAGGGAACTGAAATTTTTATACAGGAAAAATATACTGAAAGAAAGAAATGTCGTAATTTTTGCTGCTAAGACAGCTCGAAAGTATTTTTTTTAAATGTTGAAAATTTCCAAATTCGTAGCTCGCCAGGCGGATCGAGAAATATGAACCCCTGCCGTAGCTGTAGCAGACAGAGCATCCGCAACACGGCAGGTTCATACCCCTAGCTGACGGCACATCTGTGAGCAGATAACACGACACAATATGATTGTAATTCGTAAAGCAAATTTCACTTTTCATTGACAATTTTTCTCACACAATAGTTCACATTTTGAAACACTCCCAATTAATATGACGTCGTCTGTTACATACCAAAATAGCAGACCGACTTTAATTCTGGCGTGACTGTGACCCAATAGATAAGTGCTAATAATATCTAGCTGCTTCGGGAGTTGTTTGTAATCAGGATGTGGCTGCTCAACAACACAATGATAGAGGGTGTTGCAATAACGAGTGCCACGATGTTTTACTCTGTTTGACTGATAAGCTGATTAAACACAATTTTGAGGAAGACACTACTCTCGTCTCACTCTTCTAGTTATGGTTGGTACTGTGTCACTTGCTGTAACAATGATTAACACACACAATTCACACTGTCATTCAAGTGGGTGGCCGGCGCGGTTGACGAGAACGCGAATTATACGCCACACTATCAACCTTTATAAAACACTGTGAGGGATGTAATTTGTCACGAATCGTTAAAGCTTTGCTGAGAGTCAACCCACGGCGGTGGGAGTTCACCCAGCCTGTATGACACGAGGCATAGCTCACGGCTCCGTCTGGAAACGATGGACTTCGAACACGAATTCCCGCTTACACTTCACTCATTTAGCGCTAGTGGCGCTTCATAGTCGACATTGACTAGCATCGATTGTTTGACGCAGAAACGTTTTTATCATCTGGTAATGAATTGCGCGCACCTTACAAGTTCCTATTCGCTCGAATTCGCAACTCACTGAATATCCATAACAATTATCAGTTGCCTTTTTGGTATCATTAAGTGTTAAAAATAGCAATTGCGGTGTGCGTACTGTAAGACCTTCGGTACACACACCATCAGATTATTTGACATGCCGCTCTAACGAAGTAGGCGAGTGTCAGCAATATGTCTCGTGGTCTTATCGTGGCGTGTTTATCTTCTGCCGTTAGGTCAGACGATAGAAATGCCACTTGCACGGTTAGAGTATCATGTCGTTTTTGGAAACCCAGAATCTACTATGTAGGAATCAACATGGATTCCGGAAACAGCGATCGTGTGAGACCCAACTCGCTTTATTTGTTCATGAGACCCAGAAAATATTAGATACAGGCTCCCAGGTAGATGCTATTTTTCTTGACTTCCGGAAGGCGTTCGATACAGTTCCGCACTGTCGCCTGATAAACAAAGTAAGAGCCTACGGAATATCAGACCAGCTGTGTGGCTGGATTGAAGAGTTTTTAGCAAACAGAACACAGCATGTTGTTATCAATGGAGAGACGTCTACAGACGTTAAAGTAACCTCTGGCGTGCCACAGGGGAGTGTTATGGGACCATTGCTTTTCACAATATATATAAATGACCTAGTAGATAGTGTCGGAAGTTCCATGCGGCTTTTCGCGGATGATGCTGTAGTATACAGAGAAGTTGTAGCATTAGAAAATTGTAGCGAAATGCAGGAAGATCTGCAGCGGATAGGCACTTGGTGCAGGGAGTGGCATCTGTCCCTTAACATAGACAAATGTAATGTGTTGCGAATACATAGAAAGAAGGATCCTTTATTGTATGATTATATGATAGCGGAACAAACACTGGTAGCAGTTACTTCTGTAAAATATCTGGGAGTATGCGTGCGGAACGATTTGAAGTGGAATGATCATATAAAATTAATTGTTGGTAAGGCGGGTACCAGGTTGAGATTCATTGGGAGAGTGCTTAGAAAATGTAGTCCATCAACAAAGGAGGTGGCTTACAAAACACTCGTTCGACCTATACTTGGGTATTGCTCATCAGTGTGGGATCCGTACCAGATCGGGTTGACGGAGGAGATAGAGAAGATCCAAAGAAGAGCGGCGCGTTTCGTCACAGGGTTATTTGGTAACCGTGATAGCGTTACGGAGATGTTTAATAAACTCAAGTGGCAGACTCTGCAAGCGAGGCGCTCTGCATCGCGGTGTAGCTTGCCCGCCAGGTTTCGAGAAGGTGCGTTTCTGGATGAGGTATCGAATATATTGCTTCCCCCTACTTATACCTCCCGAGGAGATCACGAATGTAAAATTAGAGAGATTAGAGCGCGCACGGAGGCTTTCAGACAGTCGTTCTTCCCGCGAACCATACGCAACTGGAACAGGAAAGGGAGGTAATGACAGTGGCACGTAAAGTGCCCTCCGCCACACACCGTTGGGTGGCTTGCGGAGTATAAATGTAGAGTAGCAGATTGACGGTGACCAACTTTAAACAGAACTTGATTAATTTTCACACACATTTATTAAAATAATAACAACATAAAATTACTTAACTTGATTCTGGATGCTATTTACAATTGACAATCTGAAGTTCCTTTGGTCTTGGTACGTTAATCTTATTCTCCCATATCTCTGATACTTGACAAAGTGTCTAGTCATTTATCTTCATGGCTATGTACAGGAATATGGTAATCTTATTAGGCGCAGACTGAAACTTGACTACAGACTAATGCAGACTAATGGAGACTGACCAATCGGAAGTCTGTACACTCGTTATGATACCTCGCGCGTTCAGGTATCACTGCGAGAGTGTGATCCGCGAGCAGAAAAGGTTCTACGTTAGCAGCAATCTCATTGGCTGCGTTATATATTAATACGCGGATCGGCGGAAGCAGAATTTGGTCCGTCTATAAGACAGCGCCATCTCGTAGTGCGGAGACGGACGAGCGCTGCGCCAGCGCTGTTGTACTTAGCGTGGCGCGCTCTAGTGGGAAAGTTGTGTACGCGCTGACTACGCGGAACTATGAACACAACAGCAATAAAGCTGAATTTCTTTTTTTGCTTCTTCGTATATAAATACTAATAATATCTCTCTTTGTGCAGGTTCCAGAGTTCCACATTAATGCGGAATCCAGTTAATGTTTCAGGTTTCCAAACTTGCATAGAAGAAACACAAAGAATGTGGTATTCACCCGAAATCGCCTACTTCTCCTGAAGACCTACTTATATGTTACTTATTTGTTAATTTTTAGGACATTCATTCGAATGATGTCGATTTTTCGCTAAAAACTATGGAAACACTAGAAGAAACCGGAAATAGCTTGGACGATTCTGTGAATTATGGTTCGAACACTTATGGTTGTACTAATTATAGTCCGGAACAAAACCACAGTATCTTCCTAGCCCAAAGAAAAAATGTACAGTAATAGCTTTCACTGACAAAGATAACGATGTTCATTTTTTGATTAAATGAATTAGGGAGAAAACTCTTGAAGTTAAGCAGTGTTCAAAGTCAGTTTTTATTTAGTAAAATCTGAACATGAACTGTATAAATGGAAGAAAGGTTTACATCATATTCAAAATATACACCAAAATGAAACTCGTAGGAGTTTGAAAGAAAAACTATTTGAAAGGTTTAGAACAGTTCGTAAGAGTCAATCCACCATTGCTGAAGGAGGTTTACGAGACTGGGTCTCCTGAATTGCAAGTAAGATGAACATTACTGATGTACAGGCTTCCTCGATCTGGTTAAACAGATTCAGGAAATTACACAGAAAATTATGAAGTATATAACTATAAGATTTTTATAAATAAAAGATGCCATTAATAACTAATACTATATAATAATATCTAATACTATAGAAGCTAATACTATACAAGAATTCGAAGCTTCTTGTTGTGTATGAAGCAAGTCAGCTTTCGTGGTAGAATGGCGTGCAGACCGCACTTCATCGTTTTGAGGGAAAAAAGACAGAGTCGCATCTGCAGTCGGTGAATGCTATGACGTATTCGTATATAACAATGCCAGTGATCGTATCGGTGGATTACTGTTTTTGCAGCTTTATACCCGTCTTCAGGTACCTCAAAGCAAATCAGGGCCAAAAATTTTATAAAAAAGTCTTGTTAGTGGCAAAAATTTTGTAGTCGACGTAGTAAAATCTGAAAAAAATGGCCGAGAAAAATTTTCAGAATATCATCCAAAACGTCTTCTTACCAGCTTCAAAAAAAAATTCATTACTTTTGTAGGACTCTTGGCCTTTGACCTCTGTCATTTGGACGGCAGAAAGGCTGTTAATATAATTCGGATTCTATCCGGAACAAACAGTGTGATTCAGCCTCTCTATAAAGAAGTTTCGACAGCGTAAAGCATTTTTCAGGAAATTGTCAGACAGTGTAATTTTCGATAGTTTTTTATCATTTCACGTTTATCAATGGAGCAGTGTTGTTAAACTTAGTCATTTGTGCATTGTCGGTTTGCATCTCCACGATTTACTAATTTGATCAAGTATGCCTGGTATGCAGCACAATATGCAGAACAACGGCCACGACCGTTTCTCACTCCATCCCAATTCTGTCTAAGTGAAACTAGTAATTACTGTGAAGTGCCTTAATGCATCCATTTTTCTTTTACCACGTGTACCAGGTTTTCGTCATCCAATAGGCACTTGGTATTTTTGTGACGACTACAGGGAATAAACAAGGAACTGTTTCATTGTTAGCAAAATATGCAGTATTGAACTCTTAAGGACTGTGCTACAGGAATGATTGTAAAATATTTAATGTTAAAAAATTAAGGTCCGACTGATGAAAGTCGTTTGTGATGAACATTATACGCTGCCTTGATTTTCTCTCCTCTATTAGTAACAATTACATCTGCAACCATTTAGCTGACAGTGTGAATTGTAAGTTATTCAAAAAACTAATAAGCTGAGAAATTTTTGGTTGGTTTAAGAGCGTAAAGTTAGCGTGTGCGTACTTTGGATTTAGCGTTACGCGGCACCACGTTGCATTTTACAGCTGCGTCTGCTTTATTCACCGATTCACGAGCTGGGTAGCAAGGGCCGTACAAACTGCTGCTATAAACGGTTCTTCATTAGCAAAAATGAGTATCTTTACCGTTTTTTTTTAATATACTTGAAGTACGCCTTAGCAACTCAACTATTGACAGTGCATTTCTTTCGGTATTCTCTTTCCCTGTGAAAAATTTCAGGGTACGTTTCGGCATGTCGGACTGGACAATTGCCATGTTAGTTTTCGAAGTATTTAATTTTGAAATCAGGGGCTCCTTCGCTGGACACGGTGTAGTTACTACGTAGAGGGTAACATACACGAAATATTTGTTCACTTACGACTGAAGCTTTTCGATACTTGCTGGACAACACAGTCACAGGGACTTTTCTCTTTATGACAGGGCAGCGGTTCGCGCTATCGCAGGTGAAGATGGGCGTGGCTGCCATCGTGCTCAACACGGAGATCCGCTGCAGTGCGCGCACCCCGAAGACCATCAGGATCAACCCTTTGGCAGTCCTCCGGCTCTGCAAGGACGGGCTGTGGCTCAACTTCAAACCACTGCACCACTGACTCATTCCCCAAGGTAGACGACGCGTGGAAGATGGAACGCTGCTTTCTTCTAAATGTTACAAGGATTTTTATTTAACCGCAAAAAAGTTTAAAAATCCAATTGTTAACTAGTTTGTAATTCAAATACACAATCTTAATAAATAAAACTCTGATAAACCATATCATTTAAAAATTCATAACCCGGAGACCTACTTGTAATTCATATCCCTGAGACCTACCCGTAGCTCATTTTAAAAGGCGTTCATTCGACCCCATACTAATAAAATAGACCCAAAATCTACAACTGTCATGGACGTACGTACCTTCTGGTCGTTTGTTAAAAAAGTGGCTCTAAGCACTATGTGACTTAACATCTGAAGTCATTAGTCCTCTACTTAGAACTACTTAAACCTAACTAGCCTAAGGACATCACACACATCCATGCCCGGGGCAGGATTCGAACCTGCGACCAGCAGCAGCGTGTTTCCGGACTGAAGCACCTAGAACCGCTCAGTCACAGCGGACGGCTAGTCGTTTGTTGTGCATGGTTGCTGGTCCATGGCTTCGTGTATTGGGTGAAGTGTTGTTTAACTTTGATGCCCTTTGTGACTGCAGAGTTGTTCAGGAGAGCGGCAAGTTCCGGAGTGTATTAGACAACTGCTGCGTGGTTCTAACTAAAGCGGAGCTACTCGCGTAGGTCCAGTGTAGGCTAAAATTATCGTATGACAGGAAAACTTGGTCGATATGCTAATGCGTTAATGTGGAACCGATTTACGCTGGAAAAATATTAGTTCCACTTTTGGCGATTAGGTGCTGCAAATCTGGGGCTGTTTAGCATCTCATCGACGTCTCTAGTACTCATATGGAACAAACTGTGTAAACGGCACTTAATAAATTCAATATTAGGCTTTCCTCACTTGTTTGTCCTTTTCTGCTCACGTTCCATTCCTAACCCATTACATACAGAAACATTTCTATACGTCTTTCTGGCGTTCACAGCACCAGATTGCACCTGGTGTCCAAAATCGGAACTAATTTCTTTCCAGAGTAAACCGGTTCCGCATTAACGCGTTAGATTAGCTACGAAGTTGCGCTGCCATACGATAATTACAGCCCACACTGGACCTCTGTGATAGAATAACCACCGGGTATGTGCTTGGTAAAATGGAGTGGAGAAAAATAGCATAGAATGATCGTACATATCTTGCGAACGCTGCATTCAGAACATTACCTGGTTCATATTGTTGCTGTTCCTAAACCATGAGCTATATGTGTTGTTCCAGTAGCAAAATACCATGCACACATATCTCGTGTCACCTAGCATGCACTCCGAGGTGTTCATTAATACCTCTCGTCATGTCAAACGTATGTGTGATATTCGAGACAGAAGATACAGTGAAAGTCCAGTCTCTCAAATCACATCTGACACCTATATTACCATCAATCTCCCCATTTGCAAGACTGGGTTTGAACTACATTCCATTCGGCGAGAGAAGATCCCTGAGTGTTGATACATGTCTTACCATTTTTCAACAGCAAAGTGCAAAAGACAGCCGCAACACTAACTGAGAGCCTATCTCCCTGGAACTGCCGCAAAAATCTGTCGTTGCTGTAGAAATGTTAACAAAATCGCGTTACTCTGATCGTGAAAGAAGCGCGAAGTTGCCTCGCTAAGCTCATATGAAGTATCGTGCACCTTCTCAAGCTTCACGAACTGTGGAAGATAGCATTAAAAAAATGAAACTGTGCTTCGCCTATAATAGGATATTCGGTGTACAAAAATACTACAGACCTGTCTGCTTTCCATAACGCAAAAGATATTCGTACGAGAGTTGCCCAGAAAGTAATGCACCGCATTTTTCCTTCAACAACTCCTTATTGAACAAAATGAGGATTATACACTCGAAAGAATGGTGTTTTATCTACACACCCTATTTTTCCACGTAATCTTCATCCCGTTTTGTGGCCTTCTTCCAGTGCGAAACAGAGACGTTTATGCCCTGCAGGTTCCAATCCTTGAATTCGTGGTGGAACCAGTGCTTTACTGTGTGAATTACTTCCTCATCGTCCTCAAAATGTATTCTGCGAATGCCATCCTATAATGGCCCGAACAAGTGGAAGTCCGAGGGGGCTAGGTCAGGGCTGTAGGGTGGATGGGGTAACACTGTCCCACCCCGTTTTGCGATGTGTCCACCAGTCCTCGGACTTGTGTTGGTCGAGCGTTATCGTGTTGCAGCAAAACATCTCCATGGTTGCTGTGGCGCCGAAGTCGCCGACAGCGCGTCTTGAGTTTTGCTAATGTGTTGACATATGTTTCTGATCTAATGGTACCGCCTTCTGGCACCACATCAATGAGGATCACACCTTCACTGGCCCAGAACACGGTGATCATGACCTTAATGGCGGAAGCAGTTGCTTTGAATTTTTTCTTCTGTGGGGAGTGGGAATGTCGCCATTCCATCGACTGTCGTTTTGTTTCGGACTCAAAATGGTGAACCCTGGTTTCATCACCTGTCACAATCCGGGACAAGGAGCTCCCCACCCCCACCCTCAGCTTCAAAACGTGAGAACAACTCGCGAAAAAAGTTTTTCTGTGCAGTTTGTGATCCACTGTTAGATACCGCGGGACCTATCTTGCACACAATTTTGAATATCCGACAGTGTGGAAAATTTCATCCACACTTCCTTTGCTAATTGACAGATGCAGCGCCAACTGCTGAGTCATAGTACGTCTGTCCTTGTGAATGACAATATCAGCTCGCTGCAACATGTCATGACTGACAGCCGCGGATGCCTCTCCGACCTCTGCAAATCGTGGAGCTCCGCCGAACCGCCTTCTGATCACCTCATCTTCCATGCCAAGCGACTAACTATACTACTGTCGTCAGCAGATGCCTCACAGACTTAGCACAAGCGTGTGTGAATATTCCCCACAGTTTCTTTCTCTGCAGTGAGAAATTCAATGACGGCACGTTGCCTGTAACGTACATCACATACATATGCCATTTTGAAACCATCCTGCAGCTACGCTATCTGTTGGAAGTGACGGAAACTTGGCGCGCTCACTCAGGAAACTTCAAATAAAACGTATGTAACGTTTCGCATTCGTAGCATTGTTTTCGGCTGAGAAAAAAAATGCGATGCATTACTTTCTGGGCAACCCTCGTATGTCAATGCGCCCAGATCTGTCGCCAATAAAACATGTGTGGGACCAGCCCTGACTTCCACTGTCACAGCGACAGTATCAGGATGTCAAGATACAATAGCTGTGGACCAGACTGCCACCGCAGAGTCGACAAAGACTTTATGAAAGCCTTCCAAAACGAATCAGTGCTTACACCCGGGCCAGAGGGGATGGAACGTCGTAATGACACGTGGGCGTATACTGCCAAGTTCGTTGTTATTCTGACTTGGTTTTGTAATCGCCAAAATTACAATAAATATTCTTTCAATCCGTGAAGTTTCATTTCGATTCCTTTCTCCCCTACTGGCTGCTCCATTTTTTTGTCAGGAAGTGCATTTATTTTCCAGTTAAGCGTGTTATCAGTACATCCATGTATGATTTCGTTACTGACGTAACTCTGTGGAAGTGCAAACTTTGTTATTGTTTCTGTTTAGTACTTTATGTTTCAGACATTGGAACTGATATTTACACTATACGTAATTAATGAGTACTTTCATAGAATAAATGACGAAGGGACAAAAATTTTTGAATGCTGTTTTACAGTAATTTTATCGGCAAAACGCTGCCTCCTAACCTCACAGACATAGTCTACAACAAAACCACCACACCTGTGTCTTATGTAGTCACGCAAAGTAATTTGTAGCTAATAGATGGACATGTGATGATTACAGCATCCCAAAATGCGGCGTACCATATCAATATTGCTATTGAACCACACTGAAGGTACGTAGAGTTTATAAAATGCAAATGACAGTCATAGACGTAACATAATATCGATTTTGAAATACATTGCGACTTTTCTTCAAACTGCAACCTGTCAAAAACCTTGTTTCCAGGTGTATAAAGTATGAGTCAGCTGCCTCTACCTAGGGGTTCTATGCAATCCGCAGCACTTTCAAATATCGCGTGCATGATTTCCACATTCTCTCGCTTGCTATGCATAAACTATTAGTCTTACAGAAAAAATGAACAATGCCTTTTTGTAGGAAATTTATTGCAGTTGAATTTAATGCTGGGAAATGTTTGCACTAGAGGCCGTAGTTTTGGAATTATTCAAGAAAGATGCACAAAAGTGATCTCCAAACACATTTTTCTTGAATAACTCAAAAACTATGGTCTCCAGCGAAAACATATACAATATAAAATTTGACTACATTAAATTTCCTACAAAAAGGTTCCGTTAATTTTTTCTGTGGGTCCTACAGTCTGCACATTCGAGTGAGAATATGAATATTTCTGAAGCGTGTTGCATGAAACCCATAGGTTTGGGCAGCTGAATCACTCTATAAACTTGTTCTTTCGTTATTTTAAAGGACACCGATCGAACTGTGTACGATACCAACATGCCGCATCAATAGTACTGAATGGATATTAGCTTCAGTGTGTTCCGTGTCGGTGCTACCCATTTACAAGATTTTGAAGACAGAAGTAAGCCGAAAGTTTATCGTGGAGGAGAAAAGGCCAGTAACGACACATAAAGGAATAGCAATTATGGGATGTTTGGAGCACTGTCTTTATCCCATTAGCAGCAATTTCTATGGGCTGGCTGTGATGCAAGCCAGTGCCTTTTGGCGATTTAACAGTGTTTACATGTTGACTTAGCACAGTTCAACACGTACAGCGGCGCTTTGAGACTATATTGGAACATGGCAGGCTGCCATAACACGTAGGTACATAAAAGCTCTTAACTGTAAGGCGTCACAGTTGACAGTAGCCTCTCAGGACCTGCTTATATTTGAATACTTCATCTAGGCTCCTGCTGGCAGATCTATATTGCTCAGTACACAGCCGTGATTACCATAAAGTGCCTAACTACTTTCTATTCGCGTATACCGTTAACTACACGCCAAGTCGTGAAATTCCTACAGTATCCACAACCGTAAAACAGGAGCAGGACTCAACAAAGCTAAAAGTTGGAGATTCTTATGTTGTATCACACAAACAGTATCAGCCTTGTTCAGAAGGAAGTACCGCGAAGAAATTTGGCACGATGTATAAATCATTTCAGTTGTTGACCATTTTACTAATAATGGTTCAGTGCTGTTCTAAAACAAGTGGAACTCGCAGACATCTCAACATTCAAGAAAAATCGTTAATTCTGACCGATTTTCTTAAAAAGTTCCATTGCAGTTGCGTATTCCTAACCTTTTCACCAAGGAATCACACGGATGGTAAGACCTACATCATATGTCTTTCTTTTAATAAACCTGCTTGTAATCTCGCTTGACAGTAATGTGTTATACAAGTAGAATAACCAGCCCTGTGCCATTTGTGTGTACAGTAAGTGTTAACTCCCGCTGTAAGTAGGTATTTAAGTCTGTCCGCGAATATCAAATCACTTCCGTAAACTACTGACTGAACTTCCTACATCATCCAACTGTACACTTTCGCCATCTTGTCTGACGAATATCTAATACTGAGTAACGTCACCACAGACAGTTTTGCGGTTGGAAACAGACGTATGTGAGTAAATTAAAATTTAGCGATAAACAGATCGTAGTTTCCGGTCAGCTAACTATGTAGAATATATTGTTACTGATGAGCTATGTGTCCCAGATGGCAATGCCTTTATAGAAGTAGTAAACGTTTGATACTCCAAATGACGTCTTACTGTTTGCGTGGACGAAAATACTCTCAAACTGGCCATGTTTCAGATCCCATACGTCATAAGTTATTTCCTGGATGTATTCCAGTCTCCATTTTCCTTTAGAGCTTTCACCTTCTACAGCTCCCTGTAGTACCAAGAAAGTTATTTCCTGATGTCTTAACATTAGTCCTATCATTATCTCCCTTTTTCCTGTCAGTGTTTTCCATATCTTCATTTCTTCGTTAATTCTTCATTCCTTATCTTATAGTCCACTTTATCTTCAATATTCTTCTACAGCATTACATCTCAAACGCTTCCACTCTCTTCTGCAAGGTTTCTAGCTTGTGTTTAGTTTTCGAGGAGAGCGATATGCGATCTCTTTTTATTCAATGAATCATACTTGTACACTGTATACTTTTCAAACGGAAATCTTTAATAGTCGATATGTAATGCCACAGAGGTTCTGAGTACAAGCAGTATGATCTTTTGTTCTCAGTAGTATTGTTGTTGCCTATGTAGCATTCGAGAAGTATTGACTGAGAGAGTCTGGTGTCGGTCACGCTGCTGAGAAGTCTGAGAATAATTAGCGGCACATAGAGATGCAAACACAGGGGATGCTGATTTTTGGAAATAAGATTTTGTAAAGATTGATTTTAGGAGTGTGAAGATATCCAATTAATGTGGTCGCTGCATTGCTTGCTCGTACTTAATGAGTCTGTGAAAGAGAATCAGTATGATTTTTTTTATTGATTTCGGTCTGTTAGTTTGACTGTCGAAACGATATTATGCAAAATTATCTGCTCATAGGTCTTGGACTCAGCGTTATAGATTCACCGCTCCTTTACCATTTCACTAACGAATTGCACGACAGGGTTATATTTTTTATATAATAATTGAATTTTGTAAAGGTTGTTGTAAAAGTTACAAGTCAGTCCCACAATACAGTTGTTGTATGCTAATCTCTCTTGTATCATTCAGTAGGTTCAGTTTCTTTCACCGTACCCTTATTACAGTTTCACTTAGCGGATCATAGTTGTTCAAGCTGTAACTATGGCGTGCTTAGCATAGTTGCTGTACTTTTCACTGCACTTTGACAAGGTTTCTTATAACTGGTTTCCACAAGATAAATTACTATGGACCAGTTTAACGCTACTTGGTTCAAATGGCTCTGAGCACTATGGCACTTAACTTCTAAGGTCATCAGTCCCCTAGAACTTAGAACTACTTAAACCTAACTAACCTAAGGACAACACACACATCCATGCCCGAGGCAGGATTCAAACCTGCGACCGTAGCGGTCGCGCGGTTCCAGACTGTAGCGCCTAGAACCGATCGGCCACCCCGGCCGGCTTTAACGTTACTCTCGGGCCACAATAACTTTTTTACAGTTAGACGTTGCATTTCAAAATTATGATCAGGGTCAGCCATATGGTCAGAATTAAGTTAAAATTTAATTCTGATCTCATTTCTTGTCAGACATTCTTACTCTCATAGTGGAGTGTTACATGTTTACGTGTTTGCCGTTTAATGTTCAGTATTTTACTTAGCCAATCTGTGTAGGTAAGTTTGCAGGGTATTTTAACAGAAGAATTCTGAGCGCTTATTCTTTCAAATTTCAGTTTGTAATTTTGTCTAGGGTTTTTATTCTGTTGGTTCTGTGTATTAGAACTGCAAGACACATACTCTGACGTCATGCACGTTAGTATGGTTCACTGCACTGCGCAATACAGAGTTTCACGTGATAGCTTCTTTAGTATTCATCTCTATGTTTTCTAATTATTTTTAGAAAAAGTTGAATAGAATACAGTTACACAGTATGGTGACTCGTTTCCTCAGATAGTATTTACGTAAGCATATCACTTGCGTTGTTCAGTTGAGAGACGGTTCAGCTCACAATACATACACACGTGAAAGTTAAGCAAGAATACAAAATGAAACAAACAAAACAGCTACACTTTTTTTCATTTTTCCCACAGTCCACGATTCACTGTCATACAATGCTGTATTCCAAACATACATTATCAAAATTTTCTTCCTTGAATTAAGATCTACGTTTGGTAATAGTAGACTTCTTTTACCCAGAAATGCCCTCTGTGGGTGTGTTTGTCTGCTATTTATATCCTCTTTGCTTCGTCACTCATATGTTAGTATGCTTCCAAGGTTTCACTGTTCCTTCACTTCGTCTATTTCGTGGTCACCAATTTTGATGTTACATTTTTCGCTAATTTAATTTCTGTTGCTCCGCATTACTTTCGTCCGACTTTGCTTTACACTGAGTCCATGTTCTGTAGTTATTATTCTGTTCATTTCGTTCAATAGAGCCTATAATTATTCTTCACTTCCATTAAGGATAGAAATGACATCAGAGAAACTTATCATTGACACGCTTTCAACCTGAATTTTAATCCCACTCTTGAACTTTTCTATTATTTCCGTCATTGCTTCTAGGACAGTATGGGCGAGACTGCATCCCTATCGTACACCCTTTTTAATGCGAGCACTTTGTTCTTGGTCTTCCACGCCTATTTTCCCCTCTTGGTTCTTGTACATACTGCATATTACATGTCTTTCCCTTTAGCTTAATCCGATTTTTCTCGGAATTTAGAACATCTTGCATCATTTTGTAATGTCGAAGGCGGCTTAATTTTTCTCAATTCTTCCTTCTGTCATCAGTCGCAATGTCAGAACTGCCTCCGTGGTACAGCACATTTATCATTCCAAAAACCCAAGCTGATCGTCATCTAAAAGACCATCATTTTTCTTTTCCTTTCTTCTGTATGATATTCTTCTCAGCAACATGGGTGTGTAAGCTGTTAACCTTATTGTGCATTAGTGCAAATAAGCACACGAAACAAGCATTTGCTTTATAAGTAACAAGTGCATTATTACTCAACTTGCATTTCCAGTTATGTCACGGCTTTTACACGTTTTTCTAATATGACTTCCGTACTCGAAGACCACTTTACCTCGTAGCACAGACAGAATAAGACTTATTAGTTGTGGCACAGACCAAATAAAAATGTTGCATTTCAAGTGATAATGAGCTATGTCCAGGCCTCTTTGACGAATGCTACTGAAATCTGAAGTGGCAGCTTACTATTTGCAGTTCTGAATGCTACAGGACCTTCAGTTGTACATATAGCTAGCAGCATCTCTCTTGCAGGTTGGTGAGCCCCCATGATACACAATACAACAGGCTTTTTACCCCACAGTAAGCCAGAGAGAATCTCTTTTTACGTAACACACAGTTTAGCTGCACCTAACGTAAAATGATAGCCTCATTCACGAGTCACCTGAGGCTAACTTTGCCAGCGCTCGATTTTCACCACGCAAACACCATACACGTGCACTGTACTCACAATACTACTGACTACCTTGGGGGACTGATGACCTTAGCTGTTTAGTACCCCTTAAACATCCCAACAACCACCACCACCACTACTGACTACAGTCTTTGTTTGAGAGCTATCGCTTCTCCGCTCCCATTAACGTGCGGGAATTCCTTTAAAAATCATTACTCATTTCTAAAGGCAAGACTGTGTTTTAAGACACAATTCATAATTTTACAGTCATTTTAACACCACAATAAACAGTGTGGTGCCAAGAAGTCTAGCAGTGGCGGCGCCAGAGAAGTGACATGCACCAGCATCACTGTAGACTGAGCACGTCCAAGTCAGCTCGACTACCGAGGAGACCGCCTTCTACTCGTGTATTTTGCGCCGCAACTTCTGCTTTTATTGAGAACACCCCAGCCCGTTGTCAGTGAGCATTCTAGTAGGACAAGAACTCTTTACTGTCTAGCCTGATCTTCTGGAATAGTAGTGGAAATTCAGGATCTGCTGTCTGAGCCGATTTGTACAAAACTGAGTATTCTCAATAAATGTACATGTTCTTGTCACTAATCGTCAATATTTCAGTGTTCTCCTCCTCTCATAGTTTTTCCGCTCAGAGCACTATAAATAGTTGAAGGTGGTGACGAGTAAAATCTCCTTCTGTGGTTGTATCAGAAGTATGATACAAGGAACAGAAGATAATATAATATTTAATTATTCCTAATATAGTTAAGTAAATGTGTAACTTAGGTTATTTGCCATTGCCGCCACAAGCCGGCAGCACGTTACAATGATTCGTAACCATGGAGATAAAAAGGGAAGTGGCATACGTCACGAACTTGTAGCCTATGTCCACTATCTTAACTAGCCCAAAACATTAGGTTCACCGCATTCATACCCCCTCAGTTCACCCTGGTGACACACTTCCCCATGAAGTCGCTCTGACTGTGTCTTATAACTAGAGCAAATATGAATTTAAGAACAGAAAAACGTTTGAAATTGCTTTCCAGACACTATATTATTCATGTAAGCTCTATAATTTTTAGCATTTAAAACAGTTGGTGCGCGCACGTGACAGAAATAATGAACAAGAAGCACTCGTAAACAGTAGTCTGCTAATGTTTTGGGCTACTTAAAATGGCGGCAGGCCCCACCCCGTCTGGCTTCAAAACAACGTACACAGTAATTCTGCAGTGCCACCTTCCTTCTTTCTTTACCTCCAGGTTGGTAACCCACTCATTTTTACAACCAGATTGCATCATTGCAACCGCTAGATGGCATGACCGTCCACATTACGCGTGTCTCATACAGTGACCTCAATGCCAAAATGGTTCAAATGGCTATGAGCACTATGAGACTTAACTTCTGAGGTCATCAGTCCCCTAGAACTTAGAACTACTTAAACCTGACCAACCTAAGGACATCACACACATCCATGCCCGAGGCAGGATTCGAACCTCCGACCGTAGCGGTCGCGCGGCTCCAGACTGTAGCGCCTAGAACCGCTCGGCCACCTCGGCCGGCCCCTCAATGCCAGTAGACCCCTGCTTCAGTGATGCCAACTGTTATTTTTCAAAGTTATGCTGTATAAAGATGAACAATTTACCTGATCGAAATTTAGTAATTCTGTTAACAAAGAAGTTGTTTAGTGTTGTACCGTTACATGCTCCATTGCAATTTGTAAATCATCATCATTGACACACTACTGTCATACATTCACTATATAACACTGCATATTTACGACTGACTGGTCGGATGCACTTACGTCGTTTGTAAAATGTAAACTTTCACGGCTAGAAATGTCACAATTACTAAAATATTCCGGGCTGTTACGCCATGATCGGATGGATTTCACGTTAAAACCGAAAGTATCGTTCCCACCTGCGGATGACATTTTGTAGGGAGATCGTAGCTTCTTTAAGTGTCCGATTCACACCCTGGCTCACTACTGACTGCAGTAAAATTTCATTTATACGTACTCCCGCGCAGTGGCTTAGCGTCATATGCTTTGAATACCCGATCGCCATTGGCCGTTGTTGGCGGCTGTTGTTACCAGCCCACGGTGGAATACTAGTACACGTCTTCTAGAGTACAAGGGCAAATGTAGAAGGGTAGAGATTGACATATGACCTGTTGCGGAACACGTTTTTCAGCCAGGAGACCACAACATTCATTTTGTTAGGGCTCAAGTACTGGCAGCCAAAAGCGGATATCATGAGACGCTGTTCAGAGAGGCCATAGAGATTGTTAAACACCCCTGGAATTTCAAAAGGAAGGAGGAGGTGTGACACTGAATGACACCTGACCCTGGTGGTGAAGAAAATGCGTACTGGTCCTTCACCTTGGGGTGATAACAACAGCAGACGACGGCAACCGACAATGGCCAAATGCTCTGGACTATTCAAAGCTTGTGACGTCATGTCACTGCGCGGGAGCACGCATAAACGGAATACTGCTGCAGGCAGTAGCCAGCCAGGGTGTCAATCAGACACTCAAAGAAGCTGCGACCCTCCTCGAAAATATCCCACGACTGCCATGCAAGTATTGAATCGTTGAGTTCAGGAGGGCCGTACTCAACGCCACGCAGCATCTCAATGGTCCCATGCATCTAGAGCCCAGAGAGGACTCTTGACGTGCAGCCGTCCCGTTCCATGAGTTAGGAAATGCGTTTGTTTGCAGCGACAGCACCACGTGTCATCCTGATGCACAGCCACTTTAGAGCTAATGATGCTGCCACAGGTACCAGATCTGTGCACTACACACATGAACAGAAGTTTTGCATCACCCTGCCGTGCACGTGTGTTGCTACTGTGATTGTTGCTGTAGCTGTCGGAAGGTCACCCCTGACGTTTTTTGTAAACATATACAATTAACACTGGTGCTACCTACGAGCAGAACACCACACTCGAATGGATTATAGCATTTCGGCTGAAAGCAAAGCACCTGTGCAACAGTACAGTGAACGTCCTACATTGCACAAAGGACAATCGCAACCAATGATCGTGTCTGCATCATCACGTTATGGACTGAAGGCTTATCAACCAACTAAGTTGCTCGACGTATGCACCGGGGTCAAACCTGCTGCGGAGATAGAACTGGCCCAGTTTATAGCTCGTGCTGAGCGGTTACACTGCACAAGCCGTCCACGTTCGATACGTGCACAGGGTGATCGATATCTATGACTTCTGAGCCAAACCTACCGTGGGATAACTGCTCCAGAACTGAATTTGGCTTTCGAAGATGCTAGACGTCCTCATATATTGCATCTAAGTATTAGAAGACGATTGCACGATGCAAATCTCCGTTCCCTATGACCATGGAGAACACCACAATATCGTGGAATCCGTTACAGAGAGGCAAGAAATAATGCCGAATGGACACCACAGGATTGGCATTGTGTGTTATTTGCGGACGAAACTCGGATCTGTTTGTGCCATGATTGTATTGTATTGTATGTAACAGGGGACCTAGAAACGACGGAGAGGCTTCGTCCCCACCGTAGCCCTCAGAAGTTAACATACAACTCCACAACAGGCCCACCTCCGCACCCCACTTAATCCAGGATTACTGTGTGGTTCGGGCCCCAGTGGAACCCCCGGGAGCGTCTCACACCAGACGAACGTAACCCCAATGTTTGCGTGGTAGAGTAATTATGCTATACGCGTACGTGGAGACAGTGTTTGCGCAGCAATCGCTGACATAGTGTAACTGAGGCGGAATAAGGGGAACCATCCTGCATTCTCCGAAGCATATGGAAAACCGACTTAAAAACCATCCACAGACTGCCCGGCACACCGGACCTCGACACAAATCCGCCGGGCGGATTCGTGGCGGGGACCGGCACGCCTTCCCGCCCGGAAAGCAGTGCGTTAGACCGTACGGCTAACCGGTCGGATTTGTACCATAATAATCGCATACAATGTGTTTGCAGACAATCCGGTTATACCGAACACCTCCGACAATATGACCCACATGTGCAACAGGTTGGTGGCGTAATGATGTACGGTGGCATTACAGGAGGGCACAGTATACCTCTCGTGGTTATTGAGGGCACTCCCACTGCTCTGCGATAAAGGAACGAGATTCTGCAATCAACAGTGGGACTGTATCGCCAACATTTTGGTGACAGTTTCGTCTCGATGATGATAACTCGTGAGTTCATCGTGCTGTTCTGGTGAGCATGTTCCTTCAACATGCTATGATAACGCAGAGTGGATTATCCTGCCTGTTCCCCAGAAATGAACCAATCGAACATGTGTGTTATCGATTAGCGAGACTGACGCAGAATCGCTATTGAATAGTCGGAAACTTAGACCAGAGGCGTCCCGATATCGTCGATGATATGACACGACCAATTCAAGCCTGCATCAGAGAAAAGGGATGTTCGACCAAGTACTGAAGGTGTACAGGTGTGCTGTGAAAAAACGTCCATGGGAAACTGACCATTCCGCCGTTATAAAAGTGTTTGTTTTTATTTTTGATTTAATAATCTGGACACATTGCAAATGAATATAAGCACATGTCTCAGAGCAAATTTTTGTTTTCCGCAGAATAATTGATTAGTGCAAAACTCTCAAATCACTTACAAATTTAATAGCGATAAGAAAATTTGCGCCTTTACTATTCTTTCAGTTGTTATAATTTTAGTAGCCACCATTGTATAAGGTCGAATCCATAGAAATACATTTAGCCGTCAGTACCATCCGAGAACAGAATAAGTCAAATTGCTGAAGTTGTTCACAACATGGTTACGAACCACAGTAAAGTGCTTCCGCCTTGTAGCGGCAATGGAAAATAACCTAAGTTACACATTTACTAAACTGTATTAAGAAATAATTAAATATTATATTATCATCAGAATTTTCGCGAAACGGACTGGCATCACCACACTGTACGCCAATGTGCGGAGTCGAATCTCAAACTTGTCAGTAGTATTTCATGAAGTGAAGGCATGTGAGAAGGTTGACCGTTACGTACTCGTCGGATAAGAACTGATAGCTCTGGCCACCTTGGTGCTGCAGACTATGTTCCGGCACCCATCATTTACCCTGCACCCTCCTGCACGGAGAGAAAATTACATTGCAAAAGTGCTCCTCACATTCATCCTCACGATACAGTAGAAAAGATCACCTCTGACTGAAAGTGTGGAGGAAGGCACTTCCTTTAGGATGTTCTCGAAAAACTGGCGTAGGATTCCTGCCATACTCCTGAACCAGTGCAGTTAGTTGACGACTAACTTTATGAGAAACTAATTTCTGGACACAACGTCCATAATGGACAAAATTTGTTAAGTTTTACTAATTATATATTTTTAATTCACTGGCACTGTAGATAAAAAGCACTTTTATACAATAATAGGAATAGAAGCATTTTTGTTGAAAATATGGTATCAGTTAAGACAGATATGGAATATTTTCCAAACTAGGTTGTGACAAGCAAATTTATTTTTAACCATAAACCTCTTTACAATGAGCAGAAAATATCTGTGTATATTCACTGGCATTACTACAGGGTGTTTCAAAAATGACCGGTATATTTGAAACGGCAATAAAAACTAAACGAGCAGCGATAGAAATACACCGTTTGTTGCAATATGCTTGGGACAACAGTACATTTTCAGGCAGACAAACTTTCGAAATTACAGTAGTTACAATTTTCAACAACAGATGGCGCTGCGGTCTGGGAAACTCTATAGTACGATATTTTCCACATATCCACCATGCGTAGCAATAATATGGCGTAGTCTCTGAATGAAATTACCCGAAACCTTTGACAACGTGTCTGGCGGAATGGCTTCACATGCAGATGAGATGTACTGCTTCAGCTGTTCAATTGTTTCTGGATTCTGGCGGTACACCTGGTTTTTCAAGTGTCCCCACAGAAAGAAGTCACAGGGGTTCATGTCTGGCGAATAGGGAGGCCAATCCACGCCGCCTCCTGTATGTTTCGGATAGCCCAAAGCAATCACACGATCATCGAAATATTCATTCAGGAAATTAAAGACGTCGGCCGTGCGATGTGGCCGGGCACCATCTTGCATAAACCACGAGGTGTTCGCAGTGTCGTCTAAGGCAGTTTGTACCGCCACAAATTCACGAAGAATGTCCAGATAGCGTGATGCAGTAATCGTTTCGAATCTGAAAAATGGGCCAATGATTCCTTTGGAAGAAATGGCGGCCCAGACCAGTACTTTTTGAGGATGCAGGGACGATGGGACTGCAACATGGGGCTTTTCGGTTCCCCATATGCGCCAGTTCTGTTTATTGACGAAGCCGTCCAGGTAAAAATAAGCTTCGTCAGTAAACCAAATGCTGCCCACATGCATATCGCCGTCATCAATCCTGTGCACTATATCGTTAGCGAATGTCTCTCGTGCAGCAATGGTAGTGGCGCTGAGGGGTTGCCGCGTTTGAATTTTGTATGGATAGAGGTGTAAACTCTGGCGCATGAGACGATACGTGGACGTTGGCGTCATTTGGACCGCAGCTGCAACACGGCGAACGGAAACCCGAGGCCGCTGTTGGATCACCTGCTGCACTAGCTGCGCGTTGCCCTCTGTGGTTGCCGTACGCGGTCGCCCTACCTTTCCAGCACGTTCATCTGTCACGTTCTCAGTCTGTTGAAATTTTTCAAACAGATCCTTTATTGTATCGCTTTTCGGTCCTTTGGTTACATTAAACCTCCGTTGAAAACTTCGTCTTGTTGCAACAACACTGTGTTCTAGGCGGTGGAATTCCAACACCAGAAAAATCCTCTGTTCTAAGGAATAAACCATGTTGTCTACAGCACACTTGCACGTTGTGAACAGCACACGCTTACAGCAGAAAGACGACGTACAGAATGGCGCACCCACAGACTGCGTTGTCTTCTATATCTTTCACATCACTTGCAGCGCCATCTGTTGTTGAAAATTGTAACTACTGTAATTTCGAAAGTTTGTCCGCCTGAAAATGTACTGTTGTCCCAAGCATATTGCAACAAACGGTGTATTTCTATCGCTGCTCGTTTAGTTTTTATTGCCGTTTCAAATATACCGGTCATTTTTGAAACACCCTGTACATATTACTTTAATGCATGATGTAGGTAAACGTGTGGTATACATATAGACATGTTTTTTTCGAGTTTCGATACGATGAAGAAGTGATGTCCAGTTTCTCAAAGCAAGTCTTAACCCACAAGGTCGCCATTGTATAGGTGCTACTAAAAAGATTCCTGTGTCTGGAATTACGTAGGAACACACTTTGTCTTTTAACCAGCATTTTTTTAACACCAAGCACAAAGTGCGTTCCAGGGATGATAACCATTCGCAGGTTTATAACTGACTACTTATATTTTGTTGAAGGACTCCTTTAAGATGTACACTGTGGTGATAAATATCGTGGAATAGAGATATGCACACACACACAGATTGCCGTAGTATCGTGTACACAGTGTAAAAAAGGCAGTGCTTTGGCGGGGCTGTTATTTTTATTCAGGTGATTCTTGTGAAAAGGGGGAATTAACAGACTTTATACATGGAATAGTAGCTGGAGACAGAATTATGGAACATTCAATTTCGGAAATCATTAGGGAATTCAATATTGCGTTTCCTACAGTGTCAAGATTTCAGGCATTGCCTCTCAGCACAGAGAACGCAGCGGCCCACGGCCTTCACGTAATGACAAAGAGCAACGCCGTTTTAGAGTTTGCTAACAGACAAGCAACACTGCGTGAAATAACCGCTGAAATCAATGTGGGACGTAAGACGAACGTACCTGTTAGGACAGTGCGGCGAAACGTGGCGTTAATCGGCATTGGCAGCAGACGACCGACGCTAGTGCCTTTCCTAACAGCACGACATCGCCCGCAGCGCCTCTCCTAGGATCGTGACCACATGGGTTGGACTCTAGACGACTGGGAAACCGTGGCCTGATCAGATGACTAAAGAGCTGATGGTAGGGTTTGAGTGTGGCGCAGACCCATAAAGCTATGGACCCAAGTTGTCAACAAGACACTGTGCAAACTGGCAGTGGCTCCATAATGGTGTGCGCTGTATGAATGGACTGGGTTCTGTCGTCCAACTGAACCGATCATTGACTGCAAATGGTTCTCTTCGGCTGCTTTTGCAGCCATTCCCAAACAACGACAGAATTTTTATGGATGACAGTGCGCCATGTCAAAACAATGACAATTCGAACGAATGATTTGGCCCCCGAGTCGCCCGACGTGAGCCCCATCGGTCATTTATGGGACATAATCAAGAGGTCAGTTGGTGCACAAAATCCTGCACCGGCAACACTTCCGCAATTATTGACAGGCTATATAGGCAGCATGGCTCAGTATTTCTGCAAGGGGTGCCCAACGACTTTTTGAGTCCATGTCACATCGAGTTGCTGAACTACGCAGGACAAAAGGAGGTCCGACACGATATTAGGAGGTATCACACGACTATTATCACCTCATTGTACAAGAAGTGCTTAAGGAGAAACAACTTTATGCCGCATTTAAAAACGCTTCTGTTGCCTGTAAGAATTTCTGTTTTATGTTAGGGAGTTTTATATGTGTGTATTTCACTATTTTTTTGTGCCAAAGTTAGATTCTCTAGATGGAAGTGCAAATCCTTTTATCTCCTAATACCGTATTTGTTAATACCTCTATTTCTTTCAAGCTATAATAGATTGTTGAGAAGAAATTTTTGTCAATGAACGTATATTCTGAATAGCTGTGGTTAATATTCTAGTTGCTTAGACTGATGTCAGCGTGATGTGCAAGTGTAAACATCAAATGCAGTTAAAATTACTTTCTATTGCTCAATTAATAGTTTTTCCTAAGTGAGGTGTAGCCAGAGAATGTTATCCCGTAGGACATGAAAATACCGGTGTGCAAATATTCTCATGATTTATACGTCCCAAAGATGAAAATTATTCTTATGGTAAGAGTAGCTAACCTAAGCGTTTCAGCAGATCTACTATATGGATTTTCCGATTTGTGTTCGTCAATAAGCACACTCAAACTTAAAAATTTGCCCCTGTTAATTATTTTTTGTTGGTGCGTCACATTCCTTACAACGCAATCTTCTATGAACTGCTTTCTTTTTATTTAATTTTTTTAAAAGTCTAAAATAATCCATTTATGCAAAAGCAGTTAATTTTAAGAATAACTCCATTTACTATTTTCCCTGTTGACGCTTTAGCTCGATTTGAACAGTAATGCATGTATCTTATGCAAAAAGAACTACTTTCATTAACGATTCATGCTTTACCCCCACACGACGTTCGCTGTAACAGGCAAGCTGGCATGTTCTAGATACGAATGGAGCGACCCTTAAATTAAAATCACATCACAAAGGCACATGGTTGAGGCAACTGGTCAGCTCCTTCCTCTCCATACTTTGCATAAATCTCAGTGCTCTGGTGTTGGAGGAATATTTAAGTCATTTTCCTTTTAGGGTTGTCACTGTGGAAGGAGCAGCAGGTTGTCCAGGCCTTTCGAAAGCTACACTCTACCTGGACGCCGCTGTCAGCAGCCAGTGACGTCAGCAACATTTCGTGTGACAGAGGCGCAGCGCTGGTTGTCATCCCCGATGCTGCTGATCTGGCGTGGCTTAGTAGTGTAAGACGAGTCCGCCCTTACCGAAACCACTATACTAACATTTAAAGAGCGTCAGTCTCTACTTCTGTCTGTACAAGTTTTTTATCTGCTATTTCAGTTACGGCATAAAGCGCTTGTAACCATCTTCTAACATGTAATATAACCCATCAGGAAATACAGGGTATCCCAGAAGTCTTTCCCTGGTTACAAACATGCATTAGACAAAAAATATGCCAGTATTTTATCTTGAAATGCAGGTAACACATTAAAGTTTTTTTGTTTACACACACACAAAATAAAATTCGACGTGTGTTCCTTTCGTTGTCCGAAGGATATCCAGGTTATATTCTAGTTCCACCGACGTGTTGGTCAATAGTTCGTAAGAGATGGATGTTACCACGTCAATAATTCTACGTCGTAATGCCGCGGTATCGTTCACTTCCGTCTGGTGAACCTAGTCTTTTACATTACCCCAAAGGAAAAAATCCAGTGGTGATCGTGGAGGCCAGTTGATGGGACCACCGCGCCCGATCCATCTTCCCGGGAAGGTTGTATCCAAATAGGCATAAACATCTAACCCCCAATGAAGCGGAGCACTCCGTCGATGGAAAATTAATTCCGGAATGTCCTGAATCTGTGCCACAACAGGGAACTGCAACACATCAACATAGGTATTGGCTGTGACTGTCGTTTATTCTATGATTTTACCACTCGTAAGACCGCACCAAACGTTTAGTTTAGGGCTGTATCTGGTGGACTCACAAGGGGAAGGCCTTAGACAAGGCCAACTGATTCGGCTCAGATTTGGCAGGTCGCTTGTGTACAACCCAAAACGAAAGACTCAAATATATTTTGGGTCAACACCCCCGAAATTTTGAGAAAATTACCCCTAAAGGTTATGACGAGCAATCGACTTAAAATTGGTGGATCGATAGATAATTGTATGCCGGCACGGTAGCTCAGCGTGTTCGGTCAGAGGGTTAGCTGCCCTCTGTAATAAAAAACTGAGTGAAAGGATCAACAGTTAACTTGAAAGGGTGTCATGGGACGTCCGCCCCGAACAAGTGCAACGAACAATATCGAACAAAACGAGATATGCCGGCACGGTAGCTCAGCGTGTTCGGTCAGAGGGTTATGTGCCCTCTGTAATAAAAAAAACTGAGTCAATCGATCAACAACGAACATAAATGGATGTCTTAGGACGTCCGCCCCGAGCAGATGCAACGAACAAAAGCGAACAAAATGAGATTTTTTAAAAAAAAAAAAAAAAAAAAAAAAAAAAAAAAGGTAGCTGGCTGGGAATGAGAAATCCCGGTGAACTGGATGGTAGGACAGCTTGGCTGTGGAAGTGGAAGGGTAGCCCACAACATAGACAACAGTATTCACAATTACAAGCGCCCAAACTTTAATGATCTTCCAGCAATAAAGGCTCTTAACAAATCTCAATTAAGCAAGGACATAAACTTGGTTACAAACATATGTTAACCTTTAACCAGTGAATAACACTAATAAAGAATTACCAATCAATAAAACGTAGATAAAGGACTGCTTTACAAGAATGCTTAAATTAAAATCATGAAAGCTAAGTTACAAATTTTATGTTGAGCTTCAACAGGTGAATAACCCCAACAGATAATTCTCATTTAAATAAAACAGATAGGAAAATGCCTTACCAAAATGCTTGAATTGTGTAAAATCATGAAAAGCTCAACCTTCCTCACAAACTACTTAGGAATTTACTGCAAATAAACAAATCTGATCTCTTTAATCAGAAGGTAACTGCCAAGTTCAAGCGACCGAAGCCAATCCGAGCGGACGACCGCCCCAACGCTGGTCATCAGCCGACATCGTCACGGCCCAGTGGCCACCGTGCTAAAACAGACTAAAGTTTCGGTAAGCGACCGACAGCAACACAGGAGTAACAGTGACAAAGTCGGCGTACGCCTTACGAAACACGGCACACCCTGAAGCGGGAGCAGGCACAGCTGACTAGCGGCCATACAACCGCGAGCAAACAAATCTCACGCCGCCCGTACTAACGCGGAAATGGTAGCGAGCGACAAGACGCCACGCGCAAACCAGCAACCGTGCCTACCCCTCGACCACAGAATGTGCCCTGTCTCCTTATCTATGGTAATACAATTTATAGCACACAAGAAACGATTTAATAATGGCATTAGTTCCACGCAAGGTCAGTTAACAGTTAGGTGCAGTAAAAAATGACAAATTCACCATTGAAAGCAAAAACACACCACAAAGGTTAAATTAATTAATTTGCAGACGAGCCAGTCACTGAAAGCTCAGTTTCACAAGATTAGGGCTAACCTCGCTCGGCAGCAATACGTTTGTGTGCATGATAACTAGGTTTCCCAAAACAGGACTCCAAAACCCAAAACAGGTCACACGTTAGCTGTCTTGTTCACGACGAAAACAAAAAACTCTGAAATTACAGCTGCCTGGAGCAAACAGATGAGTCAGGCTGCATGAACGTAAAGCACAAGCCACTGTTCCAGCCGGAGCGCAACCTTTTCAATCCACATACGGACAGAACACCACACGTGGGCATAAAGGGAGAAGCAGATTACCAAGCAAACTACATTGCGCCAAAATACGACCCACGTCACGTCCACAAACTGGAGCACTGCTCCCGGAGCTGGTGTCTGCTCGCTGGACTGCCGCAACTCTCTGTTCCCCGGAAAGCGATGCTGACTGCCGCCTTGCTCAACGCTCCCTTCTCGGCCGTGCACAACAACTCTTCTCTTGTCGCCTCAGAGTGCGGCCGCCATGTCCGTTCTCCCCTCCTGTCCGCCCCAGACTCTCTTTACTCGTCCTCACTCTACCGTTAGGAGCCGCTCCGACAGGAGGCGCTGGCGATCGCACATAGTGCCAACCTCAACCAGAGGAGTAATCGATAGCGTCTTGCGCCCGAGAGCCGCGCCACAGCTCACCCGGGTTCGAATCTCGAAGAAACCTAGCGGATGTTTTTCATTTCGTTTGTATTTTCCCATATCTCAATTGATAGGGATAGGAGAGTTAATAAGGTAAGTAAATCAATAAGGAATGATAATAATAAGGTAGGCAAACTAATTTCCCAAACGCCGTTAATAAAGTATTAAACTTTTAAGCCTTGTCACATGAACGCAACTCCGAGTAAGATTGCTGCGAATTCCCCACGAGGGATCACAGATAGCCAACCGCGCGACGCTTGTTTACAGCGAGGCACGGGGCAGAATGCACGAGGGGAGAGTTATGTTGTCCAGGTTGCCTCTTCGTCGTATCATAGTTGTGAACCAGGAAGAGTGAAGGTGTCCAGAACGAGCCTTATAGAAGTCAATCGGAAAGAGTTGTTTTCCGTCATTAGGCTTTTGTGAATGAATACAGTATTCTTCTGTAAGTAACATATGACGAGTACTGTATGTACGAGGTGCATTCAAGTTCTAAGGCCTCCGATTTTTTTTCTCCGGACTTGAAAGAGATAGAAACATGCGCATTGTTTTAAAATGAGGCCGCGTTCATTGTCAATACGTCCCAGAGATGGCAGCACCGTACGGCAGACGGAATTTTACCGCCAGCGGCGAGAATGAGAACTGTTTTAAATACTTAAAATGGCGACGTTTTCCTTACTTGAACAGCGTGCAATCATTCGTTTTCTGAATTTGCGTGGTGTGAAACCAATTAAAATTCATCGACAGTTGAAGGAGACATGTGGTGATGGAGTTATGGATGTGTCGAAAATGCGTTCGTGGGTGCGACAGTTTAATGAAGGCAGAACATCGTGTGACAACACACCGAAACAACCTCGGGCTCGCACAAGCCGGTCTGACGACATGATCGAGAAAGTGGAGAGAATTGTTTTGGAGGATCGCCGAATGACTGTTGAACAGATCGCCTCCAGAGTTGCCATTTCTGTGGGTTCTGTGCACACAATCCTGCACGACGACCTGAAAATGCGAAAAGTGTCATCCAGGTGGGTGCCACGAATGCTGACGTATGACCACATGGCTGCCCGTGTGGCATGTTGCCAAGCAATGTTGACGCGCAACGACAGCATGAATGGGACTTTCTTTTCGTCGGTTGTGACAATGGATGATACGTGGATGCCATTCTTCAATCCAGAAACAAAGCGCCAGTCAGCTCAATGGAAGCACACAGATTCACCGCCACCAAAAAAATTTCGGGTAACCGCCAGTGCTGAAAAAATGATGGTGTCCATGTTCTGGAACAGCGAGGGCGTAATCCTTACCCATTGCGTTCCAAAGGGCACTACGGTAACAGGTTCATCCTACGAAAATGTTTTGAAGAACAAATTCCTTCCTGCATTGCAACAAAAACGTTCGGGAAGGGCTGCGCGTGTGCTGTTTCACCAAGACAACGCACCCGCACATCGAGCTAACGTTACGCAACAGTTTCTTCGTGATAACAACTTTGAAGTGATTCCTCATGCTCCCTACTCACCTGACATGGCTCCTAGTGACTTTTGGCTTTTTCCAACAATGAAAGACACTCTCCGTGGCCGCACATTCACCAGCCGTGCTGCTATTGCCTCAGCGATTTTCCAGTGGTCAAAACAGACTCCTAAAGAAGCCTTCGTCGCTGCCATGGAATCATGGCGTCAGCGTTGTAAAAAATGTGTACGTCTGCGGGAAGTTACCGACGCTGTGTTTTGGTTTGTAAAAATGTTGCAAGACAGATATATTATCAATGCACTATCGGAAGCAGGCAGCTCTGTTTCTCGGCGTCCAGATTGATAGGAGCGGCTACTGTCGAGCGATTTTTGGAGCTAACGAACGAAATGACTTTTGTTGATACTGAAGTACTATGCCATGAAGACGAAGCAGAAGGTGATTTAGAGGAAGATATCCCGACTAGTGAACCGCAAAATGGTCATAACACTTTGGAAATCTCCACGTCACTGGGAATATGTGCATCTGTTCCCGATGAGTATTACGAACCGGTTACTAAACGTTTGGACTACGGCACTATACCCCTTGAAGTAAAATTAAAGGCGGTAGCGCTAGCCAGGAATCATCCAAATTGGAACTTACAAACACTGCAAAAGAACGGAGCAACAACAGCCCTGAAAAGGAAGAAGGACTTGAAATTGTGGGAAAGTGATATCGTTAAAGGAGGGACAAGATACGACAAATACCAGGCGATAAAGAAGTGGACATACGACCGATTTGTCGAATCTCGTTGTAACGAGAATGTAACAACAAGAATACTTCAGGAGTGGGCTGCAGGTGCAGCGCTTCAATATACGGCCAACAAGGATTTTACGTTTGCTGCATCATTATCTTGGGCAAGAAATTTCAAATCGGAATATAAAATTCGTCAACGGCACGTCACTAAATACAGAAAGTGACGGCTCTTTTCAGCACGCAAACGGCGTCACTTATGACCGGTTTTAATCGTGATTACGTGATCAACACCGATCAAACAGGATGCGAGTATCGGGTGAACATTCGACGCACGTTAACGCATAAGGGAGAAAAACGAACCCTTGTCGCAGTTGGTAGTAAAAAAAAATGTGACACATTCGTACACGGCACAATGTGCCATCACGGCCTCTGGAAAAGTGTTGCCTAAGGTTTCCTGTGTTTACAAGAAACGAATGTTACATTTGGTCCTCGGGTTGTAGAAGAGTTCAATCGTTTAACTGACTCTTTGTAAAATGTTTACATTACCTGCTCCAAATCCGGGAAACTGACGAATGTGATTTACAGAGCATTTCTTGAGAATGTTTTAACACCATACGTTTCTGATAACAAGTTTTGTCTAATATTGGATTCCTGGAGTGGACAAATTAATACTACAAGATATGACACAATGTTTGTAGGTGGCGAGGGTCAGCCGACGTGCACAGTAAAAGTAATACCGCCAAACTGCACACCTGTGTGCCAGCCGTGTGATATTTATTTCTATCGCCAGGTTAAAAACTTTATTTCCAGGTTTCAGAATTGCAGTGTGCTTCTGGAAACCCAGCGGGAATTGCACAACCGCACGGATGGAATAACTATTCACAGCATAATTCATAACCAACTTCCAGCACCGATTTTTCAGGCAGTGATATCGTATGCGTGGTACGCATCAAAATTAATTCCCGAAAAAGACGAATGTTTAAATGTAAACCAAGTTTGTTTTCCGCCGACTCTTCGGAAGGAACAGTGTAGCTGTCGAAAGATTGCGTTCATTAGATGTTCTTGGTGCCGAGAGTATATTTGTTTGACAAGTCTGTTTGTAAGACAAGTACCATCCATCTAGTTGTTCGAAGAAAAGTGAGGACACGTAACAGTGACTGGAAGAGCCGTTGTAAAGTGACCTGGAGTAACATTTTAGTTGTTTACTATCCCAAGAGATTTGAGAAATTTATTTGCCTATCTTACTATTATCATTCCTTATTGATTTACTTACCTTATTAACCCTCCTATCCCTATCAATTGAGATATGGAAAAATACAAACTAAAAGAAGAACATCCGCTAGGTTTTTTCGAGATTCGAAACCGGGTTCTCCGATTCCCAGCCACTTACCTTGGCCGTTGCGCTATCGGTGCTCTCGACAAAAAGCGTTTACCATGTGGGTACAGAAGTGGCAGTTGTAAAAGTTTCTTACCTCGATTTCTGGAAAAGTATGTGTTTTTGGACCCCATACCTGATGATGAATAATGCTCTATTTACAATTATCTATCAATTGCTCGTCATAACCTTTAGGGGTGATTTTCTCAAAAACGAGGGGTTGTTGACCCAAAATATCTTAGATTACTTCGTTTTAGGTTGTACACAAGCAACCTGCCAAATTTGAGCCGAATCGGTTGGCCGTGTCTGAGGCCTTCCCCCTGTCAGACACGGCGTCCGGATTCTCGGACCCTCAGATCGGTTGACAACACCTTTCAAACGAAATGTCGTCTTATCTGATAAAAGGATGCGTTTCAGACAGTCACCAACATTTTCAATCTCAGCCAGAATGGCAACAGCATGGTCATAACGAGCCCAGTAATCCGTTTGTTGGAGGGACTGCACCATCTGTACTTTTTACGAACGGAAAAGAAACTGATTATGTAGGGTGCACTGATGCATTCGAGATCTGCAACTCACGTGAGACTTTGCGGACTGACTTCTTGGGACTTCTCACGAAGGCATCTCTTACTGCCTGAATTGTCTGCGCACTAGGTCCAGGCGTTCCTGTTCTAGGGAGATCACAAACGCCCCCACTTTCCTCTAACTTCGCGTACCACATTCTGATGCTTTTAACATGCGGTGACTGGCTATGACATGCCAGTCTGGACTGTTTCTCGTGGCAGTGTCTCGTGATACCAGAGGACACATCGGGCTTTCTTCTGGTCTGAGTACATGTTGTTCTCAAATGGTGTCCGATTCTGCTGTCGTTACGTCACTGGGTCCTGTAACAAAAGAAGTAATAGCAAGTGTGTACTCACACAAAAACTTGAATTTGCCGTATGCCATTCAAGATACAGAAGTATTTGTCTATATATCAAATCTTATGCCTTATGAATATTTGTAATTACGAAAAAAACTTCTGGGACAACAATGGTACGAACAACGAACTCAGGACTCTCCGTACATCCATGTCTTGGTTGATACTGGGACAGCGGCTGTTCTATTAACGTGGAATAATGAAAATACCTTGAACTTTATATACTAGTTTTTAATTATTTGCGACCGGTTTCCATGGTACAATGCACCATCCTCAGGCCCCTAGATAAAGGAAACATTTCATTTATCGTACTATACCAAATCTATCAGCATTCATGTACTTACAAATATTCGATACCACATAACAGAACAGATACAAGTTACAAGTAGGAAACCCTTATATGCTTGCGTCCAATTTATAGTTTGTTAAGAAATCATGTATAAGTAAATCGCTTATTGCAGCAAGGTAACAAGTCCAAAATATATAAATTTCCGTTTTTTGACAATTATAGTTCTGAGTGGATCAACACATTGTTTACTGCAAAAAGGAAACCTGTTTGCATGCTAAAACGGGTCTGGTAACGCCGTAAATTTTTGTTTAATGCAGATAGGGAACTAGTCCGTAACGTGTTGGCGAAAGGAAGAAAAAAGATACTTCACCGTGTATAACGTTGCTGAATTGGTAAAACTTTTCTCAAAGAACAGTAACAAGTTTTTCGTTGCTCAAATGAAGGTGGATTCTTTTATTGCTACTTGGTGGCCTGCATTTTATAAAAGAACCTGCCTGAACGATGATTCGAGTGGTAAAGTCTTTCCTAGACACATGAAAAGAAGTCTCACTAATTCAGAATACCATGAGATGGTGTTCTTATCTGCATGTTTCACAGTGTTATGTGCAACATGAATATTGCTGGCTTGACGATGAGCACTTTTAGGATGAGAAAAGCTATACAACCTTTCGAACTCCCTTTAAAGAAAGCCTACAAATCTGTACTCCCTATAAATAACAAAAAATGGATGGTATCAAATTTTGGTCTGTATTCCTCAACAGGAGATACAGTTTTGGAATTCAGTCACATTAGCGACGACAACAACGGTATCTCGTGATGAAGATAACTGAGTAATGAAACCATGTAAAACCTCCAATATTATTCAGAAATATGTAACAAACAATGTATATTAGAATAAAAGACGTTTATTTGTAGAATTATATTTCAAAACAAGTGACGCAACCCTAAAATTAATTTGAAAATCCAGTGTGCCGCAGAAAGGGAAGAAAAAAGAAAAGCCATCGTCCTCTTTTCCTTTGCGTCATACTTGACTTTTGCGCATATATAATAAACAATTATACTAACATCAAGAAATTAGAAATACATGTGTGGAGATACATTGCATCAAACTGGTATTATTCAGCTTTTTTATCTATACTGTTAAAGTATAGTAAGCGGTTCACACATACTACATACAGTGCCACGGTTTCAAACTGCATGTGAGCACGAAGGATGCGACGGCAGTGGAAATAACAGCTGTGTTCACTGAATAAAATAAAATAGTGCTTACACTTATACAGGCTGAAATACAACTGTGGTGTACACAATAAGTTAATGTGAAGCAATGGTAACGAGGGTTGCACGCGCCTCATCTCGCTTTATTGAAGCCTGTATCTTCATTCTTATATTCTAGGTTTTAAAAGTGAATGTTTATTCTGTTAAACTGGTTATTTTGATCACAGTAAAATGATTTCTATTGCTACTGAGGAATTTTGGATGGTTTATTTACAACTCTTTTTTCTGAAGAAATCGAATTTGTCATTCACAAGAATAAGGTACAAGTACCACCTAAAAACAGGTGTATATAGACCAAAGCCATCACAGTGTATAAAACAAACACATACAATTTATATAATCGTCAGCATGTACTCTACAACAAACGCGATTGTTTCCTGAAACAAGAGAGGAATTCAACAGAACGCTTGGGTCTACGAAAAATAATGTTTTAGGAGAGATTATAGAAATAGTTATGACTATTGAAGTCTATTTTACTTTGAACATGTGATGCTTTAACATTATTTTGTAAAGTACATGTTGTGATTCTCTAACAACTACTACTAACTCCAGCAACATAGTAAAATGAGCTAACAAATAAAAAATTTTATCATAAATATCTTTTAATGCCTAGACTACAGTTCTCAGCGTGCGATTAAAGCACAATGACTAGTTTCCGCTGTTTCCCGCAACCATCTCAAGATCATTCAAATCGTAAAAAGGGGTGAATATGCACTGAAAACGTTATCATTAACTGCAGTCATGCAATGATATGCATTCGTATTATGTGCCAAACAGGCTATGACAGTATGTAATTAGAAACCTCATCCTGAGCCAGATGGTAAACCATAATCTTGCAATATAACGGTAAAAAATTAGGAATATGTCTAGTTGCATTGGTAAAGTTTTTTTGCAATGCATCTGGCCACTTTCCTTCTTTATTACCGTCATCTTGCGAGATCATAGTTGACAACCTGTGTCACTCACGATGAAGTTTTTAACTACATGCTGGCCCATAACCACGAATACATGTCGTTGCATGACTACTGCTACTGTTGATGTTTTTCAATGCATGTTCACTGCATTTTTACGATTTGAACTAGTCATCGTGCTTTAATTGTATGCTGAAAATTGCGGTCTAGGAACTGAAAATTTTTTATATTATAAAATTTTAATAAATTATATTAAGACTGCTGTCTCCTCCCTGAAAATGTCAAAGTTCGCTAACAGTGAGATGATCATCTACGTCCTTTTCTGTACCGATTTAGATTTTCGTGTTTCTTGAGTATTAATGTATTCACGGGATCTCCTCCTGAAATTTAGCCTGTTGTGCTCTATAATCCAAACTAAGTTCACTTTTCTACTTGTTTACAACAGTTCTTTACACAAATCCGATTCATGTGTTCACGATTGAGTAATCCGTGTGTTATAATTTATATAATTAGGAAAAATTGTTAAAAAGGCAATTATCTATATTACGATGATCACCAAATTAAAATACATCCTAAATATCTCCATCATCACTAGAAGTAATGTTATAGACGAATCACATCTTTATATTCCACTTTCAGCTGTCAAGAAAGGAAAGATTTTGTAATTCAAAATGGCTACTGTTCGAAGACGACAATACCAATATCGACAAGGAGTTCAAGAACATCCACCTCCAGTTCAATTGCATTTTTTACATTGTACAGTCTGTTGGAAGAGACTTTGAAATAAACGAAGTTTACAAGGTGGACGAAAACTCTCCCCTAGTGACGTCGCTGTTTGGAACCTGGAATGCTCAACGAGGACTGCACACGCTGAATAGCCACCTCTACAGCAGACGAGCAAGTCTGAACGGCCGCTCATTCCAGGTGAGATTAGTTGTGAGATGTGTCACCTGTAAAGGTCTTGTCTAACTGGTACATTACAAACTTATTTTTCTAGGTCGTGTCCTTTGTCTCCGCAAACATCCATCTGTCAGAGAAAGTGCTGAAAATATTGACAAGCCTCACCAACAGCACGTATGTAATGAATAACTCAACTGACAAAATTTTTCGTCTTATAGGTATTATTTAGGTGTAATTCTAAGTGTATAAAGGGAGTCTCAAACCATTTGGGTCAGATTGAAGCGTGTTGTAGTGGGTTCACCACCAATTATATTGAGATAAGGAACCGGTAGTCAGAAGCGCGTATTTATTGTGTCATGGACACACGCAACAAGTAGCTCATAGTAACTGTTCATATCGACGACCGCCAGTCTTAATGCATATATTGCAAGAGTGCATGAACTTTTGCCACATTCTTGCAGAGATCCTGATTGTCTGTTGTACATTGGAACAGGTAGTGGGTGATAAACTTCATACACCCCTGACCACCAAGCAGCTCACTGAACAAAATGCAGCTCTTAGTAAGGATTTTATGTGACGACCGCACGCATAGCATTGGCCCATTAACTTGTGCCGCATGCAAACCCCTACCCATTGTTTCAGTTGTCTACTGTATCAAACAGTTTCTGATATGCCCCATCGTGAGGTGTGCTAATGTGTACAGTGCGTGACGTGTAATCAAAGATGCAATGTCACCCGTCACAAGAGTAGGCAGACATGCATATATTGTAAGTTGTGAGAAGAGGACATAATGGCCATAAAATAGCACTAATTTACAGAGAATGTTGTCCCAACAAGCGTGAACCTAACTGGAAGATGTATCTCCGTGGATACCAAGTTATGAGAGATGACGTCACTCACGCCAGCCAAGATTCCTGCCAAAGACATGTCCGAGCAACAGACTTTGAGATGATGGTGTTGGATCGTGTGGCCAGCCACCCAGCAATAAGCAATTGTCAGCTTGCCTATGAAATGCACACTTAGACGGATACATTATGGAGGGTAGTGGTAGAGCTGTTATTACACCCCTACCATACAGCAGATGTACTGGGACCAAAAGATTTTGACCCATTCGTTCACTTCTATCAATGGGTTATCCACAGCAGTGCTGTAGTGCTGGACATACAGTTTCTATTGTTCAAGCATGAAGTCTCATTCACTCATGGCAGTGTATTACACAGCAATGTCTGGAGTGAGGACAGTCCCCATGCCACCACCCACATTGGTGGCCACCAGTAACGATTCTCCATCAATGTATGGATGGACACTGATCCAGATCACCTAACAAGACCTTATTATTAAGAAAACAGTCTTAATCGCAGGGGCCATCTTCAGGATGAACATATGGTCGACTGCTGGTAGCGTCACGTATACCAAGGTGTGGCAGGAGATTGGAAGTCCACAGTCGCCACAGAGAGGGGCCTGTGAACAGCGGGAAGACATGTGTCCAAAATGCAAGCACTTAAAACACCTCATAGGTGGTGGGATGTACGATAAACCATAATCTTTACTTTGTCAGGCAGCGTATCCCCTTCAGAGGCCAAGATAAAGGCACCAGTATCAATACGATTGTCCTTCCGACCCTTCTGAACACGCTGAACATCCCGCCATCCGAGAACATCCAGAAGTTCCTCATCAGTTTGAAGGATGAGGTCCCTATGAAAAATCACACCTTGAACCATATTTGGTGGGGGGGGGGGGAGGAGGTAATGGTCACATGAATTGTGCCAAGATGGTTACAGGCAAGAAGGGCCGCAGACTGGAGAGCTGAAGCAGTTTTGATCAACAATGAACCCGACCCCATCTTGCTCAGAGAGTCCACTTCGCGAAACTTGTCTTCCATGTGTTCCACAAAAAATAAAGGTTTGGTATTGGTGAAAGTATCCCCATCAGTCCTGGTGCAAACCAGATAGCGGGGGAAAGGTTTCGCGCCTAGCTGACAATCCTGATCCTCCTCCCAGGGGGTAATCATGGAAGGGAACGCCGAAGGGGCAGGAGAAGCAGCACGAAAAGAATCAGTTCCACGCAGAGAGACGGCAGGAGAAGAGCGGCCAGAGTTCAGGACCCGTATGCGTTTCATTTGCATAGCGTCCGCCCCGATACCACTCACTCCGAACAGGGGCTCTCCCCAAGGGCGCCACCCAGCCACAGCAAAGGCCGTCTGGCACGGTGGCCATTGCTGGGAGTTTGGATGCTCCAGGATGACGAGCAACCACTCCTAGGCTTACATGAGGAGGTCACAGATCAGGTATTAGAAGTGTGATCCCTGTGCGTTCAGGAGGTTCAACCAAAGGGTACAAAGCGACTCCACCACACGGGCTGGTTACCGTGCTGGCTATGCACCCTAGCATCAGACAACGACGTGAAAGAATAGGTGGAATGAACTAAGAAGGCACATGTCGGAGATATTAGGTAAGGTGCTCTTCCCCAAATGCCTCACACTACGGAAAAGAAATTTAGTAATGGAGGTCAAACACCAGAGCGGGACCAGGGAATGCCAAAAAGATGAGGTGATTATGCAACAAAACCAAATTGGAAAGTCAACAGAACCAGGAGGATTGCGGAGCCAACTTAAATAAGGACACCAACAGAGGGAGAGGAGAGACCGAAGGGGAAGGAGCAAGGAGAGGAAAGGAGGGGAAGGGCAAGGAAATGCAGCCCTGGGAAGAAGGAAGGCTGCAATAGTTCGGGGCCCCGTGCTCGCCACGCACGTACTCACGAAAGGACCGTGAGCCCCCTGGGGAAGGGAGGGGGGGGAAGGGGGGGGCTGCACTCGGAGGGAATTTCTTTTTATCATTTATATCTGGAAATACTTTCCACACAATCATTACTGGCCATTCTCCAACAAATCAAGACAGTGAACGAAACAAGGAGGAAGCAGAATATTTCTGAGAAACACGCAATAACAAGCAACAACAGAAGTGAGAATTTGAAAGTGTAAATGAGAAAAATTCTGAACATCGATTCTGACCATTACCTTTCGAAAATTAACGTAAAGTATCAGCCAAATAGACCTCAGAAAAAAAAGGATCGATACTCAGACTCTGAAAGAAAACAATAAGATTTACCAAGAGGATCTATCGGTATTGAAGGTCAACAGCTGGGAGGAAGCAAAAGCAGTTGGGAACCCTGAGGAAAGAAGAAGGAAAGAGAAACACGGATGGTGGAACAAAATGTGTGATGAAACCCTAGATAAGAGACTAAATGCTTGTAAAAGCTTGTACTCAAACCACTCTGAGAGAAAACGTAGACATCTGTAGTTAAAAAAACAACTACTACATAGATTACTAGAGGAAAAAAAGAAAGTACGACAAAAAATAGTTTAGAAAATCTAGAGGAACACTTCAAGAAAAATAACGCCAGGGAATTTTGTAGAACTTTCAAGAAAGAACTACAACAGTATCATGCCTTTGTTTCAACATACAAGGAGGAATACAACTTTTAGCCGACTACTTTAGCACTCCTGAGAACTGTGAGGAACTCTGAAGAGTCTGAACTTCATAAGACAATCAAATGTAAATGCACATTCAAAACCATCGAGCCTCGTGAAAGTAATAAATTCAGCGAAGAACTAAAAAAATAAAAAAAGAGACTAGAGCGGACGGAATAGCAGAGGAGATGTTTAAATATGGAGTGGACAAGCAACAGAAAACTTACATCATGTGATCCGTGATACCTGAGGAAAGGACACAATACACGCTGCCTGGAAATTAGCCCTTATACACCCACTCAGTATGAATCGAGACTGCAACATTCCAAACAATTGCCATCTAATTTCGTCACCACCAACTTCCTACAAAATATTTTCCAAAGTCTTATGAAACTTAATAGGAAACAAACAGATGAATACCAACCAGACTTCAGAAAAGGATAACCCTTTGTGGAAGAGAGTTTCTGTCTGAAAACCATTCTCAGAGCAAGTTCAATACGAGGCAGAACTACTTTAGTTGCGTTCGTTGACTTTGAAAAATCATATGGCGTAATCGACAAGCAGAAGCTGTTCAGTGTTCTGGAAGAATTCGGAACAGGTGCAAAAATTTGGGCAATTATAAATCAAACGCTAATTGAAGCCATCTCCAACGTAAAATTTGATGGGGAAATTTCAGAGCCCTTGAAGACTAAGACAGGAGTTAGACAGGGTGTGGACTGTTGCTCATTTTGTTTAACATGTTTCTGGAAATGATAATGAGATAATGGAAGGTAGCTATGAAAGAATGAGTGGAAGGAATCTGTTTAGGTCCAAAGAAGCAGGGTTTGAAAGTGGATGATTTCATATTGTTTGCCGGTCAGGAGAAATAAGCTCTGATGAGCTCTGATAATGATCGAAAACCTGCAGTGGATGTCAGGAAAAACAGAACTCATGCTCTACGAAAAAATAAAATACATGGAGTGCAAAAATGATGGAGAAACTCGTCTGAATACAAGGTCTGGAAGAATCAAGAGAAGGGATAAATTCAGGCACATTGATGAGTGGAGCCATCTGACTGGGCTTAATAAAGAAGTAAACAAAGGACGAACCAGAAAGATAGTACTAAAATACAGGTTGGTACAGAACAAACATAGCAAAAGAACAATCTCCTACCGTGAAGGCCAGTTGAGCCGAACCTTCCCTCTCGCATGGTTCCGTGACCTGCATCAGATGGGTCGCTGAGAGCCAGATCGCTCCACAAAACTCAGATGCTCAAGGGAAAAAAGTTAAGCTTTTAATGAAAAGCACTAACTCTTAGGTATCGACTTTTCCATGATTCAGTATAAAGATATTCGCTACCTACGAAATCAGAAACGTGACGCATATCAACTCACACTTTACTACAAGATTCAGTGTTGACAACTGATAAAAAACGTTCGATGAAAATAAATCGTACACTCAACATTTGATTAAAGTGAAATAAAATAATAGCAACACCGAAAGGATAGGAAAAGTTATACGATAGGGGAGTAGGATCAGTAGACATCAGCTCCCTAACACAATTAATTTAGTGCCACATAGCTGCGGATAAATAACAGTGACCGTGCAATCGTATCGGAAAGAAGAAGAAAGTTAGCTATGCAACTCTGCCTGATCGTCCAGTTGTGGGTGAACCTACTTGAATTTATTAGCCGGCTGGTGTGGCCGAGCGGTTCTAGGCGCCTCAGTCTGGAACTGCGAGACCGCTACCGTCGCAGGTTCGAATGCTGCCTCGGGCATGGATGTGTGTGATGTCCTCAGGTTAGTTAGGTTTAAGTAGTTCTAAGTACTAGGGGACTGATGATCTCAGATGTTAAGTCCCATGGTGCTCAGAGCCATTTTTTAAATTTAATAAAATGGTGAACAATTCCAAACTTCGTTTCATACTAACAAGCCAGTGCTGCCAGATATTCTCACCACAGTTGCCGAACGTGGGCGAACAGCTATATACCGGGTGATCAAAAAGTCAGTATAAATTTGAAAACTTAATAAATCACGGAATAATGTAGATAGAGATGTAAAAATTGACACACATGCTTGGAATGACATGGGGTTTTATTACAAGAAAAAAACATATTGCTAGACACGTGGAAGATCTCTTGCGCGCGTCGTTTGGTGATGATCGTGTGCTCAGCCGCCACTTTCGTCATGCTTAGCCTCCCAGGTCCCCAGATCTCAGTCCGTGCGATTATTTGCTTTGGGGTTACCTGAAGTCGCAAGTGTATCGTGATCGACCGACATCTCTAGGGATGCTGAAAGACAACATCCGACGCCAATGCCTCACCATAACTCCGGACATGCTTTACAGTGCTGTTCACAACATTATTCCTCGACTACAGCTATTGTTGAGGAAAGATGGTGGACATATTGAGCATTTCCTGTAAAGAACATCATCTTTGGTTTGTCTTACTTTGTTGTGCCAATTATTGCTATTCTGATTATATGAAGCGCCATCTGTCGGACATTTTTTGAACGTTTGTATTTTTTTGGTTCTAATAAAACCCCATGTCACTCCAAGCATGTGTGTTAATTTGTACCTCTCTATCTACATTATTCCGTGACTTATTCAGTTTCCAAATTTATACTGTGTTTTTGATCATCCGGCATTATGTTGATGGATGTCGCCAGAACTCGTCTAACAGTTCACGTGGCCACTCAAGCAGCCAGAAGTCGCAAAGTCAACACTGTCTGCTGCAGCCGAAGTTGGAAAGCAGAAAGTGTGCACTCCGTGCCAAAAAAGAGGTGAAGAGAAAGACTGCCCGAGCAGAACTGCGTCCCTCATATGATTGCCCACAAATGAAAAAAATATTCGTTGGTTGCTAGCCAATGGCGTAAAAGTTTTGCTGTTTTACCCCTACAAAAAATTCTCCAAACGACTGGTTTCCTGGCTCTCTGTCCTGAGAATTCTGCGTTCAAGAGCCCCTATCATCGCCTCCGTAGTATCGTGGCTTATCGATTCTACGGGAGGCGGTGCCTCGATGAAAATTCCCGCAGGCGCCACAAGTGGCGCTTTGAACATCGCTCCAATAGGATGACCTGACCATTGGAGAACCTCAAGGCCATCGATCAATGAAGGCCGCCGGGACGGTGTTATAAGCAACAGGCACCAGGGCACCGTTTTCTCGTTCTAGATTGGTTCCAAGTTGCTAGTTGCAGACGAAAGTTACACCGAGTTGTTGATAGTTGGCTCTACCAGCAAACATTCAGTGTATACAGACGCACCCGGTGTCTGGCCTCGGCTTACAGCTAGCCATGGCTGCCACAAGTTTCAGCAGTATAGCTGTTCTGCAGCAACAAGCTGAGTGAAATATATTTATTTAGAGTGTACTTGTGTCAACTAATTTTTTGCTTGCCTGTCCAGATTCCTACAGCGACAGAGCTCTTTGGCCAGATTCCACCCATTTATCATTAGCAGCGAGGATTTAACATTCAGCTCCTCGGAACGTAACGGTTGCCGACTGGCACCATAACAGGGTCACTTATTGATTCCATTAATCTGTTGTCTATATTAAGAACACCCAATGTGCTGCTCTCTTGTGCGCGGGAAAAGGAAGTAGTCTGCCATCACACCAAACTTTTGGCGTCTGTATGTTGCACGCTTACACCAAATGGCAAAAAAAATAGTCTGACAAAATTTTGTTGTTTTCGGGAGAGACAACGAGATAGCGGTCTGTTTGAATGGGCCCTCTACATCTACATCTACATCTACATGATTACTCTGCAGTTCACATTTAAGTGCTTGGAAGAGGGTTCGTCGAACCACAATCATACTATCTCTCTACCATTCCACTCCCGAACAGCGCGCGGGAAAAACGAATACCTAAACCTTTCTGTTCGAGCTCTGATTTCTCTTATTTTATTTTGATGATCATTCCTACCCATGTAGGTTGGGCTCAACAAAATATTTTCGCATTCGGAAGAGAATGTTGGTGACTGAAATTTCGTAAATAAATCTCGCCGCGACGAGAAACGTCTTTGCTTTAATGACTTCCATCCCAACTCGCGTATCATATCTGCCACACTCTCTCCCGTATTACGTGATAATACAAAACGTGCTGCCCTTTTTTGCACCCTTTCGATGTCCTCCGTCGATCCCAACTGGTAAGGATCCCACACCGCGCAGCAATATTCTAACAGAGGATGAACGAGTGTAGAGTAAGCTGTCTCTTTAGTGGACTTGTTGCATCTTTTAAGTGTCCTGCCAATGAAACGCAACCTTTGGCTCGCCTTCCCCACAATATTATCTATGTGGTCTTTCCAACTGAAGTTGTTCGCAATTTTAACACTCAGGTACTTAGTTGAATTGACAGCCTTGAGAATTTTACTATTTATCGAGTAACCGAATTCCAACGGATTTCTTTTGGAACTCATGTGGATCACCTCACACTTTCCGTTATTAGGCGTCAACTGCCACCTGCCACACCATATAGCAATCTTTTCTAAATCACTTTGCAACTGATACTGGTCTTCGGATGACCTTACTAGACGGTAAATTACAGCATCATCTGCGAACAACCTAAGAGAACTGCTCAGATTGTCACCCAGGTCATTTATATAGATCAGGAACAGCAGAGGTCCCAGGACGCTTCCCTGGGGAACACCTGATATCACTTCAGTTTCGCTCGATGATTTGTCGTCTATTACCACGAACTGCGACCTGCCTGACAGGAAATCACGAATCCAGTCGCACAACTAAGACGATACCCCATAGGCCGCAGCTCGATTAGAAGTCGCTTGTGAGGAACGGTGTCAAAAGCTTTCCGGAAATCTAGAAATACGGAATCAACTTGAGATCCCCTGTCGATAGCAGCCATTACTTCGTGCGTTGCACAAGAACGATGTTTTCTGAAACCATGCTGATTACGTATCAATAGATCGTTCCCTTCGAGGTGATTCATAATGTTTGAATACAGTATATGCTCCAAAACCCTACTGCAAACCGACGTCAAAGATATAGGTCTGCAGTTCGATGGATTACTCCTAGTACCCTCCTTAAACAATGGTGCGACCTGCGCAATTTTCCAATCTGTAGGTACAGATCTATCGGTGAGCGAGCGGTTGTATATGATTGCTAAGTAGGGAGCTATTGTATCGGCGTAATCTGAAAGGAACCTAATCGGTATACAATCCGTCTTCCATCTCCCTGGGGCCAGAGGCAACGCTTTCAAGAGAAAACATCTCGCCCGAAGGCATAGCTGTAAACTCTCCATTCTGTTGCTAAGTCGCGTGTCCATGGACACCGTTTTTAAGCTTTCTGCTGCATTCTTGTTTTGCGTTCTGCATCCTAAAAAGCCCAAGGGAAAAGAATTTAGCTACGAGGCATCAGCCCGTCGCCAGAACTCAAACAATGCAGTCATCCTGCGGCATAACTGTCCGGTGTCGAGATGGCGAGGGTAAAGGCTTCACCTTGCGCTGCCGGTTTACACAGCGCGGGGGATTATCTCAGTTTCTCAACGCCAGGTCAGTCGAAAGTTGGTTTCGTAGAATCCTCTCCTCACAAGCGAGTCGAGGAAGACCTGCAATTACATGCGCAGAGAAGAAAAATACGGTTTGACTTCAACGATCACTGTTACTGAATTGCAGCTCGAATAAGTATAAATTTGATCAGCTCACACGATTTGAGACGATGCTTAATTAGAGTTGCACATCAAAACAATGAGGACTGTCAAGCCGAAAACGGCTTTTCACTATACCACTTAAGCCATAAGCAATTTACAATTTAGAGTGTCTGATACTGAATAAGAAAGGATAAATGGAACAATTAGCGAAGAAAGAAAGAAAAAAATTTAAGGAAGACCCTCTGACCGGCAAAAGAAATGTCTGATATGTGGAAGAAAAAGAAAAATCGAGGTCTGTATAAACCGGTGGAGAAGATCACGGACACTATACGCAAGAGACAGTCGAAATCTTACGAGCACTGTTTCACAAAGAGCGAATGGAAAGTGACAAAGAAAATCTTTAATCACATCACCACACTAAAGGCGCACGCACATAAGGTTGAGGAAATAAGTAACGAAGTTGGCATCAGTTGGAAAGATATCTAGGATAAAGAGGTATTTCGAAGAAGGTTAAAAAATTCAGGGAGTTACGGGAAATTAGTGTATAAAGACCAAGTAATCTGAACAGGGGAGTGGAGGAGGAACCTCAGAATGAAGAGGTTCTGGGAGAAGAAGTCGCACAGTCAACATGGATTCAGAAAACATCGTTCCTGTGAAACACAACTTTCTCTTTATTCCCATGAAGTGTTGAGTGCTATTGACAAGGGATTTCAGATCGATTCCGTATTTCTGGATTTCCGGAAGGCTTGTGACACTGTACCGCACAAGCGGTTTGTAGTGAAATTGCACGCTTGTGGAATATCGTCTCACTTATGTGACTGGATTCGTAATTTCCTGTCAGAGAGGCCACAGTTCGTAGTAACCGATGGAAAGTCATCGAGTACAAAGGAAGTGATTTCTGGCGTTCTCCAAGGTAGTGTTATATACCCTTTGCTGTTTCTCATCTATATCAAAGATTTGGGAGACAATCTGAGCAGCCGTCTTAGGTTGTTTGCAGATGACGCTGTCTTTATCGACTTATAGTCATCATAAGATCATCACAAATTGACACCGATTTGGAAAAGATATATGTATGGTACAAAAATTGCCAATTGACCCTAAATAACGAAAATTGTGAGGTCATCCACATGACTGCTAGAAGGAACTCGTTAAACTTCCGTTACGCGGTGAATCAGTCGAATCTAAAGGCCGTAAATTCAACTAAATACCTACGAATTACCACTACGAACAACTTAAATTGAAAGGAACACACAGAAAATGTTGTGGGGAAGGCTAACCGAAGACTGCGTTTTATTACCGGAATACTTAGAAAATGTAACAGATCTACTGAAGAGACTGCCTACACTATGTTTGTCCGTTCTCTTTTAGAATACTGCTGCGCAATGTGGGATTCTTACCAGATAGGATTGACGGAGTACATCGAAAAAGTTCAAAGAAGTGCAGCACGTTTTGTATTATCGCGAAATAGGGGAGAGAGTGTCAATGAAATGATACAGGATTTGGCGTGGACATCGTCAAAACAAAGGCGTTAGGACTTTTTCGTTGCGGCAGAATCTTCTCGCGAAGTTCCAATCACCATCTTTCTCTTGTGAATGCGACAATAGTTTGTTGACACCGACCGACATAGGGAGAAACGATCACCATGATAAAATAAGGGAAATCAGAGCTCGTAGGGAAAGATATAGGAGTTCGTTCTTTACGCGGGCTATACGAAATTGGAATAACAGAGAATTGTGAAGGTGATTCGATGGACCCTATGCCAGCAAACAATCTAATGTTTCCCGTGATCCAGAGTAGGTAGAAGTAAAAAAGGAAGTTTCCAGTCGATTTCGTGCCAGGTACATTATAATTTTGCGCTAGATGCATTAAGTAACATCGGGCAGTAATGTAGTGGGACCTGATCTGCTCTTATTCATGTGCCACGGGCTAGCTTGCAACACATGGTGAGCCAGACCCGGATCGCATTCGGGTGTAGGATTGACGATCGTTGTTGCGGTACGCCGGTCAACCTGTAGTTTTGAGGCAGTTTTCGACCATTGATCAAGCAAATACAGGGCTGATCTCTAATCCTCCTCTCAGAAAATACGATGCACAAACATCTAAAATACGATGACACACGGGGAAAAGTATACACAATCCACAGACAGACGGCTCTAGCGCTTTCCCTGTCTGAAGTTAACTGAAAAATGTGGCCACATTGATGGCATCTGACCACAAAGTTAAATAAAGTGATCAAATAAACTAAATCATGAAAAGCAACGGAGATCTACGACGGCATAAGCACTAGGAAAGACAGCATCTCTTGGACAAAGAAGCCATAATCATCCGGTTCCAAGTGACAATGTAACATGGAAGATACAATCCAGTAATCATGCACCGTTCTCTCCAACATACCGTTCGAGAAACATTCTTGGTAGGCAAGGACGTTTAGCACGTTTCGTAGGAACACTGTGGCCTTAAGCAAGTCCTTACGTGTCAATGTACTGTGATCCGCAAATTGTCTGCTTCATACAAGAAGCTGTCATTCTTGTAACGATGTTTCCCGCCTATCAGTTTACAATCCTGGCATATCTGCATGAATAATCCTGTCCATATTACGAATAGTAGTATCCTTTGCCGGCCGGAGTGGCCGAGCGGGTCTAGGCGCTTCAGTCTGGAACCGCGCGATCTCTACGGTCGCAGGTTCGAATCCTGCCTCGGGCATGGATATGTGTGATGTCCTTGGGTTAGTTAGGTTTAAGTAGTTCCAGGAGACTGATGACCTCCGCTGTTAAGTCCCAAAGTGCTCAGAGCCATTTGAGCCATTTTTGAGTAGTATCCTTTAATATTCGAGATATCACAAACTTTACAAATGGTTCAAATGGCTCTGAGCACTATGGGACTAAACATCTTAGGTCATCAGTCCCCTGGAACTTAGAACTACTTAAACCTAACTACCCTAAGGACATCACACACATCCATGCCCGAGGCAGGATTCGAACCTGCGACCGTAGCAGTCCCGCGGTTCCGGACTGCAGCGCCTAGAACCGCACGGCCACCGCGGCCGGCACAAACTTTGCATGTTGCCTAATTGTTGCAGGTATAAGATGGCAGCATACCCTGAACAAGTACCAGGCTACGAGGAAGAGAACCAGACTTGGAACGGCTTGATTGGAATGCTACAACAGGGGACTGCAGAGATTATAATTGACTTACTCACGCTGACAGCCGACAGGTTCCGCGTTACTGACTTCTCCAGAACCGTTTATGAGGACAGGTACGGCAAACCTCTCTCGTGATATATTTAATTACGAACGCCTTTCTAGTAGATTGTTGCCCTTGTAAGCACCGTGTGCCCCCACACGTAATATTTCTTAGAGATAAAACGTAATTTTCTCTTATTTTCACAGAGAGTCTGGCTCGCTATAGGCGGTAGGTTAAATAACAGACAATTAGAAAAGCATACACTGATCAGCCAGAAAATCATAGCTACCGAATTACTATCGATATAAACCCGTCCAGGCGATAGTAGCGTCACCTGGCGAGGAATGACAGCTAGTCAGACACACGCACGGTACATTTTGTATCAGTGAGCGTGCGGTCGGTGTGTAGAATGGGGAAGTTGCGCGATATATCTGTGTTTGACCGAGGGCAGATTGTGATGGCCAGGAGGCTCCGCACCAGCATTTCGGGATCTACACGATTTGTCGGGCGTTCGAGGAGTGCTTTGGTTAGTGTCTTCAACACATGGCGGAACGAAGACGAAACAACGTCGAGACGTTGGTTAGGCGACCACTCCTCGTTTCAGATGTCGGACGTCGTAGACTGGTTAGACTGGTAAAGCAGGACAGGTGGCGAACTGTGGCAGAGCTAACTAAGACTTTAATGCTTGGCAGAGTACAAGTGTGTCTGAACGCACAGTCCACCGGAGACTCCTAAAGATGACCTCCGCAGCTGACGACCCTTGCATCTGCCAATGTTAATACCACAACATGGTAACTAAGACAAAAACGGCCACGTGACCATCAGCAGAGGAAGTGGCGCAGTGGCAGATCGTTGCATGGTCTGATGAATCCCGATACATTTGTCATCATGCCTATGGGAGGCCGCGGATTTGTCTTCTTCCAAGGAACAGCTCCTTCACACCTGTACTGCCGGACGCACACAAGCGGACGGCGGCTCCATTATGCTCTGGGGAACATTTATTGGGCATCCATATCCATGGGTGGAGCTCGTGCAAGGCACAATGACGGGCGAGGAGAATCATATACTGGTTGCAGACCACGTACACCCCTTCATCACGATTATGTTTCCCGACGGTAATGGCAATTTTCAATACGATAATGAAACACGTCACAAGGCCAGGAGTGTTACGGTATGGTTCGAGGAACACAGTGGCGAGTTACAATTGATGTACTGCCTCCGCATCTCGCTAGTTTTGAACCCTATCGAACATTCCTGGGATGTGATTGAACCTGGCGTCAGAGCTCATTTATTTCAGGAGTCATAAACGGTTACGAAAACGAATAATCCTGACCAAATAGAGAGCAATATGACGTACAGGGATTAGTGACCATAAACCTGTTGTAGGTAGACTGAATACCGAACATCCAAACCAACCAAACGCAAAATACATCTACTTAAAAAAGCAGATAAAACTTCACTTGACACCTTTGTAAGAGAGAATAATCGCCGTTCCTTCCAATCTGAATATGTAAGCTTACACCAGATGCGGTTTAAATTCAAAGAAATAGCATAGATGGCAGTTGAGAGATATGTAATAAATAACTTAGTAAGATGTGATACTGATCCCCCATGGTACAGAAAACAAGTCAGAACATTGTGCAGAAGCAACGAAAAAAACGTGTCAAATTTAAAAGAACGCAAAATCCCCCAGATTGGCGAAGTTTTACAGAAGCTCGAAATTTAACGCGAAATTGAGTGCGAGATGCTTTAATAGTTTCCACAGCAAAATTCTGTCTTGAAATCTGGCAGAAAACCCAAAGAGATTTTCGTCGTATGCAAAGTACAGCAGTCACCAGTAGCACGATGCAGTCAATACCTTCACTGCACAATAAGAATGGTGATCATCCCATGTAGGCTTTCACGGCCGGCGTCTTCATCAGTAAACACTTCCGGGCTAAGTTGCCGTGGTCGATCTGTAGAACTTCTACAGAAGTTCTACAGATCGACCACGGTAACTTAGCCCGGAAGTGTTTACTGATGAAGAATGGTAATGTTTTTGGCGACAGTGCTACTAAACCATTTACTAAACATGGTTTTGCGAAATTCTTTCACAAAGAGGACAAGTAAATATTCCAGAATTTGAATCAAGAACAACCGCCATCATGAGTAGATATCCACAGTGTGGCGAATCAACTCAATACATTTGAGAAAGACAAGGCTTCCGGTTCAGATTGTATACCAATCAGGTTCCTTTCAGAGTATGCTGATACAATAGCTCAGTACTTAGGAATCATATACAACAGCTCGTTGTAGAAAGTTCCGTACCCAAATACTGCAGAATTGCACAAGTCACATTAGCACCATGGAAAGAAAATAGGAGTAATTCATATCACGAATGTTGATTGTCAGTAGGAGGCGAGGTCTGTTCAAAAATTTCCAGAATTTTGTCCACAACATTTTTCTACGCTTACCTTTTACTTAATGTGCATGGACTCCTTCGAAATACTCTCCTCCACATTTGATACATCGATCGCAACGCCGTTTCAACTTCCGGAAGCAGCCTTGGTACGCCTCTTGCTGGATCGCCCGAAGCACCGTCTGCGCATTTTCTTTTATCTCGTCTTTCGTTGCAAATCTTCGTCCTTTCAACGGGGTTTTTAACTTTGGAAATAAAAAAAAGTCCGCAGGGGAGAGTACGGAAGATGAGGCAGTGTGTATATTTTAGTTTATGCAACTGACAATATGTCTCTTTATTGTGCCAAACATTCATTTTTGTCAACCGTCATGTTCAGTTTTATGAATATGTTTTAAATTTTTTTATTGTTTAGCTAAAGAGAGCCAATTTGTACCCATATACAGCCTGCTCCCCCGCCTATATGTAGGGAAGGCGCGTTAAATAACAATAAAGGGAAAAAAGGATATTGTGTCACAACCCCATATCACCCAAAATCAGTTTTTGACAAAGTTCTTCAATGTATAGACGTCATGGTTTTACAGTTTTATTATCAATACAGACATAGAATGGTGAGGCAGAAAATTACTCTGTCCCACACCTGTCTCGCGAAATGACCACAAAGAGAAACTCAGATGCGTCGTAGCTTATCATGCGGGTTACCGGAAATCATCTTCCTATGCTCCAGCATTGAATGGAACGCTGAAGGTCAGAAATGGTAGTGGCAGCAGAAAAATTTTCCACCAACACTTTTTAGATGGCTTGCGTATTACAGATGTAGACGTAGCTCAAATTGATTCCTCAGAAGAACTATATCAGTGCTATTTCCTTTGTCGATTATTGGGCACAGTTTTTGTGTGCTCTAAATTGTCTAGAATTTAATCATTCATTTGTTTTGTGTTTTACAGGATTGTTTTGTTCATCAGAAACAACATGCCACTTGACCATGGATGGTGGCTTATGATGTCTGCTTTCAGCTGGGATCTCTGGTTAGCAGTGACGATTGTCGTCATTTTGCAGAACTCCTGTTTGTTTCTCATGAGACATGTAGTCAAGAGAAAAACGACAGAACTCTCTCACATTAATTGTAAGTGGAACTGTAGTCTTTATTCCTTACGTAAAAATAATAATTATCATGTTAATTAAATAAGCTGCATAAAAAACGCCGGCTTCTCTTAGAATCGTGTACAGGACAGCATCCTGAATATTTTTCAAAACGGAATCCCTGTCCAGGAAATGCATAGGCACGCACAGTGCCTGCCAGAATTTTATAACGTCGGCGTCAATTTGTCTGATTAGTTATCCTTCCCATTAATGACCAGTGTCAGATGGATTCCTGAATTGCCCCTAATATCATTCCTGCACATGCATGCATGTTTCCGTAGACCTTTGTCGTCGTCATAATTGACTAGCTGTGTTGTGTAACGTTTGTGGCAGCATTACATCGCAGACAAATATACAAGTAACAAAATTATTGATCTGCTGTTTGCATAAATCAAAATTGATAACAGCTAAGCTGCTGCATGATTTTATATGGCAAAATATCCCAACAGAGATATTCTGCATCACTGAATTTCACAACTGAGAGAAGGCAACGAGAGACCGAACAGTCGCAAGCACGTATGATATTTCTCACTTCGTGTTTTCCCAAAACTGCAGGGTGTACTTCCAGCAAAGCGTCTTATTTGTTCATTTTCCAGTAGTGCTCTGTGGTACTGGGAAATTTTCTGTGGGTATGGGAGTTCTTACGAATATTGTATCAATGCTACTGTATTTCTGTCCAACATTTGCTGTCAAAAATGGATGACAGCCATCAACACTCAATTTGAAAAAGGAACGTTTTGGAACATTTCGAAAAGGAACTGTCCTCCAGCAAGTGGCGCAGCACTGGATGTGAGAGCTTAAGTTTGCAGATCGTGACTCACAGTAATGTATCCTGTCCAGTTAGGTCAGCTATTCGGAATTTTATCACTCAGTTTATGCAGAATTTTTGTTTGTGAATACCACGTGGTCGCGGATTGTGAGAATCGTTACATGTCATAGTTACTGATTCTCGGGATAAAACTTCCAAATTAGTTTCAGAATGTCTTCTGTGGTGCAACTATTAACAGTTTATTCTTATCGATGAATTCTTATTCACTTACTTCGTGCACTCAAGCCAAAGGAACGACCGTTTGCTAACCACGTGCATACTGGTTAAGTTTTTTCTTTATTCTTGTATTTGTCCTGTATATCTGTTATACTTGTATATGTGCATGAATGTCGCCGTTAAAAGATTGCTCTGACTCTTCCATAATTAATAATTAATGATAAATCGCGCTGGGGTCCCCAAGACGCAATTTTGTAACTCAGCCGAGAGTGTTACGAAGAACAACCACCATCATCCATTTACACTCCTGGAAATTGAAATAAGAACACCAAGAATTCATTGTCCCAGGAAGGGGAAACTTTATTGACACATTCCTGGGGTCAGATACATCACATGATCACACTGACAGAACCACAGGCACATAGACACAGGCAACAGAGCATGCACAATGTCGGCACTAGTACAGTGTATATCCACCTTTCGCAGCAATGCAGGCTGCTATTCTCCCATGGAGACGATCGTAGAGATGCTGGATGTAGTCCTCTGGAACGGCTTGCCATGCCATTTCCACCTGGCGCCTCAGTTGGACCAGCGTTCGTGCTGGACGTGCAGACCGCGTGAGACGACGCTTCATCCAGTCCCAAACATGCTCAATGGGGGACAGATCCGGAGATCTTGCTGGCCAGGGTAGTTGACTTACACCTTCTAGAGCACGTTGGGTGGCACGGGATACATGCGGACGTGCATTGTCCTGTTGGAACAGCAAGTTCCCTTGCCGGTCTAGGAATGGTAGAACGATGGGTTCGATGACGGTTTGGATGTACCGTGCACTATTCAGTGTCCCCTCGACGATCACCAGTGGTGTACGACCAGTGTAGGAGATCGCTCCCCACAACATGATGCCGGGTGTTGGCCCTGTGTGCCTCGGCCGTATGCAGTCCTGATTGTGGCGCTCACCTGCACGGCGCCAAACACGCATACGACCATCATTGGCACCAAGGCAGAAGCGACTCTCATCGCTGAAGACGACACGTCTCCATTCGTCCCTCCATTCACGCCTGTCGCGACACCACTGGAGGCGGGCTGCACGATGTTGGGGCGTGAGCGGAAGACGGCCTAACGGTGTGCGGGACCGTAGCCCAGCTTCATGGAGACGGTTGCGAATGGTCCTCGCCGATACCCCAGGAGCAACAGTGTCCCTAATTTGCTGGGAAGTGGCGGTGCGGTCCCCTACGGCACTGCGTAGGATCCTACGGTCTTGGCGTGCATCCGTGCGTCGCTGCGGTCCGGTCCCAGGTCGACGGGCACGTGCACCTTCCGCCGACCACTGGCGACAACATCGATGTACTGTGGAGACCTCACGCCCCACGCGTTGAGCAATATACGCCCTCGCTCAAAGTCCGTCAACTGCACATACGGTTCACGTCCACGCTGTCGCGGCATGCTACCAGTGTTAAAGACTGCGATGGAGCTCCGTATGCCACGGCAAACTGGCTGACACTGACGGCGGCGGTGCACAAATGCTGCGCAGCTAGCGCCATTCGACGGCCAACACCGCGGTTCCTGGTGTGTCCGCTGTGCCGTGCGTGTGATCATTGCTTGTACAGCCCTCTCGCAGTGTCCGGAGCAAGTATGGTGGGTCTGACACACCGGTGTCAATGTGTTCTTTTTTCCATTTCCAGGAGTGTATTAGTTGGTTAGCTTATTAGTTTGTTCATCTGCTCTTGAATAAACGTGACATTTTATCAGAGCACATGCTTACATATTTCCTCGCAAACTTCCATTTTACGCCCTACTGCAACCCGTTGTGCAACAGATAAATAGGGCCAAGTTATTTATTTAATATTTATTCAACTATCATAAATATGCTGATCCGGCAAGTCAGTTCATCTAAACATCAAAGGTTTTTCTTTCATGTACATCCAGGTACCGCCTTCCCACCTTCCATGTTAATAGATGCTGTCAGGTTCATGAACATCTATATTTATCTATTATTACTTTTATGTTGTAATTTCATGTACTGACACGTTCCATGACCTTGGAGATTCCTTCCTCAATTTGGTCCTACGGAACTTGGCGTAAAAAAATAGATACCTCATTTTTATGGACACGTTTATCACAATCGCCGATCCCCAACCAGGTCTTTCACCGACAGATGCCCTTCACAGCTACAGGGGCAGAATGAATCAATATTTCTGCCGGAGACTTCCAACGACTTGTTGATTCCGTGCCACGCCGAGTTGCTGCACTACACCGTGCAAGAGGAGGTGCGATATGACATTAGGTGGTGTCCCGTGAATTCTGTCTCCCCACTGTAATCTCCCACAGCTGCTGTGGAGTCACTTGCTCCGATGCCGTGACGGTGTGGGCCGATGTGCTGTCCCTCTATGCCGAGGCTTTGTGCGCAGCTGCTTGTAGACACACTGCTGCGAGGTGTCCGCTTGTTGCATACCCAGCAGCTCGCTGCATGGGGTGGGCAGCCACTGCTGGAATATTGGTTGCTTCAGTCAGGGTACGACTGCGGTCTCTTCAGCTTGCGTGAAGCATGTCGCAACACCAAAGAGGGACGGCGTTTCTAACTCACCTTGTTAACATATAGGAAAAATCATTCGACACTGAGGGGGGGACCAGAATGATCGACATATTCAAGTCTCTAGAGACTCCGTCGATCTAGACGCCTGTGAACTGGAATGAAACACAGACACAGAAAAAGAAGGTGATGAGTGAAATGCCGGAATGGTTCCTTTGAAAGGGCACGGCCGAGTCGCTTCCCCATTCACTGCTCTTTGCGCCAATGGCCTGGATTAAATTCCATACCTCTCAGCAGTGTCCTACGAAATGAGGCCATGTGGAGCTGCTGGTGCTGATATGTCCACTGAATGGGGACGTTAAGTTCGGCAGCCCCCTTGGTGCTGATTGACTGGAGTAGACTAAGCGTCTCCCTTCTGTCATCATCATCCAACACAAACATGAAGCCACACTATACACATACTCTGTATAGTAGCCTACACTAATCAGATAAACTTAACACACAACTTTCACACTTCACGACCTAAAGGTGCTTGTGGGCGTAAAGAATAGGAAACATCCCCAAGATTGGCGATCTTTTACAGAAGTTCGAAATTTAGCGCGGACTAAAACAGAAGTGACTTCTGGCGTTCCTCAAGGTAGTGTCATAGGTCCTTTGCTGTTCCTTACCTGTATAAACGATTTGGGAGACAATCTGAGCAGCCGTCTTCGGTTGTTTGCAGATGACGCTGTCGTTTGTCGACTAATAAAGTCATCAGAAGATCAAAACAAATTGCAAAACGATTTTGAAAAGAAATCTGAATGGTGCGAAAAGTGGCAGTTGAGCCTAAATGACGAAATGTGTGAGGTCATCCACATAACTGCTAAAGGGAACTCAAACTTGGGTCACACGGTAAATCAGTCTAATCTAAAAGCCGTAAATTAAATACCTAGGTATTACAATTACGAACAACTTAAACTGGAAGGAACACATAGAAAATGTTGTGGGGAAGGCTAACCAAAGACTGCGTTTTATTGGCAGGACACTTTGAAAATGTAACAGACCTACTATGGAGACCGCCTACACTACGCTTGTCCGTCCTCTTTTAATATACTGCTGCGCGGTGTGGATCCTTACCATATAGGATTGACGAAGCACATAGAAAAAGTTCAAATAAAGGCAGCACGTTTCGTGTTATCGCGAAATAGGGGAGTGTCAATGAAATGATGCAGGATTTGGGGTGGACATCATTAAAAGAAAGGCGTTTTTCGTTGCGACGGAATCTTCTCACAAAATTCCAATCACCAACTACGTTCTCCGGCCGGCCGAAGTGGCCGTGCGGTTAAAGGCGCTGCAGTCTGGAACCGCAAGACCGCTACGGTCGAAGGTTCGAATCCTGCCTCGGGCATGGATGTTTGTGATGTCCTTAGGTTAGTTAGGTTTAACTAGTTCTAAGTTCTAGGGGACTAATGACCTCAGCAGTTGAGTCCCATAGTGCTCAGAGCCATTTTGAACTATGTTCTCCGAATCCGAAAATATTTTGTTGACACTGACCTACATAGGGACGAACGATCACCACGATAAAATAAGGGAAATCAGAGCTCGTACGGAAAGATATAGGTATTCATTCTTTACGCGCGCTATACGAAATAGGAAAATAGAGATTGTGAAGGTGGTTCGATGAACCCTCTGCCGGGCACTTAAATGTGATTTTCAGAGTATCCATGTAGATGTAGATGTAGATCTTACCAATTAGTCGGTTGAGCCTGGCGTTCGTGTTTTCCCATCCAATCAAACCATACAACTTTACATTTTAAAATCCCCAATCAATAATTCTTTATACAAGACTTTACAGTTCTCATACGTGAAATTGCATTTGCATACTAGACCCTGGAAGTCGGCAGCCCATTCTGCGTTTATTCCACTGATTAAACTATAGCCCAGCCGCCACAATGACCTCCCATGATGGTAGCATCCGATTAAGAGAGCACACAGCGCATTGAAAGGCAAAGCCTTATCATGTGAGAATGGTTGAAATTTCTGCACCACTTCGTATAAACGAGTACTAAAAGAGCAACACATTTTGATGCCTACCAGAAATACCATACAAGAAACAGTACAGTAAAAAACGACCGAGGTAGACTTCACTGCTCTCTGAAGACTCGTCTAACGCAACTAACGGAGGTGTCAACTTTGCCCTGATCACCAACTGACGTTGTTGTTGGTGCTGAGACCGAGCTGCACGAAAACAAAAGGCTATTTTTGCTGTTGTTGGAGCAGTTCCTGGTACTGCTGCTGTCAAAGTGACAGCTGTTGCTGCCAGAGTGACAGAAACTTGGGATTCATAAAACTGGTTCAAGAATGGTTCAAATGGCTCTGAGCACTACGGGACTTAGATACTACTTAAACCGAACTAACCTAAGGACATGCCACACATCCATGCCCGAGGCAGGATTCGAACTTGCGGGCGTAGCAGCAACGCGGTTCCGGACTGAAGCGCCTAGAACCGCTCTGTGAACGCGGACGGCTGGAACTGCAAGTTGAGTAATAATGCACTTGTTATTTATGAAGGTAATGCTCATCTCGTGTGCTTATCTACGTTTTTAAAAATCAACAGCTTTATAGCTCCAGTGTTTCAAACCAAAGATTTTTACACTAATAAAAGCTGGTATTTATTTGAATGCAAAATCGTTCGCCGACTTATATTAAGATTTCATTTATAAATTGTAAACCAGCCAAATTTCGTAATAGATGCAGTGCGTCACTGTCACTGTTAAGAAGAAGACACTACAAGATAAAGTGAAACTTCTTTTCTTCAGGAAACTGCGGTGGCCACAGCAGCCGGCCATTAAACTGGCAGTGAGTGTGAACACATTGCTGAAGACGCGGTTCAGCAGGACCCCGTCGCCATTTACTTGTCCTCTCCTAATATGAATGCGTAATCCATAATCGAAGCCAAGTTTGTCGAAAGTAGAACACAGAATGAAAACCAATACGGAGAACAAGAAGATCGGGCACAATGCGTGGCGTAACGTCTCCAGGCGTGTTGGCTGCAAACATGTTGCCTCGTCGGATGAGTCTCGTTTCAAATTGTATCCAGCGGATGGACGTGTACGGGTACGGAGACAACCTCATGAATTCATGGACCCTGCACGTCAGCAGCGGAATGTTCAAGCTGGTGGAGACTCCGTAATGGTGTGGAGCCTATGCAGCTGGAGTGACATAGGACCCCTAATACGACTCTGACAGGTGACACGTACGTAAAGATCCTGTCTGATCACCTGCATCCATTCATGCCTATTGTGCATTCTGACGGACTTGGGCAATTCCAGCAGGACTATGCGACGCCCCACACGTTCAGAATTGCTACAGAGTGGCTCCAGGAACACACTTCTGAGTTTAAACACTTCCGCTGGACACCAAACTCCCCAGACATGAACATTATCTAGGCTGCCTTGCAACGTGCTGTTCTCCACTCCATACTACTCTTAAGGATTTATAGACAGCCCTGCAGGATTCACGGTGTCAGTTCCCTCCAGCATTACTCCAGACATGAGTCAAGTCCATGCCACGTCGTGTTGCCGCACTTGTGCGTGCTCACGGGTGAACTACACGATATTAGGCAGATGTACAAGTTTCTTTGGCTCTTAATTTTATAATGCATGCAAAATTTTCAAAGATAAATGCAATACTTTTGGTCACAATGTTTAGAATATACACAAAGGGTATTCGTGTTATTATAATACTACATCAAACTCGACTGTCTTGCAAAATTTCATAAAGTAATTCGTCCCTGAGGCTTCCCGGCAAATTAAAACTGTGTGCCAGACAGTGACTGAAACCTGAGATCTTGCCCTTCGCGAAAAAGTGCTCTAGCACCTGAGCTTCCCCATCACCACTCATGACCCTTCCTCACAGCTTTACCTCCAGCAGTACCTCATCTTCTACTTTCCAAACATCACGGCAGTTTTCCTGTGAGTCTTGCAGAATTAGCACTCCTGGAAGAAGAGAGTGCTAATCGTGCAAGTGTCGCAGATGAACTTCTGTTAATTTTGGAAGATGAGGTAATGACGGAAGTAAGCTGTGAGGTTGAGTTGTGAGTCATACTGTAGTATGTCAGTTGGTAGAACACTTACCTACAAAAAGCAAAGATCCCGGGTTCGATTCCCGATCCAGCAAGCAGTTTGAACCTCCCAGGAAGTTTCATATGAATGTACGCTATGTTGTGAAGTTAAAATTTATTCTAAACGCATCCTTATTTCATCTACATCTACTTCCATACTCAGCAAGCCACCAGATGGTGTGTGGCGGAGGGTACCTTGAGTACCTCTATCGGTTCTCCCTTCTATTCCAGTCTCGTATTGTTCGTGGAAAGAAGGATTGTCGGTATGCCTCTGTGTGAGCTCTAATTTCTCTGATTTTATCCTCATGGTCTCTTCGCGAGATATTCGTTGGAGGGAGCAATATACTGCTTGACTCCTCAGTGAAGGTATGTTCTCGAAACTTCAATAAAAGCTCGTACCGAACTACTGAGCGTCTCTCCTGCAGAGTCTTCCAATGGAGTTTATCTATCATCTCCGTAACGCTTTCGCGATTACTAAATGTTCCTGTAACGAAGCGCGCTGATCTCCGTTGGATCTTCTCTATCTCTTCTATCAACCTTATCTGGTACGAATCCCACACTGATGAGCAGTATTCAAGCAGTGGGCGAACAAGCGTACTGTAACCTACTTCCTTTGTTTTCGGATTGCATTTCCTTAGGATTCTTCCAATGAATCTCAGTCTGGCATCTGCTTTACCGACGATCAACTTTATATGATCATTACATTTTAAATCACTCCTAATGCATACTCCCAGATAATTTATGGAATTAACTGCTTCCAGTTGCTGACCTGCTATATTGTAGCTAAATGATAAAGGATCTTTCTTTCTATGTATTCGCAGCACATTAAACTTGTCTACATTGAGATTCAATTGCCATTCCCTGCACCAAGCGTCAATTCGCTGCAGATCCTCCTGTATTTCAGTACAATTTTCCATTGTTGCAACCTCTCGATATACCACAGCATCATCCGCAAAAAGCCTCAGTGAACTTCCGATGTCATCCACAAGGTCATTTATGTATATTGTGAATAGCAACGGTCCTACGACACTCCCCTGCGGCACACCTGAAATCACTCTTACTTCGGAAGACTTCTCTCCATTGAGAATGACATGCTGCGTTCTGTTATCTAGGAACTCTTCAATCCAATCACACAATTGGTCTGATAGTCCATATGCTCTTACTTTGTTCATTAAACGAATGTGGGGAACTGTATCGAACGCCTTGCGGAAGTCAAGAAACACGGCATCTACCTGGGAACCCGTGTCTATGGCCCTCTGAGTCTCGTGGACGAACAGCGCGAGCTGGGTTTCACACGATCGTCTTTTCCGAAACCCATGCTGATTCCTACACAGTAGATTTCTAGTCTCCAGAAAAGTCATTATACTCGAACATAATACGTGTTCCAAAATTCTACAACTGATCGACGTTAGAGATATGGGTCTATAGTTCTGCACATCTGTTCGACTTCCCTTCTTGAAAACGGGGATGACCTGTGCCCTTTTCCAATCCTTTGGAACGCTACGCTCTTCTAGAGACCTACGGTACACCGCTGCAAGAAGGGGGGCAAGTTCCTTCGCGTACTGTGTGTAAAATCTAACTGGTATCCCATCAGGTCCAGCGGCCTTTCTTCTTTTGAGCGATTTTAAATGTTTCTCTATCCCTCTGTCGTCTATTTCGATATCTACCATTTTGTCATCTGTGCGACAATCTAGAGAAGGAACTACAGTGCAGTCTTCCTCTGTGAAACAGCTTTGGAAAAAGATATTTAGTATTTCGGCCTTTAGTCTGTCATCCTGTGTTTCAGTACCATTTTGGTCACAGAGTGTCTGGACATTCTGTCTTGATCCACCTACCGCTTTGACATAAGACAAAATTTCTTAGGATTTTCTGCCAAGTCAGTACATAGGACTTTACTTTCGAATTCACTGAACGCCTCTCGCATAGCCCTCCTCACACTACATTTCACTTCGCGTAATTTTTGTTGCAAGGCTTTGGCTATGTATATGGTTGCTGTGAAGTTCCCTTTGCTTCCGCAGCAGTTTCCTAACTCGGTTGCTGTGCCACGTGGCTCTTTTCCATTTCTTACGATCTTGCTTGGCACATACTCATCTAACGCATATTGTACGATGGTTTTGAACTTTGTCCACTGATCCTCAACACTATCTGTACTTGAGACAAAACTTTTATGTTGAGCCGTCAGGTACTCTGAAATCTGCTTTTTGTCACTTTTGCTAAACAGAAAAACCTTCCTATCTTTTTTAATATTTCTATTTACGGCTGAAAGCATCGATACAATAACCGGTTTATGATCGCTGATTCCCTGTTTTGCGTTAACTGTTTGAAATAGTCCGGGTCTGTTTGTCACCAGAAGGTCTAATATGTTATCGCCACGAGTCGGTTCTCTGTTTAACTGCTCAAGGTAGTTTTCAGATAAAGCACTTTAAAAAATTTCACTGGATTCTTTGTCCCTGCCACCCGTTATGAACGTTTGAGTCTCCCAGTCTATATCCGGCAAATTAAAATCTCCACCCAGATCTATAACATGGTGGGAAAGTCTACTCGAAATATTTTCCAAATTATCCTTCAGGTGCTCAGCCACAACAGCTGCTGAGCCAGGGGGCCTATAGAGACATCCAATTACCATGTCTGAGCCTGCTTTAACCGTGACCTTCACCTAAATTATTTCACATTTCGGATCTCCGTCAATTCCCTTCGATACTATCGCACTTCTTATCGCTATAAACACGCCTCCCCCTTCACTGCCCAGCCTGTCTCTGCGGTATACATTTCAATCTAAGTTTTGAATGGTTTCAGCCAACTTTCTGTCCCTAGCACTATGTGGGCATTGTGACTGTTTATTAATGAGAGCAGTTCTGGGACCTTTCTATAGACGCTCCTGCAGTTTACTTTTAGCACATTAATATTGTTATTCCCTGTTGCATGTCGTGTGTGTTCCCTATATGCCTATGATATTAGCGCCAATTTTGTGTAGTGCCACGTTGTGTGGCACCACATTCTGCGATTATCCTTAATTTATGAGCATGAGTGTGTATTAAGAGATATACCATGACTCTTGTTACCTCAGTGTATGCTACAGCCTGGCTGCCAGTGTGTCAGCTTTTTGCCAATCCTTGCCCACCTGTGTCCATGGACGCCAGCCTGGCACAGACGTAACCGATTTCTTCTGACACGAACTCCCGCTTGTCCACATCCAGATGGCGGTGAGGTGCAAGCTCGCCTCGACTCTCACCGCGTGCTGTGCCTGTGTGCGTCTCTGGTATTCGTGACAGTGCAAGGAGCCTACTGCGCAAGGGTGGTCTCCATCGCGGCGGTCGTCACGGTGCCGCTGCCCTTCTCTGGGCTTGAGGGTGTTGAGCCCGCCGGCTACAGCGTCATCGTCGCCCCTGGCACATCCACTTACGAGCATTTCAAGGCGGTAAGTCGCAGTTTCCTCAGCATATGCGTCGCTGCAAAACTGGTAAAAAGTACTGTAGGTGTCAAACTATGGTCAACACACTCTTCTTTTACGTGTGCTGCAACACCGCCTTTACTTCCCCCCACTTCGGTTCCATATGCGAATAGCGACTGTTGCCAACCATCCATATGAGCACTAATTTTTCTGACTTTCTTGGAGAGTTCATTTCACAAGATGTATGCAAAAGGAAGTAACACACTCTTCTTTTGCTGGTGCCTTGTCCCGCGGTTTCGCAGGGTCAGTATGGTTAGGAAGGATTTGTCAAGGTTGATTCTAAGGGGTGGCCGTATGCCATTCCTGCCCCCCTCCCCTCTCCCCCCCCCCCCCTCCAGGACGGAATTAGTGTACCCAGCTGTCTGCATCCAGTGTAATCCATGCGAACATGTTCAGATGTCTGCGATTCGTGTAACTGAGGCGGAGTGTGGGGACCAGCCCGGTATTCACCTGGCGGGATGTGGAAAACCGCCTAAAAACCACATCCAGGCTGTCCGGCACACTGGCCGACGTCGGTAATCCACCAGGCGGATTCGATCCGGGACCGGCGCGCCTACCCGAGTCCAGGAAGCAGCGCATTAGCGCACTCGGCTAACCTGGCGAGTGTTGAAAGGAAGTGACACAATGACGGAACGAAATCGAAACAAAAAGAGGGAGTTGTGCTACATAAATTAAAGTTGGTAGGCGTGTTTCTACATCTGAAAGATGATGTCTACTCAAGGTTCGCACCAGTCGAATAAGAGTGGCTCTAGTAGCGTTACTGTGGGGACGTTCATTAGCTTCACTTTAAATGCCCGATATGACGGTCGTGAATCGATGTTAGTCAAGATCATCCTTCAGGCGGCAAAGACGCCAACACTTCAGTGACTCTGAAGGAGGTGGTGTAGCGGGGCTATGAGAAGCTGGATGTTCCTTCTGCGATATTGATGAAAGACGTGGCAGAAATGTAGCTGCTGGCAGCGGAGATCAGAAGGATGTACGGTCGCAAAAAGGCCGGGCTCCGGGAGGCCACGTGGCACTAGCGAGAGGTTCAAATGGCTCTGAACACTATGCGACTTAACTTCTCAGGTCATCAGTCCCCTAGAACTTAGAACTACTTAAACAATAAAAGGATGACAGCCAAAAACAGTTGCAGGATAAAAATTTTTTATTAAAATTCTTGCCCAAGGTTTCGGTACATATAAATATACCCTCATCAGAAGTAAAACTTCTAAAATTACATCATGCAATGGAGAATAATAAAACAATTATGCCAAAGGCGTCGTCAGTAATTAAGATATCATCTCCATTTGTATAACTTGTGTAATGGGCACAGGGCACAGGGCATAATTGTTTTATTACTCTCCATTGCATGATGTAATTTTAGAAGTTTTACTTCTGATGAAGGTATATTTATATGTACCGTAACCTTGGTCAAGAATTTTAATAAAAATTTTTTATCCTGCAACTGTTTTTGGCTGTCATCCTTTTATTGTGAAGAATTTTAACAGTTGCTGCTACAGCCATGTTTAAAAAAAACTACTTAAACCTAACTAACCTAAGGACATCACACATATCCATGCCCGAGGCAGGATTCGAACCTGCGACCGTAGCGGTCATGCGGTTCCACACTGAAGCGCCTAGAACCGCTCGGCCACATGGGCCGGCGGACTTCATACACATCCATGCCCGAGGCAGGCCTGCAGCCCAACCTGTCTGCGTGCTAGACACACTAGACTACACCTCCAGTAAGAGTCTCGGATGCGATTTCGTATGTACTCTCGTGGCTCACCACCCACCCTCACTATTAATTTGTACGTAAATCTGATGATTTGACCTGTTGCGACGCTATTCATGAACAGCATTCTAAGGAGTGTTTTCCAACAGGATAACGTTCGTCCACGTACCGCTCTTGTAGCCGCTGTTGTTACTCTACAGAGTGTCGACATGCTGGCTTGGCCAGCTCGAAAACCTGTATTGACCGATTAAGTGCAACAGCATGGACCTCCACCCAACAAACTGACATTGGGCACCTGTGCAATATAATGCATCCACGTTGCACGATTGCTCTCGATATTCTGGCGGTTACACCTGTTATTAATGTACCACTGTTCCATGGCTTATCTCGAGCTTACATTAATCTGCGAGCTTGCAATGTTCATCATTTCAGTATGTTACCTAAAAAAACCTATTCCTGAACATTCATTACTCTACATTAATTATTTTTTGGCGTCCGATTTTTTCCCACCAGTGAATATTTCCTGGCGCTTCTTGGACTGTACGCTCTCGGAGGTTTGATAGTGAACGTTTCTGTAAAGCAAAGCGCCTTGTATGGTCTACTATTAGATTTTCATTAGTTCCTTCCTAACGCTCTCACATTTACTGAACAAACGAGTGATGAGACGTAGGAGCTCTTTTTTCGATCATCTGTGCCTCCCCTATTACTCTTGCTTAATGTCTTTAGCTTAAGAGGAATACTTAGTCACTTCAACGACCGTTTTCTAAGTCACTCCCTTAAGTGAATAAATTTCGTTTCCTTGAGGTCACCTTGCGAAATCGCGCAGCGGTTAACACACTGGGGCCGCATTCGGGAGGACGGCGGTTCAAACCCGCATACGACCATCCAGATTTAGGTTTTCTGTGATTTCCCTAAATCGCTTCAGAGAAATGCCGGGATGGTTCCTTTGAAAGGGCACGGCAGATTTCCTTCACCATCCTTGAAATAATTCGAGCTTGCGCCCTGTCTCTAATGACCTTAATATCGACGGGACGTTAATTCTTAATCTTCCTTCCTTCCTCCTTGGCGTACACCCGGAATCTGCTTATTGTATAACTTGGTTTATGTGACAGGGTAATACTGGGTGTTACCCAACTGAGACTTGCGGTGTTACGATTGTTTAACTACCAAAGGCGATTTCGAGTTTTAGATCGACCGTGTTTTGTGACCCATATAGAAATTTATCTGTGGTGGGAAACAAGTTTAGTACCTCAGTTCTGTATACTCTTTGCTTCCGTCCATGCTCTCTTCTGTTGAACATTTGCATCACTGGATCAGAAATTAATTTTAAAAATTATTGTTGTAGGTTCTGTTTATACCGCAACGAGAGAGAAAAGTTGATATGACAATACGAGGGATGAAGACAGTGATTAACTGCTCAGTTTGAACTGTCGTCAAATAACTTGAATATTCCCCACACAGCGGCAAAGAGTATATAACTTCCAAAAAGTCACAGTAAATAAAATATTTCGTTCATATAAAATATGCCCAAATTATTAAAAGAAACATCGTTTTTATGTAAATGATTTCCTCTGCTTTGTCAGCTTGTAAAAGATGAATTATATCACTTGATGAAAGTAATCATCGTCATACGTTGCATCATTCTCAGGTGTTATTTAAATGCATCTGTAAGTTGTGAGTAACAAACTTTTTTTCACCTTGTGGCTCAGCAGCACAAAAACAATTGAACGAATTCTGGCAGCAGAAAAGAAGAAACTTGGTTTAACTTTCAGTAACAATGATCACTGATCACAGATTAGAGGGACAATATGCGAGTGGTTAATGCTCGTTTCACAACAATTTTCGCAAACGTGACGTCATTTTGACGTCACGTGCATTATCGATGACCGCATGAGCGGCTATCGACTTTGTGGCAGTGAAGAATACGAGTATTATTACACTTCCAGTCACTCGCAGCGATTTAAGCTGTTCCTACCTCGCCACACACTCGAAAGCCGGCGTATATGCGGAAATAAAGAGCCAAATGTTTGTGAGGAGGAAAATTATTAATTTCATTGTTGCTCGTTTCAGTAGCAGCAATTTAAGCTATTAGGTTCCTGCCTAACCATATACTAGGAAATCGCTAAATATTTGTTTCATCCTTCGTTCTCAGATCAGACTGAACATAAATAACATCCAGTATTGCATAACATAGTTGTATTACATTCATAAAAAATTAACAGAATGTGTTAATAATGCTGACATGAAAAATATTGCATTTAACGGGTTGAGAACCAAAAACTTTCGATTCCACCAGCCAAACGCCATTTAACGTTGTGACTTAATTCCGGTCTTGGTTATCATAGTCTGTCTTGAAGGCTTGTATCGTTGATATGTTATGAAGCGACATTTAATGATAATAGTGATGGGTTTGTGATAAATTTTCAATATTCTGTTACATTGAAACGGCATACTACGTTACTGCAAATTATAAAACGAGTTTCATTCTTAATTTGTAAATTATTGACGGTAATAGCTCAGTCCTAAGAGAGCACTCTTATATAAAGACATTCATCGTCGATAAATCATTACGTGACATTTTGTTATAGCAGTAATTATAATAAATCATTCCAAGAAAGACGCGATTTTGTAGATTTCCGGTACGTGTGCATGAAATCTTGTGAGAGGTTCGCATCGAATGCTAACGAAAGTCGATAGCCGATCATGCGGTGGATATTATATGTGACATCGAAATGACCTCATGTTTGCGGGAATTGTTGTGAAACGAGCATTCCCCTAAAAAAGAGAAAAAATCACCATTTTTGTAGTAAAAAAGAATACATTCATACCGGGCGAAAATTATTTAAACCGACGAACTCTGGGAGGTGCACGAGAGACGAAGATTATCCTCCAACATGTTAATTATCTGTCACCTTTTTTTAATCCGGCAGACCCATGCAGTTGCGCGTAACATGGAGACGAATCAGACGAATGTAAGAAACGTCATTCATGAGCAGTTGTCAATCCATTTCACATAAAGCATGTGCACAAAGTGAAACCAGATAATTATCTATTCAGAGCACATTTTTCGCAGTGGTACCTGGAACAGTGTCATATGCGCTTCTACATTTCCTTCCTCTGTGCTGTTTATCGATGAAACAGCGTTCAGATGTGATGGGGTCTTCAACACTCACAATTCACATGTTTTGAGTGAGGTTAATCCACATGCAACATTTACTCACGATCGTCAGTTGCGGTTCTACGTGAATGTGTGGTCACATGTTGTGCGCGACTATTTAAGTAGGCCATATCTCCTGCTTAGTCCATTAAATGACAGGCGTTATTATAACTTCCTCGCCAGATGATGAACAGGGTTTCTGGACGACGTGTTACACGCTACAAGATAGCGCATGTGGTTCCATTATGACGGGGCGCCGACACGTTTCAGTCGTCCTGTGCGTCAGTTCTTGAACCGACAGTTTCAGATGGTTCAAATGCCTCTGAGCACTATGGGACTTAACACCTGAGGTCATCAGTCCCCTAGAACTTACAACTACTTAAACCTAACTAACCTAAGGACATCACACACATCCTTGCCCGAGGCAGTATTCGACCCTGTGACCGTATCGGTCGCGCGGTTCCAGACTGAAGCGCCTAGAACCGCTCGGCCACAGCGGCCGGCAACAGTTGCAAGAACAGTGGATTGGCAGTGGTAGTCCTGTAACTCGATTCCTTGATTTGACCTCTCTGAACGTTTTTGTACAACGAAAGATGTACAACTTTGTTTACGAAACCCCTGTTGAATTAGAAGCGGACCTTATTGGCCAGACAGTAGCAACACCAGCAAAAATTAATGATGTTCCTGCATTCTTTGACCGTGTTAGACGGAACACGACAAATCGGTGTAACCTCTGCTTTACAAGTCAATGAGACATTCTTAAACCAGTACTGTAATTGAAGTAGTTGTGTTGTGTTAATGTTGTTGTCTCTTGGTAATAAGGCATTAGAACTTGTGTTGCTTTTGACTCTCACAGAAAACACATTAGAAAAATTGTTATCATTGTCAGACTGTTTGTTTAAAAACACTGACAGAAAAAAAACGCAAAACCAAGAAGAAGTTGTTCAACATACATGATAGTTGGTAGGCTTGTTTCTACATCTGAAAGATGATGCCTATTAAAATTACGCGCCAGTCGCATAACAGTGACGCTCTTACTGTCACTATAAGAATGCAAATCAGGTATGCTTTAAATACATACTCTAACGGTCGTGAGCGCTAGTTGCCTTTGCGATTGGACGTAGTGAGCTGATGTTAGTCAAGAATGCATTTATGCCGACAGAAACGCCATTATCAGCATCTCACTGAGTTTGAACGAGGCTGTCTAAGAGGGCGGCGACAAGCTGGATGTTCCTTCTGCGATACTGGAGAAAGACTTGGTAAGAATGAAGCCACTACACACGATTGCTGGCAGCGTTGATCACAAGAACGTACGGTCGCAAGAAAACCGGGCTACGATAGCCACGCGGCAGTACCAAGTGAGAAGACTATCGTGTTCAGTGACTGGCTCTGGTGCAGCGTACTGCATCTGCAGCAGCAATTTGAGCAGCAGTTGGCACCACGGTGACACTTCGACCTGTTACTAACCTTTTCTTCAAGGACACCTGCCATGTAACGTGTTTGCGAGTTCAGTGATGTGAAGCGACAGCCCATTGGAGGGCAGGATGGAGGCCTGTTGTGGTTTCTGCAGTAAGCTGGTTCTGCCTCAGTGCCAGTGATGGCCGTGTGTCAGTCAGAAGGAGGCCACTTGAGGGCCTACAGCCAATCTACAGTACTGACCATTAAAACTCATACACCAAGAAGAAATGCAGATGATAAATGGGTCTTCATTGGACAAATATATTATACTGGAACTGACATGTGATTACATGTTCACGCAATTTGGGTGCATATATCCTGAGAAATAAGTACCCAGAACAACCACCTCTGGCCGTAATAACGGCCTTGATACGTCTGGGCATTGAGTCAAACAGAGCTTGGATGGCGTGTACAGGTACAGCTGCCCATGCAGCTTCAACACGATTTCAACACGATACCAGAGGTCATCAAGAGTAGTGACTGGTGTATTGTGACGAGCCAGTAGCTCGGCCACCATCGACCACACGTTTTCAGTTGGTGAGAGATCTGGAGAATGTGCTGTCCAGGGCAGCAGTCGAACATTTTCTGTATCCAGAAAGGCCCATATAGGACCTGCAACATGCGGTCGTGCATTATCCTGCTGAAATGTAGGGTTTCGCAGGGATCGAATGAAGGGTAGAGCCACGGGTAGTAACACATCTGAAATGTAACGTCCACTCTTCAAGGTTCCGTCAATGCGAACAAGAGGTGATCGAGACGTGTAACCAATGGCACCCCATACCATCACGCCGGGTGATACGCCAGTATGGCGATGACTAATACACGCTTCCAATCTGCGTTCACCGCGATGTCCCCAAACACGAATGCGACCATCGTGAAGCTGTAAACAAAACCTAGATTCAACAGAAAAAACGACGTTTTGCCATTCGTGCACCCAGGTTCGTCGTTGAGTACACCATCGCAGGAGCTCCTGTCTGTGATGCAGCGTCAAGGGTAACCGCAGCCATGGTCTCCGAGCTGATAGTCCATGCTATTGCAAACGTCGTCGAACTGTTCGTGCAGATTGTTTTTGTCTTGCAAACGTCCCTATCTGTTGACTCAGGCACCGAGACGTGGCTGTACGAAGCGTTCCAGCCATGCGCATAAGATGCCTGTTATCTCGACTGCTAGTGATACGAGGCCTTGGGATCCAGCACGGCGTTCCGTATTACCCTCCTGAACCCACCGATTCCACATTCTGCTAACAGTCATTGGATCTCGACCAACGCGAGCAGCAATGTCGCGATACGATAAAGCGCAATCGCGATAAGCTACAATCCGACTTTTATCAAAGTCGGAAACGTGATGGTATACATTTCTCCTCCTTACACTAGGCATCACAACAACGTTTCACCAGGCAACGCCGGTCAACTGCTGTTTATGTATGAGAAATAGGTTGGAAACTTTCCTCACATCAGCACGCTGTAGGTGTCGCCACCGGCGCCAACCCTGTGTAAATGCTCTGAAAAGCTAATCATTTGCATATCAAAGCATCTTCTTCCTGTCGGTTAAATTTCTCGTCTGTAGCACGTCATCTTCGTGGTGTAGCAATTTTAATGCCCAGTAGTGTATCAGCTTGCTAGACACACTGGACTACACCTGGAGCTATGGTCTGGGATGCTACTTCTTATGACAGAAGCGCTCTCGTGGCTATACCACGCACCGTGACTGCAAAATTGTACGTCAATCTTATTATTCGGCCTGTTGCGCTGCCATTCATGAACAACATTCCAGGGAGAGTTTTCCAACAAGATAACGCTCGTCCACATACCGCTGTTGTAACCCAACACGCACTGAAGAATGTCTACATGTTGCCTTGGCCTGCTCGATCACCAACGGACTATAACCTCAGTGTCATCCACAAACAGCCTTAACCGTTCCTGTGTGCTGCCGACATGGTAATCTATCAAATGGTTCAAATGGCTCTGAGCACTATGGGACTTAACATCTGACGTCATCAGTCCCCTAGAACTTAGAACTACTTAAACCTAACTAACCTAAGGACATCGTCACATCCATGCCCGAGGCAGGATTCGAATCTGCGACGTAGCAGTCGCGCGGTTCCTAAATGGAGCGTGTAGAACCGCTCGGCCACATCGGCCGGCGTCACTCTATCCCTCAAACTGACATCTGGCATCTGCACAACACAAATCATTGTAAGGGGTTCACCACCGTGCTGGAGCAAATGTAGTTTCGATGTATTGCTCACGCGCTGCCTGCGACAGAGAATATCTTTGCTGCAATACAGTCGCAGGTCAGAAGTCTCGGCAATTGTTGCAATCGCTCGCTGCTACAGAGCAGTTCTAGTCTGTCGCTGGTACAGCGCAGTTCATAGCCATGTATTTGTAAGTTAAATTTTATTTTTACTGGCATGCGCGTAATAAAGTCACTTGTCTGAGATGTTAATATGAATTTGTTTCAATCTTTTTGTGATTCGTCAGCACCAGTTGACCCAGATTTGTAATATCCAATTTTTCATATAATGGATTGCATATCTTTATCAATAATAGTGCTTCTCTACAGCCAGAACTTCCGTGCTCTAGAGAAGCACTATCACACGCGCTTGTTTAGAGAAGCTGTAGAAATACAAAAACACGCGAACAGTTTCAACAAGAAAGAGGAAAGCCTTAAGATAAACGGATCCTGGCTTCCCGTACTGCAGCGGACGACCGTCGCAGGTAGCAAGAGGAGAACCGCACCGGAAATGACCGCGGAGAAGCCCTCGGACGTTGGCGCGCCAGGTGCATATAGTCTGCGACCGCGAGCACGGCTCCAGTTGACCACCGGCAATGGAGGGTGAAGCTTTGACAATGCCAGCCACTCGTGCTGGCGAAACGTCAGAAAAATCATTAGATGAACGTCGGCCGAAGAACCCGAGACAGAAGCCAATAGGCAGTTTGTTATTGTATAGATCTTATATGACAACCTTGGGCTTAGAATTTAGTTACGATTTGCTTGCACTGTGGATTTGTGAATTGTATTGTGAACTTAATTACGTAGCTACTTGCTATGAGAGCAATAGCCGGTGCCTGCTTCAATGTGGAGAATAAAGATAAGTAATCTTCCTGATTGCTGGCGCCTTACTTTGAGACTAATCTTTTCTCGGCCATCACATCTTGCGTCACATCCCGGTCACGTCCTGCTACCAATTCCAACTTATGAAACTTCCTGGCACATTAAACTGTGTGCCGGACCGAGACTCGAACTCGGGACCTTTGCCTTTCGCGGGCAAGTGCTCGAGTCTCGGTCCGGCACACAGTTTTAATCTGCCAGGAAGTTTCATATCAGCGCACACTCCGCTGCAGAGTGAAAATCTCATTCTGGAAGCATCCCCCAGGCTGTGGCTAAGCCATGTCTCCGCAATATCCTTTCTTTCGGGAGTGCTAGTTCTGTAAGGTTCGCAGGAGAGCTTCTGTAAAGTTTGGAAGGTACGAGACGAGATACTGGCAGAAGTAAAGCTGTGAGTACGGGGCGTGAGTCGTGCTTGAGCAGCTCAGTGGTAGGCGGCACGGTAGGTCAGCGTGTTCGGTCAGAGGGTAACGTGCCCTCTCTAATAAAAGAAATGAGTTAACAGATCAACAACGAACTTAAATGGATGTGTTACGACGTCCGCTCCGAGCAAATACAACGAACTAAAGCGAAAAAAAAAAAAAAAAGAAATAGTGGTAGAGCACTTGCCCGCGAAAGGCTAAGGACACGAGTTCGAGTCTCGGTCCGGCTCACAGTTTTAATCTGCCAGGAAGTTTCATATCAGCGCACACTCCGCTGCAGAGTGAAAATCTCATCCTGAATTCCGGCTTATGTTTGCCACTCCAGGCAGACATAAAATTACCTAGAAAAATTATTTCCGTAAATTCATTACTGTACATTAATTATTTTTTGTCGTTGCGTTTTCTCCGTCAGTGTATAAGAACAAGTTTTTCAGAGGCCGCTACTAGTTCGTTGGTGATCTGCTTATTTAATGTTTCGAGGTGCAATCTCATCATCAGGCATCAAATGGCAATTCAAAAACTTTTGAAATAAATACGTACAGATGTATACGCAGTAGCCTTCTGCCTTGGCCTGCGCTGAGGCTGCCTGCGGAGAAATAGAAGTGCTAGCTGCCTGCCGTCTTTGCAGTGGTCGTCGCGAGCGCTGGCGGTCGGCTGCAGCGTGCCTTCGATGCGCCGCGGCCCCCCCGTGTTGTCGACCGCAGAGGCGCTGGCCCAGCTCTGCCGCACCCCCCGGCTGTGCCTGCTGGAGCAGTCCTACACCGTCTCCTGCACTCCGCAGCCGTGCCCCGTCCTCCAGGTGCCGGCGGCCTCCGTCGCCGCCGTGCACCTCGGCTTCGTCCTCAACAAAGGCAGTCCCTTCACGGGCATCATCAGTTACCAGTTAAGTGGCAAGCTTATCGACACCGTACAGAGTGTTCCATTTATCTGGTGGCTTCACGCACGGCACAGTAGATGGCGGGCAGCGAACGCTCTGTTGTCTGCCGAATCAGGTGCCTTGTCGCCCGTCTACTACCACCACAGTAACAAATTTAATAACAAACGGAAATAAATTTTGTATTCACCCACTGTAAATAGGCTGTTTAGGTTTTTGTGTTGGTAACGCCATGTAGCGCTCTATATGAAAATCACTGACTGTGCTGTGTGAAGGCTGTGGTTGGTTTGCATTGTTGGAGTATATGCTATTGTAGTGTTGGGCGGTTGGCTGTTAACAGCGCGTAGCGTTGCGCAGTTGGAGGTGAGCCGCCAGTAGTGGTGGATGTGGGGAGAGAGATGGCGTTTGAGTTTTGAGAGCAGATGATCTGGACGTGTGTCCATCAGAGACAGTAAAATTGTAAGACTGGATGTCATGAACTGATATATATGTTATGACTTTTGAACACTATTAAGGTAAATACATTGTTTGTTCTTTATCAAAATCTTTAATTTGCTAACTATGCCTATCAGTAGTTAGTGCCTTCAGTAGTTGGAATCTTTTATTTAGCTGGCAGTAGTGGCGCTCGCTGTATTGCAGTAGTTCGAGTAACGAAGATTTTTGTGAGGTAAGTTATTCATGAAAGGTATAGGTTATTGTTAGTCAGGGCCATTTTTTTGTATGGATTTTTCAAAGTCAGATTGCGTTGCGCTAAAAATATTGTTTGTCAGTTTAGTGTTGATCAGAATAAGTAAAGAGAGAAATGTCTGAGTACATTCAGTTTTTGCGCCACTACTGCCAGCTAAATAAGATTCAAACTACTGAAGGCACTAACTACTGAAAGGCATAGTTAGCAAATGAAAGATTTTGATAGAGAACAAACAATGTATTTACCTTAATAGTGTTCGAAAGTCATAATATATATAGCAGTTCATGACATCCAGTCTTACAATTTTACTGTCTCTGATGAACACACGTCTAGATCATCTGCTCTCAAAACTCCGCCACCTCTCTCCCCACATCCACCACTGCTGGCGGCTCACCTCCAACTGCGCAACGCTCCGCGCTGTTAACAGCCAACTGCCCAACACTACAATAGCATATACTCCAACAATGCAAACCAACCACAGCCTTCACACAGCACAGTCAAGTGATTTTCATAAAGAGCGCTACGTGGCGTTACCAACACAAAAACCTAAACAGCCTACTTACACCACGTCATGCAGGTACTGCCTACAATTGTTTTCCACGTATTTCTGACTTATTCTCAAGAAATTGTACATCAAGGGATGTAATTCTGCCAACAGCCTTTCCGCAGTGGCAACACCGGTTCCCGTCAGATCACCGAGTTAAGCGCTGCCGGGTTTGGCTAGCACTTGGATGGGTGACCGTTCGGGTCTGGCAGTCGGGGCGCACTCAGTCTTAGTGAGACCTGTTGAGAAGCTGCTAGACTGAAAAGTAACGGCTCCTGTAACAAAAACTGACAACGGCCGGGAGAGTAGTGTGCTGACCACATGACGCTCCATATCTGCGTCCAGTGACGCCTATCGTTGAGGGCGACACGGTGGTCGGTCAGTACCGTTGGGCCTTCCGAGGCACGTTCAGACGAAGTTAGTTATGACGTAATTCTCTTTGATAAATTGAATTAATTGGTTCTGAACTCCTGTAACGTGTGCGGATCTGTTGTGTACACTTCATCGGCCGGCCGTAGTGGACGAACTGTTCTAGGCGTTACAGTCTGCAACCGTGAGACCACTGCGGTCGCAGGTTCGAATCCTGTCTCGGGTATGGACGTGTGTGATGTCCTTGGGTTACTTAGGTTTAAGTAGTTCTAAGTTCTAGGGGACTGATGACCTCAGAAGTTAAGTCCCACAGTGCTCAGAGCCATTTGAACCATACACTTCATCAGTGCCCCCCCACAAATAGAAATTGCACAGGGTTAAGCCGGGACTTTGAGCGGGTCGGATATTGTAGCTAATGACTGTCGTGGAACACATCGCGAATTGTGTGTAGAGAAACATTGGCCGTATGAGTCCTTGTCGAATCCTGTTGAAAAAACGCGAAACTTCGCTTCTTTCACTCAGTTCATTAAAAATCGGCTGCGAAATGTTTTACATTGATCTTTCCCTGTTAACTGTGTAATTAGAAAATTGACCTCATTCTTCTGTCACCGCTAACTACGCGCCACACGCCTATCTTTTGATCATGAAGGCGTTCCTCACGAGCCAGAGTAAGGCTATCGGCCTCCAATGTCGACGATTTTGGTAGTCAACATACAAATGTAAATGGAGCCAAGCCGCGTCTGAGAACAGAATGATACGAGGATCCATTTCAACGTCATGCATTTGTTTCAAATTCCTTTCACAAAATCTAACCCTGTTTTTAGATTTAACTTCTTGCACTACTGTTACCTTACAGGGCATTTGCCCAAGTAACTTCCCAGCTCTTTGTACAGAGGTACTAGAAATTTGAGTTTGCTGTGAAAGACATCTAAGAGACGCTTAAGGGAAGTTCTCTAGGCGATATGCAGTATCGACGAGATGAGCATCTGTGAGTACTGTACATCATCGTTTAAACTTCTCATGAACTCTTCCCGTTTCACGAAATTTATTCTCATTTCTCAATTGCATCACGACTCGGAATTCAGGAAACTTCTGTGCAAAATGGTTCAAATGGCTCTGAGCACTATGGGACTTAACATCTGAGGTCATCAGTCCCCTATAACTTAGAACTACTTAAACCTAACTAACCTAAGGACATCACACACATCCATGCCCGAGGCAGGATTCGAACCTGCGACCGTAGTGGTCTCCCGGTTCCAGACTGAAGCGCCTAGAACCGCTCGGCCACACAGGCCGGCCTCTGTTCAAACATCGTCGGATAATACGAGTGAACTCTGTATGCACATACGAATCGTAAAAAAAAAAAAAAAAAAAAAAAAACACTCGTTGTGAAATGAAATAATCCATTTTGCCATTGTTGCGTTAACAAACTTCACTGTTCACACCCACGATGTTTATTTCACTGTTCGAATGACTCTGCCCGAAAAAGTGTTAAAGAGGAGAACGTCTCCCATTTGACCAAGATGCGCGTCTCCAGTGGCCGACAGACACAAAACCGCGTATGTGGTCATCAGAAAAATCGAACGCATTGTACGTTAACCTCTGTGAAATATAAGCTTCCCATTAAGAATGATACGCATGAATACGAATTCGAAGTATCTGTAGCACAGTATACTAGTAATACCTCATTAAGACAGCCATTAGCCGGCCGGTGTGGCCGAGTGGTTCTAGGCGCTTCAGTCTGGAACCTCGTGACCGCTACGGTCGCAGGTTCGAATCCTGCCTCCGGCATGGATGTGTGTGATGTCCTTAGGTTAGTTAGGTTTAAGTAGTTCTAAATTCTAGGGGACTGATGACCACAGATGTTAAGTCCCATAGTGCTCAGAGCCATTTGAACCAAACAGCCATTAAAACTGCAACGCCATGAACGACAGAAAATAACGAAATTTTATTTACAATCAGGTCACAATTAAATCGGAAGATCTGTCCGGATACCTATTAGTGGACGTTAATATGAGGTGAGTGCACCCTTCGACTCTGTTACGTGTTGGACTCTGCTGGGGTTGCTTTTAACGAGGTGCCTGAAAGTCTGTGGAGGAACGGCATTACGTTCTTCCTGAAGAGCTCATACCAGAGATAGTATTGAGCGGTTTTGGACGCTAGGGTCTGGAGCGAGGGCGACGTTCTGTTTCATACCAAAGGCGTTCCATTAACTTCATGTCTGGACAGTGCACGGACGAATCCACAAATCGTCTCCTAACTACTCCCTTACCTTACGCAATAAACAATACTGTAAATGTATTCATATCCTTGGGAATTTGGCATTTGCTAAAGCGTTTTCCAGTTTTCCGAAATTCCTTCACCAGGGAAGATGAATGGAATATTCCAGAATTTGAAACACGAACAGCTGCTAGCATGAGTTTCTTAGAAGTAGATACCTCAGGGGTTGCGAAGCAACTCAAATCGCTTGATACGGGCAAGTCTTCAGATCCAGATTGTATACTGATTAGGTTCCTTTCAGATTACGCTGATACAATAGCTCCCTACTTAGCACTCATATACAACCGCTCGCTCACCGATAGATCTGTACCTGCAGATTGGAAAATTGCGCAGGTCGCACCAGTGTTTAAGAAGGGTAGTAGGAGTAATCCATCGAACTACAGACCTATATCATTGACGTCGGTTTGCAGTAGGGGTTTGGAGCATATACTGTATTCAAACATCATGAATCACCTCAACGGGAACGATCTATTGATACGAAATCAGCATGGTTTCAGAAAACATCGTTCTTGTGCAACGCAGCTAGCTCTTTATTCGCACGAAGTAATGGCCGTTATCGACAGGGGATCTCAAGTCGATTCCGTATTTCTAGATTTCCGGAAAGCTTTTGACACCGTTCCTCACAAGCGACTTCTAATCAAGCTGCGGGCCTATGGGGTATCGTCTCAGTTGTGCGACTGGATTCGTGATTTCCTGTCAGGAAGGTCGCAGTTCGTAGTAATAGACGGCAAATCGTCGAGTAAAACTGAAGTGATATCAGGTGTTCCCCAGGGAAGCGTCCTGGGACCTCTGCTGTTCCTGATCTATATAAATGACCTGGGTGACAATCTGAGCAGTTCTCTTAGGTTGTTCGCAGATGATGCTGTAATTTACCGTCTAGTAAGGTCATCCGAAGACCAGTATCAGTTGCAAAGCGATTTAGAAAAGATTGCTGTATGGTGTGGCAGGTGGCAGTTGACGCTAAATATCGAAAAGTGTGAGGTGATCCACATGAGTTCCAAAAGAAATCCGTTGGAATTCGATTACTCGATAAATAGTACAATTCTCAAGTCTGTCAATTCAACTAAGTACCTGGGTGTTAAAATTACGAACAACTTCAGTTGGAAAGACCACATAGATAATATTGTGGGGAAGGTGAGCCAAAGGTTGCGTTTCATTGGCAGGATACTTAGAAGATGCAACAAGTCCACTAAAGAGACAGCTTACACTACACTCGTTCGTCCTCTGTTAGAATATTGCTGCGCGGTGTGGGATCCTTGCCAGGTGGGATTGACGGAGGACATCGAAAGGGTGCAAAAAAGGGCAGCTCGTTTTGTATTATCACGTAGTAGGGGAGAGAGTGTGGCAGATCTTATACGCGAGTTGGGATGGAAGTCATTAAAGCAAAGACGTTTTTCGTCGCGGCGAGATCTACTTACGAAATTTCAGTCACCAACTTTCTCTTCCGAATGAGAAAATATTTTGTTGAGCCCAACCTACATAGGTAGGAATGATCATCAAAATAAAATAAGAGAAATCAGAGCTCGAACAGAAAGGTTTAGGTGTTCGTTTTTCCCGCGCGCTGTTCGGGAGTGGAATGGTAGAGAGATAGTATGATTGTGGTTCGACGAACCCTCTGCCAAGCACTTAAATGTGAATTGCAGAGTAGTCATGTAGATGTAGATGTAATAAGGAGACTACACCTTGGCCACGAAACATACCCCATTCTGTAACACAACCTGCTCCGTACCACTACGCACAATGGTATTCGCCAAACCCAAAGCCTTCCATCCGAACGCCATAGAGTATAGGGTGAGTTATCATTCCAAATCACTCACTTCCAGTCATCCACTGTCCTGTGGCCTCGCTCTTTGCGCCAGTTCAAGCATCGCTTAGCACTGAATGCAGAAATTGACTGAAGACCCAAAGAAAGTGGTACACCTGTCTAATATCATGGAGAGCACCCTCGAGCACGCAGAAGTGCCGCAACACGACGTGGCATGGACTCGACTGATGTCTGAAGTAGTGCTGGAGGGAACTGACACCATGAATCCTGCAGGGCTGCCCATAAATCCGTAATAGCACGAGGGGGTGGAGATCTCTTCTGAACAGCACGTTGCAAGGCATCCCAGATATGCTCAATAATGTTCATGTCTGGGGAGTTTGGTGGCCGGAGGAAGTGTTTAAACTCAGAAGACTGTTCCTAGGGCAACTCTGTAGCAATTTGGACGTTTAGGGTGTCGCATTGTGACCAGACAGGATGCTTCCGTACGTGTTACCTGTCAGAGTCGAATCTATACGTATCTACATCTACATTTATACTCCGCAAGCCACCCAACGGTGTGTGGCGGAGGGTACTTTACGTGCCACGTCATTACCTCCCTTTCCTGTTCCAGTCGCGTGTGGTTCGCGGGAAGAACGACTGGTGGAAAGCCTCCGTGCGCGCTCGAATCTCTCTAATCTTACATTCGTGATCTCCTCGGGAGGTATAAGTAGGGGGAAGCAATATATTCGATACCTCATCCAGAAACGCATCCTCTCGAAACATGGACAGCAAGCTACACCGCGATGCAGAGCGCCTCTCTTGCAGAATCTGCTACTTGAGTTTGCTAAACATCCCCGTAACGCTATCACGCTTACCAAATAACCCTGTGACGAAACGAGCAGCTCTGTCAACTCGACCTGGTACGGATCCCACACTTATGAGCAATACTCAAGTATAGGTTGACCGAGTGTTTTGTAAGCCACCTCCTTCTAAGGACTCTCCCAATGAATCTCAACCTGGCACATGTCTTACCAACAATTAATTTTATATGATCATTCCACTTCAAATCGTTCCGTACGCATAGTCCCAGATATTTTACAGAAGTAACTGCTACCAGCGTTTGTTCCGCTATCATATAATCATACAATAAAGGATCCTTCTTTCTATGTATTCGCAATACATTACATTTGTCTATGTTAAGGGTCAGTTGCCACTCCCTGCACCAAATGCCTATCCGCTGCAGATCTTCCTGCATTTCGCTACAATCTTCTGATGCTGCAACTTCTCTGTATACTACAGCGAAAAGCCGCATGGAACTTCCGACACTATCTACTAGGTCATTTATATACATTGTGAAAAGCAATGGTCCCGTAACACTCCCATGTGGCACGCCAGAGGTTACTTTAACGTCTGTAGACGTCTCTCCATTGAGAACAACACGCTGTGTTCTGTTTGCTATAAACTCTTCAATCCAGCCACACAGCTGGTCTGATATTCCGTAGGCTCTTACTTTGTTTATCAGGCGACAGTGCGGAACTGTATCGAATGCCTTCCGGAAGTCAAGGAAAATGGCATCTACCTGGGAGCCTGTATCTAATATTTTTTGGGTCTCATGAACAAATAAAGCGAGTTGGGTCTCACACGATCACTGTTTCCGGAATCCATGTTGATTCCTACAGAGTAAATTCTGGGTTTCCAGAAATGACATGATACGCGAGCAAAAAACATGTTCTAAAATTCTACAACAGATCGATGTCAGAGATATAGGCCTATAGTTGTGCGCAGTTGCTCGATGACGCTTCTTGAAGACTGGGACTACCTGTGCTCTTTTCGAATCATTTGCAACCTTCGCTTCCTCTAGAGACTTGCGGTACACCTGTTGGAAAGTGGGGCAAGTTCTTTCGCGTACTCTGTGTATCAGGGGTCCTTATCACTCCAACTGCGTATGTCCCACACCATTACAGAGCCTCCACCACTTGAACAGTCCCCTGCTGACATTCAGGATCCATGGATTCTTGAGATTGTCTCCATACCCGTACGCGTCCATCTGTTCGAAAAAATTTGAAACGAGACTTTTCCGACCGGACAACATGTTTCCAGTCATCAACAGTGCAATGTCGGTGTCACGGGCCCAGGCGATGCGTAAAGCTTTGTGTCGTGCAATCACCAAGGGAACACGAGTGCGCCTTCGGCTCCGAAAGCACATATCGATGATGTTTCGTTGAATGGTTCACACGCTGACATTTTTTGATGGCCCGGCATTGAACTCTGCAGATATTTGCAGAAGAAATGCACTTCTGTCACATCGAACGACTCTCTTCAGTCGTCGTTGGTCCCATTCTTGCAGGATCTTTTTTCCGGGCGCATCGATGTCGGAAATTTGATGTTTTACCGGATTCGTGATATTCACGGTTCTCTCGTAAATGGTCGTACGGGAAAATCCCCACTTCATCGCTATTTCGGAGATGCTGTGTCCCATAGCGCGTGCGCCGACTGCAATACCACGTTCAGACTCACTTAAAGCTTGATAACCTGCCATTGTAGCAGTAGTATGCGATCTAATAACTGCGCGAGACACTTGTCTTATATAGGCGTTGCCGAACGCAATCTGCCTGATTACTTACCTCTGTATTTGAATACGCGTGGCTGTACCAGTTTTTTCTGGTGCTTCAGTTTATGTAGCTTGTGACGAGCTCCTCCGCCATTATTCTCCACTCTTCTTAACTCCCCACACAAAGCGATTGTGCTAGATGTTCTGCTGATAGCACTTTGGATAACACGGTTGATCCCACCCGCCGAACCGAGCGAGGTAGAGCAGTGGGTTAGCACACTGGACTCGCATTCGGGAGGACGGCGATTCAATCCCGTGTCCGGCCATCCTCATTTAGGTTTTCCGTGATTTCCCTACATCGCTCCAGGCAAATGCCGGGATGGTTCCTTTGAAAAGGCACTGCCGACTTCCTTCTCCGTCATTCCCTAATCCGATGAGACCGACGACCTGGCAGCTTGGTCTCTTCCCCCAAACAACCCAACCCAACCCACCCGCTGATTTCATGCGATTTTTTGACACCCACCCTCCCAATACCTGACGGCCCCTGTCCGGCAGTACGTGAGCTCTGCCTGGTCTTGGTTTAGGTGTGGTTGTTCCTTCTCGTTTCCATTTCACTATCAAATAGCCGTCTGTCGACATGGGCAACTTTAGAAGGGTTGAAATGTCCCTGATGAATCTGTTTCTCGGGTGATATCCAGCGGGCTAGCCCACTTTCGAAGTCACTGAGCTCTCCCGATCAACCTGTTATATCCTGTTAATGCTGTTACCGCTTTTCTGCTTTTGTTCAGACAGTGTGTTCCTCTTGATGTTGCTATTTTCACAATATTACTGTATATCAAACCTTTTTTCTGAAAAACACTGCCTGAAAAAAAGCAATACCCTCAAGTAGAAAGTCATTTTATTGATAATCGATGTGACAAGTAGTTAAACACTGTAACAGTTTATGAGAAATTTAGACCAACTGAAACATACGTCACATTAAAGAGTGCCCAATTAGTCACATTAGTACATGGGGTACCTCCCTCTGGTGGCAACGCAGGAGTCTATTATTACGTGCACCATACCATGAAGGTATGACTCGGTGCCCCACTGCAGACTCATAACTAAGGTACGAGCATATGGGATTGGTTCCCAAATATGTGAGTGGCTTGAAGACTTCTTAAGTAATAGAACCCAGTACGTTGTCCCCGATGGTGAGTGTTCATCGGAGGTGAGGGTATCTTCTGGTGTGCCCCAGGGAAGTGTGGTAGGTCCGCTGTTGTTTTCTATCTACATAAATGATCTTTTGGATAGGTTGGATAGCAATGTGCGGCTGTTTGCTGATGATGCTGTGGTGTACGGGAAGGTGTCGTCGTTCAGTGACTGTAGGGGGATACAAGATGACTTGGACAGGATTTGTGATTGGTGTAAAGAATGGCAGCTAACTCTAAATAATAATGCAGATGAATAGGAAAAAGTATCCCGTAATGTTTGAATACTCCATTAGTAGTGTAGCGCTTGACACAGTCACGTCGATTAAATATTTGGGCGTAACTTTGCAGAGCGATATGAAGTGGGACAAGCATGTAATGGCAGTTGTGGGGAAGGACGATAGTCGTCTTCGGTTCATTGGTAGAATTTTGGGAAGATGTGGTTCATCTGTAAAGGAGACCGCTTATAAAACGATAATACGACCTATTCTTGATTACTGCTCGAGCGTTTGGGATCCCTATCAGGTTGGATTGAGGGAGGACATAGAAGCAATTCAGAGGCGGGCTGCTAGATTTGTTAATGGTCGGTTTGATCATCACGCGAGTGTTACGGAAATGCTTCAGGAACTCGGGTGGGAGTGTCTGGAGGAAAGGAGGCGTTCTTTTCGTGAAACGCTACTGAGGAAATTTAGAGAACCAGCATTTGAGGCTGACTGCAGTACAGTTTTTCTGCCGCCAACTTATATTACGCTGAAGGACCACAAAGATAAGATAAGAGAGATTAGGGCTCGTACAGAGGCATATATGCAGTCATTTTTTCCTCGTTCCGTTTGGGAGTGGAACAGGGAGAGAAGATGCTATTTGTGGTACTAGGTACCCTCCGCCACGCACCGTATGGTGGATTGCGGAGTATGTATGTAGATGTAGATGTAGGTACCATATGGCATCCTGTGATAAATTATCACAAGCATCTTGCACCTTTTGTTCCAATTCGGCAATGGTTCTTGCAAGCCCAGGAGACTGACACCGCTTCATCACTTCCCATGTGCATTCAATTCGCGGGAGATCTGGTGATCTTGTAGCCCAGGGAAGTTTTTGTATACCACAAACATTACGTTGTGTCGCAGCAGCTGTGTGTGGATGCACATCGTTCTGCAGAAAAAAACACTTTACCTTCCTATGCAATGTAACGGGCAATGGTTACTTTACCCGGCAGAAATATCATATGTGGCCAGGAGTTTTAATTGATTGCCACCCCACACGATGAAGACTGCGTTGGGACCTGTGTGTCATGGGCAGTGCACTCTGGAACAGGTAGCTCGCCACTTCTACGCCATACACGTGTACGTCCATCACTCCGATACAGGCAGAGCCTACTCTTATCACTGAAGACAACAGTGTCACCCCACTCTCCAGTTAACTCTTTCACGACATCGGAGTAGCCATGCTTGGGTGTGTTGTGGCGTCAGTGATAGCCCGGCCAGAGCTACACGTGACCTTAATCCTGCTCCAAGCAGATGGTTCCCAATAGCACCCGATGACACAACAGGTGCAACATGTACCTGGACCTCGCCCCTGCTCGGTGTTCGGTCGGCCACCGCTGCTCGCACAGTACATCGATCTTGACGCGCGTTTCTACTACGCAACCGCCCAGAACTTGGTCTGCAGGAGTGGGAATGTTCCACAGACCAATGTTGAAAGCAGTAACACACCACCAATAAATTATGCCCACCACGTGCAGCAATCCGTCGATACTTCTAACGAGCCTGACACAGGCCAACAACGCTACACAGTTCAAGTGGTTGAAGCTATTCAGCAGGAGAACTTACTCGTTGGTGGGGCATGGTTGTAGACTAGAATGAACGTTGTTCGAATCTATACTAAGCGCACTTACCGTCTGCTGAGTCAAGGCACAGGGTTTACAGACAAACCTCCTGAGCGCCATCTGACTGTCGATAAGCGTGACATATGCACGCGAAATTTAACCGACGGGAAGAAGATGCTGTGATATGCAAATGATTAGCTTTTCCGAACATTCACACAAGGTTGGCGCCGGTGGTGACACCTACAACGTGCTGACATGAGGAAATATTCCAACCAATTTCTCATACACAAACAGCAGTTGACCGGCGTTGCCTGGTGAAACGTTGTTGTGATGCCTCGTGTAAGGAGGAGAAATGCGCACCATCACGTTTCCGACTGTAATACAGGTCGGATTGTAGCCTATCGTGATTGCGGTTTATCGTATCGCGACATTGCTGCTCGCGTTGGTCGAGATCCAATGACTGTTAGCAGAATGTGGAATCGGTGGGTTCAGGAGGGTAATACGGAACGCCGTGCTGGATCCCAAGGCCTCGTATCACTAGCAGTCGAGATAACAGGCATCTTATGCGCATGGCTGGAACGCTTCGTACAGCCACGTCTCGGTGCCTGAGTCAACAGATAGGGACGTTTGCAAGACAAAAACAATCTGCACGAACAGTTCGACGACGTTTGCAATAGCATGGACTATCAGCTCGGAGACCATGGCTGCGGTTACCCTTGACGCTGCATCACAGACAGGAGCGCCTGCGATGGTGTACTCAATGACGAACCTGGGTGCACGAATGGCAAAACGTCATTTTTTCGGATGAATCCAGGTTCTGTTTACAGCATCATGATGGTCGCATCCATGTTTGGCGACATCGCTGTGAACGCACATTGGAAACGTGTATTCGTCATCGCCATACTGGCGTGTCACCCGGCGTGATGGTATGGGGTGCCATTGGTTACACGTCTCGGTCACCTCTTGTTCGCACTGACGGCACTTTGAACAGTGGACGTTACATTTCAGATGTGTTACGACCCGTGGCTCTACCCTTCATTCGATCCCTGCGAAACCGTACATTTCAGCAGGATAATGCTCGACTGCATGTTGCAGGTCCTGTACGGGCCTTTCTGGATACAGAAAATGTTCGACTGCTGCCCTGGCCAGCACATTCTCCAGATCTCTCACCAATTGAAAACGTCTGGTCAATGGTGGCGGAGCAACTGGCTCGTCACAATAGGCCAGTCACTACTCTTGATGAACTGTGGTATCGTGATGAAGCTGCATAGGCAGTTGTACCGGTACACGCCATCCAAGTTCTGTTTGACTCAATGCCTAGGCGTATCAAGGCCGTTATTACGGCCAGAGGTGGTTGTTCTGGGTACTGATTTCTCAGGATCTATGCACCCAAATTGCGTGAAAATGTAATCACATGTCAGTTCTAGTATAATATATTTGTCCAATGAATACCCGTTTATCATCTGCATTTCTTCTTGGTGTAGCAATTTTAATGGCCAGTAGTGTAATACCCTCGTGCCATTGAAGATAGTCCTTTTTCTGGCAGTGTAGTTACTCTGGCTAAATATTGGCATCATTTTAACTAAACCTATCTAGCAGCCACTGTCATGTACATGCCATGTCTCATTTCTGGAGGAAGTAAAGATGAAATTATTCCCTACAATTATTCTTGTAACCAAGACCAGTATCAGCAGCTTTGCAAAGTATTACATTATTTAACAGTAAACGTGGACTTATTTTAGCAAATTTTGCGTTTTAAGATTATTTTGCCCCTCTTTCATATTCCGGGGGTTATAAAGCCAAGGTAATAGAACTCTCTGAAAATGTGATTCTAAGTTTCACTCTATAAGGAATTCAAGGACAAATAACCAGTTAAGACATTCAATCACTACAAAATGTACAATGACTTCTATCACTTTGCCATGGGTGGATCCATGATCATTTTGAGGAAATGCACCATTTCACTGGGCTGTATTTTGAAATTTTACTGTACTCAGCAGCATTAATTTTCAGTATGGCGCAATTTCATGTGCATCTGTAACCATTGTGGATGGTACCTGCACAAAATAACATAACAGGAGGATGTGCAGTCCGCAGGGCACACATGGGGAGAGCAGTAGAGGTGGGGGTTACGGGCAGGCGCTGTAGGGGAAATGCCGAGCACTGGAGGGGAAGTGCCATTCTAAACTGAAGCCTACACTCATATTTTTTTGTAAATATTAAGTGGAGCCTCTCCACGCTCACAGCTGTATGGTAACCATTCAAAAAGATCTGTCTCATCTGCCTTGGTTAGTGTCTAGAAAGAATTCCACTAAAAATGCAGCCATTTACTTTCGCCTGGCTTGTTAAACGTTAGTAACTTTCAGAGAAGCGTCATGAGCGGCGAAATTTTATTGAAAGCTACGTTTCTCTTCTTGTCATGTTGAAAATTTACTTCTTTTGCCAAAACACAACGCTGTTTAGATGGGTGTCACCTCACTAACACGTTTTGCAGACCCAACTGCGAGAGCATTCGGAAACAGTGGTTTATTAACTGAGGAACTGGGGAAAATTAAGGTCAGTACCATATGAAAAAACACATCCTCGGTACAAAATAAACGTGTAGCGTCTACACTTATGTTGCTCCAAAACCCAGAGCATTTCTTTTTTCACCAGCTATCGAAGGCTCTTGAAAATTACATTATTTCAATGAAAAAGTCTGTAGTTAGTGGTATAACACGGTAGATAATGAAGTTTTGCGCAATAACCATATGGTAAAATACTCTCCGCTTTGCGTGCTACAATTTGCCAATATCTCATTTCGATATCTCAAACTGTCTACGAAATATGAGGAATGTTATTGATATTTCACTCTGGTTTTATCGCTGGTGCAGCGCGATCTCAAATGAATGCGCTACATCAGATCAACTTTCTCGAGATTTGTGGCAGATAGAGACCTGAGCACAAGTCTGAAGAAAAGTTCAATATGTTAGCTAAGTTTCAAATGCAGCAACATATTATGTAATACACACCAAACGCAAAATCATAGCGACCCCTATTTTTCACTGCAAACTTTTTAGAATTTCTCGCAGTGTCTTACTTCCTTCTAAATATCACAATAACTATGATCATTAACCAATCGATGGGCATATCATCATCAACCTAACATACAACACTCTAAGTAACGCAGAAATTAATTTTTTTACCGAATATTTTCTGTAAAACAGTTTGAGAAAGATTTCAGAGCGTGCGCCTCGATTTTGTCATCGCCGACCGGCCAAAAGGTGGCAAACACTGTTGCCCTCCCATTCCGATCAAACGAATGAACTCGCCCAGCGCTTTGGACGAAAACTGGTCACTGCGCGTAGGCGCTGGCCAGGTGGCCGAGCGCTTCTAGGCGCTGAAGTGTGGAACCGGGCGACCGCTACGGTCGTAGGTTCGAATTCTGCCTCGGGCATGGATGTGTGTGATGTCCTTAGGTTAGTTAGGTTTAAGTAGTTCTAAGTTCTAGGCGACTGATGACTTCAGAAGTTAAGTCCCATAGTGCTCAGAGCGCGTAGGCCGTCGTATCCTGCACGCGCTCTACATCAGCCTCGTCTCGTCATACAAAAATACGAAGCAAATGGAACCATATGGTTCCAGAAGCCTTTTAAAGTCTCAAACACATGTGATGTACATATGCTGACTAAAGCTACGAATAAAAGTTTGTACCGAGGCCGGGCTTCAAACTTAGGTCTCCTGCTCAGTAGACAGATGAGATGACCACTATGCCATTCTCGCACAGTGGCTTTGCACAACTGTACAGACTACCCTAGCACGTCTCCTTCCGATTTTCACTTGTCGCTTCGGTCTGCATGTATACATCATAGGTCTTTGAAACTTTAAAGAGCTCTGGAACCATAGTTTCATTTGATTAAAGCAACTATGCCTGTGTTTCAGGCAGGAATACCGTTTCGTTCGTTGCTGAGGTGCTGTTCCACTACAGCTGGAGAGCCTCTACAATGCTTTTCGACCTTAGGGGGAATACCAAGTGGGCTGAGGCGTGAATCGGACTTTGGATTGAGGAGGGAGGCATACTAGGATAGTCTGAGCAGTTGTGTAAAGCTACTGTGCCAGTGTGGCGTAGTGGTCAGCACATCTGCCTAGTGAGCAGAACACCGAGGTTCGAATCCTGGCCTTGGTGCAAATTTTCATTCGTCGCCTCACTCCGCACACTTGCCTCAACAACAAACATGACACGGGATTTCTGTATGACAAGACTAGATTGGGAAGTGAAAAATGAAGAAATTTCTTGCCTCTTGTGGAAAGCATCTACAACTCAGAGAAGGCATTTCGTAAGCTACTTAAGTAAATGTGACGTATATGTCTCAATAAACCTACATCTGTTATAGATGAACTTGAAAATGGGTCATACCCGAAATTATTGGTGCTGAATAAAGTACAATTTTGAACTACACCCCAGTGGAACGATGTCTTCCTTTAATATTTTGCTTGATGTTGAGCTACTTAACAGTGAATAAAGAAGCATAAATAAATATTTAATTTCTGATTAAGTCAGCGTTTACTAAATAGCAGCCGGACGCGGTGGTCTAGCGGTTCTGGCGCTGCAGTCCGGAACCGCGGGACTGCTACGGTCGCAGGTTCGAATCCTGCCTCGGGCATGGGTGTGTGTGATGTCCTTAGGTTAGTTAGGTTTAAGTAGTTCTAAGTTCTAGAGCACTTATGACCTAAGATGTTGAGTCCCATAGTGCTCAGAGCCATTTTGAACTAAATAGCCTTGAACCTATGTTCACCTCCTATGGATACATCAGATGAATCAGACAGGATATGATTGAAAGAGAGAGAAACTGATCTTGTTCGCGGGGAGAGACCTCAAAATGTCGAAAGGAATCACAGTCTGAGGAAAATACAGCCAACAGTGGTGCTTCTAGAGCAGTGGTTGGCCAACCTTTTTGAAATCATTACCCCCTGATTGTAATGAGACAGACAGTGCCCCCCTCCCTCTGCCATCATCAACATTACTGCCTAGCTAAATTTTAGAACAAAGAAAAATTTGCTCTGCACACTTTCATTTTTAAAATGACAAAAAGTAGATGTTTAGTTTTGTAGACATTTTATTATGCCATGAATTGTTGGGCCAAAGAGACATTAGTACCGCTTATGTGGATGGGCACCACTGTTGTGGGCCGGCCGTGGGGATCCAACGGAAGTCCAGCAGTTCCGAGTCCTCCGATCGGTCCTCACCAGTGGCCATCCCAGTTACTGCTCGCACTGAGGCTGGACCCTTAACCTGTGGTCGAGCGGGAGGTCGCCCCAGGGCGAAGCAGGCGGCGAAAGACTTCCCAGGCGGCCACACGTAAGGCCTCCCCGGTTTGTCTGACAAACAGGCTCCATGTGCTGCCTGTGGCTGACACTGTCGGTGAGCCGGATGCTGTCGCCTGTCCTGTTACAGAGGAAACCACTCATCCTGCAAGATCCGGGCAATCACAGAGGGTGGTTGGTTGGTTGGTTATTTCGGGGAAGGAGACCAGACAGCGAGGTCATCGGTCTTATCGGATTAGGGAAGGACGGGGAAGGAAGTCGGCCGTGCCCTTTGAAAGGAACCATCCCGGCATTTGCCTGGAGCGATTTAGGGAAATCACGGAAAACCTAAATCAGGATGGCCGGACGCGGGATTGAACCGTCGTCCTCCCGAATGCGAGTCCAGTGTCTAACCACTGCGCCACCTCGCTCGGTCACATAGGGTGGGATTGTTGGTAGTTGGGAGGTCAAAAGTTAGGCGCGTTGTGGGGCCCCGTAGGGACTTGGCTGACAAGATGGGTAAGAAAAACAATGTGAACTCCGTGTGCATACCGGGTGGAGTAATTCCAGATGTGGAAAGGGTCCTCGCGGATCCCATGAAGAGCACGGGGTGCAGCCAACTGCAGGTGGTTGCTCACGTCGGTACCAATATGTGTATCACTTTGGATCAGAAGAGATTCACTCTGGTTTCGAGAGGCTAACAGAACTGGTAAAGGCTGCCAGTCTTGCTTGCAAGATGAAAGCAGAGCTGACCATTTGCAGTATGGTCGACAGGACCGATTGCGGACCTCTGGTACAGAGCCGAGTGGAGGGTCTGAATCAGAGGCTCAGACGGTTCTGCGACCGTGTAGGCTGCAGATTCCTTGACTAGCGCCAAAGGGTGGTTCGGTTTCGGGTTCCGCTGAATAGGTCAGGTGTCCACTATACGCAGGAGGCGGCTGCACGGGTAGCATCGGTAGTGTGGCGTGGACTGGGCGAATTTTTAGGTTGCAGGGTCTCGGAAAAACACAAGAAGGGCTTCAGTCGCAATGGGTGCAAGCTGAACACAGGAAGAACATAGATACAGGAACCATTGGTATAATAGTTGTAAATTGTCGTAGCTGTGTTGGGACAATACCAGAGCTCCAAGCGCTAATAGAAAGCACTGATGCTCAAATAGTTATAGGCACTGAAAGCTGGCTAAAGCCGGATATAAGTTCAGCCGAAATTTTTGCGAAGGACCTAACGGTGTCCTGAAAGGATAGGCTAAACACGGTTGGCGGTGGCGTGTTTGTTGCTGTTAGAAGTAGTTTAACTTGTCGCGAAATTGAAGTAGATACTTCCTGTGAGTTAGTATGAGCAGAGGTCATTGCTGGCAACCGGAATAAAATAATAATTGAATCCTTTTACCGACCTCCCTATTCAGATGATACAGTTGCTGAAAGGTTCAAAGAAAACTTGAGTTTGATTTCAAACACGTGCCCGACTCATACGATTATAGTTGGTGGTGACTTTAATTTGCCCTCGATATGTTGGCGAAAATACATCATTAATACCGGAGGTACGCATAAAATGTCCGAAATTTTGATAAACGCATTCTCTGAAAATTATTTCGAGCATTTAGTTCATGAGCCCACCCGAATAGTAAGTTGTTGTGAAAACACACTTGAGACCTTAGCAACAAATAACCCTGAGTTAATAACGAGCATCAAAACCGATTCAGCCGGCCGGAGTGGCCGTGCGGTTCTAGGCCCTACAGTCTGGAGCCGAGCGACCGCTACGGTCGCAGGTTCGGATCCTGCCTCGGGCATGGACGTGTGTGATGTCCTTAGGTTAGATAGGTTTAATTAGTTCTAAGTTCTAGGCGACTGATGACCTCAGAAGTTAAGTCGCATAGTACCAAAGCCATTTGAATCATTTTGAACCAAAACCGATTCAGGGATTAGTGAACACAGGGTTGTCGTAGCGAGATTGAATATTGTAATCCCCAAATCCTCTAAAAATAAGCGAAAAATATACCTATTCAAAAAAAGCAGATAAAAATTAACTTAACGCCTTCCTGAGAGACAATCTCCACTCATTCCAAATTAATAATATAAGTGTAGACCAGATGTGGCTTGAATTCAAAGAAATAGTATCGGCAGCAATTGAGAGATTTATACCAAATAAATTAACAAACGACGGAGCTGACCCTCCTTGGTACACAAAACGGGTTAGAACACTGTTGCAGAAACAACGAAAAAAACATGGCAAATTTAAACAGACGAAAAAAGTCCCCAATATTGGCGATTTTTTACAGAAGCTCGAAACTTAGCACGGACTTCAATGGGAGAAGCTTATAATAGTCTCCACAACGAAACTTTGTCTCGAAACCAGGCAGAAAATCCAAAGAGATTCTGGTCGTATTTGAAGTATGTTAGCGGCAATAAACAATTAATGCCTTCTCTGCGCGGTAGCAATGAAGATACTATCGAAGACAGTGTTGCCAAAGCACAGTTACTAAACACAGCCTTTCGAAATGCCTTCACAAAAGAAGACGAATTAAAGATTCCAGAATTCGAATCGAGATCAGCTGCCAACATGAGTAACGTAGAAGTAAATATCCTCGGAGTAATGAAGCAACTCAAATTACTTAATAAAAGCAAGTCTTCTGGTCCAGAACGTATACCAATTAGGTTCCTTTCAGAATGTGCTGATGCATTAGCTCCATACTTAACAATCCGTAGAAGTAAATATCCTCGGAGTAATGAAGCAACTCAAATTACTTAATAAAAGCAAGTCTTCTGGTCCAGACCGTATACCAATTAGGTTCCTTTCAGAATGTGCTGATGCATTAGCTCCATACTTAACAATCATATACAACCGTTCGCTCGACGAAAGATCCGTACCCAAAGACTGGAAAGTTGCACAGGCCACACCAATATTCAAGAAAGGTAGTAGGAGCAATCCGCTAAATTACAGGCCAATATCGTTAATGTCGATATGTAGCAGGATTCTGGAACATATACTGTGTTCGAAAATCATGAATTACCTCGAAGAAAACGGTCTATTGACACACAGTCGACATGGATTTAGAAAACATGGTTCCTGTGAAACCCAACTAGCTCTTCATTCACATGAAGTGTCGAGTGCTATTGACAAGGGATTTCAGATCGATTCCGTATTTCTGGATTTTCGGAAGGCTTTTAACACTGTACAACACAAGCGGCTCGTAGTCAAACTGCGTGCTTACGGAATACCGTCTCAGTCATGTGACTGGATTTATGATTTCCTGTCAGGGTGATCACAGTTCTTAGTAATTGACGGAAAGTCATCGAATGAAACAGAAGTGATTTCTGGCGTTCCCCAAGGTAGTGTTATAGGCCCTTTGTTGTATATAAAATATTTTGGAGGCAATCTGAGCAGCCATCTTCGGTTGTTTGCAGATGACGCTGTCGTTTATCGGCTAATAAAATCATCAAAAGATCAAAACAAATCGCAAAACGATTTAGAAAAGATATCTGAATGGTGCGAAAAGTGGCAGTTGAACCTAAATAACAGAAAGTGTGAGGTCATCCTTGATGAGTGCTAAAAGTAACTAACCAAAGACTGCGTTTTATTGGCAGGACACTTAGAAAATGTAACAGACTTACTAAGGAGACCGCCTACACTACATTTGTCAGTCCTCTTTTAGAATACTGCTGCGCAGTGTAGGATCCTTACCAGATAGGACTGAGGGAGTACATCGAAAAAGTTCAAAGAAAGGCATCACGTTTTGTACTATGGCGAAGTATGGGAGAGAATATCACAGAAATGATACATGATTTGGGCTGGAAATTGTTAAAAGAAAGGCGTTTTTCGTTGCGACGGAATCTTCTCACGAAATTCTAATCACCGACTTTCTCCTCCGAATGCGAAAATATTTTGTTGACACCGACCTACATAGGGAGGAACGATCACCAAAATCAACCAAATTAAAATGTGAACATTATACTTAGACCTACTGCCTGTAAATCACTTAACTGCTGGACTACACTCCTGGAAATTGAAATAAGAACACCGTGAATTCATTGTCCCAGGAAGGGGAAACTTTATTGACACATTCCTGGGGTCAGATACATCACATGATCACACTGACAGAACCACAGGCACATAGACACAGGCAACAGAGCATGCACAATGTCGGCACTAGTACAGCGTATATCCACCTTTCGCAGCAATGCAGGCTGCTATTCTCCCATGGAGACGATCGTAGAGATGCTGGATGTAGTCCTGTGGAACGGGTTGCCATGCCATCTCCACCTGGCGCCTCAGTTGGACCAGCGTTCGTGCTGGACGTGCAGACCGCGTGAGACGACGCTTCATCCAGTCCCAAACATGCTCAATGGGGGACAGATCCGGAGATCTTGCTGGCCAGGGCAGTTGACTTACACCTTCTAGAGCACGTTGGGTGGCACGGGATACATGCGGACCTGCATTGTCCTGTTGGAACAGCAAGTTCCCTTGCCGGTCTAGGAATGGTAGAACGATGGGTTCGATGACGGTTTGGATGTACCGTGCACTATTCAGTGTCCCCTCGACGATCACCAGTGGTGTACGGCCAGTGTAGGAGATCGCTCCCCACACCATGATGCCGGGTGTTGGCCCTGTGTGCCTCGGTCGTATGCAGTCCTGATTGTGGCGCTCACCTGCACGGCGCCAAGCACGCATACGACCATCATTGGCACCAAGGCAGAAGCGACTCTCATCGCTGAAGACGACACGTCTCCATTCGTCCCTCCATTCACGCCTGTCGCGACACCACTGGAGGCGGGCTGCACGTTGTTGGGGCGTGAGCGGAAGACGGGCTAACGGTGTGCGGGACCATAGCCCAGCTTCATGGAGACGGTTGCGAATGGTCCTCGCCGATACCCCAGGAGCAACAGTGTCCCTAATTTGCTGGGAAGTGGCGGTGCGGTCCCCTACGGCACTGCGTAGGATCCTACGGTCTTGGCGTGCATCCGTGCGTCGCTGCGGTCCGGTCCCAGGTCGACGGGCACGTGCACCTTCCGCCGACCACTGGCGACAACATCGATGTACTGTGGAGACCTCACGCCCCACGTGTTGAGCAATTCGGCGGTACGTCCACCCGGCCTCCCGCATGCCCACTATACGCCCTCGCTCAAAGTCCGTCAACTGCACATACGGTTCACGTCCACGCTGTCGCGGCATGCTACCAGTGTTAAAGACTGCGATGGAGCTCCGTATGCCACGGCAAACTGGCTGACACTGACGGCGGCGGTGCACAAAGGCTGCGCAGCTAGCGCCATTCGACGGCCAACACCGCCTTTCCTGGTGTGTCCGCTGTGCCGTGCGTGTGATCATTGCTTGTACAGCCCTCTCGCAGTGTCCGGAGCAAGTATGGTGGGTCTGACACACCGGTGTCAATGTGTTCTTTTTTCCATTTCCAGGAGTGTACTTACTTCTGAAACGTTAGAAACTGGAAGACTTCATTCTGCCAGTGCTGTGTGTCTGGATACTGCCACTAATAATAATAATAATTATTATTATTATTATTATAATAATAATACATGGTAAGCCTTATAGCAGTGTAATGCCGTAACATAGTTACCGTTGTGTTGTGATGTCAGTTAGTTCGTTTATTGTTGGAAAGTTAAAAATGAAGCAATTTCTGGTCTCCCGTTTCTCTTGACAGGTCATTCAAAACTGATATTCATCGTTAATGAAAAAATCCGTCACAGCTGCAAAAAATTATTTCGAATGTGGAAATCACAACGCAGTTTCAGAACACGTGTCCCATCTTCAACTGCATCTGCAAAATTATAAATGAATAATAATACGTATCCACATGGTTAAGATAATCAAAGCTAAACAGAACCAACAGAAATTCTTAGAAAAAAAACACTGTACGTACATTAAAATACAAGTCCTCAAAATATGCATGACTGAAGCTAAAATAGGTTAAAATAGTATGTCTCTAGTACATGGCATGAACAGTATATCCTCTTCCGTCCTTGGTCTGACAAAGTCTGTCGTGGAGGAGGATCTGCATGAAAGGACAAAGGTCCCCAATTAAATGAGCGGAAATCACCGTTAAATAGAATGAAATGTAACTTATTAACGGCCCAAATCCCCACTGCAAAACTTAAGTGGTCCGGTCTTAGGGCGCGCCGCACATGGATCCGCATGAAGACAGACAGGCAGTCTTTCGTACAATGTAACATCCAGAAAAGGGGTTATGAGGATTGTGCATCTGCAGGCTTGTCAGAAAAACACTATGTGCTGCGTGGACTCCCATCAGACACGTACGAAGCATAAACCAAAGTTTAAATCCCGGCGGGAATGCCGTATATTCGCAATGTAAGTGAGAGAGGACAGCTCACACCATCCGACGATCAAAATTTGAATTAATGTGTCCGTCAGCTACTGGCCAAATAAATCGAAAACTGTCATCTGCTGAATTGCAAGCTAACTTCTCTCATGTACCAGCGAGGCCCTCATTACAGGTTGCCGTGTCTGTACGTCAATACATTGCAAACCAACCAAATAGGGTCAAAATCAAAGTAAATTGATTTAATTCCTGTTATATCACTCAAGAATTTGTATAGCACGCTTGGAGAGCCCAGTAGCAAATTATCACCAATTTGATCATGTACAAAGGTGTGGAGCAACCAATGAAAACGGAAGGAAACCTATAAAGGACTTCTAGCCTACCAGCAATAATACCAGAAGAAGCTAAGTTAGGGCACTGTTTATCACATTATTTAAGAAATAAATAATTCTTACAACTGTAGCGGATTTTATCATCGATAATTTATGGTCTGCTGTGGGAAGTATCTACATCTCGGAGAAGGCACTTTCTAAGCTATTTAAGCGTATGTGATGTATATGTCCTAATTTTACTGTCGTAAATGCATGATATAAAGCATAAAGTTCTTGTCTAGTGGGTGGACTATGTGTGGAACATGACGTTCATACATTCATTTCACAAGCTGCAACCATCAGACCCGTACGAAGCTCAACCCAAAGTGGAAATGCCTGCGAGAGCGGTGTCTGAAAAGAAGTTATTTTTGAGAACCTAGGTAATCAGTATTACAGTAATACGAAATATTGATAACAGTAATGACATTTTAAAAAGAATTGCTTTCGTGCTGAAACAATTGAAACTTCTTGGTTTTATCCCTCAGAAAATTGTATTTACCCCTCGGGTGGTAATTAACCCCAGGGTGGGAACTGCTGTTGTAGAGTATTGGCGAAGGGTGCGAATGATCTGTAACACGAAATACAACAATTGTACTCTTGAAGGTAAGAAGAAAGATATCAAACAATGGAGGAATACTGACCAGAGGGCAAAAAAAAAGTAAATATTTCTAGGCTTAATCAGTGCTCATAGTCGTCGAAACGAATTTTTAAAATTAATGTGTGTTAGTGCAGCCTCTGTAAAAGTACTGCTATTTGCTGTGAAGTAATCATTAACAGTTGTTTGAAACACTCACTGAAATTTCAATTACCTTCACATTTTATTAATCATAAAGAAATTAATATAGTGCGTTCTCCTGTTTCAGAATTGCCAAATTAAGTGAGAGTGGAATTCTTAAGAGACTCAAATCTACCACATGCAATCGCGATAAACCTACCCACGACCAAGATTTCAAGAACGTAGATATGTCACTTGTGGCTCCAATATTCGTCATCTTAGAAATAATTTCTTTATTTTCATTGTTAATATTGTTATGCGAAAGAGCACTGCATGCTTACACACTAAAAAAATGACACACAACTGAACAGCTGTATCTCAAGATTAATAGTTTCACCTTTTTCTGTTAATTCATAGAATGACAACAATTAATTAAATCGCACAGTCCCCGCATTGTGGGCATGGCGTTGCTGTTGAAATGTTGATGACCCAGAAATGTTTTGTCCCCTATGGCGTCTTTACTCCATTATAACACAATGCAACACACTGCTGCCCACATACCAATTCTCATGGAATATTTTACGTGAGGACAATTTGACTACCGCCTTTAGAATTCAACCATTGAATAGATTTGCTATGGAACCTACTGCTGTTGCCACACACACACACACACACACACACGCACGCACACACACACACACTGATGACGTATAACGCGCAATGGAAGTTTTTGTTTCACTTTTTTTTTCTTTCACTGTGGACCTGTTTTTGGTTCGACCCTACAATTCGATCTTTTGTTTCGTAGTAATTAATTTTTTTTTTCCTAAGACAGCTCAGACGCTGTAGTCATGTTACCCCTGAGGTGTGCACCGTCAGCGCACCTCTTGAGACTAATGGTGCGACGTCCTAATTATTCATTGCTCGCCGTCGATATACGTAATAATCAGTAATGTGTTGACACACTTTTACACGCACAGCTAATTTGATGGAGAATAAGCACGCCTCAGAGGCGGGCATTCTGTCCTTCGTACACGTGTCTTTCTTGTACCTCAAGTAAACTGTTTGTGTAATCAGTATTGAGATTTTGTTGTCCCCCCTTCAATGTATAAAATGTATTGCATAACAGGTACTGTTTAGCTGCCTTTTTAAATAAGTGTATTTTCGGTTTCTTTAATCTCTTTTGCTTATTTATTGTACAGTTTTATTCCTTGGTAGAAAATACTGTTTTGAGTTTCATGTTTATTTTTTCTTGGTAAATGTAAGTCGAGTGTATCTCTTGTTGCTTGGTCATGGACAGAGCTGTTTGTGCAGTAATTACGAATGTTATTTTTGATGAGAACAACTGACTGGTAAACGTATTCACATGGAGCAGTTAAAATCCCCAGTGTTCTGAACAGATCTTTACAATGAGCTCGACTAGTACTTTTGGTTATTATTCTTATGGCTCCTTTCTGGAGTTTGAAAACTGTGTTCATATTTTGTGAATTTGTTCCCCAAAAAAGAATGCCATAGCTAAGAACTGAGTGTACATATGACTAATATGTAACTAAAAGACACTACATGTTACACACTGATGATAGGATTCTAAGGGCATAACATGCTGATGACATTCTGTTTGCAAGTACCTTTGTGTGTTCACATCACGCCAGCTGAGTATCAATATTCATTCTGAGAAATTTTGTATTTGTTACGCAGTCTATAGAGATGCCATCTACATTTAATTTAACATTGTCATTTTTCCTCTTCAAACTGAAATTCATGGCATTAGTTTTCTCTATGTTCAGTGTCACTTTATTATGCCAAGTGACTGGAAGAATAGAACCGACATATTCAAGAACATCGTGAATAAGTTCAAAATTTAGTACAAAAAGCAACAGACCATCGTGGATTTTTGTGTAGCTTCATGCAAATGAAAAGTTAAAAAATGTAGCCTTATATTGCTTCACATGTAGTTAAATAGAATCATATCTGTGTAACACCAAGAACTGCTAATTGAACAAACTTTTATTTCCTACCAGTTTCACTGGAACTGGCCATATTAGAAAACCTGAATAGTAACTGAGGATACATGAGATATAGCTGACCATATGAAAAAATGTAAAACAGTATGTGGTTTGTTCACCGAACTGTCACACCATAAATCTAACACATATACATAAAACTGTTATAGCAGCCTAGTGTGTCGTCAGTAATAGCAATAAAACTGAAAACTTTCATTCTGTGTCACTAAATATAAGATATAACTACAAAGTAGTGGAACCAACAGTTTTCATACCTATCAACTAAATCGTTGGGTACAATTCATTTATGCAGTGTTTCCTGTCATCAGGAGTAAAATGCATTTGTATAATGGAGTAATCTTAGTAAACTGTCCATTTCTATGTTCGCTGTTGATATGCGAAGTACACTCAGCATACTAAAGAACTGGGCAACTGATTTCTATTTACAAGGGCAATGGTAGAGCATAGCATGCGGAGAGCTCCTTGCTGCCTACACTTAACCACAGAGTCCCGTAACAGTTATGATTACAAATTTCGCCACAAATACTTTCTCCATAACCATACGTACAGTATGAACCATTTGTGACAGTCAAATATACAAACAAAGGTATGTTTCTTAGACAATATTGTATTAAGTTTATTGCGATTTTACAAGAATACAATAAATATCTTTCATTGATATTAGTAAAGCATGACTAAGTACAACTTTACGTGTAGGCTATGCATTTTGTCTGGTGTGAAAAGAATCTACACCAATCGTTTCAGACAAGATGTATCATAATTAAAGGCGTAAACGCATGTAATTAAATATAAGATGCTAGTTTCAGTAAACATGGGTTTGCAAACGAATAACACAACGTGATAACTGCGACTTCGTCTTACCAGCCATTACTGATGGGTTTCTGTGTAAACACCACATTCCGGTCCGTGGGGTGGTCTTTGCTTACATTTTCGAGACGTGGTATAGTAAACAGAATGGATACTAACTATTAGTCACCACAATATTATTGCACCTGATAGTGAGGGCACTTCGGCCGGCTTATGGTGAATTTTTATCATGACATATCATGGGGTTACACTGAACCACTTAAGATAAGAGAATGCACACAACTGCTTTGAAGGCAGTTCCAGTGCGATGCGTTTTCCTTAGCCACCGCTATACTGGTCTGCTGTAATGTCACTGCATGTTTCCGTCAACGGCCGCAGGAGGTCAAGTGCAACAACATCGTGGTCGGGTGACACAGAACGCAGGCAGAGTGCCACTCATGGCAGCTGTCTGCAGAGCGTTAGTTGTGTTGTACGAGTGTTGGTGGTAACATGGATTGTTACAGTAATGGCGAGTATGCGGATGGCATCTGTCGAAATGCGGGTTCTGTTTGTGGTTGGTGGGTTTAATGTGAACAGAGGTGTTAACCTAGCCCTCAGAGAGGAGGTGGTCAACGTCCAGGAAGGTGGCATGCCAGATTGAGAAGAACCAAGTGAAGGCAGTGGGAGAGAAGGTGTTGCGGTCGTGAGGGAATGAGGACATGGGTGTCTCAGCCATGAGTACAGATCAAGGGTTCAGGGTTTGGGAGGCTTGGAAGGTTTCCTCTAAATGCCCCATAAACAGGTTGGCGTAGGAGGGTGTAATGTGGGTGCTTATGACTGTGCCATGGACTTGTTTGTATATCCTCCCTTCAAAGGAGAATAATTTGTGTGTAATGATATAGTTAGTAACATGCATGAGGTATAAGGTAGTGTGTTTGGAGTCTAAAGGACGTTGGGAAAGGCAGTGTCCAATAGCAGCAAGACCATGGTCATGAGGGCTGTTGGTGTATAGGGAAGTGGCATCAGCAATGATGAGTGGGATTAAGGGGATAAGTAGATGTGGAAGGTGGAAAGATGGTGATGAAGTGATTGATATCTTTAACGTGGGAGGCTAGATTTTGGGCAACAGGTTGGAGGTTCTGGACAATGAGGGTCTAATTTCTTTCAGTAGGAGCACAATAACCAGTTAAAATGGGCCATCCAGGACTATTGGGTTTGTGGATTTTGGGAATCATGTAGAAGGTGGGTGTATAGGGTGTAATAGGATTGATGAGGGAAATGTATACAGGGAAGAGGTTCTGGGCAGGGCTTAAGGCTTTAAGCAAGGATTTAAGGTTATGTTGAACTTCTGGAATGGAGTGATTCCGCATAGTTTACAAATGGAGGAGTCAGAACATTGGCAGAGGCCTTCCGCCAGGTAGGGCGATTCATGACGACAGTGGTGGAACCTTTTTCCCATCTGTCTGGTTAGCAGGACAAAAAAAGAAGGCTGGAAAAGGAAGCTGAAAGGAAAAAAAACTGGAAAGTAAAAAATTATATCCAGAGTTGTACCAAAACAAATGACAACTATAATAATCCAACATCATGTACAGCTATAATTAAAACGTGGAATAGTTAAACGGTGATAATGACAAACAAATGTACGAAATTTCTAAGTCAAATGGGGCTAACGACACTCTGACTATCATCAACAGATGAAAGCACTGAAAAAATTTACACCAATGTGACAGCCATAGAAAGCGTTCTACTAACTGAGTTCAGACCCAACACTATAGCCAAGAATTTTAGGAGAACCGAAATAAGTTTTTTAATAAGACAAGTCCCACATAAACCACTGCATAATTACAAATTTCCTTCCAATGACACTTGTCGACATTTTAGAGCAAGATATTATTTACAAATTTTAAAACAGAGACTAAGTTTCAGGACACTGGCTAGCGAATTCTCTTTTACAATACTGCTTCGCTGTTTCTGTTGAAAAATTTTCAGTCGTAGAGTTAGGTCTCTTTCAATGAAGGGTTTCAAAAGTTGGAAGCACCTGAGTGACACTTTAAAAATGCATTCAGTTTCAAAAAAATCATGGCTAGAAATGAACCAAAGGCGAAAGTCTTGTGAAACTATAGATGCTAACACTGAAAGAATTATAAATGCCAAAACAAATCGTTGGACGAGATACTTCTAAGAACCATGGGAATTACCAAAATGCTTGGTAAAAGTGGTCTGGCTTTTCAAAGCACAATGGACACATTGTTCGAATGTAATAACGGTGATTACTTAAAAGTGCACCAATGTTCAGAAAAAACAGAACACCATGAAAGACTGGAGACAGGACGTTCATATTCGTAGGACAAGTCATTAGCATGTTCTGTAGAAATTACTGACATGTCAGTCTCCTCGGTTTAGCATGTATCCTGTTGCGCAGTGTTGTGGATTGGCAGGAGCCAACCCACGGAGTTTGGAGGAAGCCGAAAGGCACGCGTTTAAGCTCACGCAGGCTGGCGTGAGGTCTGGAACAGGAGAAGGAATTCAGACTTCAGAAAAAAGGTGGTACTTGGTGGAATACTTAACTTTAATCCATCAATGTTGAACGTAGCTCTTGTCTGCACATTCTTCACAATATCAATAGCAACTGATAATGGCGCCTTGCTAGGTCGTAGCAAATGACTTAGCTGAAGGCTATGCTAACTCTCGTCTCGGCAAATGAGAGCGTATTTTGTCAGTGAACCATCGCTAGCAAAGTCGGCTGTACAACTGGGGCGAGTGCTAGGAAGTCTCTCTAGACCTGCCGTGTGGCGGCGCTCGGTCTGCAATCACTGATAGTGGCAACACGCGAGTCCGACGTATACTAACGGACCGCGGCCGATTTAAAGGCTACCACCTAGCAAGTGTGGCGGTGACACCACACGCAGTAGGCAAAGAGTCCGCCATCGGCCCTGATAACTTGTTCCATGTGTGATGGCATCGACGCTTATAAGGCGCGAATGGCGTCCTGTGGTACAGTCAACCATGCTGCATTCACCTGGTTCCAAAGTTCATCTGTGGTCGTTGGAATTGGGTTAGAGCGCTGCGTCCGTCGTTTCACCATATCCTACACATTTTCGACTGGTGACGATTCCGGAGATCTGGCGGGCCATGACAAAGATTTGACATTCTTTGATATCAAAAAAACCACGTGTTTGGGCAGGAACATTGTTTTCCTGAAAAATGGCGTCTGGGATGTTGTGCAGAAAGGGTGTGGCTACGGATCGCGCGATGTCATTCAAGTAAGTCACACTGGTCACAGTGCCCTGGACACTCACCAGCTGTGATTTGTGGTTGTCCCCAGTAACACCACACAGCGTAAGGCCTTGTATTAGCGCTGTATGTCTTGGGCGAATGCAGTCACTGTGATGCCGCTCGGCCTGTCTGCAACGAACCAAAATGCTACCATCACTTTCAAACAAACAGAACCCGAAGTCGTCCAAAAACACTATCTGACGCCATTCCTGTCCCCGGTAATGTCGTTCGATACACCACCACTGGCGTCTAGCATGTTTCTGCACAGTCGTCAGAAGTAGGTGAAGAAGTGGTGGACGACGCGCACGTAACCCATGCCGTAATAATCGGCCAAGAACTGTCACCTCTGGTATTGTACGATGTCTTACACTGGTCCACTGTTGCACCAGGGTCGAGAAGGAAGCAGATCTGTCCTGCAACGCCATTCGGATGAGGTGTCGATCTTCTTGGGGGGGGGGGGGGGTCTGGGTGGTGCGATCTGTCCGATCTCGTCGCGTTCTACGGCCTTCCGTGAACCATTCGGGGCACACACTCGTTGCACTGGTGAAATACTTCGCCCCCACAAGGCAACAATTTCCCGGATGGATGCATCACATTCTCTCGCGCCGATAATGTGACCTCTTTCAAACTCACACTGATCCATTACCTTCGGTTCATAGCGACAATGAGACCTGCAGGCACATTTTACCGGTAGGTGGTGTTTGCTGCACAATAATAATAATAACACAGGGTCACGTCAAGAGAAGACATTCGATACTGTTGTTGCATCGTTGATGAGTTTAAGATCAGCATAAGGAAAACGGGAAATGTTTTAATTTTACTAGTATTATAAGTTACAGCTTAGGTTTCAGAGATGAGTTAAATTTGGTTACATCATTAAAGATCGCAACATCAGCATGAGGAGGAAGGGAGTTCAGTGTTTCCAGACATTTCTGCGGACTATATTACGCAACGTATCTAGCTCGGCTCGACGCGCGTTGTAGTTAGTATTCTTTTTTATTGTGTTGGTTGCAGTGTTGCCAAGTCAGCTTTTTAGAGCTAACTATGGCATCTTGTTAATATCATTTAGCTGGCAAATAAGTGATTTAACTGGTGGCTATAAGTATGGGATTTTTCACAATCATTTGGCTTCTTCTCTAGGTTTTTTCTTGACTATAGGAAAGTTTATTGAAGAAAAATTATTTGCACTGAGCTAAGTTCTCAAAACATGATTCAGTATTCCATAAAATATATAATTAGACCGAATAAAAAGTCTCTACAAAGCCACGATATCGATGTTGAGCTTGAGACCGACGCCGACATCGTTCAAATACTATTCATTTCTGCAGAATATACTAATATATATGTCCTGTGAATATGAACGCCCTGTCTCTAATTGTTCATGGTCTTCTGTTTCTTTTGAACGTGAGTGTAGTTTAGTTTCTATCTGAATTTGGTCTCATTATGGACGAAGCGACTAATGCTCACTATACCAGGAAAAATATACAAAACAAGATAACAGATCTCCTGCATCAAAATATAGTCTCATATTACTGATGAAATAAAAAAATCCAAATATTTTTTCCATAATTTTGGGCTGTACTCGCGACATTAGTAAGGTAGAGTACATGACTCTCGCAAACACATCTATTTCAGTCAGTGAATTTGACACTGATGTTGAAATTAAAGTTAATGGAGGCTTTTTAGGTTTGTTATCTGTCTAAAGATATATGTAAAAACAGATGTCTGCCATTGTAATTGGAAAACTTAAAGACTTGGGTTTAAATCTGCAGAAAACCAGACGGAAGGGCTACGACAATAGGCCTAATATGAGGGACGATGAAGCAGGAGTACAATATAGAAATGAACAAAATTGTCGAGCATTTAATGTTCCGTGTAACAGCCACTCTCTCAATCGGTGTGTTAACGATATGGCGAAAGCATCTCTGGAAGCCGCTAATTTCCTCAGAACTGACAAAAATATATTAATTTTTTGACACCTACTTTTGGTGAGGAATGTTTGGAAAATATGTTCAAAGTTTAAATTTGAAACCACGGAGTCACAATAGATGAGAAAGTAGAAAAGATGCCTGAAAGCTTCTGAGATTTCAATTGGGAGATGTATACATCACCTTCCTAAGAATTTACAAAAACTAAGCAATTGACAATTTAGTAAGAGACAAGGCCTTGGGTTTACTGAGTTTTATTGAACAATTTAAATTTTCGTGTTCTTTAGTTACTTGGCATAAAATACTAAATCCAATAAGCCAGTTGATGCAAGCTTTTGCTGTAGCCTTTGCAATTACTTTTTTACGGGTCTTCGATTGGATTATTCCTTCGATGAAACTATTATTGATACTAAAGAACTTGCTATTGAAATTAATGTGGAGGCTTATTTTTGATCAACAATAACATGACACCACATTAGAAGAATAAAACAGAACTTCTTACGAAAAGTACAAGGTGAACCCATGAACATACAAAAGAAGACTATCAAATATTTTTTTATATTCTGATTGACCAAGCAGTAAATCCATTACATGCTAAATTTGAACAACTTAGTAATCATTGTAAATATTCTGCGTACTTATAAGATTCCTGCTATTTAAATACTATGTCTAAGTAAATGGTACCAAAACATTGTAAGAATTTAGAATGTATTTTAACTGATGATAATCCTGTTGAAATAGATAGGGTAGAATTAGTGGAGGAAATTCCAGCACTTCTGGGCAAAAAGAAAGCCTAAGCAATGTACTGGACTGAATTACAAAATTAAATTTTGTCCAAATCTTACAATTACTGTAACAATATTGACAACGATACCAGTAACTGAAAAAAGTTGCGAATGGAATTTCTCTAAGTGATAATTATTTAAAAACTTATGTTTGACTACTACACAAAATCATCTTCATGGTTTGGCCATTGTTGGCAACTGAACATGGAATTGCTCAGCAAACAAGTTTAAAAGATGTAATAAAAAACTTGCAGAAGTAAAAGAAAGAAATTTTTTTCATTTTAGCATATCACCTTATTATATTTTCAAAATAATGGTATTTAAAAATGTAAAAAACTGTATGATTAACAATTTGTGGCTAGGACCAGATATTTCTTTGTTAATTTCTAATGTTTTGCATTGTTTGATTATCAATGTTATCTTATGTTTTTCTTTATAAATGTGTGCTTTTATTAAAATTTTAATAAAATCTTTGGCTTTTATTGGTAGTAAAAAGATACATATCTTTATTTAATGTAGACGGTGGCAATAAACGGACTTTTGGAATACTGCTGCAAACACTTCTCTCTGTCAGTTTCGTGCAGGAGATACGGTAGCGATATAAAAGTCATGAAATTTTTATGGAGCGCTAAATTTTCTATTTATGTGGTGTCTTTTCTTCCGGACATACTTGAAACAACGCACACCACATATAGAATTAAGGTGGCCAATAATCCCTTCAGATGTACTGAAAGCTAGAATTCTTACGGGAATCAGCGAAACGCCTCGAGTAATGAGGCTAATGAGCAGGGGCACTGAATCAGTAGTGTGTGATGTAAGTTGAGAATTTGGGTCTGACGAGAGGCTTGAAGGTGTACTCCCTACGGCTGTGCTGACCACTCTGTCTGGATAGCGTAGTGGTCAGCGGTTCTGCCTACCAAGCAGGACACCTGGGTTCGAATCTTGGTCTGGCACAAATTTTCAACTTGTTCCATTTATATAAATCAATGCCCAGTGATAGCTGGTGTCTTTAATTCCTTTGTGTCTTAACTAAATTTTCTGTTACCATCTTGCAGGGACAAAAGCAAGACAAACTGTAAATTTAGTAGCTTAAATGAAGGAAGGAGTTATGCTGATTACATTGTTATTATGTGTCCGTCTAACAATTACTGCAGTCTGCTGCTGATGTGAGAGAAGGGTACTTCAGACATTGCTGCAGACAACGATATTACTTTTACATCCAAAACGAAATTATTCTTAATTACGTAGAGACATAACGAATTTTCTTTTCTAAATACAGCATGTTGTACGATGCACCAGAAACGAGTCTGCATGAATTATTACTTCAGTGCTGCAAAACCAGAATCCTCCATACAGAGTAACACAGAGATCAGCGTCGCTAAGTGCTGATTATGGCTGGAGTCCGGCACGGTTTTGTGTTGAATAGGACATGTTGCAAACCGAGTACTAAGTAGGTTAACTAGGAATAAATAGATTATATCAATTCATTTCGCCCTCCGTTCTATTTGTTGTATTTTTAGAGCCCAAGAAACTCGCTGAATTATATGAAGTCATTTCCAGTTAACTGCATGCAACGCTAGCAGCTTCTAGCTGTTAGCGACTTTTGTTGAGCAGGAAATCGATGGGCTGTCAGTGGGATTAGGCCGCGTGGGAGGGGGGGGGGGGGGTGGGGGTGGGAGGAAGAGGCATCGAACAGAGTAAGAACCACTCTCGTTTTCCAGCCAATTTTTATAGCTGTTGTTATGACGTTTAAGCGTGCTTACTTGAGGAAAAGATAACATCGAGGTATCTGACAGACACAGACTTTGGTCGAAGTAAGAATTGTTGGTCAGCACAGTGGTTGCCAACCACTTTCGCAAACAAACTCTGATCTAAAAACATCGTTAACATTTCGCCTACTTTAATTCCCCTGAGAGCAGACTTATTTTCCACATGAAATCTGAAGTATGCTAAGTGCGTCCTTTGTTGTTTGCACTACGCTTTATACCTGCACTTTGTCTGATGAACTGTGCAATAAGAAAATAACAAACGCCACCTTCAATTAAGGGATTGCAAAAGTGCGATTGATTGTTGGAACCGCACGGAAACCAGACCGCTGAATTATGTAGTTATTGCTGATGAGAAACGGCGAAACAATTTCTTACGGAGTCCCTGGTCCACGTAATTCGTAAGTTCAAACACTCAGGTAAGTTACTAATTACAACATCGTAATCGATATCGTACAGTTCCACCAATAGGAACAGGCAAACAAGCTCTTTTCAAGCTAACCCGTATGCGTTGTCATTAGCGTTGAGCTCACGGCAAAACGCAGCTTTGAATAAATGTTCACTGTTCAGCTTCTTATCTATTTTGTAGCGTTATTGTCCGCCTCGGAAAAGATCGAGTGTACAGAAGATTTTCAAAATGACATTGTTACAAAGGCGGCAATTGTCACAGAAGTCCATCGCCAATTTACGACTAGCTGCGTGTTTCTCGTGCACCATGATCTCGGCGCCGATACGTACGGTAAGATAAATGGACAACATATGTATTACTTTCTTTTTGGTCGTGTTTTCTCAAGATGACACGAAACTGTTTTGCTACGAAAACCAATATGAAGGAAGGTTTGGATAATTATCTGCTGTCATTAAAACTTTTTGACAACCTATCTCACATGTTAATCACAACTACATACCTTTTAAAATGAATATTAAGATAACTGGTACGATTTATCATATTTTAATTGCGAAGTAGTCTATGAGTTATCCAGTTATACTTTCAGCTGAAGGTATTTACTGTTGCAACTAAACTGAATCTGTTGATAACAGATTTAATCGCAGAATGAATAGAGGGACTTATGCCAGAGTGAACCAGGAACAAATTTTGACATTTTGTGTTTGACATGGCAAACTCATCTTGAATATCGCAAATGTTCGTGTGTCACACCGAACTAACATTATGGTATGACAGAGAGAGATATTTCTTATGTTTGGACATCTTGTATGTGACAAATCTACAGTTATTTCTGGTATAAAACTGAACTTATTATGATGACAAGATGTGGACCAAATTCTAGACCACGGATGGGCAAGCTGCAGCCTGGAGGCGGGCTTGGCCAGCGTTCGATTTCAGTCAGACCTTCGACTGGTTTCAATCCGGCCTACTGTAGAAATTTTTGGGACACTGGATGAGGTACTCACATTGAACTCCGCCGGGACACGTTTTCGGATATTTCCGCCGACGCTCGGCTCGCTACGTGAGTCCTTACTGACCAACAACATTCGATTCGAGCCTAGCATCTACAATGGTTAGAAATGTCACACGGAAATTAAGCAGTCCTTACACATTCAACATTATTGTCAGTGTGCTAATATATTGACTACTTGACGGCGAGTATTGTCAATACTAGAAATGTCGACGAACAGTATTGATGTTGAACAAAATAATTCAATATTACCAATACGTATTGAGCGTGTGAGTATGAGTATTATCAATTTGACAATTCGTCATTCTGTTGCTCACATTTTCCCTGTTTGGCTTCTGTATAATACAGCCCATACATGCAACGTTCATGGGATGTAGACTTTTAATTTTTTTTAAATGAACGTAGAAATGATGGCTTGATCTACTTATTATTACCCTTACACATGCAGACAAACATCGAAAATATTTTGCGACAAATATTTAAAAAAATGCTTGTTAATAGTGTTTGTGGTTAGGAACATACAAAATTTCATACGTTCGAATTACCTTCTTAAGGCCAAAAACCAAGAAGGTCCTCCAAATTGCTTGTCGACTGGGATTGCCTATCCCTTTGCCGAATAGTCTTCTTCTTTGCTTTCTCATAGTGACAGTAGTAGATAATTCATGTACCCTGTGGACGTATTAGAACATTACAACTGTTGAAAATGAAGGTAATTTATAATGAATTAGCTGCAATCAGTTGTTTTTATAGGCGTTTATTTCTGTGTAGTGACATTTCAAGTTGGCTGCCATTCCATTTTCAGATGTTTACGTTTATTTATCTGCCGTGAGCATTGTTTCTTTGTTAGCAGCGAGCCGGCCTCTGTGGCCGAGCGATTCTAGGCGCTTCAGTCCAGAACCGCGCTGCTGTTCCGGTCGCAGGTTCGAATTCTGCCTCGGGCATGGATGTGTGTGATGTCCTGAGGTTAGTTAGGTTTAAGAAGTTCTAAGTTCTAGGGGACTGATGACCTCAGATGTTAAGTCCCACAAGGCTTGGAGCCATTTTTTTTTTTTTTTTTTTTTAGCAGCGTTGCAAAATTTTGCAACGGAAGTTTTTAAGACAGCTGTTGCAAAATGTCGTAAACAAAGGATCAGTGTTCATGACGCATAAATAAATGTAAATATCTGAGGATGCGGTCAACAGAAAATGAATGTGCTCTCATAAACGCTTGTTTTTTGGGCATGATTTACTGGCGTGGTATGTCGTAAATGGGTGCCATTGATATCGGTATGTTACCACATCGAATAGAGATATTTCTACTTTCTGAGTCACCCCTTAAACATTAGGGCACGAACACCAGCCGCGCAGGATTAGGCGAGCGGTCTAGGCGCTACAGTCAGGGACTGTGCGGCTGGTCCGGGCGGAGGTTCGAGTCCTCCCTCGGGCATGGGTGTGTGTGTTTGTCCTTAGGATAATTTAGGTTAAGTAGCGTGTAAGCTTAGGGACTGATGACCTTAGCAGTTAAGTCCCACAAGATTTCACACACATTTGAACATTTTGAACACGAACACCACAATTTAGACTAAGAGCGCCGCTGTCGCGTGACCTGCCAAGGCGACTCGCGAGCGTAAGTATGGGTATAAGGCCCGGGGGTCACCAGGGGCTGACCATTCCTTTTGTACACGATAGATCACGTGAGTCAAACGACAGTGATGCTGACTTGGTTCTAGTGAGGAGTACGTGACATCCTCTGATCAATCAGTTACTGAGGATACGATTTATACTTACAACTACATCAATGTGGCTACAGCGGGGTAAACTACTCTATGGTTGTGTACAATTGTATGAAGTTAAGGTCTAGCTATATGAGGGTGTGCTACGGTACCATCTAGGCAGTAAAGTGACAACTGTGTGGTGGAACACACACAACCACCCACAGAAATACATTCCAAGGTGATTATTACAGCCGTTGGACATCATGAGCTCCAGGATCGTAGCTAGCTCACTTTAGCACATAAGGATTCAGTCGTCATATGCTGTCAAGACATATGCAATAACTCTGAGACATCTCAAATAAGAACCAAGTATCGTGATAGTTCGTGCTGTTTTTTTTTTTTTTTTTGTCATCAGTCTACTAACTGGTTTGATGCGGCCCGCCACGAATTCCTTTCCTGTGCTAACCTCTTCATCTCAGAGTAGCACTTGCAACCTACTTCCTCAATTATTTGCTTGACGTATTGCAATCTCTGTCTTCCTCTACAGTTTTTGCCCTCTACAGCTCCCTCTAGTACCATGCAAGTCATTCCCTCATGTCTTAGCAGATGTCCTATCATCCTGTCCCTTCTCCTTATTAGTGTTTTCCACATATTCCTTTCCTCTCCAATTCTGCGTAGAACCTCCTCATTCCTTACCTTATCAGTCCACCTAATTTTCAACATTCGTCTATAGCACCACATCTCAAATGCTTCGATTTCTTCTGTTCCGGTTTTCCCACAATCCATGTTTCACTACCATACAATGCTGTATTCCAGACGTACATCCTCAGGAATTTCTTCCTCAAATTAAGGCCGGTATTTGATATTAGTAGACTTCTCTTGGCCAGTAATGCCTTTATTGCCATAGCGAGTCTGCTTTTGATGTCCTCCTTGCTCCGTCCGTCATTGGTTATTTTACTGCCTAGGTAGCAGAATTCCTTAACTTCATTGACTTCGTGACCATCAATCCTGATGTTAAGTTTCTCGCTGTTCTCATTTCTACTACTTCTCATTACCTACGTCTTTCTCCGATTTACTCTCAAACCATACCGTGTACTCCTCAGACTGTTCATTCCGTTCAGCAGATCATTTAATTCTTCTTCACTTTCACTCAGGATAGCAATGTCATCAGCGAATCGTATCATTGATATCCTTTCACCTTGTATTTTAATTCCACTCCTGAACCTTTCTTTTATTTCCATCATTGCTTCCTCGATGTACAGATTGAAGAGTAGGGGCGAAAGGCTACAGCCTTGTCTTACACCCTTCTTAATACGAGCACTTCGTTCTTGATCGTCCACTCTTATTATTCCCTCTTGGTTGTTGTACATATTGTACATGACGCGTCTCTCCCTATAGCTTACCTCTACTTTTTTTCAGAATCTCGAACAGCTTGCACCATTTTATATTGTCGAACGCTTTTTCCAGGTCGACAAATCCTATGAAAGTGTCTTGATTTTTCTTTAGCCTTGCTTCCATTATTAGCCGTAACGTCAGAATTGCCTCTCTCGTCCCTTTACTTTTCCTAAAGCCAAACTGATCGTCACCTAGCGCATTCTCAGTTTTCTTTTCCATTCTTCTGTATATTATTCTTGTAAGCAGCTTCGATGCATGAGCTGTTAAGGTGATTCTGCGATAATTCTCGCACTTGTCAGCTCTTGCCGTCTTCGGAATTGTGTGGATGATGCTTTTCCGAAAGTCAGATGGTATATCGCCAGACTCATATATTCTACACACCAACGTGAATAATCGTTTTGTTGTCACTTCCCCCAATGATTTTAGAAATTCTGATGGAATGTTATCTATCCCTTCTGCCTTATTTGACCGTAAGTCTTCCAAAGCTCTTTTAAATTCCGATTCTAATACTGGATCCCCTATCTCTTCTAAATCGACTCCTGTTTCTTCTTCTATCACATCAGACAAATCTTCACCCTCATAGAGGCTTTCAATGTATTCTTTCCACCTATCTGCTCTCTCCTCTGCATTTAACAGTGGAATTCCCGTTGCACTCTTAATGTTACCACCGTTGCTTTTAATGTCACCAAAGGTTGTTTTGACTTTCCTGCATGCTGAGTCTGTCCTTCCGACAATCATATCTTTTTCGATGTCTTCATATTTTTCCTGCAGCTATTTCGTCTTAGCTTCCCTGCACTTCCTATTTATTTCATTCCTCAGCGACTTGTATTTCTGTATTCCTGATGTTCCCGGAACATGTTTGTACTTCCTTCTTTCTTCAATCAACTGAAGCATTTCTTCTGTTACCCATGGTCTCTTCGCAGCTACCTTCTTTGTACCTATGTTTTCCTTCCCAACTTCTGTGATGGCCCTTTTTAGAGATGTCCATTCCTCTTCAACTGTACTACCTACTGCGCTATTCCTTATTGTTGTATCTATAGCGTTAGAGAACTTCAAACGTATCTCGTCATTCCTTAGTACTTCCGTATCCCACTTCTTTGCGTATTGATTCTTCCTGACTAATGTCTTGAACTTCAGCCTACTCTTCATCACTACTATATTGTGATCTGAGTCTATATCTGCTCCTGGGTACGCCTTACAATCCAGTATCTGATTTCGGAATCTCTGTCTGACCATGATGTAATATAATTGAAATCTTCCCGTATCTCCCGGCCTTTTCCAAGTATACCTCCTCCTCTTGTGATTCTTGAACAGGGTATTCGCTATTAATAGCTGAAACTTGCTACAGAACTCAATTAGTCTTTCTCCTCTTTCATTCCTTGTCCCAAGCCCATATTCTCCTGTAACCTGTTCTTCTACTCCTTCCCCTACAACTGCATTCCAGTCGCCCATGACTATTAGATTTTCGTCCCCCTTTACATACTGCATTACCCTTTCAATATCCTCATACACTTTCTCTATCTGTTCATCTTCAGCTTGCGATGTCGGCATGTATACCTGAACTATTGTTGTCAGTGTTGGTCTGCTGTCGATTCTGATTAGAACAAGCCTGTCACTGAACTGTTCACAGTAACACACCCTCTGCCCTACCTTCCTATTCATAACGAATCCTACACCTGTTATACCATTTTCTGCTGCTGTTGATATTACCCGATACTCATCTGACAAGAAATCCTTGTCTTCCTACCACTTCACTTCACTGACCCCTACTATATCTAGATTGAGCCTTTGCATTTCCCTTTTCAGATTTTCTAGTTTCCCTACCACGTTCAAGCTTCTGACATTCCACGCTCCGACTCGTAGAACGTTATCCTTTCGTTGATTATTCAATCTTTTTCCCATGGTAACCTCCCCCTTGGCAGTCCCCTCCCGGAGATCCGAATGGGGGACTATTCCGGAATCTTTTGCCAATGGAGAGATCATCATGACACTTCTTCAATTACAAGGCACATGTCCTGTGGATACACGTTACGTGTCTTTAACGGAGTGGTTTCCATTGCCTTCTGCATCCTCATGTCGTTGATCATTGCTGATTCTTCCGCCTTTAGGGGCAATTTCCCACCCCTAGGACAAGAGAGTGCCCTGAACCTCTATCCGCTCCTCCGCCCTCTTTGACATGGCCGTTGGCAGAATGAGGCTGACTTCTTATGCCGGAAGTCTTCGGCCGCCAATGCTGATTATTTTCAAATTTTACGCAGTGGCGAGGATCGAACCTGGGACCGAAGACGTTTTGATTATGAATCAAAGACGCTACGCCTAGGCCACGGGTCACAGTCTTCGTGCTGTATTCTTAACCAAAGGAAGGAATGAAGATTGGGTTTAACGTCCCGTCGATATCGATTTGATTCGAGACGGAGCACAAGCTCGTATTGTGTCAAGGAGGGGGAAGGAAATCGGCCGTTCCCTTTAAAAGGAAGCATCCCGGCATTTGCCTGGAGCTATTTACGGAAATTATGGAAAACCTAAATCCGGATGGCAAGACGTAGGCTTGAACCGTCGTCCTCCCGAATGCGAGTCCAGTGTGCTAACCTCTGCGCGACCTCACTCGTTATTCTCAATTGAATTACTAGGATGACTCACACAAAAAAAAATCCATAAGGTGGCATTCACCCACACTTGGATGTAATCGTCTGTGTTCCAAAGATACAGCGTAGGTCCACAACTGAAATAAACACTGAAAATTAGAGATGGCGAACAGTGAATTTCGCAGTGTTGTCATGACTAAGTTCATTGTGCTGAAGCCACTTTCACAGCCCGATGTGACCAGGGCTAGCCTACCAACACGAACAAAAACTAGTTAGCCGGCCGAGGTGGCCGAGCGGTTCTAGGCGCTTCAGTCCGGAACCGCGCGACCGCTACGGTCGCAGGTTCGAATTCTGCCTCGGGCATGGATGCGTGTGATGTCCTTAGGTTAGTTAGGTTTAAGGAGTTGTAAGTTGTAGGGGACCGGTGACCTCCGATGTTAAGTCCCACAGTGCTCAGAGCCATTTGAACCATTTGAACCAAAAACTAGTTTCAGGTTTTCAGGAATCTCCACTGTTGTCTTTGTAATCTCTGAAAGATTCTCTCACATTTGGAAAATAAAGAAGTTCAACGATCATACATTTTTCTTAGATTTTCTTCCCATTTTAGCCCTGGGCTCGCAACGCAACAGGCCCATTCTTTATTGTCCAAAATATTAATCTTTTTCAATATGTATTTGAAGTCCTCATCGTCATTCGACGTTAACTTTGGGACTCAAATTATCATTTAGGCAGAACTGTCTCCTATTGTAGAGATTGTGTAGATATTCTGCTCGATCCTCAGCTGGGAGCCGTGAAACGTATTGCAAGTGCCCCTCTGAAATAGCTTTCTCTGCTTCCTTCATACGTGCACCTGGCATTTTCGTCAGTTGTTCAGTGGCTCTTATGGACCTTGTAATTGCCCTATATGATGGAATATTAGCTCTGTCCTTTTTCAGGTACTGTGAAAGGATACTAATCTCTTCAAGAACATCAGAAAGCAGTGTAATATTGCATACCTATTTGAGACTTGGTAATGCTTCCTGTAATACCTTCAATTCATCTCTTATATTTGATTTTCTGTCATGTCATTCATTCAAGCCAGGTAACATATCTGTAATGCTTGCACTGCTCTGGAGCTTGAGGCCACCCAGCTTACTGAGAATACTTTAGATTTCTTCTTACGTTCTGCACCTAACTCTTGTGCAACAGCTGGCAGTTAATGTTGATTCTATGGAGACTCGGGGCACAATGCATACAGGTTGTTTAAAACTATGATAGTTCGATGAACACCAGAAAAATCTTCAACTCCACCAGCAGTTCCTAATTCAATTCAGTTGCACAAACAATGTGATTTGAATGGTTTGTTATATTTATTCTTAAGTCGTTCTAAAATAAGTGAATTCCTACCTAGCGTTACACTAGAATCAGTTCCAAGCAAGTAGTATTTGCATGAAACTTGAAGAGAAACCATACTTCGCGAGGTATTTTAAAGGTTCGGCTTCTTTTGTTTCTGCATTTACATACATCAAAAAAAGTTTTGCATCGCCCCGGTTCCCAGAACTCCTGAAGATAGGCATTGACTGTGGATATTGTATCACAGAGACAGTCCCTTTGACTCTTCAGAGGTGTCACTAAACCCACCCAAAGATGTAAACAACCTTGATTGAGCAGCACCTATTAGATGGAGGGGGTCCGACAGCCGATCAGTTCCAGTCATTCCACCAGGAAGGAGATACACGGCTCGTGTTGTCTGTAGTTCAACGATACCTAGACGGTCAATACCGCAGTTCGATCGCGTCCGCATTCTTACTTCGTGCCAGGAAGGGCGCTCAACAGGGGAAATGTCCATGCGTCTCTGAGTGAACCAAAGCGATGTTGTTCGGACATGGAGGAGATACAGAGAGACAGGAACTGTCGACGATGTGCCTCGCTCAGGCCACCCAAGGGCTACTACTGCAGTGTATGACCGCTACCTTATTATGCCTCGGAGGAACCCTGATAGCAACGCCGTGTTGAATAATGCTTTTCGTGCAGCCACAGGACGTCGTGTTACGACTCAAACTGTGCGCAATAAGCTGCATGTTGCAGAACTTCACTCCCTACGTCCGTGGCGAGGTCCATCTTTGCAACCACGACACCATGCAGCGCAGTACAGATGGGCCCAACAACATGCCCAATGGACCGCTCAGGATTGGCATCACGTGCTCTTCAGCTATGAGTGTCGCATATGCCTTCAACCAGACAATCGTCGGAGACGTGTTTGGAGGCATCCCGGTCAGGCTGAACGCCTCAGACACACTGTCCAGCGAGTGCAGCTAGGTGGAGGTTCCCTCCTATTTTGGGTGGCATTATGTGGGGCCGACGTACGCCGCTGGTGGTCATGGAAGGCACCGTAACGGCGTACGATACGTGGATGCCATCCTCCGACCGATAGTGCAACCATGTCGGCAGCATATTGGCGAGGCATTCGTCTTCATGGCCAACAATTCGCGTTCCTGTCATGCACATCATGTGAATGACTTCCTCCAGGATAAGGACGTCTCTCGACTAGAGTGGCCAGCATGTTCTCCCGACATAAACCCTATCGAACATGCCTGGAATAGATTGAAAAGGGCTGTTTATGGACGACGTGATCCACCAACCACTCTAAGGGATGTATTCCGAATCGCCGTTGAGGAGTGGGACAGTCTGGACCAACAGTACTTGATGAACTTGTGGATAGTATGCCACGACGAATACAGGCATGCAACAATGCAAGAGGACATGCTACTGGTTATTAGAGGTACCGGCGTGCACGGCAATCTGGACCACCACCTCTGAAGACCCCGTTGCACGGTGGTACAACATGCAATGCGTGGTTTTCATGAGCAATAAGAAGGACGGAAATGATGTTTATGTTGATCTCTATTCCAATTTTCTGTACAGGTTCCGGAACTCTAGGAACCAAGGTGATGCAAAACTTTTTTTGATGTGTGTATTTTTTGAAATTCGGTGATATTCAGGACATTACTACCACTAATTTCTGACCTTAAATACAACATTAAAACTGATTGTGAAGCCACTCCCGTACACTCAAGAATGAATACATAGATTTTGGAATTCTTCGATATTACGCATGAAAAGAGCTGTTTCCTCATATTTTCTGCAATGCAGTGCTTGATGTTGGCACAACTGAGTTTACTACGCATTATTTTACCCCTGTGAAGACCATTTTGAATTTGGAAATCCACAAGTTTGTGAAAGTCTAAATATTGTTTTCTCATTTTTTGCTATGAAGTACGGTATGCGAAACACTTTCCTCGCACTTTCAAATATGTCTGTCTGCTATTCAACTACAAGGTTTTCTAAAACATTGTCTTGTCTTTTTTTACGTTGTCTGCATGGAGTTAAGTGAGCATCGAAATCCCTATGTTTATTGGTTTTCTTCTCCATGATGTTAACTGAGCTTGTTTACTTTCACAAACCGGATTCACTGAAACACTGCTCCAATTTTTAGAAATGTGCAGTCCCTGTCATTTACTCTTAATAACATCTTTCAATTACTAGCACAATTTATACACTTATCACTTAAAAATGCAATCTGCCAGGCATTAAAACAGCAAAGCAGAACCTATACATAGAACTGTAGAATTCAACAGAACTGTTCACTGAAACACTTGTAACTTTACTGAGAAGACTGGACCGCAATATCCGTGCCGGTCGTGCCGTAGTTAACGATTAAAGCTGTTAACAATCTTACTATAAAAACGCAAACTAAAGGCACGGTAATCACTGAAAATTATAAATAGCTTTGCTGTTTGCTGCACAATAATAATAACACAGGGTCACGTCAAGAGAAGACATTCGATACTGTTGTTGCATCGTTGATGAGTTTAAGATCAGCATAAGGAAAACGGGAAATGTTTTAATTTTAATAGTATTATAAGTTACAGCTTAGGTTTCAGAGAGGAGTTAAATTTGGTTACATCATTAAAGATCGCAACATCAGCATGAGGAGGAAGGGAGTTCAGTGTTTCCAGACATTTCCGCGGACTATATTACGCAACGTATCTAGCTCGGCTCGACGCGCGTTATAGTTAGTATTCTTTTTTATTGCGTTGGTTGCAGTGTTGCCAAGTCAGCTTTTTAGAGCTAACTATGGCATCTTGTTAATACCATTTAGCTGGCAAATAAGTGATTTAGCTGGTGGCTATAAGTATGGGTTTTTCACAATCATTTGGCTTCTTCTCTAGCTTTTTTCCTTGACTATAGGAAATTTTATTGAAGAAAAATTATTTGCACTGAGCTAAGTTCTCAAAACATGATTCAATATTCCATAAAATGTATAATTAGACCGAATAAAAAGCCTCTAAAAGCCAACTAAAGCTGTGCTGGCTTGTGTTCCGGGCTCGTCAGCATACACACGCAACAACAAAAAAACTTCGCACCTCGTGGTCTAGTGGCTAGCGTTCCTGCTTCTGGACCACGGGGTCCCGAATTCGATTCCTGACCGGGTCAGGGATTTCTCCGCCCGGGGACTGGGTGTCTGTGTTGTCCTCATCATCTCATCATCACTGGGGAAAATGTCGAGACTGGGCAGTGAAAAGATTGGGAATTTGTACGGGCCCTGATAACCACGCAGCTCAGCGACCCACAAAACAAATAATATCAACAGAGAGCCTTACTAGAAACGCTGTTGGTGCATAGCTGACATCAGCAAAGGATCGCAAGTTCACAATAATGAAGGAAGATGTTCTAAGCAAATCGTAATTTGATTTACGCAGGATGAATCAGAAGCTAAAATAAATAATGTGCCAGCAACTGAACTGTATTCAGTGTAGTAGTTGACTAAGTGTAAGAAATGTAATATTACAGTGCAGATATTGCGAAATTTGTCCTGTAAGTATCTAACAGAAACATTGTTGACATTTTTATTGTGAGGAAAAGAAAGTTATGCGAAACAAACTGACATGATGTTTATTTAAATACATGTTTGCCTCAGAATATAGAGGCTTTAAACATGGGCTGATATTTTATATGCGAATCATACAAATAAAATCTCAGATTTTTATACCTGCATTCCTAGTACAAGAGCATCCAGAAATCATTTCTCTAATGACATGCACAACGCTCGACTCTAAATTCTTATTCTTCTGTGCTTTCGAGATCCTTTTCATTTTTGAATATCTGAACAATTTCTCACCCGCTATTAAAGCTTACTTTTAATGTCTACATATCTGCAGATGTCTGCAGCTAGTGGCCTTCGAATCTTAGTTTGTAACGTGGCGATATGTAATGTAATTTTCTAGGTGCGTGAGAAACAGCGTGGTGTAATCGAGTTTTTAATTCAAAAAGTTCGTCCACACAAGGAGTACGCTCGCCCCCAGCATGACGATGAAAGGCCTCACACAAGCGCTGCGACATCTGAGATAATCCAACGCCTTCGATCAACTGTCATCGATCACCCTCTACACAGACCCGACTTGCGCTCATACGATTTTCATCTATTCCCAAAACTTACAGAAGACCTTCCAGGACTTCATTTTGATAGAGATGAAGCGATGCAAGCAGAGATGACGTTGTGGCTCCGTTAAGAAAAAAAAAAAAAAAAGTAAACATTCTACGGTGACAGTATCAACAAACTGGTCTCTCATTGAGAGAGTAGCAAGCGAACAGGGAATGAGGGTAAGGAATGAAAGAGGTAGCCGCTTGGTAGAATTTTGCACATTCGAGGTGCATTCAAGTTCTAAGGCCTCCGATTTTTTTTCTCCGGACTGGAAAGAGATAGAAACATGCGCATTGTTTTAAAATGAGACCGCGTTCATTGTCAATACGTCCCAGAGATGGCAGCACCGTACGGCAGATGGAATTTTACCGCCAGCGGCGAGAATGAGACCTGTTTTACATACTTAAAATTGCGACGTTTTCCTTACTTGAACAGCGTGCAATCATTCGTTTTCTGAATTTGCGTGGTGTGAAACCAATTGAAATTCATCGACAGTTGAAGGAGACATGTGGTGATGGAGTTATGGACGTGTCGAAAGTGCGTTTGTGGGTGCGACAGTTTAATGAAGGCAGAACATAGTGTGACAACAAACCGAAACAACCTCGGGCCCGCACAAGCCGGTCTGACGACATGATCGAGAAAGTGGAGAGGATTGTTTTGGGGGATCGCCGAATGACTCTTGAACAGATCGCCTCCAGAGTTGGCTTTTCTGTGGGTTCTGTGCACACAATCCTGCATGACGACCTGAAAATGCGAAAAGTGTCATCCAGGTGGGTGCTACGAATGCTGACGGACAACCACACTGCTGCCCGTGTGGCATGTTGCCAAGCAATGTTGACGCACAACGACAGCATGAATGAGACTTTCTTTTCGTCGGTTGTGACAATGGAAGAGACGTGGATGCCATTTTTCAATCCAGAAACAAAGCGCCAGTCAGCTCAACGGAAGCACACAGATTCACCGCAACCAAAAAAATTTCGGGTAACTGCCAGTGCTGAAAAAATGATGGTGTCCATGTTCTGGGACAGCGAGGGCGTAATCCTTACCCATTGCGTTCCAAAGGGCACTATGGTAACAGGTGCATCCTACGAAAATGTTTTGAAGAACAAATTCCTTCCTGCACTGCAACAAAAACGTCCAGGAAGGGCTGCGCGTGTGCTGTTTCACCAAGACAACGCACCCGCACATCGAGCTAACGTTACGCAACAGTTTCTTCGTGATAACAACTTTGAAGTGATTCCTCATGCTCCCTAATCACCTGACCTGGCTCCTAGTGACTTTTGGCTTTTTCCAACAATGAAAGACACTCTCCGTGGCCGCACATTCACCAGCCGTGCTGCTATTGCCTCAGCGATTTTCCAGTGGTCAAAACAGACTCCTAAAGAAACTTTCGCCGCTGCCATGGAATCATGGCGTCAGCGTTGCGAAAAATGTGTACGTCTGCAGGGCGATTACGTCGAGAAGTAACGCCAGTTTCATCGATTTCGGATGAGTAGTTAATTAGAAAAAAAATCGGAGGCCTTAGAACTTGAATGCACCTCGTAGAATAACTTAATCATAGCTAACACTTGGTTTAAGAATCATGAAAGAAGGTTGTATATGTGGAAGAGGCCTGGAGCCATTAGGAGGTTTCAGATAGATTATACAATGGTAAGACAGAGATTTAGGAACCAGATTTTAAATTGTAAGACATTTCCAGGGGCAGATGTGGACTCTGGCCACAATCTATTGGTTATCAACTGTAGATTAAAAATGAACAAACTGCCAAAAGGTGGGCATTTAATGAGACAGGACGTGGATAAACTGAAAGAACTGGTGGTTGTAGAGAGTTTCAGAGAGAGCATTACGGAATGGTTGACAAGAACAGGGGAAAGAAATGCAGTAGAAGAAGAATGGGTAGCTTTGAGAGATGAAATAGTGAAGGCAGCAGAGCTTCAAGTAGGTAAAAAGACGAGGGCTAGTAGAAATCCTTGAGTAACAGAAGAGATATTGAATTTCACTGATAAAAGGAGAAAATATAAAAATGCAGTAAATGAAGCAGGCAAGAAGGAATACAAACGTCTCAAAAATGAGAGCGACAGGAACCGCAAAATGGCTAAACAGAGGTGGCTAGAGGACAAATGTATCACTAGAGGGTAAGATAGATACTGCCAACAGGAAAATTAAAGAGACCTTTGGGGAAAAGAGCTCAGATGGAAAACCAGTTCTAAGCAAAGAAAGAATAAAGCAAAGAAACAGTAAAGGAAACAAAAGAAAAATTTGGAGTAGGAATTAAAATCCATGGAGAAGAAATAAAAACTTTGAGGTTCGTCGATGACATTGTAGTTCTGTCGGAGACAGCAAAGGACCTGGAAGAGCAGTTGAAGGGAGTGATCAGTGTCTTGAAAGGAGGATATAAGATGACCATCAACAAAATCAAAACGAGGATAACGGAATATAGTCAGATTAAATCAGGTGATGCTGAGGGAATTAGATTAGGAAATGAGACACTTAAAGTAGCAAATGAGTTTTGATATTTGGGAAGCAAAATAACCGATGATGGTCGAAGTAGAGAGGATATAAAATGTAGACTGGCAAAGGTTAGAAAAGCGTTTCTGAAGAAGAGAGATTTGTTAACATCGAGTATAAATTTAAGTGTCAGGAAGTCTTTTCAGTATTTTCATGGAGTGTAGCTATGAATGGAAGTGAAACAAGGACGATAAATAGTTTAGACAAGAAGAGAATAGAAGCTTTGGAAATGTGGTGCTACAGAAGAATGCTGAAGATTAAATGGGTAGATCACGTAACTAATGAGGAGGTACTTAACAGAATTGGGGAGAACAGGAATTTGTGGCACAACTTGACAAGAAGAAGGGGTAGGTTAGTAGGACAAGTCATGAGGCATCAAGGCATCATCAGTTTAGTATATGAGGGGAGCGCGAAGGGTAAAAACCTTAGAGAGTATCCAAGAGATGAATACACTAAGCAGATGAAGAAGCTTGTACAGGATAGAGTATCATGGAGACTTGCATAAAACCAGCCTCTGGACTGAAGACCACAACAACAACAACAACAATAAAATACAGGGTGATCAATCCTTGACGCAACCGCTTTCGTTGCTCGCAACCGGCCGTCGAGGGCTGCTGCTGTCCCTGCGGCGCGGATGACAGGACGTCTGTATTACTATAGTACTGTTTCTAGCGTAAGTCATTTCTGACATACATAACAAACACCTAAAAAGGAAAAGTAAATTAGTCATGTATATTAAGCACGGAATGCTGGATATGGCTCTCTTCGTTGTTCAAGAAGTTCTGACACCTGCGTCGGAAATTGCTCATAACAGTTCGCAATTCCCTCTGAGACGTGATAGCAATTTCTTGACGATCGTTAGTTTTAAGTTCATCTAAAGTATTTTTTTGATTTTTATACTTCCTCTTTTAATGCTCCCCTCATATAAAAATCGCAGAAGGTTAAATTGGGGGAACTAGGAGGATGTATGTTGTCAGTGATAACCATCTCGAAACACGTCACGAATTTTCTGTAATAAGAAGTTGGCTGTGTGTGCCGTGGCAGAGCCCTGCTGAAACGTCGCCAAATCACGTTCTCTCTCGGCTAATTGGCGAAAAAAGACCGTAAATATCATCCATTGTTAATTATCTCCTGAAAAAGAGAGCCTATTACTCTTTCATCGCTCACAGCACACCATACTCCACTTTTTTGATCACGCAGGGGTACCTCGTGTATTATGTTACGCTTTTCAGAACTCCAATAACGGTTAATTTGTGAATCAACGTAACCACGTCGTTGGAACCATAATTCTTCCGGAAAGAAAATTAGGTGGGAGTCAGTTTCTCCGTCACGCACCCTATTCAGAATCCATTCACGAAGCCGCAGTCTTTTTACAGGGTCACCTCGGTTAAGTTCTTGCACTGCCGTTATTTTATAGGGCTCTAACTTCAATAACTTAATAGCGATTTGAACAGAGCTACAGGAAATTCCTATTTGATGAGACAGTCTTCGAATTTATTTCCTAAGAGACCTTTCCATGGCATTCCCAATGTCAGCCAGAGTTTCTTATGTGGGTACTGCATGTGTTGTCTCACGTTTTTGTCAAGAACGCTATCCGTTTCGCGGAATTTATTTATAAATCGAAGAATTGTACTCCGATCAGGAACTTGCAAATCAGGAAATTCCTCTTTAAATATTCTCCTTACTGCACACGCTGAATCTGTACGCATGCATGATCTATGTATGACCATGCTTTGGCGAATAGAATACTTATGTCTAGCCATTTGAATTGAAAAATTTTCGCTCAGTACGCTGTCTTGCCTCGCCCAACAAACACGTGCTACAGGTTCAAAAAATTTCGGGCTTGCACCTGGTCGTCGTTTAACTCATCGGACGACTTTTCGACTGGGCACCTGCCAGTCATCTTCAGGTGAACCGTCGAAGAGTGACGACTTGCTCCGTTCCGTTACATTTAACGCGCTGCGAGTATTCCGCGCATGCGTCAAAATACAAGTCGACAGACGGATTGCACTTCCTGGTGGCAGCGCCCTCGCTGGTGGAAAGGCGGAACTCGGCCGTCCTCTGTGTTACTGGTCGCCGTGGCCGTTGGCGCACTCTGTCGTTTGCGATTAGAACAAACCGTGGAGATGATGGGGTTCCACGCACTGTCTAACTGCTAGCCGCCAACTCGGTTCATCAGATTTTCCGCCAGGCCTATTTCCACAGATTCTTTAATAATGGATCCCCAAAACTATGTTGCTGCGGTAAGAATCATAGTTCTGTCACTCTCCATTGAATGTCCAGTGGAAATACAGTGTTCGACGATAACGGACTTCCTTGGTTGCAAAGGGCGAGTGCAGCGTTGACGTGGAGTGCAATGTTCTTTCCTATGTGAACCAAACAACACTGACAAAGTATTCTGTAAATTCCGGCCTCCCGCAATAACAAATCGTCCTTCACCGATCTGGAGTCTAAGATGGTAGACCGAAAAACACTTTCACCAGAAATTTACAGAGGTTTCTTGCTATTTTAAACGAAATGTTGTCCACAAAACGAAGAAAAGCTAAAGAATTTAGTGATGTGTTCTCTTTATCCACTTCCTGATTTTTTGTTTTGACTGACAGTACCCTATTAGTCTGCTGGATGGAAAATCCATTTTTTTCTTAACACTATCTTTAGGTGGACGAGCTCTTTGTTCAAATTATCTAGATCTGAGACAGTGTAAGCTCTGTGTATGTGTGTTTAAGCACGCTCATAGTTTGCGACAGGTGATAACTTGATGCCTTCAAATATCAATCAGTATGAATACCCCAGAGTCCCATCAGTCTTTCGTCTTATCAAGACACTAAGAAAGGAAGACAACCAACTGGCTACCGACAGTGCAATAAAATAGATGCCAGGCGGTTACGTTAAGGATTGATCAGCCGGAAGTAAGGGTGTAACCTCCCAACAAATTTATAATCCCGTAACCTCGGAATAAAATGGTGACTAACCTCTCAATAAAACTGTGACTCATATATAACCTTTCAATAATTAAGTGACTATGAACCTAAATTGGTAAATCTGGACGTCAGCAAAGCTGTGTTATGGCCCTGAAAAGTCATTCTGAATAAACTGAAAATTCTTCCCTCAACGAAGTGGCCGGATAACGTATATATATATCTGCTCCTATAAGAAATTTTTCTGGCACAGCCCAGTGCAATGCTGGCCACTACATTTGTTATGTATAAAAAGAAACAACTGATTTTTCTTTACAATCATCGGGATGACCATGGATAGGAGAAATTACTAAAATCTTTAAATTCAGATGAATGATTGTCAAAAGTTATCTTTATAAGAAAGATTATTATTAAAAGTTTTTTTTAAAAAAGAAAACATTTACATGGGACTTGATATAACAATAGTACGAAATCAGTTGTTACAAATTACATATTCGCTCTGCTATAAATAGTAATTTTTGGTTTTACCTTATACTACATCGCTCAGGCACTGCCATCGCTCTCCACGACCGGCCCAACCGCCCGACTGCGAACTATTACTACTGCTGCTGCCGACACTGCTCTCTGGTCTGCGATTCTATTGTAGCTTAAATATCGCAGGCAGCGCGTGAGCAATCCATCGAAGTTACATCTGCTCGAGTGCGCTAACAATAAATTCCTTATTCATGGACCTCTTACAAGGGGACAATGTACACTTCGGGGAAAAAAAGCGTGGGGATGTTGTCCACCAACGCTTCCCTCCAACACAGCCTTGCTTTTAACTATTCCTAACCGAATATTTAAATATCCTGATCGGACGTGAAAAAAATCACTCAAAGATTTTTAACCCTAGGCAACACTTATTTGCCGAATTACAATGATCTCAATCACACTGAGAGAAAGTAATCAAAACATGCAGAGTTAAAAACCAAAAGTTCCATATAGTGGTCGGATGGTTCATTTTGGGGGGGTGACCAAACAACGAGGTCATCTGTTCCATTGGATTAGGGAAGGATGGGGAAGAAAGTCGGCCGTGCCCTTTCATAGGGATCATCCCGGCATTTTCCTGAAGTTATTTAGGAAAATGACGCAAAACCTAAATCACGACGGTCGGACGCGGATTTGAACCGTCGTCCTCCCAAATTTGAGTTCAGTGGGTTAACCACTGCTCCACCTTGCTCCGTCAGCGAGTGGACACAGGAAGCGATGATTTCCTTAGTACGACAGTTTAACATCAGTTTTAAAAACAGAAAATTTTTTTGAAGATCAAACTGTAGCTTGGATGGGCATGATATGCATCACATTCAGTGAAGATAAGCCAGACTGAATGCAGTTTAAGTACAAGCAATGAAGATATGAAATATTATGAAATGAGTTTGCAATACGAGAAAGGAGTCAGCCAGCTGAGCTTCACAACACTGTTCTGAACCTCTCAAGTATTCCAGAAAAAAAAAAACACGTGTGTAAGGAAGAAACGCTTAGTCAGTGCTACGCTTCTTTCCCCCCTATTCATCACGATATTTACGAGAATATGTGAGTTGTTACTCAGAGTGCTGGAGATTTCAATAATGAAGAAATGTCAGTAGATCGGTGGGAATCCTCAAAATTCTATTTAAAATATATGACATTGTCTCTTAATAGTATACTAACATAGTCCTTGGTAGAATGAAATATGACTATTGTACAGGTAACATGTATGACAAGGCAAATTTGTTCCATTTTCATTGCACTTACCGAGAGAGGTGTCGCAATGGTTAGCACGCTGGAGTCGTATTCGGGAGGACCAGATGTATGTTTTCCATGATTTCCATAAATCGCTCCAGCAAACGCTGGGATGAGTCCATTGAAAAGACACGGCCGATTTCCTTTCCCATCCTTGATACAATCCGAGCATTTGCTCCGCCTCTAATGACCTCGATGTTGATGGGATGTTAAATCCAGTCTTCCTTCCTCCTTCACTGCACTTACTTGTAACGACTATAACTTTATCTGTCCTGCAATGTGTGTAATTTGCTTGAAAAGCAAACAAATAAGGTTGAATGTTTGTTAGGAGTCTGTAGAATGTCATTTACTTTTCTCAATATCCTAAGCGACTCTTTTCTGTGCTGAAACTTCACAGCTCAACATCTCGAAGCACGTAGTTTGTTACGGTTCTCTCTGGTATACGACCTACCAAATGTGCTTTGGCACTATTCTTAAGTATTTCGAAACTGAAATTTTTCAAAAGTCTGTAAAACTCCATAAACACTTAAAATTAATTTATTTTGAGTAGCGAAAATGTTTAATGCAAGCGACAAGTTATCTGAAGATACCATATCGTAATTTTTCTGTGACTGAAACATGCAAATTATAATAGGTTACTTAGCGAGGTGCCTCGGAGTAGGATTGCCACCTTCATCTTTTTTTCCTTTGTCCAAGTAAAGTATATTGGCTCTTAAAGGTAGCAGAAAGTCAGTTGTCTCAAAATAAAATGTTATACATTTTCCTTAATTATTTTGTTGAAAAATAAATTATTTGTTGCTTTTAGGAATATTTAACAAATAACATCGACATTGCTAAACAGCTTCATAATATTTGCAACTTTAAATTAAGATACATAAATAATCTACTTTTCATCAAATTCGGAAGTCAATTGTTTCTTTCGTTTTCTAGGCGTACAAAGAGCACTCAGTTTAGTAAAGTTGCCTCTATGCTTGATTCACTGTTATAGGAAGCTATTAAACCGACTATCGGATTTTATCGCGCTCAATACGCCTCACACACCACTTCATAAGAATTTTCCGCTCTACAACAGTGCCGCAGCTGCTACATCGCTGAGGTTGGCAGCAGTCGTCAAGGACACGAAATGTTGCGACTAGCGCTGATGCGTAACGATCAGTACTTGGGATGCCATCGACTACGTTTTCGTTAAGCAAATAATCCACGGGAAGATGTTTATTTAGTCCACACACTGCGGTACTTAGTAACTGCAAATAATATAAAATTAATGGAGTCTCACTCTTTTTCAGTTGAAAGTTTGATATTGATTATGTTGACGTTTGAGATTAGGCTCCGCTATTCATTACATGATCACTCAGCCGATCCATTATACGGAAAATTACTATCAATTTTTGTGGTCTTTTAATGATTTACGCAAAAATTACTCCTAGAAAAAATCCAACGACGTGGATAAAGTAGTATCACATACTTTATTGTCGTGAAGTATTGAGACTCGGAGGTCAAGCCACTGGACTTGCATTCCTAAGGACGGGGCCTCATATCCCTGTCAGACCACAAGGATACGGATTTGCCGTAGTTTCCCCTCAGACGAATGGCAAAGAAGTTCCTTTGAATAGTTCGTGTGTGATTTTCTGCTACATTATTGTAGAGCCACAGATAGTTTTCGATCTTTAATGATTTTTTGTCCGGAAAACAATAAACACCCTAATCTTTCCTTCCCTTTCTCTTAAGGATGTCCGTGTCCGCATTACCGCAAGATATTCTTGCAGCAAGTGTTATTGAATTGTATTTCATAATTAATACAACAATACACTTTCTCTAAATATTATATCAAGATACAGTCTCAAAACATCAAACAATTTCTTTTGTTTATTGATTCGCTCATATCGACTGCCTATTTTTTACGCTATGTTCATTGATGAGAGCATAGGCCTACTGTTTGCAGTGAGAAAAACTTTAAGGAAGCCCAATTAGACCAATTGGACGAAATGTTGTACAAGTCGTTCCGTGTCAGAAGGTCTGAAGGAAACCCTATAAGTGGGTCTGTTATTATGGTAAAAAGTAAAAAGTTCCAATTATCTGGGGTTATCAGAAACTGAAAGTGTATTTTCTTACAATTGGCTATACCGATTCCAAAGTCGTCATGGAATTCGGAAGCTTGATGTAAGTGGGGAGTTACGATCGGCAGATCAAAATGCAGCTGAAGAATACATAGAAACATTTTGCAATTTGATTAAACACCATAATTTAACTGCTGGTCAAATCTACATTACCGGTGAAATGTGAATACTTTGGTGCAAAAGAACCATAACGAAAAACTAAAAATGATCATTAACACAGCACAAAAGAATGGACACAGCAGCAACACAGTACACAGATTACACACCATTCAAAATAAAATACAGACAGAACAGCAAAATTAAAAACAGTCCAAATATACCAACAAATAACAAAAGCACACAATGCGCACTCTCACCAGAAAAAACAGCCCTCAACAAATAATGGCACACCTTGACGTACACCTACAACTCACACACAAAATTGGGAACATTTTCAAAAAAACAAAAAAGTCAGTATAGCCATTAAGACAAATGACACAATACAAGCCGGCCGTTGTGGCCGAGTGGTTCTAGTCGCTTCAGTCTGGAACTGCGCGACCGCTACGATCGCAGGTTCGAATCCTGCCTCGGGTATGGATGTGTGTGACGTCCTTAGGTTAGTTAGGTTTAAGTAGTTCTAAGTTCTAGGGGACTGATGACCACAGCATTTAAGTCCCGTAGTGCTCAGAGCCATTTGAACCATTTGAACACAATACAAAAGAAACTAAAATCTGAGACAGATGTGAAAGATAACTACAACAATCCAGGTATACAGTATGAAGCACATAAAAAGTGCACCGCACATATGGCGGAAATCGAAAGTGCTGTTGATGAGCGGGTTTCGGAGAATGGAGTGGCAGTCAGGGGCTCGTACTGTGATCCAATCAACAGACTGCAATAATATTTAGAAAGTGTACTTTTGTGCAAACTTACACTTTTAAAAGTGGAACAATATCTATTGACATTAACAAATTAAAGGTAGGGTAAATTAGAATGTCAGTTGTGTTTGTTGCAAGATTCTAGTGTGAGTCGCTCACGAGATCCCATGATTTGTTATTCCAGTGTGTAACTAACTGTATAAAATTGACCAGTCGCTCTTGTTCTTTTTTTTTTTTTTTTTTTTTTTTTTTTTTTCTTCAATTAATTTTGTGGCATCTACTTTACAAGCCATGCAGATGGGTACTTACTTTTTTTTCTAATCATCACTCTTCTCGTGTGCCAACCTCTTCATCTCAGGGGAGCGCTTGCAACTTACGACCTCAGTTATTTGCTGGATGTATTCCAGGCTATCTCTTCTTCTACAGTTTTTACCCTCTACAGCTCCCCCTAGCACAATGTAAATTATTCCGTGACGTCTTAAGAGATATCCCAGCATTCTGTCCCTTCTTGTCAGTGTTTTCCATATAATCCTTTCCTCGCCAATTCTTCGGAGAACCTCCTCCATTCCTTACCTTATCAGTCCACTTAATTTTCAACAGTCTTCTGTAGCACCACATCTCAAATGCTTCGATTCTCTTCTGTTCCGGTTTTTCCACAGTTCATACATCACTACCATACAATGCTATGTTCCAAACGCACTTTTCAGAAATATCTTCCTAACATTAAGGTTCAAAATGGTTCAAATGGCTCTGAGCACTATGGGACTTAACTTCTGAGGTCATTAATCCCCTAGAACTTAGTACTTAAACCTAACTAACCTAAGGACATCACACACATCCATGCCCGAGGCAAGTTTCGAACCTGCGACGGTAGCGGTCGCTCGGTTCCAGACTGTAGCGCCTAGAACCGCACGGCCACTCCGGCCGGCTAACATTAAGGCCTATATTTGATACTAGCAGGCTTCTCTTGGCAACGAAAGCTCTTTTCGACAGCGGTAGTTCGCCTTTTATGTCCTCCTTGCATCGTCATGGGTTATTTTGCTGCCTAGGTAGCAGAATTCCTTAAATTCATCTACTTCGTGATCACCAACCCTGTTGAGCTTCTCGGTGTCCTTATTTCTGCCACTTCTCGTTACTTTCGTGTTTTTTCGATTTATTCTCAATCCATATTCTGTACTCATCATGTTGCTCATTCCAATCAACGTTTCCTGTAATTCTTCACTTTCACTAATAGCAGTGTCAACAGCGAAACATCACTGATATCTTTTCAGCGTGAATTTTAATCCCGGTGCTGAACCTTTCTTTTATTTCCGTCATTGCTTCTTGGACGTATAGATTGAACAGCAGGGGCGAAAGACTACATCCCTGTCCTACACTTTAATTCGAGCACTTAGTTCTTGGTCTTCCACTCAGCGTTCCCTCTTATCTCTTGCACATATTGCATATTACCTATCTTTCCCTATGGCTTACCGCTATGTTTCTCACAATTTGGAACATCTTGAACCATTTGAAATTGTCTAACGCTTTTTTCCGGTCTACAAATGCTCTGAACGTGTCTTGTTTTTTCGTCAACCCTGTTTCCATTATCAACCGCAAAGTAGAACTGCCTCTCCGGAACCTTTACCTTACCTTAAGCGAACCTGATGATCTAACACACCCTCATTTTACTTTTTCTTTCTTCTGTGTATTATTCTTGTGAGCAACTTGGATACACGAGCTGTTAAGCCTATTGTGCGAGATTTGTCGCACTTGTCAGCTCTTGCAATCTTCGGTATTGTGTAGACGATGTGTTTTTTTCCCAAAGTCGAATGGTGTATCGCCAAACTCAAGTGTTCTACACACCAAAGTGAATGGTCCTTTTGATGGCACTTCTTCCAATGATTTTAGAAATTCTTTTGGAATGTTATCTAACCCTTCTACCTTATTCGATCTTAAGTTTTCCACAGCTCTTTTAAATTCTGATGCATGTACTGATCCCCTGTCTCTTCTACACCGACTCCTGTTTCTTCTTCTATCACGTCATAAGACAAGTCTTACCTACCACAGAGGCCTTCAACGTACTCTTTCACCTGTCCGTTGTCTCCTCTGCTTTTATCAGTGGAATTCCCATTCCGTACTACACAAACGATGTATTCGATGATTAAAATAAATCTGTTCGAGGACATACAGAGCAAATAGTAACTGATAACGGATCACACATCGAACAAAATATTAATCAACCCCATAGCAGAGCACACTGGCGTAGAACTTGTTCTAGGTAGTCATCTGACGCCCCACCACTGACATAAGTAATGGCAGCGAGGCACTGTGTATGTGCCTTGTACACAATCATCGGAGTAATACGGATCGACGCGAAGACGTAACAGTATACCGCGCAGGTGCTGTCGTGTTTGGAAGCACCTATGAGCACATCGTGAATGAAGTTACACTGTATGTTGGTACATCGACGCTGTCTGTTCATAGCATTTATAGGAAATGGTGAACCATCGACATGCATGCATCGCAGCGTAAAACAGTGACTGCTAACAACTAACTGGCCCTTTTTACCCTGGGTTCAAGCCATTGCGCCTGCTCGAGAAGCGGAAGAGCTGCCCCCGCTTCGAAGCGAAAAATTGCAATGCGGCCGGCGGTAGAAACTGGCGAGAGTGATAAATCACAAATTAAGATGTAGCGGATCGAAAATCAGATCGTTGTTGTTTTTTATCAGATAAAATGGGGTTCCATATCTTGTTTAAAGGAAAATCTTTATCTCTATTAATAATGTCATCAGATAATCGTATTTCGATGAATTCCTGAGCATACAATCCCAGTAACGAGAAGCCGGAGCAATAATTTGCGTCTCTGTAAACGACATGTTATGCCCTCCATTGAGACAATGGTCGGCGCCATCAGATTTTTCAGACTAGAGCAAACATATGTAACGCTAATGTTCCGTACATCGGTCATGGACAGTGCGAATAGTTTGTCAAATACACGCCTTTCCACAATGACAGGGAATTTCATAGACTCCAGGCTTTCTCAATGCCAAATCATCTTTAACAGATGCAAACAGGGCTCTAGTCTTGGCCAAAGGCAAAATAACACTTTTAATATCATAATAATAACATAAAAATTTAAGCCAGCGAGGCAACTATCTTGAAGGTATTGTAAGTAACGTAGGGCAGTGCATTAAAATAAGGATCTGTAACAAAGTTTGTTCATAAAAGCTTTTTAACCATCCTCTGCTCGTTCAGTGAACGCATGGTTTGGATGTATCACTTAATGTTTTGCTGACACCATTCTATAATTTATTTCTGCAGGAACATTTTCAGACGTGCCGTCAATAGTCCGAGTTCATAAACTGCTACATGGCAGTATGGTTTCGTCCTTTGCTGGTAGCTCGCCTACTAGTAATGGATGTGGCATCAACAAAATTTTTAACATCTTTTTCTATCCAAGCATAAATGTGAGCGACAAATTGTTCCAGGTGAGTGAAACGTCTATATTTTACTAGATTAAGCCTATTGTGACCATTACGTTTTTATTTGTTAGATGGATCATTTAGACTGAGGTGATAAAAGTCATACAGATGTACAATGGAGGTAGTATTGCGTATACAAGATATAAAAGGGCATTGCGTTGGCGGAGCTGTCATTGGTACGCAGGTGATTCATGTGAAAAAGTGATTATGGCCGCACGACGGAATTGACAGACTTGGAAAGCGGAATGGTAATTGGAGCTACGCGCGTGGGACATTCTATTTCGGAAATCTTTCGGTAAATCAATATTCCGATGTCCAGTGTCAATAGTGTGCCGAGAAGAGCAAATTTCAAGCATTACCTCTCACCACGAACAACGCAGTGGCAGACGGCCTTCACTTAACAACCGACAGCAGTGGTGTTTGCGTAGAGTTGTCAGTGCTGACAGACAAGCACCGCAGAAATCGATGTGGAACAGTAAGCATAATGCGGCAAAATTTGGCGTTACTGGGCTATGGCAGCAGACGGCCGACACGAGTGCCTTTGCTGACAGCACGACATCGCCTGCAGCGCCTCTCCTCGGCTCGTGACCTTGTTGGTAGAACCCTGGACCACTAGAAAACATGGCCATGTCAAATGAGTCCAATTTCAGTTGGTAAGTGCTGATGGTAAAGTTAGACTGTGACGCACACCCGATACACCCGTAGGCCCCAGTCGTCAAGAAGACACGATGTAGGCAGGTGATGACTCCATAATGATGCGGGCAGTGTTTACATCGAGCGAACTAGTTATGGTTATGCTTGGGTCCTTGGAGGTCATAGGCAGCCATTCATGGACTTCATGTGGAATTTTTTGTGGGTGACAATGCGCCACGTCTCCAGGCCACATTTGTTCGCCATTGGTTTCAAGAACATTCTGGACAATTCGAGCGAATGATTTGGTCACCCAGACAGCCAGAAATAAATCCCATCGACCATTTATGGGGCATAATCGAGGGATAGGTTTGTGTACAAAATCCTGCATCGACAGCACTTTCGCATTTATGGACAACTATACAGGCAATATGGCTCAATGTTTCTGTAGGGGACTTCCAATGACTTGCTGAATCCGTGCCACGTCGAGTTGCTGCACTACGTTGGGCAAAAGGAGGTCCGACCAGATATTACGAGGTATCCCATGACTTTTGTCACCTCAGTATAGTTCATGTTCCATAGATCATCTGAAGTCGTTTCTGAGAGTGTTTGTATGGAGTGTAGCCATGTATTGAAGTGAAACATGGACGATAAATAGTTCGGACAAGAAGAGAATAGAAACTTTCGAAATGTGGTGCTACAGAAGGATGCTGAAGATTAGACGGGTAGATCACATAACTAATGAAGAGGTATTGAATAGAATTGGGGAGAAGAGGAGCTTGTGGCACAACTTGACTAGAAGAAGGGATCGGTTGGTAGGACATGTTCTGAGGCATCGAGGGATTACCAATTTTGTATTGTAGGGCAGCGTGGAGGGTAAAAATCGTAGAGGGAGACCAAGAGATGAATACACTAAGCAGATTCAGAAGGATGTAGGCTGCAGTAGGTACTGGGAGATGAAGAAGCTTGCACAGGATAGAGTAGTATGGAGAGCTGCATCAAACCAGTCTCAGGACTGAAGACCACAACAACAACAGCAATAGTTAGGTGAACTTACATTTGTTCTTTATTTTGTAACTCCTTTTCCTATCTTTACAGGCATAGAATACACAGCGTTAGCTACATTGATGCAGTGGTACAGTGTAACATTCGCCTTGTAATCGTCTTACGCGTTTGTTTACGTAGGAAATTAGACCTAAAGCTAACTTGTACTTTTATAATACACGATGTCTATCCTGTGGGTCGTTAGGCGCATTTCCTCTGATGTTTCGGCAGATAATTGCAATTTAGTTTTTGCAACGTGTAGCTGGACCCAACCCAGACAAATCCTGCTGATCACATCCCTCATACGACGCCCAGAGTCGAGGGAAAACGTCCCTTTGTTTTACGTCACAAACAAAATTATTTTTAAATAGCAATTTTAAGTACCCATTCGATTGAGCTGTCCCAAATTATCCTAACGCGATATCCGTTTTATCCATATGTATTAACAGGGACAGTAAAACACGAAGACTAAACACTACTCGAGCAGTAACTGTGCGGAGATTCTGCATGTCGGTAGCAGTTAGAACGGGCCAGGGTGGTACAGTCGCTGCTTAAGTACTGATCATTCTTCGTGTTTTGCTGCCCTGTTAATACCCGTCAAGAAAACGAATATTGCACCTTGCCTCTTCCCGCCAACCGCGCTTGGGATCCGCTCCACTCCTACCACCGTCACATTGTTCCATTCTGGGTTCTCGCAGAAGTATGCATGCCGGCAGCACCTTCCGATTCATCCGCCTGTCTCCAAAGTCAGGCTGTTGTGGGATAATTTCTTTCTTTTCTTAACCAGCATATTCCCAGTGCTTACTAAAAATGTTATCACGATTGATCAGCTGTTACCTTACTCGAATCTCGATAGTTTCATTAATGACACAGGCCCCGAAGTTAGACGTCTGTGTCAGAATAACACCGAGAAAATTTCGTAGACTGTTCCAAGATTTTTTGTGAGTGTTTTGGTGGGTGTCCAGAAAGATACGGACACAGAGACTTGCTGACACCAGAGATTTCAAGTAGTATTGTTTAAACTACACACAACAGTGACGTGAGAGGTCGCTGCAGCGTGATTAATACGGTTACCTAAGAGTCCTCTGGTGTTCTGTGAATGTACGTTTAATAGTTATTACGTTACAGGTCAGAAACGAACCTTGTCATCAGGTTTGAGAACAAGGTCCAGTCACAATCGAGTTTGATTACCTCTGACATCGACTAAAACAGGACACAGAAGAGAAAATAGAAACACAGTGAGACATGCATGCTTGAACATAAATGCAGATGTTAACCAAGCCTGCAACTTGCACTGTTGCATTTGACCAAGAACAGCTCATGTGCAGTGTTTTAGATACGTTGCAAGTGTCAATCGTGTCAGAACAGGGTTCTGTATAGTTGTGAGTTCATTATGTACGAACTAACTGAATCCGAGCGTGAAAAAATTGTTGATGCTCGTATGGTGTCTGCCGAAGGATTCGGTGTTTCAAGAGGTGCCCAATCCAAAGTTTATATCCCATACACAGAAGGCATAAAAACATTATCCCCTAAGTCACAATTCGAACGAGATGGGTGTTGAATGATCGTGACGAATGGCCATTGAAGAAGATTGTGACGAAAAATAAGAAGACTAAAGCTGCAAGTGTCATGGAAGAACGGACGCATTCGAGCACACTGTCAGCACCAAAACAGCACGAAGGGAGCTCAGTAGGCAGGGAACTGCAGGGGGAGCTGGAAATCCAACACCTTTCATCAGTGATGCAAATGCAGAAAAAGTTGGTGGAGAAGTCTGGACTATGAAGCAGCGGAAGGAAGTCATTTCGACGGATGACTCTTGTTTCACAGTCTTTCCAGCTTGCACTCGAGTTAACATCCCAAGAGTGAAACATGGCGGGGGTTCGGAGATGATTTCGGCAGCCACATCGTGGTATTCTGTGGGCCCCATGGGTACTCTTCAAGATCGCGTTACTGTCAAGGATTATGTGACCATTTTGGCTGATCAGATCCACCCAATGGTTCAGTGTCGGTGCGTCTTTAGTGACGCTGTTTTCTAAGATGATATGATCCCTGTTCACACAGCTCTCATCGTCTGGGGCTGGTTTTGTGAACACGAAGATGAATTTTCACATCCCATCTGACCGCAAGAGTCCCCAGATCTCAATATTATTGAGGTGAGGCTTTGCGCTCTACTTTGGAGAGAAGGGTGCGTGATCGCCATCTGCTTCCATCGTCATTAGCTAAACTTGTCACTATTTTGTAGGAAGAATGGTCTACAATTGCCTTGAAAACCATACAGGACTTTTATTTATCCATTCTGAGCTACTGGAAGCTGTTTTGAATGTTACTGGGTTTCATACACTATATTAGGTATAGTAATGTGTCGTGTTTTTGGTATTTCCATGTTTTCCCATCTCCTATCTCTTGTATTATTATTCACGAATGGACCCAATAGGACCACGTAAGGTACACTCAGTCAATGTCGCTTTTGATGGTTGGCCTTCCTTTGGGTCCAAATTTGTTTCACTCTTTCAGAATGAAGTCTCTCTTTCATCAGACAATGGTGTTCCAGTCCGTTTTCTAATTTCCCTCTGACCAATTTTCCAATCAAATATGTTTTGTCTGAATGTTTTTCTAGCTGTAACGTCAGCCTGAGTCATACCGGTCACTTTTTTATTCTTTACATATTACCACAAACTTCCACAGCTATTTAAAACAAATAAAAATTAGACCATTTTCTATTACACGAAGTGACAATCAATGCAGTGACCTCTGCCATTTCTTTTTGAACATCACTGATCACTTAACCAGCACACGCGTACGTTTCACAATTAATCGCGAAGTAGCGCAACTCGCTGATGTGTGTAGTTCAAACAGAACCACTTACAGCCAGTACCGCGAAGCATGGTCTTACGTAACAGTACACCCCTCCCACACCCCTACAGCGTTGTGTGAACATCGCGCGCTTGGAAACAAGTCTGTGTGTTTCCTTTCCTTTCGGAATTCCTAATGTGACTGTCATTATGGAAGCTGCTGCAAAGACCAAGGGCAGGCCTTCTGCTCATCAGGGTCGTCACGCATATCGTAAATTCAGGGAATCTGAGGAAGGTGGTGTCACATGGATGTGGCCCACACCTCTGTAGGTCACCTGACACTGCAGCTCTTGAGGTCAAGAAAAAAACGGAGGAGGTAAAAAAAGAGGGCTCGAGAAGAAATTAACCAATTATCCGAGATATACTATGTGTGACAAATGTGGCATCTTCATAATGAAGGTCGCGATTTTGTTATGGTAATGCTTCGCTCAGAAATTATGAAGAGGATTGTGCTATCAACGGCGTCTAGCACGGGAGAGTTAATAAGAGCCCAACAATTCTTTTTTAAACTGATTTCCTAAAATTGACAGTAGTTTTATTCTAGAAGTCGACAGACAAGAGGAGGGGATAACTATTTTTTGTGGAAGCAAAGGAATAGTAAGCTTAAAAATGTCTTCACATTTTCCTTTTATGGGTGGTGCATTTAAGAGCTGCAGCAAGCAGTTTGCACGAATCCACACTGAACCGTGAAATTACTTTCAAAACCTTTTCTTAAGAATTTACTTTATTTACTAGCGATTCATCAAGAACATTAACACATTTAATCACACTATGTGAGCGTGGAAATAGTTGTCAAAGGGTAACTGATGAAACAAATTAAATTTTATTTTTTTTAATAAATGGAAATTTTATTCCTAAAAGCCCTCTTTTTGTTTTGAAACAGATTTAAAACTATAATCAGAAAGCACCCTGTAAATATCAAGTTACAATTTATTCAGAGGCAGAAACAACTTTTTTTTTTTTTTTTTTTTTTTTTTATTTTTTTTTTATAGTATGAGCTTTCGGGCTGAGAACCTTGCCGCTCCCTTTTAACACGGCCATAGTCACGACCGCTCACAACAACCTCTGAGAGACTGCACTGGTACAAATTGCAACACACCAGATTACTTTAAACTAAAAAAATTTTAACAACACACACAAGAACATAAACTATGCTCCCCGTAAGAGAGATGGAAATGGTACAAAACATTCACATTAAAAATTATTTGCCACCGAAAGTGCAATTTGTTTTTAAAAGAACTCTTACGGTGGAAGGGTGGCAACTTTATATACTAAAATGACCATTTAAATAAAATCCATGAAATGCAGTTTTACATAAAATGTACCAAAATGCTCTACATTACACATATACCACCTCGTAAGATGATAGGCAAGATAAAAACATATTTCAGGAGTTCGGCCTTTACACCTTAAGCAATAAATTCGTTAACACCGAATCCGACAAACATGACAGAGGCAGCTATTAACGTACGGCAGACCGACAGACAGACAGACAGACACTAACTGCCTAACAAATGCGGACGAAAGACAGGCGAGCAAGCTGGGGACGAGAGACTGACCAAGAAAAAAAGTAGAATTTAACAGGTAAATGAAACAACATATCAGCAATCACTTAACTTCTAATAAACGGCGATGTCTGGCGAAGACCTGGCGCAGCACCCCCAAAACGTTCTCCCGAACAGCGCTGCCAGCCGCTTCAACGGACGCAGGAAGGGGCGCCGATCTCCCGTCTCACGGCGTCACAGCTCGCGCCGGCCAGACCGATGTCGTGGGTTGACTCCTGTTGCTCTCATGTCGGCCGCTAAGCCACTACTCCTCGCTATACGGCGCGGCCCACTGGCTACCACGTGGTGACCTCGCATGCGCCGACTCTCAAGATGGACACGTCATCTTGTGTCCCAGTGCACGACCGACCAACCGATCGATCCAACCGTCCTTAAAGGTCGGTTCTAACGACAGACATCCTGGTACTCCAGACGGCAGACCGACATTGATTAAGCGATACACTCGGTCGGACCCACCCCTGCAGAGGAAACATGCCCTCAGGCTACCCGACATCCCTGCCCCGGGAAGAGACCGACCTACCGATCAATCCAACAGCCAATGTCCATTGCTTGAAAAAACTCGAGCAGACTGGCGGCGTAACAGATACTAGCACTCCGGACGACAGACAGACACTCACTGCCGCACAAATGCGAACGAGAGACAGATCAACAACTGGTGACGCGAGACTGACCCAGCCTCACTCCGACTGACCAACTAGCCAGACTCGCCGAGACTGCAGACTGACCTCTGCCGAGCTGATAGCGCCCCTTAAATGCACGTGAACAGGCAACCTTTCCCCTTTCCCACCAGAAGGAGACGCCAAAGCTGCGATTGCCACAGCGGCGCCACCGCCAGAAACGGAGGGCGACTGCTTTACACTACGCGCTGCGGCGCGCTCTTCAAAAGAGCAAATTTTACCACGGCTCACACACCATAGACGCAGGCTGAGGAGACCCGAGTGACGAAACATTTTCTTCCTGTTAGATTTGCCGTGCTTCGTAATATGAAGAAAGAAATCTACGCTGATGAGCATAAATACACTCCTGGAAATTGAAATAAGAACACCGTGATTTCATTGTCCCAGGAAGGGGAAACTTTATTGACACATTCCTGGGGTCAGATACATCACATGATCACACTGACAGAACCACAGGCACATAGACACAGGCAACAGAGCATGCACAATGTCGGCACTAGTACAGTGTATATCCACCTTTCGCAGCAATGCAGGCTGCTATTCTCCCATGGAGACGATCGTAGAGATGCTGGATGTAGTCCTGTGGAACGGCTTGCCATGCCATTTCCATCTGGCGCCTCAGTTGGACCAGCGTTCGTGCTGGACGTGCAGACCGCGGGAGACGACGCTTCATCCAGTCCCAAACATGCTCAATGGGGGACAGATCCAGAGATCTTGCTGGCCACGGTAGTTGACTTACACCTTCTAGAGCACGTTGGGTGGCACGGGATACATGCGGACGTGCATTGTCCTGTTGGAACAGCAAGTTCCCTTGCCGGTCTAGGAATGGTAGAACGATGAGTTCGATGACGGTTTGGATGTACCGTGCACTATTCAGTGTCCCCTCGACGATCACCAGTGGTGTACGGCCAGTGTAGGAGATCGCTCCCCACACCATGATGCCGGGTGTTGGCACTGTGTGCCTCGGTCGTATGCAGTCCTGATTGTGGCGCTCACCTGCACGGCGCCAAACACGCATACGACCATCATTGGCACCAAGGCAGAAGCGACTCTCATCGCTGAAGACGACACGTCTCCATTCGTCCCTCCATTCACGCCTGTCGCGACACCACTGGAGGCGGGCTGCACGATGTTGGGGCGTGAGCGGAAGACGGCCTAACGGTGTGCGGGACCGTAGCCCAGCTTCATGGAGACGGTTGCGAATGGTCGTCGCCGATACCCCAGGAGCAACAGTGTCCCTAATTTGCTGGGAAGTGGCGGTGCGGTCCCCTACGGCACTGCGTAGGATCCTACGGGCTTGGCGTGCATCCTGCGTCGCTGCGGTCCGGTCCCAGGTCGACGGGCACGTGCACCTTCCGCCGACCACTGGCGACAACATCGATGTACTGTGGAGACCTCACGCCCCACGTGTTGAGCAATTCGGCGGTACGTCCACCCGGCCTCCCGCATGTCCACTATACGCCCTCGCTCAAAGTCCGTCAACTGCACATACGGTTCACGTCCACGCTGTCGCGGCATGCTACCAGTGTTAAAGACTGCGGTGGAGCTCCGTATGCCACGGCAAACTGACTGACACTGACGGCGGCGGTGCACAAATGCTGCGCAGCTAGCGCCATTCGACGGCCAACACCGCGGTTCCTGGTGTGTCCGCTGTGCCGTGCGTGTGATCATTGCTTGTACAGCCCTCTCGCAGTGTCCGGAGCAAGTATGGTGGGTCTGACACACCGGTGTCAATGTGTTCTTTTTTCCATTTCCAGGAGTGTATTATGACCACCTGCTTAATAGCTTGTTTGTCCGTCTTCGGGACGAAATAAATCACTGATTCTGCATATCAGGCATCCGTCTGTTTGTTAGCAGATTTGTGGAGGTTAGTGGCATTAGATGTCTACGCACAGATCATGTAATTCGCGTAAATAACGGGCCGCTGATTTGCGTACGCGGTGATGGCGTCCGATAGCGACCCAGATGAGTTCCATAGGATTTACATCAGGCGAATTTGGTAGCCGAGACGTCAACGAGAATTCACTATAATGTTCCTAAAACCACTGCAGCAACGGTTCTGGCTCTCAGACACAGACAGTTATACTGCTGAAAGATGACCTCGCCGTCAAGGGAATACATGAAGTATGAAGGGATGCAGGTGATTTGCAGCTTTCAGCGTGTCTTCCATTGCTACCACAGGTCCCATGCAAGCGCAAGATAATGTCTCCCATAGGATAATAGTGCTCCCACCAACCTGCGTCCGTGGCGCGCCGCACATTTCGAGCCGCCGTTCACCTCGATGACGGCGTTTGTGGAGGCGGCCATCGACCTAGTGTAGCAAACATATGATTCACCCGAAGAGCCGACACTTTTCCATTGATGGACGGTCGAATCCTGACTGCAAAGAATAGCATGCGTGTGTGGGCTGCTAGCCACTTCGCGTTTATAGTGCGTATGCACGTATGGACGCCGCTTGCTTTTGATGTGTTATCACTTGCAAAACTGATAACAGCGCCTCGGTTCACTCGAACAGTACGGCATCGAAATGCATACAGGAGTAATACGTGGGGCCTCTCCTTGAGAAACGAGGTGACTCAGTCCGCTCACCTACTGACCCAATCTGCAGTGGTAATTGATGATGTCGGATCAACATGCGAACACGCAGGGGTGGTCTGCTGCGAAGCTCCATGTACAACAATGTACTACGAACGTTATGCCTCAAAATAGTTGTGCATGCACCAGTGTTGGGCGCTTTCGGCAGAGATGCCACAGATCGCCATCTGTCTTACCTTACAGGGTAGACAAGCCTCCAAACCCCACTTTCTGTGAAGAGTCGTGGACGTACAAACGTTTAGCGCGCTCTTACATGTTAAAGACAACAAATATTGCAGGAAAATACTTAACTTTCACGTATAACGAAGTCTCAGATTGTGTTACAAACATGATGAGGAAAAAGAATTTATAATAGCCAGCAGGATGTGAACATATAACTTTCGACGTTTTAGTTCCTTGCCTTAACCACTTGTCCACGACAACTCTTACACATCGAGCGCTTTATTCGCGGCGATTCTAATGGACAGTGACGCACGCTGACTTCGTTACCGAATGATGCGGGCGTAGGCCATAAATGCATGAAAGTTTGGAAGGTTTCCACTGTCAGGCCTCACACAATTCCTTTCTATTGTTACGTGAAAGTTGTAAACGCGTTTCGATAGTTAATAACTAAACCGTTTGCGGGAAAAAGTACGCAAAGTCATTAATGTCAACTAACACTCGCGTAATATATGTAAACGGAGCCAATATCTTGAAATTTCATGATTTTTAAACTCTTAATTACATAAAAATAACAGCTTTTTGTGAGAATATTGACCGAAAATGTTTTTGATGCTATAATCATTCTCAGTAACAACAATACAAACCATATTTCTGACAAAGGAAAACAGTCTGTCATGAATTCACTTATCATCGGATTCTTCAGTAAAACAATCACTAAATCCGAAAATAAAACCACTCAATAATTGTATAATAACAAATTCTAGCTGTAAACAGATCACACCGAACTGAACGAGTGCCCATACCTAAACCCAACCACCTCTCGTTACAGTTGTCGGAAAATCGGCGGAAGAACCGATGTCTCAGAAGCTGGCAGACTAGCAACTTCGGATTAATAGCCGAAAATAACATCACTACCGAGGCTAACCTACCGCACCGATCGATGTGTACTATATGGAATAGGGCCACAGGCGACATCCAGTGTCGCGGTGGTTGGCTGGTTGATTTAAAAGGGGGGGGGGGGGAGAAGTAGGGACCAAACTGCGTGGTCATCGGTCCCTTGTTCTCAGTAGAACAATTACCCAAGGGAAAGGAAGAACGAGAAGAACGACAGAAGGACAACAAATACTACAATGGGCAAAACAGGACAAGAAAACCACAGAGATGCAAGAAACAGGGAGAGGAGATTAGAAACAAGAAAGCCGATTACCATGGCCGGCTGACCATGAGAATAAAAAAGGAGAAGCCAGCCACTCTGCAACATATTAAAACCTCCACCCTAAAAGCCCTAGGGTGCAGGACACAGAGGGACAAAGGACATGCGCTAAAACTTAGATCAAATGGTAAAACCCACCCTCACGAGTAAAACATAAAATTAAAGCTGCTGTTGCGGCATTGTCGCCCAACTCCAAAGATAGGGCTCTGGGAAAGTTAAAAGTCCGCCACAGAGCGGTTAAAAGTGGGCAGTCCAGCAAGAGGTAGACGATTGCCATTTGGGAGCCACAGCGACACTGAGGTGGGTCCTCGCGACAGAGGAAGTAACCATGTGTGAGTCATGTATGGCGGTCAAAGGACAACTGATTCCTTGCGAGAAGCCTGCAGTCTCCTTAATGACACACAGTTTGTTGTGCAAACTGTTATGCCACTCCGTCTCCCAGAGCCGAAAAACCTTGCAGCGTAAGACAAAACGGAGATCAGTTTCAGAGATGCCCATCACCAGGAGCGGTTTCCGCGTAGCCTGATTGGCCAGCCTGCCAGCAAGTTCGTTGCCTGGGATTCCGACGTGTCCTGGGGTCCACACAAACACCACTGAACGACTGGACCGTTCCAGGGCAGAGATGGACTCCTGGACGTTCGCTACCAAAGGATGGCAAGGGTAGCACTAGTCGATAGCTTGTAAGCACTCAGGGAGTCACAACAGAGAAAAACGGCTCAGCTGAACAGGAACGGATGTACTGAAGTGCACGAGATATGGCCACAAGCTCTGCAGAGAATACACTGCAGCCAGTGGGTAAGGAATGCTGTTCAATATGGCCTCGAGCCGCTGGTGCAAACAACTTCAGAGCCCCGAAACACGTAAAGAATCGAGAGTAAGTGACAGCAGAGAGCAGCAGGGTTAACGGAGTCATGAGGGCCATGTAAAAGGTCCAGACGAAGCTTCAGCGGAAGTGTTCACCATGGAGGTGTACGTGAATGGACCTCAAGTAGAGGTGGTAAAGGGAAGGATTCCAGTTTGGAGAGAAGGGATCACACGCAAATAGCAGTCGTGGGCCCTGACCTGGGCCGCCGATGTGGGAGGTAAACTTTCACGGGTGGGAAAAGGAGATGATAATTCGGATGCTCAGGAGAGCTGCGAATGTGTGCAACATAACTGGCGAGTAGTTGTGCATGTCAGATCCGCAGCAGGGGGATTCCAGCCCCCATCAGGACACTGGTCACCAGTCGCCTAAAAGCTCCTGTCGCTAGGCGAATGCCGCTGTGGTGCACTGGGTTGAGAAAACAATGCTGAGGGCGCCGCCGAACCGTAAACTAGACTCCCATAGTCAAGGCTGGATCGAACAAGAGCTCTGTAGAGCTGCAGCAGCGTAGAGCAATCTGAACCCTAGTTGGTGTTGCTCAGGTCCCAGAGAGCATTGAGGTGCTGTCAGCAATCCCACTTAATCTGACGAAGGTGAAGTAGTCAAGTCAATCGGGTGTCGAAAACCAGTCCTAAGAATCGATACGTCTCCACTACAGTGAGTGGATCGTCATTAAGATAAAGTTCAGGTTCCGGATGAACGGTACACACCGACAGAAGTGCACGACTCATGACTTCACAGCTGAAAACTGGAAGCTGTGGGCTAGAGCCCATGACTGTGCCTTGTGAAATGGCTCCCTGTAGGCTCCGCTCAGTAACACCAGTACTGGAGGGGCAATACAAAATGCAGAAGTCATCCACATACAGAGAAGGGGAACCGACTGTCCTACAGCTGCTGCTAGGCCGTTAATGGCCACTAAAAATAGAAGTACACTCAATACGGAGCCCTGAGGAACGCAATTCCCATGAATACAGGGCAGACTATGGTAGGCACCAACTTGGACAAGGAAACTACCAAGACACCGGAAGTTTTGGATAACAATCGGGAGCGGACCCCAGAGACCCTACTCACACATTGTGGCAAGGATATTTTGTCACCAGGTCGTGTCATATGCTTTACTTAAGTCAAAAAAGATGTCAACCAGGTGTTGGCGTCAGGAAAGGCTGTTCGGATTGCAGACTCAAGGGACACAAGATTATCTGTGATAGAGCGACCCTCGCGGAAGCCGCCCTGACATGGAGCCAGCAGGCCACCAGACTCCAGGACCCAGCCGAACCACAGACACACCATACTTTCCAGCAGCTTACAGAGGACGTTGGTGAAGCTGATGGGCCGATAGCTGTCCACATCAAGTGGATTTTTACTGGGTTTTAGCACTGGAAGGATGGTGCTCTACCGCCATTGCGATGGAAAGACGCCATCGCACCAGATCCGGTTGAAGATGACAAGGAGATATCGCTTGTAGTCAAACGAGAGATGTTTAATCATCTGACGGCCCAGGAGCAGTGTCAGGGCAATGTGCAAGGGCGCTGAGGATCTCCCATTTTGTAAATGGGGGCGTTCTAGGGTTCACTGTGGTGTGTAGTGAACGAGAGAACTTTCCTTTCTATCCGCCGCTTGAGGGGAGGATGCTAAAGACAGGGGGGTAGTTTGCTGACGCAGAGGCTCGAGCACAGTGCTCAACAAAGTGCTCGGCAATCGCGTTTGCGTCAATAGGGAGTACGCCATTGATGTTAACACCAGGGACACCTGCTGGAGTCGGGTACCCAAAAAAACGTTTGATCTTCGTCCAGACCTCGGAAGGTGACGTATGGCACCCAATAGTCGACATGTACTTCTCCCAACACTCCTGTTTCCGTCGTTTTATAATCAGGCGAATGTGGGCACGGAGCCACTTAAAGGCTATTAGGTGCTCTACAGAAAGGTGACGCTTATGCTGGTGTAGAGCTCGGCGACCTTCTTCAATTGCCTCAGCGACTTCCGGCGCCCACCAAGTGACTGTCTTTCGCTGGGGCACCATAGAGAACAAGGGATCGCGTTTTTCCGCCACAGAAATTATCGTTGTAGTGGCCTGCTCAATAACAACGTCGATGACACCACGTGGAGGAGATTCAATGGTGACAGCAGAGGTGAAGGCTACCCAGTCTGCCTTGTTTAAAGCCCATCTGGGTAGGCGTCCATGGGCATGATCCTGGGGTAGTGGCAGGAAGATGGGGAAGTGGTCACTTCCAAATAGGCCAGTGGATACATGGGAGAAGTCCTGAGCTGAAAATTAGTAAATCAATGACCGAGTAACTACCATGAGCCACGCTGAAATGTGTGGATGCCCCAGTATTTAAGAGGCAGAGGGCGAGTGGGGACAGTAAATTTTCGACACCTCTGCCACAGCCAGTAAGCAGGGTGCTACCCCACAAGGGGTTATGGGAGTTAAAACCTCCCAAAAATAGGAAAGGTTTAGGGAGTTGATCAATCAGGGCAGCCAATACGTTCAGTGGTACTGCACCATCTGGAGAGAGATATACATTTAGACAGTTATTTCCTGCATCGTCCGTATCCTACAGCCACAGCTTCAAGAGGAGTTTGGGAGGGCACAGGTTCACTACATACCGAGCTCAAGACATAAACGCAAACTCCACCTGACACTCTTTTATATTCGCTATGGTTCATGTAGTATCCGCTGTAACCACGAAGGGCAGGGGTCCGCATTGCTGGGAACCAGTTTCCTGGAGAGCAATGCAGAAAGCAGGTGTAAAGCTTAACAGTTGCCATAGCTTAGCTGGATGGTGGAAAAAACCGCCGCTATTCCACTGGAGGATGACGTGATCGTAAGACTGGAAAGGCATGAAACACTCAATGAGGCCGTCTACGCCTCAGGATCACCTGCTGCCACCGACTTATTTCCTGAACAGGCTATATCCACTGTGTCTGCGGGTCTAGCGAGATCTAGGTCCCCAGTGGGCGCCGGAATCTTCAGCTCATCCTCAGACGCTGAGATTGTAGGCAGTGATGGTGTGGGTGCTACCCCAATTCCCTTGGGCTTGGGGTTCTTCTTTCTGGATTTCTATTGCTGATCCTCAGGTTTCTCTGGCTGGGAGGGCTTCACTGCTTCAGTCTCCAGGACTGAGGATAGTCATGAAGCAGTACGACCAGATACTTTTGGTCAATTCAGTCACTGGTGGATCTTTCCCACTACCAGAAACTTGGGAAGGGATTGACCCAAGGGACCCCTTCCTAGCGAGAGGAGCCAAAGAGGCTTCTCCAGCTGAGAAGTGGAGACTGGTGTCCCTAACAGTTGGGGGGACAGTGCTACAGAGCTAGGTTGTGTGGGAGCAACAGAGAGGGAAGTTCCCCTCCCCCTCCCACCATGAAGGGAGCAGATGTAGTCTTCTGGCTCTAAGAGCTGACTGGAACTCACAGAACTGATGGGGCTACAACTGTTCTCATAGTGGCGGCATAAGAAGACTTCATAGCCACAGGATGTAAGTGGTCAAATTTCCTCTTGGCCTCAGTGTAGGTCAGTCGGTCCAGGGTCTTGTATTCCATGATTTTCCTTTTTCATTGAAAAATCCTGCAATCTGTTGAGCAAGTGGAATGATGCTCTTCGCAGCTGACACAGATGGGAGGTGGGGCACATGGAGTATTGGGATGGGATTGACGTCCACAATCTCGACGTGATGATGGAAGTACAGCAGGAAGATATACGGCCGAACTTCCAGCACTTATAGCACCACATTGAGGGAGGGGTATATGGCTTCAAATCGTAGCGGTAGACTAACACCTTCTCAGATAATGTGTCACCCTCGAAGGACAAGATGAAGGCACCAGTAGCAACCTAATTATCCTTCTGACCCCAATGGACGCACCAGACGAAATAAACTCGTCGTTCTATGTTGGTGCGCAGCTCGTCATCATACTGCAACAGAAGGTCCCTGTGGAATATGTAACCTCCCCACAAAAATTTGAAAGAAAGAAATATGACAATATTTAATTATGAATGCTAATGGACATTGCGCTATGCGTAACCTGCGCACAATGAAATGTACTGACAATGGGAACAAAAATGTGAAATTCGCAATCTGACTCAAATATAAATTCCTCACGAAAAATTAAAGTCCATTCAGTGATAAGAAAATTCAATTAAACCGAAATATCGGTCTTTGGCCCTGTGTAAAACAATCAGAATTAAAGTCTTACCTCAGAATAACTGGATGTCACATTTCTGCTCTTATTTCTGCGCACAGCTTGGAGGAACTGCATTGCAAATAATAATATTCCTTTTTTTTGTGAATTTACTGAAATTTTTCTTCAAAAGAAGTGGAATGAAATGGGAAGTGCAACGAAATCTTTAGTTCAATAAAAAATAAAATTTTTGAAAAATGCTTTTGAAATCAAAATTATTATTGGGGGACTTGTTAGAGATTGATTACAATAAATAAGTTTTACATTGTCTAATGATTATATTAATTAACAGTGTACCTCATTCAGCATCTTGACCAGTGTTGCCGACCGCCTGCATCACACAACCGCACTGGGCTGCTACTACTGACCGACCGCTCTGCATGACGACTACTAGCTTACTGCACTGCACGACTACACAGAGCTACAGACTCGCAACGACTGCTGGACGCAACAGAGAACCGCTCGCAACACTCGCGCGGTCAAGCGCAAACCCTCTGGTCACAGATGCTACAATGCCTCGCCATCGCTGCTATGTTACATACGTGTTTCATAACCCTCCACTGGGGGGGCAAAAATTTGGCAGCGATGGTGAGTCATTTGGACTTGCCAAGCGCGGCAAAATTTTTCTTTAATTAACAAAATTCTTCAACTTACAGAATATTTAAACGTTGTGCACACGCACTAAGTACAAAATATATCAGACAAAGACAAAATGTGAGTACAAAACATAGTAGCAAATCAGAAAAAATGCATATGCAAATTATTTGACAGATAACAAAGTGCACAGGCACTGAAAAAATTCTTTAGCATATTCAGAACAAATAAACAGAGTGGTAAGAAAAAATATCATGATGACAAGTGGCATAAGTGTACTCGCATTGGAGTTCAGCGAATCGAAAAATGTATAACCTATGACCATAAATGATGTTACCAAAAAAAATTTTTTTTCTTTATGTGACAAGAATCAGGATAGGAAAGGGAAGGATTGCATCATGGTTGTAGCACTTTAGATTGCACACAGCTGTTCTGAAAGTCCATATCTTTCCACAGAAGTACAACACCAAGTGACACAACTTGAAGTTCTTTTCCCATCAGAATTTATCAGTGTAGCCAAGACACTGAACTGTCGTAGTAATGTTCCATGTTTTCATTTTGGCAGTACCTTACGTACACCAAACAATGGGACCATAATAATGTCTTCATCGCTCACGGTGGTGGACAGCATGTCGTGTCAACACCACGCTCTTACAAGGCACACCAACGTAGAATTAGTGCAAAACCAAATATAGTGCTCCATGATCACTAGGATAAACAGGACAAATGGACATTGCAATAATTCAGGGTAGTTAGCTCATGAGGTGAAGGACATTATGTCACATACCATTGACAATTACAGTCTTCATTAGTAGTTTGCGGCATTCATAGCCCAGTTATTGAACATTTCTGTACCAAGTATGCAGTATTACAGAAAAATGTTCATTAATTGTTTTACATAGAATCAGTAGCCTTCTTTTCCTGGTTACAAAGTATTATGAAATAATCGCATTCTTTTCAGTTACAGAGTATAATTAAGAATCATTAACCTTCTCCTAATTACAGTTAATTAATCATTTGTCATTCCAATAATACTCATTATCCTTTTCCTAATTACAGTTGATTAATCATTTGTCGTTAATTAATCATTTGTCTAATTACAGTTAATTAATCATTTGTCTAATCACAGTTAATTAATCACCTGTCTAATTACAGTTAATTAATCATCTGTCTAATTACAGTTAATTAATCATTTGTCGTTAATTAATCATTTGTCTAATTACAGGTAATTAATCATTTGTCGTTCCAATAATAATCATTAGCCTTTTCCTAATTACAAAGCATTATTAAACAGTCACATTCATTTCCAATTACAAAGTATGAACATTGAAAACAAGAGTTAATTAATGGCATAATTAATAACAATTTGTGGAGTGACATTAATTATTGGCACTCAGTGGCCAGCAAGTATTGAATAGAATCATCATTCAGTATTATTCAGATTATTATGAAGTCATTATTAAAAATCCGTTAAATACAGTCATAGCATTAATAATCATGGGCATTACAAGTACTCATTACAATAAACAGTGTTCCTCATTCAGTAGTATTCAGATCATTACAAAGTCATTATTAAAAATCAGCTAGTTACAATCAAAGCATTAATAATCATGGGCATTATAGGTAGTCTCATTACAATAAAACATTGTTCCTCATTCAGTCAGATCATTACGAAGTCATTATTAAAAATCAGCTAATTACAGTCAAATCATTAATAATCACAGGTACTATAAGTAGTCTTATTACAATAAACAGTGGCAGTTATTAGCTAGTGACAAAGCATTATCTTAAATATATACCTTTTTTTTTTGTCTCATTAAGAAGTCATTACTCAAGTGACGTACTATTCAGAGCTAATCAGTATTATTCAGAATTATCATAAACTAGTGACATTATGTGGGACTGGTAATACATTTTTTTTTGGTAGCAATGCATTGCGTTTGGATCGATAATTAATTGCTGAGGCATAACACTATTTGCTTTTGACCTATTGCTGCAAACGAGGATAGGTAACGTCATTCGTCATGAGTCAGCTGTAGCAAGGTTATGTAACAAGGCAGTACATGTGATCACATTTATAAACGATAGACACAAATGGGTAAAAAATATAAAAATGCAAGTACTAGAACAGGTATAATAAGTAACAGGTTTAGCAAGTATCATGAAAAGCTTCTCCTGGAAAAAATACAAAATGGATTATTGACCTGAAAGAAGAAACGCACACTATGCTGAAAAGTAGTGAACTTCGAATTAACAGGTAGTGAAATGTGTATAAAAATGTGTTCCATAGCTGTCCTTTCCAAAACTTTCCGTCATCCTACTATGCAATATAACACCTGCTGTCAAAACAAACTGCAACAAATACTTAAATAACTACATAGCATAAATATAAAACTTCAACATTATCCTCATCTGTAAAGAAAAAAACTTCATTATCCATATCATCACAACTTCACTATTATCATCATCTGTAAAGAAAAACTTCATTATTCATAACATCATATCCTTCATCATTATTCATCAGTATTCATTATCATCTGCAAAAAAATCACTTCATTACTCATTATACAACTATTCCTTATCTCTAGCATATTTCATCACTAAAACTAAGATGTGTAGTTCAGTCTGACAGCCTGCATCAATCACCTTGTATTCTGAAAGAAAAAATTAGTTAAGACTGCTATTCTGTGATGAGTATAGTATAGTCTTGTTAATGCTTGTTAATCCTGATCCATTTACTCTTCCCCATAAAGTTATTGCATCTCCTTTCGTTTATTCCGTAGGTGAAATTCCATTTATGTTAAATTTATTTCTTAGAATCATCATTCCTTTCTGAAATTCATGAACAAAGATTAATGTCTTGCATTTAAATCATATACCCACTAAATAATGACTGGTTTATGGTGACACAATTAAGCATACAGCATAACATGACAGAAAACGTAACGTGTCAAAGACATTGACAGTGTTCAGATGCAAAAATGTACACAGAATAATACAATGCAGTAGCAAAAAAAAAAATGTAAAACAGTCACGATGTTGAGATGTCATAAGGCAAAAAATGTCAAAGTCGACTGGTGTGTGTTATATCTTAACTATTTCACAGTGCATATAAACAAAACTGGAGTACAATCATATACACAAAAGAGTGGAAAATGTGCACGGTCTGATGTGTAACGACAAGAAAAGCGACCTGCTAACCTTACCTTGCCGGGCACTTGCCAAGAAAAAATACGATAATCATCAGTAATTAGTCACGTGAAATAATTGCATTAGTAAATGGCATCATAGTGTGTTGAATCATACAGTGGTTTCACTCAATAAACGGTTTAATGTTTGAGATATGGTGATTGCCTTTCGATTTTCTAGTTCTCAAAGTTTCGACGTGTACAACATTGGGGTGAGGGATGCTGCGAATCCGATACGGACCTGCGTATAGAAGTTCAAATTTACTGCACTTACCTTTTAATTTGCTGGATAAATAGTGTGTACGTACTAGTATCTTCTGTCCAACGTGAAAGTCGCGGCGTGTACAAACCTGTTTTTGCTGTCTTCTCCGGCGCTCTGCGGCACGTTTGATGTTGTTCAGCGCAATGTCAATTATTTCGTGGTGTCGTAATCGACGAGATGTTGGAAATGTTATTAATTCTTTAATTTTGTTAGGTGGTTCAGCATTTTTCAGTATAACAGACGGAGATAGCATAGTGGATTCATTTGGAATGGAATTAATTACATCTTGGAATGAGAATATGTGTGTGTCCCAATCAATATGTCTTTTGTGGCAGTATATTCGGCACAGTTTACCAATTTCTTTCATTAATCTTTCACAAGGGTTCGAAGAAGCGTGGTACTTGGATATATAGATCGGAGAAATGTTTCTGGCTCGTAACATGCGTGTCCATACGCTACTACGAAATTGTGATCCATTATCAGAAATTACTTTCATTACATGCCCTACATGAGATAGAAAATGTTTTACAAATGCATTTGAAACAGTTTTAGCAGTAGCTTTGCGTAATGGAGTGAAAGTAACAAATTTTGAAGTGAGCTCAACAGCGACAAAGATGTAGCAAAAACCTCTGTTAGTTCTCGGAATCGGACCAAAAATGTCTACTGCGGCCATATGTCTTAATTTAACAGGTATAATGGGATATAATGGAGGAATATGTGAAGTGGTGTCTGATTTAGCTTTCTGGCAAATTTTACAAGACGCTAAAACTCGTCGTATACGTTTTTCCATGTTAGTAAAATAACAGTTCTGTCTCAGTATAAGAAAACATTTTCGTGCTCCGTAATGTGCGTAACTTAAATGAGTGTACCAGATTAATTTGTTAACCACTTCGTCCGGAATGCATAATAACCAATTGTTGCTGTCAGGATGAGAGCGGCGAAACAGAATGTCATTGCGTACTGTGTAGTGGTTCCTAATCGTAACATTATTCTTATCTTGCCAAAGGTGTTTAATTTCTTTCCACACATTGTCTTTATTTTGTTCTTGTGCTATGTCCTGTAATGACGATGAAATAAAGTTTTCAAATGCAACTTGCTGAATGTACATGACACTGAAATTTGTTTTGCAGAAGTTGGTTGCTACGTCTTGCTGATTGTTGCCGAGAGAACGCGATAGCGCGTCTGCTATAACATTTTGTGTGCCAGGAATGTGAACTATTGTAAAATTAAATTCCTGTAAATAAAGTTTCCATCTGCTTAACCTGTCGTGAGTGAGTTTAGCTGAAAGCAAAAATTGTATCGCTCTGTGGTCTGTGTAAACGGTGGTATGTCTGCCATAAAGAAAGTGCCGAAATCTCGTAAAAGCCCATACAACACATAATGTTTCCAATTCTGTAACGGAATAATTTCGCTCAGCAGGTGACAGAATGCGACTTGCAAATGCGATGTTTTTAATAACTGTTGAACCATCTTCTTCAATTTCCTGGAAAATATGTACGCCTAAAGCGGTGTTAGAACTGTCGGTGGCAATGGAAAAATTTCTGGTAAGATCTGGATGCGACAACAGTGGAGCATTCAACAAAGCATGTTTCAAATAACATTCTCGTGAACAAAATTCTGCGTGTCAAAAGTAATGTTTGCGTTACTGTAATATGCAATCTGTGCTCTATCTGGTTAAAATTTATCGTACGTGTTATTATTTACGGGAGAATGTTGTGGCATATCCACTATATGAACTGTTCTGTTATTTTGTACTGACGTGTTACGCTATGGATGACACCTATTGTCTGTTTCATTCATGATTATTTGTTGTTGCTGATGTTGTTGCTGCTCATAAGATCGTCTGTAGTTGAGTGTACGCTGAAAATTGTGCTCGTTATTTTTTTTTTTTTTTTTTTTTTTACGTCCGTCATGATAGTCATTCCTACACGGTGTATTACGATAGGCATTGAAATACTGTCTTCTCTGTACGTAATTATTTCCTTTCTGCTGTGCGTTACTATTTGTTGGATCTGGTACTACACGTGCACGCGGCGAAACATTAAAGCCTGGTTGACCTTGCAGACCGCATTGTTGGTTAGGTACGCCAAGCGGCTGACTTTCATGCTATTGTGGTGTAAAGGTCTATTGTTACCAAAACTGCGCTTGCTGTTAATTTTATACATACTGATGATTACGATTTTATCTGTTATTAAAATTACGGCGGTAGTTGTCATTACGGGAGTGCCTACTGAAAATTGTCACATTCGGTAAAATATTTCTCATATCCGGTTTTCATTACTCGTTTCTTAATACTAGGTAGAGCAATAGTTAAAGAGCAGTTTTGATAGATATAAAGGATAGTAGAAGAAAAGGCAGCAGTGCAGAAAACTAAAGATGAAACAGCACTACTACAGCTCGGGGCCCTATGCTCGCTACGGCACATATTCATTAAAGCGTAATGAATCCCCTGAGGTCAATTACGCATTGCAAATAAATTTTAGCTTTTGCGTTGCACGCAATAGCAGTAAAATTCCAAAAGCAAATCGCTGTATTCTTGCTAATTCTAGTTTCATCATTATAGGCAATGCTGTTGTAAATACAAAAATAAATTGTCGCATCTGGTTCAAAGCTAGCTTTTGCATTACAGGTAATAGCGGTGAATGTACAAAGATAAATTGTCGTTTACAGTGCAAAGCGTGTACCTGTACGCTGTCATTATTAAGTTCTTTACATTTTCTGGCGGATAAAAATTGCTCGTAATCTACATTCTCGTCATTGAATTTGAAAACACGTTCGGGTTTGTGTGTGAATCTGTTTGTCTGTGTCATTTCGGATTTCAAGTTGCGTAGCTTTTCAGATTTTAATTCGCGTAGTCTCTGTAAATTGCTCACATTATACACGCTGCGTGACTCTGACAAATGCTCGCAAAGTGGCGGATTCTGTGACGTATTGGTGACTGAAATAATTGTTAATTCTGTTACTTTAATACTTTCGTCAATCTGGTTATTGTGTCGTTCACTTTTCTCGTCAACTTCCGTATTCGGAGTGTATGAAACTTCCACTGACTCTAAATTAACTTCGTCGCGAATCTGTACTTCGTTTTTAGGACATTCTTCAGTGACTGCATTAATTTCGTGTATCAGTGTTTCGTTTGCTGAACATTGTTCAGTGACTGCAATAATCTCGTCTTTATGTGATTCGGTTGTGCCTACACGTGTGCTACTGAATTCTTGTGCAACAGTGCCAACTTCTTCATTACTGTTATTAGCACAAGTCTTAGTATCCACACGTAATTGTCCTTTACTGTCCTGACATTGCACGGTAACAGCTGTAATCTGCTCACTAACTTGTTTGTTCCGTTCTTTAAGGTCGTCTTGTTTTTCGTTTGTGAGCTCGAAACTTTTATCAATTGCTTCGCTAAGTTGTTTGAAATTGTCGTCTAATTTTTCATTTAAGTGTTGTTTGAGATTTTCATTATCTTGTTTGTTCTGTTCCCTAAGTTGTTTAAAATCTTCACTCTGTTGTCTGACCTGTTCACTAAGTTGTTTGAGATTTTCGTCATTATTGTCAAGTTTTTCATTTAAGTGTTTGGCCTGTTCACTCTGTTGTTTGGAATTGTTATCAAATCTTTCATTAAACTGCTTAGTCATTTGTAGCAACAATGCCATAATTGGATTCGACTCAAAGTCAGCATTTCTATTCTCAGTGCTGTTTAATGGTGGATCTGGAATTGTTTCGCTTTCTGTAACCATTTGGTTATTTTGAGATTTACAAAAAGATTTGTCAGTCGAATGTACACTGTCGGTCATTATTTCGGAATTAAATGGATCCGTCATACTCTCACTACACTGCCCATTTTCATTCGAAAAATTTGTCTGTACATTACTTGGATTTTCTAAATCGGGTGTGTTAAGCTCGGCAGCGCTCATTACTATAGACCGCTCCGCGTCATCAATTGTCGTCAAGTTAACAGACGAGACAATTGAGTTCGTTTGTTCATCATTAAGGTGAAAGTCATCATTAGTGGTTGGAATGCACTGATTGTTAGTGAACGCAGGATCGTCATCATTACGCTGCGTATCACAATTACTATCGGTAAAGTCATTTGAGCCGGTAATTTCGTTCGTAATACCTCGCGATACACTATTCACAGTCTTTCGCGGCATTTTTACAATAGTCAAAATTTTTCACAAAACAAATAAACACAATGCAAAAGCAACACACAAATACAACAAAGCAACAAATTGCCGTTGACCTGTAGAAGGAAAGTCACAAGATTAGTAAAAGCGTTGCGCCAAATCCTAATTATATCTAAGCAAATAAGAGCAGATATCTGACTGTCGCTCAAAAGACTCTCAACGAAATTCGATCCTGGACTGGGTGTCGCCAAGTGTAACCTCCCCACAAAAATTTGAAAGAAAGAAATATGACAATATTTAATTATGAATGCTAATGGACATTGCGCTATGCGTAACCTGCGCACAATGAAATGTACTGACAATGGGAACAAAAATGTGAAATTCGCAATCTGACTCAAATATAAATTCCTCACGAAAAATTAAAGTCCATTCAGTGATAAGAAAATTCAATTAAACCGAAATATCGGTCTTTGGCCCTGTGTAAAACAATCAGAATTAAAGTCTTACCTCAGAATAACTGGATGTCACATTTCTGCTCTTATTTCTGCGCACAGCTTGGAGGAACTGCATTGCAAATAATAATATTCCTTTTTTTTGTGAATTTACTGAAATTTTTCTTCAAAAGAAGTGGAATGAAATGGGAAGTGCAACGAAATCTTTAGTTCAATAAAAAATAAAATTTTATGAAAAATGCTTTTGAAATCAAAATTATTATTGGGGGACTTGTTAGAGATTGATTACAATAAATAAGTTTTACATTGTCTAATGATTATATTAATTAACAGTGTACCTCATTCAGCATCTTGACCAGTGTTGCCGACCGCCTGCATCACACAACCGCACTGGGCTGCTACTACTGACCGACCGCTCTGCATGACGACTACTAGCGTACTGCACTGCACGACTACACAGAGCTACAGACTCGCAACGACTGCTGGACGCAACAGAGAACCGCTCGCAACACTCGCGCGGTCAAGCGCAAACCCTCTGGTCACAGATGCTACAATGCCTCGCCATCGCTGCTATGTTACATACGTGTTTCAAATATAATACCCTTGACCATATTTAAGCTCTTGAGGTGTGATGGTAATGGAAACACCCCCAGCTTGTCACAAGTGAGTAATGCCCATGACTGGGCAGATGATGCTGTTTTTATCAAGACTGACCCTGACCGCATTTTGGACAAGCACTCCACCTCTCCATACTTGTCCTCTAAATGCTCTACAAAAAAACAGGCTTCATCGAGACAAAGGAGTCCCAATCAGCTCTCGTACGTATGAGGTACCAGGGTGAATAACGTTTGCTGCCATCCTTAGCCTGAAGTTCCTCCCATGGTGTGTCCAGGGAGGGGAACGATTTAGGATCATACTTCTTTGCATTCTACTGAGACTTGGAACGCTTAGTGACTAGTGGCGCTTGATCACCAGCAAGTGATGACTTCGTACACTTCACTGCGCGTCATCCGCCCTGATGCCACCCACTCTGACCAGGGGCCCACCCCATGGGCGCCAACCAGCCACAGCAAAGGCCACCTGGTAGGATAGCCTCTGCCAGGCGTCCCGATGTCCCAGGGTGACAGCCATCTACTCCTTGACATACGTGGGGAACTAATGGCGCAGGCATCAGCAGAGCGATCCCTGCATAATCAGGGAGCTACAACCAACAGGGTAAATGTCTGCCCTACTGCAACGGACTGGCTACTGCGCTGGATATGAGGTGCAAAGAATTCCATGGTCATCATCGGCGCAGAAAACAACACTGCATAGTGGGTGGAGGAAAAAGCACACAGGAAGGTGTTCTCGCTCAAGAGATGGAGGATGAGTGGGACTGCAACGCCACGACGAGTGGGCTAAAAATCTCAATGCATGATGGACACGATGCATCATGTGAGGCACCCTTCCCCAATTGGCTCACTCTTCGGGAAAATTTTGAAAAATGGTCAAACCCTGCAGGGGACCATTGCATAAAGGCCGAAAGGTGTGAGACTCCTTTTAGTCCCTCTTACGACAGGCAGGAATACCTCGGGCCTATTCTAACCCCGAGCATGCAGGGGGTGTTGCAGTGGGCAGTGGTGGTAATATTTTGGCTGATCAGTGTATGTTCGCCTATCTCATCTGATTAAACAACCAGTTCCTCAGTAGTGTCCAAGGAAAGTGAACTACATTTTTAGGCATCTACGATATTGGCCGTTGGTGAAGTTTACCTCTCATGGAAAACAAGTGGATGAAGAAGATTTTGTGGAGAAAAATTCAAGATCTCGGTCTGACTGACGAGTACCATCACAATGAAAATTTAAGACATGTCAGCATGTGTACAGCACTGGCGTTTTTAAAACCAGAAGACATAAATAATGGATGGGTTAAGATTAATGTGCAAGCTCCTGATAAAAAAACCCATGTCTTTGACTACTTCGTGCATACTTGAATGAGGATATCCCCATCGCAATGTGGAACTGCTGTAATAAAGTTGACAAATGCTGTTGAAGGGCAACAGAATAAATACTATTACTGAAAACTCCTATCCTAGAATCAACTATTTGGTGGAAGCCTGAATAAGGAAGTTGAACTCACAAATTGCATGTAGGTCAAGTAGGAGATCAATCTTCAAGGGATGAAGCTACCAAAAATTATGAAGTGACTGGTAAAAATTAGGTCCTACTTGGAAACCACTGTCCACATTCAGAACACCGAACTAAATCTATTCACAAGTTAAAAGCCTGTGAAATGACTGAGTCCATGCAGTTTATTTGATTAAAATTATTAATTATATTGAAGAGGCGATATTTATTAATTTAAGTTGTATTAATAAATAAAATGTAATGCACCTCTAGCATATAAATGATGAAGCCTACGTACAAAGAAGAATTTTTCGCTGCTGATAAGGGTAATTTCCCAGAGGAAATAATTGTTTAGAGTTTTGCACAGTTTGCCCTTATAAGGGAAAGAATTAAATGGCCAGGTTGGGGAAAGTGGCCACTACTTATTTGATGCCTTCAACGGTGCTGTTTCCTATCGAGAGGTGACCACAGTAGGTATAATCAACATTATTAGTGTTTTTAGATAAGTCACTTTTATTACTTTAGTTGATTCACTGTTTTGTAGAGCAATAGGTTTTTCCGATATCACTGTTTACGCAATGCCTTTTGGCATATCTACATCTACATCTATACTCCGCGAGCCACCTTACGGTGTGTGGCGGAGGGTACTTATTGTACCACTATCTGATCCCCCCTTCCCTGTTCCATTCACGAATTGTGCGTGGGAAGAACGACTGCTTGTAAGTCTCCGTATTTGCTCTAATTTCTCGGATCTTTTCGTTGTGATCATTACGCGAGATATATGTGGGCGGTAGTAATATGTTGCCCATCTCTTCCCGGAATGTGCTCTCTCGTAATTTCGATAATAAACCTCTCCGTATTGCGTAACGCCTTTCTTGAAGTGTCCGCCACTGGAGCTTGTTCAGCATCTCCGTAACGCTCTCGCGCTGACTAAATGTCCCCATGACGAATCGCGCTGCTTTTCGCTGGATCATGTCTATCTCTTCTATTAATCCAACCTGGTAAGGGTCCCATACTGATGAGCAATACTCAAGAATCGGACGAACAAGCGTTTTGTAAGCTACTTCTTTCGTCGATGAGTCACATTTTCTTAGAATTCTTCCTATGAATCTCAACCTGGCGCCTGCTTTTCCCACTATTTGTTTTATGTGATCATTCCACTTCAGATCGCTCCGGATAGTAACTCCTAAGTATTTTACGGTCGTTACCGCTTCCAATGATTTACCACCTATGGCATAATCGTACTGGAATGGATTTCTGCCCCTATGTATGCGCATTATATTACATTTATCTACGTTTAGGGAAAGCTGCCAGCTGTCGCACCATGCATTAATCCTCTGCAGGTCCTCCTGGAGTACGTACGAGTCTTCTGATGTTGCTACTTTCTTGTAGACAACCGTGTCATCTGCAAATAGCCTCACGGAGCTACCGATGTTGTCAACTAAGTCATTTATGTATATTGTAAACAATAAAGGTCCTATCACGCTTCCCTGCGGTACTCCCGAAATTACCTCTACATCTGCAGATTTTGAACCGTTAAGAATGACATGTTGTGTTCTTTCTTCTAGGAAATCCTGAATCCAATCACAAACCTGGTCCGATATTCCGTAAGCTCGTATTTTTTTCACTAAACGTAAGTGCGGAACCGTATCAAATGCCTTCCTGAAGTCCAGGAATACGGCATCAATCTGCTCGCCAGTGTCTACGGCACTGTGAATTTCTTGGGCAAATAGGGCGAGCTGAGTTTCACATGATCTCTGTTTGCGGAATCCATGTTGGTTATGATGAAGGAGATTTGTATTATCTAAGAACGTCATAATACGAGAACACAAAACATGTTCCATTATTCTACAACAGATTGACGTAAGCGAAATAGGCCTATAATTATTCGCATCTGATTTATGACCCTTCTTGAAAATGGGAACGACCTGCGCTTTCTTCCAGTCGCTAGGTACTTTACGTTCTTCCAGCGATCTACGATAAATTGCTGATAGAAAGGGGGCAAGTTCTTTAGCATAATCACTGTAGAATCTTAAGGGTATCTCGTCTGGTCCGGATGCTTTTCCGCTACTAAGTGATAGCAGTTGTTTTTCAATTCCGATATCGTTTATTTCAATATTTTCCATTTTGGCGTCCGTGCGACGGCTGAAGTCAGGGACCGTGTTACGATTTTCCGCAGTGAAACAGTTTCGGAACACTGAATTCAGTATTTCTGCCTTTCTTCGGTCGTCCTCTGTTTCGGTGCCATCGTGGTCAACGAGTGACTGAATAGGGGATTTAGATCCGCTTACCGATTTTACATATGACCAAAACTTTTTAGGGTTCTTGTTTAGATTGTTTGCCAATGTTTTATGTTCGAATTCGTTGAATGCTTCTCTCATTGCTCTCTTTACGCTCTTTTTCGCTTCGTTCAGCTTTTCCTTATCAGCTATGATTCGACTACTCTTAAACCTATGATGAAGCTTTCTTTGTTTCCGTAGTACCTTTCGTACATGATTGTTATACCACGGTGGATCTTTCCCCTCGCTTTGGACCTTAGTCGGTACGAACTTATCTAAGGCGTACTGGACGATGTTTCTGAATTTTTTCCATTTTTGTTCCACATCCTCTTCCTCAGAAATGAACGTTTGATGGTGGTCACTCAGATATTCTGCGATTTGTGCCCTATCACTCTTGTTAAGCAAATATATTTTCCTTCCTTTCTTGGCATTTCTTATTACACTTGTAGTCATTGATGCAACCACTGACTTATGATCACTGATACCCTCTTCTACATTCACGGAGTCGAAAAGTTCCGGTCTATTTGTTGCTATGAGGTCTAAAACGTTAGCTTCACGAGTTGGTTCTCTAACTATCTGCTCGAAGTAATTCTCGGACAAGGCAGTCAGGATAATGTCACAAGAGTCTCTGTCCCTGGCTCCAGTTCTGATTGTGTGACTATCCCATTCTATACCTGGTAGATTGAAGTCTCCCCCTATTACAATAGTATGATCACGAAACTTCTTCACGACGTTCTGCAGGTTCTCTCTGAGGTGCTCAACTACTACGGTTGCTGATGCAGGTGGTCTATAGAAGCATCCGACTATCATATCTGACCCACCTTTGATACTTAACTTAACCCAGATTATTTCACATTCGCATTCGCTAATAACTTCACTGGATATTATTGAATTCTTTACTGCTATAAATACTCCTCCACCATTGGCGTTTATCCTATCCTTGCGGTATATATTCCATTTTGTGTCTAGGATTTCGTTACTGTTCACTTCCGGTTTTAACCAACTTTCCGTTCCTAATACTATATGCGCACTATTTCCTTCAATAAGAGATACTAATTCAGGAACCTTGCCCTGGATACTCCTGCAGTTTACCAATATTACGTTGACTTTTCCTGTTTTTGGTCTCTGAGGACGGACGTTCTTTATCAACGATGATAATGTCCTCTCTGGTAAGCCGTCAGGTATTTTATCGTTTCGCCCAAGGGGGGGTCCCTCTAACCTAAAAAACCCCCGTGTGCACGCCACACGTACTCTGCTACCCTAGTAGCTGCTTCCGGTGTGTAGTGCACGCCTGACCTGTCTAGGGGGGCCCTACAGTTCTCCACCCAATAACGGAGGTCGATGAATTTGCAACCATTATAGTCGCAGAGTCGTCTGAGCCTCTGGTTTAGACCCTCCACACGGCTCCAAACCAGAGGACCGCGATCGACTCTGGGCACTATGCTGCAGATATTAAGCTCAGCTTGCACTCCGCGTGCGATGCTGGTTGTCTTCACCAAATCAGCCAGCCGCCGGAAGGAACCAAGGATGGCCTCAGAACCCAAGCGGCAGGCGTCATTCGTTCCGACATGTGCTACTATCTGCAGCCGGTCACACCCAGTGCGTTCAATAGCTGCCGGAAGGGCCTCCTCCACATTACGGACGAGACCCCCCGGCAAGCACACCGAGTGCACACTGGCATTCTTCCCCGACCTACCCGCTATTTTCCTAAGGGGCTCCATAACCCGCCTAACGTTGGAGCTCCCTATAACTAATAGGCCCGCCCTCTGTGACTGTCGGGACCTTGCCGGAGAATCGGCCACTGGCCCAACAGGCGAGGCATCCTGTGGTGGCTCGGAAACGATGTCATCACCACTAGGAAGCACCCCGTACCTGTTGGAAAGGGGTAAGGCAGCTGCCACGCGGCCAGATCCCACCTTCGCCTTTCGGCCAGGCACGCGCGAGCCCACCACTGTCCGCCATTCACCCTGGAGTGATGGCTGACCGGTAAGATGCTCACTGCCGGAAGACTCAGCGACATCAGGGGTTCCATGCGATTCCAAGGCCACCGAAGTAGGCATAGGTCTCACCACAGTTGCCCCAACGCCACTACGAGCCGACGCCTGCGCCTCGAGCTCGATGAGCCTAACAGACAAAGCCTCCACCTGCCCCCGAAGAGTGGCCAATTCTCCTTGCGTCCGCTCACAACAACCACAGTCCCTACACATGACTATGTTTACCCTACAAGCGAACGGTGTACTCGCCTTATTAGCAGCAGGAAATCGAAGTGCTCTCTCACTGACGGTCTAACCGACGCTGAGCTGTTCTAACCAAACAAAAGCCTGTACAATACGAGGGTCGATAGCAACGGCGATACTGTACACTACACTGTTATTAAAATAAAAGGTTGTGTCTAGTAGGCACTCAAACACAAGAAATTACAAAAATAAAATAGTAACTACCCAGATAACTGAAAATAAGTTGTACCTGTTTGAAGCTCGTAAAAATGTGTAACAAGCGAACGGTGTACTCGCCTTATTAGCAGCAGGAAATGTAAGTCACTGTCGTTTCCTTCGGTTGTAGTGTTTAGCGTGTGAAACACTGATATGGACATGGCGTCCGATCGGAAAAACCTGCCACGCCACACGTCAGGAAAAGTGGCCAAGGTGGCCTCTTTTCCGACGGATGGTCACTATTCCCCACCATTTTCTATCTGTTTATCCCAATCTGAATTAGCTAATTCCATTTGTTGTTCACTTCATAAAAATTAAAATTAAAACATTACAAATCGTTTTCTACACAAAACAAATATCCGCTATTCTGCTCTTTTAGAAGTGTGTCAAGATACCAAGACAAAATACAACTGAAGCAGTAAAGGATGATGAAATACCTTTTTCAGAAGCAGCATAACAATTCAATATTCCACATTATACGATGAAACTAGAAGTTTTAGGGGAAAAAATAGATGTAGTTGGCAGTAAAAAAGTTATGGGCAGCTTAAGGGCAGCGTTCAATGAAGAACAAGAGCAAAAAAACTTAATTACATTTTTGAAATTGAAAAAGCGATTTTATGGAATTACAGTGGAATTACTGCGACGATTAGCATTCCATTTCAGAGAGCATAACAAAATAGCACATTGTTTCAACAAAGAGTCTGAAATGGGAAGTAAAGACTAGGTGGTGTGCTTTACAGAATGATATGTTAATATTAGTCTTATGAAGCCAGAACCTACCTCTATGGCTAGAGCACAGGCGTTTAACGAAGTGAACGTAGACAAGTTTTTTGATAGCTTGAAAACGTTGCAAGGCAAACAATGTCATCCTGGTCATCGTCTTTATAATATAGATGAAAGAGGTCTTGCGACAGTTCAGTCCAAGAACAGCAAAGTACTTGCACTCAAAGTAAAATGGTAAGTCGGGGCCGCTACTTTAGCTGATAGAGGTTTGCTGTCGACTTCTGTAGTGTCCACATATGCAGAAGGAAATTTCATCTCTCCTTTTGTAATCTTCCCTAGGCTTGAATGAACATTGAAGATAAAAATGGAGCTCCGCCAGGAAACGAATCTGCGTGTCACCCCAGCAGGTGGATGCAGAGTGAAAGTTTTCTTTGGATTTTATTGACCTTTTTAAAACATGCAAAAACAACTGCTCAAGATCCAGTTCTAATCTTGGATAGTCAGTCAACCCATAATCAGAATATGGTTTCATTGATAAGACCAGAGAAAAGCATACAATTGTTGTGTGCTTGGCCCCATACTGTAGCCACAAGCTCCAACCTTTGGATGTGGCATTTATGTCATCTCTAAAGACCTACTGCACACAAGCTCGTGAAAAATTTCTTCTCAATAATCCAAGAAGAAATATTACACAGTTTCAAATAAGTGCACTATTGGCTGAAGCGTCAATGACAGGGATCAATAGCTTTAAAAAGTGTGGAATTTTTCCTCTAGATCCTAACGTGTTTACTGATGAAGACTATACTGCAGCTAGAACTACTGGTTAGATTAGATTAGATTAGTTTGTCGTTCCATAGATCCGTGCTGAGGAGGTCCTCAGGGATGTAGAACATGTCAATTTTTTTTTAAAGCTGAAATAACAGTACTAATGGTATGAATATATATAATACATTATTTTTTAAGCTGAAATGACAATACTAATAGTATGAGTATATTCAATACATTATTTTTTTAAGCTCAAATAACAATACTAATAGCATGAATATATGCAATACTTTATTTGTTTCTATTAAAAAATTCGTCAGTGTAGTAGAAGGAGTTGGCCACTAATAAGTCTTTCAGGCTCCTTTTAAACTGATCTTTATTTGTAACTAAATTTTTTATGTTTGCTGACAAATTATTGAAGATGAGTGTTCCTGAGTAGTGGATCCCTTTTTGAACTAAAGTAAGTGCTTTTAAGTCCTCGTGCAGATCATTTTTGTTCCTGGTATTGTATGTATGAACTGAGCTGATTGTTGGAGAAAGAGATATCTTATTTAGAATAAATTTCATTAAGGAGTAAATATACTGAGAGGCAGTAGTTAGCATACCCAGTTCTTTGAAGAGGTTTCTACAGGATGTCCATGAATTTACTCCACAAATAATATGTATTACATGCTTTGGGACTCTGAAAACTTTTGTTTTACTTGAAGAGTTACCCCAAAACAGTATACCATATGACATTATGAAATGGAAGTAGGCAAAGTATGCAAGCTTTTCCATTTTTATGTCGCCTATGTCTGCTAACACTCAAATTGCAAGTACAGATTTGTTAAGGCGTTTCTGCAGTTCTGTGGTGTGCTCCTCCCAACTGAATTTATTGTCAAGTTGTAATCCCAGGAATTTAAGACTGTCAACCTCTTCTATCTGCTCTTCTTCATACTTTATGCAGATGTTGGGTGGAAACCTCTTACAGGTTCTGAATTGCATATACTGAGTCTTTTTGAAGTTTAATGTCAGTGAGTTGGCTTTAAACCATTTATCAATATCCATGAAAATGTCATTAGCAGATCTTTCTAGAACTAGACTCGACATACTATTTACTGCAATACTTGTGTCATCTGCAAACAAAACGAACTCTGCTTCTGGCAGTGTAACTGATGAGAGATCATTAATGTACACAAGAAAAAGCAATGGCCCTAAGATGGATCCTTGTGGGACACCACATGTAATTCCTTTGGATAGGGACACTAATCTTGTACCTTGTTCAAATATTGATTCCTCTCATTCTGAAACTGCTGGATCTTCTGCATGTGCTGGCTGGTTGCTTTGCATGCCAAACTGCTGCATCTTCTTCAAATAGGCCTACTGGTACATTTCTGGCACCAGCTAATGAGCTGTCTTCAAGAGCAGGCTACCTTCAGATTATAGGTGACAGGCCTTCTCCAAGAAAAGGTTCCCCTCAGCATCCAGTCACTGAAGAAACTCCATCTGAATATTCAACAGATGGGTTCCACCTAAGCCCAAAAGATGTAAGAAACTTTGCCTAAGAAAAAGTGTGACTCAAAGACAAACTAGGAGTAAAAAAGGAAAGACTGCTACAATCAGTTCAAGACTTTATAAAAATGTGTTGGCTGAAGCTTAAAGAAAAGAAGATTAAGACCTTTCAATGAAAAAAAGGAAGTTCGAAGAAAAAAAGACGCATAAGGCCAATATTATATAACATACGAGAACACAGAATGGGTACCTTTGAGAGATGAAATAATGAAGGCAGCAGAGGATTAAGTTGGTAAAAAGAGGAGGGATAGTAGAAATCCTTGGGTAACAGAAGAGATATTGAATTTAATTGATGAAACGAGGAAACAAAAAAATGCAGTAAGAGAAGCAGGCAAAAAGGAATGCAAACGTCTCAAAAATGAGATCGACAGCAAGTGCAAAATCACTAAGCAGGGATGGCTAGAGGACAAATGTAAGGATGTAGAGGTATATATCACTAGGGCTAAGACAGATACTGCCTACAAGAAAATTGAACAGACCTTTAGAGGAAAGAAAACCACCTGCATAAATATCAAGAGCTCAGATGGAAAACCAGTTCTAAGCAAAGAAGGGAAATCAGAAAGATTGAAGGAGTATATAGAGAGTCTGTACAAGGGCGATGTACTTGAGGGAAATGTTATTGAAATGGAAGAGCACGTAGATGAAATGAAATGGGAGATATGATATTGCGTGAAGAGTTTGACAGAGCACTGAAAGATCTAAGTCGAAACAAGGCCCCAGGATAACTATTGATTGCCTTGGGAGAGCCAGCACTGACAAAACTGTACCATCTGGTGAGGAAGATGTTTGAGACAAGTGAAATACCCTCAGACTTCAAGAAGAATATAATAATTCCAATCCTGACCCTACGACTTATCTTAGAGGATAGATTAAGGAAATGCAAACCTATGTTTCAAGCATTTGTAGACTTAGAGAAATATTTTTGACAGTGTTGACTGGAATACACTCTTTCAAATTCTGAAGGTGGCAGGGGTCAAATACAGGGAGCGAAAGCCTATTTACAATTTGTACAGCAACCATTTGGCAGGTATAAGAGTCGCGGGGCACGAAAGTAATGCAATAGTTGAGAAGGGAGTGAGACAGGGTAGTAGCCTATCTCCGATCTTATTCAGTCTGTATACTGAGGAAGCAGTAAAGGAAACAGAAGAAAAATTTCGAGTTGGAATTAAAATCCATGGAGAGGAAATGAAAACTTCGAGGTTTGCCGATAACAATGCAATTTTGTCAGAGACAGCAAAGGACCTGGAAGAGCAGTTGAATGGAAGGAACAGTGTCTTGAAAGGAGAATATAAGATGAACATCAACAAAACCAAAGCGAGGATAACGGAATGTAGTCGAGTTTGATCAGGTGATGCTGTAGGTATTAGATTAGGAAATGAGACATGGAAAGTAGTAGATGAGTTTTGCTATTTGGGAAGCAAAATAACTGATGATGGTCGAAGTAGAGAGGATGCAAAATGTAGACTGGCAATGGCAAGGAAAGCGTTCATAAGGTTACCTTCCAATCAGAAAGCTGTTGCACTCAGCGACTGTTATACATGGTGATTCAAAAAGAATACCACAACTTTAAAAATGTGTATTTAATGAAAGAAACATAATATAACCTTCTGTTATACATTATTACAAAGAGTATTTAAAAAGGTTTTTTTTCACTCAAAAACAAGTTCAGAGATGTTCAATATGGCCCCCTCCAGGCACACGAGCAATATCAACCCGATACTCCAACTCGTTCCACACTCTCTGTAGCATATCAGGCATAACAGTTTGGATAGCTGCTGTTATTTCTCGTTTCAAATCATCAATGGTGGCTGGGAGAGGTGGCCGAAACACCATATCTTTAACAAACCCCCATAAGAAAAAATCTCAGGGGGTAATATCAGGGCTTCTTGGAGGCCAGTGATGAAGTGCCCTGTCACGGGCTGCCTGCCGGCCGATCCATCGCCTCGGGTAGTTGACGTTCAGGTTTCATAACTAACCTTTTAAGTAGGACTCCCCATACAGTTGATTGTGGAATTTGCAGCTCTCTGCTAGCTCTGCGAGTCGATTTTCCTGGGCTGCGAACAAATACTTGCTGGATGCGTGCTACATTTTCATCACTCGTTCTCGGCCGTCCAGAAATTTTCCCTTTGCGCAAACACCCATTCTCTGTAAACTGTTTATACCAACGTTTAATACACCACCTATCAGGAGGTTTAACACCATACTTCGTTCGAAATGCACGCTGAACAACTGTCGTCGATTCACTTCTGCCGTACTCAATAACACAAAAAGCTTTCTGTTGAGCAGTCGCCATCTTAGCATCAACTGACGCTGACGCCTAGTCAACAGCGCCTCAAGCGAACAAATGTACAACTAAATGAAACTTTATAGCCCCCTTAATTCGCCGACAGATAGTGCTTAGCTCTGCCTTTTGTCGTTGCAGAGTTTTAAATTCCTAAAGTTGTGGTATTCTTTTTGAATCACCCTGTATTGACTTGTAAATTATAGATTGCAACGATCAGTCGTCCTTTTCAAATATAAAAAGGACAACTGATCGCTGCAATCTATAATTTACAAGGAAAGTGTTTCTGAAGAAGAGAAATTTGTTAACCTCGAGTATAGACTTATGTGTTAGGAAGGCTTTTCTGGAAGTATTTGTAAGATAAATAGTTTAGACAAGAAGAGAATAGAAGCTTTCGAAATGTGGTGCTACAGAAGTATGCTGTAGATTAGATGGGTAGATCATGTAAGAAATGAGGAGGTACTGAATATAATTGGGTAGAAGAGGAATTTGTGGCACAACTTGACTAGAAGAAGGGATCGGTTGGTAGGGCATTTTCTGAGGCATCAAGGGATCACCAATTTAGTATTGGAGGGCAGTGTGGAGGGTAAAAATCGTAGAGGGGGACCAAGAGATGAATACACTAAGCAGATTTAGAAGGACATAGGTTGCAGTAGGTACTTCGAGATGAAGTAGCGTGCACAGGATAGAATAGGAAGCAGAGCTGCATCAAACCAGTCTCTGGACTGAAGACCATAACAACAACAACAAGGTAACACAAAATAAAGGTAAGAATCTAAAAGTGAGACCGAACACTAAGGTGTTTCTGCTAAAAAGAATCTTTTTCAAGAACTGGAGGAAATTTCCACTGATGAGAACAGTGGCATGGGCTGCTTTTACTGCAAGGAAGTGTTTTCAAGATCTAGAGAAAATTACGTATGGCTATGATGTCGGAGCTGTAAACACTGGGCTCATGAACTGTGCACTGCATGGGATGAGGACGATGACAACTTCATGTGCCCATTTTTTAGATGTGTTCATTTTGTTTCTGAGTAGATCAACTGTGAATGAATTAGACTAATATAACCTATAATTAGTCTGAGTTCTCTTTTGCATCCTTAAGAAAAATTAATGTTACTCATTTCTTGACATTTTTGTGTCAGCAATGTATTGCAACAAGTTTCTCCCACATTAGTATCGTTGTTCTAACACTTATCAAGGGTGAAATAAAAAATATAATAATAACATTTTAACTAACCAGGCTGTTTGGCAATGGAGGCAAAGGACTGGCAACTTTACCCCATGAGGTAGGAAAAGATGGCCACTATGTAAGCATTCAGGAACTCGTTTATATTTTGTAAAATACAAACTTTTCCCTTAGCTATAAATAATTGCTGTGGGACCTTACAGTATGTACATTGGAGATGTCTATGATAAAAGCTGGTTTCATGAAAATTCAATTTCTCTTAAGGTGGCCACTATACCCCTTCTTCTCCTATTTGTTTCTTATGTACAGTTTTCTGAAACTGCATACTTGCCTACCAGGTTACTTGAGAGAACCATTACCACCATGAGATGGCACAAAAAATGGTAGTGTCTGAAATGCGAAACGAAAATTGTTCAAATAACAGTACAAGTTTTATCGTCTATAAACAAGCTGAAAGTGTTGTCTGAGCTCATAGTAAGCCTGAAACAACAATAGGTCTATATGTATCCATGCATATTTTCGTATTACACATTTAAAACAACAAAAACCCAATTACTTACAATTTTTTGAATAGTACTCTAATCGAAAATTCTGAGGTAGCATTAATCTACGCGATAGTGGTTATATTTAACACTTCGGAACGTGGCTAATGAATGATTCTCTGGGACATTGCGTAAATTTTAAACATTAATACACAGTTTTGTGATTCGAGTTAAATCGCAGCAGTACTCCACACTGCAGCTGCGGGCAATCGCTTCCATTTCGAACAGTACATCGCGTTTATACAGTCACCAGTATCTGTAAAATGAGTATCCGTCTCACGAAATTGTTAGCCTCGTGCATAAGTTCAAAGCATTTTTGTTTTTCATGTTGGTCTTCCGGTTGCTATGGGTTTATTAATCGATTGTCATTTTTAATTACCCTAACTATGGACGCTAGAAAATGGAGTGCTAAGTGAAGAAATCGGAACTTCTCCGACGTCTTATTCTGTTTACGTTCAGTAGAGGGGTGAGAGCAGCTGAGGCAAATAGAAACATTTTCGCCGTGTTTGGAGATAAGACCATTGGAGCACGGCAAGAAAATTGTTTCTCGTTTTGTATTTCGATGTAACTGTCATCAAGGAGTGTAACTGAATGAAATTTAAAATGTAACAATACCACAGAAGGAAAGTTGCTACTCACCATGTGTGTGTGTGTGTGTGTGTGTGTGTGTACTGCTGACAAAGGCCTTAATGGCCGAAAGCTTTAATTGTGTGAATCTTTTTATTGTGCCTAACGCGAATCAGCATCTCCGCTATATGGTGAGTAGCAAATTTCCTTCTCTGTTATTGTTACATTCCATCCTGGATTTTCCATTGTTTGAAACTTAAAATGTTTGTTCGACACAACAAACGGTCATCAAGCCACAATCACTAAAACAATGAAATTATTAAAAGCTTACATAACTAGTTTCTACACACAGAGTCGTCATTTTCAAATGTAATCTCAAACCTGGACAACTGCATTAATAACTGCAACCACACTTCTTTCAAATTCACTAAACCAGTAAACTGTAACAAAGGCAACAGAAACAGTGCACCAGACGTGATGACAATTTTTGGTTGATAAGTCATTTCACACCTTCATGCAGTTTAGGTGAAAACTGCACCCTTTGTGCTATCATACATTTCACGTATTGACGTTAGCGGCTCTTCATGTGCGGGAAGATCTTGGAGGTTTGATGAAAGTCGTTTAAACACAATGATCCACATCACTGTTCTCGAGAACTAACAAATGTGATGAACTACCATCATTCCACCACCGTGCGACATTTGCATGCGATGGGGTGGGTTCAAGAATCGGGCGTCTTCATACCGAATGCTATAAGCCAGAGTCACAAAAATCAGCGGGTGGCCATATGGGCATCTCTGCGTGGTCCCTATCAACTAGATCTCGAACACCACCGGCCATTCCTGCCCCGTATCGTTACTCGAGGCGAGAGGTGGTGTCTTTATGCTAACGTAAGGAAAAGGATGGAAAGGTTGAGCCAAACAATGCCTTAGTTCCCTGTACATATCTCTGCGCGTACCCACAAAAGATAAAGTTACGCATCGGGTAGAAAAGAGCTGCTGTGGTGTACTGTTAATTGCTTCGCCGAGGTTTAACTATCACTGCTAGGGTTACCATAATCAAGGACGAAAATCAAGGACAAAATTCGGTGATTATAATGCTGTGGTTGAAACACGAACCGATATGTTGTGCAAGTGACCATTGATTTACATTTCACTTTTTTCGCGGACATTTTCCTCTTCGTCCAGGACACCCGTCACCGAGCATAAAATCGCCGACTGTCCGCGAAATCCGCGACGTATGGCAACCCTAATCATTGCTGACATATATGGTGAACAACTGAGAGGTCGTGCAGATTTGATCCAAGAACAACGACCAGGAAGATTGCGTGAAGTGATTCTAATCCACGATAACGCCCGCCTGCATTTTGGGAGACTGGCAAAACACTATACAGGAATTGGGTTAGGAAGACATTCCGCATCCACGGGCTCGACGAGTTCTCCTCAAAACGACGTGATTTCTACAGTTGCCGAATCGAAAAGTTACCGTAGTGTTAGCTGACTGTTGTAAATAGTGAAGGAGAATATATTATTCATGACTGAAGTCTCTGTTATGTCAGTAAACTTACGGTATGCAAAACAACCCAATATCATAAATGATTAAGGAATCTGAACATTCAGCTATAACAGTACTAATTATAAGCTCATGCTCATCAAACTCTAAATATGAATTTATGACCTTTATAGTTATTTGCTTATACAAGGTGCAATGACACGTTTTAAACTGCTCGTCGTTGTTGAACACTGCCATTACCTGACAGAGGCGGCGTCCGAAAATATTCGGCAAACCCTGCTGTCCGTATTCCTCCGAGTCCGCGTTTCTCCAGCATTCGTCTTGGTGTAAGGGGCCCACGGTCTCAGGTGGATCATTACAGAGTAATTAGGTTTCGTTACATTTCTTGTCCAAATTTTACTTTGTGTGTGTGTTAACATTGAACAATGTACACATGAAGATAAATATCGACGGTATGTGCTGTGTGTCTTGTTTCTAAACAAAATTGTTCCACTTGATGTTGACATTAGTAATACCTAATTTTTTCCAACAGTGTTAAATGGGAACAACGTTTTACAGCGCGTTCTGCGGAATAACCGTCTGGGAGACGGATAGGGAATTGGATCATCTGCCTGTGGGGCAAATTTCGCTTTTTTTCTTACGTATATTAAGGCACTGTTGAATATTGGGATTTATCTGAAAATTTAAAATAAATCAAACTTTTAAATTCAACGACTTTAAATTTTTATTCAACTACAAAAAGAAAATCTATTGGTCTCACAAATTTTCATCGGTCTGGTCAATATTTAAGCTACAGAGCAAAGAAATAGCAAACAGCTTCGCTTTGGTAGCTCTGCAAAAAACTAACAGATGAATTTGGAACAAGTGGTGAATACTGAGGGCCACAGTCCGTGTTTATCATGCTTCGTACATTATCTTCAGAATTGGGATTTCTCACTTTCTAAGCTGGGTGGTGTTAATCGACTTTAGTAACAATACATGCATTATCTTTATACACATTATTCTGATCCAGTTCGTTTTCGGATATTTCTGAGCCTGTGTCATGTTCTACCACTAAAAGATCGTTTTCATGAGGAACACATTAATCACCGGAGTCAGCTTCGGAGTCAAGTCTTCAGAAAACAATTCCCTTTGTTATCTGTATTTTCCATGCATTGCACTCTAAAAACAGCCTGAATTAGGAGCCCATATGTGCTAGGACTTCCTTGTTTCGAAACAAAATTGTTCCACTTGATGTTGACATTAGTAATACCTACTTTTTTCCAGCAGTGTTAAATTGGAACAACGTTTTACAGCTAACTTATGAAAAGAGTTGTAAAACGAGTAGCTATCTGTCTTCACAAACTATTAGTCAAGAAACAATAGTAAAGTGAATGAGCCGTGATAAATGAAACCAAAACTGATACTGTGAGAAGTGCACACCTATGTACAAAAAATTGTAGTTTATAAAGAAATAAAACCACACTAAAACGGACAAACCCCGCTTAAAAATAGGTAAACTGGTAAATGTGATTTTATGACTAAAGTTATTCACTCCAAATTCCCCTAAGCAAACTCATTAAAACGCAGATTAAGCAAAGGCGTAGTCAGGTAATTAAAAATGTCATGTAAAAATTGATTATCTTTCTGTGAGGCATAGTAGTGCAAGTTCAGGAACATTAAACTGAGAGGCAGGTGAATATATGCTCTTCCCTGGAACATCCACGTGTGAGGCGATGTGGGCCTGGAATGGAAACAACTTCTGTTGGGTAAATCGGCACGACGAGGCACGTCACCTTCGCTGCACCACAACAAAACACCACATGATGCTCTCGTAGCCGTCTAGAACCGGAGGGCGATTTTCAGCTCCTCTAGCGGAACAAACCTAAACCATATCCGCCTGTCAGACAGATGTTCCTGTGGTGTCACCGCCAGACACCACACTTGCTAGGTGGTAGCCTTTAAATCGGCCGCGGTCCGTTAGTATACGTCGGACCCGTGTGTCGCCACTATCAGTGAGTGCAAACCGAGCGCCGCCACACGGCAGGTCTAGAGAGACTTCCTAGCACTCGCCCCAGTTGGGGCGATGGTTCACTGACAAAATACGCTCTCATTTGCAGAGACGACAGTTTAGCATAGCCTTCAGCTACGTCATTTGCTACGACCTAGCAAGGCACCATATTCAGTAATCAGAATAAATTCTGAACAAATAATATTGTGAATCATGCACCGTCAAGAGCGACGTTCATCATTAATGGATTAAAGTTAAGTATCAAACTAATTCCGTCCGCTTTCTGAATTCTAATTCCTTGTCATGTTTCAGACCTCACGTCAGTATAGTTCTTCGCTCCTCACGCCAGCCTGCGTGAGCTAAAACGCGGGCATTTCGGCCTCCATTCGTAACACGGTGTTGGCTCTTCTTCCAACACAACAGTTCCGTTCTAAGTGTTAATTGTACATTAAAAGTGCTAAACAGCAATACAAAGAACAGTTACATTATTACTCTAGCGAGTCAACGGAGAACGCAGGTCTGTAGTACCAAAATATTTAGAAATTGTCACTGAACAACCTCTGAAACATCGTCGGTGAAGATCGATTTCACCCTGTATAAACTATTTTCAATAGATCATTTAAAAAATCTCATTAAAATATCTTTAACGAATAATCATTTTTTCTGGCATCAGAAATTAAACCTGCTCCTTTGTTTTCAGCAAACAATTAATAAGAATCTTGGTTCTGTCTTTTTACAGATCAACACTACAGAAATTTGCCAAAGGAATGTATGGATGATATTCCTGGAAGTGGATGAAGACGTACAAGAACACTTCCGGAACGCTTATATTCCGATCAATTGTCATATTTTTGTAGTGTACCGCAGTAATCATCATCACCACGTTGCTGAAATATTCAAACCATATAGAGAATCACCTCTAATAATAACAGATTATGGCCAATGGAATAACGAAGGACGGTTCCAAATAAAAACAGGCAACTCTCTTGAGGAAAGAAGTAACTTTCACGGCATGAAATTCAAGGTACTACTTAATTAGAGACAGAGAGGTTAATTGATAATAATGCTGTATTTCTGTACTTTAAGTTGGCCAATTATGAAATGATTTTCTCGATATCCCTCAGGGTCTTGACGTCTGGTTATGCACAGCCTACATTACTGATTTTTTTGTTCCTCCGATAGCTCCGTTGCCTGTTAAACCCACACAGTTGAGACACTTTAATTCTCATTTTACTTGATTTTCATTTACGTATTTCTGACCGATATAATGTCTGTGGTATTACTGCACAAAACTAAAAGTAGAATGTAGGACACCGAAAACTTTCGCAAATGCAGCTCTATATGCAAAAAAATTACGAAACTTAGCACAGCATTTACTCTTTGAAGGAAACATGTCAATACGAGGGTTGACTGAAAAGTAATGCCTCCACCTTCGTAACTCTTCAACAGCTGGCAGCATTGGTACGCGTTAGGTATTGGCTTGTTCCGTAGTCTCTTCTCTAGAGCTCCAGTTGGCGGGAAGCCTCAGCATTGAACGGTTGTGTTGTTACAGTGTAAAGTATGGAACCCTTAGACGGTCGGTCAATGCGATGTGAGCAACGTGCATTCATTGAATACTTGACAGCAGAAGGTGTCACCCCAAGGGAGATTCATCAGAGAATAAAAGCAGTTTATGGTTATTGTTTTGGTGTGAGTACTGTGCGTCGTTGGGCGAGTAAGTTTAAAGATGTTGAGACGGAAACATCTGACCTGCGTGACAAACAAAGAGTTGGACGTCCTGTGACAGCAACCACCGAGTTTCACAAGCAAAATGTTGACAGGTTGATTCAGGACGGTCGTCGTATCACTCAGAGAGAAATTGCAAGCACAATTGGCATTTCACAAGAACGTGTCGATCACATTATTGCTTTGTTTGGCTATCGGAAGATCTGTGCATGATGGGTACCCCAGATGCAGACTGAATCTCACCACCGTATGTTACCCTCCTTACAGTCCAGATGCAGCACCATCTGTCTTCCATCTGTTCCCGATGATGAAAGACGATCTACAGGGACATCATTATGCTTCTGATGACGATGTTGAGAGAAGTGTGAGACTGTGGCTGCGGAAACAGGCTATCGACTTCTTCTGTGACGGCTTTGTTCATCGTTGGCAGAAATGTATCCAATTGGCTGGTGATTATGTGGAAAATTGAATGTTGGCAATTAAAGATCACATTCTAAGGATTACGTACTAACTACAATCACACATCTGACCACCAAATTCCAGCAGCAGGAAAAATACAAGTAACGAAACATTACTTAAAGTGCGTATACATTTTATTCAAAAATGGTTCAAATGGCTCTGAGCACTATGGGACTTAACATCTATGGTCATCAGTCCCCTAGAAGTTAGAACTACTTAAACCTAACTAACCTAAGGACATCACACAACACCCAGTCATCACGAGGTAGAGAAAATCCCTGACCCCGCCGGGAATCGAACCCGGGAACCCGGGCGTGGGGAGCGAGAACGCTACCGCACGACCACGAGATGCGGACATACATTTTATTATGTTGGTGCATAATTCGTGGCATACACATAAAAGACACTTTATTCACTTTGTGATTTTGGCTTGAATCTTCCCCATTGCACTGTCGCATGATGGTAGAAAGATCACAGTGCATCACATTTGCTAGTTCGAGAGCACAGTGACATGGATCATCGTGAACAAATGCGTATAAACGATCTTCATCAAATCTTGAAGGACTTCTTCAAGGTGGAGAGTCAATAATGTCAAAACGAACCTCCTTAAAACGAGAAAACCATTTTCTTGCCTTATTCTGTCGAATGGCATTATTCCCATACACGACACAAATGTTTCTGGCTGCCTCTGCCGCTGTTGAATCCAAACGGAAGAATATATCGGAAATGTTCCGATTACTCCACTTTCCACTCCATTTTCCAGCGTCCACAGCTGCACTCAACATCTCCAAATGACAGTATGTAAACTATAATAGCAACAGTGAACTACAAATGGAAAAAAATGACAAAAGATAAATAAATCCATAGCATCTAGAATGTCAACATACGAATCAGAAACGCTACGAACTTATGCACCAGCCTGATAGTATCCTGTAGGTGATTTGGCGATACACAGAGCTGCCACTTCCGGCAAGCTGCCACTCCAGCAGTAAGAATGCTTCTAAACCAGTTGGACATCGAGTCAAACTGAGTTTGGATGGTAAATATGGGTATGTCATTCCATACAACTTCAACTCTATGCCAGAGTTCATCAACCGTAGTGGCTGGTGAGTGGTGGCGTGCCAGTATCTCGGCAACCCACAAACAGGTTTCCAGATCGTGCTGGGCAGGGCTACAGTTGAACACTTTATGTATTGGGGTAGCAGGTGGATATAATTAAGGTGCAGCTACTCATGGAGGTTCAGCGTGGGCTGTAATTATCGTATGGCAGCGAAACTCGGTAGATGTTCTAATTTATTAATGTGGAACCGATTTAGGCTGAAAAAAATAGTTCCAATTTTGGCCACCACTTGCAAACCTGGCGCTGTCAATACAAGAGAAAATAGAAATCTTTCCCTATGTAATGGATTAGGAATGTGGCATGGACAAAAAATGTCAAACAACTGAGAAATGCGTAATGTTGATTTTATTGTTAAATGCTGCTTACACAGTTTATTCAATATGTGCACCAGAGATGTCGACGATATGCTGCATCCGTAAAACGAAATTACCGACAGCTGCTCGTAACAGTTCCAGTGGAATATGAGCAACGTGTGCCTGTATACCAGCATTCAAATCATAAAAACCGAATGTGCCGTTGGTAAACGCGTTCTCTTAGATATCCCCAGAGCCAAAAGTCACTTGGATTCAGATCAGGTGATCTTGCAGGCAATGCATCAGTAGACCTATTGGAGATAACACGTTCATGGAAGGGTGCATTAAGCAGATCTGTCTCTGGAAGAGTGACATGAGGTGTTGCCCTTCTTGAATGAAAACAGTATTTTCCACGCAGTTGCGCACTTCAAATGCAGAGTGACAATTATTGAACTATATGAAATAAAATCGTCATAACTTCTGAACGTCGTTCAAATTGCACGTTTGGCCGCGTAGCATGATGGGCATTAATATGCGCATGCATGGTTTGGTTTAGCGACGAATCCCGCTTTCATTGGGACGGGTTCGTCAATAAGCAAAAATGGCGCATTTGGGGGACCGAGAATCCGCATTTCGCGATCGGGAGTCTCTTCACCCTCAGCGTGTGACTGTGTGGTGTGCAATGTCCAGTCACGGAATTAGTCGGAAGATATTCCTTGATGGCATGATGACTACCGAATGGCAGATGAAGGTTTTGGAAGATGGTTTCATCAAAATGACCCTGATTTCGACAAGATGTGGTTCATGCAAGATGGAGCTCGCCCCCATCGAAGCATGAGAGAGTTTGATGTCCTGGAGGAGCACTTTGGGGACCACATTCTGGTTCTGGGGTACCCAGAGGCCTCTGGCATGGGCCTCGATCGACCGCTATATCTCCGGATCTGAACACATGCGACTACTTTTTGTGGGTCTGTATTAAAGATGTACAGCAATAACCCCAAAACCATCGCTGAGCTGAAAATAGCCATTCAGGAGGTCACTGACAGCATCGATGTTCCAGGTCATGCTGAATTTCGCTTCTCGTTTCCGCCGCCTCATCGCCAATGATTGCAGGCATATCGAAGATGCCGTAACCTATATCCGAATATCTTTAGTGACGTTTACATGTTGAATAAAGTGTATGCACGCCGTAGTTTGTAACTAATTTATGTTTTTTTCATACAATTCAATAATTGTCACCCTGTAGGAATCATACGTTGTGCAATGTGGGCATGATACGTGCAGACGTACACTTGACGGAGCCTCTGTCTGTTTTCTCTTCAAAGAAGAATGGACCGAGAGTAAATGTGTTTGTCACATCAGAGTCACATATGGCGAGTGCGGTGGCTCGTCGTACAGAACACGGGGCTTAACAGTACCCCAAGTTCTGCAATTCTGTGCCTTCATTGCACCCTGTAGAGTAAAATGTACCTCGTCTCACCGCTGAATATTGCCCAGCCATAGACCATCAATGTCGATCCATGCCAGAAACCAAAGAGCAAATTTAGAATGTTGCTGGGAACCGCGAGGTTTCAGTTGCTGCACCATTTGCATCTTGTACAGGTACCAGTGGAATATGGACTGCAGTGTTTTCTGTACTGTTGACCAAGGGATGGACAATTCTTGTAACACTGCTTCAGCACTACTAGTACCCGATGCACGTGCTGCATGGTCAGTTACAGCAATAGAAAAATGGTTCAAATGGCTCTGAGCACTATGGTACTTAACGTCTATGGTCATCAGTCCCCTAGAACTTAGAACTACTTAAACCTAACTAACCTAAGGACATCACACACATCCATGCCCGAGGCAGGATTCGAACCTGCGACCGTAGCAGTCGCGCGGCTCCGGACTGAGCGCCTAGAACCGCTAGACCACCGCGGCCGGCACAGCAATAGAAACCTCGTCAATAACTTCCATCGGGATATGATGTCTTCCTCTTCCAGGAGCCACACCAAGCTCAGTTTTCGAATTTAGTTCTCATCTTCTTTAAACCATTCAATGACATCAGACCTCTCCTCAAACTTTTCAGTCCGCAGCTAGTAGTCTCGCGGTAGCGTTCTCGCTTCCCTTCGGTATCAGGGATTTTGACTTGCCTCAAGATGACTGGATGTCTGTGTTGTCCTCATCATTTCATCATCATTCATGAACGTGGCGAGATTGGACTGAGCACAGGTTGGGAATTTGTACGAACGCTGATAACTGCGCAGTTGCCCCACAAACCAAAGATCATCATCATCATCAGACTTTTCAGTCGGCGATACGCTCTCAGTGCAGTATCGCAATTGTTGGCGTTTCATTAACAGCACACCATCTCTCTTCTTGATAGTCATACCGTTCACTCACTTTATGGCTTGTCATATGAGAGCATGGATGTCATACTGTCATGCAGTGTTTAGCGTCACATTTGCACCTGGTGGCCAAAACTGGAACAATTTTTTTTCCAGCGTGAATTGGTTCAGCATTTTATATATCACGTTTTGCTGCTGTACGATAATTACAGCCCACATTGGAACTCTGTGAGTATCTGGACTTTAATTGTAGCCACTTGGTAGGTGAGAACATCATGGCCAACATGTGGACTTGTATGCCTTTTGAGAGATAACGTCACAAAGACACTGTAAGGCGGAGACACCGAACTTAACACTTTAGAAACGCCACACATGCTCTCAGAATTACTGGTTATGCGAACCAGAAGTGAAAGTGATGTGTACCTAATGGAACTTCTTACCATCACGCCTGGTGCTGGACCCGTACGATGATGATCGCAGTCTGGCAATGTTCGCGCATCTTGGAGTGTACACGTCCATTGTGATGCTGTATATAGATCCAGGACTAAAGCGAAAAGATGACGTCGTACCACTCTCATGACTAGAGTTGAACGCTTAGCGTCAGTGAACCTCTTTCTTTCATAGGAATCCATGGTGTCTTTTCTTTTGGATATGTCGAAAAAAGCAGACACCATGCGGAATCCGCAGCTGCGGTACATATTATGTAACTGAAAGTGGAGGGGGGAGAAAGCATAGGAAAGGGAATGAACTGATGATATCAGCTTTGTGTGGAGTCAGCGGCGATGAGTCAAAATATTTGCTGCGCTGGAACCCAAACTCAGGATCTCCGGCTTGCTAGGCAGTTGCGTTAACCTCTGCGCCATGTGGACACAGTGTTTATCGACAGTGCACAGACTACCTCAGCACGCTCCACAACGGACTCACGTTCCCACCTAGCGCCACGTATCTGCAGGCCCGTCCTTGTCCTCCATGATTAATAATTTTAGATACCCATTGGAGGTGTAACACAATGTGCACCCGCACTGAAGGTTGTGGATTCATTGCCCATCTAAAATTAGCGAATACAGAGGGCAAGTATGGGGATTGCAGACAGACGGCGCTAGATGAGAAAGTGAGTCGGCCAGAAAGCGTTCTGACATAATCTGCGCATTTGCGATAAACACTGTGTCCGGATGGCGCACTGGTTAATGTAACTGCCTAGTAAGCTGGTGATCCTGGGTTCGAGTCCCCTTCTAGCACACATTTTCACTCGTCGCGCTGATTCCGCACACAGCCCCGATGCAGCTGATATCATCAGTTCAAAAATGGTTCAAATAGCTCTAAGCATTATGGGATTTAACGTCTGAGGTCATCAATCCCCTAGACTTAGAACTACTAAAACCTAACTGACCTAAGGACGTCAGACACATCCATACCCGAGGCAGGATTCGAACCTGCAACCGTAGCAGGCGCGCGGTTCCGGACTGAAACGCCTAGAATCGCTCGTCCACAACGGCCGGCATCATCTGTTCCATCTCTTTCCTTTCCTCTCCCCCCTCCACCTTCAATCACATAATAAGAAAACCTTTTATTGTTGTCAGGTCAAGGGAAGACACAACAATGACCTCTATGCTGACGAACAGTGTTTATCAGATATCGTCGTACGGACAGTTATTATCGTTGTAAACGAGTCCCTTTTCTGACTCAGTATACCCGACATGAACGTACGATCCCGTATGGTGTGGGAGATACAGGTTGTCTGAAGAGAAATAATTAATATTTGGGAATATGACAGGAATGACTATTTGAAGCAAAAAACTTCAGATGGACAGACGCCCTGTTCTGAATGGTTACCAAGATAGAACACGTAATTTAATGTACATTGTTATTTATTTTCTGCACTAATTAATCTCTGTCAGGTTTACACATATACTGCAACCTTCAAACTGAAGTGCGCACGAATAACGCTGTATGGCATATTTTGACACTTTGTAGAATCGAGTGGAAAAATGTTGTATATTGCGGTCTTGATTGCCTGCTGTAATAGTTGACCTGTTTACCGTCGGAGAACAGCACTAAACAGCGAGGAAAGACACGCCGTTTTCGCGAAGAATTCCTCATGTTACAAGAATGGCAGAGTGTAGCAAGGTGCGGCTTACCGCAAGTGGTTTGAAATGTGCAAATAATGCGCGGAAAAGGAACATTGACATCTGTAATTGGCAGGATATTAAGAGGAAAAGGCTTCGTAATGTTCGATTTGACCATAAATCACGAAAAGCAAAGGTAGTTCCTGCGAAACAGCCTCCAACGCAGGCGAGTAGTATGGGTTCTGTAAAAATGTGTATGTTTTCTGAAAACATTACAGTAATAATAATACGCAACATGCATGAAATTAACTGCAGTTCTGTAGTTATCTTCGACGAAAAAATATCATGCACAATCTGAGCACTGCTATATTATTAAAAGAGAATGTGAAATACGAAAATCCAGTTGAATATTAGGTGATTGTGTGCATGACTCAGGTTCGTGTGTGCAATCCAGAAGTACGTCCAAAAGAAGAATGCAAATTAAAGCTGTACGAAGAATATCATGCCTTGACGTACAATGAGCAGTCCATTTACTTGTTAAAATCCATGGAAATAGGAGTGCCAGATAGACGAATGAAATGTAAGGCAGACGATACTTGAAGGAAACAAGATACTTTCAAATACAAAGTCTAGTCAAGAAAAGTGTGTCGCAAAACATTGCTTGGCATATTCTGCACCATCCTACGACGAATACAGACTCTTCAACGTAAATTAAAAGATGGAAAGACCACTCCTAAAGATGGTCGAGGAAAACATTTCAATACACCACGTGCTGTATCAAATGACGACAGGACTCTTGCAAACACATTTCGAGTTTCCCAAAGCAGATGAGCCGTTACAGCAGGAATAAATCCTCAAAAGAATGTCTGCACCCCGATCTCAAGCTCTGCAGAACACATCGACTGTTTACCGAAAAGTTTCCTGATAAATCAAAAAGCAGATCATACTACCAAAGTGTGTTTCACACACATTTTAATTTACGTTTCGTAACACCTAGATCAGATATTTGCAGACAGTGCGATTGTTGTTTAACAAAATGATAGCAGGATCAGAATAAATAGAACTGCACATCATCGAATTGAGAGTCAGTTGCATAATGCGAAAGAAACCAAGCATACAAACAAAGTGCTAAAAATGATACGGAAGTGGCTAAAAGAACAACAATATATACGTAAGATGCGTTGACGTACAACAGATTTTGCCTTGTCCTACATTGGCACATTCCACGGTATTCTAAGAGACACAGCCGTAATCATATAATTTTACGGTTCATGACATTGCTACTGGAAACATCACAGTAAATTTGTGGTATGAACCCACTGCAAGGAGAGGCTTAAATTTGTGACGAACAATAACAATTCACTTGAAGAAACTGGTTGTATGGTCTGATCGCTGTGTCGGGTAGAACAATAATTGGAAAGTTTTAGCGCTTTATTTCCATCTGGTCAGCTGCAACTTCGGAAGTTTTTATTTTCGGGTCACAGTTTCCTACCTTGTGACAGGGACTTTGCAACAATCGAGAAAAGAAGGTATGTGTCAAGAGTTATGGTTCATTCATAAAGGAAGTACGTCATTGCTAAGGTCTCTGTCGATCCTTCAAAACTGACCATTCCGGAGATGACGACTGAAGACTTCAAGGGCTAGGACCCATTGAGTTGGTTTTATAAAAGCCACCTGATTTGAAAATCATTGATGTACTCTGGTTTACACTGTGTAGTGACGACCCTCGAGGTGTAGGCATGTGTCGTAATCACAACATGCTTCGCCCATGGGAAAGACATTGTATTCTAAAACATGGTTGTGAATATCAAGTACAAAATTGCCGTTGCCTCTGATTTTCGGCTGCTCTACAGTGGGGCAATGAAACTTCATCAGAAGAAGAAAAGACATATGTTGGACAAGATGAAATATATGGAGCCAAAACACAGGAATTCTGTGACAACTGAGTTTAATGTACCAGATTTGTGTCTCAACTTGATAAAAACTCATGTTCTGTTATTTTTTGAAGACCAAAATAATCAGTTTACAATAAAGATTATTTTGTGTCTTATTATTTTCTTTCTTACAACTTTTAGATTGTAGACAACCCTATCATTACAGTAGAATAAATGGAATAATGCTAAACGTCAATTGCTATACAACATTTTTTTCCCCTTTTAATAATTGCTTATTTTAAAAAAAACTATGCTTAGCGTAATTTTAAAAAGCAGAACCAAGTATTTTCAACTCTCTGTACGCACAAACAATACATATCTGTTATTACATCATTATTTTGCAATAACTCTGTGGAATTAACAGTTTTTGTAGATTTCCTAAAAACTGCAAAATGTGCCATGCAGCATTATTCGTGCACATTCTCCTATACGTTTCTGTGTGAAATTTTTAGCCCAACTCTACCTCCCACTCTATAAAAGTCCATATATTACCAAAACTATGTACCCACAAACTGTTATCCAACTTCAACTCGTATGCCAACCTTTGACTAAACAAAACCTGATTGGAACTAAGCTGTAACTGATCTTAATATAATATTTCCTCATATTAAATGAGCAACTGAAGTAAAACAAATATCTGGCCCTAATCAAAATTTCGACTTACTCCCTTCTTGACAAAATTGTACAGATTTCTCAAAATCAAAACAGCAGACAGTTAGCAGGCAGCGGTTAAGCTAGATTTCTATTTCTAAATCAAATTTCCAAACTATATTCTAACTGATGCATACCACATGGTACAGTGTGGTAAAGCATAATGCCAAACCTTTAAACAGTGGAATGGGGAGAGGAACTGTTCCTATGAAATGATATTCCGAAACAATGATTTTGGAAAGAAGTATATGACCTTCACACAGAACATTGGCCTGAACAATAATATGCTTAAAAAAGTGAACAATGATTTAAAAAGGGTACAATGTTAACAGAGAATTTCTATAAAAACCAAACGGCTTAATCAATTGATATCGTAATGCATGATATTAGGTGTACAGTGCCGCAGACTTATCTCAAAGTTCTTCTCTTCAAAGAAAAGTAACATTTTTCAAAATTAACATTCCTTCTGCCTTTCAATATATACACAGTATTCATCCTTGCAGTCCTTTACAATAAATCTTTCTTCATCTAACAGATACAATCACAAATCAACACAGCTCTACTAAAGACACCCATCACCTACCACACTTAAACTAAGATTGTCTCAGACTGCGCAGAGGCAAAGACTGTGCCACAATAAGATCAAGGGTTGATTCACAGCAACGTAACTTGCTCCTATCTGATATGCACATCGATAACGTACAAAAATTAAAAGACATGCCCACCTAACATATCCTCCACCTCCCCCAAGTAGAATTTTGTATGAGGGTCTTTTTAGATAGGAATTGGATGAGGACAAAATTCTAAACATTATGGATAGGAACATACGAAACATGTTACTAATACGAAGAGCAAAATAGCTTAACAAGAATATGAGTTAAAGAACTGTAAGTAAAAAAAATTTACAAAATTCAGGAAAAAGTGAATGATTAATCAATAGAATTTACCACATGTATGTTATAATGTTTCATGATGTCTATGAGAAGGTTCTGCACAGGGCTATGTTGAAAGTTTATGTGTCACATTTTGTATTGAATTTACACTGATCTACACTGCTTTTGTTGCATACAGGAAGTAGATTAGACTGCCTATACCACACAAAGCCTACATTTCTTAAGCTCTCTCAGATATGACAGTAACAGTTTGCGTGATTAAAGCAGGTAGAAGAGAGTCTTTGTCACGAAAGACCAAACTTTCTTTAGCTTGTTGCAATAATGTCAGTATTGTGGGAATTTATGTGGAAGCAGACTCAGTGAAACTAACCAGAGTTGTCAACCGACAACGTCACACATGCACAAAGAGTAAAATGTCGTAGTATCTGTCTGAAGCAGAGTAGATCCATGGATAACTCAAAAACCACCTTGTAGTATAGAAGAGTCCATCATAAAAGTATGCAAATACCGGACAGAAAATATTTCAGTATGTAATCAGTAGATATATTTCTTCTGCCCTCACAAGTTTCAATCATTTGTGGTGAATGGTCCATTCGTTACAATTTGTTACATTTACAATATACAGTTACCTATATTAAGACAAGAATAACAAGATTTACATCATTGTACATATGGAATGCACGTATAGTGTAATGGTAACAACAGATTTCTATGCCTATAAAAAAGTCAGAAAAATGGCATCATGGTTTTGCAATAGTGAATCACAAGTAAATCATGTGAAATAGTGTACAGTAATAGGCATAATAAACAATTACATGTGTATAGAATGATCTACAGAAAATTCTAAATCTATTCAAATATATACGTATGCATGTACATCAGTAGAAAATGTATAAAAGTGTAGGGAGTAAAGTATAAACAGACATTTGGGGATAGTGGTCACACACAAGAAATAAACATATGAGGATAGTGTTCGCACACACAGATAAAGAGAACATAAATATATTAGGAAAAACGTTGATTAGGGAGTAACAAAGGTTCACATCAATAAATACTTTATGCAGTCAGTCAAACATCAGCCTATTATTATACCTAATATGGTCAATAAGCATCGCACTATCTAGTCATATTTCATCCTTTAGTTTGTGCACTTCTTAATCCCTTTACTCCTAATTTCACCTATCTTCCAACAAATACCTCTGTTTACTATATGTCTTCGCTTCTTTCTGTAATATATTTTATACATTCTCGTTGGTTCATATCATTTAGGGCTTTTGCCCTACCTAACCAGTTGTCATCTTTGCCCTAGCTAACCATTTGCCAACTTTCATTACCATACCTAATCATTTCATCTCAAATTCATGGTTGTAACCATTTCTTTGGTCATATATGTGTTGTACAACTTCATACCTTTTTCTGTTTGCTTCCTCCTTACACATCTTTCATGACTTCCTACACGTCTTTCAGACTTATGAGAGCTCCCTATAGTACTACACTTAATATAATTATTATACTAATTGTGCTGCATCCTACAGTAACAATTTATACCAAGAATATACATTATAAAGAGTTAGAGTACTCTCTGCGATTATTTTGATTGTTATGATAATTGTGATTATGCCTAATTCCATTACTGTAATTCATTTGCAGTGTTTCCACTCCATTTCTTTTTTTTCGATCAAGTTTTACAGAATTTCCCTTTTTTTCAACAAAAACTCGAATGTCCCCATTTTCCCTCAGTACAAATAAATACAGTTCAGTTTAATAAGTATAATTTATGTTGTATTTGGTATAATGTATTTTTTTGCTTTATCTGATCGTTTAATTCAAAAATTCTGCTACTTGTTTATTCATGACAGCCACATATATTTTGTATAACATCTATTAATAAAACATGCCGATTTTAAGCCATTATTCTGGAGAGGAAATTAAAATCGATAACTAATGAGCAAACAGAAAAGCAAAAGTTATGTTGCAAACAATACTGATTTATTTTGGCTCAAGTACACTAGAAAGACGTCATTCACAAAGAACGAAAGGTTAGAAAGGCTGTAAAATAATATTAATAGAAAGTACGTGAATAACATTTTCTAGCTACAAAATGAACAATGAAATAAATTTTAGCACTGAAAAACACTCAAAATCTCAGTAAAACAAATTGACAGAAAATTTATCAGACACTGCAGAAAAAAGAACAAATTTTAATACTGTATTGTACAGTTTTTTGTTCAACTTAAAATGAACAAAATGAGGACCGAGAAGTTGTTTACGTCCTTGTTGACCTTTCTTTGCTGCATATTACACCAGGCAGAGTTTGTGTATGAAGTCTGTCTTGACTATTAGTCCTGATATTTCCTAGAGTGTTGACCAACATTTCAGTTAATCCATTCGAGAAAGAAAAAGCAAAAAGATATGATATTAGTTTCATGAAATTTTCGTACTACTTTTTGCCTCTCGCATCTTTAATTTCAAGTACTTTACTCCAAAACTTATAAACCTTGGTGTAATTTTTCATATTTTCTAGGCATCAGCTTTTCCACTCTTTATCCATATTCTTGAATCTAACCTGTGGTCCATTAATCTGTATTTACGCCCTGTGGTAACTGAAGATTCTAGGACACACTCAAACACTTTTTTTGGCTTCAAAGAAGCTGAATATGAGTAAATATCGTCTGCAAGAGGAAATCTGGTTTTTATTTGCATTGAAACTTCAAAGTGAAATGGCACAGCTGATTCCCTGATGGCCTTGACACTATCTGCTGAAGGACAATTAATGTTTAGCAATAATTCATTAGCATCAATTCCAATGTAAATTTTGTATAGTGGCAACAAGCTTTTGAAGATATGGAAAATTAAGTCAATTACTTTCTCTAATATATACCACAAGCATGAAATTCAATGCTAAATTTTTGCTAAGCTCTTCCACTTTGTTTTGTAATAAACAAACATGTTGGCCCTCCGATTGGAAAAATGCATTGCATTCACTTGAATGGTCCAAAACTTACTCATGGAAATACATTAGACACTTTTGGTCTGTGTTTTTTAAAGTGTTATACATGGTTTGATTAGCATGGTTGGATCTTCCAAAACAAGACTATGCCAATACACATACAAGCCATCTCACTGACCTAAAATTCTTTGGACACAATTTTGAAGGGATAGATATTGTGTCTGGCAAGGTTTAAAAAATTTGTCTGGTTTAAGATCTTAGAAGTGTTGAAACTCTTTGTCAGACTCGATATTTTTGGGACTCCATGAAAAGTGGTTGTGAATGATTGACATAAGTCTTCCAAGGAATGAGGCATTTTTTGCATGCATAGCTGGAGCACAAGTGAATCAATTTGCAAACACAACCACTTGTGCCTGGGAGTGATTTCTTTTAATGAGTTGCGAAACAGAATTTTTTTACACATCATGCTGCTTGTTGTTTCTTAGCAGAAACCAATCCAGGTACATATTTTAATTTGTTGTCTTTAAGGATACGAATTAATGTTTCATAAATGCTATGTACCGTGTTGTCGAGGCATGGTAAAAATCAAAAACATCTGTACAGTGTTCGGAACTCTGGTATTTAAAACAGGAAGTCAATACAGCAGGTAGTTTCTCACAAGAAATATCTGTGGTCCCATCAATGAAATTTTCTAAACTCCGCCTGAAAAGGAAAGAAAAATGACTCTTTAACCCTCCATATTGATATTAGCTTTTTTTTTCGATAAGGCAATTTTAGATAGCGTATCCCTATCGGGAAGGGCTTCTATAAAAGGCAAGTTTTTCAGTATTTGTTTCCATTACAAATGCACAAACAGCAGCTTGCATGTCATTTTTCTTTTTATTCACACTTGTAAAGCTGATCACAATCTTGGTTGATGATTCGCTCTCAGTGTCATTTTGTAGTCTACGTTTTGACTGTTTTCATTTCGATGCTTGAGAAGCACGAATTTTCCTGCTTTAAGAAGCACATTGAACACTTTGCATTTTCCTTGGTCACCTTAGCGTATAAGCCATCCCTTAACCTCTGAAAGGCGATACTATAGTATATAATATCGCAGTAGAATCAGAGTTCGTTGCTACTGACAAGGGAACCTCACCATCGCATCCCCCTCAGATTTAGTTATAAGTTGGCACAGTGGATAGGCCTTGAAAAACTGAACACAGATCAATCGAGAAAACAGGAAGAAGTTGTGTGGAACCGCGAAAAAAATTAGTAAAATATACAAACTGAGTACTCCATGCGCAAGATAGGTAACATCAAGGAGAATGTGAGCCCAGCAGCGCCGTGGTCCCGTGGTTAGCGTGAGTAGCTACAGAACGAGAGGTCCTTGGTTCAAGTCTTCCCTCGACTGAAAAGTTTACTTTCTTTATTTTCGCAAAGTTATGATCTGTCCGTTCGTTCATTGACGTCCCTGTTCACTACAATAAGTTTAGTGTCTGTGTTTTGCGACCGCACCGCAAAACCGTGCGATTAGTAGACGAAAGGACGTACCTCTCCACTGGGAACCGAAAACATTTGATCGCAAGGTCATAGGTCAAACTCCACGGGAAAACACGTCTGATATATTCTATACGACACTGGTGACGGCATGTGCGTCACATGACAGGAATATGTTGTCGACCCACCTAACTTGTACACTTGGCGAATGGGTAAAAAGATTCTTCTACCTTGCCCGATTTAGGTTTTCTTGTGCATGTGATAATCACTCCCAAAAAAGTGATGAAAACATAAGAGATTGTCACATAAACTGAAAATAAAAAATTAAACTTTTCACTCGAGGGAAGACTTGAACCCAGGACCTCTCGTTCCTTAGCTGCTCTCGCTAACCACGGGACCACGGCGCTCCTAGGCTGCCAGTGTCCTTGATGTTGCCTATCTTGGCGTGGACTACTCAGTTTGTATATTTTACAAATTTTTTTCATAGTTCCACACAACTTCTTCCTGTTTTCTCGATTGATCTGTGTTCAGTTTTTCAAGGCCTATCCACTGTGCCAACTTATAACTAAATCTGAGAGGGGTGCGATGGGGAGGTTCCCTTGTGAGTGCCGAAGAAGTCAACCATTTACGTATTTTATTTCTTCAATTACATCTCAAAATAAGTGTTTTTGGCGCTTCTGGCTCATGAAGTATGTCAAGAAAGCCATCAAAATGGGAGTATAGGGCAGTAGTAAAAACTGTCTGAGATAGGACGTGCTCAATTGGAACTGTGACAAAAGTAACTGAGCGATTCCGATGGCAACTGAAAATCGCAGCACATTTTTCAGTGGCTAATCGCAAGCTGTACCAAAATCTTCATTTCGTTTTCATGCAGCGTTTAATATTTATGACTTGACCAATGTAATACAAATTTTACGAAATAAAAGCTGCAGAGCTACAAGCACAGTTTCAGAAAGCCAAAGAACTTGAGAAAAATACCAGTTAATGAAATGTCTCCTTTTTCATAAATTATCAGATGGTTGCATTTTTAACTACAACCATCAATGGAAAATGGAAAATTTACAATCTGAAAATAAAATTTTATATTCTAAAATTTTTATTTTATAATATTTTCCGTCAAATTTGTACGAGTAGAATCACAGTTATTGCATACTTTATGGGGATGAAATGACTTCTTTCGCTAATGACCAGTTAAGGTTTTTTTTTTGAGAGTGTGATATCGACTTATTAATAAAGTGAAATACACACAATTTTCCAGGGAATGCTTTTTCTATTAAGCAAGTACATTAGAAGCCAAAGATGAAAACAAACAAAATGCTTGCAAGTTGGCACAAATTGTCTGCAGTCTGCACAGAAAGCGCAGTTGTCCCAACATGGTCACTTGATCAATCTCCAACATATTTCTTCAAAATGGACGCCGCCGATTGTAGCGCTCTACATTTCCCGGTTACTTTAGCAGTTTCGATGAAATGCCGAATCTCAAGAAAATTAAAGAGAAAAGAGGGAAATTACAGAAGAGTTATTTTGTAAGATTTATTTGTTAAATAAATGATTCAAAATGTAGTAATAATAGTAATCGCTATATATGCAAAGAAATCTAAATTATGAAGAACATTTTTTTATTTGCCGTAGCTGAATAAGATTACTTTGTCCTCATTTAGGTTTTGTCATGCCACACACAGAAAGCAACAATTCAGATGAGGAAAGAAATGACAAAATCTGAGTGACTGCACCATCAGTAAATCATTAACAAGCAGATGTATACTGACACAATATAAGAAAAAGACGTTCGAAAATGCAGTACAACTGTTAGTAAACATTACAACATTCGTTTTACATAGTGTCAATTTAATATGCAGGGTGATTTTTTCCACCATGTACAAACTCTAGAGAGTGATCGAAGAGAGAGGTCTAACGAATTTATGTCCGGAAATGCATGGTTTCCATGCTAGGGGCCATTTATTCAATCATACATTGTTACAGAGACTTCAGTCTAATATGTTATTTACCATGCACCCACAGTTACAGTATGTGTTAAATATGGTGCCCTAACACATGCGTAGTCGTAGTACGTCGTAGTACGTTCTGTTTCACTCGTTCACATCGGCCAGCCTGCATCTGAACGGTGTCAAAGGCAGCATGAATGTGCTGCTCCAACGTCTCCACATACAGAATGGGCTCTGCATGCATGATACCTTCGAGATGGCCTTACTGTGTGCATGTACGTATGTGTGTGTGTGTGTGTGTGTGTGTGTGTGTGTGTGTGTGTGTGTGTGTATGTATGTTTGTGTGTGTTTGTGTGTGTGTGCATGCATAATAGATATTACGCACACTGACACACACACACACGTACGCACATGCACACAGTAAGGCCATCTCGAAGGTATCATGCATGCAGAGCCCATTCTGTATGTGGAGACGTTGGAGGAGCACATTTATGCTGCCTTTGACACCGTTCAGATGCAGGCTGGCCGACGTGAACGTGTGAAAAGTGCTCTGAGCATGAAAACTCTCATTTTAAGGTCACCAGTTACGTGGATGTAGGAATCATTTATGGTCTGATGCTAGAAACAAATTGGCTGCCTACAAGGTATAAGCAGATTTACGCATTCGTTGCAATTTGAAGGCTGCAACATGCAACTAATATTACCGAAAAATTAAAGGTAACAGATTTGTTGAAAGATGTAACTAGCAATAATAAATATAATTTTAAATATTTACTATGTATTGAACCTCAAACCAAGGCTCAGCATATCCTGTCGCCAGGCAGTTTTCAGTAATTTTGTCAGTTTTCAGACACTCCTCTGTAGCAACGAAAGAAAGATGCGACCGAACTGAAAGTGAGATGTCAGTAAAAAATGTGGTTCTGCTTTACGCTAAAGAGAAAATACTCATCATATTAAAGCAAAATGTTCCCTTTTCATTAGGTTCAGACACTTCAAATAAGGGCAATAAAAACGTAATCCGATAGTTGTAACATACTTCTCCAAAGATAAGAGAAAGTAACGAAGCTCTCGATTTGTATGAAGATGTAGAAGGGTCTGCAGTCTGCAGAAGCCGTTACAAATAAAGCAAAATCTATTTTATTGAAAATTGTTTTAACACTGAAGTAAAATGTAAACATGATAAAAGCCATTTGTTACTGTCATATATCACACAAATATACTTAATTTGGATTCAAACTTCTAAAACATGATACACAAAGACTCGTTGTTAAAATGTATTTAGACTATTATTCATCATCAAAACAATCCGAGGAACTAAAAACATTTTACGAGTTTGCTCGGCATGACTACCCTGGTGAAATATTGCGACCCAATATTGAGCGATGGTTGCCGTTGCACTCGGTTGTGGAGCGTGTTACTTAGATGTAACGAGTTTTAAAGATATACTATTTAGCAATGGGCGAAGAAGAAATAGCCTTCTAGTTGGGAAATTTATTAGTTCAGAACAAGTCGAAATAAACGAATATTCACTAACACTGCCAGAGGGTTTTCTGTATTTTTTAAAAGCAATTTTATCTTTAATTTCTAAAGCAATTAGACTTTTGGAAAAAGGGAACACACTTTTTACACATGTTCATGAGGTAATGTTGGAAGAAGAAGAAAAGAACACTGTAGTAAAAGAGTGCACACTTATTTAAGTTAGATTATTAAACTCTCTTATTATATTGTACATCTTTAGTTGGAATCAAAATGGGTATAAAATTGTGCCCATTCTAGACCCAGGGTTAACCAAAACTACTTTCATTTAATGACTTGGCCATGTTCGAAAAGAAACTGAAAATTGTTTTTGAAAGAAACGAACTGTACAATGAGTTTTCTGTTTCGAAATCGGTAGTATCAAATCTTGATAGAAACGGTGAAAATTACTGCGGCAAAGTGAGATGTGAATTTTTCGAAAAAGCAGAGGCGCTAAATCAGTTGAAAATGCAGCATGTCCTCTCAATTCCTGTCAGTAACGCATATGTTGAACGAGTGTTGAGTGTAATGAACGGGTCATGGTGGGATCCTAGAGGTAGGATGCCTGTTGAACTTGTGAAAGCCGAGATTTCCGTTCAGATGAATTTGAAAATGGCACGTGAAAATTTTTACAGCGTTATTCTTAAAACCAAATCTTTTCTGGACGCAGAGAGATCCTCAACAAAATATGAATATTAAGGTACGTGTTGATAAAAGTAATTTTTTAGTATTATTATTTTTATTTGGTTTGGTATAGGTTCGGTTCGCAGTTAAGTGCTGCTGGGCTGGGTTAGCACTTGGATGGGTCACCGTCCGGGTTTGCCGAGTACTGTTGGCAAGCGGGGCGCACTCAGCGCTTGAGAGACCAATAGAGGAGCTACATCATGATCACATGCCCCTCCTATCCGTATCTGGTAACGCCTAATGGCTGAGGATGACACGGTGACCAGTCAGAACCGTTGGGTATTCCAGGTCTGTCCGTACGATGTTTGTTTGTATAGGTTCGGTTAGTGGAAATGACATATTTAGTTGGTGATTAGTAATCGTAGTAGCAGAAGTTAACTTTATTATGTTAGCAAAAATAGAAGGAAACCTAATAGCATGAGGTCTGGCGATCTTAATAGCCAATTAATTTTACTACCACGACCAGTCCAGCGATTTGGGCATGTGCAGCTGATAGGTTCCCTCACATGTCTGGTAAAGTGTGGAACGTCTCCTTCACGCTGGAAGTACATTCCAATCTGCGCGGTTGAAGTACGTCCTCAAGGTCTTCAACAAACGAATTTTCGAAAAAATGCAAGTACAGTCGAAACCGATTATAACGACGTCGAAGGGACCAACGGTTTTCGGCCGTTGTAGCTGATAGTCGCACAAACTGGTTTTTTGCTTTGTTTTTCGCAAAACATTTAGTATCGGGTAAATTTTAGGCTGCCATAGAGTTAATGCCTCAAAAAGTAGCAGTAATACAACAAACCTGCAGTATTTACAAAGCAGTATTTATGGAGAGGGATTGAAGAGGAATGTTTAGGCTATCAGTATAATAATAAAATCCCAGCAAAACGTAAAAATCTATAATGAGTGGAGAAAGAAGTAGCAGCAATGTAAACTGTTCAATAATGTCGAAAACTTTCTCGGATAATGAATGAGATAAGCCGGCCGGTGTGGTCGAGCGGTTCTAGGCGCTACAGTCTGGAACCGCGCGACCGCTACGGTCGCAGGTTCGAATCCTGCCTCAGGCATGGATGTGTGTGATGTCCTTAGGTTAGTTAGGTTTAGGTAGTTCTAAGTTCTAGGGGACTGATGACCTCAGATGTTAAGTCCCATAGTGCTCAGAACCATTTTTGAATGAGATAAAATGCTGACCATGTTTAAAACTTGCTGTAAGTGGTGTATAACATAATAATCATGAATGACACAACTTCGTTCCAGTTACTGTATTACAAAAATTAATCAACATCAGCAAAACGAAAAGACAGTATTCTATACAAAAATTACACTAAGGCCTATGTTTTCTCTCAAGTTTCTTTTTAAAATATACTAATGTGGTGTACTGTGCCTGACACACTGAAAATAGTTAACACACATAACCACAAAATATCAAGAACGAAAACACCCTTATTCCACTTCTATATCTTGAAAAAGTAACACATATTGGAATTATTTGTCTAGTTTTTACAGTCACAGCAAGGACAATGTTTTTTAGCTTTTTAACCAATTGCTTTAACTTTAAAATGCAATTCAGTAACGCATATTACAGCATACTGTCCAACTTAAGTTATCAGTTACCATTGTTTGCTTTTTGCATTTAAGATGTGCATATCTGCAGAAAACAAGCGGTTTAAAATAAGCTTCACATTGTTGTTAGTAATCTCCAACCACGTAATATACAAAAACGAACATTGGACATTATAGCTGACACATTTCTCATAAAATGTAATAAAAATGTATTGTTTTATACGATAAGTCGCAATAAGCGATGTCTTACAAAATGATTTTTTAAATGTATTGTTTACATAGGATTTAGAAAGGACCGTTAGATTTCGCCTTTATAGCCAAGCCGTCATTAAAAGCGATGGCACTATAAGCTGTATCGACTGTGATTCTGTGCCGCCATTCGCGCCACTAGCCCAAAAACAAATGTACATTAAATGTGTTCCATCGCCAAAGCCATTGCATATGAGTTTTATTTCTGCAGAAGGGCGTTCCTGTCATATCCCTGAATGTTGACCACTCCTCCTGAGGTACCCTGTACACTTCCCTTGCCGCATCTCGTATGCGCAACGCCACCATGTGACATTCAGTTTTGCATTCGGCAGTGGTTATATATTTTGACTCACTCGTGTAACCCTGACTCTGTAGGTTCAGGATCCTGCGTACAACTGAGCTGCAGTGGAAGTCCTCTGCAGCCGATGAATGTATAGATTTACTTTCATTCCTATTGATCCGCAGTGAGGAGGTCTTCCAGTATGTAAAACATGTCAGAAAAACAACAATACATGACAAATATTTACAACTCAAACAAATAAGCTAATGTACTACTCCACAGGTCCCAAGTGGAATGATCGTCATTTTTAATGAACACTATATGAAAGAATCATTTTACAAATACTAATACACTGAATTTAAAATAAAAAGGTTTATTTATTTATTTATAAGGTAATAAATGTGTAATACAACTACTATAATACTTATTTACAATGAACACATTACTCCACTGAAATGGTGCAGAAATTATATTGTACTTATACATATATATACATGCACACAAATCAGTTGGTTCTACTGAGAAATTCATCAATGAAGAAGAAGGAGTTGGCCACCAATAAATCCGTTAGGCTTCTCTTAAACTGAATTTCATTGGTTGTTAAGCTTTTTGTGGCCGCTGGCAAGTTATTGAAAATGTGTGTTCCTGGATAATGCACACATTTTTGTACAAGACTAAGTGACTTTAAATCCTTATGTAGATTATTCTTATTTCTAGTATTGATTCCATGAATTGAGCTGTTAGTTTGAAAAAGTGATATATTTTTAATGACAAATTTCATTAAGGAATAAATATATTGGGAAGCAATTGTTAGTATCCCTAGTTCCCTAAACAGGCTTCTGCAGGATGTTCTTGAGTTCACACCACATATAACTTTTACTGCACGTTTTTGTGCCTGGAAAAATTCAGATTGGCTTGATTAATTACCCCAAAAAATAATCCCATATGACATTATGGAATGAAAGTAAGCATAGTATGCCAGCTTTTTCATTTTTATATCCCCTATGTCTGACACAATTCGCATTGCAAATAGAGATTTGTTAAGAAACTTCAGAAGCTCCGTGGTGTGCTCCTCCCAGCTGAATTTATTATAAAGCTGTAATCCCAAGAATTTAACACTGTCCACTTCTGCTATCTGCTTGTCATCGTATGTTAGGCATATACTCGTGGGACACCCCTTACATGTTCTGAACTGCATGTAGCGTGTTTTTTCAAAGTTTAGTGACAAAGAATTGACTAGGAACCAGTGATTAATGTCCACAAATATTTTATTAGCTTATCTTTCTAAGACTCACTTGATTTGCTATTTATTGCAAAGTTTGTATCATCGGCAAACAAAACGAACTTGGCATCTGGTAATGTTACTGATGAAAGTTCATTGATATACACAAGAAAAAGTAAGGGTCCTAAAATGGAACCTTATGGGACCCCACATGTAATTAGTTTCCAGTTGGATGATGCCTGGTAGCTTGATACATGTCTCTTTCCTGCCAGAGATATAAGATTTGAACCATTTTGCAGCATTTCCTATTACACTATAATATTCTAATTTACTTTAAAGGATATTGTGATTTGCACAGTCAAATGCCTTTGACAGATCACAAAATACATCTTTAGAGTTATACGCCTGCTATTAACACATTGCATTTGACACACTCACAGCAGTATGGACCTCGAGATTATCTCTTTGTTCATTTTTTAAAAGCTGAATACTTGTCTCGCAATTGTACGAGAGCTATTCGGGAAGTAAGATTCGACCGATCGCGAAATGGAAACCACTGTGAAAATGAAAAATGTTTCATTTGCAGCAGTTAGCTACACCTTCGCGCTGCTTCTCTACACTGTCGCCGCCTCCACTTCGACACTTGTGGCGTCCTAGAAGGCAACAGCCTGTGCTTACCGCCAGTTCTCTGCGCTTGTTTACAGCTCGTTCTCTACGCCAAAATGTTGTCTGCATAGTCAGTCGTTAGTGTGAACAGAGATGAAATTCAAGGGGAGACCCTTACGGGTTATATTGTGGGTGATCGTACGCCTCCCATCGAAAACTCTTCAGGAGCGTCTTCACTGTCCCTCCTTAGTGAGGCTGAGAAGCCGGCATCTGTGACCGAGCGGTCCTAGGCACTTCCTTTCGGAACCACGTGGCTGCTACGGTCGCAGGTTTGAATCCTTCCTCGGGCATGGATGTGTGTGATGTCCTTAGGTTAGTTAGGTTTAAGTAGTTCTAAGTATATGGGACTGATGACATCAGAGGTTAAGTCCCATAGTGCTTAGAGGCATCTTTTGAGGCTGAGAATTGTCAAAAAGAAGGAAACGCGTGGCAGTTTTGTTATGTGGGCTGCATGACATCAGGCCCTCATACTTGGCAGGAGGCACTGTTGTTCTAAGCACCTTTGCGTGCTCACTCTGTGCTCAGAACTGAAAAGAGCGACGTGATGCTTTCGTTGAGCATACTAGAGACACTGGCCAACATGTCGCCCAAAGCTTCATCGGATTTTTCACTGTTGTTGACACTTTGTGTTCGATTGGACCTTACTTTCCGAACAGCCCTCGTACAAATGTATGTTTTTTTGTCCTCTAGGGTATGTTTGCTACAGCTACGTGAAACCTACCTGAAGCCCCTCTTTTCCTGATACTACAACTTGGGACATTTCTACCATTTTTCTGTCCTATGGAACAGGATATCAGTCATCCACTGCTATGAGACTTTGGTTCCTTTTTAAGTATTATGCTAATTTCTCTATTTCCTCCTAACAATACCCTTCTTAATTCGGCCATGCAAAAAGACCTGACCTCAACTGGAAATGCAACTTTGATCACACATGCAATCTTTGTTGACAATAAATTACTGGAGTTTACAAAAATAGTCTTGAGTTTACGTCCAATTATTGTTCTGTTACACGATTAAGTACTAATCCTTTTGTATATGTATATCTTAGTAGTTTCTGTGTTCCCAAATATTCTGAAGGTGGCAACCATCAAATCAGTCAACGCCAGGATGGGACTGAAAATACTGCAGCTGCTGACCAAGATCTTAAATTTCACGTAAGTGTTTCTTCATATTATTTCTCTTAGATAATAATTACATAACAATAGTATATTGTTTTTAATATATTACATACATACGGTATATGATATTGGCCATTGGTATTGACTCTGACTGGTCATGCTAATATTATATATCACTTCGTTCTGTAGGTACTGGAAAAACGTAGGATTAATAAAGTTAGATTTAAGAGATGCGCCTATTCTCGAAATTCTGTAGAAATTTCGTAGAGGTTTATAAACACTTGGTCTTTAATGTTTCAGGTACGAAGTAGTAGAGTTAAATGACCCATATCCAGGCAGGGCAAACTCCTCAGGTGTTTGGAATGGCCTCATAGGTGCCCTAAAGGACGAGCAGGTCCATATGTCGCTGGATTTGCTGACGCTCACCTCGCCTCGAAGAACTGCAGCGGACTTTTTGCATCCGGTCGACCACGACTGGTGCGTTCAAAAGTCTCTTAGTATTCATAACTCCGCAGAAAATGAGGAGAAGATGATAACTGACACAAAGGTCATCAGAGTTGAAGCACTGCTTCGAGGATAACGAGAGAGAAGGCAATCACCAGTGCCACAATTCAGGCAAAGTAATATCTGAGTAACATGGAAAGTTTACTGAAGATAACCGGATAATGATGTCGGTAATTTAACTTTGAGCCACTTAAACTGCCCTGTTAAAACAATACATCTAAAACTCTGTTGTTATCAACTTTTCTGGCAAGTTACATCTGAAAGCTCTAGTTTAGACATTTCTGACTAAATATTCCAGATATATGCCTAGCTGTTATGTAGATTTTTTCCCCCTAGAATGATCTCGCAACCCGATCCAGTACTCAGTTCTAACACTTCGCAAAGGAAGCCTTATAGGCCCTCTGCTGTTCCTGATCTATATAAAGGACTTAGGAGGCAATCTGAACAGCCCAGTTAGATTCTTTGCAGATGATGCTGTCATTCATCGTCTTGTTAAGTATCAGATGGTGAAAACTAATTGCAAAATGAGTTAGACAGGATATATCCGTCTGCAAAAAGTGACAATTGACTCTAAATAATTAAAAGTGTGAAGCTATCGACATAAGTGATAAAAGGAATCCGCTAAATTTCGGTTACATGATAAATCATACAAATCTAAAGGCTGCAAATTCAGCTAAATACTTATGGAATATAGTTACGAATAACTTAAATTAGAACGATCATACAGATAATGTTATGAGGAAAGCACCACCAAAGACTGTTCAAAATTCAAATGGCTCTACGCACTATGGGACTTAACATCTGATGTCATCAGTCCCCTAGACTTAGAACTACGTAAACCTAATTAACCTAAGGACATCACACACATCCACGCCCGAGGCAGGATTCGAGCCTGCGACCGCAGCATCAGCGCAGTTCCGGACTGAAGCGCCTACAACCGCTCGGTCACAGCGGCCGGCCCAAAGACTGTGATTTATTGCCAGAACACTTAGTGCAGTAGGTCTACGAAAGAGATTCCTTACAGTACGCTTGTCCGCTCTCTAGCTACGCAGTGTGAGATACACATCATATAGTATTGACGGAGGAAATTCATAAGGGAGAGAAAAATACTTCATAAGGACTTACACAGTCTTCTTGAGGGCATGTTGTTTGCCGAGACGGTCCCATTCAATTTCAAGACAACTTTGATCGGTAGCATTGACAAAAAGAAGGCTAAAATGAATTGTAATAACTATCATTGGACTGCTCTTCTAAATATTTGATGCAAGATCTTCCAAACTGTATCCTGTACAGAGGCTGTCAATTCAACCGAATGTCTGGGCGCCTTGTAACGGTTCGCGCGGCTTTCTTCCGTAGGAGGTTCGAGTTCTCCCTCGGAGATGTATGTGTGTGTTCCTTAGCGTAAGTCAGTTTAAGATAGATTAAGTAGTGTGTAAGCTTAGGGAACGATGACCTCAGCAGTTTGGTCCCAAAGGACTTACCACAAATTTCCAAATGAATACCTAGGGATTACATTTATGAACAACTTAAATTGGAACAATCACATAGACAATGTTGTGAAGAAGACGAACCATGGACTACGTTTTATTAAAAGAACGCTTAAAAGATAGATGCAGCAAATCCACTAAAGAGATTTACTACACTACAGTTGCCCATGGTCCCAAATCAAGTCCTTTAATTTGCCAGTCCGTTACAAAGAGGTTAGGTCGACTATTTCTTCATTATATTTCGTAAAATTTTATTTTTATAGGTTGGATTGTCAGCCTATTGCCAACCCCTAGCGGTCCTATAGCGTCAATGTTTTTCGTTGGGTTTGCCTCCCATGGCTGGTGCGTCCTCATTTTAAACCGTTGGGAACTCGCTTTTTCGCCCTTGTGTCGCCGATATGATACGCTAGTTGAGGTGGAAAACATTAAAACAAAGGCGTTTTTCGATGTGGCAGGATATTCTCATGAAATTTCAATCACTAGCTTTCTCCCAAGTGTGAAAGGATTTTGTTGACATCCACCTACATGAGGAGAAATGATCATCACAATAAAATAAGAGAAATCTAAGCTCGCACGTAAGGATTTAAGTCTTCCTTTTTCCCGCTCAAGTTCGAGGGCGGAGCGGTAGAGGAGTACCTTGATGGTGGCCAGGCACTGAATTGTGAATTGGAAAGTAATCCTGTAGATGTAGAGTTAAATGAAGCATATACTTCGCTGCAGAGTGCAACGCTCACTTTCATCTACGTTGGCAGAAGTTAAGTCCTGTAACACACGAGATAGAACGTTAAAATTGCCATGGAAGGAATTTCAAGTTCATCACTATCTCTCACGCACTTTACTCTCGGTTCTCTAAGGAACTTTCTGTTTTTTTTTCTTTTTTTCCGAAGTAGCATTTCGTTATCGTGGTTTACAGTACGAAGACTGGTTTGACTTCGCTCTTTACGCTATTGGGTATTACGTAAATCTCTGCCTGACTACTGCAACCAACAGCCACTTAAACTGAAACGTTTCAGTCAAGTGATGGACTGACTCGTCTCACGTGTCATTGCCACTGATTCATTTTATCGTAATCTGTATCATGTCTCTACCGACTGATGAATATTTGATGCTGATAATATGGCTGATAGCAGTGACTGCAAAGATCGAGCCACAAACATGTCTTAATTTATCTCTGTTGTGCTGTACGATTCTGACGGAGTCTTGGATGAGCAACATGGTAGGAGGGGTGAGAGGCCACTTGCGACCAGCCCCCAGAGCTCCCTTGCGAAAAACAGCTGAATTCTAAAGATTTGCCCACCTGGAGCAGGGGAGGACGACCTGGGCACTGACCACCAGCTACGTGTTTACTGGTCCAATACTGATGAAGGTTTTTCGGGTCTCCAGCCGGGTGGTAGCGTTGATATCTCGCGACGTTTCGGGAAGTGTCATACTACCCATCTTCTGGAGAAGTGTCGAGATTCACTCACTCACTATATTGACGGGCCTGCCTTGGCCCGAAGGTGACGGAGTTTAAGCTGGTTGAGCTGTTCCTCCTGAAGTCCTCTCTGTTGAGAATGTTTTTCTTCGCGTGGTGGATTGGCCTCTGGTTTCTGTGGATGCAGGAATTTATCTGCCGGCTGATTCCGGCGGCTTCTTGTTCTTCTTCTTCTTACTGCTTCCTGGCTGCCCGAATTCTATTTTCTTCAGGCGGGAGTAGTCCACTGGCGGCGTCTGTGACTGGATGTACATGACTGCTTGGTCAGTCATGTACAGCCAGTCCTCGTCCGTGAAGATCGGGTGCTTGTTTATAAGCTCCAGATCTGCACGCCTGACGAGTTCCCTCCCGTGCAGCTTCTGGTTCAAGGGTTCGCACCCCCAGTGGAAAGGGTAAGGTTTGTGAGGAAGGGGAGGGATGTTATCTACCGTGAAAGGGTAATGATGATCATGATGGGGGTAGCTACCGTCTCGCAGGGAATTTGCTATCTTGGTGAGCACCTCCCTCACACAGTTCTTGTTGGGGAGAGGAAGGCACCCGAACAGCTCCTCTTCTTCTTCTCCCTCGGTCTCCAACGGCGCTTCCTGTGTCGTCTGCGTTTCCGCAGAGACAGGAGTGACGACTGCTTCCAGGGGGTCGTCTCCTTGTTGTCGGCGGTTTTCCCCGACTGCATGACCACCTCAACCTGAGTTGCCGCATCGGCCAGGGAGGCGGTCGTTTGTGTTGCCGCGTCTACCCCCGTACTGGTGGGATTCGGTGCCACGTCCGACGTCGTGCGGGACGTGAGGTACAAGGCGACCCTTAGTTGAGTCACCTCCTGACGCGTCTCTTCTAGTTCCGCTCTCAGGGCCGCTCTCTCCTCCGCCATGGCGGATTTGAGCGCGGTGATTGCGTCCTCGTTGGCTTCCCGCAGTGCTTGGCGGAAGGCGTCCACGTCGTCTTGGTGGCGCAGCCCGCTTCCCCTACTAAGATAGGAGGGCGGGGTGACCACCTTTTCTTCTTGTTGGGCCACCTCTTCGTGTGTGGTGGCCAACTTCCGCTGCTTCCACGTCTTCAGATAGCTGCAGCTGCGTGCGTTTGCGGCGTGCGAGCCACCGCAATTTACGCACACCGCTGCAGTACCCCTCGGTTTGGTGCAATTGCGCGTGTCGTGCGGTTTCCCGCACTTAACACACGCAACCATGCCGTCGCATTCCCTGGCTATGTGTCCAAGCTTTTGACACTTATAGCACTGTAATTGTGCCACAGGCTTCCGCTTCTTCTTCTTGTTGCCGCAACCGTTGCTCCCGACTGCGTTTAGCAGTAGCTCCACAGCAGCAGCAATCTTGCCTCTTCCTCCATTCCTACTTCTCGGCATGGCGCTGGGCTAGTGGCGTTGGCGTGCGCGAGCGACGGTAACGAAGTGAGCCGCAGCGAGTCGAGCAGCGGAGTGCGCGCCGGCGCGTCGAGATTCTTTTATATAAAGGATGGGGCCCCTCCACGCCCACACCAACGTGGTGACCAAACCAAAAGTTCTACCGCGTCGAGATTCGCGGAGAGCGGGCTATTTATATGCGCGGTCAGCCCCCTCCACTGGACCTCGGGTGGCTGCGGTGGACCAGCGGCGTGCGCCGCCGACGGCCGCGTTCGGTTCTCGGTGTAAGCCTTCTGTCTGCGTCTGCGGCGGAGGACGTTGACGGGCGCGCTCCCGACGGATCGCCGCTATAGCAGAGTTCCATGCTGCGCTGAGTTGGTACTCCTCATCTCTGTTGACCAGATTGTCGTGGTTCCTTACTTCTGTGGATTCTTTGATAACGCTTTCCCAGAAGCCAGAAGCTCGGCACAGAACCTTCGTGTTTTCGAAGAAAACACACCTTCAACTTCGAAAACAACATTCTCTCCACCACATTTCAAAATTTCTATTCTCTTTTTTTCTGGGTTGTTCATCAATTACATTTCAGTTCAACATAATCGTACACTTCAAACACTCTTGTAATAAATAGAGTTGCTCACATTTAAATGTAAATTCCATGTTAACACAAGTATCTCTTTCAAAAAAGTGTCCTTCCTATTGCCAGTACAGTTTTGTTCCCTCGGCTTCTGCCGTCGTCAGTTATTTTTCTGTCCAAACACTAAAACTACAACACTTATTGTTTTAATAGAAAAAAATACCATGCAAATCTAAAGTCGTGATTTACATAAAAATCTCAGAGAAAATGCCTCGTCTGAGGCTAGGATTTGCCCTTGTGATAATACCAGTTGTAACAGCCAGTGCATTAATTGATTTCTCACCTGTCTCACCTTTGGTGCAGTTTGATGACAGGTTACCACAGAGATGACAGTCCACATCGCCAATGTCGGAATATTCATTGTCTGTTGACATAAGCAGAACATCTTCTTTTGACTCACTTGAAGCCTCTGTTTCTTCCCAAAGGCGCTCCTTTACGGGATTTCCCTGCCTGTAACGTTTTAAGCTGAATAACGCGTTTTTCATTTCCAGTAGCTGCCGTCTTCCCATCGGAAGCTTCCTTTTTGTTCCGTACTTCATTGTCACCAACCCTAGAGTTTGAGAGATTCCTTGCTTCTCTTCTGTTTCCAAAATATTCTTCCTTTGTGGTAAGGCCGTAATTAGAGATGCTGTGCGCATTGGTTGTTGAGGTGGTAGTGGTGGGAACTTATTTGATATCCTCGGGAGTAACAATAGATGACCTGATGGAGACAGTGAGAAGAGTTTGTTCGGTTAGTGTTATCATGTCCTGTTTGATCAGTCACTCCTTCCTCTTGGGATTGTTGTTCTTCTCCTATCGGTCGTAGAATTTCCTGTTGATGACGGGGTGGCATGTCAGGTTGTTTATGGGAACGGAGCTGGAGCATAATAAGAGTCCCAGATCTGTTCCATCGGGATCAGATCAGGCGAATATGGGTGTCAAGACAATAACGTCAGTTAAATGTCGTGCGTCTCAAACTACTGTAACACAATCTTGATCTCGTGACATATACAGTTGTTCTGTTGACAGATAACATCGCTGTCAGGGAGAAAACAGAGGGATGCAGGAGGTTCGAAATCAACTGGAATTTTTCTCTGTCATCATATTTGATGCAGATCGCCACCTATCCCGCTCTACAGGGCAGGCAATCCTTCGACGTCCATGTTTTCTGTGATAAGACTTGGACGTCCAACACCTTGTCGCCTGCTCGTGATTTCACCGTCCTCCAGCCACTTTCCAGAGTTGCACATGAAGCAGCACGTGAACTGCCTACCAGATTCACTGTTCCCTACTCGTACCCAGGCGACGGACCATAACAACTTTCACTTTGTCAAAGATGTTTATGTGAGTGAACTTCCCCGTTTGTACCTGGCACCGTTGCTAGAACGATTCCCCATCACAGACGTCACTTATCTGAGTAGGTTTTACCCGAAGGTATTGTCTATTAATTCAGTGTGGCCTCTTTTTCTGAAATTTCGGTGGTTTTGTTATCGTTTCGGGTGCCAATTTTTATTTGTAACTAGTTAATCTATTGTTGGCCTACTGCGTCTCCAGTAGAGCAACTGACCGCTTAAACATGTTGTTGTCTTTGCCCTGACCTAGGCATCAGATGACAGCGTTCGGCAAATGCAGTTCACGATTTAATTTTGCGCCTTACTCCTTGAATCGTCGGGGAATTTGCATTTGGAGCTTCTTGAGGGTAGCAGGCCAAAATGTTTCTTGGTACATGTGAAAGGTCTCTGTTGGATTCCTTTCATGTTAATTTCTGAAATCTGTTGTCATTTACGGCATAAATTCCTCTTCTAAATTTACTGTGGTGTTTCTGTCTATCTGGGAGGAGACTGAGCAGTGAAACGTGTTACTTTTACACATAAACAAGAACGATCTGTCACACTACTACACTTTAAAACACAGTTTATATGTAATTCATGTCACACAGTCTCATACGGAACCTACATCCACTTTCTTTTATGTACTGAATATGATAAGATACTGTCATCCCCCTTCCCTTCTGTGTGAGAGGATGAATGAACAAATGTATTTCTAGTTGCATGCTGGATGGTAGCAGACAAGCCTGTCTGCTAGAGAACAGTAGGACCAACGTCGGAACAGGTAGCTACGCTTTCTAAAAGCAAAGAGGTTTCTATCCTTAGTATGGTCCTGTCCGTCCCTTGTCATGTTGGTATAGGAAACTGCCTCTCTGGTCACTTCCGTTTGTATCGGGAAGCACCCTTGGTAGGGACCCATCAGGTCAGTCTGTCCGCGGCGAGCGTCTGAAGTGGTAAGATCGCCGGCTAAGCGCGTGTATGCTAAGTCCGTAGGACAATGGATTTATTAAGTTCAGCCTAACTGAAAATTTAATCACCTTTATTTCAGGTTTAGCTCTAAAATATTTAATGTTATCTTAAATTGCAACGCAGTGTAATTCGAGTCACAGTTCAGAATATTTTCCGGTAGTTGCTTTGTCACTACTTTATGAGTAAAGTGGAACCACGTGTTGATCAGTAACTCTAACTAAGATCATCAATCTTAACTGCGAATGTGTGTGAGATTATAACGTCTCGTCTTGACAATATTTTTCAATATAGCAACTTTTCTTTATGTTCAACCCACGTGGGATGTACTTTGTGAGACCAGTACCACGTGCTTGTACAATTGTTTGACCCATCAGGTTAATAATAAGACGATAGTAACCAGTTCGATGTTTTTCTTTAGTAAATTGTGTTTCGATGTAATTTATTTTAATTATCAAAATTATTGTGGAGTTACACTCTTTGTGTAAACCAAGCTGACCACGTGAAGCATGTGGTGTAAGCATCAAAGTAGCCCTCAGCTATTGTTTTCGGGAAGATTTCACAGGAGTTAGTATGAAATTAGTATACCAGTGTGTGGTAATTACATGACGGACAGGATTGCGCTACGAACGTAACTTCTTTGGGTGAAAATTGAATCGGTTTGTTGTGGTTAATTTCCTCTTGCATATGTTTCAACGTTCTGTGTGTGTTATTTTATGAATGCAGTGTTGTATGCAGTCTCCCAATCTTGGCTCCCTATTTGATGTGTTCCATAAGATTACAAACTCACATTTTCACAATCCTAAATAAGGCACAAGTTTAGTTATGAATCAAGTTTAATATGCTGAAATTTCAATGATCAATGTTAAAATAAATTTCCAAATATAAACTGATTTATTTCTTTTTATTTAAATTGTCTTTTTATATATATATCACCGGTTATCATAAGATGAATACTAAAAGATTATAATTAATGTTAGTCTGGTTGGGAATTTGGTAAGATAGACTGGATACCTGGTGAAACAGTTGCGCAGTAATGCAAGGTTAACTTCCTCAGATAGCTCACAGCTTTTAACCCACTTTTATGGTCTTGAATAGCAGCACAGCTTGCAGAACAAATTAAAGCAACAACATTACACATGGTAGATGCGCCAAAGAGCTTTGTTCTGGATCCGTTGAATTTTTTCCATATGCGTCTTGGTTGCAACCCATGAGGGAAAGTACCAGAGCTCCAAGCACTAATAGAAAGCACTGCTTCTCAAATCGTTATAGAAAGCTGGCTGAAGCCGGAGATAAGCTCAGCCGAAATTTTCGCGAAGAACCTAACGGCGTTCCGAAAGAATAGGCTAAACACGGTTGGCGGTGGCGTGTTTGTTGCTGTTAGAAGTAGTCTATCTTGTCGCTAAACTGAAGCAGATAGTTCCTGTGAGTAATTATAGACAGAGGTAATTGTTGGCAACCGGAATAAAATAATAATTGGATCCTTCTACCGACTTCCCAATTCAGATAATACAGTTGCTGAAAGGTTCAAAGAAAACTTGAATTTGATTTCAAACACGTACCCGACTCGTAGGATAATAGTTGGCTGACTAATTTACCCTCGATATGTTGGCGAAAATACATGTTTACTTCCGGATGTACATCATCCGAAATTGTGCTAAACGCATTCTCTGAAAATTATTTCGAGCAGTTAATTCACTGGCCCACGCGAATTAAACGGATGTGAAAACACACTTGACCTCTTTGTAACAAATAATCTGAGTTAATAACTAGCATCAAAACAGACACATGGATTAGTGAATACAGGGTTGTCTAGCGAGATTGAATACTGAAACCCCAATATCCTGCAAAACTAAACGAAAAATATACCTATTCAAAAAAGCAGACAAAAACCCATTTGACGCCTTCCTGAGACACAACTCCACTCCTGCCAAATTAATAAGTGTAGACCAGATGTCGTTTGAATTCAAAGAAATAGTATCTGCAACAATTGAGGGATTAATACCAAATAAATTAACAAACGACGGAGCTGATCCTCCTTGGTACACAAAACGGATCAGAACACTGTCGCAGAAACAACGAAACAAACGTGTCAAATTTAAACAGACGCAAAATCCCCAAAATTGGCGATCTTTTACCGAAGTTCGAAAATTAGCGCGGACTTCAATGCGAGATGCTTATAATAGTCTCCACAACGAAACTTTGTCTCAAAACCCGGCAGAAAATCCAAAGAAATACTGGTCGTATGTGAAGTATGTTAGCGGCAAGAAACAATTAATTCCTTCTCTGCGCGATAGCAATGAAGATTCTATCGAAGACAGTGCTGCCAAAGCAGAGTTACTAAAAACACAGCCTTCCGAAATGCCTTCACAAAAGAAGACGAAGTAAATATTCTAGAATTCGAATCAAGAACAGCTGCCAACATGAGTAACCTAGAAGTAAATATCCTCGGAGTAGTGAAGCAACTACAATCACTTAATAAAAGCAAGTCTTCTGGTCCAGACTGTATACCAATTAGGTTCCTTTCAGAATGTGCTGATGCATTAGCTCCATACTTAACAATCATATACAACCGTTCTCTCGACGAAAGATCCGTACTCAAAACTGGAAAGTTGCACAGGTCACACCAATATTCAAGAAAGGTAGTAGGAGTACATTTCAGGTCCATATCGTTAAGGTCGATATGCAGCAGAATTTTGAAAGATATATTATGTTAAATATTATGAATTACCTCGAAGCAACCATTTGGTTGACACACAGTCAACATGGATTTAGAAAATATCGTTCTTGTGAAACTTCGCATGAAGTGTTGAGTGCTATTGACAAGTGATTCCAGATTGATTCTGTATTTCTGGATTTCCGGAAGGCTTTTGACACTGTACCACACAAGTGGCTCGTAGTGAAATTGCGTGCTTATGGAATATCGCCTCAGTTATGTGACAGGATTTGCGATTTCCTGTCAGAGATGTCACAGTTCGTTGTGACTGACGGAAAGTCATCGGGTAAAACAAAAGTGATTTCTGGCATTCCCCATGGTAGTATTATAGGCTCTCTGCTGTTCGTTATCAGCATAAACGATTTGGGAGACAATCTGAGCAGCCTTCTTGGGTTGTCTGCAGATGACGCTGTCGTTTATCGACTAATAAAGTCATCAGAAGATCATGACAAATTGCAAAACGATTTAAGAAAGATATCTGTATGGAGCGAAAATTGGTAACTGACCCTAAATAACGAAAAATGTGAGGTCATCTACATGAGTGCTAAAAGGAATCCGTTAAACTTCGGTAACACGATAAATCAGTCAAATCTAAAGACCGTAAATTCAACTGAATGCCTAGGATTTACAATTATGAACATTTTAAATTGAAAAGAACACCCAGAAAATGTTACGGGGAAGGCTAAGCAAAGACTGCGTTTTATTAACAGGACACTTATAAAATGTATCAGATCTACTAAGGAGACCGCCTACACTATACTTGTCCGTCCTCTTTTAGAATATTGCTGCGCGGTGTAGGATCCTTACCAGATAGGATTGACGGAGCACATCGTAAAAGTTCAAAGAAGGGCAGCACATTTTGTATTATTGCGAAATAGGGTAGAGAGTGTCACAGGATTTGGGTTGGACATTATTAAAACAAATGCGTTTTTCGTTGCGACGGAATCTTCTCACGAAATTCTAATCACCAACTTTCTCCTCCGAATGCGAAAATATTTTGTTGACACCGACTTCATAGGGAGAAAAAATCACCACGATAAAATAAGGAAAATCAGGCCTCGTACGGAAAGATACAGGTGTTCGTTCTTTCCGAGCGCTATACGATATTCGAATAATAGATAATTGTGAAGGTGGTTCGTAAAACCCTCCGCCAGGCACTTAAATGTGATTTGCAGAGTATCGATGCAATAGATGTAGTAGTAGTAGTAGTAGTAGTAGTAGCAGTAGTAGTAGTATTAATGTTAAGTCCCATAGTACTTAGAGCCATTTGAACCATTCGAACTGACAAGAGACCACCGACATTTGAAGAGGGTTGTATGTGTAATAGGCAGACATCTATCCAGACCATCACACAGGAATTCCAAACTGCATCAGGATCCACAGCAAGTAGTATGACAGTTAGGCGGAAGGTGATGATGATGATGAGCGTTTGGCGTCATTGGCCGGGAGGCCCCACGCGGGGCAGGTCCGGCCGCCATATCGCAGGTCTTATCACAATCGGCGCCACATTGGGCGACCTGCACGCCGGATGGGGATGAAATGATGATGAACACAACACAACACCCAGTCCCTGAGCGGAGAAAATCTCCGACCCAGCCGGGAATCGAACCCGGGCCCAGAGGACGGCAATCCGTCACGCTGACCACTCAGCTACTGGGGCGGACAGGCGGAAGGTGAGAAAACTTGATTTCATGGTCGAGCAGCTGTTCATAAGCCACATATCACGCCAGTAAATGCCAAACGACGCCTCGCTTGGCGTAAGGAGCATAAACATTGGACGATTGACAAATGGAAAAACGTTGTGTGGAGTGACGAATCACGGTGCACGATGTGGCGATCCGATGGCAGGGTGTGGGTATGGCGAATACGCAGTGAACGTCATCCGCCAGCGTCTGTAGTGCCAACAGTAAAATTCAGAGGCAGTGGTGTTATGGTGTGGTCCTGTTTTTCATGGAGGGGGCTTTCACCCCTTGTTGTTTTGCGTGGCATTATCACAGCACAGGCCTACATTGATGCTTTAAGCACCTTCTTCTTCACACTGTTGAAGACTAATTCGGGGAAAGCGATTGCATCTTTCAACACGATCGAGCACTTGTTCATAATGCACGGCCTGTGGTGGAATGGTTACACGACAATAACATCCCTGATTGACTGGCCTGCACAGAGTCCTGACCTGAATCCTTCAGAAAACCTTTGGGATGTTTCGGAACGCCGACTTTGTGCCAGGCCTCACCCAGCGACATCGATACCTCTCCTCAGTGCAGCACTCCGTGAAGAATTGGCTGCCGTTCGCCAAGAAACCTCCCAGCCCCTGACTGAACGATTGCCTGCCAGAGTGGAAGCTGTCATCAAGGCTAAGGGTGGGCCTGCGCAATTCTGAATTCCAGCATTACCGATGGAGGGCGCCACGAACTTGTAAGTCATTTTCAGCCAGGTGTCCATATACTCTTGATCATGTAGTGTATATTCAGCAATAATACAGGGCTTTATGATCACTGTCCAACGCGACGTTGGATGTCGTCTGGCGGCGTTGCGGGCACGTGACTCGATAGCAAAAGTATGTAAGCGGAGCAGACATGGATGGGGGATCACGCCTGGGGGATCACCCTAGCGAACATATCGGCTGCAAACGGGGAAATCCATCGAGATAAGGGCAAATTATTTTTACGCAGAGTCTGTGAGCGAGTATCTTGAAAATGGCAAAGTGTCTACGTGCTACTGTCGTGAACATCTACGGAAAAAGGTAGGACATTGAAAATACCACTACGCACTAAATGGCTGGACGTCCACGACTCTTCACAGAACATGGGGTTCGGAGACTTGCATGTCCTGCGAAATAGGATGGATGGTGATCTGTGATCTCTGCCGTAAGAGAACAATGCTGGTGCACGCACAAGTGTGTCGGAGCACAACGCTCATCGTACCCAGATAGAGAAGATCCAAAGAAGAGCGGCGCGTTTTGTCACCGGGTTATTTGGTAACCGTGATAGCGTTACGGAGATGTTTAATAAACTCAAGTGGCAGACTCTGCAAGAGAGGCGCTCTGCATCGCGGTGTAGCTTGCTCGCCAGGTTTCGAGAGGGTGCGTTTCTGGATGAGGTATCGAATATATTGCTTCCCCCTACTTATACCTCCCGAGGAGATCACGAATGTAAAATTAGAGAGATTAGAGCGCGCACGGAGGCTTTCAGACAGTCGTTCTTCCCGCGAACCATACGCGACTGGAACAGGAAAGGGAGGTAATGACAGTGGCACGTAAAGTGCCCTCCGCCACACACCGTTGGGTGGCTTGCGGAGTATCAATGTAGATGTAGATGTACATTATTGACCATGGAGCTCCGCAGCAGGTCACCCCTACGTGTTCACATGTATGGTCGTCTCCGAAAACGCCGTCACCAAGGTGAGCACCGGCTCGAAACATTCAGCGCGCCTCGGACGCAGGCTGGAGGGAGCAATATTATGCTATGGGAGACATTCCCGTCAGTTTGCGTGGGACCTGTAGTAGTAATCGTGGACACACTGACAGCTGCGAACCACCTGCACCCCTTTATGCTTGATGTCTTCCCCGAAGCCGACGTCACGTTTCTGCAGTATGAATGACCGCGTCTCGGAGACGGAACCGTGCTACAGTGGTTTGGGGAGTATTATAGTGACCTCACGTTGATGTCTCGGCGACCAAAATCGGCTGATGTAAATCCTATGGAACCCATCTGGGTCATATCGGGCGCCATCACAGCATACCAAATCAGCGGTCCGTTATTTACACGAATTACGTGACCAGTGCGTAAATATCTAATACCATATACCTCCACAAACCAACCAACAAACTGTCGGATCCCTGTTACGCAGGGTAAGTGCTGTATTTCGTTTCAAAGACGGACATGCAAGCTATTAAGCAGGTGGTCATAGTGTTTTGGATCGTCAGTGTACATGCCACATTTTCGTTGTGATGGGATGTTTCATTTTCTGTAGAGTCAATTTCTTTTTCCTTTGTCTTTCTCTCGTTTGACTGAAGATCTTTCCGGTTCACTTCTTTCTCTTATCGAACTAGCAGCTTCATCTTTGCTTTGTGTTTTACCTTCTTTAGCTTCCAATTTTATTTATTTATTTATTTATTTATTTTTGACAGCTTCTTGTAGTGAATCAATGTATGGAGATGACGTGAGAATAGCGGTTTTACCTCTCGTGCCATTCGTTTCTGCTCTGATGTAACACCAGTTATTTTCCGGGCTACAAGTAGGGACCTTGACCCAGTGGAGCTGTTGGTGGCTGCATGTTTTTGGTGCAACAATTTTAACTCTTCGTTTTTCGTACGTAATCACGTATCATCATAACAAGAAAGACAAAACTTACGGGAGAATCCGTCAAATGCAGAATAAAAGGCGACCGGGCCGGAACGGACAATACCAGTAGACTAATCCTCCCCAAACGCGTATCTATTGAGAAAATATTCAGTGAATACCGGTACCGTAAACAATTTTTTTATATACAAAGATAGCTAAGAACACGCTGATTTAGGTGGAATAAACGTTGATTATGAGGAAAAACCTATGTCAGACTTACCTTAGTTGGAAATGGTCTGATAAGCACTGGGCAACACTAGCAACCTTAGTTTAACAGACATTGATTTGGTAAATCCTTGTGAGTCTCAGCGCACTCTAGTGCCTCTAGACGAAATTACACCACTGACAAGGGAACCTCCCCATCGCACCCCCCTCAGATTTAGTTATAAGTTGGCACAGTGGATAGGCCTTGAAAAACTGAACACGGATCAATCGAGAAAACAGGAAGAAGTTGTGTGGAACTGAAGAAAATAAGCAAAATATACAAACTGAGTAGTCCATGCGAAAGATAGGCAACATCGAGGACAAACGTGAGCTCAGGCGCACCGTGGTCCCGTGCTTAGCGTGAGCAACTACGGAACGAGAGGTCCTTGGTTCAAGTCTTCCCGAGTGTGAAAAGTTTACATTTCTATTTTCAGACAATTATTATCCGTCCGTGCGATGCGAGGTAACTGCGCCGTAGTATGGGGGGCTACACCTAAACAAACATCGAAACACACGACGTCACTCGACTACAGCGCACGGAAGAGACAGTATTCCTGCTAACGAGGCTCCCTGGCTGGCAGTTGACTGTTCGCTACTCTGGACGAGAGTGCATTAAATACGTGAGGTGTATTCCGTGGGCAATATGAATCCAGCAAATATAACTCGCGACTTCAATAATAATCGCACTGTTCTGCGGTGCGGTCGCAAAACACAGACACTAAACTTATTACAGTGAACAGAGACGTCAATGAACGAACGAACAGATCATAACTTTGTGAAAATAAAGACAGTAAATTTTTCGCTGAAGTGAAGCCTTGAACCAAGCACCTCTCGTTCCGCAGCTGCTCACGCTAACCACAGGACCACGGCGCTCCTAAGTACATACTCTCCTTGATGTTGCCTATCTTGTGGATGGACTACTCAGTTTGTATATTTTGCTTTTTTTTCATAGTTCCACACAACTTCTTCCTGTTTTCTCGATTGATCTGTGTTCAGTTTTTCAAGGCCTATCCACTGTGCCAACTTATAACTAAATCTGAGGGGGATGCGATGGGGAGGTTCCCTTGTGAGATCCTTCTGCCTCAGTATTTGATTCCACCCCAGTCTCATTTACTTCAAACCCCCAAACAATCCACGCACTCAAATCTTCGTCAGTCTTTTGTCATTGTCGAATCAGTATTTATTCATGTATAAGCGCATATCAACTGTTTCATTACCGTTACTGTATCACGCATACGAAGGAATATAACGAAAATTTAGATACAAGTATTCAACTTCGGATCAAAGTTTTGGAGGGTTTCGTAGTGGCAAGTTTCGTAGCAGTAGGTGGCAAATGCCGAAATTTCCAGAAGGTAACCTCAGCTAGCTATGAGCTGCTTGGAAGGAACTGAGAATCTGTAATTTCCCCTCCAGCTGGCATTGGATAGTGAGTAGAATTTGCGGTGATTTTTTAAGTCTTATTGTAGGTAATGGATAGTGATTAGTCGTTGCTGCAACAAATACTATGCAACCATCGAAGGACAAAGGAATTCGTTAAGCATTTATTGTTTACCGAAGCTAACACATTGCCATAAAGCTTTTTTTTATTTGCATGGAACACTACGTGAAGGTATCTGAATGTGTTATGCAGTATCGCTGCTTGAATCTTCCAATTTCTTAATATTTCTTCAACTTTTTGTACTTTTCTGAAGTTGTACAGTACCTACTAGATATTAATTAAATTTCAGTTCTCTTTTCCTTTCGAATAACATGACATTTCTCACTTGCATTAATTATTTGACAGGCACTCATTGTTCATAAAATATGAGGAGGGTGAAAATGTCGTTTGGACCAACTTTCTTTCACCATTCAGCACAACTCTCTGGGGATGCATAGCAGTCAGTATTTTACTCAACGCGTGTGTGTTGACTTTCTTGATCAAAAGTGGCAAGAGCAATACGAAGAAGCTTAATTTCCAAGATTTTCTTCTGGACATGTTTGGAGTATACTGCTTTCAAGGTATGTAGAATTTCATATAACTAGGTTCACTTGAGCCTATTTAAAAATTCATTAAATTTCTTTTAAAATACGTAACAAAGACAACGGAAACTGCAGACTGTATGTTGGTGAAGAGTCGCCCTTGTCCTAATTGCACTAGTGGCAAAATATGACAAGCTCGACATGACTCACGTCATCTAAATCAATACGCTGCTAACCACCCTGAAGTGCATAACAGTGGTTAATTGCCGTTGTTGCCCACACTATGGTTCTTCCCGTTCCTCTCATTTATGGAGTGCGGGAAGCACGACTTCTTAAGCGCTTCTGTAGTCGCAATAATTAGTCTTGTCTTGTTTTCATGGCACTTAAGGGAGCGATGTTTGGGAGGATTCCTGTACACTTGTAGATTCCTCACTTAAGGTAACTTCCTGTGAACGCCTGGAAAAATACAAGCAATTTTCATTAAGTTTACGTGTCTCTAACTAAAAAACCTGAATTCTTAGTTGGATGAGAATTGTAGGGCAATGCGAGAGTTTGTTGCTGTACATTTTCATATACAATTAGTCACATGAATCCTCATATTAACTTTACTACAGTTTTTGAGACGAACAGTAAATTAACTGTTCCATTTGCTGGTCAGTGCTAGTAATCTATGCGACTAACTGCCTTACTTAGACGCTTGAAACTTTACGAACACATTAAAAACATGTCCGTCCAACAAAGAGACTTAATCATGTCATTTCAGTCACAAGCTTTTATTAGAAAAACATTTACATCTGATAATCAAAATTAAGGTTACTTTTCTAGAACTAATCATTGTGTCTTTTTCTTCCTGTTGGCAGTAAATTGATGTCTGTAGTCTACTTTACTCCAAGTAGGATACGGAAATATCCCAAAAAATTTCAAACCTCTAGTTCAAATAGATTTTTTTGTGCATAAAATAAACATGTCAGAAAATTTAATTCTCAGGAAATTCAATTCAAAATTATATTTGACCTGTGGAACATCTCTGTTGTTTCTAATACACTCCGGCTGCATAATCTTATCGGTTTACACGTTCCTCATCTTCTCTCTACCTTTCTTTTTTTCTTCTTTTTATTCTGACCTCTTTAGTTGCCTTTTCAGCTTTTTTCACTCTCATGGAATTATCTGCCACCAATGACTGCCTCATACTGAACCCAGAATATATTCCTAGCAACTTCAGATCTTCACAACAGTACCACAATACTTACTTGGAGGCATAATAACTTTCTAGAATGAGAAAATAGCAAAAACTAGACTACAGAGATGTTCACGCTTAAGCAAAACAATGATCGAAAACCAAAGATGTACAGGGGAAAGAAGACCATCGCAAAGCATATCTTCTAACAAGGCTTCAATTCGAGAAACAGTTGTATAGTAAATTTTTCTTTAATGGGAGTCTAATGACAACGTTTTACGCGTGAAAGCAGCGGATACATGGGTGCGGCGGAAACCGAGAGATCTTTAAATTGGTTTTTAAATACTTTCCCGATATCCAGTTTAGTTCTTTTACTACAATTTTGTTCAAAAAACTGTAAACGTCGTTTTAAGATGAAAAACGAGAAATCAATTTTTTGTAGCGATTTCACAAGCAAGTGACCTTAAGACTGTTTCTTGCAACAACTGAATTTTGCGTGGTAGTTGATGTCTGTCTTCAACCGTCTGTCCGTACAGATTTCCCAGCCTCTCAGTGGCGCTCTCCTGTAGATCAAACAATCCTGTCACCATTTGTGCTGCCGTTCTTTGTATAGGTAAAATATACCCTGTTAGTCCTATTTGTACAGGTCCCACACAGTTGAACAATATTCTAGGATGGGTCGCACAAGTGTTTTCTAAACAATCTGCTTTGTAGACTAACTACATTTTTCTAGCATCCTAGCACTGAACCGAAGTCTAGCACATGCTTTATCTACGACTGAGTCTGCATGATTTCAGATCCCACCCAGGTATGAGGTGCACTGGTGGTAGATGATTCGATGAGTGTGGCGAAAGCTGAATAGGCAACTAAAGAGGCCAGACTAACAAGGAGAAACAAAGAAAAGAAGAGAGAAGATGCGGAACGTTTAGACCAAGAAGATTAAGCAGCTGGAGATTATGAGTAAACCAATTTCAATTTCGACTCATTGATACTGCAGTGCTAGGACTTGCGACGCCCCTCTCCTCTATTAATTCATAAAGCAATTACTAGTACAAACTTGGAAAAGTCTGTAATTATTGGTTAAATAAAATGCATTTATATAGCAGTGGCAACGCCACGCAGCGCGCCCAAAATGTCTGAGAAAGAGAAAACTTTATTACTCTCTATTTCCTATAGCTCCTAAGTGAAATCGCGACTCATCGAAAGAATAATTTGCTTCTAGATAGTGTGATCCATGTTCTGATTTCAGATAAGAACATTTTACGGTTAATATGCATCTGTCAGTTGATTTATTATCTTCATTTCACATATAGTAGTTTTAATGTTTCCACATTGTCTTAAAATTGACAACATTTTCATTATAATCAATCACAATGGTTGCACAAACGAAAAATTATACTCTTTCTTCAAAAAATATATTTACATTGGTTAAGCAATGCATCAATGCGAAATTGTTGTTGTTGTTGTGGTCTTCAGTCCGAAGACTAGTCTGATGCAGCTCTCCATGATTATCCCTTGCTACCCTCTTCATCTCCGAATAACTACTGCAACCTATATCCTTCTGAATCTGCTTACTGTAATCATCTATTGATCTCTCTTTACGACTTCTACCCTCCGCGCTTCTCTACAGTACTACAATGGTGATCCCTTAATGTTTCAGAATGCGTCCTACTAACCAATCTCTTCTTCTAGTAAGGTTGAGCCACAAATTTCTTATCTCACCAATTATACACTCCTGGAAATGGAAAAAAGAACACATTGACACCGGTGTGTCAGACCCACCATGCTTGCTCCGGACACTGCGAGAGGGCTGTACAAGCAATGATCACACGCACGGCACAGCGGACACACCAGGAACCGCGGTGTTGGCCGTCGAATGGCGCTAGCTGCGCAGCATTTGTGCACCGCCGCCGTCAGTGTCAGCCAGTTTGCCGTGGCATACGGAGCTCCATCGCAGTCTTTAACACTGGTAGCATGCCGCGACAGCGTGGACGTGAACCGTATGTCCAGTTGACGGACTTTGAGCGAGGGCGTATAGTGGGCATGCGGGAGGCCGGGTGGACGTACCGCCGAATTGCTCAACACGTGGGGCGTGAGGTCTACACAGTACATCGATGTTGTCGCCAGTGGTCGGCAGAAGGTGCACGTGCCCGTCGGCCTGGGACCGGACCGCAGCGACGCACGGATGCACGCCAAGACCGTAGGATCCTACGCAGTGCCGTAGGGGACCGCACCGCCTCTTCCCAGCAAATTAGAGACACTGTTGCTCCTGGGGTATCGGCGAGGACCATTCGCAACCGTCTCCATGAAGCTGGGCTACGGTCCCGCACACCGTTAGGCCGTCATCCGCTCACGCCCCAACATCGTGCAGCCCGCCTCCAGTGGTGTCGCGACAGGCGTGAATGGAGGGACGAATGGAGACGTGTCGTCTTCAGCGATGAGAGTCGCTTCTGCCTTGGTGCCAATGATGGTCGTATGCGTGTTTGGCGCCGTGCAGGTGAGCGCCACAATCAGGACTGCATACGACCGAGGCACACAGGGCCAACACCCGGCATCATGGTGTGGGGAGCGATCTCCTACACTGGCCGTACACCACTGGTGATCGTCGAGGGGACACTGAATAGTGCACGGTACATCCAAACCGTCATCGAACCCATCGTTCTACCATTCCTAGACCGGCAAGGGAACTTGCTGTTCCAACAGGACAATGCACGTCCGCATGTATCCCGTGCCACCCAACGTGCTCTATAAGGTGTAAGTCAACTATCCTGGCCAGCAAGATCTCCGGATCTGTCCCCCATTGAGCATGTTTGGGACTGGATGAAGCGTCGTCTCACGCGGTCTGCACGTCCAGCACGAACGCTGGTCCAACTGAGGCGCCAGGTGGAAATGGCATGGCAAGCCGTTCAACAGGACTACATCCAGCATCTCTACGATCGTCTCCATGGGAGAATAGCAGCCTGCATTGCTGCGAAAGGTGAATATACACTGTACTAGTGCCGACATTGTGCATGCTCTGTTGCCTGTGTCTATGTGCCTGTGGTTCTGTCGGTGTGATCATGTGATGTATCTGACCCCAGGAATGTGTCAATAAAGTTTCCCCTTCCTGGGACAATGAATTCACGGTGTTCTTATTTCAATTTCCAGGAGTGTATTTAGTACGTCCTCGTTACTTACATGATCTACTCGTCTAATCTTCAGCATTCTTCTGCAGCACCACATTTCAAAAACTTCTATTCTGTTCTAGTCTAAACGTTTCTAGTCCATGTTTCACTACCATACGTGGCTACACTCCTAAAAAATACTTTCAGGAAAGACTTCCTGACACTGAAAACTGTACGCGATGTTAATAAATTTCTCTTCTTCAGAAACGCTTTTTTTGCTATTGCGAGTCTACATTTTATGTCAATGGCAATGTAGGTGGAGATGAAAATCATCGGTACGGCGGAACCGGCGGAAGAGGCAACCCTTAAAACCCAACGTCCACGTTATGGTGGGTCGTCAGCTGGTAAACTAGGTAGGCTGGTACCGGGCAGCAGGGGCAGCAACATCGACTTGATGGTCAGAGCAAATGATGCTTCAGATGGATCAAGATCGAATACTCATCGGAGAAACCAATCAAAGCCTGGTTCTTTGGCCGTGATACTGCGATGTGTAAAGGAAATGAAAAAATTACCACATTATTATATTTCCTGAACGTCGGAAGACGGTGAATAGTGATGGCAGTTCCTGAAGTGAAAAATTCCGGAGGTAAGCTGCTCCCCATTCGGATCTCTGGGTGTGGAGTACTTCAGGAGGTGTCATCAAAAGATATGTCTGTTTCAATTCTGGATCGATACATGGAACGTAAGAACACTTCGTAGAGCAGGAAAACTGGGAGATGTGAAGAGAGGAATGGACAAATGTGAAGTGAACGTAATGGGTTTAAGTGAAGTGAGGTGCCGGCCGAAGTGGCCGTGCGGTTAAAGGCCTTGCAGTCTGGAACCGCAAGACCGCTGCGGTCGCAGGTTCGAATCCTGCCTCGGGCATGGATGTTTGTGATGTCCTTAGGTTAGTTAGGTTTAACTAGTTCTAAGTTCTAGGGGACTAGTGACCTCAGCAGTTGAGTCCCATAGTGCTCAGAGCCATTTGAACCATTTTGAAGTGAGGTGGGTAGATAGTGCAGAAATAGTGTCAGGTAATTATATGTTTTATTTCGGTGGAAAAAGTTTTGAAAGTGTTGTAGCAATTGTGATGGGAAATCAGATAGTTCGAAGTTTGACTAAAGTGGTGTGTCATAGTGTTCGTTTGATGTTTGAGAAAATAGTGCACAACAGTGGACATTCCAATAGTTCAAGTGTACATACCAACATCAGACCACGATGACGAAGAAGCGGAGAAAATATACTATGAGATAGAAGACACCACCCACTCTGAAGGCAGAGGAAGAGTAAACACCATAATCATGGGCGACCGGAATAGTGTGGTTGGACAAGGCAGGAACCAACCATTGTGGGACAATATGGATTAGGAAGGAGAAACTACAGAGGAGGGATGCAAGTTGAATTCTGTCAGCGAAATAAATTGGTGATGATGAACACATTGTTCAAGAGAAGCAAGAGTAAGTTGTACACATGGAAGAGCCCAGGAGACATTAACAGGTATTAGATAGACTATATTCTTGTCAAACAAAGGTTTAGGGGCGCGCTAAAGATACCAAGTCTATGCAAGCATCCTTTTGGTTGCAGACATCAGTACAAGGCTGAAGAATATCGGATAGTGTGGGAGAAGAAAGCAGAGATGGGACCTGGAAAAACTAAGAGAGAGCAATGAGGCAGTAAGAGAATCCTTGGAGCAACAATTTAGTGAAGTTAGAGGTCAAAATCTAAGTGCTGAAATGCAGAGGCAAAATGTTAAACTGATTTTGTGGAAAATCTTAGAGTGACAAAATGGTTCAAATGGGTCTGAGCACTATGGGACTTAACTTCTAAGGTCATCAGTCCCCTAGAACTTAGAACTACTTAAACCTAACTAACCTAAGGACATCACACACATCCATGCCCGAGGCAGGATTCGAAACTGCGACCGTAGCGGTCACGCGGTTCCAGACTGTAGCGCCTAGAACCGCTCGGCCACCCCGACCGTCCTCTTAAAGAGTGAATTTGGGTTGGAAGCAAACAGAGCGAGGAAATGCCGGATCAACAAAACGATGAAGGAAAGGAGGAAGTGTATAAATGTTAATGAAGAAGAATACAAAAGACTTAACAACTCATTCAGGAGAGAAACAGACAACGCGAAGGAAAACAGCGTAGAAGAAATGTGAGAAGAAATACAGGAACTACAAAGAAGACAAAGGTACGACCTCTTGTGCCAGAAAACGAAGGAACTGGGAGGGAGCGAAAACAATGGAGTGAGAACCTTGAAATAGAAGACTCTGGGGACAATTGGTTACTGAATAAGCAGAGATGCTGAAAATATGGAAAGAATACGTAAAGTAACTCTACGACAAGGAACTTCGACGTAGAGAGAGAGAGAGGAGGCTATTGACGAAGAGGAAAAACGGCCCAGCATACTGACAACGGCAGTAGGGAAGGCGATTAAGGACATGAAGAGGAGGAAAGCTACATGAGACGACGACATGCCGGTGGATTTGCTGAAAAAAATCGGAAACGAAGGTTTTAAAGCGTTGACACAATTACCAACACAGTCTACGAATCTGGAGAATGGCCTAAGCACTTTTTGGGCTCACAGTGGTTGCTCTTGAGAAGAAGAAACAAGCCAAGAAATGTAGTAATAACAGAACAATTAGTCTGACCTCACACATGTCGACGATCATCGTCAGAATACTCGACAAACGGCTGGTACACAAAAGCTAAGAAATGATGGGAGAGGACCAGTTTGGATTTAGGAAAGGAAAGGGAACCTGAGACGCCGTTGGCATGGTGAGATTTTGTCAGAGTTCACGAAAGACAAAGGGTGTTGACCTGCAGAAGGGCAAAAAATCGCTAGGGACGAAGCCCAGGCGAACTCGATGCATTCTACCTAGCAAGCGTTTTAACACAAACTTATAAAATTTATTATTTACTGTTCTGCCTAGTAACAGTTGTGCTTTGTCAACGACACTACTGCTATTGAAAGAAACGCAATGAACGTCCTCTTCATCCTTTGTTTTTTGAAGCTGCATAAATGTTAGCGATAAGGACTGTTCAGCGACCACTTTGAAATTGCGATGTTTCGTTTCGGCTCCGTAGACAAAACAAAGAATCTCGCCACCAAACACACACACACACACACACACACACACACACACACACAGTCGTGTGAACACATTACAAAAGGCTGTAACAGACGTACACCCAATTCAACAACGGCTTGGCAGATACTTTCCAAAACAGTTATTCGAAAATTTCTCAATACCCAGTTCAACAGTCGCCAGATAGATGGAGCTAGTGAGAAGACTAAAAGTAATAACTTTCTGGGAACTTCTGAACTGCATTGTCCATGTATCATGAAACGGACATTATCATTATTTCTTTATTGTTCGGGAACTAGGGAAGATACACATAAAAAGGGACATTAAAAACTTCGCACCAACGCACTCCGCAGGACTCGAACCCAGAGCCTCCCGTTCTTATACATTCCAAAACTAGTTCTGAGGTCACTATGATTATACACTGTAACAAGTAACCGCTTGAGTGCGAGGAGGCAAATTCCGGTTTTAGCTGGGCTCATTTGAAACTGTTCTGGTAACAATTATGACTGAAAAAATATTAGCTGCTAATGACTACCATGTGCGTCAGGAGAGCGCAGAAAATGGATGTCCGGGACATGTAGAGATCAACCTTCTATGGGATATATGCATTGCAGTTCACAAAATTGACATCATCGACATTCAAGAAATGTTCGAAACGAACCATTAACTTGCACCACGAACAACAAATGGAAAATGGCGGACCACAGTGATCACAAAGGTTTGCACCATCAAGATGGAAGCCGAAATCCTTGGGAGCTACAAACCGTGCAGCACGTTCAGCTAGGTATCCATTCTTAAACAATGCATATAGAATCATATCGGTGTAATGGGATGATGAGAACTGATGGAATGTGATGGCTTGTAACCGAATGCGAAACAGTCTATCGTTGAGCTTATCGTGCAAATGGCTATACTTTAAGTCTACCTGCAGATAGTGCGATATATATAGTCGTAGAAGAAATAAATATCCAGAGGCTAAAATTGTCCAGTGATTCCATATGGTATGAATAGCAATGTCACGCACTTTTCAGGAGGGATACATTGCTCTAAATAAGCATGATTTTTATACGCAGACTAGGAATCAAGGAAAAGCAAGTTATTTTGACCAGCTATTGGCCAAAAGCAGTGCTCATACCATAGCGATAGTTCTCTTACGCCCATTTTCCCACTCTTGCTTGCTGTGGCGTAAATATTCCCTACAGCGCTTGCTACATCACGCACACGAGAAAGAATCGTAGGGGGTAGAGCACCTCCAACTTCTCGCAGCACAATAAATACCTTTCCATCCAATTTACGATCCAGATCAACAGTCGTCATAATTGTATACAAATGCATTAAGACACTGATGTTAGTTGATCTTGCTTCAGTCTGGAACTACACTGCTGCTACGGTCACAGGTTCGAATCCTGCCTCGGGCATGGATGTGTGTAATGTTCTTAGGTTTAAGTAGTTCTAGGTCTAGGGGACTGATGAGCTCAGATGTTAAGTCCCATAGTGCTTACAGCCATTTGAACCATTTTAATTGATCTTGATAGAACTCCCTTGGTACCTCTAATTTGCAGGTTTACTTTCGTATGCATTTCCTCTTCAAATTCTTACTGGTCGGAGTTGACAAAAAAAAAAAGTCCCTGACTGCACGACTGGATGAGTTTGTTTATCTTTCCTATAAATTTAGAGGCTGATTCCACAGCTCTCTGTGCATCATCAAGTTGACGCTTTGTTTGAAATTTCGTACTCTTAAGTTCAAAAAATGGTTCAAATGGCTCTGAGCACTATGGGACTTAATAACGTCTATCGTCATCAGTCCCCTAGAACTTAGAACTACTTAAACGTAACTAACCTAAGGACATCACACAACACCCAGTAATCACGAGGCAGAGAAAATCTCTGATCCCGCCGGGAATCGAACCCGGGAACCCGGGCGTAGGATACTCTTACGTCTTCTAACTCTGAACCGCGATCTGAAGTTTGAAAGGTGGCTACACTGAGCCACTGCGCCAGAGATTGCGCCAAAGAGTATTATTAAGCCGCCTCCACAGTGCTTGTCGAGAGCTCGTAGAAGTCAGTGCCTGTTAAGAACTCGTAGAAGTCAGTGCCTGTCGAGGTCTCGTGGTAGTCTGTGCTGAGATGTTGTAGCAGAGAGTGTTTGTTGAGATGTGCTATTAGGCAGTGCTTGCTGAGATGTGATATTGGAGAGTTCTGGTTGAGATATAATGTAAGGATTAGAGTGATTTTCATCAATATAAATGAGGTAACTAACTCCGTTTGTTTTTAATTTCAGTATCCTAAATAATGCGTCATTACAGGTTCAGTCAACAAAGCATCTGGCGTGTGTTCTTGTATTAGAGTGTAATTCTGCTTTCCTTACGCAATTATCGTATTTCTAATTTTCTTTTATCACGTCAGTATAATTGGTATTTAAAAATTCTTGTCTCGTTGAAGAAGAACCGTGCCAGATGTGTACGTTGAGTCACACTCCCACACACAGAACAATTACATTTGTGCTTGGGTTTTGTAGGTTTTATAGTTGCTGGGGACTTAATTAATTAATTGTGTTAACGAAAAATTTCATTTCATTCTTGTTGTTGTTCTTTGCAGTCAGATAGCGTAATAATACTAGTCAGGGCCAACCGATTACGAGACACAGCGTAATCGGACATACAGCTACTAAAAACTAAAAATATTTTCAATCTTATATTTGGTTCAAATGGCTCTGAGCACTATGGGACTTAACTACTGTGGTCATCAGTCCCCTAGAACCCAGAACTACTTAAACCTAACTAACCTAAGGACATCACACACATCCATGCCCGAGGCAGGATTCGAACCTGCGACCGTAGCAGTCGCGCGGTTCCGGACTGCGCGCCTAGAACCGCTAGACCACCGCGGCCGGCTATCTTATATTTAATAAAGCCCCCATGCAAGTTATGCAAGCTCCCATTGCTTCCTTTGATGTCACTATAATCTATGTTGGGAACAGTGTGATGAGCATAACGTAGTAAGTCAGTATCGTGCACATCCTGTAAATTGCAGAGAGCATCCTCGAAACGCGCAAACGCTAGTCTTTGTAACAAGTGAGCCTTGTCGTCCCTTGATTATCCGTAGTTTTTCTTATGCGCTACATGGTCATATTGCTGCAGACTTATTCTAAATCTGATCATAATTGTATTTTACTATGCTGCCGATGATCCTCCATGTGCGTAATTATGTTTAGTACCTGCTACTTGGACATCGGTTGTCCTCTGCTACGTTTCACTGGAAACGGAATTTGCGGCTCCCAGTCCGACAAGGATGATGAACTACATGATTCGACACTTGCTTCAGTACCACTTTCACCTGTCATCATTGTACTTCTCAGGTACATCGTCCGCACGGTCAGTGACGGATGTGACATCACACATTCCACTGACTCATCTTGCAGAAACATAAATATGTTATCTTCCACATCTTTACAATGTTACTTATAATACGTCTTGATCGCAAAAATGTTTATTCACATGACCGGTTTCGGTTCCTCTAGAACCATCTTCAGATCTGAAATACTAATTTACTGTTTCACAAATGCAAACCTATTTCATCCTATCCGATCAACATCAAATGTACCAGAACGTACCTGCAATTTCGGTTACAAGAGTAACCCGTCCACACACAGCAACCTTCACATGCTGCGTCACATTAAATTGGTTGGCAGAATGCACGTCATTTATATTAATTATAAAACTCTTACCGACAGGTGGCGTCTCGTACATTTGTTACATTACATATGCACATACTGTATTAAGTAGATTTTTCTAATTTGCTTTTATCTCTAAAAATACTTAGTTAAAATCTGTAGTTGTCAAGGTTAAAATCTGTACTTGTAAAAATTAAAATACACAGTAAAATTATTAAAAAATGATTTTAAAGCGGAATTCTATGTGCCATTCGACAGAGCAGTCCCAAATGAGTCTAATGCAATATTCGTTTTCTCTGCGGGTACTAACAGGACCGAGCGAGGTGGCGCAGTGGTTAGCACACTGGACTCGCATTCGGGAGGACGACGGTTCAATCCCGTCTCCAGCCATCCTGATTTAGGTTTTCCGTGATTTCCCTAAATCATTTCAGGCAAATGCGGAATGGTTCCTTTGAAAGAGCACGGCCGATTTCCTTCCCAATCCTTCCCTAACCCGAGCTTGCGCTCCGTCTCTAATGACCTCGTTGTCGACGGGACGTTAAACACTAACCACCACCACCACCACCACCACCACTACTAATGGGGGCAGCAAAACACCAAGAATAATCAGTACTTAAGCAGTGTCTGTACTACCCTGGCCCGTTCTAACTGCTGCCGAAATCCAAAATCTCCGCACAGTTACTGCTGGAGTAGTGTTTAGTCTTCGTGTTTTACTGTCCCTGTTAATACATATGGATAAAACGGATATCGCGTTAGAATAATTTGGGACAGCTCAATCGAATGGGTACTTAAAATTGCTATTTAAAAATAATTTTGTTTGTAACGTAAAACAAAGGGACGCTTTCCCTCGGCGTTGGGCGATGTATGAGAGATGTGATCAGCAGGATTTGTCTGGGTTGGCTCCAGCTACACGATGCAAAAACGAAAATGCAAATTTCTGCCGAAACATCAGACGAAATGCGCCCAACGACCCATAGGACAAACATCCTGTATTATAAAAGTGCAAGTTGGCTTTAGGTCTAATTTCCTACGTAAACAAACTCGTAAGACGATTACACGGGAATACTTCACTGTACCACTGCATCAATGAAGCTAAAGCTGTATATTCTATGCCTGTAAAGACAGGAAAAGGAGTTACAAATTAAAGAACAAATGTAAGTTCACCTAACTATTAATTAAATACAAATACACGACTCGGGAGCCGTGATGGTTAAATGAGTAGTTATTTTACACAGGGCAGCTGCAGCGTTCAAAATGCAGTCACTATAAAGATTATATCGACGAAGATGTAAATGTATTACGCCACCTGCCGATGGGTGAAAGCCCGAAAAGCATCTTGACATATATAAAACTAAATAAAAAGAAACTGCTGCTGTATTTCTTCATATAATTAGTTCACGGAGCTTAGCCACCGTTCACATGGATAAATTAAAAGTGTAAACAGGGGAAAGTCAAAACTTCATACTGCGACAGTTACAAGACGTGGCAGAGAAGCTAGGAAACTTCGAGCTGTCATTTTCTCGAAACTGAAGACAAAGAAGACCAAAGAGATATCGTAGATGGAGACATGTGGACCGGTAGTCATATGGACACAAAACATGATTACAACATCCTCGAACACCCTTTATCAGCTGTTACACAGCGGTCAGTACAAGTGACGTCATCGACACTTTGTATGTTCGGGGCCGTCATTGTAGTGTCTGGTCGGCCGCTCCGCTTCTGATAATGCAACAGCGTTTTCCATCCACTTACCACTCTGCCATAAACCAACATCTAGCTACCACCTCGCCTCCCTAAAAAATTATTCATTTAGCCAGTTACGAATGTGAACTGTTTTACCACCAGCATTCAGAAAATCTACCATCGTCCGCGACCGATACAAAGTCAGTGCTAGCCAGTTCTTTTTTCCAACGCAACAACGCTACCACCTGTTGACAGAACACACGGATATTTCAAAAATTTAGGTCAAGGTTAGTACATGGACATCAAAATCAAATTATTTTTAATGACATCCAGCAATCCAAGACTTTTTCTTCAGCTACCTCGCCTTCATGCAATCATTTTTCGATGAAAATCATCCCAGGTAATTTCTTCGAAATACACAGCACGGGCTAAATGACACTGGCCTGGGAAATACCGGGTGATCAATGTGGTGTCACCGTCAGACACCACACTTGCTAGGTGGTAGCTTTAAATCGGCCGCGGTCCATTAGTACATGTCGGACCCGCGTGTCGCCACTGTGTGATCGCAGACCGAGCGCCGCCACTAGGCAGGTCTCGAGATACGGAATAGCACTCGCCCCAGTTGTACGGACGACGTAGCTAGCGACTACGCTGACGAAGCATCGCTCATTAGCCGAGCAGATAGTTAGAATAGCCTTCAGCTAAGTCCATGGCTACGACCTAGCAAGGCGCCATTAGCCTTACATAGCAATTGATAATTATCGTCTAAAGCATGTCTCAACAAGAACGATGTATACAACAAGGATGGAATAAAGTTAAGTATTCCAAAAGCACCGTACTTTTCTTTGTAGCATTCAATGAGCGTCCTGTTTCAGACTTCACGATATTCTGCGTGAGCTTATAGCTTGCATATCGGCCCCCTCAAAATAACACTGTGTCGGCACTTCTGTCGACACATCACATGGCGACGAGTTAAAAAAGGGTCTTGTTCTTTCTACTTGCTTACATTTATTTCCTTGTGTCATGGCTTCGCCAGATGTACTGTCCGAATTTTATCGCTTGCAGAATCAGCAGACGCAGGCGTTATTGGATGCCCTTGGACAGCTCGTCCAGGGTCAACGTGCACTGCAAACCGATGTGGCAGCCGCCGATTCACCGCTACCGCAGCCACAACATGCAGTTGCACTGCCGTTTCGCAACTTTGATGCGGCGCAGGAAACATGGACCGAGTGGTCACGCCAATTTGGATTTCATCTCGCCGCCTACAGAATTCCAGGTAACGAGCGGCAGCCTCACTTATTGTCGTGTGTAGGGGTGCAAACGTACCATGTGATAGTGAAATTATTTCCCCGACGCGACGTAGCAACTCTGTCCTACGAGGAAATTTTGTCTGCTTTAGATGCCTATTTCAAGGAAACAGTTAATGTAGTTGCAAAAAGGTATACTTTCTTTCGTACTAAACGTACGGCCGGTCAGACTAATAGGGAGTGGGTTGCAACTTTGCAAGGCCTTACACGGGATTGTGCTTTTGAGTGTGAATGTGGACTCCCTTATTCAGATACAATGGTACGTGATGCAATAGCACAGAACGTTTCTGATGTTCGCATACGGGAACAGATTTTGAAACTAGTTAATCCCCCCCTTCAGCAAGTGATAGACATATTGGATAGACAAGACACGCTTGACTTTGCTCAGGAATCATTTGAAACTTCGCCGGCCGCGTGTCACATTAACCGACCCGCCGGACGCGCTGCGCGGCCCGGTAAACTGCCCTCGCGCATGTCCACGCAGCTGCCGCCACGCTCTAAACCAGGTGTGCCGCGCCAGCACACAAATGCAGTGAAATCATGCCCGCGGTGTGCTACTAGACATTCGCGTGAAAATTGCCCGTCACGCCAAGCTATTTGCTTTTTCTGTAATAAGAAAGGACATGTTCAATGTGTTTGCCAGAAAAAGCTCAGATCAGACACTCTTAACCATTCCAGGCCTTTTGCTTCGCGCCGGAATCGAACCAAGGACACTCAGGCTCGTGGACCTTCACCCATGGACATTCATGTAGTTAATTCCACTCCGCCCAGTGCTACTCTTTCTAACAGTGACTGTGTTTGTCCCACAAAAAGTGTGCGTCGACGTCGCCAGAACTCGCGTCAAGTCGCAAGTGCTTCTGTACCAGTATCAGTTCAAATTGCACAAGACAGTCGCTCTTGTCGTCAGCAGGACAGTAAACTTTTTGTAGATTTGGACTTTAATGGCAAGGTCATACCATTCCAGCTCGATACCGGAGCTGCTGTTTCATTGCTCAATCATGACACGTACAAACAACTGGGCAAACCTCCGTTGCATACCGCAAATGTTCAGTTACATAGTTATTCAGGTCAGAATATCCCTGTGTTAGGACAGTGCACTCTTCTTGCAACATATAAGGGACAAACAAAACTTGTGTCATTTTACGTTCTTCGTTCTTCTTCTGCAGTGAACTTGTTTGGTTTAGATTTATTTCAATTGTTTAACTTGTCTATTGTAAATCAGGTCCTATCAGTGAATCAGACTGTGCCTTCAGACAGTGTTTCTCGTCTGTGTGAAGAATTTGCAGACATTTTTGCACCGGGCCTTGGTTGCGCTAAGAACTATGAAGCACATTTGGAACTGAAAGTAAACGCGCAACCGAAATTTTTCAGAGCGCGCAATGTTCCTCACGCATTGCGTGATGAGGTCACAAGAACATTAAACGATTTAGAATCACAAGGTGTAATTGAAAGTGTGCAAGCTTCTCTCTGGGCCTCACCCTTAGTAATTTTGCCAAAACCTTCCGGAAAACTGAGACTTTGTGTGGACTTCAAGGCAACAGTGAATCCACAACTCGTGATTGCAACTTTTCCCTTACCCCGCCCGGAAGATCTTTTTGATAAACTGTGCCCGGGTAAATACTTTTCGAAGTTGGACCTAGCAGATGCATACTTGCGAATCCCAGTGCGTCTTGGTGGTTAACACGCATCTTGGTTTGTACCGATTCAAAAGACTGCCATTCGGGTGTGCATCCGCCCCTGCATTGTTTCAGCAATATTTACAAACTGTTTGTGCGTCGGTCCCTACTGTTGCGAACTATCTGGACGATATTGTGATCTCTGGAAAGACAGCCGACGAGCATTTAGCACACCTACGAACATTATTTCAGGTCTTGCGACAAAATGGTCTTCGCTTTCGGAAGGACAAATGTGTGTTTTTTGCTCGTGACTTACCATACCTGGGACATGTAATCAATGCCCAAGGCATACATCCGAGTCCAGAGCACCTCCGTGCCATACAGGACTTGCCTTCGCCGCAGAATGTGAAGCCGCTACAGAGTGTGTCGGGTAAAATTAACTATTATCATCGCTTTCTGCGCAATGCCTCTTCCATTTCAGCTCCGCTTCATCGCTTACGCAGTACAGGTGTTCCGTTCGTCTGGACGACGGAATGCGAACGCGCTTTTCGCCAGTTGAAATCGGCGTTGCTTTCAAATACTTGCCTTACGCCATTCGATCCCCAGAAACCCCTTTTGTTGATGATAGTTGCATCGGATTTCGGGATCGGTGCTGGGCCTGCGCACAAAGTTGGCTCGCATGATCGCCCTATTGCCTTTGCGTCAAAATTGCTCTCGTCTGCACAAAGAAATTACTCGCAGATAGAAAAAGAAGCTTTGGCTCTCGTGTTTGGTGCTACTAAGTTCCATGATTTCTTGTATGGTCGTCACTTTACCATCATCACAGACCACAAACCTTTGACGTCGCTTTTTCGTCCGAACAAGCCTGTACCTCCGCGTACAGCGCAGAAATTCATTCGCTGGTCTATTTTCCTCTCGCAGTACCGCTACGATATCTTGTATCGCTCCATTGCTAAGCACGGAAACGCCGATTCGTTGTCCCGTTTGCCTGTTGCTGAGGATAGAGCATTCGATTCTTCCGAACTTGCTTGCATGTTCATAGATTCGGAAAGCGATGAAGTGGTCGAATCGTTTCCGATTTATTTTCGTCGTGTAGCTACAGCCACAGCTGCTGACCCTGTCCTTGCTACCGTTTTGCGGTTTGTTGCTACGCAATGGCCCTTGTCAAAGTCACGGCTCGAGGATCCGTTGGTTCGCCGATTTTTTGCTCATAAGGAGAGACTTTTTGTACGACGTGGTGTTTTGTTGTTGCGTTCTGATAATGATCAGTCCAGAGTCGTGGTCCCACGTTCGTTACAGTCCTCTATTTTACGGCTTCTTCACCGAGGACATTGGGGTATAGTGCGAACGAAACAACTTGCTCGTCAGCACTGTACTTGGTTCGGAATCAATGCTGCGATTACGAATATGTGTTCTTCTTGCATGGCGTGTGCCGAACAACAATCCGCACTGCCGCGGACAGTCTTTGCATGGCCAAAAGCCACTTCCCCTTCGCAACGCTTGCACATCGATTTTGCTGGTCCATTCTGGAATGCTCGATGGTTGGTTCTGGTAGATGCCTTCAGTAATTTTCCTTTTGTTGTCCGGATGTCTTCCACGACGTCCTCTGCCACCATCCAAGCGTTGTCTGCTATCTGTTGCATTGAAGGTCTTCCGCAGACTATTGTTTCCGACAATGGCCCACAATTCATGTCCGCAGAATTTCAGTCATTCTGCAAGGCCAATGGTATTCAACATCTGACATCCGCGCCGTTTTCGCCTCAGTCACACGGTGCCACTTTACGATTGGTCCGGACTTTCAAGTCACAGATGTTGAAGTTGAAAGAGTTGCATTCTCGGGAGGAAGCGTTGTTGGTCTTTTTGTCATCGTATCGCTCTCAGCCCCGAGATGGTCGCTCGCCGGCTGAGTTCCTCCATGGTCGTCCTCATCGAACCTTGATGTCTTTGCTGCACCCGCCGCATCAGGTTCCTGTGCAGCGGCAGACTCCTGCTTTTGCTCCAGGCGACGTTGTATTCTATCGCAACTATCGAGGTTCACGGCGTTGGCTCGCAGGGCGCATTCTTCGCTGCCTCAGCCGCGCGATGTATTTGGTTTTGGGGGCCTCTGGTGGGGTGCATCGGCATCTCAATCAGCTGCGCCTCTGTCGTCGCACGGGTTCTGCCGCTCCCCGTCTGCTTTCAGCGACGGTGCCGTCCGGTCAGCGCGCTGGGGACCCATCTACTGGCTCGCCTCATCCCCAGGTGTTACCGACGATGCCTTCCATTTTGCCCCATGGCGACGCGCCGCCGCCGCCTCCGCCGCCGCCGCCTGTCCTCCAGCTGGCGCCGCCCGCAGTGGACGCTCCGCTGCAGCCGCCAAGCGCCTCCCTGGGTCCCGCGCCGCCGATCGCTTCCCGTGACCAGCCGTCCTCCGCTATGGAACTCTTGCCCGCTCCGGACCACATGACGTCATCGCGCGTCGGATACCCCGACGCAATGGAGGTCGACCCTTCGGCCCCTCCTGTCTCTTTACAGGCGCATACACCGCATGTTGACGTGTACCCTGGACTAGGTTTTCAGGCGTTTCCTAGGTCCCCTCGGACCGAATGGCCGGGTGAGGGTGGCACAGCTTCGCCTGTTGTTAGGCTTCCCACCTCATCGCATACGTCACCATGGGGTCCTCCCCACGGCGGGCGGAAGCCTTATCACACGACCGTTCGCCGATTTGCGGGGGAGGAATGTGGTGTCACCGCCAGACACCACACTTGCGAGGTGGTAGCTTTAAATCGGCCGCGGTCCGTTAGTACATGTCGGACCCGCGTGTCGCCACTGTGTGATCGCAGACCGAGCGCCACCACAAGGCAGGTCTCGAGAGACGGACTAGCACTCGCCCCAGTTGTACGGACGACGTAGCTAGCGACTACACTGACGAAGCATCGCTCATTAGCCGAGCAGATAGTTAGAATAGCCTTCAGCTACGACCTAGCAAGGCGCCATTAGCCTTACATAGCAATTGATAATTATCGTCTAAAGCATGTCTCAACAAGAACGATGTATACAACAAGGATGGAATAAAGTTAAGTATTCCAAAAGCACCGTACTTTTCTTTATAGCATTCAATGAGCGTCCTGTTTCAGACTTCACGATATTCTTCGTGAGCTTATAGCTTGCATATCGGCCCCCTCAAAATAACACTGTGTCGGCACTTCTGTCGACACATCAATCAAAAAGTCAGAATAAATTTGAAAACTTAATAAACCACGGAATAATGTAGATAGACAGGTAAAAATTGACCCACATGCTTGGAATGACATGGGGTTTTATTAGAACAAAAAAAAAAAACGATGTTCACAAAATGTCCGACAGATGGCGCTGGACAGCAAAACGTCAATGACTACGCATGACAATCGTGTATAATAGGAGCTGTAATGACAGAGAAAATCAGATGCGCCAGCAGTCGCAGCATGTTGACGTTACCTGAAAAGGCGCTTTTAGTGAAGCTGCATTATCAGAATGGGGAATGTGCTAGTTCAGCGTTACGATCCTATCGCCATAGGAAGGGGATTCGAACGGGTAAAGGTCCGTTGACAAATGCAGCTGTGGCGAGAATGATTTCGGAGTTCGAAGCCACGGGTTGTTTAGACGATAGACCCCGTAGTGGCCGACCAAGTACAAGGCGTAATGCTGCTGAGACAATTCAGGAAGAACTGGAGACTAGCGTGTTCGTCTATGCACGGGGAAGTCAGCGCTCGTGCAGTCGCATGTCGCACTGGCATTCCATACACTACTGTTTGGTTGGCACTTAGGCGTACCCTCCGATGCTATCCGTACAAAATCCGTCGGCATCATCAACTGTTACCTGGCGATTTAGCGAAGCGGAGGGCATGTGCGTTGTTGGCGTTCCAAAAGATGGCGGAAGATAACGATTGGTTGAGAAACTTGTTGTGGACCGACGAAGCTCATTTCACGCTCCGAGGGTCTGTCAACGCCCACAAGTGTAGAATTTGGGCTACCGAAAATCCTATAACTGTCGTGGAAACTCCATTGCACGACGAGAAAGTCACGGTATGGGTTGGATTTACCACATCTACCGTTATCGGGCCTTTTTTCTTCGAGGAAATGAGTGATTCTGGTTTTGTAAGTGCTACCGTGACGGGTGAGAAGTACACCGTTATGTTACAGAATTGCATCATCCCCAGCCTGGCTGATAAAACACCTGCTTGAACGTACGATGTTTATGCAGGATGGCGCTCCACCCCTTATTGCTAGACGCGTGAAAGATCTCTTGCGCGCGTCGTTTGGTGATGATCGTGTGCTCAGCCGCCACTTTCGTCATGCTTGGTCTCCCATGGCCCCAGATCTCAGCCCGTGCGATTATTAGCTTTGGGGTTAGCTGAAGTCGCAAGTGTATCGTGATCGACCGACATCTCTAGGTATGCTGAAAGACAACATCCGACGCCAATACCTCACCATAACTCCGGACATGCCTTACAGTGCTGTTCACAACATTATTCCTCGACTACAGTTATTGTTGAGGAATGATGGTGGACATATTGAGCATTTTCTGTAGAGAACATCTTTGCTTTGTCTTACTTTGTTATGCTAATTATTGCTATTCTGATCAGATGAAGCGCCATCTGTCGGAAATTTTTTGAACTTTCGTGTTTTTTTGGTTCTAATAAAACCCCATGTCATTCCAAGCATGTGTCAATTTGTACCTCTCTATATACATTATTCCGTGATTTATTCAGTTTTCAAATTTATACTGACTTTTTGATCACCCGGTATATGACGCACCTAAATATAGGCAACCCAACTTAAGTCACACACACGCTGTGGCGGATGATGGAAATTGGATTACCTATATTAAAGTGCTTCAAATATTTTTCGCTCCAGTTTTATTGTACCAACCATGCATATACTATCAAAGACGTTTTTACCATTCTTATCATCGGCATTAGTTTTCTTTCCTCTTATTTATCGTCGTACTGACCAATTGACGAGTGCACATGGGGCTTTTTTTAGGTCAGAGAAAACTTCCCTTGGGATCAAAGACGACTTGCCTGATAAATTAGCCACGATGTCCACAGAGAATGTTTGTCCTCGCAGATCAGAGATAGACTAGATTAATATTACTTTAGTAAACTACAGGAGCATCCGAGTAAAGGTCCCAGAATTAGTATCTCTTACTGAAGGTTATAATGCACAGATAGTACTACGAACAGAAATTTGATTGGTTCAAAATGGTTCAAGTGGCTCTGAGCACTATGGGACTCAACTGCTGTGGTCATAAGTCCCATAGAACTTAGAACTACTTAAACCTAACTAACCCTAACTAACCTAAGGACAGCACACAACACCCAGCCATCACGAGGCAGAGAAAATCCCTGACCCCGCCGGGAATCGAACCCGGGAACCCGGGCGTGGGAAGCGAGAACGCTACCGCACGACCACGAGATGCGGGCAAATTTGATTGAAACCGGACGTTAATTACAATGAAACCCTAAGTTCAAATTGAAATAGTCATTGTAAGAATAGGTTTGTCGCCAATGGTGGCGGAGTATTTAAAAATAATTCGATAAAATGTAGCCAGGTTACCACGGATTCCGATTGTGAATTAATCTGGGTGAAGTTAAGTACCAAAGATCAGTGAAAAATGGTAATCTGATGCTTTTATAGACCACCTGGGTCAGGAATTCTAGTGGTAGAGCGCTTCAGGCAGAACTTGCACAATATCGTTAGTAATTTTCTTGATCATGCCGTTGTTTCAAGGGGTGACTTCAACTTGGCAGGTACGGACTGGGAGTGTCGTGCTATCAAATCTGGTGCCAGAGGCATATGTAAAATCAGAAGTGGGCCAAAATCATCTATTCATTCACTCAGTGACCATACTGGCATCGAAACAGAGAGAAGAGCGAAATACTAAATTCGGTCTTCCGAAATTGTTTCACCGTTGAAAATCGTAACACGGTCCCTTCTAGCAGTAATTTGTCGTAAATTACTTGTGGATCGAAGGGTATCTAGCGACTGGAAGAAAGCGCAGGACATGCCCACATTTAAGGAGGGCCATAGGACAGATACACAATTATAGTCCTATATCGTTGAAGTCAATCTGTTGTAGAATTATGGAGCATGCCTTATACTCAAGAATTATGACGTTTTTGGAGAATGAAAATCTCCTCTATAAAAATCAACATGGATTCCCCAAACAGAAATCCTGCGAAACACAGCTCGCTCTGTTCCTCAGAGCCATTTTGAACCAATCGCTCTTGGTTCAAATGGCTCTGAGCACTATGGGACTTAATTTCTAAGGTCATCAGTCCCCTAGAACTTAGAACTACTTAAACCTAAATAACCTAAGGACATCACACACATCCATACCCGAGGCAGGATTCGAACCTGCGACCGTAGCGGTCGCGCGGTTCCAGACTGTAGCGCCTAGAACCGCTCGGCCGCAAACGCTCTTGACCTCATACAACGTTCGTTTGACAGTGCGATGTTTCCGGAGGATGAACTGTCGATGACAGCTCTGATTTCCGATGCAAAAGAAAAAGAACACATCAAAAGAAGTGAAAACAAATGGATGGAAAAACTGAGCGACGGGACAGAAATTTTGTTATTCTGTACAATGAATTTATGGCAGCTGAAACTAAGTTTTGCGAATGCTTCAGAACGTCAGAAAATTCTTGCAGCTTTCTGTTGACAAAATTGGAAGTTAATCTGAAAAAGCAAGTCTCACGTTGGAGAAAAGCTACAACATCGTGAAAACAGCTCGCCGTTTGTATATTCCCTCAAAATATACAAAAGAAAACGTTTATCTTATATTTGGCGTTTTGGCCGAAAAATTTAGACTTCAAAATAGATTTATGCCTTTCCAGAACATATAGTTTAGATAACTTCAGCCACTTGGTTACTGCATAATTTTGTGATAAAGGTTCGGTACAAATACATACATTTACGTACTCAGGACAAAACGTACATATTCGAGGAAGGAACGATATGACAGGTGAATTCTGCGTAAGAAAAATGTCCAGCGAATAATTCAATTTCATCTTGGTAGCAAAATTTCTAGATACCTAGATAGCTAATAGAGAGCATTATGACTGATACAGGGATTAGTGATCACAAGGTCGTTGTAGCTAGGCTCAATACCGTTTCTTCCAAATCCACCAGAAACAAACGCAAAATAATTTTATTTAAAAAGCGGATAAAGTGTCACTAGAAGCCTCCCTAAGAGACAATCTCCATTCCTTCCGAACTGACTATGCAAATGTAGAAGAGATGTGGCTCAAATTCAAAGATATAGTAGCAACAGCAATTGAGAGATTCATACCTCATAAATTGGTAAGAGATGGAACTTATCCCCCATGGTACAGGTCCGAACGCTGTTGCAGAGGCAACGGACAAAGCATGCGAAGTTCAGAAGAACGCGAAATCCCGAAGATTGGCTACAATTTACAGACGCGCGAAATTTGGCACGGACTTCAATGCGAGATGCCTTTAATAGGTTGCACAACGAAACATTGTCTCGAAATTTTGTAGAAAATCCGAAGAAATTCTGGTCGTATGTAAAGTACACAAGCGGCAAGACGCAGTCAATACCTTTGCTGCGCAGTGCCGATGGTAATGTTACCGACGACTGAGTTATTGAACGCAGTTTTCCGAAATTCCTTCACATGGGAAGATGAATGGAATATTCCAGAATTTGAAACACGAACAGCTGCTAGCATGAGTTTCTTAGAAGTAGATAAGGGTTGCGAAGCAACTCAAATCGCTTGATACGGGCAAGTCTTCAGGTCCAGATTGTATACCGATTAGTTTCCTTTCAGATTACGCTGATACAATAGCTACCTACTTAGCAATCATATACAACCGCTCGCTCACCGATAGATCTGTACCTACAGATTGGAAAATTACGCAGATCGCACCAGTGTTTAAGAAGGGTAGTAGGAGTAATCCATCGAACTACAGACCTATAACACTGACGTCGGTTTGCAGTAAGGTTTTGGAGCATATACTGTATTCAAACATTATGAATCACCTCGAAGAGAACGATCTGTTGATACGTAATCAGCATGGTTTAAGAAAACATCGTTCTTGTGCAACGCAGCTAGCTCTTTATGCGCACGAAGTAATGGCCGCTATCGACAGGGGATCTCAAGTTGATTCCGTATTTCTATATTTCCGGAAAGCTTTTGACACCGTTCCTCACAAGCGACTTCTAATCAAGCTACGGGCCTATGGGGTATCGTCTCAGTTGTGCGACTGGATTCGTGATTTCCTGTCAGGAAGGTCGCAGTTCGTAGTAATAGACGGCAAATCGTCGAGTAAAACTGAAGTGATATCGGGTGTTCCCCAGGGAAGCGTCCTGGGACCTCTGCTGTTCTTGATCTGTATAAATGACCTGGGTGACAATCTGAGCAGTTCTCTCAGGTTGTTCGCAATTTACCGTCTAGTTAGGTAATCCGAAGACCAGTATCAGTTGCAAAGCGATTTAGAAAAGATTTCTGTATGGTGTGGCAGTTGACGCTAAATAACGAAAAGTGTGAGGTGATCCACATGAGTTCCAAAAGAAATCCGCTGGAATTCGATAAATAGTACAATTCTCAAGGCTGTCAATTCAACTAAGTGTGTTAAAACTACGATCAACTTCTGTTGGAAAGACCACATAGATAATATTGCGGGTAAGGCGAGCCAAAGGTTGCGTTTCATTGGCAGGACACTTAGAAGATGCAACAAGTCCACTAAAGAGACAATTTACGCTACACTCGTTCGTCCTCTGTCAGAATATTGCTACGCGGTGTGGGATCCTTACCAGGTGGGATTTACGGAGGACATCGAAAGGGTGCAGAAAGGGCAACGCGTTTTTATTATCACGTAATAGGGGAAAGAGTGTGGCAGATAAGATACGCGAGTTGGGATGGAAGTCGTTAAAGCAAAGACGTTTTTCGTCGCGGCGAGATCTATTTACGAAATTTCAGTCACCAACTTTCTCTTCGGAATGCGAAAATATTTTGTTGAGCCCAACCTACATAGGTAGGAATGATCATCAAAATAAAATAAGAGAAATCAGAGCTCTAACAGAAAGGTTTAGGTGTTCGTTTTTCCCGCGCTGTTCGGGAGTGGAATGGTAGAGAGATAGTATGACTGTGGTTCGATGAACCCTCTGCCAAGCACTTAAATGTGAATTACAGAGTAATCATGTAGATGTAGATATAGTAAAATGTACGTGTGGTAGGCTTACTGTGAGAAACAGACGAGAAACTTGTACATATGATTTATAGTATTGATTCATAAGATAGTAAGTAATAGTACAAAGATAAGTAATGAAACAATGTAATACTTATTTCATATCATCTGCACAGGCTCGTCTCCAAATACAAGAGCGTGGTCGAGCCGGATCGTATACCTCACGGCCTATTTGACGGCAATCGTGCTGCAGGCAGCGTACTGCGCCAGTGTGGTGTCGCTTCTGGCTAATAAGAGGTACTCGCCGCCGTTCAGCGACGTGGGCGGCCTCTACATGGACGGCAGGTACACAGTGACTGTGATGAGCGAGTCGTCCACTTCCGAACTGTTCGAGGTAGGTCACATGGACAACTCAGCATCTTTAGCTATAGTTAGTATAGAACAACAGTTTTGTGAATTCATGATAATCTTCCTTTCTTTCTGTTCTGAATATTGGATTATATTTATAATGTCTATCATGCTATTTTTCATAACCTCTCTTTTTACAGTTATCGATCTAACATGTAGATGGTAACCTATACGCTGCTCTACTTGTAGTTTTCCTATGGCACCTTTTTCCACTCTCAGTCGAATGTTCCTTTATTGTGACAGAAAAAGAGCTACGCGTTATCGTTATTCAAATTATTTTGATCAATTTTCATACCTACTGCTGTTACAACAGCGTATACTTCTTCTTCTTCTTCTTCTTCTACTACTACTACTACTACTACTACTACTACTTCTATATCACTCAGTACAGTCATATTACAAGTATAAAAATGTCTCTGTTACTACTGCTACCACCTTGATTTTTCTATATCAAGTACCACTTCTACAACAACTACTACGGATGATGATGTTTGGTTTGGTTTGGTTTGTTGGGTGGTCAACTGTGCGGTTATCAGCGCCCGTACAAATTCCCAACCGTTGCTCAGTCCAATCTCGCCACTTTCATGAATGATGATGAAAACACAAACAACCAGTCATCTTGAGGCAGGTGAAAATCCCTGACCCCGCTGGGAATCGAACCCGGGATCCCGTGCTCCGAGAAGGCGACCGCGAGACCACAAGCTGCATACTACTACTACTACTGACAATTACGTTACAAATACTAATACTTCTACTTTCTATTTGAAAAACAGTTAAATAGTTGTTGTCCCTGTTTAGCTTCACTATTTCTCTTTACTGTAGTCTGAAATGGACGGTGGTCAATGCAGTGAATGTGCTATAATACGACTTACCAACGCACACCACACTTCCTCGATGCAATTTAATTCGGGGCAACGTGCAGACCAGTCCACTCATCGAATGTCCTCACGTTCCAAGAGCTGCTCCGTCTGCGCTTATCGATGCTTACACCCGTTGTCATCCATAAAAGTGAAGTCAGGGCAGAACACAGCCTTGAAAAGACGCTCATGGGGAAGGAGTGCAGTGTCATAATAACACTGACCGGAGATTGTACCGTGTTAAAAGATTTGGAGGTCAGTACGTTCTACATATTTTCTGGGTGCACTGTGTATTTCCACCTCTGCCCGTATGAATGTACGTAAAGCACCTAGAATAGAACTTACATTGCCATCCTTGGTGATCACAAACCCTGTTAAGAACCAATTCCCGCCTTTTATAATGCCCAGGGGACTATTATAAATTGGGGCGGCTCCAGTGCAGCTATTGTCTCTGAATAAAAGTTTCACTTTTGTTCATCTCATTTCGTATTTCTTTCAGTTACCCTCTGTATTACAATGTGGTGACAAAAGTTATGGGTTATCAATATTCACATACACAGATAGCCGAGGAATGGCGTATATGAGGTATTAAAGGGCATTGCATTGGCGGAGCACTCACTGGTGATTCATGTGGAATGGGTTCAAACGTGATTATGGCCGCACGATGAGAATTAACAGACTCTGAATGGAGAGTGATAGTTGGAGCTTCACGCATGGAGCATTCCATTTCGGAAATCTTTCGGAAATTCAATATTCCGAGACCTACAGTGTGAAAGGTGTGTCGAGTACATCAAATTTCGGGTAGTACCTCTCATCAAGGGCAACGCAGTGGCCAGCGGCTTTCACTTAACGACCGAAAGCAATGGCGTTTGCATAGAGTTGTCAGTGCTAACAGACAAGCAACACCGCAGAAATCAATATGGGAAAGTATCGGTCAGGACAGTACGGCGAAATTTGGCGTTAATGGGTTATGGCAGCAGACGACCGACACGAGTGCCTTTGCTAGCAGCACATCACCTGCAGCCTTTCCTGAGCTCGTGACCATGTCAGGTGGACTCTCGACGACTGGATAATTGTGGCCTGGACAGATGAGACCCGAATTCAGTTGGTAAAAACTGGCGGTAGGGTTAGAATGTGAGACAGACACCACAAAAAATCATGTCAACAAGGCACTGTGCAAGCTGGTGGGGTGTGTAACGTGGAATGGACTGGGTCCTCTGGTCCAACTGCACCGATCATTGACAGGAAATGAAGATCATTTGCAGCCATTCATGGATCTCATTTTCCCAAACAACAACTTAATTTTTTTGGATGACAATGCGCCGTTCACCAGCCCGCAGCTGCTTGCAGTTGGTTTGAAGAACGTTCTAGACATTTCGAGCGAATGGTTTGACCATCCAGATCTCCTGACGTGAATGCCATCGAACATTTATAGGGCATTGATCGAGAGGTCAGTACGTGCACAAAATCCTACACCGGCAAACTTTCTCTGTTATGGACAGCCATGGAAGCAGCATGGCTAAATACTTTGCAGACAACTTCCAACGAACCGTTGAGTCCATGCCACGTCCTGCTGCTGCACTATGCCGGACAAGCGCAGGTCCGACGCGATATTAGGAGCTATCCCATGACTTTTATCACCTCAGTGTAAATTAGGATGACCAGTGAAGTTAGTGTTTTTGAATAAAAGTTTCATTTCTGTTCGTCCCATTTCGTATTTCTTTCAGTTAACTTTTGTATTATATTGTAGCAGTTCTTTCTATCTTTGGTCCAAGTTGCATAGAGCAGTGACAAAACATACGAAAGTTACTTTCGTCCTTAATTTTTCTACACCAGTGTATTTCACTGATTCTTCACGTTCCTCTTAAGCAGGCTTGTGGGCATCTCCCTTCATTCTTCCATTACTGGGTGAAGCAATCATAGAACGTTCGGGCTTCGTTCTTGTTCCTTATGGTCGTCTCTGCTGTGGTAACTATTGGCTATACTTATGCCTTGCTTCTTTCAGAGAAGTTACGAAAGTCCTCCTTTACTCTAATTACGTTGTAAACCGCTTTACCCCTTAAAGCTTGCCTAGCAGTCCTTGCTCTATCTTCAACTAGGGGACATGCCCATAAGTTCTGATCTGGTGTGCCGATTCAGCCACAATCATAGCTGGGCGTTGCCCTCTCACCAATTCTACTCAGACACGTACAACATGGCTCACGTTTGGAAAGCTAGTGTACCAGACTCCTATTAGGCTCAAAATGTGTTTGTAGCCTTTCGTTTTTGCCAACGGCCTTGCCGCAGTGATAACACCGGTTCCCGTCAGATCACTTCTGTTACGCGCTGTGGGGGTGAGTTAGCACCTGGATGGGTGACCATCCGGTCTAGCGAGCGCTATTGGCAAGCGGGGTGCACTCAGCCCTTGCGAGGCAAACAGGACCTGCTTGCTTGACAAGTAGCGGCTCCGGTCTCGTAAACTGACAAACAGCCGGGAGAGCGGTGTGCTGACCACACGCCCCTCCGTATCCGCATTCAGTGACGCCTGTGGGCAGAGGATGGCACGGCGGCCAGTCGGTGCAATTGGGCCTTCCAAGGCCTGTTCTGATAGAGTTTAGTTTTTTTAGCGTTTCGTTTTTATCAGGAAAATATTGAAACGTTCTTTTCCGGTGTCTAATTCCATCTCTGCTGTATTTCTGCAAATACTAAATCCTTTATTACTAACGGATTTTTAAATGATTTAGTGATGCCTTCTTTATCTTATATATGACTGTTCAATTTCTTAGCTGCAGACCCTATCGCAATGAAGACTAATAGATTTGTTGATGGCTCCTCGCGAAGTTCGTCTTTTTTTTTCATTTTCTCTTTTCTCCATCTAAGTGGCAGCCTTTTCTCTTATTTATAGGTCCAGGTGATATACGTCCACTAATATACTTACAAGGGAACCTCCCCATCGCACCCCCCTCAGATTCAGTTATAAGTTGGCACAGTGGATAGGCCTTGATAAACTGAACACAGATCAATTGAGAAAACAGGAAGAAGTTGTGTGGAACTGTGAAAAAATAAGCAAAATATACAAACTGAGTAGCCCATGAGCGACATAGGCAATATCATGGAGACAGTTAGCTCACGAGCGCCGTGGCCTCGTGGTAGCGTGAGCAGCTGCAGAAGGAGAGGTCCTTGGTTCAAGTTTTCCCATCGAGTGAAAATTTTACTTTCTTTATTTTTGCATAGTTATTATCTGTCCGTTCGTTCATTGACGTCTCTGTTCACTGTAATAAGTTTAGTGTCTGTGTTTTGCGACGCATCGCAAAACCGTGCGATTAGTAGACGAAAGGACGTGGCTCTCCAATGGGAACCGAAAACATTTGATCGCAAGGTCATAGGTCAACCGATTCCTCCACAGGAAAACTCATCTGATATATTCTATACGACACTGGTGACGGCATGTGCGTCACATGACAGGAATATGTTGTCGACCCACCTAACTTGTACACTTGCCGAATGGGTAAAAAGATTCTTCTACCTTGCCCGATTTAGGTTTTCTTGTGAATGTGATAATCTCTCCCAAAAAAGTGATGAAAACATAAGAGTTTGTCACATAAACTGAAAATAGCAAATTAAACTTCTCACCCGATGGAAGATTTGAACCAAGGACCTTTCGTTCCGCAGCTGCTCACATTACCACGAGACCACGGCGCTCTTGCGTTTCCGATATCCTTGATGTTGCATATCTTCCCATGAACTACTCAGTTTGTATTTTTGGTTGTTTTTTCACAGTTCCACACAACTTCTTCCTGTTTTCTCAATTGATCTGTGCTCAGTTTTTCAAGGCCTATCCACTGTACCAACTTATAACTAAATCTGAGGGGGCTGCGATGGGGAGGTTCCCTTGTTAGTACGTCTGTAGATGTCGCGCTGTAGGCTCTGCATCATCGTAACTGAGTCCCTCCCTGTATTTTTCTCATTGGAGCGGCAGATCTCGGTGGGGTTCGATCGAACTTGGTGACAAGATAAAGTGGGAATTTTTTTTTCTTTTTTGTAGGAGCCACATTTTTTTCTCAACATGTCATCGAGCTCATTACGTTTGGCCCAGTGAGATGCCAACTTCTTAATCTTTCAGAAAATAAAATTGAGTCCACCTCATCTACAGCAACTCTTTAATTCCCAATTAACCTTCTACTTCTACGTCCATACTCCGCAAGCCACCTGACTGTGTGTGACGGAGGGTACTTCTGGTACCACTAAGGGAGCTCCTCCCCTAATCTATCCGCGATTTGCGCGTGGGGAGAGTGATTGTCGGTAAGTTCTACATCAGCTCAAATTTCTCGAATTTTCTCGTTGTGGTCATATTTTAACACGCATGTGCGAAGACGTAATATGTTAACCAAGTCTCTTCTATCAGTCCTGTCTGGTAAGGGTCCCAGTTTGATGAACAAAAGACTCCGTGGCTAGTACTGTACTCTGTTGTTAACGGGCTTTCAAATCACGCTGTGAGCCTAAGTAGGATAAACAGCATACTTCTATACATACTGAGGCACTTCTAAGGCAACTCGATGTTGTTGTTGTTGTTGTTGTTGTTGTTATGATCTTTAGTCGGAAGACCGGTTTGATACTGCTCTCCATGCTAGTCTTATTGTGAGAGACTCTTTATCTTCGTATAAATACAGCAATGTTCATGTATTTGAATCTGCTTCCTATATTCAGTTCCCTTTTTGCATGAGGGTGTGTCCTATTAACTGATCTCTTCTTATAGTCAATTTGTGCCATAAATCGCCGGCCGGGGTGGCGGAGCGCTTCTAGGCGCTACAGTCTGGAAGTGCACGACCGCTACGGTCGCAGGTTCGAATCCTGTCTCGGGCATGGATGTGTGTGATGCCCTTACGGCGTGTGGCGGAGGGTACTTATTGTACCACTATCTGATCCCCCCCTTCCCTGTTCCATTCACGAATTGTGCGTGGGAAGAACGACTGCTTGTAAGTCTCCGTATTTGCTCTAATTTCTCGGATCTTTTCGTTGTGATCATTACGCGAGATATATGTGGGCGATAGTAATATGTTGCCCATCTCTTCCCGGAATGTGCTCTCTCGTAATTTCGATAATAAACCTCTCCGTATTGCGTAACGCCTTTCTTGAAGTGTCCGCCACTGGAGCTTGTTCAGCATCTCCGTAACGCTCTCGCGCTGACTAAATGTCCCCATGACGAATCGCGCTGCTTTTCGCTGGATCATGTCTATCTCTTCTATTAATCCAACCTGGTAAGGGTCCCATACTGATGAGCAATACTCAAGAATCGGACGAACAAGCGTTTTGTAAGCTACTTCTTTCGTCGATGAGTCACATTTTCTTAGAATTCTTCCTATGAATCTCAACCTGGCGCCTGCTTTTCCCACTATTTGTTTTATGTGATCATCTCAACTAAGGATTTCTTTCTTGTCTCTTGACACTTATAAACCAAGTCTGTTTTCAGTTTATGTTGTTAATAATTTTAAGGTCTCTTGTTTTTATCCTGCTTTTTTCAAAATTTCAAAGAGCGGATTCCAGACAACAAGTCAAAAGCTTTTTTCCAAACCTACAAGCGCATTTCTTCAACCTATCTTCTAGGTATGGGCGTATCCTCCATGAATGCAATGCATGCATTGCATGCTCTATTAAATATATTACTCGTTAACTCACAAATATTTGTTACAAGTCAACTCGTGATAATTTAATCGTAATATATCTATTGCACAATCTGTATACTCTTGTTTTTGAACTGGCTGCTGGTTTTTGTACTGCACAAGAGATGGTGCATCTGCACAGGCACTCCCTTGTAGTAGTTCTTGTAATGTACGAGCAAGGTGCTGTCTAGTCTCGGCTCCCATTTGGTGATTTCTGATGTCATACACCCACCTCGCGTGAAACATGGGCAGATTTTTTTTTCTTTGGACCTTGTGTAGATTCACGAAATATGAAGACTGCATTCAGTACATTTTACCTCCTGCTATCCCGAATTCAGTTTGTACCTGGATCAGAAGTGATTGAGTTCTAGCTGTTTACGGAGCTGTTACCATAGCAACAGCCGATCAGAGAACGCGCTTGGCTGCACCTCCTGTTCCGTTCGCTGTTGCCAGATCTCTCTGCTCCTACAGCAGGTAGTGGCTACTGTAGCCAGTTGCAGACGACACTCGCGGCTGAACCACAAACTGTCTGAAGGCTGTAGAGGAAGTGTGCAAAAAAAAGTGTGGCTGTTAAGTGGAAAGTGTTTTGTGTGGTCAGACACATGAGTTTATGTGCTTGATGTGGGAATGTTTCAAGAAGGAGAGAGACAATGGTGCAACTATATTGCCTCTAACGAAGGTAGTAAAGGAAGTGCAGACGCTTTCAAGACACATAAAAACAGTGTCGACAAAGTTTGTAAGGAGAAATACTGTGCAAAAGTGGAAGAGCCTACTTCATCCTAACTGCAGACACCTGATATAAAGAGGACAGAACCAAGTGTAACAAACTTGGGCTCTTTTGAACAGCACAACTATGTGACCAAGCGGTTCTAGGCACTTCAATCTGGAACCGTGCGATCATTGTGGTCGTAGGTTCGAATCCTGCCTCGGGTATGGATGTGTGTAATGTCCTTAGGTTAGTAAGGTTTAAGTTGTTCTAAGTTCTAGGGGACTGATGACCTTAGATGTTAAATCCCATGGTGCTCAGAACCATTTGAACCATCTTTTGAACAAGATGCTGTTCGTCGCCACAAACAAGGATCTCACGAGAAAAAAGAACATCCAACTACAAAAAAAAGCTGTGTGTTACTCTTCTCGAGGTGGAGTTATTCACTTGCAGCAAGATGTCTTTGTTAACAGCTGTCAATGCCCTCGGTTTTCGGTAAAAAAAAAAAAAAAATCAATTGATGGAAAATTGTAATGCACAGAGGTGACATCGTAGCGTGGCGTTGTCATTTTTTTAGAAATATAGTTAAAGTGCCAATTGAACACATTATATGGCTCGACGAAATCTGTATAAACGCTAGTCATTCTGTCAGAGACGATTGAACATATCATAGCACATGTGGAAATTCTGCTGTTCCCGCGGGAAATGACGCAAGAATTATTGTTTTGCATGCAGGAACGGCATCTAGTTTCGTAGCTAACTGTCTCCTCATTTACATACAGAGAAAAACAAGGGACTACCACAATGAGATGAACTACCATAGTTTTCTGAAGTGGTTCAAGAGGCACCTATTAGAAAACGTGAATCGGCTGTCTGTCATGGTAATGGATAATGCCCCTTACCATTCAGTTATGAATGATAAAGCTCTAACCATGGCAACGAAAAAAGACCGCTTTGTCGAATGGTTGAAACAGCAAACTGTGAAAATTCCAGACGATTTCCGTAAGGTGCAGCTCATAGAAATAATGAAAAAAATAAACCACAGTTTCAACAGTATGTTGCGGATGAGGTAGTTAAAGAACTTGACCACAGGCTTCTTAGGCTTCCGTCATACCGCTGCCACTTCAGCGCCATCGAAATGATTTGGGCACAGATTGTGGGAAAGTGAAGTGAATGTAGAGATTGGTATTGAAAATTCATTTTAATGTTGTTAGTTATTGTATTTACATGTGGAAAAGTGAAGTGATTGTAGAGAGTAGTATTGAAAATATAATTACAACACTGTGCGCGCACTCTACAGTGACTGGTAAGAACTTTAGCAGTTTACATTATTTTAATGTTGTTAGTTATTGTATTTACATGACGATTCAGATCTATTTTGACACCCCTTCTCGAGTACGAGAACTGAACAGGATTCATTTCGATTACCGGTACTGTAAAAGACAATGCGCTGCCTGGTGCTTTTCGTGAGACATACAAAAAATAGGAACACAGTATTATTCTGCTTACAGGTATGCTTTTGTAAAGCCACAAGGTTTACGATCCTGTAAACCGAACTCAGTACCTCCCGGTAAAACGCAGCGTGAGAAGGTAGTCCAGTAAGGTGCCGCACAGCTGTTGTTGCTGCAGGGCTCCTGGAATATGGCGGAAATAAAAGGTTCGCGAAATTTTCGCTCTGTAAATTATGCCGATAACGAAAATGTTCCGTGTGAAGAATGTGTAAGAGTTAGTTTAGAGAATCCTGGAATGTGCCACCGTTGTTATTTGAAAGTTAAAAACGCCAACGAAATCGTAACTAGGTCAAAATCGAAAAGCAAAACAGTCACAGATGCAAACACGCGAGTTATTCATCCTTGCGACCAATGTGTCGATTATCGCCGCATGTTAACGGTAAAAAACAGTGAAATCAACGAACTACAAAAGTTAGTCGCCGCCTTAAGAAGTCAACTGCAAGAACTGCGAGAGAAAGAACTCATCCATGGGACATGTGAAGACCATAACCTCAAGCAACCTGCCAACTGGAACGTAAACAACGATCAGAAGAACAGAGTCCATATAGGGAAAACGAGTTCAAAATCTAACCTGAACGTAAGTCTTGCACAAAACTACATTTCCCAAGCTAAGACCGCAAATATTATAACTAAAAAACGTTCACTTTGTTCAAGCAGTAAAGAACAGTCTGTGTTGTGTAGTGAAAACTGTCCAGATCGCGGTATGTCAATAAATAGCATCACCCAAAAATGCCCATCTGTTTCAAACAATAAAAAATATACAGAAACATGCATTTCGGGTACCGCTCTGATAAACAACACAGAATAAAACAATAGCGACCAGCTGAGACTGTGCAAAAAAGATCGACAGGTCCTTATACTCGCCGACAGTCACGGTCGTCAAATTGCAGAAAGAGTGTCTAGCCTTTTACCAAGCTACAATGTCATGGGTTTCGTGAAACCAGGAGCTTGTCTTTTGGAAGTAACAAAACCAATTGAAAACTCTTGTAAAAACTTTGGACCATCAGACTACGTGGTAATTTTTGAAGGTGCGAACGATGTTGCAAGGGATCAAGCCAACGAAATAAAAATAGCTCTTAAATGTGTACTGCAGCAGACAATCCACACGAATGTGTTACTTATTAACCAGCCACAGAGGCATGACCTACCTTCCTGGTCATGTGTGAATCAATTAGTGATTAAGATAAACTCTGACATAAAGGATGTTTGTGGAAAATTTGAGCATGCAAATGTAATAGATGTAAGCACTCTTGAAAAATCCATGCACACCAGACACGGACTTCACCTAAATTATGCTGGTAAACAATACCTAACAGAGAAAATATATAATTTTGTAAAGCATTACACTAGAAAACTTACCAGTACGTCGGATAATTGGCTCATAACAGGCAATGAAAGCTCAAAAAACAAAGCAGAACATGTTAAAGGGGTCCAAATCGACTCACAAGGAAGGATGAAACCCAAGGAAAGAACGAATAACACAAAAATGGGTCAAAACACATTAGATAAATGGATGGGAAGAAACACACATCAAGGGACAGGTAGACGTTTTTTAGAGTAGCTGAGGGTGCCACAGGGGAATGTGTTACAGAACAAACTTATACAATCACTTTAAAAGTCGTTCACCAAAATGTACAGTCCCTACCAAACAAACTTGATGAAATAAATGTACTTCTTTTGAGTGGAAGGAGGTATCAGTTTTATGTTCTTGTGTGCACTGGCTAGAGAAAGACCATTTACAGTATTCAAACATAACCGGTTTCACTCTGGCAAACTACTTTTGCAGATCAATATCAAAGCTTGGAGGAAGCTGCATTTATGTAAAAGAAAACATAGACTATAAGATAATATACTGTGTAAATCACTTAGGAAGCGAAAAACACTTTGAAGCCTCAGCTATTGAAATAACATCAGGAAAAACTATAATAATGTTTGTTTACAGATCACCCAACAGCAATGTAAACATTTTCTTTAAAAAAACTTGACCTTGCACTAGGGAAACTTAAAAATACTTGCAAAACTATAGTTCTGTGTGACGATTTTAATATTGACCTCTTAACACACAGCCACCAAAGAGAAAAATTCCATAATATTATTCAAGAATATAACCTGTATTGTCACAGGCGGGCAGCAAGATCATTGATCCAAAATTAATTGCTAGCCACTTCAATTCTTACTACACCAATATTGCTCGTGAGTTAGCGATGGAACAAATGGGAAAAACATCAAACAAAATATTACAGGAAATTTCTGGAAATAGTGTAACAAATACATCCATGTTCCTTCGACCAATAAGTAGGGAAGAACTGTTAAACAGCATAAAGTCATTAAAAAATAAATATTCAGCTGGAGTCGACGATGTGCCAGACTATATTATAAAAGTATCAGCTGAACAGATACTCGCACCACTGCTAGATATATGCAATTCTTCACTATCAAGTGGTATTTTCCCACAACAGTAAAAAACTGTGAACGTTGTACCCCTTTACAAAAAGGACGATCGGCAGCAGATGGTCAACTATAGGCCTGTGTCACTCCTATCAGGTTTTTCAAAAATCATTGAAAAACTAGTTCTGCTACAACTAACTGATTTCTGTAACAAAAAAATATGATTTCAGGATGTCAGCATGGCTTCAGGCCTCAGTCCAGTACTGAAACAGCCACTTTTAACCTCATAAATCGTATTTTAAATTCAGTGGATAATCACAAAAATGTTTCGGGGATTTTCCTGGATTTAACAAAAGCATTTGATCTAATAGACGATGAAATTCTCCTAAGAAAGTTAGAATGGTATGGTGTAAGAGGCCTGCCACACGAGTGGCTGAAATCCTACCTAGAAAATCGCTCTCAGATAACAGAGGTAAGACACATGGGAAAAAACGAACTCCAAGCTTATCAATCTAAACCTTCCACATTAACCCACGGTGTACCACAAGGCTCAGTTTTAGGTCCGTTTCTCTTCCTAATTTTCATAAACGACTTCCCCCTACACATTCAACACTCCTAACAAGTGCTATTTGCAGATGACACAAGCATATTAATTGAAGGTGAAAATGAAATGGCTCTAAGTTTAAATGCTAAAGTCACAAGTGAAAATGTCTCAGAGTGGTTTATGAGGAATAAATTACTGATAAACCCTCAAAAAACAGTCGTCTTACACTTCCATACACAACAAAATAAAAACCCATTAAAACCAAACATGTCAATGGAAAACCAAAGAATTAACAGTGTCACTGAAACAAAATTTCTTGGCATCTACTTACAAGACAATCTTAAATGGAATTCCCACATCACTTCATTAAATTCTAAACTATCCAAAATGACTTATGCGATGAAGATTATATAGAACAACACAAGTCCTGAAACGGTTAGATCAGTGTATTACGCTTGCATACACTCCCTATTGAGATATGGCATCATATTCTGGGGAAATTCTCCTCATAGCATAACCACATTCCGGAAACAAAAAAAGATTGTGAGGATAATGAAAAATGCCAACAGCCGAAAATCATGCAAACCATTCTTTAAAGAACTGGGGATTCTACCCCTACCATGTATCTATACACTAGAAGTTGTAATGTTCCTAAAAAAAAGCATGTGAAAAAATGGAAATGTATTTATTCAAAATAAATCTGTACATGAACACCATACAAGGGCAAATAGTGACATACACAGACATCATTGTTATACCACACTGTGCAAGAAAGGTGTATATCACTCAGGTGCACATTTGTTTAATAAGCTGCCAAGTAACCTAAAGGCCATAAACAAAATCCATAGCTTTAAAAAATCTGTAACATCATATCTCTTGGAAAACTGTTTTTACACAGTAACACAGTATCTTGAAAAATAAGTTAATTTCGGTTGTAACAATATAAAAATGTAATGTAACAATATAGCAAGATAAAAATGTAACAATTTATAAATGTAATGTATACAATCAATGTAACAGTATATTAATGTAATGTCATTTTGTCCAACATCTAAGGTATGGTATATGTACCACAAAGATTCAGGACGTAAATAAATAAATAAATAAAATAAAAAGCCGTACTGTGCGCGCGCCAGAGAACCAACATCACCTCCTTCCACGCTCAACTGTGCACAAAGATTCAGGACCTAAATAAATAAATAAATAAATAAAATAAAAAGCCATACTGCGTGCGCGCCAGAGAACCAACATCACCTCCTTCCACGCTCAACTGTGCTTCACTGTCAATCACTTTGTCATTCTGATCCGGGTATAGCGGTGGATGAATGCGTCCTGTTTAATGCTTTTGGATGATATTTTACCCAGCAGTTTCACGAAGTGAGTGGCTGTAATAATGATGTTGTAGTGCTAACAAATCTTTCTACTCACGGCCTCTCAGTGAAAAGTTTGAACTTGTTAAATGTGATCGACCTCCCCTGTCTTATCAGTTTAAAGACAGAGGACAAATCCAGATATTTCATACGATCATTTACTACCGATATTTACAACAAAACAATATGGTTATGTGTCAGCGAAACATTGTGTAAATTCATTCGAGAACCAGCACTATCGCGAACCACCTCGTTTTGCTGCAGCCCAGCAGTTTCTCATACTTTGTGTCATTGAATCTTTGTGCTCTTCCTCTCGAACGGTATAGCAGTAAAAAAGATGAGTAAATTTTCACAGTATGTTCGAAGTCCACAGGGAGACAACCAGAAGCTATTTTGATCACTTTGTGAATTAGGCCTATATGGGGTCCACATCCAAGCCCAACGAGTTGCTCTTCGAGTGATGGGTTCAATTTTGCTGAAACATTATTACTCCCTTTTCTATTCTTTCCTCCAATATTGCAGTTAGTATTATTCCACAAATGCCACAATTTTTTTATTTAAATCATTGCAAGATAATACCTGCTTCAAATAATCGACACCAATATCCGATATTTCACCAGGCTCCTCTCGAAACTGTAAAATCTTGAGTTTCACACCTTCATAAAGTAAAAAATATCAGATCAAAACAGGGAATAATTTTAGTGGACTATGATTTGAAGCATCCGTTAAAAAATATATACAGTGTGCTTCACAAACATGCTCTTTCAATTCTTCCCTCTCCATACGGGTCAGCACATTTGTAATAGTCTGGGATTTTGTGCCAACACATCTAAATTTTTCATCAAATATGTTTGAATCAAATTAACGGCACATTCATTTGAGCAAAAACTATGCTTTTCTTTTTAGTCGCATGAAATGCCCATGCACCTTCCTGTGCAGCTGCAGCCAAATCCTTTGAAGTCGGCAAATCGGTTCTTTTTAAAAAAGCAAGCATTGACGAACTGGAAGCAGCAGCTTGATCAGAAAGCCTGTGTTTTTCAGATTTTAAAGGTTTCTCAATATCTCTGGGGCCACCATGACCAATAATAAAATCCGTACGACGCTTTTCACACGTAACATCGGTGCACCACTCCTTTGTTTTATAAATTGATACTTATTTTGCAAAGTAATATTAAAAGTACACTTCCGTTTAGGCATTTTGTAACGTTACAAAAACGTATAAACACGAAAACGTTGAATGAGTTGTTTGATTGTGCACGTACACCCGATCATTCCAATACAAACTATACCCACCAATCTCTGGTTCCTGCATTTCTGGGGTGGTACAATTTCTTTACCTACATCTCCCTGAGCACTGGTGGGCGGTGGTACCACTTCATGTGCTCCCGCCCCCACATTCTCCCATGATATATCCTCAAAGAGAGTACTTATACTGATTAATGCACCCGTTTCTACATTTCTTGCACTAGCTAGTGGCTGTCCCTCAGTATCCATATTGCTCGGACGTTGACTACGCAATTTAACCATATTCATAAATTGCCTACTCGAACACAGGATCTATCAGTTATGCCACTTGCACACAAAGTATGGTATTTATCTACTATACACTGGACACTAACATTTACTATCTACACTCAATTTTGCCCTGTCATAAATACTAACTTCAAACTACGCACGCCACTAGCGATATGAGATCACTTCTCTGGAGTTAAACTTCTTCGAACAGAACAACAACACTGTAGTCTTACCTTTACTTTATCTGATTTGGGGGTTCGGCTGCCCCCGGATTGCCCAGGTTCCCGGGTTCGATTCCCGAGGGGGTCAGGGATTTTCTCTGCCTCGTGATGACTGGGTGTTGTGTGACGTCATTAGGTTAGTTAGGTTTAAGCAGTTCTAAGTTCCAGGGGACTGATGACCATAGGTGTTAAGTCCCATAGTGCTCAGAGCCATTTTTTGAGCCCCCGGACTATGTAGCGGTTACAGTTTTCAGTAGTATCAGGGTCTTTTCATCTGACTCGTTTGCAGTGGTGAAATTTTCTTGAAATAATTTTTTTACATTCATTAATGCATGGCATTAATCATGAGACACATACATACATTTATCACTAAATATACAGGGTGGTCAGAAAATGTGTGAAATGCTTGTAGGGATGTTACAGGGCAGGTTGTACTGAGACATAAATGTTAAGAAAGAAATTCGATACGTTGCTCCGTTTCCGAGTTATTTAGCATAGAATTTAGCCAATCGGGGCGTCGCGCGTTCACATTCAAGCAGCCTGCCAGGGGCGGTGTTGCCCAAGGAGTGCATTGTCTCGTTAGCTGATGCTTGAATTTACGCGCGCGACGATCTGATTGGCTAACTTTAGTGCTAAATAACTCGGAAACGGCGCAACGTATCGAATTTTTTTTGTAACATTCATATCTCAGTACAACCTGCCCTGCAACATCCCTACAAGCGTTTCAGACATTTTCTGACCATATAACAGTAGACAATGGAAGAAAACATATAAAACAGTTATTATTTTCGTGGCCACTGCACATTCTGCCCCACGCTTTTGGGAGGCAGTTTCGCTCTCCTTGTTATTGCGCGTAACAACTAATATATTGATAAATGGGTGAGATAAAATATGTTGTTACGAAAAGAGCCCTGAAATACTTTTTAGGGATGCTGTGCTGTAACTTTCTTCGGATAATTAATTCTCAACAAAACAAATTATATTATGTTCTTATTATTCTGGATCTGGCTTTCTATAAAAGGAACATTGTTTTGTTACTGTAACTCACTATAAAATGGTTCTGAGCACTATGCGACTTAACTTCTGAGGTCATCAGTCGCCTAGAACTTAGAACTAATTAAACCTAACTAACCTAAGGACATCACACACATCCATGCCCGAGGCAGGATTCGAACCTGCGACCGCAGCGGTCGCTCAGCTCCAGACTGCAGCGTCTAGAATCGCACGGCCACTCCGGCCGGCTAACTCGCTATAAAGTTCAACATATCTTTCTTACTTTACAGTTATTGATAAAGTTACTGAAAATGATTTATTTATCATTACTGATGTTACAGTATTCTATATTTGTTCAACATCAAAATTTTGCAGTGCATTTTTGTTAACATTAAAACACCAAAAAGTACCACGACTAACACGAGAACATGAGACTACTATCAGACAGAAAGCGTTTTTTTTTATAATGTTTGCCACACCAGAACTACGCACAGCAAGATTTCTTTCACGTCATGAAGGTAAATTATATTTCTGCTCTGATAATAATATAACATCATCCGCAGCCCACGTCCACCTGTAAAACACATCACAAAATCTGCTACTCTGCCCTGCAATCCCGAAGGCTGAAAGAAATAATTTTAGTTCACTATTACGTGTCCGCTTCTTTGCGGTATGATTGCTTTCATTTAATGCAGTTTGAATGCGCCACAGCAGTGGCTCGTTCGTTCGTAGCGCAGTTCTGCACCACGAATAATATTTAAATAGCTGAAAATGTCTTGAAAGAATACCAGACAAGCTTATTACAAATCATAATGCAAGTTTTCACCAAGTAACTCTATTCAAAACATTTAGATAGATTAAATTCTTACACGCCTTTACAAATCAATGCCTAATGGCGTCCTTCTCTCAGTCTTGACAAAAGAATACTACACAAGCATACAACATAGCGTCACAGGCTCTTCCTACTCACGTAACTCCAAAAAGACGACAGAGAAATGAATGCTCGGTCACTACTATTAATACACGGTTTGATATATTTACATCTTTGTTTGATATTTAATAAGTATCATCTGTGGCGGTTTCAGTACTCACCGACGCAGACATTATCTTTAAAAAATCTATACATAATTCTATACAAGTATAAAACATGACACATAATGGTTTCTCTTTATTACATTAAGTTCACACAACCATTGTCTATGCAGAAATAAAATTATAATCATCTAGTTCATTTTTTTTTTACCACATGTGATATGTGTTTTGCCAAGAGAGGTTACAGACGCTTTTCACATGCAACATCAGAAGCACCACTCCTTTGTTTTATAAATTGATACTTATTTTGCGAAGTAATATTAAAAGTACACTTACGTTTAGACATTTTGTAGCGTTACAAAAATGTATAAACACGAAAACGTTGAATGAGTTGTTTGACTGTGCACGCTACAATCCAAACTAAAACTAAACAGTGTTGCTAATCGTCAAGTTCGCACTCGCGCAATGTGACTGTTGAGTTGCGTGGCAGCAGTGTTGCTAATTTAGTGACTTTGTCGCTAGAAGTGGCGACTTTTGCCTTTGTCTTAGCGACAAAAAAAACTTTTTAGTGACAAAAATTATTTAGCGACTTATCTGGCGACTTTTGGAGTACCGACGACTTTTGAAGTACAAATCAAAATTATTTTGGGCCAGTATTTTCATTAACAAGACGAAGATTTTAACTATAGAATGGGTACTACACTGACTTTGTTCTAGATGTACTAAGTTAAATTAAGTTCTTAGCAGATCATGTAGCATTGTTCAGCATTTAGTCAACCTGAATGTGGGAATTGCCTACAGAGTAAGAAAACCTTGACCATAGAACAATTCATCATTCATTACCCACCAGCGAATTGATCTATAATTTTTCAACTTTTGAACTCCCTTTATTTTTCGAATTGACAAAAAACAGACGTAATATTAAGTAAAATAAAATACATTTCTGTCCAGCAACCTCTAATTTTTCGAAATGTTAACTAGCAGTCAAATTATTACCACATGCACAGTGGTCACGCGAGAACAATTTGGTGGGGGTTTTAAACAATGAACAGTAGAACTGATATCGAGTTACCGAGTGAGTAGATTGTTTCATGACCTCTAGTTCGCCTGAGTTTTAATGTATTTTCAGTGATTATAAATTGGTGAAACTTGCGTTGTGGTGGCTTACATAATGGATTTACCACAGAAGAAGAAGCAGTGCGCTCAAAAATATCGGGATGCGTGGGAAGCAATCCTGAATTCAATGGGTGGCTGAAACCAGTCGTTGGAGACTTATCCAAGGCAAGATGTCAAGTATATGGCACAGAGTTTTATGCTGAATTGTGTGATATTAGAAAGCATTCGAGAACTATTAAGCATAAACAAAAAATTGATTTAAAAAAACAACACACAAACCACCTTACCTGTGAAAATTGTTCCGAAAACTACAGTTAGAATAGCAAGCAGAGCGGAAGGCGCCCTTTCTTTATTTATTGCTTAACATTGTTCTATTTTAGCTGTAAATCATTTAGTAATACTGTGCAAGAAGGTGTTTTCCGGTGATGAGGGCGCTAACAACATCCAATTACATCGCACAAAGTGCACTAACATTATAACTGAAGTTTTGGCTCGATATTCTAGACAATCATTGGTTGAAGATATAAGTAACCAAAAATACAGTGTACTAATAGATGAATCCACAGATGTATCAATATCTAAAATGCTAGGTATCGTTATATGGTACTATAGTGTAAACAACCAAACCATTAGATCAGCATTTCTCAAACTTGCTGTAGTAGAAACTGCAGATGCAAGAAATCTGGCTGCTGTTCTTGTGAATTCTTTGAAAGATCTCAGACTTCCAATCGCTAATATGGTAGGAATTGGCACAGATAATGCTTCTGCAATGGTTGGAATAAACAATGGGCTTTTCGAACAACTCAAGAGAGAATATGGTTTGAAGCATTTGGTATTGATTTGTTGCATTTGTCACTCTCTTCGGCTTGCAGTTTCACACGCCTCAGTGAATACCATACCTAGAAACATAGAGTTTCTTGTATGGGAAACCTACAATTGGTTCTCCATTTCACCCAAAAGACAAGAGGAATATAAAAAGGTTTATGAGACAATGAATTGTGGAAAAGAGCCACTAAAAATTTTGAAGGTCTGTGCAACACGTTGGCTTTCAATTGAACCAGCAATACGAAGAATTCTGGAGCAGTGGGAAGAACTAAAGCTACATTTTTCACTTGCCATGGTTCAAGAGAATTGTTACAGTTCCGATCTTTTGTACAAGATGTATTGTGACGATCAAATCATCTTTACATGTTTTACCTTAAACATGCTTTAAAAGATGTACAAATAGCAATAAAAGCTTTTGAAGGAGAAGACAATGACCCCACTAAATTACTAGATACACTTGTATTTCTCATGCAGTCATTCGGCCAAAACAGTTTTTCCAACTGTTGATTTGTTGACAACACCAGTTCCAAGCGAAAGTATGTACGGAAATCCGAACCTTGGCTTTATGTTTGAAGAGAAACTGTCTGAGTCAAGTTTGTCTGAAGAAAATGAAGTTTATTTGAAGAAGAGATGCATTCAGTTTAGTCTGAAACTCATAAAAGAAATTCAACATAGGCTGAAAAGTAACGTTACGATCCTGAAAAAAACGTTAATGATAAATGTTGAAGAAACACTAAAAGTGAATAAAAATAATGCTGTAGCGGATGTAGCCAAAGAATTGGGTTTTAGTGGCGATTTCATAGACCGTATGCTGCAAGAATGGCATAATATCAACTTCGGTAGGTGGAATAACACTACTAACACTGTTCGATTTTGGAGTGAGGTTTTGCAGTATAAAAATGCCGCAGGGGAGAATCCTTTTTCTTTGATTTCACAGCTAGCAATGACTGTTGTAACCTAATTTGAGTTCTTGCTTTCTTCTGTTACAAATATAGTTGTATATTTCTATTATATTTGACTACTGTGATTGAAACAACAATTTATGTGTTGCGTCAATTATGATAACGTGTTTAATTCAATGTTAGCGTATTTTATATGTATGTTGTTGCAAGCGATGCATCATTTAATTAAGACAATATAGCAATTACGTATGAGACAATTTTTATTAATATTTTATTACCACCCCCCCCCCCCCACCACCACCACCACCACCACCACTGGCTTATTGCACCATTCACAGCACGAATTTTTCAGTACACCCCTAGTAAAATCAGTTTTAGCGACTTTTGATATTGAATCTGGCGACTTGGGTTTTTTAGAGTTGGCAACACTGCGTGGCAGCATCTGTCTCGCTCTCGCATCTTACTTGCTCTCTCTTCTCCACGCCACCCGCGCTGCAACCATCACCCACGCGTTTCGAATATAGGCAGGTGGGGGGTTCATCTAATCAATTATCGTTTGCTCTGTTTGCAAAAGTGGGACTTTTTGCTCTGGCTGGGGACAATGGGACGGGCAGTCTGAAATCGAGACTGTCCCGCCCAAGCAGGACGTATGGTCATGTTACATACACATACAACTGATATGTTTCATGTTCTACATCTACAAGCCACTGTACGGTGCGTGGCGGAGCGTACTCTGTACCACAATTAGTCGTTTTCTTTCCTATTCCTCTTGCAGATAAAGTGAGGGGAAGCGACTGTCTGTACACCTATGTATGAGCCCTAATTTCTCACGTCTTCTCTTCGTGGTCCCTACACAAAATGTATGTTGGCGGAGTAGGACCGTTCTGCATTCAGCTTCAAATGCTAGTTCTCTAAACGTTCTCAGTAGTGTTCTTCGAAATGAATGTCTTCTTTCCTCCAGTGATCCAACTTGAGCTCCCGAAGCATATCTATAACACTTGCCTGCTGATCGAACCTACCGGTAACAAATCTAGCACCTCGCCTCTGAATTGTTTCAATGTCTTCTTTCAATCCAACCTGGTGTGGATTCCAAACGCTCGAGCAGTATTCAAGAATATGTCGCACTAGTGTCTTATATGCAGCCTCTTTTACAGATGAGCCAAACGTTCTCCCAATAAACTGAAGCTGACCATTCGACATCCCTACCACAGTTCTCGCATTCTCATTCCATTTCATATCGCTTTGCAACGTTAGGCCCATATATTTAAACGATGTGACTGTGTCAAGGAGGACACTACTAATGCTGTATGTGAACACTAAGGGTTTGTTTTTCCTACTCATCCTCATTAACTTACATTTTTAGACATTAAGAGCCAGCTGCCATTCATCACACCAACTAGAAATTTTGTCTCGGTCACCTTGTATCAACCTACATTTTCGACACCTTCCAGTACACCAAAGCATCATCGGCCAACAACCACATATTACTGCCCATCCTGTCTGCCAGATCATTTATGTATATATAAAATAGCAACAATCGTATCACACTTCCATGGGGCATTCCTGATATTACCCCCGTCTCCGTAGAACGCTCGGCGTCGAGGACAACATACTGGGTTTTGTTACTTAAGAAGTCTTCGAGCCACTCACATATCTATGAACTTATTCCATACACTGGTACAATACCTTCATTAACAGGCTGGTGTGGGGTACCATGTCGAATGCTTTTCGGAAATCTAGAAATCAGGCTGTTGCCCTACATCCATATTTCGCAGTACATCACGTGAGAAAAGAGCAAGCTGGGTTTCACATGAGCGATGCTTTCTAAAGCTGTGCTCATTCGTGGACATTAGCTTTTCGGTCTCTAGGAAATTTATTATACTCGAACTCAGAATATGCTCTAGAATTCTGCAGCAAACCGATGTTAAAGATATTGGTCCGTAATGTTGTGGGTCCGTGTTTTTGGCCTTCTTATATACAGGAGTCACCTGCACTTTTTTCCAGTCGCATGGCACTTTGCACTGGTCGAGAGATGCACGATAAATGCAAACAAAGTAAGGGGCCAATAACATAGAGCACTCTTTGTAAAATCGTATTCGGATTCCAGCCGGACGTGGCAACTTACTTGTTTACAACTCTTTCAGTTGTTTCTCTACGCCAGGGATGCTTATTACTATGTCATCCATACGGGACTCTGTGTGATGGTCAAATGACGGTGCATCTGTACGATTCTTCTGCGTGAACGATTTCTTAAACATGTAATGTAAAACTTCGGCTGTCTTCTACTACCAAACCAGACTGGCCAACAAGTGACTGAATGGAAGCCTTAGACCCGCTTAGTGATTTCAAATGAGACCGGAATGTCTTCGGGTTCTCCGCCAGACCTGTAGCTAAGGTATGATGGTGATAGCCGTTGTATGCCTCGTGCATAGATCTTTTCACAGGTGCACAAATCTCTATTAATCTTTGCCTGTCGTCATTTGCGCGGCCTCTTTTGAACCGAGAGTGCAACAGCCTTTGCTTTCTCAGCATTTTCGGAATTTCGTTGTTAAACCATGGTGGGTATTTTCCGCCCTTAATCCACTTACTAGGTACTTACTTGTCTAAAGCAGATTTACAATCTGTTTAAACTTTGCCCATAATACCTCTATGGCTATCATTCTGGTACTAAATGATTGCAATGAGATGCTAACAACTACTTATCTGCTCTTTCTGGCAGAATCGCTCCTCTAGGCCTCTTGACTGATTTATTAACCTTCGTAACCATAGTCACTACGATGACATCATGACCACTAATCCTCGTTTCTATATTGACACCATCGATAAGGTCCAGCCTGTTTGTAGCTGTAAGGTGCAACATACTTTCATTGCATGTTGGCTGCTGAACTACACTCCTGGAAATTGAAATAAGAACACCGTGAATTCATTGTCCCAGGAAGGGAAACTTTATTGACACATTCCTGGGGTCAGATACATCACGTGATCACACTGACAGAACCACAGGCACATAGACACAGGCAACAGAGCATGCACAATGTCGGCACTAGTACAGTGTATATCCACCTTTCGCAGCAATGCAGGCTGCTATTCTCCCTTGGAGACGATCGTAGAGATGCTGGATGTAGTCCTGTGGAACGGCTTGCCATGCCATTTCCACCTGGCGCCTCAGTTGGACCAGCGTTCGTGCTGGACGTGCAGACCGCGTGAGACGACGCTTCATCCCGTCCCAAACATGCTCAATGGGGGACAGATCCGGAGATCTTGCTGGCCAGGGTAGTTGACTTACACCTTCTAGAGCACGTTGGGTGGCACGGGATACATGCGGACGTGCATTGTCCTGTTGGAACAGCAAGTTCCCTTGCCGGTCTAGGAATGGTAGAACGATGGGTTCGATGACGGTTTGGATGTACCGTGCACTATTCAGTGTCCCCTCGACGATCACCAGTGGTGTACGGCCAGTGTAGGAGATCGCTCCCCACACCATGATGCCGGGTGTTGGCCCTGTGTGCCTCGGTCGTATGCAGTCCTGATTGTGGTGCTCACCTGCACGGCGCCAAACACGCATACGACCATCATTGGCACCAAGGCAGAAGCGACTCTCATCGCTGAAGACGACACGTCTCCATTCGTCCCTCCATTCACGCCTGTCGCGACACCACTGGAGGCGGGCTGCACGATGTTGGGGCGTGAGCGGAAGACGGCCTAACGGTGTGCGGGACCGTAGCCCAGCTTCATGGAGACGGTTGCGAATGGTCCTCGCCGATACCCCAGGAGCAACAGTGTCCCTAATTTGCTGGGAAGTGGCGGTGCGGTCCCCTACGGCACTGCGTAGGATCCTACGGTCTTGGCGTGCATCCGTGCGTTGCTGCGGTCCGGTCCCAGGTCGAAGGGCACGTGCACCTTCCGCCGACCACTGGCGACAACATCGATGTACTGTGGAGACCTCACGCCCCACGTGTTGAGCAACTCGGCGGTACGTCCACCCGGCCTCCCGCATGCCCACCATACGCCCTCGCTCAAAGTCCGTCAACTGCACATACGGTTCACTTCCACGCTGTCGCGGCATGCTACCAGTGTTAAAGACTGCGATGGAGCTCCGTATGCCACGGCAAACTGGCTGACACTGACGGCGGCGGTGCACAAATGCTGCGCAGCTAGCGCCATTCGACGGCCAACACCGCGGTTCCTGGTGTGTCCGCTGTGCCGTGCGTGTGATCATTGCTTGTACAGCCCTCTCGCAGTGTCCGGAGCAAGTATGGTGGGTCTGACACACCAGTGTCAATGTGTTCTTTTTTCCATTTCCAGGAGTGTATATGCTCAAGACAGCTTTTTAAAAAGTGTACAAAAGTACTTCACAAGACTGTCTGCCTGTATCCATACACGTCCCAGTCTATATTTGGTAGGTTAAAATCACCACCGACTGGTATTGCATGATCTGAGTATTTAAGCACAATTGACAATAGACTTTCTTAGAATGACTAGAACTGCCACAGTGGCGTCGGGTGGTCGATAAAAACATCTAACAATTGACTTGGTTTCACCTAGACCAGATAACTTCACTATCACACTCAACTTTAACCTCAGACATTATTTTTACCGACTGCAATGAACACTCTCACCCCTGACATCTAATCTGTCTTCCAATAAACATTCCAAGACTCAGAGTTTTTTACTTAGGGTTTTAACCAGCTCTCAGCCTCAAGAATAACTTTCCTGGACGGCAGTAAATTCGTGAACTTTGTTACGAATACTTCGACAGTTTGCTGATAAATTATTTACAACAGTCTTTACTCTCAACGCAATCTGATTTCCCTAGATGCATATAGACTGGAGAGTGTTCACGAGAGTACCTCAAACTACTAACTTGCCTAAAAAAAAAACCAAGTGCACTCCACAGGTACTTAGCTACCCGAGTAGATGTTTCCTTTGTGCACCCCTGACCTACCAAGGGGAGTCCTACACATCCTCACCCAGAAATCTGCAAACAATACTGTCACAGAGATGACAAAGCCTTTGGTTGAGACCCTCCACTGGGTTCCATACCAAAGGACTTCAGTCAGCTTTGGGAGAATGCTGCCAATTGTGATCTCTTCTTGCACTCTGCATGTGAGGCTAAAAGTCTTCACCACCACCGCTAGCCACCTGTAAGAACTGAGGATGGCCTCAGAATCCATGAGACAGCCGTTGTTGGTGCCCATGTGAGCCACAACTTGCAGACAACTGCACCCTGTATGCTCAACAGACATGGGCAAAGCTGCCTCCACATCTCAGATGAGATTCCCCAGCAGACACACCAATTCCTTCCAGTCCTGAACGCTGCCTTCCTAAGGGGCTCCATAACATGCCTAACATTGGAGCTCTCAATAACTGACCACATATTCCTGCTCAGACCCTGCTGAAGAAACAGCCACCTGTTCACTCACAGGGTGAACAGGCGAGGTCATACATCCGGCCTCCACATTGGTCCTACATCTTGAGCGATGCGAACATCTTACCACCCGCCACTTACCCTGTGGATCCACCACGTTGGACTCACTAGAAAGTGCATCAGCAGTAGAGTCCTTGGGTGAAACAAGTGAGAGCTGAGGCATCCCATGCGATGCTCCAGAATCTCCACCTCCACTACACACTGGTAACCTGAAGGTGGCTGATCACACCCAAAATCACATTCAACTGTTCATGAACTGTGGCCAGCTACTCCTTTGTCTGCACACAGCAGGCACAGTTCCTACTCATCCTAGCAAGACTAACTAAAGAGTAAAAGTAAAAGCTAGCAGAAGTCTAGACAAACAACTTGTTACCTTCCTGAGGTGTAACAAATGGATGCTGATGTCTCAATGAACTATGTAGTTGGCTGTTCAGAAGAAATGACAATTGAGCTACAGACACCCTGAATTTACACTTACAGCTAACAAAAAGGGGAGACTAAACTTCTTAAATTCCTAAACACAAGCAATTAAACAAATATATACTACTAAGAAAACACAGGAATAGCTTAACATGTAACATGATGCCCTGGATATTTGTCACATGCAATAGTTGGCACTGAATTGAACAGCTAATTACATTGACTTCCCTTTCATTCTTCTCCCTCAGTCCATGTTCTACCAATTTTCTTTCTCTTCCATATGCTTCAACTGATTTCCAGTCATCCATCACAATTAAAGTTTCATCTCCCTTAACTATCTGAATAATTTCCAATATCTTATCAAACCTTCTTTCGGTTTCATCATCTGTGGATTTAGTTGCATATGAACTTGTAGTATTTTGTTGGGTATTGGCTTTACATTTATCTTAGCCATGACAATGCATTCAATATATTTCTCATAGTAGTTTACCCAATTCCTACTTTCTTAGTCATTATTAGGCCTACCTCTGCATCACCCCTATTTGATTCAGCATTGATAACCCTGTACTGATCTGAACAGAAGTCCTGTTATTCCTGCTGCCACACTTCGCTAATTCCCACAAATTTACCTTCAGTGTATCCATTTCCCTTTTTAAACTCACTATCCTTTCTACCTGATTAAGGGATCTAACAATCCATGCTGTGACTCATAAAATGCCAATTTAGCTTTTCATGATGACGACATTCTACTGAGTTGTCCCACAGATCCAAATGCAGAACTATTTCATCTCTGAAATATTTTACCCTAGAGGATGCCATTTTCATTAAGTCATACTGTTAAGCTGCAAGCCCCCAGGAAAAACTAAAGGCTGTAGTTTCCCCTTAGTTTCACGCATTTGCTGTACCAGCATAGCAAGGCCTTACTGGCTAATGCTAAAAGGTTGGATCTGTCAGTCATTTAGACAGCTGGCCCCGCAGCTACCGAAAAGGCTGCTGCCTTTCTTCAGAAAAGACTTGTTAGTCTGCCATCTCCACAGATATCCCTCTATTGTGGTTGCACCTACAGTACAGCCATCTGTATCATTAAAGCTGCAAGTGACCCTACCTTGTCAAGATCTATTGTTCACTGTTCATGGGGGATGGGATAACCAAATAGGATAACAGATAGACCAGGACAAGAGGCTTACAAGATACTGGGGAAAGAATGGACTTGTAGGTAATAAAATGCCAATATGTGATAAGTTTAGGTCATTATTTGAAAACAGCTTTCCCAGAAATCTAGCTAGGAAGGACATTGACAGGTTGTCACATTGCTGACCTGGCTTTCAGACTCTCCCATCAGTAGCACAGACTTCTGGTTACCTCCAAGCTGAAAGTTTAAATGAGTGTGGGATTGTGTTTGCTAAGGAAAGTACATACCACATACTTCCTTGCAAAGTTCAGTTATTAGTAACAATGACCATTTTAAGTAAAACAAAAAGCTGTCAGCACATGCAACCAGTATTTTGGAAGGTACACAAGCTGTGCTGTGGGACAGTCACCTGGTTGAAAATGAACACACTTTGTACACCACAATGACAGATGGTTGGTTTCTCCACACTTATGCTGCCATCACCTGGCCTTATGGAAACCGCTATAAAATCGCCATGTTACATTATGTGAAGTCAAAACATAAAAGGCACTCCCCACATATACATGTCTTGATAAAAATCTAGTTCATAAAATACGCACATTTGGTAAAATGCACACAGGTGATAAAAAGTACACAGCTAAAATCCTCATATCATCCTTGCATGCTGGTGGCAAACACGATTTTCACAAGCCGGCAGTGTAATGCTGTGCGGCAAGCTTTTGAGAATCATGTTCGCCAACAGCATGCATGGACAATATGAGGATTTGAACTTTGTGCATTTTACCAACTGTGTCTATTTTATCAACTGAATTTTTATCCAGACTTTATGGCTTCAACTTCATGTAACACTGCAATTTCATAGCAAAATCCATAAGATCAAATGATGGCAGCATAAGCCTGTTGAAATCAGTCATTTTGGAGCAATCGCAGTTACAGCATGAGAAGTGTGTTCATTTTCAACATAGAACCATGTCAGAAGCTACATTTACATACCAATAGGCACAAAGCACAGTTCACATTTACACAAAAAGATTCACAGTTTTCTGTAGTAAGTCACCAGAAAAAGTACACTGTGGTAGTTCAATTGAGCTAGGGAGAAATGACAAATACCATGTCCAACAGTATCCTCCTCTGATGCCAATGATGTGACAAACCTTCTTGTTAATTACAACACAATTCAGTCAAAATATTCATTCATATGTCAAAAAACAAAGATGATGTGACTTACCAAACGAAAGCGCTGGCAGGTCGAAAGACACACAAACAAACACAAACATACACACAAAATTCAAGCTTTCGCAACAAACTGTTGCCTCATCAGTAACAATGGATAAAAGATTTAGTATGGAAGTGATGCTAGCGACAGATTTGGATGCAAGAAAAACTGTATCTAGCCAAGTGGGATGTTACAACATACAGCTGGTTCACAGCAAAGAGTTTAACCTTTAATTTTACAAAGACTCATATAATAAAGTTCCAAACAAATCAAAATGACTTACAGATACCAGAAGTAGGGGCCAATGGGCACACATTGAATGTGACTCCACGTGAGGAGTTCTTAGTAATTCAGAAGGATAATAAGTAGAGGTAGATGCGGATAAGTCAACCAAATGTCTAAGTTCTGCCTGCTTCACACTTAGAAATCTCTTTCATGTGTTTACCTCCGGCATGCTTTCACTGAATATGGTGCTATTTTGAAATCTTCTGGGGCAAAAAAGTATTTATCCTACAGAAACATACTGTAAGAATATTGTGTAATGTCAATAACATAAAATCCCACAGTAACATCTACAGTGACCTTGGGTTCTTCCACAATACTAGAAGTAAAGGTACTTTCTATGTACACTATGTAAATTTATGTATAATTCTCAATGGATCTTATAGTCTGATGCAAAAGTCTGTAACATTTTACTAATAGATTTCAGTCAGAATAAGGTAAATTCCCAGATATTTGAAATCAAAGTAAAAGAATACCTCATTAGTAACTCCCTCTCAGTTTATCACAATATTTGTGTCTGTGGATGTAAATTCCATGAAACTCTAACTTAAACATATGTTGACTTTGTCAGTGTACAGACATCTGAAAGGAGTCTTTTTAAAGTTACATGAATGCTTAATTTTAAGAATCAGATAAATACAGCATCTGAGTTATAGTAGATGAGAATCACTGCTTTTATTCAAAATAGCTGTCTTTGTCCTAATATACATAAATACATATAAAATAAATTAGAAGCAAGTCAAATAATTATCAGTATGAGTAAATTTGTACTAGTCATAATTTTTTCTCAATATTCTTACAAAAGTAGCATGCAGTGGCTGCTTCTACCTATTAATGTACACCAAAAACTCTTCTCATGCCCTGGAAGTCCCTCTTTCATAATGAGGTTTATAGAACAAGGTGTATGAATGAATGAAAGAATGAGTGGTCATGCCTGCTACAGTTTAAGCTAAGTTATTAATGTATATCTAGAAAAGGATCAACTTCATTATGGAAAACTGCAGAACAATTCTGGTCACATGTAAGGGCTGTTAGTGGTACCAAAGTTAGTGTCCAGTCTCTAGTGAATGAGACGGGAACTGAAATTGAGCATCGGAAAGGAAAAGCTGAAATGCTTAACTCCATTTTCAAATATTCCTTTAGGAAGGAAAACCAAAAGAACTGTCCTAATTAATCCTCATACCACTGAAAAGATGAATGAAATAAGTATTAGTATCAGGAGTGTTGTGAAACAGCTGAAATTGTTAAAATTGAATAAACCTCCAGGGCCTGATGGAATCCCTGTCAGATTCTATACTGAAGTTGCAGCTGAGTTAGCCACTCTCCTAACTACAATCTATCATTGATCCCTCAGACAAAAAAATCATGCCCAGTTCATGGAAAAAGGCACAGGTCACACCCATCTACGAGAAGGGTAGTAAAATTGAACAAAACTACATCCAATATCTCTGACACAGATTTTTTGTAGAATCTTAGAACATATTCTGAGCTCAAACATAATGAGGTATCTTGAACGGAATGACCTCCTCAATGCCAACCAACATGGATTCCGAAAACATCGATCATTTGCAACCCAGCTCACACTTTTCCCACATGACATACTGAAAGCCTTGGATCAAGGCAGTCAGGCAGATGCAGTGTTTCTTGATTTCCAAAAAGCATATGACTCAGTAGCACACCTACACTTATTGTCAAAAGTATGATCATATGGGATATCACGTGAAATTTATGACAGAACTGAGGACTTTTTGGTACAGAGCACACAGCACATTATCTTGGATGAAGAGTCATCATCAGACGTAGAAATAACTTCAAGTGTGCCACAGGGATGTGTGCAGGGACCCTCACTGTTCATGTTTTATAGTAATGACCTTGCATATAATATTAATAGTAATGTCAGACTTTTTGCAGATAATGCACTTATCTGTAATTAAGTACCATCAGAAAAAAGCTGCATAAATGTTCAGTCAGATTTCAAAGTAGTGAAAAGATTGGCAACTTTCAAAAAATGTTCAAAAATGTAAAGTTCTGCACTTCACAAAATGAAAAACATAGTACCCCATGACTATATTATCAATGCATCACTGGTGGAATCAGCCACCTCACTAAAGTAGTTATTTGCAACACTTTGTAGGGATATGAAAGGGAATGATCACATAGGCTTAGTCATGGGGTAAAGCAGATGGTAGACTTTGGTTTATTGGCAGAATACTGGTGAAGTGCAATCACACTACAAAGGGGATTGCTTAGAAATCACTTGTATGACTGGTTCTACAATAGATATTAGGAATAGACTACAGTCCCATATGTACTGCTCACATAAAGATGGTGAGGATAAGATTAGAATAATTACTGCATGCACAGAGACATTCAAACAATCATTCTTCCTGCACTCCATATGTGTGTGGAACATGAAGAAACCCTAATAACTGGTACATTGGGAATACCCTCTCCTGTGCACCTCACAATGATTTGCAGCGTGTAGATGTAGAACAATCTATGTTACAGTAAGGTGTCCAGGCACTAGCTCATTTCTTGCTAAATGAGAGTGTGAAACAACCTTTCACTTTCTACTATTTAGTTTTGATCAAAACCAACTTAATGTTTTACAGCTGATGTACTTCACCTAGCTTGTAAAATTTCTGATGTATTGTTCAGAAAATATGCTCTAATTGCTTGCATAAGCACAACTTTCAGAGGCAAGTGTATATGTATTACTATTAAATGTATTTAACCAGGGCTTTGTTACTGAATTGTTTCTTCAGCTTTCAGGTGATAGTCTAATGAAAACTGTTTATGAGGATATGATTCAACCATATCAAGATAGTCCAGTTTTTGATGGACCAGGACTTGAGAAAAAATTCTGCGATGTTCCAAGGACCTGTTTTATAGGAGAGCGAAAAGCCTTCCTTTATCACAATATCTCCTGTGAAACATTTGAAATACCTATGAAAGTTGCGCATTCACTCCTTGGATTTGCCATCAGCAGAAATATGCCATACAAGGACATTTTAAATTACCAGTGAAGTATCTTTAATCTTCTAATTTTTTTCTAAACAGATAAATTTTACAAGCACTGTTTTCTTACAACATAATATAAGATGGAATGATGATAAAACAGTTTCTTTGTTTCAGGTTGTTAAGGTTGAAAGAGTTTGGCATATTAACGAAGATAAAAAGAGAGGTACCATCTGACAAAAATAAAGATGATGAAATTTACTTCACAACTGTAGATATTGATCGAATCATTCCACTGATAATTTTTATTAGTATGGGCCTACTCCTCTCAGTTTTTGTTTTATTTTTAGAAAAAATTCTTTGTAATCCTATCCAGAAAACAAAAGGCAAGAAGTGAGCAGTAATGTTCTATTGATATATGTTTCACAGTACTTGAATAAAAATTATTTTTTCACCTCTATGTAGAAAAATATTTCCAGATCACATTTCCTGCAACTTTGTATCCTATATCCCTACATACCTGTTGTTTGGCTCATTTTGCAGATAGATGTCAAGCCAAGCACACAGCATGATGAGGAATTCAAGCATTGGGCAAGTGAGCCCACTCACACTGGAAGAGGAACTGTCAATTCTTCCTCACAAAACTTAGTTCACTTTGTAAAGACTTCACAAAGGAAGACACCATGGCAATAGTGGGTGATGCACGAAACAGCATACATAGGAACCCTAATAATTCAATTGAGAGTGACCTGGTAAAGATAGCTTTAGCAAAGAGATGTACTGGTGTTGGGCTTATGTCTGTTCTGAGGTGCCATGACCGGTCTCATTTAAACTCTTCTGTTAGGAGAGTTAATTTAGAAGTGGAACAGTTGCGATCAGATATGGAGTCTCATATCAGTGTGGTTCCTGTAGACTTTATCAGCAGGTGGGACTTTACTTGGCATGGCCTTCACCTCAACAGGAAAGGGAAGGGAAAACTGTCTGGGCTAATAGCAAATAACTCAAGTGGCAGGGGGGGGGGCACTGTCACAAGTGGTAAAGCACCATTGATTACAAGTGTTACAAGTGATAAATCAGCAGTTTTTTTTAGGGTAGGGAGAGCAGGAACAAAAGATGTTCAGAGACAGGCTGAAAATTACGTTCACATTGATAAAATAGGCAGCCAGAAAGCAAATTTTAATGCACACAATTCATGCAGACAGCCTCTGATAGAAACTAGAGATACTCCAAAATTGGCAGGAAAATTAGGTTCATCCAGCTGTAATTCAGCCAGTGCACAAAATTGGTTATCGTTATTGCATCACAACATCCGAGGACTAAGGAGTAAGCTTAATGAGTTGCTTATTTGTGTTGAAGAATCAGAGTTGAGCAAACCAGTTGATATAATCTGCCTCTCTGAACATCAAGTGACCACTGGTACAGATATGTTAAATGTTAAACGATTCAAGTTAGCTTCTTATTACTGTAGAGAAAATATGGAGAAAGGAGGAGTTGCCATATTTGTCAGAAACTGTTTTGATTTCAAGAATACTGACGCTAACAAATTTTGCTCAGAGCAGCACTTAGAAGCTTGTACAACAGAAGTAGTATTTCATAATAAGTCCTTTATAATAGTAGGTTTTTATAGATCACTTTCAGGAAATTTTAACCTCTTCATAAAAAATCTGGAAGCTCTGCCATCCTATCTCATGGTAATAAACAAGGAAATAGTGGTTGCTGGTGATTTTAGCGTGGATTTATTGAAAAACTCTGTCAGTGAACAATTATTGCAGTCAGTAACAATTTAGTTCCTACTATGAATTTTGCTACTATGATATGTAAATGCTCTGAGACTGCTATTTATAATATCTTTGTAGACAAATCTAAGAAAAAAAGTCACAAAACCAATAGTAAATGGGCTATCTGATCATGACATGCAGCATCTTGTGTTAAATCTGAGTACAGGAGGGTAATAAATAAGTCAAAAATTGAGAAATTCAGGGAATTGCTCAAAGACATGAACTGGATAGATGTTTACAATACTTCTGACTCATATGGAAAATACAAAGCATTCATTAATAAAGTTACCTCCACTTTTGAAAACTGTTTTCCCCTAAAGGTAACTCAAATCACACAGAAGTCAAAAAATAAACTTTGGATTACACGAGGAATAAAGATATGTGTGACAAAAAGGAGACTGTATCTACTATCCAGGAACAGCTCTGATGTTAGAATTGTATTACAAAGAATACAGCAAACTACTGAAGCAAGTAATCCAGAAATCAAAGCAGCTTTATTATGAGTAAAAGATAATTATATCGGGCATCAAAATAAAAACTGTATGGGATATAATGTAGACAGAGACAGGTGGAGCCAAAAATGAAGAGGAACAAATAGCTGTAAAAATAAATGAGACATGGTAACAAGTAAATGTAATGTTGCAAAACTCTTAAACAAGTACTTCATTTTTGTCACTGACAGCTTGGGGTTATCAGGTTCAGTGAACAGTGCAATTGAGTATCTGAGACCAGTCTTTAAAAGTAACTCCAGTAAAATGGAAATGAAACTCATGTCTCCCAAAGAAGTAGCATCCATCACAAAATCCTTAAAATCTAAATATTCCTGTGGGTATGATAACATATCAACAAAGTTAATCAAAGAGCACTCATTCGAGTTGAGTTCTATCTTAAGTTATTTGTGTAATCAATGTTTTATCAGCAGAACATCTCCAGACTGGCTAAAATATGCTGACGTTAAGCCTCTTTACAAGAAGGGGGATCGACGGATTTCTTAAGGGTTCTGGTGTAGAGAAAGCTATTTACACTAACAGTGAGAATGTACTTAATTCATAAGATAATAAATTAGAGGCTACTGGCATTTTCTGTGACTTGTCAAAAGCCTTTGACTGTATGAACCATAGCATTCTCTTACCTAAATTAGAATATTATGGTGTCACCGCCAATGCTGCAAAATAGTTTGAGTCTTACCTATCTAACAGGAAACAAAGAGTGTCATTGCGAAATACCTGTGCAAGAAGCAGTCACTCTTCATCTGACTGGGAATTAATTATATGTGGTGTTTCTCAAGGTTCTGTCTTGGGTCTATTAATTTTTCTTGTGTACATTAATGACCTCTCAACTGTTACACTGCCAGATGCCAAGTTTGTTTTGTTTGCAGATGATACAAACATTGCAACAAGTAGCAAGTCAAGTACAGATTTACAAATAGCTGCTAATCAAATTTTCCTGACATTAATAAGTGGTTTAAAGCTAATCCACTGTCATTAAACTTTGAAAAGGCCCACTACATGCAGTTCATAACCTGTAAGAGATTTCCTTTCAGCATGTGTATAACATATGAAGACATGCAAATCAATAATAAATTCAGTTAGGAAGGGCATACCACAGAACTGCTTAAGTGCCTCAACAAGTCTGCATTTGCTGTGAGAATGATGTCAGATGTAGGAGATAAAAATATATAAAAAAACTTGCATACTTTGCTTACTTTCATTCTATTATGTCATATGGGATCATATTCTGAGACAACTCATCAAACCAAGCAAAAGTTAAAGCATGTGATACAAATCATTTGTGGTGTAAATTCAAGAAAATCATGTCGAAATCTGTTCAAGGAACTTGGTATTCTAACCACTGCTTCTGAGTATATTTATTCCTTAATGAAATTTGTTGCAAGTAATACATCTCTATTTCCAATCAATAGCTCGATACATAGTATCAATACTAGGAACAAGAACAATCTACATAAAGACCTAAAATCACTTCCCTTGGTCCAAAAAGGGGTCCAATATTCAGGAACACACATTTTCAGTAAATTGCCAGAAACCATTAAAAACTTGGTTTCAAATAAAGCACAGTTTAAACAGAGTTTGAAAGAGTTTTTGATAGGCAGCTCCTTCTACTCCATAGATGAATATCTTAACAGAGACTGTTAAGCTAACTTAAGTAAAAACATCTCTTGGATTTCTGTTTTGACAGCACTTGGTCAGAACAGTCAAGATTAGGTATTTTGTGTATGATAAATTTATTAATAGTGTCTAACAGTGTTTCATTCTGACATCATGTTAATTCTGTAAATATTAGCTGTTCCAGTTTACCACATTGTATTCACCTATTTTAACAAACTCCCAACAAATGATCAGGTTAGTAGGTATTATATTCAAATGTTTTATGTTTTTATGTTATACTTTCTGACAAGTTCCACACCCACAGGAATCATCTCATCTTTTGGGTCTATGGAACGAAAACTGAATCTGATCTTTATCCTTTAGTACATCTGATATGAAAAAACTTGTGTCTCCTTTCTGCAGCTGAAGTAGTTGAATTGTAAGATCTATAACTTCTTCTTGGTTGCAAGTAGAAGAGGCTGCACAGAGCACAGGAAGAAAAATCCTCCCAGCACGTACACTGCCACAGGGAGAAATGTGGAACAGAAGGAAAAATCCTGCCTCCAAGATGCAGTGCTGCTATTATATGTATGATTTATGCTTCATACTGATTGCCTAATTAAACTGTAGGTCATAAAGGTTTAACTTGCAACTCTGTTTGTACCTCTTACTAAGCTTTTTTTTTTGTCTCTGTAGTTCCACATTTAACTGTTAAACACGTGGAGAAATCCTTATGTATGAAATGTATTCTTTTAGTATGCACATTCTTTAAAATGCACACTTTAGTTATGTGGGATATCTTTATGTATCAAATGTATTCCTTTATTATGTATGTTCTTTTAAAATGTATACTTTAGCTTTGTGTGATACCTCACAATAGTTATATTTCTTAGTATGTAGATTGTACATTACTCATGATGACATTGATTGCATGTAAATGCTTAAAGATGGATAAATAAATAAATGAAAAAATAAATGGAAATAATGCATAATGATCAGGAAATGACTGAAGCAAGTTATGTAAAATTTCTAGGTCTAACCTTTGACAAAAATTTAAATTGGAAGGCACATGTAGACTACTTAGCAAACAAACTAAACAGCCTAGCTTGTGCGTTAAAAGTCTTATCTGGTTCCATCCTTATGGACTTTGAGACTATAATTCAATAAGGAATAATGTTCTGTGGAAACTCTATGAACACCCCAAGATTACTTACACTGCAAAAGAGAATCATCAGAAACATGTGTTTAGTCCAAAACAGAACATCATGTTAGCCATTATTTAAAAAAATTCCTTCTGTGTACATCTACAAAATTTTTATTGTCATATATAAAAATCAAAACTCACTTGACAATTTTTATTTCAACCACAATTACAGTATTCGTCACAGACGCAACTTCAAACTTTCCTCTCGTAATTTAAAACTTTACACTCAGACACCATTGTACATGGGATTAAAAATTTACAATAAATTAAATAACACAAATCTGTAAAATATAGAGTTTGACCCACTAAAAAGATTGTTATTCAATATTCTAGTGGAAAAATGTTCTTATTCAATTGTAGAATTCATGCAGGACAGTTCGGCAATTTGAAAAGAAAGAAACAATAAGGATTATTTATTGTATAATAATAAATTGTATAAATTGTATTCCAAGCTGCAAAATGACCATATGTTCTTGTTAAATTGTCCATGTGTGAAAATGCAGAAATGTCTGATGAAATATCTTAATTATTATAACCTTTTTTTTAAAGCAATTTCACGTGTCTCCAGTACAAAAATCTTTGATTTGTAACTGTATGTTATGAGATGAATAAACTACATTTTAGATTCTACACATTCACAATAACAAAATCAAACAACTCATTTAGTTATGGCAGTTACAGTGCTAACATATGTAACATTTGATCACCAAGGTTATCAAAGGATGAACACAAATAATGAATCTTCCAGCATTTACCAATTCAGAAACAAGAAGTTTAATATTAATGAAAATGTTTTCTAATAGTAATGGAAGTACCAGATTTGAATCTGAATTGAATGAAACTTTCATTACTGGAACTTCTGCAGCCAGAAAAAGAATTGAGTACTTATTATTGGAGAATACTCAGTATTGTAGAACACTCAGTATAATGTCGTTTATTGAAACTGAACTATACTTCTCGAACAATCTATATACACACAAAAACAAATAACTTGTAGACGACCATTCATCAAGAGCATCGGTGAGGTCCGTCAGAGCTGGTCCTAGCTCGGTGAGGAACTGGCTGTACTGTTTTTTTTTTTATTCCCCTGCCCCATATGGGCAGGGGAGGGCTGTCAGCAGCACAATCCGCCGCTCTTCAGCTGAGTGACATGACAACTAAAACAAGAATAAAATAATACATACATAAGGAGGTAAAAAAGGGGAACATAAAACAGAGTAAGGGGAGAAAATGGAGGTAAAAATACACTGACATGTAGACGTTCATTGGGGACATTTAAAAAAGTCACCAGAAAGTTAAAAAACGCAGTTGGCGATTCTTAAAACTAAGAGAAGACATTGGATGCGCATGCACAGGTTAAAAGTTGGCCACAGTATTAAAAACACTCCGAAACAACACACTTAAAACCCACTTGGAGCACACACGATGAAGAATAAAACTACCACGTGGGACCTGCCGAGGGAAAGGTCAGAGAGGATGGAAAAGGAGGGGAGAGCATGGGGCAGCTGGGGAAGCGGCGGGATGAAGAGAGGAGGGGCAACTGTGGGTTCACGAAGAGGCAGGAGACACATGGGGCGGGAGAGGAAAAGGGAAGACAGGGCAGGAGGGAGCGCAGAGACACTGAAAGAAGGCACAGGAGATGGAGGGGGAGTAGGAGGGGAAATCCGCTCAGAAGGAGGGAGGGGGATGAGAGGGAGCCCTGAGGAGGAGGCAGGAAGAGGGGGTTAGAGTTGGTAGGAAGGGTAGATGTCAGGGCGAAGCTCATCATCCGGGAGTGGTAGACGGTGAAAGTTGTGTTGGGAAAGGAGATGTAGGGTGTGGAGATGGAGAGAGGGAGGGGGACAACGGTAAAGGCGCGGCAACTGGTTGGGAGTGGAGAGGAAGGGAGACACCAGAGGGTGAGGGGGATATAGTGTGCGGATGTGTTCAAGGAAAAGGAGAAGGTGGGGGAAGGGGATGAGGTCATAGAGGATGCGCGTGGGGGACGGAAGGCGGATGCGGAAGGCGAGGCGGAGTGCATGGCGTTGGCTGTACTGCTGCTGCGCTGACCTTATAAAGCCAGCGGAGGCCGGCGGAGTACTCCAACTTTCCCTGTATCTGTGAGGCGACCTCTGCAGAAATAGGTTCGCATTAGTCTCTAGCAAGTTCTGTTTGTTTTGAAGAATTGTTTTCCTCTTGGTTCCACCTGCAAGTGCTTGTGTATGTTATATGGTACATAGGGGTGTCTTGAGTGTAGTCTGCCTGGCAGGGGCAGTCTGTGGCAGATGTAAGAATTATGATACTGGAACATAAAGCCAGAAAAACTAACTGAAGGTGAACTTTGGAAATTCTTTAGTTCAGTCACTGTTATAAGAAATGGAATGATGATGTAATGGTAGATGAGGAGACTGAAATAGCAGTCAGTTAGGGTAAACACATATGAAGAACACTAACAATAGTAATAAGCAGGGTAGACTAGAAGAAGGATTGTCTGACAGTGAATAAAAATGGATAATGTCAATGGTGGTCCAAGAAGGTGAATGAACTACATACAGTTTCCAAACATCACTGTTAGTGTTGTTCTGGGTTAAGACTCAAGCAGTCTTGGAACTCATGATTAGTTGTTACAGATACAAGTAACTACTTTTTTAAAATACAAATGTAATCATGCAAATATTAAGATGCCAATAGAAGATAAACAGCAGCTCTTTAATGTAGCTGAGGAAGTGGCAGATTTTTCAGAAATAATGACTGTCCTGCTAATCTACCAAGCCACACAAAGCTGATGTAAGCCCAAACAGCATTAGGCAGTACAGCAATAACTTACTGTTAATGCATTGAGTAGATTAAGGTTCTTTGCATTACTTCTCTTTCGTTATAGTATATCTTGACTTTTTCCACATTCCTGAAGGCTCTCCTTCCCAAAAATATTTACAGAAGAAGATTAATTAATGAATAAATAAGTGAGGCATTTCTGGATGGAACAATATGAAAAAAGAGGAAAGGTCAGCCTCTCACCTGCAGTGGACTGATGTGTGGACCATAAAAATGTGTAACATGAAACAGTATTCACACTAGTCTTTGAGCTCTTGCTCTTTTTCTAGTAAAATTACACACACACACACACACACACACACACACACACACACACACACACACACACATGCACACACACAAAACCACACTGAGACCCAAACACACACAGCTCTGGCCACAGCAAGATTGATTATTGGTTATTGAATGCAGCTGCCTGGTCTGACGGAGGTGGGGACAGGTTACGGAAGGACACAAGAAGGGGTAATGGTAAGGATGCATGTTTTTTGGACAGATGGCTCAGCAGCTGCACAACATGATGAAAGGAGTGCAGCGGGTAGAGCTTAAAAGAGATAAGGAAACAGGGTGGGGGGGGGGGGGGGAGAGGAGATGGAGCTGGATATGAAGAGGAAGACAGGGAGAGGAGAGAAAAGGGAGAAGGGTGGAAAACAGGGAGAGAGAGGCATAGAGGAGAGAGAAAGGGAGAGAGAACACCATTTAGTGGTTGTTGGCTTCTTTAGATGACAGTGTGAGTAATAATGAATGTTAATTTGAAGAGCCCCCCATGAACCATTGACCTTGCCGTTGGTGGGAAGGCTTGCATGCCTCAATGATACAGATAGCCGTACCGTAGGTGCAACCACAATGGAGGGGTATCTGTTGAGAGGCCAGACAAAAGTGTGGTTCCTGAAGAGGGGCAGCAGCCTTTTCAGTAGTTGCAGGGGCAACAGTCTGGGTGATTGACTGATCTGGTCTTGTAACACTAACCAAAACGGCCTTGCTGTGCTGGTACTGTGAACGGCTGAAAGCAAGGGGAAACTACAGCCATAATTTTTCCCGAGGGCATGCAGCTTTACTGTATGGCTAAACGATGATGGCGTCCTCTTGGGTAAAATATTCCGGAGGTAAAATAGTCCCCCATTCGGATCTCCGGGCGGGGATTACTTAGGAGAACATCGTTATCAGAAGAAAGAAAACTGGCGTTCTATGAATCGGAGTGTGGAACATAAGACCCCTTAATCGAGCTGATAGGTTAGAAAATTTAAAAAGGGAAATGGATAGGTTAAAGTTAGATATAGTAGGAATTAGTGAGGTTCCCTGGCAGGAGGAACAAGAATTTTGGTCAGGTGAATACAGGGTTATAAATACAAAATCAAATAGGGGTAATGCAGGAGTCAGTTTAATGATGAATAAAAAAATAGGAGTGTGGGTAAGCTACTACAAACAGCTTAGTGAATGCATTATTGTGGCCAAGATAGACACGAAGCCCACGCCTGCTACAGTAGTACAAGTTTATATGCCAACTAGCTCTGCAGATGATGAAGAAATTGAAGAAATGTATGATGAAATAAAAGAAATTATTCAGATAGTGAAGGGAGACGAAAATTTAATAGTCATGGGTGAGAAGGGAGAGAAGGAAACGTAGTAGGTGAATATGGATTGGGGCTAAGAAATGAAAGAGGAAGCTGCCTGATAGAAATTTGCACAGAGCACAACTTAATCATAGCTAACACTTGGTTCAAGAATCATAAAAGAAGGCTGTATACATGGAAGAAGCCTGGAGATACTGACAGGTTTCAGATAGATTATATAATGGTAAGACAGAGATTTAGGAACCAGGTTTTAAATAGTAAGACATTTCCAGGGGCAGATGTGGACTCTGACCACAATCTATTGGTTATGAAATGTAGATTAAAACTGAAGAAACTGCAAAAGGTGGGAATGTAAGGAGATGGGACGTGGATAAACTGGAAGAACCAGAGGTTGTACAGAGTTTCAGGGAGAGCATAAGGGAATAATTGACAGGAATGGGGGAAAGAAATACAGTAGCAGAAGAATGGGTAGCTTTGAGAGATGAAGTAGTGAAGGCAGCAGAAATACCCTCAGACTTCAAGAAGAATATAATAATTCCAATCCCAAAGAAAGCAGGTGCTGACAGATGTGAAAATAATCGAACTATCAGTTTAATAAGTCACAGATGCAAAATACTAACACAAATTCTTTATAGACGAATGGAAAAACTGGTAGAAGCTGACATCGGGGAAGATCAGTTTGGATTCCGTAGAAATATTGGAACACGTGAGGCAATACTGACCTGACGACTTATCTTAGAAGAAAGATTAAGGAAAGGCAAACCTACATTTCTAGCATTTGTAGACATAGAGAAAGCTTTTGACAATGTTGACTGGAATACTCTCTTTCAAATTGTGAAGGTGGCAGGGGTAAAATACAGATAGCGAAAGGTTATTTACAATTTGTACAGAAACCAGATGGCAGTTATAAGAGTCAAGGGGCATGAAAGGGAAGCAGTGGTTGGGAAGGGAGTGAGACAGGGTTGTAGCCTATCCCTGATGTTACTCAATCTGTATATTGAGCTAGCAGTGAAGGAAACAAAAGAAAAATTCGGAGTAGGTATTAAAATCCAGGGAGAAAAAATAAAAACTTTGAGGTTCGCCGATGACATTGTAATTCTGTCAGAGACAGCAACGGACTTGGAAGAGCAGTTGAACGGAATGGACAGTGTCTTGAAAGGAGGGTATAAGATGAACATCAACAAAAGCAAAACGAGGATAATGGAATGTAGTCAAATTAAGTTGGGTGATGCTGAGGGAATTAGATTAGGAAATGAGACACTTAAAGTAGTAAAGGAGTTTTGCTATTTGGGGAGCAAAATAACTGATGATGGTTGAAGTAGAGAGGATATCAAATGTAGATCGGCAATGGCAAGGAAAGCATTTCTGAAGAAGAGAAATATGTTAACATCGAGTATAGATTTAAATGTCATGAAGTCGTTTCTGAAAGTATTTGTATGGAGTGTGGCCAAGTATGGAAGTGAAACTTGGACGATAAATAGTTTAGATGAGAGGAGAATAGAAGCTTTCGAAATGTGGTGCTACAAAAGAATGCTGAAGATTAGATGGGTAGATCATATAACTAATGAGGAGGCATTGAATAGGATTGGGGAGAAGAGAAGTTTGTGGCACAACTTGACTAGAAGAAGGGATCAGTTGGTAGGACATGTTCTGAGGCATCAAGGGATCACCAATTTAGTATTGGAGGGCAGCATGGAGGGTAAAAACTGTAGAGGGAGACCAAGAGATGATTACACTAAACAGATTCAGAAGGATGTAGGTTGCAGTAGGTACTGGGAGATGAAGAAGCTTGAACAGGATAGAGTAGCATGGAGAGCTGCATCAAACCAGTCTCAGGACTGAAATCCACAACAACAACAACAACAACAACAACAACAACAACATCATAATTTCAGTACCTCAGATATAGATATGGTCTTACTATTTGGTGAAGAAGCATCTGAAGAAGAAGAAGAGCCTGGGACTTCAAGCAAGAATCAGAGGACCTAACAAAGTACACTATTTACTAGGTACCTAGATAGCTTACCCACCTTAATACAACCCTTTCAGATTACCCTGCTAATCCTCCTTTCATGGAGAAGAAAGTGTTATTTTTGTATGTGTATTTTTAAGCAATATGTACAAATTTTCGAGTCATTTCAGTTACTGTGTTAGGTGATTTGGCTACAATACAAGACTGTTACAAAGTGTTATTCCAAGTGTTTTTATTATGCAGTCATTCATTTTTATATATGGTTATCTAAAGTGGGGGAATATTGTTGTGTTTTATCCCATTTTGTGGGGTAAAACCCCACAGTTTTTGTTTCAGCTAAATTGTAAATGTCTCTGTAATTAATAATCAGAGTGTATTGGAATTTATGTGGTTTATAGGTACTAATCCATCCTATGACTTCAGTTTGAAACTGTGGGAAAAACTAGCCCTCATCAACCACAATATAGGAAAAACAGAAAAATGCAGGGCTTTACCACCACCTACGCTATGTTAGAAAATTTTAAGATGGCATTTCTTACATTGGTCAAAATTTCAGGCTATGTATTTGTCATGTATAGAAGCTGTTTGCAGACAAGATTAGATAACATGACTGTTGGTCAGCCACATTATCATAACAGAATCACTTATAAATGCTTTAAAAATAGGTTCATTGTGATAGCTGGTGACAAATTTGTGCAGTGTCCGTAAGAATCTGCGATTAAATTTAATTTTATATGCACTACTGCTCCTCATGCCAGAAGAAATTGCTTGTGAATAACGTGAAAGTGAAGTGACATCACAGCAATCATTTTTTGCTGTTTATTATTTAGAACATGTTATGTCCAATAATGAAAAAATATGTCTCAAAAATCTAGTCCAGCAAAGAAATATTTTAATTTCAAATCTTTATGAAGATATTTGTATATTTATCCAATTACTAGTACTGTGTCATTTCAGTGTCCACAAAAGTATTAGCTGAATATTACTTAACTGACCAATTATTGCGGTATTTCTTGATTTCTGAAAAGCATTTGACACAATACCACACTTATGCTTAATCTCAAAAATATAATCAGTTGTGGTATGAAGCAAAATTTTTGACTGGGTTGGGGACTTTTTGGCGGGAAGGACTCAGCATGTTATCTTGGATGGAGAGTCACTGTCAGATGTTGAAGTAACTTTGGGTGTTCCCCAGGGAAGTGCATTGGGGCCATGCTATTTTTTCTTGTATATTAATGGTTCAAATGGCTCTGAGCACTATGGGACTTAACTGCTGTGGTCATCAGTCCCCTAGAACTTAGAACTACTTAAACCTAACTAACCTAAGGACATCACACACATCCATGCCCGAGGCAGGATTCGAACCTGTGACCGTAGCGGTCACGTGGTTCCAACTGTAGCGCCTAGAACCGCACGGCCACTCCAGCCGGCTGTATATTAATGACCTTGATGACAATATTAATAATACTCTCTGACTTTTTGCAGATGATGCAGTTATCTACAGTGAATTACTGTCTGAAAGAAGTTGCATAAATATTCAATCAAATTTTGGTAAGATTTCAAATGGTACAAAGATTGGCAATTTGCATTACATGTTCAGAAATTTAAAATTGTGCAGTTCACAAAATGAAATAAACATGGTATCCTATGACTATAATATCAATGAGTCACTATTGGAATCGCCCAACTGATCCAAATACTTTGTAGAGAAATGAAATGGAATAATCACATAGGCTCAGCTGTGGGTAAAGCAGCTGGCAGACTTTGGTTTATTACTTAGAATATTGGAGAAGTGTAATCAGTCTACAAAAGAAATTGCTTATAAATCTTTCATGTGACTGGTTCTAGAATATTGCTCAAGTCTGTGGGACCCATACCAAACAGGACTAACAGGAATGTATACAGGGAAGGGCAGCATAGCAGTGCAATAGGACACAGGTTTGCTTGACCCATCGTAAAGTGTTACAAAGATATTGAAGAAATTGAATTGAAAGACTGTTGAAGACAGACTTAAACCATCCTCTCGGGATATTGACTGTGACATAAGAAGAGTTTACACAGTGGGTCATCAGAGAAGCTAGTTTCATCAAAGTTTGCAATGTTTTCTGATGGTACACCATCCATTGGCCTCTTCAGATTTTCAAAATATTCATCGATAACTTCTCTAGTAAGAGATGCTCTGTTTGGATTTATGTTGCCACACTTCCTTGTGGATTACAATGCCTTGTGGCTATGTAGTAATGATTTAGTCCAGCCTTTCCCCGAAAAACTGTTGGTCCCAAACTTTGCCACTATTCATGCCACTCTGTCAAATATAATTTTAATTATTAATATTAGGTCATACAAGTCCAGTGCGAAACCCCTGATTCACATTTGAATCACACAACTGTTTTTGTTCATAAGAATTTGAACTGCTTGTCTGTCAGGTGTTTCTATGTTTCCTTCTGTTAGACAGAGTCCCTTTCGGTATTTTAAAAATTTGTGAGAACTTGGTTAGTGATATCATCTTTCCATGAATTAGTTTTAAGGCAGTTTCCATAAGTTCAACAGCCAGGAATACTAATTTGTTCTCTCACCATATCTACAAAAATGAAAACTATAATTGTAATTAATCATAAGGTACTGATATGTACCCTAATTACATATGGCTTAATACACAGGTAAATAAGTGTAATTAAACCTACCTGATAAATAACAAGTTCAAAATAACACTGCATATCACTGGTCAGCTGATCTGTCAACCAGCATAGATACCAGCAGGATGCCAGTGTCCATAGTCACCTCATGAAAAACAAATCTTTAAATTTTATTTAATTATGACATCAAAAGAAGAAACAAAAATTCTTAGCCTTTCAATACAGTTAAATTTGTAAATTCCCTTTGCCAGGAAGACTCATTTATGATTTTTGAACCTGAATTACTTCATATATGAGGCAAACATTTTCTTGTATTTAGAAAAAATCATGTTGAAAAAGACACTAAATTACTCTTCAAAGACACCAAATTTTACAGTATGTAATGTCTTCAACCTTAAAATCTACATTTAAATGATGTAAGACAGGAGTCACTAAATAATCTTCATTTACAAACTAATTTTATCAAAAATCTGATTTTGAAATCCTTTGACTGTCATCTTTGATAGAACAAAGATCTTTAACCATATAACATAATCGGAACTTTACTATGGAATCGAAAAGTATGCCACCTGCCACAGAATCATCAGAAGTGGCAACCAGTGCAATGAATACCAGTGTTGTAAGGAGTTGTAATGTAATCCACATGTGGAATGAAACAGATCAGTTCTGGATGTGCAGTGACTGTCGCTACTACTACACAGTATTGCAAAAAGAGCAGCTTATTTCTTAACTTTGAACTGGTTTGGCAGTAGCGCAGGAATAGTTAGTACAATTTCTGTCTGTAATTCTTCTTCTGTCAATCTAGGATTAGGTCTTATGTCTTGTTCTGGCTGCACATCTCTTCCCCAGCCTTCTGACATTCCTTCTTAGAAGAGGACTGTATTCCATTGCTTGTTCGTGTATTCTCTGAGATGACAAATGCAATACATGCTCTTTCCAATCCTGCTTTTGTTGGATTACTGTTTTAGTTAATAGCTGCACCCCTACCTTTTTCCTTGTTTCTTCGTTTCTTATGCCGTCTTCTCTTCTGCAGCCTTCCACTGATCTGAGGAACTCCATTCCTGATGTTTCAGGTCATCTTAGGTGTTCTGATCTTAATGTCCAACTTCCTGCTCCATGTAGAACTGTGAGTAGTGCCCATGATTCTATAAAATTGTGTTTGGGTTTATGTGCTAGTTTTACCCTTCAATGTTCATTTTATCATGTCACATACATGTTGATTGGTGTTCAATTTCTTATTTATGTCTTTCTCTTTTTCAAAAATTGTCACATCCTAGACACTGGAGATGAGGCATGTGTTTATTATTAGGATATTTAAGACTACCTTAGTCCTTATGGGTGCTTTCCTAAAAACGCCATTTTTTTGCTTTTGTTGTTGACATCTTTAGATTGTAATGTAGGCTTATTTTGTTTAATCTATGTACCATTATTTGTAATTTGTCTTCACTATTCTATATTATTACCTGGTTGTTGGCAAAAAGCTGTGTATTTAGAAATTTGCATGGTCCAATTTTTATACCTTGGGGTATTCTGTCGATCATCCATTCCATGACCAGGTCGTCAATATAGATGTTAACAGTGTTGGTGCCTTACTCTCCATTCTTGGTGTCAGATCTTTTCCACTCTCTATTCTTATTTTTGGTGTACTTTCATAAACCTTGGTGTACTTTTACCAGGTGTCTGGGGAAACCTCTCTTCTCCATTATTGATGAGAGCTTTTTTCTGTGGATGCAGTCAAATGCCTTTCCAAAGTCAATAAATGCTTGATGTGTCTCCAAATTGAGGTCTTATCCTGTTTGCACAATCTGTTTCAGAGTGAAAACATCATTGGCACAAGATGTTCCTTTACAGAAGCCTGCCTTCTGTTGTAATAAAATTTAATCAGAGATGTTTCAAAGACTTTTTCATTAATCATTTTGCTGCAGAGTTTATAAGAAGCATTCAGAAGACTGATTCCCATGTAATTAGTTGTGTTACTTGCGTCTCCTTTTTTAAACAGTGAAATAACTTTAGTGCCTCTCCATTTGTTTGGTATTTCACTTGATACCAACACATTATATAGATGGAGCTTTCTGAATTCTAGAAATGTCCCATCTAATCCAGATGCTTTTTTATTTATTTTCTTTTAATTTTTTTCTTGAATGCTGGTTTTAATTCTGTCAGATCTATTAGATCTGTCCCATTCTCCGCATTCTCTTCTGCGTCTGCTTTATACCATAATCTCATGTAGTGATTTAACCAATCTTCTGAGAGAATGATATTTATATTTGCAATATCTCTGCCTCTTTTTCTTAGCCGTCTGATCAGTTTATATGCTATTCCCTATGGTTTCACTTCTGATTTCATTATATTTTTCTTTACTTCCTCAATCTATTTCTGTAATAACTCCCTATACGCTTTATTTTTCTTTTCTATGGCTTCTTTTATCTGTTCATTTCAAATCTTTCTATTCATCCCCTCTTTCCAATTCATTTTGGGTTTTTCACCAAGTACTTCTTTAGTGACGTATTATAGTATTTTTAATGTTTGTCCATTCTTCAATTAGATCTTTGATTGAAGACATTTCTTGGAGTAGCTTATTTAGCTTTCACTGATATAGAGTCCTTAAACTCTATTCTTGAAGTAGATGCACCTGTAAAATTTTGTTTGGGTTTCTTTCATTTTTCCTCTTGTTCTGTTTCTTACATCTTTCTATTGTGTTACTTGCATCTCCTTTTTTAAACAGTGAAATAACTTTAGTGCCTCTCCATTTGTTTGGTATTTCTCTTGATACCAACACATTATATAGATGGAGCTTTCTGAATTCTAGAAATGTCCCATCTAATCCAGATGCTTTTTATTTATTTTCTTTTAATTTTTTTCTTGAATGCTGGTTTTAATTCTGTCAGATCTATTAGATCTGTCCCATTCCCCGCATTCTCTTCTGCGTCTGCTTTATACCATAATCTCATGTAGTGATTTAACCAATTTCTGAGAGAATGATATTTATATTTGCAATATCTCTGCCTCTTTTTCTTAGCTGTCTGACCAGTTTATATGCTATTCCCTGTGGTTTCACTTCTGATTTCATTATATTTTTCTTTACTTCCTCAATCTATTTCTGTAATAACTCCCTATACGCTTTATTTTTCTTTTCTATGGCTTCTTTTATCTGTTCATTTCAAATCTTTCTATTCATCCCCTCTTTCCAATTCATTTTGGGTTTTTCACCAAGTACTTCTTTAGTGACGTATTATAGTATTTTTAATGTTTGTCCATTCTTCAATTAGATCTTTGATTGAAGACATTTCTTGGAGTAGCTTATTTAGCTTTCATTGATATAGAGTCCTTAAACTCTATTCTTGAAGTAGATGCACCTGTAAAATTTTGTTTGGGTTTCTTTCATTTTTCCTCTTGTTCTGTTTCTTACATCTTTCTATTGTGCTACTTGTGTCTCCTTTTTTAAACAGTGAAATAACTTTAGTGCCTCTCCATTTGTTTGGTATTTCACTTGATACCAACACATTATATAGATGGAGCTTTCTGAATTCTAGAAATGTCCCATCTAATCCAGATGCTTTTTTATTTATTTTCTTTTAATTTTTTTCTTGAATGCTGGTTTTAATTCTGTCAGATCTATTAGATCTGTCCCATTCTCTGCATTCTCTTCTGCGTCTGCATTAAACCATAATCTCATGTAGTGATTTAACCAATCTTCTGAGAGAAATATTGATTTAACAAGGCAGTAGCCCATACTCACATTTCTCTCAATACGTACTTGTGTGCCTAACACCCTTGAGATGAGTTTTTCATTTACTATTATGTAATCAATAAGAGATCCTACAGCCTCACACATACCATGTGTATTTATATATGTCTTTCTTTTTAAAAAAATATTGGTTACTTTCTGTTGCTTTACAGGTGACAAACTCTTTCAACTTCATTTGTGACTTAGATTTAGACCAAGAGAGTGGATTACAGTGAATCCTTCCTACTCAGTGAATGCAGTGAACAGATATAGGAAATGCTGCAAGTCTCATAGCTTTAGTCCAGCTACCTCCAATAGCTTCAATTCCCTGGAGACTGGATGAAAGCACACAGACTACCTGAGAAGACCAGAACCAGTCTGTCAGTACAGAGCTTATGGTGTAAGCTAAGCTGTTTTGTAATGAAAGTTTTAAGAAGATCAAGAAGGTCTCAATGATGAGTAGTCACAGTAGAGGAATGTCAGAATTTGCCAAAACTCTTTGGGAGATAATTGTCAGGTAATTATCTGAGAATGCTCCTCCACTTGTGTAAAGATCGTGTCACTCTTTAAGTGGTATGATAAGCCATTGATGCAGCATTCTGTAGAATGTGTAAATGCTCAGTGGAGTGAGCCATTCATGCATGGGAGTGGTAGATCTATTGCCACACACTCAGTTCCATCATACATGTAAGGGTTTGAATCTGAATGCTTCTGGTAAGTGGCTACTTGCTCAGTTAATTGTCAGAAGCATCTAGTTTTATCAAAGGAATATCTATTCTCCTCTAATGATTTTCAGTATGTTCCATAGGTCTTTTTTAGCATAAATTTATCTGAAAGACAGAGTTGCAGAGAAAATATAACTACAGTTGAAACAACTGTTAATGAAACAATATACTGTAGGTTGGACAAAGCCATGCATATTACAGAATACACTGTTGAGCCAGAACATTATGACAACCTGCTTAATAACTTGTTGGTCCATCTTTGGAATGCAAATGTCACTGATTCCGTGTATCAGGATATGACAATTTGTTAATAGGTTTGTGGAGGTATGTTGCACCAGATGTCAATGCACAAGTCATGTAATCTCCTTAATCAGTGGGCCACTGATTTGTGTATGTGGTAATGGTACCTCATAGTGACCCATATGGGTTTCATTGGATTAAGATAATGCAAACTTTGTGGCAAAGATATTAACTTGAGTACACTACCATGTTCCTCAAAACACTGTAGCGTGGTTCTGGCTTTGAGACATGAAAAATTATCCTGCTGAAAGATGACATCACTGGTGGGGAAGACATCAGAATGAAGAGGTACAGGTGGTCCACAGTTGTCAATGTGTCTTTGATTACTACCACAGGTCCCACGTGATTGCAGCAAAATGTCTGCCATAACATAATACTGCTCTCACCAGCCTGCATCCTTGGCATGGTGCACACTTCCAACCACTGTTCATGTAGCTGATGGCATTTTTGGAAACATTCCTCACCCTGGTGTAGCAAAATTGTGATTCATCTGATGAGGCGACTTGTTTCCACTGATCCACGGTCAAATCTTGATGATCCCATGGCCACTGCAATTGCAACTGATAATATAATTGGGCCAACATGTGAACACATAAGGGTTGTTGCTGTGGAGTCTAATGTTCAATAATGTATGATGAATAGTGTGCTCTGAAACAGTTAAGCGTAAACAAGCACTGTGCTCTTTTGGCAGAGATGACATGGATTTCCACCTATCCTGCTTTATAGAGCAGGTAAGCCTCTGAATGCCATATCCTCTGAAGACTTTCAAATGATAGAGCACAGTAATCAGTCGTCCTTACCTTTCAGGTTCTGTTAGGCACATTTAGATTTTGGCTAGTGGCTAATCATTATCAATGCAAAAAAAAAAAAAAAAAAAAAAAAAAAAAAAAATACAAGAAGTACATAGTCAGGTGATAGAATAAAAAGTTACAATTCATGGCATAACCTATATGTCTTACCGATTAGATTACATACCACTATTTCATAGTATCAATGCATGTCCTAACACATCAGTCCCCTGTTGTTCAGGCTTCTACCACAGTTCATTCAAGACTACTGTATAGCGAAGATACGTTTTGTGGTGAACACATCAGTTGGCCATATGGTGCCCTCTATATGAGCTACGGAATGTATAACACTCAAAGAAAAGCAGCTATGGTCTCTAGTGCAAAACTTCAAATTTGCATAGGAATAACACAAAACAAAATATAAAAAAATATTATTTTCATTGCTGTCTGACTTACTGCCACATTTAACAGCAAACATGGTAGATGTAAGAATTTCCAGTTTCACTCCTCAGGAGCCAATCATTTCGTTATTCTTTAAAACACATATGTAACCTCAGATAGGTAAAACTTCTTAAAATCTTTTTTAAAAATATTTACAAAACACAGGGAGGCAATACTGTATGCTTCAACTATTACAATTGATTTGATTTAAACGTTTCTATCTTTTGTACTATTTTCTCTTTATTTAATCATCATGACAGGTATGTGGTTTCTCTTACTTACCGAATAGTTGATAGATGTAACCAAATGTCATCAAGATGGATAGTTGGTGTGACTTGCCATTCTGTTACAAATGTAAGGAGTACTAATCTCTGTGCCACCTCAAACACATTTTAATAACAAATACAATAAAACCGATATCCTGAATTGCTGTTATTAACAACGTACAAGCATATAAACTAACATATCATAGAGAAAGTCCTGTAGATCAGTCTTATAACCATTGTGTCTCCTGACAAGGAGACCTCACTTACCGTGAGGCCATTTCATAGGATGGCCTTCGGCTGTGTGTCTGAGCAGGACATTGAGGCTTTTATTCTATTGAGGTTATAAGATCTCAACCTAAGAATGAACATGACATTAAGTTCTGTTAATTCATTAAAAAAAAAAAAAATTTCACGAGCGGTCTGGCGCAAACAATAACCACCACAATCAAACTTTAAAGATAAGAATATTTTATAAAAAAGAACTCTAATACAAAATGAAACAAAAAATAAGACAACAAATAGACAACCCGCCCACCTCCCCAGGGGACATAACCCCTGCAACCCACAAGAAACAAACCAATAAACTACCGAAAACGAATTTTTGTGCAACACGGGTCTCGTAACACTAGGACCCGTGTTGTGTTGCAGTCCCGCCTGCTGGGCGCACAGTGACTCCAAGGAGCGACCAGCACGAGCAGAAGTCCTTATCACTACTGATAAGAACCGGATGTAATTATTAGCTCTGGAGCAATCTCAGAGCGCTAAATCTCCATAAGAATAACATGTACCAGAAGTGAGTTTTTCTGCAACACGGGTCAAGTAAATATACGGCACGCTGAAAATTTCTAAGTCCGAATCAAGGTCACGCACAGTGAGAAGCATACAGCACCAGAGACTAAGTCCGAATCAAGGTCACGCACTTTAACAAATATACACCAACCAAGAACGTATTCTACAAATGCAGTAGCGTCAACTAACAACGTATTCTACAAATGCAGTAGCGTCACGACATATGGCAGAAACTATTTTACCTGTGGAAGACTTCCCATGTCCTCTTGTTCCTCAAACCCAACAAACCCCTTTCCATCACCTCTTCCTATCATCCCATCTGTCTCACCTCCATCTTCAGTAAAGTCTTGGAATCCAGCCTCTCCCACCATATCCATCACCACCTTAATCTACACCACCTCCTCTCCATCACGCAGTGTGGCTTCTGGCCTTTCTTCTCTGCTGAAGATCAACTTCTTAACCTCGCCCACCTTAACTCCCGCTGCTTCACCATTTTTGTTTCCCTCAACCTCCAAAGTGCTTAGACCATGTCTGGCATCCCTGTCTCCTCTTTAAACTCCCTACCTATGCCCTGCCTATCAATTTTGTCCATCTGGTCACTTCCTTCCTCTCACACCATCCTTCCTCTCACACCATCGTTCCTAGGTCACCATCCACAATACCAACTCCCGTATCTTTTATCCCACCACCGGCGTACACCGAACCTCCATCCTCACCCCTATCCTCTATCTCCTGTACACTGCTGATATGCCCAAGCCGTCCCCATCTGTACACCTCCTCCAATATGCTGATGACACTGCCTTCCTGGCTTTCTATCCTACCCTTCAACAATCCCAATTCACCTCCAAACCCACCTTGACCAGTTCACCACTTGTCACAACCAGTGGTCCCTTCGTATCAACCTCTCCAAGACCTAGGCAATCATCATAGGCCATACCACCCGCTCTTTCCATCTCCATGATATCTACATAACCATTTATGGTCTTCCCATCCAGCTCACCCCTGCTCTGAGATACCTTGTCCTCACCCTCGACCATCACCTCACCTGGACCCCCATCTCCTGACCATCCAGCATAAAGCCCATTCCCGCCTCCACCTCTTGAAACTCCTGTCTGGCCGGGCAAGGGGATTGCATCCTTCCACCATCCTCCAAACCTACAAATCCCTCATCCATCCTATCATCTGTTATGCCCGTGTTGCCTTGATCTATGCTTCCCTCCCCCCGTGCCCCCTCCCACCCACAGACACATTTTTTAAGGCCCTCCAAATCCTATAATGCCACGCGCTCTGCCTTGCTTTCCATATCCGCCTTCCGTCACCCACTCAACTCCTGTATGATCTCATCCCCTTCCAACACCTCCCCTTTTACTCCAACATATCCACATCCTTTACACTGTCCATAGGCTTGATCCCTCCCCACCCTCTGGTGTCCTCCTCCCTCTCCACTCCCTGCCCGTTGTCATGCCTCTATCACTGTAACCCTCCCCCTCTCCATCTCCACACCCTCCATCTTCTTCATCAGGGGAATTTCTTGCACCTTCCCCTCCCAGACTGTGAACTTCACTGTGACATATACACTTCCCACCAACTGTAGCCTGTCCTTGATGCCCGCCCCCCCCCCCCCCCCTCCCCAGGCACCCCCCTTTTCATTTCCCTTCCTTCCCCCAGAACGGTTTTTCTCCTTCCCCCCGCCCCTGAGTCTCTGCACCCCCTCCTTTGTTGTTTCCTTCTCCTGTCCTTCCCTCCCCAGCTCCCTTTGGCATGCACCCCACCTGTCTCCGCTTCTCTTCTCCCCCCCCCCCCTAGCAATGCCCATCTCCCCCTTCCTTCCCTTCTCCCTCGTCTCCATACCCCTGGCAGATCCTCCCAGTTTGTTTCTCGTCAGTGCTGTGTTTGGTGCTGTTCAACAGCGACAACAAGTGCTGTGATTTTAATTGTGTGCTGGACTTGTACATAGTGTTGCTGTCCATGACTGTTATGTGCTACACTGCCCATCACAACTTCTATGCTCTGGCTGTACTTCACATTGTGTTCTTTTAATTGTAACAGTGTGTGGCTTTTTAATTTTTTTATTTTTTTATGTACACTTTTTAGATGTTTATCTCCATTTTTACAGTCACCCCCTTTTGTTTACTATTTCCCATTATGATCTCCCCTTTTTTATAAGTCTGTTTCACCATCTTTTCTCCTTTACGTTGTTTTAAATGTCTCCCTGTTATGCATTGTCTCTTGGCTAAAGAGCAGCACCCATGCTGCTGCCAGCCCACCCTGGATGACGAAAAAAAAATGTCAGGGATTGGAACCCCTCATCTTTCAAGTGGAAGAATACTGTTGCCATGGCTACCCCCATGGACCAGATTTGCCTCCCACCACCCACCGCCTGCCACCAGCTGCTGTCACTGTCATCGTCCCCTTTCCACATCCTGTCTGTCCTCATTCCTTGGCTCCATTTTCGTTTCATCTTCATGCCTTGGCGACGCCTGTTGCCATTAGGCCCACACTTTACCATGAGCCCTCCCACCACCACTGTAATCTACACCTCCCAGCTTCAACTATCACGTCTTGGAGTGCCACCTCTGGCCTCCCCCCTTACACCTTGCCTCCCCTCCCCCCCTCATCCATTTCCCCCATCTCCTCTTCAGCTGTCTGCCCCCACCTATACACCCTTTCCCAGCCTCCACACCAGCAACAGTTCCCTCTTCCACTCCTGCTCCTGCCCTTATGTATGCATCTGCTGCTGCCTGCGTTGCAACAGCTCAGCTGGTGGGCTTCCCCCCTCTCACCCTCCCAGTCACCTCATCTTCTGCCATGACCGAATCAAATCACGTCGGGCCACGATTGCCACTACAGAACCCTCAGCACCTCTTGGCACCTCCGCCATGCCTGAAGGATCTGCCACCTGCCACCTCTGTTTCCTCCCCATCCCTCTCCCCTCCTCCCAGACTACCCTCACAAAAAAATCACAGAAGCGCACAAATGCCACACTGCATCCAACAAAAAATCACTGCCCCCTCCTGCCATCGTCTCCATGTATACCACCCCTCCTCTTGTCACCCATACCCATGCCCCCACCCTCCACACCTTTGTCCTTTTGACCCCAGACCCCAAGTTCCCAGATGCCCGCACCCTCACAACAGAGATACAAAAGTATGTCCCAGGGGCTCCCATCTCCCAATTGATTCACTGCAGGGACTCAGTCCTTATCAAATCCCACTCCCCTCCTTTCATACGGACCTTATCTGTAAACTCCCAGACTGATGACCTTAGCAGTTAAGTCCCATAAAATTTCACACACATACTGTAAACTCCCACGTATCATGTTTGGCCCCCACATGTCCCTCACACCCTTTCCCTCCTCTTCCTCTGCTCACCAACCCCAGCCTCCCCATTGCCCCCCCCCCCCCTTCGCCCTACACCAGCTTGATCACCAAGCTCAGCCCGGTGATCACAGAGGATGAGGTGCTAAGTGTACTCAACTCTCACCCTGGCCTTGAAATCCGCTCTGGTTGCCATATCCGCAATGTCACCAGTCCTAATTTCCCTAAGCGGGTCTTTTCAGAGTCCATCCCCTCCACTGATCACCTCCTCACCCAGCCCAAGGTGCCCTGATTTTTAACTGCTGCCACCCAGCTGAATCCTCCAAATTCCCTCCCCAGGCCTATCGCTGCCAGTGCTGTTTAATATATAATGACCACCTGTCCTCATTGCAAGGCCTCCCACTTTCTCAAAAACTGTCCCAACTTTGCCGCCCCTCCTTCCTGTAACATCTACTATGAAGCACATCCCACCTACTCCTACAAATGTAAAGCTAAACCCCCTCCTGCCACCCCTTAACTTACTGTCCCCATCCGTACCATTGACACCTCCCCCCCTCCCCGCCCATCCATCCCAACAACAATTCCCTCCATGTGCCCCCCCCCCCCACGACTTACGACATCAACTGTTTCTTGACCATAGTCCTCCAAAATATCCACCCTTTCCAATGCCCCTCACCCTCCAACAGATCTCCCTCACCACCTGCTCCATCTTCTAACTCAACACCTTTGCCACCTACTCCAATAACTAAGCCCACTTCACCTTCGCCCACCTTGACACCCTAGTTTAAGCCTCTTCTCTCCTCTTCCTTCAGCCCCCCCCCCCCCCCTCCCAGTCATGGCGCGGTATGAGTGTCACAACCTCTTCCACAACTTTTGCTCCTTCTGCACCATCAAATACCTCTTCATGAACACCCTTTTGCAATGCCAAGTTGACACCTTCATCCTGAATGAAAACTTTCTCTGGCCCCGCCATACTGTCCACGCCTCTCCTTATATCCTAAACTTCACAGATGATCCTGTTCCCCAATCGCAAAATGGAGTCACCATCAGCCACCTTAAGCACATCCCCATCCGCCCACAATCTCTTCTCAATGACCCCATCGAACACCTCATCCTCAGCGTCTTTTTCCCCTCCCTCACCATCACCTGTGCCATCATCTATATCTGCTCCACTGCACCTATTCCATATGACTTCATCTCCCACGTTGACAGCACCTTCTCCACCTATGTGATTGCCGCCAACATCAACATCCACAGCCGCTCCCCTGCTGCCCTTCAGTAGTGGCATCAGTTCCTCCCCACAATCCAAGGTGACCTTGTTCCTCTTTTTAAGCACACCTGTGCTGAAAGCAACACAACTCCTGATGATTTTATTGCCTCTGCCAACCTCCTTGGGCATATCACCATAGGCATTCTTGACCTCACAGGTTGTGACCACCTTCCTGTCCTTCTGACCATCACCTCTGCCCACCTCCTGCCTCTGGCTCCCAACCCTGTGCCCCCTATCATCATGCCAACTGGGATGCCTACTGGGAATCCACTGCCACCCAAGTTGAAAGCCACCCTCTTAACCGTCACCACCCCGACAATATCACCCATGCCTCATACTTCCTCCACAAATTAGTGAACTGCTTATAGATGTTGACTCTGAAATTATTGGTATATCAGAGCACCAATTAAATAATTTGACAATTCAGAGGCTTCCTTCACCAAGATAAAGATTAGCTGGCTGTTTTTCAAGGAGTTCCTTGCAGGGTGGGGGAGTGGCCATGTATGTAAAAACGGTATTTCATTTGAGTCCATTGATATATCACGGCAATGCGCTGAACAGATATTTGAATGTTGTGCAGGGGCAGTTGAATTAAGTGAAACTAAACTACTAAGTGTTGTTTACAGGTCCCCTAAATCTGACTTCAGAGCATTTCTGCTCAAGTTAGAGAGGTTAGAGAGGGTTCACTTTATACAAAGACCAGAAATTAGTTACAAGTGGTGACTTCAATATAAATTTTGTATATGATGGTGCGAGAAAAAGGATGTTGGTAGATCTCCTAATTTCATATGATCTGATGCAGACTGTGTTTTTTCCAACCAGGGTGCAGGGGAACACTAGCACAGCCATAGACAATATTTTTATTCATTGTTCATTACTAGATGGGAATACTATTAGTAAAAGGGTGAATGGCCTTTCAGACCATGATGCACATATTTTAATACTAAAAGGCTTTTGTACTCAAACAAATGTCACATATAATTACAAACTATGTAGGAAAGTTAATCCAACAGCAATAGAGAGTTTTTTAAACCTCATCAAGGAACAAGAGTGGCAGGATGTTGATAGTGCCGATAACATAGATAACAAATATAATGCTTTCCTTTACACATTTCTCATGCTCTTTGAACATTGCTTTCCATTAGAACATTCTAAATGGGGTACTAGCAGTAGAAGACAGCCCAGGTGGCTGACTAGCAGGCTAAGGATATCTTGTAAAACAAAGCGGGAATTATATCAAAATGTTAGAAGTAGTCACAATCAAGCTGCAGTAGCCCATTACAAACAGTACTATAAGGTGCTTAAAAATGTTTTTAAGAAGGCAAAGAGTATGTGGTATGCAAATAGAATACCTAATTCACAGGATAAAATTAAAACCGTATGGTCAGTTGTGAAGGAAGTGTCTGGTCAGCAGCACAAGGTCGAGATATAAAGACAGTTTGTAGTAAAAATATTTCTGTTACTGATAAATCAGATATATGTATAGTATTTAACAATCATTTTCTGAGCATCGCTGGTGAATTAAATAAGGGAAATGCCTTTCCGAGATTGATGTCTGAAATACTCCTCTGTGATACAGACAAGAGGGAGATTGAGTCAGCAATTAAATCACTGAAGACTAAGGACTCTCATGGATATGATGGAGTGTCTAGCAGAATATTAAAGTACTGTGCTGCACATGTTAGCCTTGTATTTAGCCATATTTGTAAATTTTCCTTTAGAAATGGTCAGTTTCCCGAATGATTAAAGTACTCAGTAGCAAAGTCACTTTATAAAAAGATAGAAAGGGATAATGCAGACAATTTTAGACCTATTTCTATGCCATCAGTGTTTTGCTAAAGTTATTGAAAAAGTCCATGTATGTAAGGATAATTGATCATTTTATATCATGATTTCCTATGAAATGTACAGCTCGGCTTTAGAAGTCGTTTAACAACTGAAAATGCCATATTCTCTTTTCTCTGTGAGGTACTGGAAGGGTTGAACAAAAGGTTTCGAATGCTAGGCATATTTTTTTATTTAACTAAGGTGTTTAATTGTGTTGATCACAAAATATTGCTCCGGAAGTTGGGCCATTATGGAATACTTGGAGTAGCTCACAATTGGTTCACCTCTTGCTTTGGCAACAAACAGCAAAAGGTCGTTATTCACAGTGTTGAGAATGGCTATGATGTGGGTTTCTGAGTGAGGTACGGTCAAGTGGGGGGTGCCCCAGGGATCAGTGTTGGGGCCACCCCTGTTCCTTATTTATGCAGTGTGGTCCATTGATAGTGACTGGGGTCAAATATCTCACGAAATAAGCATCAAACGAAAAAACTACAAAGAATGTAACTCGTCTAGCTTGAAGGGGGAAACCAGATGGTGCTAAGGTTGGCCTGCTAGATGGCACTGCCCTGGGTCAAACGGATATGCGTTTTTTTAAATAGGAACCCCCATTTTTATTACATATTCGTGTAGTACGTTAAGAAATATGAATGTTTTAGTTGGACAACTTTTTTCGCTTTGTGATGGATGGGACTGTAATAGTCACAAACGTATAAGTATGTGATATCACATAACATTCCGCCAGTGCGTATGGTATTTCCTTCGTGATACATTACCCATGTTAAAATGGACCGTTTACCAATTGCGGAAAAGGTCGATATCGTGTTGATGTATGGCTATTGTGATCAATATGCTCAATGGGCATGTGCTATGTATGCTGCTCAGTATCCTGGATGACATCATCCAAGAGTCCGGACTGTTCGCCGGATAGTTATGTTATTTAAGGAAACAGGAAGTGTTCAGCCACATGTCAAACGTCAACCACGACCTGCAACAAATGATGATGCCCAAGTAGGTGTTTTAGCTGCTGTGACGGCTAATCCGCACATCAGTAGCAGACAAATTGCGCGAGAATCGTGAATCTCAAAAACGTCGGTGTTGAGAATGCTACATCAACATCGATTGCACCTGTACGATATTTCTATACACCAGAAATTGCATGGCGACGAGTCTGAACATCGTGTACAGTTCTGACACTGGGCACAAGACAAATTACGGGACGATGACAGATTTTTTGCAAGCGTTCTATTTAGCGACAAAGTGTCATTCACCAACAGCAGTAACGTAAACCGGCATAATATGCACTATTGGACAACGGAAAATCCATGATGGCTGCAACAAGTGGAACATCAGCGACCTTTGCGGGTTAATGTATGGTGCGCCACTATGGGAGGAAAGATAATCGGCCCCCATTTTATCGATGGCAATCTAAATGGTGCAATGTATGCTGATCTCCTACATAATGTTCTACCGATGTTACTGCAAGATGTTACCCTGCATGACAGAATGGCGATGTACTTCCAAAATTATGAATGTCCAGCACAAAGCGCGTGTGCGGTTGAAGCGGTATTGGATAGCATATTTCATGACAGGTGGATTGGTCATCGAAGCACCATACCATGGCCCACACATTCACTGGATCTGATGTCCCCGGATTTCTTTCTCTGGGAAAGTTGAAGGATATTTGCTATCATGATCCACAGACAACGCCTGACAACATGCGTCAGCGCATTGTCAATGCATGTGCGAACATTATGGAAGCGAACTACTAGCTGTTGAGAGGAACGTCGTTCCACGTATTGCCAAATGCATTGAGGTTGATGGATATCATTTTGAGCATTTATTGCATTAATATGGCATTTACAGGTAATCACGCTGTAACAGCATGCGTTCTCAGAAATGATATGTTCACAAAGGTACATGTATCACATTGGAACAACCGAAATAAAATGTTCAAACGTACCTACGTTCTGTATTTTAATTTAACAAATCTACCTGTTACCAAGTGTTTGTCTAAAATTGTGAGCAATATGTTTGTGACTATTACAGCACCATCTATCACAAAGTGAAAAAATTGGTCCAACTAAAATATTCATATTTCTTTACGTACTACACGAATATGTCATAAAAAATGGGGGTTCCTATTTAAAAAAACGCAGTTGATATCCGTTTGACCTATGGCAGCGTCATCTAGCAGGCCAACTATAGCGCCATCTGGTTTCCCCTTTCAAGCTACACAAGTTTTGTTCTTCGTAGTTTTTTCTTTTGACACTTATTTCGTGAGATATTTGGCCCGGTCACGAATCAATGGACCACCCTGTATAAATGGTATGCCCTCTAGCATTACGGGTAACTCCAAAATATTTCTGTTTGCTAATGACACTAGCTCGGCAGTAAAGGATGTTGTGTGCAACATTGGCTCGATTTCAGCTAGTGCAGTTCATGACATAAGCTTGTACAAAATAAACTAATGATAAATCACAGTAAGACTCAGGTTTCAGAGTTTCTAACACACAATTCAACAAAACCTGACATTTTAATTTCACAGAATAGGCATATGATTAGTGAAACTGAACAGTTCACTGCCTATATATGTATTTATTCCAATCTTCTGTTCTTCTATTAGTCCATCTCCTCATTCTCCCTTTCTCCATCCATCTTGTCTGTCACCTCTTCTCTATCCATCTCTTCCATCTCCTCTCTCTGTATTCACACTCGCCCGATATTGTATTCAGAAGCGTCACTTGCTGGCTGCTTGGGGCACTGATATTGCTGTGGGTAACAAAAATGAGACAAAGTACTGCGAGTGTTATGTTAAACTGTGATTGCACAATGGTATAATTTTGAAGGTACATCCAATGGTATACATGGCTAAAGTCTGCGAAATGTGGTTTAAACAGATTTAGTAGCAAAGAAGTAATAAATTAAAACACCATGCATGATGCAGCAGTTTTTCTCACACATCAGTCATATCTCCTGAACTGTGTGTCGCACAATGATATATTTTTGTAGGCATGTTCAGCGACATATTTGGATACTGTCTGAGAAATGTGTTGCGAATAGGATTAGTATCACTGTCCTGAAACAGCTTCATTTTCTACCAAGGAGCAGTAGAACAGACACGGGCTAAACGGACCACTGCCAACGGTTGAAACACATTACAGCTTAAGAGTAAATTACACAGCGCTTTACGGCATGATACTCTATTAATAATAATAAAAAAAACAGAATCGTCATTACATAGCGATCAATCATGGCTGAGAGTGAAACACTCCCGGCCGGAGTGACCGAGTGGTTCTAGGCGCTACAGTCTGGAACCGCGCGACCGCTACGGTCGCAGGTTCGAATCCTGCCTCGGGCATGGATGTGTGTGATGTCCTTAGGTTAGTTAGGTTTAAATAGTTCTAAATTCTAGGGGACTGATGACCACAGCAGTTAAGTCCCATAGTTAAAAAAAATGAAAGGAAAAAGGAAGTGAAACACTATTTCCAACGAAATTTATCAAACTCACAGCAAGATCTACATCCAAACTCTAGGTCCAGTATATATTATATTTGGAGACCTCTAACTGGAGAAATATAAGGCCACAAACGAAATACGGCGTCCGTAGAGCACCCACTCTTCAGCGTTGTGTGAAATATATATATATATATATATATATATATATATATATATATATATATATATATATATATATATTAACGAGTCGCTTAGGATGTACTCATCATTGTATACTAATATCGATGTCTTCCTCATCCTCTAACTTCAAAAATCTATAACTAAATAAAGTTCTGCTGTCGCAATATATCATTTGTATCACCCAAAATATACTCCTTCTCTAGTTCTATGACGAAATATGAAGCCAAATCAATGGTCCGATTACGAGATATAGGCATCTGAACATGGCAGAAAATACGCGTTTGGCGCCGGAGCGCTAATTTCGAAGATCAATAAATAAATAAATATCGGTTGTCGCAATATGCCACTTGCAGCATGCATAGCAGAATGTATACCATTAGATCAACATGTCTCAAAAGCATGAAAAAATGTTATAGTCACAATTTTTTTCTTTATTTTCCTTTATTGTGATTTCATTCCTCTGCCCCTTATGGGCAGGGGAGGGCTGGCAGTGGCAGAAACCGCCGCTCATCAGCTGAGTGACAGTACAAACAAAAAGTTGAAATGATACACATAAAAGGCTATAAAAACGAGACATAAGAACATAATAATGGGAGACAATGTGAGTTAAAACATACACTTACTCGCAGACGTTCATTGTAGGACAGTCTCACAAACGACGATGATGCGTTTTACCACTTGGTGGCATTGACGTAAACTTGTTGTTGAGTAGAAAGGGCTAGTTGTGCACGCCATGAACCGTGCACGTCGTTTATCAGATCCATATGTATTTGGACCTTGAGGCCAAGTCCTTATTCAAATGAGCAATAAATATGCAAAGTTTGGATTTTTTTAAGACAATGAAAAGACATAAATGGATCTGTGTGGGGATTATGACTGATCATACTTTGAAGTTTATTTTAGATTTTCAATACAAAAAAAATGCGCCCATAACTATGGTTTGATCAAGGGCCTGCGAGTTTGAAGTACCCAGACTGTGTGCAGTGTATGCCCTCAGAAGTTATCTGGAATAAAAAATACTACATTAAATTTATGGGAACTTTTAACTAACCACAATAAAATAACCTTAAATTTAACGATATGGTGCTAACTCGAATTTTGAGTTCGATTTTTGGGTCTTTGTTTCGCTCTTTATAGCTTAGTCAATATTAACAGAGTTCATATATATTATAGGTATAAGCTCCCTAGAAAACTGAGTACTTTTTGGAGGACAAAATTAGAAGTTAACAGGTTGAATCCTTTTTATTTTATGCTGCATGTAGTTCTGAAAAATCGTTTCTCAAGAAAAACATGTTTAAAGTTTTGGGAAAACTTTTTTATGTATAACTAGTTCAAGGTGCATAAAATGTACATGTTATTTAATATTTTTGATGCTGGGTGAACACAAGTCTGAAGTTAGATTTTCAAAATTCAAAATGGCTAATCTATTATGGCGGGCCAAAAACCATGTTTTGACCAATTTTGACCAAAATTTGACTAAGAAAAGTGTTTTTGTTAAATACACTACTGGCCATTAAAATTGCTACACCAAGGAGAAATGCAGATGATAAACGGGTATTCATTGGACAAATATATTATACTAGAGCTGACATGTGATTACATTTTCACGTAATTTGGGTGCATAAATCCTGAGAAATCAGTACTCAGAACAACCACCTCTAGCTGTAATAACGGCCTTGATAGGCCTGGGCATTGAGTCAAACAGAACTTGGATGGCGTGTACAGGTACAGCTGCCCATACAGCTTCAACACGATACCACAGTTCAGCAAGAGTAGTGACTGGCGTATTGAGACGAGACAGTTGCTCGGCCACCATTTACCAGACGTTTTCAATTGGTGAGAGATCTGGAGAATGTGCTGGCCAGGGCAGCAGTCGAACATTTTCTGTATACAGAAAGGCCCGTACAGGATCTGCAACATGTGGTCGTGCATTATCCTACTGAACTGTAGGGTTTCGCAGGGATCGAATGAAGGGTAGAGCCACGGGTCGTAAGACATCTGAAATGTAACGTCCACTGTTCAAAGTGCCGTCAATGTGAACAAGAGGTGACCGAGACATATAACCAATGGCCCCTCATACCATCACGCCGGGTGATACGCCAGTATGGCGATGACGAATACACGCTTCCAATGTGCGTTCACCGCGATGTCGCCAAACACGGATGCGACCATCATGATGCTGTAATCAGAACCTGGATTCATCCGAAAAAATGACATTTTGCCATTCATGCACCCAGGTTCGTCGTTGAGTACACCATCGCAGGCGTCAAGGGTAGCCGCAGTCATGGTCTCCGAGCTGATAGTCCATGCTGCTGCAAATGTCGTCGAACTGTTCGTGTAGATGGTTGTTGTCTTGCAAACGTCCCCATCTGTTAACTCAGGGATCGAGACGTGGCTGCACGATCCGTTACAGCCATGCGGATGAGATGCCTGTCATCTCGACTACTAGTGATATGAGGCCGTTGGGATGAAGCTCGGCGTTCCGTATTACCCTCCTGAACCCACCGATTCCATATTCTGCTAACAGTCATTGGATCTTGACCAACGCGAGCAGCAATGTCGCAATACGATAAACCGGAATCGCGATAGGCTACAATCCGACCTCTATCAAAGTCGGAAACGTGATGGTACCCATTTCTCCTCCTTACAAGAGGCATCAAAACAACGTTTCACCAGGAAACGCCGTCGACTGCTGATTGTGTGTGAGAAATCGATTGGAAACTTTCGTCATGTCAGCACGTTGTAGGTGCCAACGGCGCCAACCTTGTGTGAATTCTCTGAAAAGCTGATCACAGCATCTTCTTCCTGTCGGTTAAATTTCGCGTCTGAAGCACGTCATCCTTGTGGTGTAGCAATTTTAATGGCCAGTAGTGTAATTCCACAAGGTGTCAAAATTTAGGCTGTTCATGGGCGCTTGTTCTCTTGCACAACACCTGCCTCTGATGCATAGTACATCCCTTCTTTAGTTTAGTATTCGAATGCTATCCTCATATCTGTGAGCTAAACACAGACTTCTTTGGCTAATAGCAAGTATGGTTGATGGGGTGGGAGGTTGGGGGGGGGGGGGGGGGCTGTACTCTACTTCACCCCCCACCCCCATCTTCCTAACTCAGTGGCGTGAAAGAAGAATATAGTGCGAGTCATTGTTAACTGATTGTCGTCGTGATCAGAAAACTGCGTATCTCTCAGAGACGACCACAGCAAATTTGTAAGTATTTTTGATCAGTCTACAATTTCTTACCGATACGCTAATTATTTTACGAAAACACGAGCTAATTACTAGTTTCTTCCGTTAGGTACAAAATTAGATTGGAATTGCAGAAACAGTTTTTCTACTTGAATAACACAGAGGATGTAGCAAGAATCCGCCAAATATTGTTGGGTGGTATGGATGAGGATGGATGGGGCTTAGAGCATCTTCAAACTATTTAGAAGAGGAAGACTGTGACAGCGATGCATCAGGAAACAGTGAAGAGTAATAGGAAGACTCGGAAACAGAACCGAGCTGCACAGATGTAAGCTCTCTTCGAGAAAAGAAGAAGAAAAAACGAAGAAGGTAACAGAAATATCGCTTGAAAAATAGCTCCTTATTGTCCACAGAGAAAAATCGCCAAACTCGATCTAACCAAGCAGCGCCCGAAATGCTGATAAAATTGTAGCTACGTTGAACTGTGTCATTGACGATGACATGGTAGACATGATTGTTAGATATTCAAATCAGTACATTGAAAGCATACTTCCCCTTTATTCGAAGCCATAAAAGTCTCCTGTTTGATGATGTCCATCTTTAGGTTTAGGTTCTTATCGCAAACAGTGAGATTTGATGATAGGGGAAGTAGACTTGAAAGGAGAGCAGTAGCTCGTTTAGAAGCTATTCGTGATTTCTTTGGAAAGTTGGTATATAGCTGTGTAGAATATGATGTCACAACTGACGAAAAGCTAGAGCTCAAAGAGGTTAGATGCCCTTTCCCTCACTATATTCCATCAAAAACATCAAGACATGGCATCAAAATATTTGCATTTTTAGGTTATAAAATGTTCTATAACATATACCTGGAAATATATCCCGGTAAACAATCAGAGGAGCCATTCCAATCCAGTAAAAAATGCACAGAGCGCAAGTGGTTATTCCCACAACTAATATTGCACGTAATTCGACGGCTGATAATCGGTTTACTGATGTCACTCTTCTTCAAAGCTTCTGAGAAAAACATCGCTTGTCTTACGTGGGAACGCTACAACAGAACAAATGGCAGATCCCTAAAGAGATGAGAGGTCAAAAACAGAGAGAACTTGTACACCCATTTCGATCGCGTAAAGAAGTAACGCTAGTTTCAGTAGAGAGGGAATTGTACTGTTCATCTCAGGTTTATACAAAGAAGATTCAACTGATAACGATACTAGTGACAAGAAAAAGCCTGAAATGGTAACTTACTGCTGTGAACATAAGATGGAGTAGTGTAATAGACAAAGGTGCTACTGTCCATTTCATGACTGACCCCTGACTTTGAGTTCAAATTTTTTTCACATTGTATTACGAACATCGATATGTTATATCTTGCCGGAATCGTGGAAATGTCTACTTTTATTTAGTGTGTGAATATTACATCTTAGTGGGAAATGGGCCGACATCCGCCGTAATACACTCCTGGAAATGGAAAAAAGAACACATTGACACCGGTGTGTCAGACCCACCATACTTGCTCCGGACACTGCGAGAGGGCTGTACAAGCAATGATCACACGCACGGCACAGCGGACACACCAGGAACCGCGGTGTTGGCCGTCGAATGGCGCTAGCTGCGCAGCATTTGTGCACCGCCGCCGTCATTGTCAGCCAGTTTGCCGTGGCATACGGAGCTCCATCGCAGTCTTTAACACTGGTAGCATGCCGCGACAGCGTGGACGTGAACCGTATGTGCAGTTGACGGACTTTGAGCGAGGGCGTATAGTGGGCATGCGGGAGGCCGGGTGGACGTACCGCCGAATTGCTCAACACGTGGGGCGTGAGGTCTCCACAGTACATCGATGTTGTCGCCAGTGGTCGGCAGAAGGTGCACGTGCCCGTCGACCTGGGACCGGACCGCAGCGACGCACGGATGCACGCCAAGACCGTAAGATCCTACTCAGTGCCGTAGGGGACCGCACCGCCACTTCCCAGCAAATTAGGGACACTGTTGCTCCTGGGGTATCGGCGAGGACCATTCGCAACCGTCTCCATGAAGCTGGGCTACGGTCCCGCACACCGTTAGGCCGTCTTCCGCTCACGCCCCAACATCGTGCAGCCCGCCTCCAGTGGTGTCGCGACAGGCGTGAATGGAGGGACGAATGGAGACGTGTCGTCTTCAGCGATGAGAGTCGCTTCTGCCTTGGTGCCAATGATGGTCGTATGCGTGTTTGGCGCCGTGCAGGTGAGCGCCACAATCAGGACTGCATACGACCGAGGCACACAGGGCCAACACCCGGCATCATGGTGTGGGGAGCGATCTCATACACTGGCCGTACACCACTGGTGATCGTCGAGGGGACACTGAATAGTGCACGGTACACCCAAACCGTCATCGAACCTATCGTTCTACCATTCCTAGACCGGCAAGGGAATTTGCTGTTCCAACAGGACAATGCACGTCCGCATGTATCCCGTGCCACCCAACGTGCTCTAGAAGGTGGAAGTCAACTACCCTGGCCAGCAAGATCTCCGGATCTGTCCCCCATTGAGCATGTTTGGGACTGGATGAAGCGTCGTCTCACGCGGTCTGCACGTCCAGCACGAACGCTGGTCCAACTGAGGCGCCAGGTGGAAATGGGATGGCAAGCCGTTCCACAGGACTACATCCAGCATCTCTACGATCGTCTCCATGGGAGAATAGCAGCCTGCATTGCTGCGAAAGGTGGATATGCACTGTACTAGTGCCGACATTGTGCATGCTCTGTTGCCTGTGTCTATGTGCCTGTGGTTCTGTGAGTGTGATCATGTGATGTATCTGACCCCAGGAATGTGTCAATGAAGTTTCCCCTTCCTGGGACAATGAATTCACGGTGTTCTTATTTCAATTTCCAGGAGTATATTTTAAGAGAAACTGCTTTTTCTAGCCTTTTTCGGCGAATGTCAGCTTTAAGGACGCATAAAAAGCAGACCGTAAAAAAAACTAGAAGAAAAATTCCCCGTCCACAGTTTAAAGATACAACCTTGTTCTATTTACAGGCGGATTTTCGTTATTTTCTGCTTACTCGTTTCAGCAAGCCGCTGCGATTGAGCTAACCGTCGAAGCTATTATGACGGAGAAGGTATTGGTCTTAAGCTTCAACTTTTGTTGGTTTCAACAAATGTCTTTACTAATGAATACTCCTCGTGTTTGTTAGCTACGAGTTTGTAAAGCAATTATGTGGTAGCTGCGATATATGCGAGGCTGTGGTGGAGCGTAGTTGTCACACTAGCGTGCAACCACTGTTGTAATGCGCCATAAGCGTCTTTTCATCAGCGAAGAAAAGCAGCTTCGTTGTCGCATTGCAGTGCAGGATTGCGATGTTCGCTTTTTGTTACGAGTAAAGTGAAATAATATAGGAAACTGCAAATAAGTGCACGATATGCAAGCAGTTCACAATAAAGGAAGATTTTGTTGCACATTTCAGTTGTAAATGGAAAAGTTCTTTAGCTCGAATAAATTTTGCAGTAAAGAATTATGACTAAAATAAAACCTATCTTAATTGCTTTCTCTCCTGGCTGAGGTCTCACTGCTGCTATTGCAGTCGTCTGATTCGACCAGCAACGGTTCTATTGCTATGTCAAGATATGGGGCTCACTGAATTCCTCAAGACGCTTTGGGGAATACTTTCCAGAGCGGAGCGACTCAACTGTAAATCATCATTTATTGTTCTCCTTTACTACCTTATTCTTGACAAATGCCCAAATAAGTTCAATGGCGTTCAATTCGCAGTGCGCTACAGGTAACCACAGAACATTAATTTCCTTGTCTACTGATCGCAATATGCACCCCAAAAGGTACTCCTGCGCCCTGAAGTGCGGTCGTGTGTGTTCCAGTAGGCCAGCCTTAGTAAATTCCTCATAAAGTGGCATTAGATGGAAGCTCTAGATTATTGTTTTCCATACATTCAGTAACAGAATCCTTTCTCCATTTCGTAATGGGTTTCGTGATACGGGATTTATCATCGTGTGATATGGAGCCTGGTCTAAAACAATAGAGGACCTGTTTGTTAATTTTTCGAGAACTCTCCCCTAAACCACTCTTCGTAGCGTCTGGCATTAATTTCAAAATGATAATGTACACCTCCTCTTTGCCCAAAAAACATAAACCAGCGTTTTGCGCGAATCCCTCTTCGTTCCCAATGTGGCAAGTTATAATTTTCTTTTTCTAGAACCGTAGGGTGTTTGAATTCCTGCTTGCCAGCCATTCCTCCGATGCATAAGGCACATTTTGTTCCTACTAACCAAACTTTCTAGAATGATTTGCACCACACTTACTCTCATCAGTGTAATAAATAGTACATCCATCGCCGCAAGAAGTCGTCTCTTTCTCCTGCTACTATTCCAGCAGCACAGGTGTTTCGTTAAATTTTTTGTATCTAAAGCCCAATTTTCTAATAGCACGTTAAAAGGTTGTTTCACTCGTATAAAGAAAATCTTCCATTTCCGTCTTCAACTTTTCCACCGAGGCTGCCACTATTGGAAACTGCTTTTCCACACAGAGGTCCTGGATTTTTCCTCTTATGACTCCATGTGAAAATTGGTCCAATACTAACTTCTGTCGCCTGCCATAACTCTTTTTTGGTGATACAAGAAATGAAGTTTCTCTATATACTCTCGAAATTCGCTTCACTGTACTTTCACTAATACCGAAGCATTCAAAAGTTCTCTACTGGCTGTGATACGAAACTGCTCGCACCCTGTTCTTTTCTGGCCTCGAAGTATGCAAGCGCACTGATCGCCATAGACTCTCTACAGTTCCATAAACGATGTACGGTTTTACATAAGTGCAAGGCAATTAATTACTGTATGTTACGATCACTGTCTCACACGATTACACAACAACGAATGGGAGCACGATTGTTTTACTATCTGACGGAAAGCGGCGATGTAAACACTGTAACAATGAAGTGGAAATCCTGTACAGAGGTCTGGCAACGTAACACACGCTAGCACGTGGACCATAGAATTGCAAAAGCAAATAAATTACACACGTGATATTTTAGTTTTCTATAGATTTTCGTGCATAAAAGCATAACAGCTGTGAAAGCAACAACACAGCTTGCATTTACACTTTTCGTCTTATTGATATATATGACCATTAGGCGAACTGCAGCAATCTCCATCCACCATTATTAGAACAAAACGACTAGTTGGAAGGCAACGACAGTTCGTCTGGAAGTTGAGTGTGGTTGCACCTTTAAACTGTGCAAGGAAAATTTTTCTCCTAATTGGGATCAGACTTCGTTGACCACTCAATTTTTGACACTTGCCAAAAAATGGCCGAGACAGCAAGCTTTCTCTTAAATATTACCGTGTATGCCGCCCCCTTTTCAACTAAAATGTAATATTCATTCATCAAATAAAAGTAGACATTCCCACGATTCCGGCAAGAAATAACACATTGATATTCGTCATGTTATGTGTCCAGAATATGAGCTCATATTCAGGGATCAATCATTATGAAATGGTTAATAGAAGGTGGCTGATAGTGGTATACTTTTCGGTCCTAAATATTGCTGGACTCAGCCCTCACGTTATTCAAATAGAAAACGGAAAAGATTCAGAAGAGAACTTACTGATAATCACTTGTTGTTGTTGTGGTCTTCGGTCCTGAGACTGGTTTGATGCAGCTCTCCATGCTACTCTATCCTGTGCAAGCTTCTTCATCTCCCAGTACTTACTGCAACCTACGTCCTTCTGAATCTGCTTAGTGTATTCATCTCTTGGTCTCCCTCTATGATTTTTACCCTCCACACTGCCCTCCAATGCTAAGTTTGTGATCCCTTGATGCCTCAGAACATGCCCTACCAACCGGTCCCTTCTTCTTGTCAGGTTGTGCCACAAACTCCTCCCCAATTCTATTCAATACCTCCACATTAGTTATGTGATCTATCCATCTAATCTTCAGCATTCTTCTGTAGCACCACATTTCGAAAGCTTCTATTCTCTTCTTGTCCAAACTATTTATCGTCCACGTTTCACTTCCACACATGGCTACACTCCATACAAATACTTTCAGAAACGACTTCTTGGCACTTAAATCTATACTCGATGTTAACAAATTTCTCTTCTTCAGAAACGCTTTTCTTGCCATTGCCAGTCTACATTTTATATCCTCTCTACTTCGACCATCATCAGTTATTTTGCTCCCCAAATAGCAAAACTCCTTTATTTCTTTAAGTGTCTCATTTCCTAATCTAATTCCCTCAGCATCACCCGACTTAATTCTACTACATTCCATTATCCTCGTTTTGTTTTTATTGATGTTCATCTTATATCCTCCTTTCAAGACACTGTCCATTCCACTCAACTGCTCTTACAAGTCCTCTGCTGTCTCTGACAGAATTACAATACCTCAAAGTTTTTATTTCTTCTCCATGGATTTTAATACCTACTCCGAATTTTTCTTTTGTTTCCTTTACTGCTTGCTCAATATACAGATTGAATAACATTGGGGAGAGGCTACAACCCTGTCTCACTCCCTTCCCAACCGCTGCTTCCCTTTCACGTCGCTCGACTCTTATAACTGCCATCTGGTTTCTATACAAATTGTTAATAGTCTTTCGCTCCCTGTGTTTTACCCCAGCCACCTTTAGAATTTGAAAGAGAGTATTCCAGTCAACATTGTCAAAAGCTTTCTCTAAATCTACAAATGCTAGAAACGTAGGTTTGCCTTTCCTTAATCTTTCTTCTAAGATAAGTCGTAAGTCGTAAGTCCAATCCATTGGGATTGGAACTATCATATTCTTCTTTGAAGTCTGAGGGTATTTCGCCTGTCTCATACATCTTGCTTACCAGATGGTAGAGTTTTGTCAGGACTGGCTCTCCCAAGGCCGTCAGTAGTTCTAAAGGAATGTTGTTTACTCCCAGGGCCTTGTTTCGACTCAGGTCTTTCAGTGCTCTGTCAAACTCTTCATGCAGTATTGTATCTCCCATTTCGTCTTCATCTACATTCTCTTCCATTTCCAGAATATTGTCCTCAAGTACGTCGCCCTTGTATAGACCCTCTATATACTCCTTCCACCTTTCTGCTTTCCCTTCTTTGCTTAGAACTGGGTTTCTGTCTGAGCTCTTGATATTCATACAAGTGGTTCCCTTTTCTCCAAAGGTCTCTTTAATTTTCCTGTAGGCAGTATCTATCTTACACCTAGTGAGATAAGCCTCTATATCCTTACGTTTGTCCTCTAGCCATCCCTGCTTAGCCATTTTGCACTTCCTGTCGATCTCATTTTTGAGACGTTTGTATTCCTTTTTGCCTGCTTCATTAACTGCATTTTTACACTTTCTCCTTTCATCAATTAAATTCAATATTTCTTCTGTTACCCAAGAATTTCTATTAGCCCTCGTCTTTTTACCTACTTGATCCTCTGCTGCCTTCACTACTTCATCCCTCAGAGCTACCCATTCTTCTTCTACTGTATTTCTTTCCCCCATTTGTGACAATTGTTCCCTTATCACTTATGCGTCGTATACATGAGTCAATTTCTAGGAGACTTCGTGAAATCTCATCTGAAAATCTACAAATTGTCATTACTCCTGCCAATTCTGTGACCACTCATAGTGCAAATACGAAGCGATGGCAGCCCTACCAGGCCATGAAAACAAGACTAACAAAGTACACCTGCAAGGCAAGTAGACAGTTTTTATGCTCGCAACATTGTGCCTTTTATGGTATTGATGGGTATGATGTAGGAGATGATCATAATGAAGAAGACTGTGGCTATTTTTGTTCTTTACACTTCATTAGTATTCACTATGTTTGCATTTAAACTTTAGAATTACAGTATGCTTATTAAAATGAAAATGTACGTACTTATATTTTCTTTCTTTTAAGAAATTTTCCTAGCTACTTTTTAGGTTTGTGGCTATTAAAAGGACAAAAGGATTTGGACGTGTCTTTACCACATTACCCTAAACTACTAACGTAAAAAGTGTGGATAAACAAGGTGAGTAAGAAGGAAAGGTACGTGTTTGGACGAGTGATAGCATTAGTGATTCAGAAGAGAAAACGTGATGTGGATATTTGGCCTATTCCGAGTGCTTTCAGGGATAGAACAATTTTAATGTGCATTTCTATTTATTTTCTGTGTTATTCGTTGTCGTTGTTTACAACGTACCTCAGTAATATAGAGGAAGCTAAGACGAACAATTTGATACAGGACGCTTGTCGTCTATCAAGTCGGAAAACTGCCTCAAACTGGCGTATAAAAAGTATCGAAGTTACAGCGCACGCGCATCGCACGACATTTTCAATATTCTCACGATCTCTGCGCGTAAACTGTTAGCTATAAACAAAATATAAATCGGACCTTTTTTGTAGCAAATTTAATTTAGTTTAGTTGTGTACTGAGACACGTTTTCGTTGGAGTGTGCAGTTTTCGAGTTATTAAAGAAAAACGTACAAAAGTGATATTAAACGTGTTCTATCTCGTAAACCATTCGCAATATGGCATATGTCGGCGTGAAGTTTTTTGTTCATCACTAATACTATTGCATATCAGAGCATTTACCTTTCCTCCTGACTCAATGTGTGTCCTGTAGCTCATAGATACAGCTGCAGCAATTTAGTAAAATTTTTCAGGATAGCATTCGAGTGTTAATAACAAAACATAAACCCAGATTAACGGTCCGATTACGAGATAAGTGCACCTGAATATGGCAGAAAAAACGAAACGCACTTGATGCTCCCGGTGCGAACTTTGGAGGTCAATAACTCAGTACATAATGGTCGTCGCATTATACCACTTCTTCAGAGGTCAGTTACCTAAACAAATATTCACCGTCGCAATGTCACTTGCAGCACCCAGAGTACACTCCTTCTTTAGTTCAGTAAAGAAACATGAAGCCAGAATAACAGTTCGATTACGAGAAATAAGCACGTGAATATGGTGGAAATTACGCGCTTGTTGTCCTCGGCTGCTAACTTCGAAGCTCAGTAACCGCCTATGCAGTTTTTTTTTTGCTAGGGCTGCTATCCTTTCGACGTCCTCGGCAGTGCACCCAATCAGGTCAAGAGTATTTTCCTGACGGAGGGCGTCAATTCCCAGAGCGGAACTTTTCTATACCAGGAAGCGATCAGCGACCTCACCATACACCGAGGGCATTTGCTTGTGCACCGCTGCTGTATGTGCTGTTTGTTTGCTTTCCAGTTTGACATTTTTCTAGTGTAGGTTCTTGGTGTTCAACTGTGCAGTCACATCGTAATGCCTTTCAACGGATTTTCGGATTTTGACTACTCCGCATTTGTGCGGTTCTAGGCGCTACAGTCTGGAACCGCGCGACCGCTACGGTCGCAGGTTCGAATCCTGCCTCGGGCATGGCTGTGTGTGATGTCCTTAGGTTAGTTAGGTTTAAGTAGTTCTAAGTTCTAGGGTACTGTTGACCTTAGAAGTTAAGTCCCATAGTGCTCAGAGCCATTTGAACCATTTTTTGAACTCTCTGTTTCTCTGAAGAAGTAGCTAGTATTGCGAGGCGTTCTGATACTAGGTTAACTGTGCGTCGACTACATAAATTGTGCCAGAAAGATGCGGTTTGAACACAACAAATGGCGAAAGGTCACCGACAAGAACTAAATGCAATGTCTTGCGTGAAAGTGACTATTCGGAATAAAAAGTCAGTCATAGTTGATTTAGAATGTGTTAACTGTGATCTTCAAAGTACGCACAACATTGATAAAGAGAAGTTCTTAGACTAAATCTTCCTGAGATGAAGTTAGCTTGTGTGTCGCACGTTTCAAAGTACTACACAAACGGAAGGTACAACATAAACCGTATTTAAATTATGTTTTTGCTACTGAAGTGCAAATGTAGCAACTGTACTATTTTCAAGTTCGTCTGCGTTCTCTACAGTGGAATCGTTCGTATTTATGTGACTTATGGAATGGGAAATCACACAAATCTGGATAAACAATTCTGTGCTCTCAGGGGTGCCGAGAGGGAAAGGATGGCGCTCCAAGACAGTTATATCTTACATTAAATTAACTCTGCGACGAAAATTTTGCAATATTTGGTAATATGCAAGATGTATGGACATTATGTGTCTTGCAGAAAGCCAGATCGGAAGCTTTTTATATTGCCATTCGGATAAGAACGATTATCTGGATGTGGTACTACGGTACCTCAGTCGAAATGCAGAAGACAAGTCCATTCTGTGCGTATTGGTGCTGCGTCAGCTCTTCATGTTTTGCTCCTAACAGGTTATTTTGTTAACAATAATAAGGCAAACAACTTTTTTACTTTGACGCAACAGGATGCGTCGTTCGCGGGCAGCGAGGAGAAAAGAAAGCAGAATTTATTACAGTGCTCGAGTGATAAATATTTACAGAAGAGTGATACCTGTGCTCGAAATGGTATGTGCTACGCATGACGACAGTTCATTTGCGTCTTTCACTGGATCTTTTAAATAATGCTGTGTTAAAGGAGGCGTTAAATGTCCAGCCTTATCAAGGATCATACTGGCTGAAATTGGGCTAGGATATACGCTGTATTAGAGAAATTTTGTGATGTGACTTAAAAGTATACTTTAACATCCTTTACCCTGACACTGTATCCGGTTGGTTGGTTGGTTTAAAAGAGGGAGTGGGGGAGGAGGGGGGGGGGGGAGACCAAACTGCGAGGTCATCGATCAATGGAGTGCTCTGCTAAGGATCTGTGTTGAGCTGCACTCCAGGTTTGCTGCGCTCATTTCATGAAGATTATATCTGCTCATCTCAAGAACGAGGAGTTCCGAAGTGCCACAACAAGTTTATTATGGTTGATATGGCTGCAATGGTTTCTGCAAAGCAGTAACAAGAACAGCTCTACATTTTTCAGCATTTCGTCTCTATCTTAACGAACACCGCAATGACGTCACGCGTGCAGGAATTGTGGGAAATGCTAAATAATTTTCATATGAGTGAACATTCACTATACTCCACAGACACTTCCAAAAGCTAGTCTTAAGATCATATGCGAGCATCAGTGTTATAAGACCGGAATTGATTTTACTATCTTTTCAAAACGAAGGTAGAAGAAATGACAGAACAAATACTGCCTGAAATTGATGCCGCCAAAAATCCTTTCCATGATGAAGATTTTGTTACACATATATAAAGGAGACATATGTCATTTGTGCCGTTATGGTCTAGAATTGGCATGGATATGCTGCCCGGGGGAGTAAACATCAAGAGGAACAGGAATGCAGCTGTGAAGAACTAGCTCGAACAGATCGAAATGGGATCACTCCATCACTTCAGCAAACAGAAAGCCGGACGGTTCTTACATATCATGGAGGCGCAAGTACGATCTGTCTTCAGAGAGTTTAAAATCAACGGTGTCCTTTCAGTGGAAAAAGTTGCAGGAGGGTCCAAAGGGAAGAGAGGATGGAAGCAGTTTGAAAATAATGATGGGGTAACAGCAGAAGAGTTCTGGCAAAGAAAAAAGAAGGTAAAATTTTCTTATTTCAGACAGAATTTTTGATGTCGCTGCCATTCAGTCTTCTGTGCATGGTTACAAAGAAATTAAGTGCACAGGAAGTAATAATATCCCTGACTGTGTAACAGCATATTCAATGAATGGCTTTGCTCGAGTATCCAGCCATCTATGAAAAAGAGATGAGATGTGAATTTTGCTGTCGCTCTTTTCCGTGACTCGGTTGAGCCACAAAAAGAATGGTGGGTTATCAATCTCTCTTCAACGACAACTCGCTGACAAATGTTGTTATAGGTTGTTGTGTAGGAATTATTTTTCATGGTCGCGAGAAAGATTTTTACAGCATTTGAAAAGGAAGAAATAGTAAAAATAATCCTATATATCAAAATAATCCCAATGATTTTGAAAGAATTTTCACTCTAGTCCATGTAAATGGCAATAACCGGCGCCTGTTTTCAGTCAACATAAAGCTAAAAGAAATGATAAGTTGGTTCCGGTGGAACACTCAAGGCAAAAAGATTGTTGGAGCTGTGGATTATTTGAATAACATGGCTGGAAGTCACTCACCAAAGGCATCAGGTGCAAGAATGTTTTGGCAACTAAAGGTGTTAGAGATGTCTCTAAATGTTCATAGTAGATGTCTTTACTGTGGTTTCGAAGCAAATGATCGCCAAAGCGTGAACAGCAGAAAATGCAGGCGATAAAAGTACATCGATTACTAAGCAGTTGTGTCAACTGTCAGAAAGCAAAATCTATAATCAAAACTAGTAAAACGGAATTGCATTTTTGTCTGCCTAACAAACCACTTGAAATAGTACCTGTTGATACTGTTGGTCCATATTCGACAGCCAGTGGAGATACCAAATGCGTTGTTGCATTATATGACATTTTTTCCAAGTTTGTAAAGCTATATGCTACGAAATCCGTTACGGTTGCAGTAATAATCAAAAGTTTTTCAAATGATTACATTCTCACAGTAGGATAACCCAAATCATAGCTAACGGACAATGCATCTTACTTCACTAGATACAAATGGAGAGAATTTTGCAAGAAAATGACGTACAACTTTGTCTAAGGAAGAACTTTCTGTTCTGTCTAAAGGAGGGAATTTTGCAATAACTCCATCCAAGATTCCTATGGAGGACATTATTGCTAATATAGAGGCAGGAATTCGTCAGTTACCATCATATTCTGCTGATGAAATTAGAATGGAAACCTCCGGGATATTACGCAAAGCTAAGCCACCCAGCAGCAATCTGTCTCAAGGGGAAAGGAAGGCATTGCGGGAGATCAATGCAGACAAGAATGTTATTATAGTTGCCGCTGGCAAGGGAAATTCTACTGCTTTAATGAATACTGAGGAGTATCACAAGAAGATCAGTGATCTCCTGGAACCCAGCACATACAAGAAGTTGAAAAAGGATCCCACAACGAATGTGCTGAATGCCACCAATCGTCTGATAAAACAGTCTTCCATTCCCGCAGAAGTTAAAAAGTATCTTTGTAAAACGGAGGCTTATCCTCCGAGATTATATGGATTACCAAAGATACATAAGCGTGATGTTCCTCTGAGACCAATAGTCAGCGCAATTGGAGCTCCTACCCAAGAACTAGCCAGACACCTTGCCTCTTTGTTACAACCTTACATAGGCAAAACTGAGAGTCATATTAAAAACTCTCTACACCTCATTGAAAAATTGAGGGAAATTACTGTCGGTCCTAATGACATCCTTGTCAGTTTTGATATAGTGTCTTTGTTCACGATGGTTCCAGTTGATGAAGCTCTCTCCCATATAGCCGATATGTTCCCTACTGATATAGTAGCCTTGTTCCAACACTGTCTATCCTCGACCTATTTTCAGTACAATGGTGAATTTTATGAACAGATCGATGGGGAAGCCCCCTAAGTCCCACAATTGCGAATTTATTCATGGAATATTTTGAACATCAAGCACTGCAGTCGGCCAAAAAAAGCCCCTCGAAGTGGTATCGGTATGTGGATGATACCTTTGTAATATGGAATCATGAGGAAGAAGACTTGAATGATTTCCTGGTACTATGGAGAAGGAGAAGAATGGACAACTTAACTTCTTGGATGTATCAGTTATCAAACGGGCGGATGGGACCTTAGGCCATAAGGTCTACAGGAAAGGTACACATACTGATCGCTACCTCCATAAGAACTCAAACCACCACCCTAGGCAAAAGAGGGGGTCATAAAAACACTAGTGGATAGGCCCAATAATATTTGTGAGCCAGGCTACTTACAAGAAGAACTAAATCGTTTACGAATGGCCTTTGCGAAAAATGGTTATACGAAAAACGAGATTAACCGAGCACTTCACCCACATAGAAAAATGCCTAAAAATAGGAGACAGCAACAACCATCAGCTGGAAAAGTATTTCTTCCATTCATCCATAATATCACGGATCGCATTGGGAAAGTACTAGCCAAGTTTCAGGTAGAGACCATTTTTAGACCTACTAAGAAAATTAGTGAATGCCTAAGATCAACAAAAGATGCTCGTCACCCCCTAGCCACCCCAGGGGTATATAAAATTCCGTGTAGTTGTGGCAGGGTTTACATAGTAAAAAAGAAGCATCAATACACGGTTGACGGAGCACAAAAGAAACTGTCGCTTGGGACATATCGACAAATCGGCAGTTGTGGAACATGTTTTTAAGGATGGAGATCACGAAATAAAATTTGGTGAAACAAGCGTGCTAGCGAGGACGTCGCACTATTATACACGTATGTATAGAGAGGCAATTGAAATCCACAAACATCAATACAATTTTAATCGTAAAGAAGAAGGATTAAAATTGGATAAGATATGGCGGTCGACGTTGCATCAATCACGTGACAATCGATTGCCTGCAATCGAGAGAACAGACGATAGCCAGAGATAGCTGCACATCGACGCCACGTGACGTGTGGTGGCGCCCCCTACGATATCCATATAAGCGGCGGCCCCAGCTCCTAGCAGCCAGTCGTTGACTCACCTCGGAAGATGCTCTCCGTAGTTGAGAACGAAACGTCAGGGAGAAGAAGTTCTACAGATCGACCACGGCAACTTAGCCCGGAAGTATTTACTGATAATATGAAAGCCCTTAGTAAATAAGAAATTATGTACAATAGTACCTAGACTTCTGTTATAGCGCAAAGCAAACTAGTGGTGTGTATGTGATAAACAGTGACCAATTGTGTGTTGGGGAAGAGAGTTAGTGCATTGTCCATAATCCCAATCCATGACGGCTGCTAAACGAACATTAGGACACGTTAACAGCATTTGTGGCAGATACGAGGATGTGCACATACCTTGTGAAAAAATTGAAGCTGTCTTTTCCGAGATGGTGTGCTACCGAAAGGATGTCAGTGGATTCTACTGGTTATGAACTCAAAACGCGTTACCAACACCAATCGTTACTCAGAAAACTTCAAATCAAATAGTAACACAGTGTGCTGCATCCACGGTTAAGTCAAAACTAAGCTGTGGGGGAGCCAGTTGTAAGGTGTAATTGATCCAGGCATCTGTGTGGCGCACCATATTGAACATTCAAATGTATACACTAATATGCATCCATGTAAAGAAAATTATGGACATATTGATATTTGTGCGAATCTAACAACTTTTGACCTTTGCAGTCCAAACAAAGAACAAAGCTTCAGCTTAGTCTGAATTTACATTATTCTTGTGCAAAGAGCAATGTCCAAGTCTTTCCAGTCGACAAAAATTTGATGAAAAAAGAGTAATTGTACATTCTGATCTTATGTTGTTTTCTTTTGTTAAGAAACGAATCCAAATTCTGTTCTGTTGTTTAGTTAGTTAGTTAGTTGCGAGTTCCATTGATCAATCCCACGGTACAGTAGCTGTTATGATGTGCGTTTATGTATTCTTCTATGTATTTTATCTCTGTATGCACCATAGCGTGTCACCTTTCAGAAGACTGATGTCATGGTACAAAGGCTTTATGAACCATGGACCCTCGGCACTGTTGCGTGTATTGCAGCGGACGTTGGGCTGAGAACCACTAAAACTACACAGTATGTGTGGACCACGTGTATATTAAGGAGATCAAATCATTCACCTGATGTCTCCTGGATGACATCACCCAACCCGCGTCTGATGCCACAACCCATGTCTGATGTCAAAAGTGGAGTCTGACGTTGACTTCATCAGTAAGTCATGCGTTCTTCCCATCCCCCAACCTCTGACAAAGGCCAACTGCCCCATGTATAAAACAGCAAGAATTCAAATTTTGGCGGGAAATTCAAAATTTTGGCGGGAAAATACTGCATTGTCATGCTGGTTGACTTGGAAAGCTAGGGCAGGGAATCTGAGACTTGGAATATTGGTGCAGTCTTCCTATAATGTCAAAATGGTTCAAATGGTTCTGAGCACTATGGGACTTAACATCTCAGGTCATCAGTCCCCTAGAACTTAGATCTACCTAAACCGAACTAATCTAAGGACATCACACACATCCATGCCCGAGGCAGGATTCGAACCTGCGACCGTAGCGGTCGCGCGGTTCCAGACTGAAGTGCCTAGTACCGCTCGGCCATCAGCGGCCGGCTATAATGTCAGAATACAAGATGGCGAATATGGAATTCTTGTGCAGTCTTAGAATGACATCACACCCAAAGACTCAGAATTCTGGCACAGTGTAGCTATTATGTCCGAATACAAGATGGTGGTGCAAGATGGCTGACCTGAAATTCTGTGGGAGGAAGTCCAAGACTCTGAATGAATACTGGACGAGCCTGACTATGATGTCAGAATCGAAGATGGTCGATCTGGAATACTGGCCCATGGCTGGAATACTGACCCTGGTTCTGTGATGTCACAGTCCTGCTCAAACCTGTCATGCTATTTGTAACAGTATGGAATTCTGGGTAATGGTCCAGACTTGAGATACTTAGAATTCACTTTCCTGTATACTGGCACTACAACGTCTAAGACAGAGGATTTACTTGTAGGCCCAGACCTGAGACATGTTTTCCCTATATCTATTCACCCAGTGATGTATTGTCACTGCTTCTTTCCACTTTACATCTTTAAAATCACACTTGGAGCGGAAGTCTCTCAGTCAGAGGTGTACAATTACTTAAAAATACAGGTATACTGCTCCTCATAAGTCCAATTCCTCTAACTAGCCCTGTAGTTGCGTCTGTGACAGTTCCAAGTACCTCAAGCAAAATGGAGGATAGAGCTGCATCCACAGTCGTATTCCTAAGTTTAACTCCGCGTGTGCTATGTTTAAAACAACTGCAGTGAGTAGAACAGTAACAGCTCATCTTTGTTTAAACAAGGGAATAAGTAAAAACCGGGGAGAAGTCCCTGTTCTGCGATTACAAAGTACATGATCAAGGAATTCACCCAGGACCAGTGAGAGCTGTGTCACCACATGCCACTGCCGACATTGGAAAACAGGACCACAGGGCTCACGCACTGCACATGGTATGAGGACCCAGAGTTAAAATGATGTGAAACTTGAATACACTTGTACTCTAATCCAAGTGACAGGTACAGAGTAACAGCAATGGGTTGAGAAGCACTGGATGGTTGCACCAGCCAAGTCTGTTCAGTAGGGAATGTCCCAATGGTTACTATTGAGAAGCACAGAAGAGTTGCAACAGCCAAGTCTACTCGGTAGGAAATCAGAGAGAAATGCTGGGACACCTAGTGAGAAGCACCAGTAATCTGTAACCTACAAATACATATATTGTGGGTGGAAATTGAACGTCAAAAGGTACACATTCGTCCTCCAGCTGGCAGACACTTCTGCATAGCTACTGAAGCTGAAAAAAACAGATCCCCGTATTATGTTTATAAAATTCGCCACAAAACAAATTGTGTGTGAAATGTACTGTGGCTGTTTACCGACAGTAACATAACCAGCATCGCAACGATCACACCATGTCAATTGGAGTTGGCTGATGGTAAAATTGACGTTCTGATGGAACAGCTGTCTAGAATATCGCAGTGCCTCTCACTTCTTCTTTGACGTATATGATCACTTATGGGCTGGTCGAACCGTGACTTTATCTTACCCTCTGTGAATCCAACCATTCCGCTCTTGAACTTATATTTCAATAGGTTCCTTTTCACGTTGTTTCGTTCAAAACTTTTCCTATAGCCCATGCTTATTTTTCTTGTGATTTCAAACATCTTACTACTCCCTGTCGGAAATCCGCCTTTTTGACAGTAGACTGTGTTGCAGACTCTTCCCACCACCGCAGGAGTATGATACCCCGAATTGTCACTGTCAGAAACTGTGGCAGAAAATCTAAGTCTTAGACCTTTCGTTTCATGTGAGTACATTACGCGACAGTTTCGGGTATTATTTATCAAAATACTTAGTTCTATAACATTACAAGGCAGACACGAAATATTACTGATTAAATTTACCATATGGAGTCCTCTTGCCTGTGACTGAATTATACTGTCATTATAGTGGGAATTACCTATATAAGACACTTTGATGCAACAGGTCCGTGTAGGTTGTTGCACAGTTGATTCCAGTCCATGACACTGAACTGCGCCATTGAAGCCAGCTGCACAGTCTCTATCTCCAGTGTAGCTTAGAATTCCATGTCAGGTGCAAAACCAACATTAACATACTTAGATCTGTTGGGAGTCAGTTAATAACTAGTGCTGAACAAGAGCACTCTGTAATGACTTACCTGAGGGTTGATTAGTGATGCAGGCGTTGCGTACATTGGGAGCTCGAAGTCTCCAAGGAATTCCATGTCCTCCTCTGGTGCATCTGGCTCTGCATCAGGCAGCTTATTTGCGTACTGACCTTTTGGTGGAGGTTATTTGAGGGATATAGTGGAAACTCAGGGTCTGGAAACAGTTCTCCATGCTGACTGGATTTCTGCTTCTGCTGCTCCTCAAATGTTATTGGTTACCACTCTAACGTGTTGGGAGCTGCGTCAATGGCGTGACTGCATGCTGGTTTGATTTCTCCTGCTGCTGCTCCTCCTCATTTGTATCAGGCACTACACCATCTACATCAGGGAGCTGTTGAACGAGGGGGAAATAAAAGAAGACCGCGAAAAACACAGAAGAATGTTATAATTACAATTCCAAAGAAAGCAGTTGTTACAGGTGCGAAAATTACCGAAGTATCAGCTTTTTAAGTCATGGTTACCAAATATTAACACGAATTATCTGCGGGAGAATGAAAAAAAAATTAGTAGAAGCCAATCTGAGGGAAGATCGTTTCGGATTCTGGAGGTTCGTAGGAACACGTGAGGCAATACTGTCTCTACGACTTCTCTAATAAGATATGTTAAGGAAAGACAAACTCAGAGAAAGCTTTTGACAATGTTGACTGGAACACTCTATTTGAAATACTGAGGGTAGCAGGTGTAAAATACAGGAAGCGAAAGGCTATTTACAAATTGTATGGACACCAGACGGCAGTTATAAGAATCAACGGACGTGAAAGGGAAGTAGTAGATGAGAAGGGAGTGAGAGAGGATTGTAGCCTGTCCCCAGTGTTATTCAGTCTGTACACTGTGCAAGCAGTAAAGAATCCAGAGAAAAATCTGGAGTATAAATTAAAATTTAGGGAAAAGAAAAAAAAACTTCTAGGTTTTCCGATAACATTGTAATTCTGTTACAGACAGCGAAGGTCTTGGAAGAGCAGCTGAACGGCATGGACAGTATCTTGAAAGGAGAATGTAACATGACCATAAACAAAAGCAAAACAAGCGTAATGGAAAGTGGTTGAATTAAATCAGGTGGTGCTAAGGTAGTCATATTAGGAAACGAGGTACTAAAGGTAGTAGATGTGTTTTGCTGTTTGTGCACCAAATAACTGATGATGACCAAAGTAGAGAGGATATAAAATGTAGACAGGCAATGGCGAGACACGCATTTCTGAAACAGAGAAATTTGTTAAAGTCGAACATCGATTTCCGTGTTAGGAAGTCTTTTGAGAAGGCATTTGCCTGGATTGTTGCCATGTAAGGAAGTGAAACATGGACGATAAACAGCTTAGACAAAAAGAGAGTGGAGGCTTTCGAAGTGTGGTGCTACAGAAGAATGATGAAGATTAGATGGGTTGATCATGTAATTAATGAGGAAATATTGAATAGAACTGGGGAGAAAAGAAATTTGTGACACAGCTTGACCAAAAGAAGGGATCAACCGATATGATACATTTTGAGACATCAATGGATCACTACTGTAGTACTGAAGGGAAGTGTGTGTGTGTGTGGGGGGGGGGGGGGGGTAAATATCGTAGAGGGAGACCAACAGATGACTATAGTAAACAGATTCAGGAAGTTGTAGGTTGCAGTATTTATCCGAAAATGAAGAGGCTCGCACAGGATAGAGTAGCATGGAGAGCTGCATCAAATTAGTCTTCGGACTGAAGATTGCAATAACAACTGCATCCATAACAATTTCCAATTACACAAAGGAGTGTCGACAGCGAAAATCTGCGTTAGTTAAAAAGCTACACTGCTACCCACCAAAAGAGTGTATCGGTCGCTATGGTACAGCTGGCAATCGGTTGGGAACCTACTGCAATATGGATTCATGTTAGGACCTACTGTTTCAGTCGATTGAATCTACTACTGCAAATGTTAATATGGTGGTACACCAACTGACTCACGCATCAGTTGATCTATTGTAGTACATTTTTCTGTACAAACACTCTTACAATTCATCAGAAATGAGAGGTGAGATGTGCGGTTTCTGATGTGTATTGTATGTGGTGTTAAAGACTTTGATGCTGTCTTGCTCCAATATTTTCTTGATAGGTAGTAAACCTGCATACAACACATTGTGGAGAATGTCTTATATCACTGCTAATCAGTCCGTTTTTCTATTCCACTTGCGTATGGAACAATGGGAGAACGCATACGTTCTTCTGACAGGTAACTTTATTTGTTCAGTGGTTGTGAACCTGTGTGACTTGTGTGCTACAATATGGAGAGCTGTCTAGATACTCTGTGTACAGGACCTAATATTAACTGCTCTTCGATTATGTTGTCATTTGAACTATTATAGCACATTTCCCTGTACAGTGCCAGTATTCCAGAACGTGGGTTCTGACGTCATAGAACCTGTGCCAGTATCTCAAGTCTTGGACAGTATGTCAGAACTGTGCACTGTTATAAATAGCCTGACAGGTCTGAGCTGGGTTGTGACGTCACAAAGCCAGTGCCAATAATCAACGTCTTGGCTTCTCGCTGTTAGGCAAGCCCTTTTGTTATTCTACCTGCATATGTAGCAACTGGACAACGAAAGTGTGCCTGTCAGGTAACTATAAGCGTTCAGTTGTGAAGAACCTGTGCAACTTATGTTCTGCAGTATCGATCCCTATGGAGATACTATCTGTGCTCTTCGATTAAACTGTCAAGTATTTGTTGAAACACAGAGTTAGCGTTCCTGACTTTGGGTTGGTGTTAAATACATGATGTACTGTGGTCCGGTGACTTGTTTCTCATGTAGCAATATCGGTCAAATGAAGGAAACAGCCCACCATAAGGAGGATAAATGTGCATCTCTTGATTTTCTCGATATACACATTGAAAGAAAGAGAGAGACAGACAGGAATGGTAGTAGTAGGGAAAGGGGGTATGGCTCCACTCTACATTGTTGCCAAATTTATTCAAGATGGCGGCCATAGATGTCGCAACGTCGCAGTGATGTCGTGGCAGGAGGTTCAAGTTTTGGAGGTAAAATCGATCAATTGGGCTATCTTCATTAACCTAACCCCCTCCACACCCCTGTCCTCCCCCCTCCCCTCCCATCCCCTCCCCAGTTCGGAAATTGACGGGAAAAGGACTCAGTCAGTACTGGGCTGCCAGATAGGAGGGACAAAAGTCTCTATTTTCATGCATTGTTTATTTAAACAGTTTGAGTTGTCACAGACAGTAGCTCCATCCAGTGTGTTCACATTGAGGTCTGGAGTCCAACTGACCTAGTTCACAACACCATCGCCAGAGGGTGCTACCATCCCTCCCCCTTTCCCCTCCCATGATGTATTCCAAGATGGCGGTCTGAATATGAGGACTATGTTAATAGCAAAGATATTTGGTAAAGACGAATATGCTTCATGAAATAATGAAGATGGGGCTAAGTTATGGTTCACAACTCATGCTGATAAATGCGTATGCTGTAGCTATAGATCATTCGATAAAAGTCCAGACAGTTTGTCTTCTGAAGCACAAGAGGCAAGATGTGCATCCCATAATAGTCTCCACGGCCCGCTGGAAGACAGATAATGCACCTGCATATGGCACAGCCAAGGAGTGCACTGGCTTATGGCATACTTATGCAGTACCCACTAAGCACTTCCTGTCGCATTGGAAATACCTGTGGCCTTTACCTGCAGCCTTCCTCCTTCCCGGCTTATGGCATGGTCATGCAGTAGCCACTAAGCACTTCCTGTCATGCTGGAAATACCTGCGGCCTTTACCTGTGGCATTCCTCCTTGCCATCCCTGGTGTATGGATCCCCTTTGTCGTTGAACACAAACTGCTTCATCTGGTGTTCCAGAATATTGTCACGTACAAAACTTGAAGGTATCACAGTAATAAATGTACCACTGCACAAAGAGAGAGAGAGAGAGGGACAGAGAGAGAGAGAGAGAGAAAGAAAGAACTTTTCACATGATGCGAGAATATTTAAACAATTACACGTTTATCCATATAGCCAAACTGTGTTATTGTGGACAACAATCATGTTCATTTGCCTTTGGTTCATCGTATTCAAATCTATGAGGAAAATTATACATTTTAAATCCGATTTCGATCATTCGCCTACATGAGAGAAATTTCACTTGTAAATCTTGAGGTTGTGTCCAATACTCCACAGCGATTGTCTGTGTGACGTGGGAAGGCGAGAGCAGCTGATATAGCTTTTTGAAGATGTCAAGACCAATTTTTCTCAAAACGACGATTGTCTAATGACAAGATAATTGAAAACAGTTAGAACAATTGCCATTTATTGCGATTTGGACTGTATTATAAGTAAAAACTTAATACATATCAAAATAAAATTCAAACTCAAGCAAAAATCATTACATTCGTTTGACAACTGCTTCTACTCCATACACTTTTTTTTAAATGTGTATAATGTATGTATGTGGGTGTGTTTCACTGCTGTTCCATGTAAATCACTCTATGTAAAAAAGAATTACCGGTTGCAAACATTAGTGCTAAAGACTATAGTAAAAATTGTCAGTATGTTATCATATTTTCCGGTGTCAACAGGCATTATGAGTTTAAACTAATTCTTTTGACATTACAGGGGGAGAACGCATTTATGATCCACTGAACAAGCTAACAATTAACCATCTTCTTTGAACCAATCGACGGAATGCTGACCAATAACGTCTAAAACCACCGATATCTCAACAGGTAACCATCCTTTCCATTTTAAGGCATTTCCCAATTCGTGCTGTGAAAATGACAAGGGTTTATTTGTCGGTATACTGCAGTTTTTGACGAATTTATCCAGTCGCGTTCTCGCAAGTAATATCGCAAGCTGGGAAAAGCTTAACTTCTCCATGGGCAATGTGTTGAACATTATAGGCTGAATATTTTACCGACTACATATTCCTAATAGATAAAAGCTACGAAGTTCTCATGTACAGTATATGAAATTGATATATTGACAAAAACGTTTTTAAACCATGAGTGTATAAAACTAAGAAAGATCATTACTTTACTTCTTCTCGTAATATAATCTTCTATCTGAGTCCATGTCCGAACCATCTGATTGTAAATTTAGTATGAAGCGTTCAATGCCTTTATTCATCTTCACTTCTCTGTGAAAGTCTTATTTTTGAAACTTTTCAGCGTGACACACACAATGTGCCCACCCTGAAGGGATGTTGTCTATTACTTTATGCACAGGCCTTTCATTCTCTGTTATCTTGAGTGTTTTGTTTTTTCCCCACATAGCTTGTAGCCTGTGCGCAAATTAATTATATTGGATATACTGACAGTAATATGTGGGTAAACGCAAAACTGTGTGGCCACATCCACATGCAAGAATTCAAATTTGTACATTCTGTCATCTACTTTTATAAATTAACGAGCAGCAGGAGTTCAGCACGAGTCTGGCTTACATTGTCTGGGAATACTTTTATTTTTCAGCCAGAGCACAATATCCCCTTTCCTGGTGGTTGTAATTGGTCATTTCTCTGTAACAGCTGAATGATAAGTGGCACGGTAATTACAGTGACTGACTTCGAAGCTAGGTATGGCAATAATTGTTCAGTGAATCACTTCTTGAAAGTGACAACGTTCATTTCTGAATGGTGGTCACTACTGATTTTCTTACACCTAAATACAAGTTTACTCTTAGGAACCAAATCAGAAGAAGAGCCAGCATGTTGAATAAGTATCCGAGAACCTTTTCCCTAAGGGATCTATAAAACCGCCAGTACCATCACTCACTCTCAAACAGGTATTCATGGAATGATTCTGATTCACCCAAGTTTCATCAAGGTAATACACTGTAGACCTACCTCCTCCTCTTGTATCTTTATAACGGACGTGCTTCGTGCAGCTTCTATGTCACTTCTTTTAATTAAAAACTCTCTTCTTAACATGTTGAAAACCAATGTATTTTAAAATTCTTTACATTGACGAAGCCATACCTTTGAAGCCAATTTGCTCAGGCATAAGTGTAACAAGTTTTTGTAATGTTGGGTATTCCCTTCTTATACACATTTCAAAGACGGAGTGCTTTAAAATATCGTTTTCAAAACCATCTATTTGTGTTACAGGTTTATTACAATTTAGATGATTTTCAGGGGACACGAAATCAAATTATCCTGAGGTTTCTACAGCTTCAACACTTTTGTTTAGTGTTCTCTGTACAGTTCTCATGCCGACATATGCCTCTGTAGTTCGTTGTTGAGTTTTCGAAATGTCAAAAAAAGAAGTATCGCTTTCAGATTCACATTTGAAGAAGTTATAAATGCGGGACATAAACCACCTCGACTGCTTGTAAACCATCCTCATCTACATGATGACTCTGCAATTGGCAGTTAAGTGCCTGGCAGAGTGTTCACAGGATCACCTTCAAGCTATATCTCTACTGTTCTCCTCTCGAACAGCGCTCAGGAAACACAAACGCGTTTACCTTTTCTTAAGAGCTCTAATTTCTCATATTTTACTGTGATGAACATTCCTCCCTATGTAGGTGGGCGCCAACAAAGTATTTTTCACACTATGAGGAGAAAGTTGGCGACTGAAATTTCATGAGAAAATCCTACCACAACGAAAAATGCCTTTGTTTTGATGATTGACACCCCAATTCGCCTATCATATCTGTGGCAGTCTCTCCTATTTCGTGAAAATACAAAACGACTGGCCTTCTTTAAACTTTTTTGATCTATTCTACCTGTTGTGGATCCCACTCCTGACAGCAGTACTCCAGAAGAGGGCGGAGAAACATAGTGCAAGTTGTCTCTTTAGTAGATCTGTTGCATTTTCTAACTGTTCTACTGAAAGTATCATGTTCAAAATTATCTTTAAAAGTGGAAGTTGTTGTTGTTGTTGTTGTTGTTGTTGTTAAGGTCTTCAGTCCAGAGACTGGTTTGATGCAGCTCTCCATGCTACTCCATCAAAGCTGCATGCCCTCATGAAAAATTACGGCTGTAGTTTCCCCTTGCTTTCAGCTGTTCACAGTACCAGCATAGCAAGGCCGTTTTGGTTAGTGTTACAAGGCCAGATCATTGCTGCCCCTCTTCACGAACCACACATTTGTCTGGCCTCTCAACAGTTAACCCTCCATTGTGGTTGTACCGACGCTACAGCTATCTGTATACATGAGGCACACAAGCCTCCCCACCAACGGCAAGGTCCATGGTTCATTGGGATGGAAAATGAAAGTATCTAACCCAAAATTGTTTCCTTTTTAATTAGTAAAAGTATCAAAGATAAAATTGTTCCAAAATAATTATTCAACAAACCTGCATCTGACTGCGTCTGCAAATTTGTTTCGTGCACTCCTCCATTTTTGCCAATAATGAAATATGTATTTCACTCAGCAATCAAGTTTAAGAGAATAATGCTGTTTGTGCAACGGCATTAAGATGGTACTGAAAAATTAAATTTGCCCCTGATGTTTACCTAACGAAATTATATCTTGATTTGAATAATGCCAGTTGGGCAATGGCATAAAATTAGTTATTTGAAATAACTTCACTCTGATAACTTAAGTTATACCAGAATCGATTCAAATCATGAACACCACATATATATTGCATAGAGGCCTCATTTTCTTTACATTCTTTCATTTGGTGTGTAATTTTACTTTACTACTCATTTTCATAATCAGTACAAGCAAAGGATGTGGATTATGGTTCAGGCTGTTAGATTTAAACACAATGTTGATCTCTCTCTCTCTCTCTCCCTCCCCCCCCCCCCCCTCTCTCTCTCTCTCTCTCTCTCTCTCTCTATATATATATATATATATATATATATATATATATATATATATATATAATTAAAAATTTAAGTCTATACAAAAACTGCCATTTCCAACATTTTTGTAGCATGAACCACATCTCATTTTCTTATATACATTGTCAATACTCATATTACCTCCTTTAGCACGAAAACCTTAAGTAAACTTCAGGAAAATTGGTACGACTAGCTTAACATCAACGTACAAAGTGGCCTTCATTACGACAAAATCTTGTTACAGTTAGTCTCATTATATAATATAAATATAGTTCAATGTAGGCATCGCAAAGTAACAGAGGTGATCAACCAAGAAAAAAAACAGGAGCAAAGGTATCATGTAGAAAGTATCAACATCAATTTGATGACCGAAATTCTCAACTGTAATGTCAAATTCAAACGCCAGTATGAAAAGAGTTTCACAGAAATGTAATTCATCAGTAATGTACTGAAATAATCCCAGGTTATTACAATAAGTGAGAAACCTATAAGGTGCAGGAAAGAAAACAGGTAACACTACTAAGCTGCCTCCAGAAAAAGATGTCTCCGAACTCATGTCTTTATCATAACGCAAGAACAGAACACACGTGGTGTTAGTTGGAGCTTTTACACAGGGAAATATTCTGAACGCTTGCACACTGGAAAAGAAATGCGCTTGACACAGGCCTAACGATGTGAAAAAAATTCTGTTCTGCTCATGTGCTTGTTGGGGCTACGAGTGGAAATATACCTGGATGGCTGACTGCCACCTGTGAGTAGAATTCATATGGCACAGGCCTAACGACATGAAAAAGGTCTGTCCCGCCAGTGGTGCGTGTTGTATCCACTGTTAGAGAAACAATCAGTGGCCTACCGCCAGCTGTGACAGGAATTTGTGCGACACAGGCCATAATTGGGTTCCAAGCTACTGCTGCAGAGGCGCTACACGTCTGCAAACAATGCCTGGGACAGGGAGAAATAATATAAATAAAATAGCTGGACATACATAGCTGGGATTTACTGTAATAAACCGAAGTAGTGAAACCCAAAATGTTCCCAAAGGAAACAGTACTGTCTATTCAATGAAGTGTTTGGAGTTTGTGATATGATGTACACCACATGATTTTTTTGTATGTATGGTTTGGATTTCAAGGGCATTAGGATGTGTTGTACAGACTACTCGATATGGACCATTATATAACAGAAAGAATTTTTGACATACATGGCAGGCTTTATTGGATAGCCTGTGGGAGCGGACCAGAACATTGTCTCCTACTTGAAAAGAAATATTCCTCTTTGGTGACTTCAATTGGTGCAGTCGTAGGTCAGCAGCTCACTTAAAACTTTGTAATGCAATTTGAATAATCTCGTGATGCTGTAGGCAGCAAGACTGCAGGAAACATATGATCTCTTTAATCTTGTCAAGCGAATGTTGATTCTTTAAAACGAGATGTGGAGACAACTGTGTGGAAGTATTTAGTAATGAATTTATTACATCCCGAATCATGTGAAGGTATTTGTCCCAATCATTATGTTTTGCATGACAAAAGATCTTAAATAATTTCACCAATCCCTTCATTAACCTCTGTGCGGGATTTGGAGACAAAAATGGGGGAAATTTTGTGAGTCTGATGAGTACATCGCCAAGTGCGCAAATGGAACTATGGCCTATCTGTCTCTGGTACAATGATCATATTGATCTGTCTTGAATCCGAAACAAGACGAATTAAACCATCCTGTTTAGGCACAGCATGTATTGGGGAATTGTATTGACTGGTAGCAGGTTCAATAATATTGTGAGCTAACATAGATTGGGTTTCCTGTTTGACTTTGTCACACTGAACTAATGGTATCAGGTAAGGTGGAATAGCAAAAGGGGTATGGGGTTTTACTTGAAGTTTATATAAAAATCTGAGATTGTGCCTGGAGCTGCGTCAAAAACATGGGAAAACTCAGGTAAAATGACATATAAATATTCCTATTCTTGAACTGAAGCTGAATCAACTTCCTTGATTTTATCCTGAATAATGTCACTAATGTCTGGTGTTGTATCGTCTTTGTCAATGTTTGGTGAAGGAACAGAATTGACGTCAGTGTTACATCCGATGGGAGCTGAGACTGAATGAAATTAATTTTGTTAAGGTTTGTTCTGCTTTCAACAAATGTTTGTCAAAGTCCAAAAAGAAACAAACTCCATCATCACAGAGATGAATCCAATAATCTTCAAAATTTAGAATTACTTTGTATTTGTTCAAAAAATCGATCCCCAGAATGACGTCTGTAATGAGAAGCGGAACTATTAAGAATGTTGCATATAAAAAATGTGTATTGACTTGAAATTGCAGATAACATTGCTGTTTAATATCTACACTTTTGCCAGGAACAGCACCTCTGACCTCAGCATGCTAAGGTGGAAGTGTTGGAATGGTAGCAACAGCGGTGAATTTTTGAAAAGCGGCTGCATTAATAACAAAAATGGGAGAACCCGAATCAAGTACTGCAGAGAATTTGTGTGTGCCTATTGAAATATTAATGAGGGGATGATGAACAATTGGTTGTAGTTCAATTTTTTCCAGCAGAACGTCCTCTCGTACATCGTCACAACGGATGACATGTGATGTAAAATTTTCAGAAGAATCATGGCACCGCTCACACTGCAGCGAGCATGCGGTAGGCAGAGCAATTAATTGCTATTGTTGGTGTTCTGTTTCATGCTGATGCTCTCCATTGTTTCAGGGATTTGGTGGACGAACTTCTACTAACTGTACTGTTCTACCTGATGAATTCTTGAAATCATGTCTGAGGTGGCAATGGGAATCAGGTTGATGAAATGGTACTCGTCTGTCATTGCCATAATTCTGTCGACTGTCATTTGTTTGTCTCTGATTATGACTTGGATAATTATCATTACGATTTGAAAAATTTTGTTGACTGTCCTGATGAGTGGGTGGGCGATCAAAGGTTTGTCATCATTGGTTCCATATGGTTGATGGCGGTTCTGGTACCACATGTGGTTTCTTTGTACAAAAGAAGTGTTGGAATTATTCCGCTGAGTCTCCCAGTTTCTCTGGTTGTTACCGTACCGCCGGGATGATAATTTTGATTCCTGGATGTGTAGACATTCACAACATTCTGCTGATATTGGGGTTGTGGAAGAAAGCATCTTGCATTTCCATATTGAAGTATATTATTCGGAAACTGCCTGCTGTTATTACAGAAACGGTTGTCACTATTCTTTTGTGTTTTCGGGAAAGAGTGTTGACTAGATCATGGATTGTGTGTTTCATCCAGTTCAAGAAGCTGTAAAACATCACGAAAAGTGTTCAAGTTTTCTGTGCGACTCCCTGTCAGCAACGGAACTCTCAATGATCTAGGTAATTTTGAAATACAAAGCTGAATGAGATCAGAAGGGCTGTAAGGTCCAGTTAAATGTTGATTCTGTTGAACCATGTGGTCAAAATATTGTGAGTTATAAAAAGGTGTCATATTCAGCAACTAGTCTTTCACAGCACACTGTGAGGCGGGATTCCAGTAAGCATCAAGAAACTGTTGTTGGAATAACTGTAAAGACAAACATTGCCGTGCAATGTATCTCATTCGCATTGCAGGTTCACCCTCCAAGAAACTGCAGACAAGTTCTAATTGATGTGCCACTGGCAAGTTTGGAGGAAAAGCGAATGTGAATTGCTGAATCCAAGCAAGAGGATGTAAATCATTTGGGTTATTCCAAAACGCTTTAAATTTCTTAATTGACAGGAAGTGTTTATAATCTACATTGTCCTGGTGTGGAAAAGAAAGAGCATCATGGGGCAAAGGAAATTGCCTGGCAAGGTACTACTTTGTACAGGGTAATCTCGTGCAAATGGAGCCTGTGAAGATAAGAATGAGGGCTGTTGTTGCTGGTATGCAAACGAATTTTCCTGCTGTTCTGGGACAAAATTACGAGGCGCACTGTTGCCCTGTAATTGTTGCTGTATATCAGAAAGTTTACTAGGAATTGAGTTGAGTTCTCGTTATTGTTGCAGAAGTGATGATTTTGTACAGTGCAGTATATGAACTGTGTGTTTACCTCATCGATATGGGGTGACACAGCCTGGTCAAAGATCGGTTTCCTGCTGAAATATTCAAGCTATCCTCGACAGTTGCAGAGTAGTGTGATTGAGGAAGCGTCTTTCCATATTTCATGGTCTGTAGACAACTTTTGCGGGGTTTAATTGTCAGTGGCCTATGACTGCTGTGTGATTTTTCTTTATGATCTGTACAAAAGAGTTTTTCCACTGAAAGTCTCATCTGCAGAAAATGGCAGACAGTGCTCCCACACCTGCAGCAGCAGCAGTTTGGTGGGTAAATTCAGTAAGAAACAATCAGAATGCTCCATTCACAAGAAATCCTTTGTGGAGGGTGTAGGAGAGTATTGAGACAAGGCGTATTCTGGCACTATCTACCATTGTCCAAGATGGCGGCGATTACGTCATCCAAGATGACGGAATTTGTCGGGAAGCTTGAATTTTGGCGGGGAAGTTTCACGCCCCCCTCCCCCAGAAAAATGGCGCAAAGTTCAAATTCCAACATGATAATGCAACACACTCCAGTTATCTCTACTAAGCAAAGAAAATCGCAGGAAAAAAGGACTTGTCTTTATTATTTAACCAATTTCAAGCATGTGTTTTCTCCACTGGGTCTGGACTCCAACTGGCTTAGTTCATATCAGTGCAACCAGAGGGCACACTCCTGATGTCAGATCATGATGCAAGTACCGGTATTCAAGATGACTGCACCCACTGTGTTCACTGCAAGCTCCATAGCCCATTTGACTTAGTTCATACCATGGCCACCAGAGGGCGCTACCATGAAGTCACATGACGAAACAAGATCGTCTCCTCTCTCTCCCGCACGCGTGCTATAACCGCACATGCGCCACACCACTGGTCCGCGGGCATCCGACCGCCTACATCACACCCACGGCCACAACCTCGACACACGCACCGGACATAGTCTTTTGTAAATATGCTAACTAAAGTAACACCCACATCGCCCATCTAACCTATCCATTACCTAAGTACTTAATGCCATTTCGATTTCAATCATATTCAATAATTCAATTTACAATTTCAATATTCAATGATCAAATGAGAAGTTCCACATTTTCCCACTATCAGCGCGGTGTTCATTCATGACCTAGCGCCCCCACCCCTAGAATGTTGCACTCCTATTGGCTACTGCATTAGTCAAGTGATTCGTCTTCATATAGGTAGGAGAGACCTTTGGAGAAAAGAGAACCACTTGTATGTATATTAAGAGCTCAAATGGAAACCCAGTTCTAAGCAAAGAAGGGAAAGCAGAAAGGTGGAAGGAGTATATAGAGGGTCTATACAAGGGCGATGTACTTGAGGACAATGTTATGGAAATGGAAGAGGACGTAGATGAAGATGAAATGGGAGATATGATACCGCGTGAAGAGTTTGACAGAGCACTGAAAGACCTGAGTCGAAACAAGGCCCCGGGAGAAGACAACATTCCATTAGAACTACTGACGGCCTTGGGAGAGCCAGTCCTCACAAAACTCTACCATCTGGTAAGCAAGATGTATGAGACAGGCGAAATACCCTCAGACTTCAAGAAGAATATAATAGTTCCAATCCCAATGAAAGCAGGTGTTGACAGATGTGAAAATTACTGAACTGTCAGTTTAATGAGTCACGGATGCAAAATACTAACGCGAATTCTTTACAGACGAATGGAAAAACTAGTAGAAGCCGACCTCAGGGAAGATCAGTTTGGATTCCATAGAAATATTGGAACACGTGAGGCAATACTGACCCTACGACTTATCTTAGAAGCTAGGTTAAGGAAAGGCAAACCCACGTTTCTAGAATTTGTAGACTTAGAGAAAGCTTTTGACAATGTTGACTGGAATATTCTCTTTCAAATTCTGAAGGTGGCAGGGGTAAAATATAGGGAGCGAAAGGCTATTTACAATTTGTATGGAAATCAAATGGCAGTTATAAGAGTTGAGGGTCATGAAAGGGAAGCAGTGGTTGGGGAGGGAGTGAGACAGGATTGTAGCCTCTCCCCGATGTTATTCAATCTGTATATTGAGCAAGCAGTGAAGGAAACAAAAGAAAAATTCGGGGTAGGTATTAAAATCCATGGAGAAGAAATAAAAACTTTGAGGTTCGCCGATGACATTGTAATTCTGTCAGACACAGCAAACGACTTGGAAGAGCAGTTGAACGGAATGGATAGTGTCTTGAAAGGAGGGTATAAGATGAACATCAACAAAAGCAAAACGAGGATAATAAAATGTAGTCGAATTAAGTGAGGTGATGCTGAGGGTATTAGATTAGGAAATGAGACACTTAAAGTAGTAAAGGAGTTTTGCTGTTTGGGGAGCAAAATAACTGATGATGGTCGAAGTAGAGAGGATATAAAACATAGACTGGCAATGGCCAGGAAAGCGTTTCTGAAGAAGAGAAATTTGTTAACATCGAGTATAGATTTAAGTGTCAGGAAGTCGTTTCTGACAGTATTTGTATGGAGTGTAGCCGTGTATGTAAGTGAAACATGGACGATAAATAGTTTAGACAAGAAGAGAATAGAAGCTTTCGAAATGTGGTGCTACAGAAGAATGCTGAAGATTAGATGGATAGATCACATAACTAATGAGGAGGTGTTGAATAGGATTGGGGAGAAGAGAAGTTTGTGGCACAACTTGACTAGAAGAAGGGATCGGTTGGTAGGACATGTTCTGAGGCATCAAGGAATCACCAATTTAGTATTGGAGGGCAGCGTGGAGGGTAAGAATCGTAGAGGGAGACCAAGAGATGAATACACCAAGCAGATTCAGAAGGATGTAGGTTGCAGTAGGTACTGGGAGATGAAGAAGGTTGCACAGGATAGAGTAGCATGGAGAGCTGCATCAAACCAGTCTCACGACTGAAGACCACAACAACAACAACAACAACAATAGGTAGGAAAAGGTGTTCACTATACTTTCAACTACCTACTCTCAACTACTTTTCAAGGTCCTAGGAACCGGCGCCGAGTTTGAATTCTGGCAGTAAAGAAAGGTCACTTGGGCTTTCACTACCAACCTAAGAAAACTGTTGCAAACAAAGCTGACCGCCACTAACCCAAGCCTCCAGGGTGCAACCTCTTCCTAGGGGTTGCTGGTAAAAGGACACAGACCGAGCGAGGTGGCGCAGTGGTTAGCACACTGGACTCGCATTCGGAAGGATGACGGTTCAATCCCGCGTCCGGCCATCCTGATTTAGGTTTTCCGTGATTTCCCTAAATCGCTCCAGGCAAATGCCGGGATGGGTCCTTTGAAAGGGCACGGCCGACTTCCTTCCCCATCCTTCCCTACTCCTGTGAGGCTGATAACCTCGCTGTTTGGTCTCTTCCCCCAAACAACCAACTAAAAGGGCTCAGCCCGCACTAGGCTGATGGATAGAGGAAGCAGTGTACTTTATTTATCTGAGAGCAGTTTATTCAGCGACGGAGCATATGTATCACAGAACACACGCTCTGACATGCCCCACAGCATACAGACCTGCAACTACTCCTACATAACTCATGTATAAGGCGCTACACACACTCTTGCTGATTGTAAACTGTCAAAAATAACACATTGCACAACCTACAGACATGCGAACCACTCATAAATAATACAATACATTTACGTCTAGATAGCCAAACAACTCCTAAATTGTCAAAATAATAATCCATCTAAAACACTCTGCTTGCTAATCGTCAGCTGTCGAAATCATGCACCAGTCTTTATTAAAACAATTAGAGCGAGCACCAACACCAAGTGTATTCGCCACTGAGTCCATAGCCCAACTGACTTAGTTCATATCAGTGCCACTAGAGGACGCTGTAGTGACGTCAGGTGATGGCGCAAGTACCATAATCTAAGATGACGCCACCTAGTTGGTTAACCACGAGCTCCAGACCCCAATAGCAAACTGCTCCTAAATAATTCTTCATACTGATGTGTAGATACGCTCAGTACTCGTAAACTGTCCAAATAGCACATAGCACGGCCTACAGAGCCACTCGTAAAATAATGCAATCAATGCGCACAAGCATAGTCCACCGCCCACTGTCCAGTAGAGTGCACAGGAGGTAGCGATAAGTGGCGCATCAGTCAGATGTCAAACCACGCACAGGCCCCTGCTCAGCTTCCGCAAGCATTAGGCGGCGGCACCCAAATTCATACATAACACCTGAGAAATTCCCATCTGCTAGACACCGATGGTGACGAGATCGCACGTACGTTCAACGCAGCCGACAGCTGTCAAAGCACTCATAGACCTTCATTTAGTGCCACGTGCCACAACCCCCACAAAGTGAGGCAGCCGCAGATCGGGTCCCGTGTGCTCCGTCACAGTCTCCGAGCTGGCTTCGTCGAACACCGATGGAAGTTGCATGCCTGTATACAGTCACCGTTATACTGTCATAGCATTCCAAAGCGCGTTCACGCCAGTCTCATATTCGAGGCATCTCCAGGCGCCACTTGTCTTTACCACTGAAGGCAGAATAGCACAGAGAAGTATTGACACACGCGTTCAACTGCTTGTACCTGCCCCAGATTGACTGACACATCGCCATCTAAAACATTCTTAACGTTATTCTTACGTCACTTGGATTTGTGAAAAAAAAAAAATCAGCCAAGTCCAGCTCTCCGTAATTTTATAGTGCCCCAGAAATAGTTAACTCTCGCTTTCTTGTTGTCTCAGCTTGTATGCGCAAAAATTCTTGCCCTAACAGAACCTGTTTACCAAAATATCGCTAGATCCAGTCTTGCTCCCAGCCATAACGTGATAGCCATCCTGCTCTCAACGTACGCAAATGTTCTCACCACTCCTATATCCCACCACAATCAATCGAGCATTTTCTTTCTGGGGCTTTCTGTTATTATTTTGCAAAGATTGCTAAATTGCACTGACCCCCAACCTGTGCTTTCTTTCTCACCAGGTACTGTCTCGATACAGTAAACATGCAACTCATATCTCCCGCCATACCAAATCATCCCATTTACATCAGAAAACCAAAGCCACTCTCTCAGAACTGATGTACAAAGACAGGCTCGTTTCGCCCCCCCCCCTCCCCACAAACCCACCCCCGTGGCACAAACGCTTTCTTGCCCGAATTTCTACAGACATCTCCAGACTCGTCGATTAAAAGAACAACCACATTTTCGCCATAATATTATACTATTTTCGCCGTACTTCTCGATATCAAGCACACAGCAGTAGCCTCCCGATCGCTAATGCAACATAATGCATAAGATATAGACTGTAAATTATTTCTCCACAAACACCAAACTTTAGCGAGGTGCAGTGTGCTGGAAACCATTGGCTAACTAGAAACAAATATAATAAACTGATATTTGCACTCTCGAATACCGAAGTCGGCGGTGTAACAGATTCCAGATGATCAATATTGTCTACAAACCAACTTGGGTCTTTCCCACGTCTACAGAATAGGCAACTAAATAAAGACACCAAATGTGCAGAAGCAGTCGACTGAACAATTTACATGGGAGGGAATAATGCTCCACCATATCTTCTCAAAGTTACACTTGATCACGAAAGCCGCCCAGCACATACTAAGTATTAGTTCGCTATTCAGTAGTCTAGAAGGTGGTAAAGTTAACTATGATACATTCCTACACTCCAACAGGCCTCTGCATTCAGAAGACTGCTACCATTAACATGGGAACGCGAATCAATACCTGCACAGACTTTGCATACACGAACACCTTCTAGAAAACCCCTCACATGTAACTTCTGTCATTATTTTTACAATTAAAACTTACGATCGCGGACTCAACTGAATGGAATTCGGCAATAAGCGAAGTATCGGAAATACACTCTGTTGACCGCTGTGGCTCTGCAAATACCTGTTCCTTCCTTACCACTAGACATACTCTTCCCATCGCTATCACAGTACTCCAAGTCAAATCCATACCCTCCCTACAACAGCACATAGACATTTCCTTTACGCAAACAGATATACTTTATAAACCTGATGCTCAAAGGCGGACATATCACACACCCAGCACTAATACTAAGGATAATATTACCTCCTCAATAACTGGACGCATACGACACCAAATAATACAGACTGAAAATCAACGATGGGTGTGCATATCTCTTACGTTCTTCCTGTGAGACATACCACCGTGTCATAGACGTAATCGAGCAGTTGTTAAAGAAAAAATCCCGATCCCAGCAACTACTGCAAGTTACTCTCACAAGCGCTCTTCGTTCTACGGGTGCACCCAAGTATCCATGCTAAAACCTATAACCGCGTTATGAATCGAGGTACGACATTACCTCTGAACGAGGTGGTGTTTTCCGGACAAATACTGTGACGGTGATCATAGAAATGTGTGTTCTACGAACGAACGATGCAACCTCGCGATAAACTCAACGAACTTTGAAAGTCATTTGCTTAAGGAACGTGGTATGCATGCGCTGTTTTTCGACTCCGTCACACCGCATGGAACTACATAATTCATTAGTATTTGCAACCCATTCTGTCTCGAGACCATATCAGATGTTCCGCGATATATCTGCTGAGTGATAGGCGTTGACAGACAGTAGTAGTAGATGATGTGCTGATTGAGGTCCTAAGAAGAAAAATATACGCTAACTTGTCAGATCTATAGTCTTATGCTATATATTAGAAACTATGTCCATTCAAACACATACTTTCATAGGCTCACACCCACAAGTCAATCATATTTCATGCACTGTCATATCTCTAAACGAGTCACCTTCCACGAATCTGTCTGCTACAGTAAAATTGCAACCTCCTTTTAATCACATCTTGCAGTCGCACCCATTCTACAGCTTTCCACAAGTGCCAGTTCCAATTTAAGTCAGAGAAAGACATATCCAACATCTTCTGCAACCTGTGTATAAACAGATCGAGATGAGTTACTGCAACAGGACCGTGTTTTGAGCATTCGGTGGAAATGCACGCAATGTGGTGCATACCCAAACTAGATACAAATACTACAGGTCCGCAACATGTTATCTTCGTTATTCTATACCCACCCCAACATAGAAAAATTACGAACTACAAAGGCTCATCCTATTTACAAGTCACCTAGGCGCCAATAGAGGTGCAATGACGTATAGCTACGGTGGGCCTCCAGCGCGAAGAAAGACATTTGACAATACTTGCCCAGAATTGCGTAGCGTGCAGCCATCCAGGCATTCCTAACGATTCACCAAGTCTCGACACCTCAACCCGAAGCTGCCTATGTGGAGACGATCACACTAAATATAAAAACACCGCAGAGACCACTTTAAACTTTCATCACTATACTCTAAGCGAATTATCGTATGAGACGCTCCCTCTGGTACTGATTCAAACACTGTTTTCTAACACGCTTTTGTACATTGCCAAATATTTCGTTTTCTGCCATGACTTCGAGGTCTGTGTCAGATTCTAAACTGACATTAAGACCTCTCACAGAAAACTAGACATGGCACGGTGTAAATCATATTCTTAAGGTGGATAGCATAACACTGGATGATTTTTAAATAAAACACATCATAAGGAAACTAAAAGAGTTTGACAGCGTTGAGGAGAGTTTCCAATATACCGTCCGAAAGTGATTCATGACCTCTAAATTTAAACTCATATGTCACAGTGACGGAATAGATGATGGCTCCGTGTTCCATTTCGAGTTATTCCTAATTTTGCACTCACGTACGGGATCGCTGTTTAGCTGCTAGCAACCCCCGGAAGCTGTCACCCATCCACAATACTTCTTCCCCAACTCAAACAAGCGATGTCACTCAATCATTATGTAGTAACCAATACGCGGATGTAATGGAAAAGACACCGTCGATGTACTGTAATATTAAGCAACAGACTTGACAGAGCAAAGAATTTTACACTAAGTTCAGCACCGGCCAATGACATGACAGCACATTTCCCCAACTTCAGTATCATAGCTAAACCATGCCCTCTCCACGTTTGGAGTATCATTGTGAACATCGGTAGGTGATTGAGCAGTACGCAGTCGGATGCCTGCGGGCCGGTGGCGTGGTGCGTGTCCGGTTATAACACGCATGCGCAAGAGAGAGCAGACATCTTGTGTCACCATGCGGCTTCATGGTAGTGCCCTATGGTAGGCACAATATGAACTAAGTCAGTTGGGCTATGGAGGTCGCGGTGAACACACTAGGTGCAGCCGTCTTGAATGACGGTACTTGTGTCATCAGCTTATGTCAGGAGAGCACCCTCTGGTGGCACTGATATGAACTAAGCCAGTTGGAGTCCAGACCCAGTGGAGAACACACATGCTTGAAATTGGTTAAATAATAAAGACAAGTCCTTTTTTCCCACAATTTTCTTTGCTTAGTTGAAATAAAAGGGGTGTGGCATACTATCATGTTGGGATTCGAACTTCGCGCCATTTTTCTGGAGGAGGGGAGGGGGGTGTGAAACTTCCCCGCCAAAATTCAAACTTCCCAACAAAATCCACCATATTGGATGACGTCATCGCCGCCATTTTGGATGACATAATCGGCACCATCTTGGATAACGGTACTTTGCGCCTTGTCCCAATACTTAGGAGCCTCTACGGATTGGCTTGAACAAGACAGAGGCAGATTATCTATGGAAAGTTCTGTGACGTCTGAGAGTACCGTGATGTCTTGTTTCTTCAAGTGTTCAGAGACACTTTCAAGCAGACCATGAACCTCCGGTGTGATGCTGTCCCTCATGCGCCATTGTGGCCTTAGAGCATCTCCACACCAGCAGATGAAGAGGTTAGCACAGGAAAGGAATTCGTGGCTGGCCGCATCAAACCAGTCAGTAGACTGATGACAAAAAAAAACAAAAACAAAATGGGCACATGGTAGCTGCTAAGCACTTTTGCGCATCGGAAATACCCGCGGCCTTCCTCCTTCCCACCTCTGCCGCATGGATACCCTTTGACGTTGAACACTAACTGCTTCTGCGAAAAGTCACCGAAAATTCCAGCCGTTTTTCTCGTTTGTAGGACAGTGCTTCGAATTGTTCTGATTTTCCCGTCTGTGCTTAGAAAGTGCATCAAGAAGTGAGGAAAATAACGTCCATGACTACAGTAGCAGCAAATATACAAGAAAAGCCATGCACCGTTCCTGAAAAGTGATGGACACTACAGCAGCTGTAGGACTCAGAAATATTCCACTCTATCTGGCGCTGCCTTCAAACAAGCAGCTCAAACTCAAAAAATGATGAGTGTCCTGTATAGAGTTACAGAGATATTTATTTTGACTTTCAAATATCATTGTCTTGGTGTATTAAATCAGATGTTGCAGCTGATATTGGTTCCAGGATCAGTTTCCCACAAAAGCATGTGAAGTGTCTCATTGGCTGTAGCGATCATTTTAGAGTCTATGTTCAAGTATGGCAGTATACATCGCAAAACTGAAGCAAACTACTGTACATAGATCTTTTTGAAAGTGCGCTTAGAAACATATTCAATTGGATTTAGTAACTCCTGAAGCAGCTCGTGCTCAGGAACAAGGGTATTGCCCACGAAAGCAAAAAAGTGCTCAAAGTGTCTCTGGGATGGTTTCAAAAGTGTGTCGCGATCTTTTTCTTTTAGAGTCCGTGTTCAAGTATGGCAGGGGCGGTATTCCTCGGAACAAAACGCGTGTTTGTTTTAATACTCTCGCATCATCTGCAAAGCTCTCTCTCTCTTTGTGCAGTGGTACATTTAGTTCGTGTGATATCTTCAAGTTATGTATGTGACAATATTCCTCAACACTAGATGTAATAGCAGCAGAAGCAGTTAGTGTTCAACGTCAAAGGGTATCCATGCGGCAGAGGTGGGAAGGAGGAAGGCCGCGGGTATTTCCTATGCGCAAAAGTGCTTAGCAGCTACCATGTGCCCATTTTTTTTTTCGGTCATCAGTCTACTGACTGGTTTGATGCTGCCTGCCACGAATTCCTTTCCTGTGCTAACCTCTTCATCTCAGAGCAGCACTTGCAACCTACGTCCTCAATTATTTGCTTGACGTATTCCAATCTCTGTCTTCCTCTACAGTTTTTGCCCTCTACAGCTCCCTCTAGTACCATGGAAGTCATTCCCTCATGTCTTAGCAGATGTCCTATCATCCTGTCCCTTCTCCTTATCAGTGTTTTCCACATATTCCTTTCCTCTCCGATTCTGTGTAGAACCTCCTCATTCCTTACCTTATCAGTCCACCTAATTTTCAACATTCGTCTATAGCACCACATCTCAAATGCTTCGATTCTCTTCTGTTCCGGTTTTCCCACAGTCCATGTTTCACTACTATACAATGCTGTACTCCGGACGTACATCCTCAGAAATTTCTTCCTCAAATTAAGGCCGGTATTTGATATTAGTAGACTTCTCTTGGCCAGAAATACCTTTTTTGCCATAGCGAGTCTGCTTTTGATGTCCTCCTTGCTCCGTCTGTCATTGGTTATTTTACTGCCTAGGTAGCAGAATTCCTTAACTTCATTGACTTCGTGACCATCAATCCTGATGTTAAGTTTCTCGCTGTTCTCATTTCTACTACTTCTCATTACCTGCATCTTTCTCCGATTTACTCTCAACCATACTGTGTATTCACTAGACTGTTCATTCCGTTCAGCAGATCATTTAATTCTTCTTCACTTTCACTCAGGACAGCAATGTCATCAGCGAATCGTATCATTGATGTCCTTTCACCTTGTATTTTAATTTCACTCCTGAACCTTTCTTTTATTTCCATCATTGCTTCCTCGATGTTCAGATTGAAGAGTTGGGGCGAAAGGCTACAGCCTTGTCTTACACCCTTCTTAATACGAGCACTTCGTTCTTGATCGTCCACTCTTATTATTCCCTCTTGGTTGTTGTACATATTGTATATGACCCGTCTCTCCCTATAGCTTACCCCTATTTTTTTCAGAATCTCGAATAGCTTGCACCATTTTATATTGTCGAACGCTTTTTCCAGGTCGACAAATCCTATGAAAGTGTCTTGATTTTTCTTTAGCCTTGCTTCCATTATTAGCCGTAACGTCAGAATTGCCTCTCTCGTCACTTTACTTTTCCTAAAGCCAAACTGATCGTCACCTAGCGCATTCTCAATTTTCTTTTCCATTCTTCTGTATATTATTCTTGTAAGCAGCTTCGATGCATGAGCTGTTAAGCTGATTGTGCGATAATTCTCGCACTTGTCAGCTCTTGCCGTCTTCGGAATTGTGTGGATGATGCTTTTCCGAATGTCAGATGGTATGTCGCCAGACTCATATATTCTACACACCAACGTGAATAGTCGTTTTGTTGCCACTTCCCCCAATGATTTTAGAAATTCTGATGGAGTATTATCTATCCCTTCTGCCTTATTTGACCGTAAGTCCTCCAAAGCTCTTTTAAATTCCGATTCTAATACTGGATCCCCTATCTCTTCTAAATCGACTCCTGTTTCTTCTTCTATCACATCAGACAAATCTTCACCCTCATAGAGGCTTTCAATGTATTCTTTCCACCTATCTGCTCTCTCCTCTGCATTTAACAGTGGAATTCCCGTTTCACTCTTAATGTTGCCACCGTTGCTTTTAATGTCACCAAAGGTTGTTTTGACTTTCCTGTATGCTGAGTCTGTTCTTCCGACAATCATATCTTTTTCGGTGTCTTCACATTTTTCCTGCAGCCATTTCGTCTTAGCTTCCCCGCACTTCCTATTTATTTCATTCCTCAGCGACTTGTATTTCTGTATTCCTGATTTTCCCGGAACATGTTTGTACTTCCTCCTTTCATTGATCAACTGAAGTACTTCTTCTGTTACCCATGGTTTCTTCGCAGCTACCTTCTTTGTACCTATGTTTTCCTTCCCAACTTCTGTGATGGCCCTTTTTAGAGATGTCCTTTCCTCTTCAACTGTACTGCCTACTGCGCTATTCCTTATTGTTGTATCTATAGCGTTAGAGAACTTCAAACGTATCTCGTCATTCCTTAGTACTTCCGTATCCCACTTCTTTGCGTATTGATTCTTCCTGACTAATGTCTTGAACTTCAGCCTACTCTTCATCACAACTATATTGTGATCTGAGTCTATATCTGCTCCTGGGTACGCCTTACAATCCAGTATCTGATTTCGGAATCTCTGTCTGACCATGATGTAATCTAATTGAAATCTTCCCGTATCTCCTGGCCTTTTCCAAGTATACCTCCTCCTCTTGTGATTCTTGAACAGGGTATTCGCTATTACTAGCTGAAACTTGTTACAGAACTCAATTAGTCTTTCTCCTCTTTCATTCCTTGTCCCGAGCCCATATTCTCCTGTAACCTTTTCTTCTACTCCTTCCCCTACAACTGCATTCCAGTCGCCCATGACTATTAGATTTTCGTCCCGTTTACATACTGCATTACCCTTTCAATACCCTCATACACTTTCTCTATCTGTTCATCTTCAGCTTGCGACGTCGGCATGTATACCTGAACTATCGTTGTCGGTGTTGGTCTGCTGTCGATTCTGATTAGAACAACTCAGTCACTGAACTGTTCATAGTAACACACCCTCTGCCCTACCTTCCTATTCATAACGAATCGTACACCTGTTATACCATTTTCTGCTGCTGTTGATATTACCCGATACTCATCTGACCAGAAATCCTTGTCTTCCTTCCACTTCACTTCACTGACTCCTACTATATCTAGATTGAGCCTTTGCATTTCCCTTTTCAGATTTTCAAGTTTCCCTACCACGTTCAAGCTTCTGACATTCCACGCCCCGACTCGTAGAACGTTGTTCTTTCGTTGATTATTCAATCTTTTTCTCATGGTAACCTCCCCCTTGGCAGTCCCCTCCCGGAGTTCCGAATGGGGGACTATTCCGGAATCTTTTGCCAATGGAGAGATCATCATGACACTTCTTCAATTACAGGCCACATGTCCTGTGGATACACGTTACGTGTCTTTAATGCAGTGGTTTCCATTGCCTTCTGCATCCTCATGTCGTTGATCATTGCTGATTCTTCCGCCTTTAGGGGCAATTTCCCTCCCCTAGGACAAGAGAGTGCCCTGAACCTCTATCCGCTCCTCCGCCCTCTTTGAGAAGGCCGTTGGCAGAATGAGGCTGACTTCTTATGCCGGAAGTCTTCGGCCACCAATGCTGATTAATTATCAAAATTTAGGCAGTGGCGTGGATCGAACCCGGGGCCGAAGACGTTTTGATTATGAATCAAAGACGCTCTCCCTAGACCACGGTGCCCATACTGTAAGCCAAGGCACTCCCTGGACATACTGTAAGCTGGCATGTTACATCTCTTCCAGCGGGGTGTGGAGATTCTGGGGTGCACATCTTGCCTCTTGTGCTTCAGTAGACTGACTCAATGGACTTTTATCGAGTGATCTAGGGTTACAGCACAAGCAATTTCCAGTATGAGTTGCAAAGTGCAACTTAGAAGCATCTTCATTATTTTATAAACATATTTCTCTTCACCAAATATCATTGCTATCGACACAGTCCTCAGATGCTAATATACTCCTCCTCCTCCAGCACAGATATCTCATCCATTTAATACAGTAAACAATTATGTCCATTCTCCCAGTCCAGAAGCTAGACACAGACTGAGGCCATTTCCAACCATTATTCCCCAGACCGCCATCTTGGATTGCATCATAGGAGGGGAGAGGAGAAAGGACGACAATGCCCTCTGGTGACGGTGTTTGGAATAGGTCAGTTGGACTCCGGACCTCATGGTGAACACAGTGGATAGAGATACTGCCTAGGACAACTCAAGTTGTTTAAACAAACAATGCTTGCAAAATAAAGGCTTATCTCCATCCTGTCCAGGAGCCCAGCACAGACTGAGTCCTTTTCCTGCCAATTTACAGATGGAGAGAGGAGAGGGTGGGGACGGGTGAGGGGGTTAGGTTAGTGGAGGTAGCCCAGTTGACCTATTTTCCTGCCAAAATTGGAACTTCCTGCCATTACGTCACTGCGACATTGCCACATCTATGGCCGCCATTTTGAATATACCATCTTAAATAAATCTGGCAACAGTTCAGAGTGAGGCCATACCCCCTCTGCCATACCACTAATGGTTTGATCCCTTCTGCTGTTCCACATGCATATGGAGCAGTGGGAGAACAAAATATGCGTCCGTCAAGGTAATTCATGCATTCAGTTGCATTGAACCTGCGCGACGTGTACTCTGCAATATGGATAGCTATAGTGAGACTGAAAGAACCAGAGGTTATAGAGAGCTTCAGGGAGAGCATTAGGGAACGATTGACAAGAATGGGGGAAAGGAATACAGTAGAAGAAGAATGGGTAACTTTGAGTTACGAAATAGTGAAGGTAGCAGAGGATCAAGTAGGTAAAAAGACGAGGGCTAATAGAAATCCTTGGGTAACAGAAGAGATATTGAATTTAATTGATGAAAGAAGAAGATATAAAAATGTAGTAGATGAAGTAGGCAAAAATACAACCGTCTCAAAAATGAGATCGACAGGCTCAGATGGAAACCCAGTTCTAAGCAAAGAAAGGAAAGCAGAAAGGTGGAAGGAGTATATAGAGGGCATATACAAGGGCGATGTACTTGAGGGCAGGATTATAGAAATGGAAGACATTGTAGATGAAGATGAAATAGGAGATATGACACCGTGTGAAGAGTTTGACAGAGCACTGAAGGACCTAAGTCGAAACAAGGCCCCCGGACAACATTCCATTAGAACTACTGACAGCCTTGGGAGAGCCAAGCCTAACAAAACTCTACCATCTGGTGAGCAAGATGTATGAGACAGGCGAAATACCCATAGACTTCAAGAAGAATATAATAATTCCAATCCCAAAGAAAGCAGGTGTTGACAGATGTGAAAATTATCGAACTATCAGTTTAATAAGCCACAGCTGCAAATTACTAACACGAATTCCTTACAGACTAATGGAAAAACTGGTAGAAGCCGACCTCGGGGAAGATCAGTTTGGATTCTGTAGAAATGTTGGCAATACTGACCCTGCGACTTATCTTAGAAGCTAGATTAAGGAAAGGCAAACCTACGTTTCTAGCATTTGTAGACTTAGAGAAAGCTTTTGACAATGTTGACTGGAATACTCTCTTTCAAATTCTGAAGGTGGCAGGGGTAAAATATAGGGAGCGAAAGGCTATTTACAATTTGTATAGAAACCAAATGGCAGTTAAAGGTGTTGAGGGTCATGAAAGGGAAGCAGTGGTTGGGAAGGGAGTGAGACAGGGTTGTAGCCTATCCCCAATGTTATTCAATCTGTATATTGGGCAAGCAGTAAGGGAAACAAAAGAAAAATTCGGAGTTAGAATTAAAATCCGTGGAGAAGAAATAAAAACTTTGAGATTCGCCGATGACATTGTAGTTCTGTCAGAAACAGCAAAGGACCTGGAAGAGCAGCTCAAAGGAATGGACACTGTCTTGAGAGGAGGATATAAGATGAACATCAACAAAAGCAAAACGAGGATAATGGAATGTAGTCGAATTAAATCGGGTGATGCTGCGGGAATTAGATTAGGAAATGAGTCGCTTAATGTAGTAAAGGAGTTTTGCTGTTTGGGGAGCAAAATAACTGATGATGGTCGAAGTAGAGAGGGTATAAAATGTAGAATGGCAATGGCAAGGAAAGTATTTCTGAAGAAGAAAAATTTGTTAACATCGAGTATAGATTTAAGTGTCAGGAAGTCGTTTCTGAAAGTATTTATGTGGAGTGTAGCCATGTATGTAAGTGAAACATGGACGATAAATAGTTTGGACAAGAAAAGAATAGAAGCTTTCGAAAAGTGGTGCTACAGAGAATGCTGAAGATTGGATGGGTAGATCGCATAACTAATGAGGAGGTATTGAATAGAATTGGGGAGAAGAGTAGTTTGGGGCACAACTTGACTAGAAGAAGAGACCGGTTGGTTGGACATGTTCTGAGGCATCAAGGGATCACAAATTTAGCATTGGAGGGCAGTGCAGAGGGTAAAAATCGTAGAGGGAGACCAAGAGATGAAAACACTAAACAGATTCAGAAGGATGTAGGTTGCAGTAGGTACTGGCAGATGAACCTTGCACAGGACAGAGTAGCATGGAGAACTGCATCAACCAGTCTCTGGACTGAAGACTTCAACAACAACATGGTGAGATTCAGTCTATGATGGCCATAACGTAAAACTACTCTTTGGTTATCTTGTCAAGTATTTGATGTAACACAAAGTTAGCGTTTCTGACTTCTGGTAAGTGTTAAATACATGGTGTGCAGTGATCTGATGACCGTTTATCATGTTAAAATACGGTGCAGTCTAACACTGGTGGCTGATTTTCGTGTTAGAAAGTGATGGATAAGAAGGGAACAGATTATTACTCTCGAAAGACGTCGCTGTTTCGTCACATACGCTTACCTTCACTGACGATCATTTTACAAGGGATGGTGTGAATGTACCACAATTTCCGAACTGTAATCGGATATAAAATTCATAAGCAACTGCTGCTGTATACCTTCTGGATGCTACAAATGGGCTGTCAGACAGAATCAATTTCACACTCTCAAAGTTCGCGAGCGTAGTGTGTGGAACTTGCTACCTGGCTATATGTTTAAGGACAGTTAGATAGTGTTAATCACCATTAGCATTGCCACACCGTGCTCGTTTGCGCTCGCTCCTTGTGCTATTCTCAGCGAAGACGAAAAAATGGCTTGCCCATTCAAAAATTGCACTACTCGTCAGAAATGTGTATGGAATGTTCCATGTGGTGGTTTCGGGCCTGCAGTAGAAAAACGAATACTTTAACGTGATACTTTGATGGATATTTCTACCATATGTCAAAACTACACCTTTTCTGCGAGTCTGAAGTAAAAGTAGAAATGTAGAATGTATTATGCGAAGTATCATCGAGCTGATTCACACAAGCAAAAGTCTATACTGCTAGCGTTTGTCGGCTGTTCAGTTTTAGAGCGCATCTTATGCCCTTCCTGGAGACAGAATAACAACTATATGTATTCCTTCCCTTTTAAACTGTCAAGAACTTAGTTAATCCACATAACACAGAATCGCGACACTGAAAACATGTGGGCCAACATAGCAAATTTCATTGCCGAGATCCGAGATGTTACAACATGAGCAAAATATGGAATGTTGATGTGGAATTTATGAATGAATTGATTAATCCCTAGCAAATACCACGTTGTTCTTGATGGAGCAGGGGGGGGGGGGGGGGGGGGGGAGGGGAAGGGGGAGGGGTGCTCACTCTGTTCGTTCACGACCCTTAGTAGTGCAACTTTCAATACCAATACGTTATTCGTTGATTTCACGAGCTGGCCGTGATCGCTCCCTACTGTACGGCATGATTCATACCCCCAGAACGCCGGGAGTGTCATTCTTACTCATTACATGAATGAGTGGCAGTTCAGTTTTTTGTGTCAAATGCCATGGGTAAGGCTCTTCCTCTCGTAAGACTTCATTGTTTTTCATCGTCAATATTTGTCACGTTTTGATGGGTATACTTAGAGTTGTGAATAAGAATAGGCACATTTGATTTCCCCTTGACAGTGTTACATAGCTTCTGTATGTAAGTTCGCATATATGACGGCTCTGTGATGTTGGTTATGTTATTGCCGGTAAGCAGCCACAGTCCATCCCACCCACGGTTTATCTTTTGGTGAATTTTACAAGCATCATACCCGAATCTTTTTTTTCAGCTTCAGAGCCTGTGCTCAAGGGTCTGCCGTCTGGAGGATGAACGTGTATCTCTTGATATTCAATTTCTATCCGGAATGTATGTATGTGTCGATTATAGCTTACTGGTGGTTCTCACTAACTGTCCATTCCTCTCTCATTCCCTACTAAGTAGGCTAAGCTGGAGCAACTCTCCTGTGTTTCTCAATGCTAACCATCTGGCACATTCCCTACTTAGAGGACTTGGCTGGAGCAACCCTCCAGTGGTTCTCAGTTTCTGCATTCCTCTCATTCGCACTGCTGTTACCTCTTGCTTGTCACTTGGGTTAAAGTACAAGTGTTTTCATGTTTCCTTTCACAAAATTTTCAATCACAGAAAGGGACTTGCCTCCAGTTTCGTATTTCTTTGCTTGTTTAAACAAAGACGATTGTTACTGTCCTACTCACAGCAGTTGTTTTAAGCATATCACATGTGGAGTTAAACTTAGGACAAGGGGTTTGGGTGCACTGCTGTCCTCAACCTTGCGTGAGGTACTTGGAACTGCCCCCAGTGCGATTCTGGGGCAAAGTTGAGGAATTGGAGTTAGAAGGAGCAGTACACATGTATTCTGTAAGTAATCATATCCTCTGAGTAAGAACCATTCGCTCTCAGTGTGATTTTAAAAATATAAATTGGAAAAAGCCAAACTTAAAGAGTTAGGAGAAACACTGACCATACACATATGAGTGAATAGTAGCTGGGGAAAACATTTCTACCCATTCATCCTCTGTCTCAGATGTCATAGTTCCAGTATTCAGGAAAGCCTAGTATCTCAAGTATGGGCCAGTTTGCTGAAATTCCACACTGTTACAAATAGCACAAGTCCAAGGAGGATTTTTGTGTCAGAACCATGGCCAGTATTCCAGCCATGGGACAGTATTCCAGCTCATCCATTCTGGATTCTGACATCATAGTTAGGCTGGTCCAGTATTCAGACACTTGGATTTCTCCCACAGTGCTCCAGGTCAGGCATCTTGCATCGCCATTTTGTATTCTAACATTATAGCAAAATGTGCCAGTATTCCAAGCCTTGGATTGTGATGTCGTATTAAGACAGCACCAGAACTCCAGATCGACCATCATTTTATACAGGTCTGCCAACTTGTATTCTAACATCACAACAAAGTTGTACCAGTATTCCAAGCCCTAGATTCCCTGCCCTAGTATTTCAAGTCATTCAGCATGACAATGCACTATTCTGAACTTTCTGCCAATTTATACTTCGTACAACAACAACCCTACTTCCACATTATAGTCATTTTATACATAGTGCAATTGGTCTTTGTCAGAGGGGTGAGAGGGGAGGGTGGGGAAAACCTATGACTCATTGATGACTTTACCGACGACTTCGTCGTTGACACTGTGAACTCTCCTTACTTACCTACTGTCACATACGCAGACTGACAAGTGGTTGGAATCAATGGTCACCCTCAGAACATCACGTTGCTCTCATATCATGTTAATATGTGCAAATAGACAAGCCTGCACCAAGGAATTCATAATGGACGAATTGTGCACTTACTGAAATAGATCTCATCGAACAACTCAAAAAAATGTTTAAATATATTAACTTTTCTTTCCAGATGTATATAACTTGGACAGCTACTCACAATAAAGCAACAAACTGTCTTGTAGCCATTCAATACGCATTGTAATTCCCTTTTCTAAAAACTTACTTTTGTATGTATATAAAGATTTTATGTATCGATATAAATGTCAGAGACTCGATGCATACATACTTGTGACTCCAGGCATACTTACTTGTGGGCTGTTCGCATTTGTCTTTCTTCTTCCAGCCATCAGTGTGGCATCATGGAATATAGCTATAAATGATGTTTACTTCCTAACATATTGTGCCTATATTCATCCACCACATCATATGTTTTTCTCAATATTTATTGTGTTACAAGTTTTATTTTTCAGCTTTTCTTGTGAGGAAGACGAAACATTCCGATGTGACGCCAGTGCGCCATTAGCGTGATTTCATTACTGATTTACAATGCACATTTTTGCTTATCGTATCACCAGAGCCTACAGTCATTCACAGAAGAAATCCAAGATTGTTTTAATCAACTATGTAGCGTAGAGCAGTTGTCAAATCGCGATAAGCAATTTACATTCTCTAAAACTCCATCAGCCCACATCCTCTGTAGCGCCACTCCCAAACCCAATCTGGGACATTTTCAAGCCTCATTCTGATAAAGTTTTATTTGTAATATTTCAGTAGTGGAGGTGGAAAACAACTCACAGAGTGTACTATGTATACTCCAAGTGGCGTATTGCGACGGGCGATATTTATTAGTTATTGACCTCTGAAATTAGTGACTGAAAGTGTCTGACCTGTAATTTCCTGTCATATTCATCTGCCGTTACCCAGTAATTGGGCCTTTAATTTGGCTTGATTTTTTATAAACAGAGAAGCAGTGTATTATACAGATTGCAAGTGGCATATTGCAATGGCTGATATTTATTTAGTGAACGACCTCCAAAATTGGTGACAGAAAGTGCCTGTCACATATTTTTTGCCATTTTCTGTTGCCGTTATCTCGCAATTGGACCATTAATTTGGCTTCATGTTTTTATTTTTATTTTATTTATTTACTTATTTATGTTGTGTTACTTAGCTAAAGACAGCGCTGAAGAAACTAAAACTTGCACCAAACAGCATCCTGATCAGGTTTGCTATTGTTTCTTTGTTTACGAAAGTGCCACTCAGTAACTCTCTGGAGCACATCGGTTCCCTTTTCCCCCAAGACATCACAAAACTCTTTTATGCGTGTCTCAACACGAGCTATTTCACTTGGAATGGCAACTTCTACGAACAGTTGGAGGGCGTCGCCATGAGTAGTCCTCTTAGTCCACTGGTGGCCAACTTCTTCATGGAACATTTCGACGCACAGGGCTGGACTTGGCACCTTGTAAACCTAAGGTGTGGTGCAGATACGTCGTTGTGAGGAGCCGTGGTGAGGAACACCTCAGTGCCTTCCTAAGACACTTGAACAGCCTCCATGCCAACATTGACATTTACTGTTGCAATAGAAAAGGACAAGAAATTACTATTTTTAGATGTGCTGGTCACAAGATATGATGAAAACCTGGGACGCAGCGTGTATCGAAAACCAATACACATGGACCGATAACTGCACAACTATCACCGAGCCAGAAACGTGGAATGATTAATACGCTCGTAGCGCGAGCAAGACAAATATGTGAGCTGCAGCACCTCAGACGCGAAATCAAACACCTGGAACGTGTTCTGAGGAGCAGTGGGTACTCCACAAGATATATTAGAAGTACAACAGTGTCAAGCACTCGGCAAAGTGGCAAATCAGAAAAAGAAATGTCGAGTACGACCTTTCTGCCGTGATTTCCCAGACTGACGGATAGAATCGGGGTCAAGACTATTTACAAACCTACAAAAAAGATCAAAGAATGTCTCAGATTGGCAAAGAGTGAAAGGGACCCATTTGCAATGTTGGAACGCTGGACGATCAATCAACACCAGGATAACAGAACATACGCGACATTGCAGGTTGGGACAGGTGGAGACATCGGCCATGGCGAGCATGCGCTGTGTGAGACCGACCATGTAATAAAATTCGCCGATACGGAAGTTCTGGCTGTACAGAAGAGTTATCACACCCTCTAATTCAGAGAAGCTATGCAAATACATAAGCACGAGAGTAGCGTGAATCGTCTTCTTCTTAAGTTGCCAATCCTAAGATTGATTTGCAGCAGCTCTCCATTCAGTGCGATTGTCGGCCAGCCTCTTCAATTCCGTGAAACTTCCGCATCCTAGGTCCTGCATTATCTGGCTTATGTACTTTCTTCTAGGTCTGCCTCTTGCCCTTTTGCCCTCCACAAGGCCTTCCGTTATAGTGTGGAGAAGACTTTCATGTCTCAGAATGTGTCCCATCCATATATCTCTCCTCTTCTTGACCGTCTTCCAAAGAACTGGAACTTCCTCCGCTCTCTGCAGGACTTCTTCATTTGTCATCCTGGCCGTCCATGGAATTTTTAACATCCTTCGCAGACACCACATTTCGAATCCTTCAATCCTTCTTCTTTCGTCCTCTCCAAGTGTCCAGGTTTCGCTGCCGTAGAGAAGCACACTCCCAACAAAGGTCTTTATTAACCGCTTCCTTAACGACAGACTTATCATATTTGATGTGAGGAGTCCTTTCCTTTTATAGAATGCAATCTTTGCCTGATTTATTCTACTTATTACATCTTTCTTACTACGACCATCTGATGTTATTCTGCTTCCCAAGTAGACAAAGTCTTGTATTTCTTTCAGCTTCTCTCCATTCAGCCTTATATTCGTAATTGCTTGATTATTGTGTTTGCTTGCAACAAAGATTTTTGTTTTTGACTTATTAATTTTCATGTTGTACCGTGTAGCAAGAGTGTTTTCCATTTCCTCCGACACTACTTGTAATTCTTCCTCATTTTCCGCTAGGACAGCAATGTCATCCGCAAAACGCAGCATATCAACTATTTTTCCCTGGATCCTGATTCCATTAGCTTGTCCTAACTTTTCTCTGACCTCGTCCATTGCTTTCTGTATGTACATATTAAAGAGGACAGGGGAGAGTGCACATCCCTGTCTCACACCCTGTTTAATGTTTGCTTGTTGTTGATGTTCCCCACATCTCACTATTGCCACCTCTTCTTTGTATATGTTCCATATCGTTCTCCTGTCCCTATACTTAGCTCCAGTTTCCCTCAATATCTGGAATAGTTTTTCCATTCAACCTTATCAAAGGCTTTTACGAGGGCAATAAATGCTATGTAGGTGTCCTTTCCTTTTTCCATTCTTTTTTCTATTATGAGCCTTAGGGCCATAATGGCTTCTCGCGTACCTCTCCCTCTTCTAAAGCCAAACTGGTCTTCTGTGAGCATGCATTCCACGTTCCCTTCAATTCTTCTGAGGAGGATGGTCGTCAAAATTTTTGATGCATGTGATGTTAGGCTGAGGGTTCTGTATTGTGCACACGATTTTGCTGAATAAGAGAGAAGAAAGCCTCAAGGCAAACGGATCCTGGCTTTCCATGCTGCAGCGAACGATCGTTGCAGGTATCAAGAGGAGAACCGCACCAGAAATGATAGCTTGAACGTTGGCGCACCAGGTACATATAGTCTGCGGCCGCGAGCTCGGCTCCAGTCCACCATCAATAATGCCGGGCGAATCTTTGACAATGTCAGCCACTCCTGCTGGCGAAACGTGAGGAAAAACCATCAGACGAACGTCGGCTGAAGAACCCGAGACACAAGCCAACAGGCAGTTTGTCCTTATTTGTAACAGAATAACATACGATCGCTCGAAGTGACCAAATGAATTAGAAGGTACTGAAACTGAGAGTGCGAATTTGCTAAGATTCGTATTGCCACAGAACAATCAATAGTGTAAAGGATTTTTTTTATTTCAGTAAAGTGATGTCAATTTTGTGCTTTGAGCTTTGAGTGTTAATATTATCATGAAATAGAAATATATTTTGACTTTAGAGATTTAAAACTACTTTGATCCTCATTAAAATCTTATGTACACTATGTGATCAAAAGTATCTCGACACCCCCAAAAACATGCGTTTTTCATATTATGTGCATTGTGCTGCCACCAGCTGCCAGGTACTCGATATCAGCGACCTCTGTAGTCATTAGACATCGTGAGAAAGCAGAATGGGGCACTCCACAGAACTCATGGACTTCGAATGTGGTCAGGTGAGTGGGTGTCACTTGTGTCACATGTCTGTACACGAGACTTCCCCACTCTTAAACATCTCTAGGTTCACTGTTTCTGACGTGATAGTGAAGTGGAAATGTGAAGGGACACACACAGCTCAAAAGCATACAGGCTAACCTCAGCTGTTGACTGACAAAGACCGCCGACAGTTGAAGAGGGTCATATGGGGAATATGCAGGCGTCTAACCACACCATCACATAGGAATTCCAAACTGCATCAGGATCCACTGGATGTACTATGACAGTTAGGCAGGAGGTGAGAAAACTTGGATTTCATGGTCCAGCAACTTCTCATAAGCCACACACCACGCCGGTAAATGATAAAAACGACGCCTCGCTTACTGTAAGGAGCGTCAGAAACACACAGAGCACAGTGAGTGACGAATCACGGTACACAATGTGGCGATCTAATGGCATGGTGTAGGTATGGCGAATGCCCAGTGAATCTCATCTGCCAGTGTGTGTGGTGCCAACGGTAAAATTCGGAGGCAGTGGTGTTAAGGTGTGGTCGTATTTCTCATGGAGGGGGCTTGCACTCCTTGTTGTTTTGCGTGGCACTATCACAGCATAGGCCTACATTCATGTTTTAAGCACCTTCTTGCTTCCCTGTTGAAGAACGAATTGGGGATTGCGATGCATCTTTGAACACTGTCAAGCACTTGTTCATAATGCGCAGCCTGTGGTGGAGTAAAGACAATAACATCCCTGTAATGGACTGACCTGAATCCTATAGAACGCCTTTGGGATGTTTTGGAACGCCGACTTCATGCCAGGCCTCACTGACTGACATCAATACCTCTCCTCAGTGCAGCACTGAATGAAGAATGGGCTGCCATTCCCCAAGAAACCTTCCAGCACCTGATGGAACGTATGCCTGCGGTAGTAGCAGCTGTCTTCAAGGCTAAGGGTGGCCCAACACCATATTGATTTCCAGCATTACCGATGGAGGGCGCAACGAACTTGTAAGTCACTTTCAGCCAGGCGTCTGGATACTTTTGGTCACATAGCTTATATATAACAGTGTTTGCATTGGCGACATCATTAAGTAATGACTGTTCGGCACAGTAGAACAATGTCCAGTAAAACAAACATATTTACAGCACCTCTGACCTATCAGAATCTTGACTAACTCTGAAAGTAAAAACAATGCTTAGTTGTTAGGACAAGAAACTTACTTTCCAACGTATCTTCAGTCTGTTGTGGCTACCATAAAATTTCGAAATAGTGCTCTTTGGGATGCAGTATGTAAGATTTCAGTGACTCCAGTTGCTAGATATTTCAGTATTACTTCTAATTTAATGCAAGCTGGGATGACATCTGATATACTTGTGTTAGACTTTTGTACCCAGGCAGAAACATGCCTCAAAAAGATTTCAAAATTAATTTCACTCATTCAAAAATTATTTTCAAACACAATGTCATCCCCAACATATATAATTCCTTAATAGCGTGTTTGACATCCCCAAACAATTCCAATCAGATGCCCACGTACAACATTCGTCATTCCACTTTTTTGTCACCTTTGCCATAAGCTATTTGGCTACAAGCTGCACAGCTCTCATACGAATAATTTCACTTGTCACCAAATTTAAAGATTCATAAATAGTGTTTCCAACTCAGGGATTTGAAAATACTAATGTGCAAGTGGTGTGGAAATGCACATGAAAGAAATTCATGCCTGTGAAAACCTAGCTTATTTCTCAGTATGGCAGATAGTCACTGAAACGCTTAAAAATAGCTCCAAATGGTATACAACATGCTGGTTGCTGCCCTCCTTATCGCTGCAGATTTCCAAGTGAATATCTAAAATCTCACTGTGACCTCTATCCAAAGTTTCCAAACAGAACGCCACAGTCACTTCGAATTTCTCATTTGTAAACAGAATCTCACAGTCACTTTGTAATTCTCGTACCCCCTATTATTTAGATGCTGTATTACCCATGGTCACCTTAGAGATTTCTTTTTCTGTTGCCCTTCATCCATATACATGTAGAGCAAATTACTGAACAATGAAACGGATGCAAAGCTGACTGCTTGCAAAATGAGACAATGCGTGCACACCACAACGTGGATTCGTATGTATATCCTTTCTAATAATTTTTAGGTATGCACTTTTGTTTTCATGTGTCGGCAACTGCAAACCAGGAAAGAGTCATTGTGTAGTCAGTTACTCACAAATGTTCATAAATACACAATACATAATGATACACACTAGCATTGACACAATTAATGAAAGGTTTTGAGAAAACTAAGTGAATAGTAAAGTATTAGGACATAAAATTTAGACCTCACACAAAGCAACATTGCAAAATCGGCTTATATACGTAAATAAACGTGGAAGTTGTATGGATCTGTTTATTTAGGTGATTTTGTGATATGGTATACACTGATATGCCAAAGATGAACACTGCAACATCAGTTTATCACAGTCAGAACTGGGCAAAAGATTGGAGCACCAACAAAGCTTCAGGAGGCTAAAGGCAAATTCACACCAACTGTCAACGGACAGTCACTCCATGCCACATCACCTCACATCATCATCACGTCATCTCACATCTGTTTGCTTAAGCTCAGTCTTGAACAACGAAAGAGCGGTTATGAGACAACATCCATGACACAAAAAGTTGGATTATAGTATCGGAAATGTGGAACTAATAATGACAAAATTTATTAATGGCCAAAGCAAGCTTCCTAGTGTATGTTCATGGTCAGTTTTGTGTGGTAAAGTCCTGAGAAGTGAAGCAACATACCCAAACATCGACATTTATTTGCTAGTAAAAATACATACAAATAAATATATAGAAAATATTTCTAAGGGAATAAGTAGAACCTGTTTACCTTATCCATTATATTTTTTCCATTATGTAACCAATAATGTCATAAAAATGATATTTTTCTCCTTCACTCAGACTGACTTTTTCACTCAAAATGTTATTCAATAAAAAATGAATTATCACTATGTACTACCTTACAAGCAGTGTAATATTCAGCTCTGTTCAATTATTGTAAAATTTAAATCATTTCTCGCTTTCAAAGACCTAAGCTCGTTCATGGAGGAACACTCAATGGAAAAATGCCCAATTTTTCACGAAAACATAGCAAAACAACGACATGAGTATTAAGAAGAAACGAAAGCACAAAGCGCAATACCACAAAATAAGTGAGCATGCAGAAAATAAGTTAATTTTCGATGTTAAGAGAGTATGACACTATCAAAACTTGGACCTGAGGAACCTTGACGTGATGTGACTGCCTGGTCCACTGATGGCCTGTGTGAATACCGCCATTTGAGGTGCCTTGTAGAATGCTTTGATGTGATGTGATATGACGTGACGTGATGTGATGGCAAGTATGAATTACTCTTAAAAAGGCATCAGAAGCATTTTGTTAGACAGAAAGAGTGAAAATTAATAATAGCATATTTAGTTGAAGTTGGAAGGCTTAATAATTGACTATGTGACAACTGAAAGGACATTATGAATTTTGATGGAACATAACAAGAGAATTAAGTCCGAATCACAGTGGACCATCAGGTCACATCACATCATGCCAACTTAAGGATATATTTACATTATGTTACGGCAAATTGCCTAAAACCAATACAGAGGTGAAACTGAAATCAAGAGACACCATCCGTGATAAAAAAACTCAAGAGTATAGTATCGGAATTGAGGAACTAATATTGATAAAGTTCATTAATGGCCAAATCAAACTTCATAACGAATATTCTTGATCAGTTTTGTACAGCAATTAGTTGAGAAGTGCAACAACCTTTCAAAACATCAACATTTATTTGCTAGCGAAAATACATACATACACACACATCAAACAATATTTATAAGGGAATAAGTAGGGGCTGTTTACCTTATGTATTACTTTTTCCCCTACATAGCAAATAACGCCATAAACAGCTGTATTTTTCTCCTTCAACAGATCTTTTTTAATTTATAAAAGGTTATTTAATGAAAACTGCTCCATTAATTTATGTTCTTATCTACGCACATTGTAGGTGTTAACTCTGTTCTGTTATTGTGAAATCTAACCTTTTTCACTTTCAAGTATCTGGCCTCTCTTATGGAAGAGCATTCAATGGGAAAAATATCCAAGTCGCCATGGAACATTTGCAATTTCTGACGAAAACAAAACGAAATAATAAAATAAGATTTGAAGAAATAAAAGCACTCAATGCATTTCTATAACAGGAGTGAGCATGTTGAAAATAGTTTAGCTTCCAATGTTACCATATGGTGCCACAGTTCTCCCCATCAACATTTCCATCAAAGCTGTCTTCCCATAAAACCTTGAGGTGATATGGCGTGTCATAACTTGGGGCAGCAACGTAATTAAACATTAAAAAGCTTCTTCTAACCAGGATTCATTGCTTAGACTCTCTATAAAACTAGCAAACTTTTCCCCAGAGAAATTCTTCAGTAAGAAAAGTATATATCTCTTTCTTTTAAAGATGAAGCTTGCATTGTAAGGATAAAAGCATTATGATCAAATATCCCTAAATCGGTATTGATAATTACCATCACTGTGGTGTCCATGTTGAAAATACCTTGTCATTAACATTTTCCATTCCATTTGTTATTCTTGTGGGGCTATTTACAAGAGAGAACATGTTTAAGCTGTGAAGTACGTTAAAAAATAGTGCTTTTGATGCAGTTTGATTTGCAAGATTTATATTTAAGTCCCCACAGACAATTACAGTGGCTTTTCAGAAACATAATGTCCATCAGAGGCTTTAATTTAATAACAAAATTGCTTAACCTGCATACTGCTATAATTATAACTCTACACAGTTCCCCATACAACTGAGCAGCAGCAGTTTCAAAATGTTTTTCACTACTCAATGCTTCTGCTCCACACTTGCTTTTATATTCAGCACTGGATTTCTAATTATATAATCCCCTCCACTTAGGGCACCCTTTGTATAGAACCGACTAAAAATATTATAATGATTAATGTTAGCAATACATCATTCAAAATCCCTAGACCAGGGTTCCATAATATACATAAACTCAATATTGGCATCAGTAATTGCAACCTCAAGGTCAAAAGATTAATTTCTCAAACCTTATACATTGTAGCTTAAAATGTGAAAATCTGTAGAATAGAAAAAGTAACAGTTGTACTTTGGTGTGTCATATACAATCTTGTTTTGCAGCAGGGCACCTATTTATATTGCAAAAATATCAGCAGGACTCATACTGCCTCCTATGTTAGATATTTGGAATTCATCACAATCAAGTAATGTTTCCCAAGAGCAGGTAAAAACTGTAAAAGTAAAAACAGGTAATCAGCATTGTGTGGATAACTATAGACCAGTGACACTACTGTCAGAATTTCCAAATATTACTCGCAAAGTATTCCTTTCAAAACTAGTGACATTGTCCAACAAAAACAATATACTTCTGGATGTCAATGTGGCTCCAGGGCACAGCGCTCAATTGAAACAGGTGCTTCCAACCTGGTAAATTATGTCTTCAGCTCAGTCGACAATCACAGAAAATTCACTGGGTTGATCTCAGGGGTAACAAAAACTGTTGGTTTGTGGTCCACAGAAAGCTTGAACAATATTGTGTAAGTGACTTGCCAAATGAATGGTCTAAATTGCATTTGGAATATCATCCTCAGGTAACAGAAATAAGGAGCATGGAATGAAGTAAACTCCAGGTTTACCTATCAGAAGCATGTGTACTAAGTCATGAGGTTCTATGGGGCTCTATTTTAGGTCCATTTTTTATACATAAGCGGCTCCCAATTACATATTATGGATACAGAGCCAGTACTATTTCCAGATGACACCAGTCTATTGATTGAAGGGATTTATAAAGAAGATCTTACCGCTACTGCTAAAGATATTACGAAAGAAGTATGTGTGGCTTACCGGAAGTGAATTAGGGGTAAATTCACAGAAAACAGTATCCATAAATTTCCATAGAAAACAGAATAAAATTCCAGCATAACCAATAATATGTGTGAATTACGAAAACGTTAATACTGTTAGAAAAAAAAATCTTTTGATTCATGTTCAAGAAAATGTTAAATGACATTCTCATATCACATTCCTAAATTTAGAAGTAGCAAAAATGAGCACACATTAGGAATTCTTTGCAACAACACTAGTGCTAATACAGTTACAACCTTGTACTTTGGTTGTGTGTTTTCATTACTGAAGTACAGTATCATTTTCTGGGGATATATACACCAGACCAAAACAGTTTTCAGGAAACAAAAGGCAATTATAAGAATGACGAAACAAGCAAGCAAAAAATCTTACCTTTTCCCCACACTTTATACTGAAAGTAGTTATGTATTTCAAAAAGGTACACCAAGGAGAGAAAACCTTTGTACTCAAAACTAAATTTTCCTTGATAATAGTACCAACCAAGCCAAACAATGACATGCGTGTTCCACCACATTGTGCAAAAAAAGGGTACATCATGCAGCAACAAACCTGTACATCACATTATCTGGAAATATAAAATATATCTCTAATGCAGATACCTTTAAAAAACTTGTAATATCTTACTTACTACAAAATTGCTTTTATTCAATTTATGAGTAGCATATGTGTGAAAATATGTAATTCATACTTTTAATTATAGACATTAGTTGTAATATACAACATATCGTCAGATTTGTAGCTATTCGTTATATGGCTCCAGTTTGTGATAAAAATTTGTATGATACATATTTTATATTGAAAAACCACTATGCAAAAAGATTTTCTGTCCAATATCTTCCGTATGACGTATGCACTGAAAAAGAGATTTATATGGATAAATAAATAAATAAATAAATACCAAAATTATTTGTGTTCTCCAGGTTTCCCGCCCCTAGCAGATCTTTCCTTTGGCTATGTTTTAATGATTGCTGCAGCTGCTGCTGATGAGGATGGATCTTCTGCTGCCAGCGAAGGATCTTCTACTACTGCTGGTGCTGGATAGTCAGATATTGGTGTAGGATCTTCTCCTCCTGGTGCAGGGTCTTCTGCTGCCATTACAGGATCCTCAGCTGCCAACGTGTTATCCTCTGCTGCCTTCGTAGTATCGTCTGTTGCCAGTGTAGGGTCCTCTGCAGTTGGAGCAGGGCCTTCTGCTGCCAGTGTGGTAGCTTCCGCTGGAGGTGACCTGGCTTCTTCTCGAGGTGTCCTGGACTCTTCTGTAGGTGATCTGGTTTCTGGTGTAGGTGACCTGACGTCTGCTGTAGCTGACATGATCGCTGCTGCTGCGGGCGCCACGACTTCTGCTGTAGGTGACCTGGCATTAGTTTCTGGCAACAGGGAATTTCGCAGATGCGTTGGCGAAATTTTCTCATCAGTACATGATTTCATGACCTTCAGAATTTCAGTTGTCATTGCTTCTTTGCCCTTCCTGTTTCTGTGAAGGCCATGTCTGGTAAAGTGACGTCTTACAGCACTATTTGTACAAACAAATGTTGCGTTTGCAAAACCACTGCAGATCTTTTCAAGACTTTTGTTCATGGATTTTATTCTATGATTAACACGTGAATTTTTTGTGAGATCATGTCTGCGAGGTATACTAACAATGAAGTAATTCACATCAGGCGTTTTTTGCAAAGCTTCTGTGAGAGCACTCTCTGCACATTTGTTCTTGTTCCTATACACGTCGTTCGCACCTCCAATTAATACACAATCACTGCCAGGCTTTAAAATCTTCTCGCAGTCTTTCACTACTTCCTTGAGCGGGGCGCCGGGTTTGATGATACCCATAACATTGAAACTCAGTTCACTGCAACCCATAATTGCTGCTACCTCCCTCCCGTGACTGTCAGATAGTATAGTTATGTCTCGCGTTTTTCTGGTGGGGTTTCGCCGCTGCATTTGCTCCTGCTACGATAACCACAGCGTTTCTTTTTGAAAAGTCGGCGCATTCTTTGTGGGCATTGGTCACTACATCTACGTAGTTATCTCCAATACAAATTGGACACGAGGCATGAGTTTTAACTTAATCGGAGAAAATAAGGAGAAAAATAAAAGTGGTATACTTGAGCCCGTACTGGTACGTCATCTGTAAGAATATTGATGAGTTGTTACTTTTTTGCCTGTTTGTATAGTTTCCGTGGCAACATAACTAACAGTGTCATATGAGTATTTTGTGTTATTATTGAATAGTATTCCACGACTTCTTGTCTTCAATATAATCTAGAATAAATTAGCCATACACGAAATATGAGTGACCTCGTATATACAGATAAGAAACGAAACACTCCAGAACACTTAGAATATTATGTATTAAACTTGGTCTAGTCTTCTCGGTTTTGTTTCTTTTGCTGGTGCAGACTATGTATTAACTATGGTAATAAACGTCTGCTGGTTATTTATTTTGACCATTCTGTGAGAGCACAAGCCACAGTACCACTGAACTGTGTGCATTTATCAGAGTACTGCTTCCAGCAAGGACACCACGCAACACCAACATCAGCGTACTATCTCTTATCTTATCATTTGAAATCGTCCACGGTAATCTGCCCCTGGTGCAATAAAATGTCGTCGTAAAAGAAGACTAGGCTTAAAAATAATTTTTAGTCTCATTTGCAGTTAAAATTATCGTCCGTGTTGTCAAGCTTTTACGTTTTTGTTGGCTACTCTGACTACTACGGCTATCCTCATGACTAAGTGCTGACGTAACAAAAGTATCGAGAAGTCGAGAACATGGCGTCAGTGCGTCGTGTTTAGTGGTAGTTCAGTTGCGTTTGCTGCTCTTGTACCCAGTGTATTTGGCGATTTTTGTATTTTAGTTTGTGTAATACACGTTTGAAAAGAATACTTTCATAATGAGCGTTGACGCGTATGGACCAAGTTCGCAAACGCTAACATTTTTGGACACGGAAGATGCTGACCTTATCGGTGCTGATACCCAAGGTTCTGAATTCGATTTTACAGATTTTACGTTGCCTTCACAAAGTCAAACACAAGCATCCCAGCTGGACGTTGGACACAGCCAGTCAACACAAAATCAAGTAAGATGATTTTTATGTTTTACGTATGTCCAACTTTCCCGCCTATGTAACATAACCTCTTTTTGGTGGATTGCGTTTTCCTTATCTTTTTTTCTTAACATCTTTGTTGTTATATGTTTACGCACATGTAGGTCGAGGAGTAGGTCTAATTTTGTTTTTATATCTCTTTGTATTTACATAAACATTTTTTGTTGACAATTGGTTGTTTATGACCAGCACATGGCGTTATTAATTTTCCGTGCAGCTGCTTGTATTATAAATTTCAGTGGAAAGCGTACGATTCTCTGAAATTGTATGTTGTTTATTACGTATCAGTTCCGTCCCTGGTAGATTTTGAAATATCTGAAAGACGTTAGTTGGTTGGATCTGTGTTGTTTCTGTGTAAAAGCAACTGTTATCACGAGAGAATATTAAATATATACCTGGTAATTTCTTGGTCTTAATTGCGCTAGGTCGTATAATATTATGGGAGATTTTATTTTGCGGAGGTGTCTATATTTCTTCCAATATTTGAGTTTTCTACGATTTCTGTAAGTTCTGGGTTAGTACACTGGCCTATAATAACAAATTTATTTAATATGAAATGATATTGGAGTATGTGGCAGACATTGCGGTGAAGCTCGTGTTCTGAGGTTATATATCATATGAATGCAAATGTGTTGATTGCAAGACTTGAGAATCTCAGTAACTAGATTACATGTGACTGGTCTATCTGTAAATATGTTCATGATTGTAGGTATGGTCTACTCGATGTGAAACAGCAGATGTTCATAAAAAAGGAGTTTGATGACATTTACTCAGTTTGGTAAAACAAACTGAAACACAGTTCTGGAAATTGCATACATTATATGTACGGTATCAGTTGACCTTGGTGTGCATTAAGCACTACAGCTGCTAGAATAGGTCAGGAATAATTGTGTCATATTGAATGTAATACTTATAATTTTGAAAATTTGTTGCACGCTTAGGAAAAACATTTGATTTCAAAGTGTGAGAGGAATTGTTAAAATTTAGGTTTACCTTTCAAACAAAGTAACTTAAATCGATTAGCCACTATAAAATTGACTTTATTGTTGGAACATTAGATGATTTTTGGGAGGGGGGGCTAGTTATTCGTTACACTGTGAAGCACCATAATGACTTTTCAATTCCCTGTTCCTAAATTTATTTACTAATTGAAACGTCTCAAGCCAAACATTATTTGCATAACCACAATGTACGGTACTTAAATTGGTAGCAAATAACTTCAATAAAGCATTTCTGTGTTTGTGACAGTGTCTTTTTATTAAACCTAAGTTCTGGCCACTGTTGAAAGTTGTCATCATCAGGGTGATGCATTGACTACTTGACCAGTGTTATCAGCCTTAATGTAATACCATCTTTATTGATAGTAGTCTATATTTTAATTCCTGTAGGCTGGTTTCAGAATGAGTCAGTACATTGACATCGTGTTTTCCTCCTGCAGTTCCCAGTGCAAACATTTTACTGAAGCCCACAATAACCTACATTTGCACAATCTCTCTCAAGATGTCCATTGTATTTCACAATTTATCTCGGAGAGGGTTTGTTGACAATGACTTTGGTTTAACTGTGGTGTTAACTATTAGAGGAAAAACACTCCAAATGACATAATTGTGGTATATGATGTCACTGTGTTACTCTGTTTCATTCTGGGGTTGCAGTTCAGCAGATGGGTTTGGATAGGGGTTGTGTCTGGTGGGGTTGATTGAGAGAACAAGAGGAAGAAAACAGGAGGGATGAGGAATGGGCAGTTAGTGGCTTAGAGGGAAATGGGGAAGGGGTAGTAGGTGCATGGGCTAGGCATGTGGCACAAGGGTACTGGAAGAGATGATGAGGTGCAGCACACAATGAAGATGAATTAGTGGGAATGAAGAATGTGTTGCATGGCTGTCTTTAATCTACATAGTTCAGAGAAGCTGGTGCTTGCCATTAAAATGTTTCGCTAATTGGTGGTCAGCTGTTTTTGGCCACATTTCGGTGGTGGCCATGCATTCTGATGGACTTCTGGTTGGTGGTGATACCCACATGAAATACTCTGTAATAATTGCAGCAGAGGTGGTATATGACACGGCTTCTTTCACAGTGGCCCTGCCTCTGATGTTATGGGATAAGCCTGTGACAGGGGTGGACTTAAGATGTGCTGGGTGGCTGAATGGGCCATGTAGTGATCCTGGGTCTTTCACAGTTAGATACGACCTGTGGCAAGGGATTGGGAGTTAAGTAGGTATGGAGCAGGATGTTACGTAGGTGGGCAGCGGAGTACCACGTCTGGTATTAATTCATGTAGACACACAAAGCAGTCGTGCCAAGGCCACTGCATCTGTTGGGATCTCCTTTCACCCACTCCACTACGGTGGACACAGTTTTCTGTCACAGTGTCTTTGTTTTCATTTGTTATAGAAATCTGTAGAATTTTCATAATTAATGTAGTATCTAATTTTACCAGTTCGCCTACCAAGCAAAAGTGTTACCTCAGTGAAACATTCTGACAAATTTCTGATCTGTCTGAAGATTGCAACCAAGTTTTTCAACTGTTTTCTTCAAGACAATAAATTATCTGAGATTTTATTTGTGTAACCAGCAAGGAAAGCCTACCTTCTCTAGCAGTTCGTAAAATTTACAAGAAAGATCCACAGATAGTACATATTTCTCTCTGTAAAAGAATACTACATGCTGCAGAAGACTGTCTGATTATTTCTTGAAGTAATTGTAGGTTACATGATCAAAGATTAAAAATGACTAAATAGTTTGGGAGGATGGAACGTAAATTACGGTAGGCCTATTGGTGTTACACTTTGGAACAGTGTCACACTGTAGACAAAACAAAACAGTGATAAAGGGCCCTGCCTGATAGAGAAAAATCTTGTCTTTACAGTATGTTCATGTAATTTTATATGAAATGCATTTTGTGCTGTTAAATAGTGATTTAGATTAGTAAACCGATAGCTATTTGAATCTTTTGAGTTACTCTTTTGTGTGTGTGTGTGTGTGTGTGTGTGTGTGTGTGTGTGTGTGTGTGTTTCCTGTTGCAATCCTTCTGTTATTGGTTTCAACGGCTTCATGGCTGAAAGTGGTTCCACAAGAATGTGCTTTTGCTGAAAGTGCAAGGAAGGAGTATGATTTGCAGTGATAAGATTATCATACAACAAATGTAAGATGAAGTAGGTATTGTTGACTGTCTCAGAGGTCACTAGAAATGTAAGATTATTTCTTTTGTTGGCCTTTTTTACCTAAGGTGTTCAGTTTCGTTTTTTTAAATGTGGCTGACACTGTCTTTTAGTCTGAAACAGTTGTGCTATTAACATTTCAATATTTAATCCAATTCCATACTAATTTGTGAATCACCAATATTTGTACATGAATAAAAATGTTTGTAATGTCCTCATAAATGGTTTACTTTGTAGCTGAATGGTGACATTGGGGAAAATGGTTTGGACGCAGATATCACAGCAACAGCAAAAGCACTGGGAGAACTTCAGTTTGAGGAAGAGGAAGATGAAGCATATTACAATAAGGTACACTTATAGTCTACGTTTTGTTTAACTTAACCAGCTTAAAGAATCTAATTCTTAAATTGAACCTTGATTTGTTGTAGATTGGGAATGGGGATGTATTTCTATTCTTATGTTGACAGTAATAAGAAAATAATGAATACCCCTTGGTTGACATTTTAAATGTCTCACTTTGTCATATTGGGCCTTACATGTGTCATGTAATGGAATAATACAGGTTGACATGTTGGCATCATATGATGGTTATCTCCTTTGGAAAACTGCTTTTGTCTTAACCTATGTCTTACATTGATTAACTGCTTTCAGAAACTTTTCGCCATTGAGAGAAATTAAGTTTTTAAGATAGTGAAACTACTATTATATCTTGCATAAAATAATGGAATGGCAACTGCTCATCTGTAGTGCGCTATTAGGTGACGTGCAGAACCGTGTAATAAAAAACCGCATTCACTAATTCCGTAAAGTTTCGGCATTCCAGGCAGATAATGTTGACTTCTTGCCCTGATATATCGGCTGACAAACGCATCACTACCTTTATATGAGTAATTGGCATGAAGATGCCTGCACCAAAGGTAGCCGCCACATGGGAGATATCTGTATAGATACATGCCCTCTTCGAATATTGCTCTATCTAGGACGTGCAGGCGCATTCATAATGTGATACTAGATGTGCAATCTCTGTCGGAAAATGCACTGTCAGAGTTAAAATTCAGATGTCAAAATTAATAAAATTATAGTTCACTATATGTGTCACGTCTTCTTTCTCAGTAAATTAAAGAAATCACCTGGTCCCATGCCTTATCCAGTTGAAAGCCACTATGCCAGACGTATTTCCACAAATTCCTTAATAACTGAATCCCAGAAGGATCTCGGTGATGCCAAGTTTTCCGTGGCGGAGTGATTGATGGAATGGCTTGTTGTGGAGATACTGTGAAATGCAAGTGTGGAGATTATGTTCAACACATCATTCGTGGGCTGATACAGTTATCTGACAAAATTTAGACTTCACCACACAAGCAAGGTATTTGGTAGATTCCAGTCTTCAGCAATCAAAGATCATCCATTGCTGAACTGAGAAGTATGTCTTTGTAGGCGGGCAGAAGATTACTTCGACATTATGTTTTCTTAACATTCTGCTCAATTTCAACGAAATGTTGCCAACGTATGGGAGGAATGCTTTGGACTTAAACCACTCCTAGTCTTGACCTTGTGGGTGGTCACATTTCCACTCATGTTGTCGCTGTCTTTGCATGTGTGTCTTCACGCTAATTATTAGAATAAAGGTAGCAATGTGGACTAGCACTCTCCTGTGGAAAACACTCACATGAAAATGCCTGGATGGTTGTCATCCGACACATTGTGTAGAGAAGTCGACATTATCCAGCTGCACTGAAACTTTGTGGACTACTCTTTACACCGGTAAAATTTCAGGAATCAAACAGTACTCACTAACTTTCAAGCTCTCCGGCTCCTCTTGTGATAGGAAATCCACATTTTCGCACACACGACTACACAGATACCTAAATGTAAGCTATAGTGCATTCAGAATTACTTTAGGATTGACAGTGTGGAACAGAGTTTCCAAGTCCCGCACGGAACTCGCGCATAATCTCATGTTTCATTCAACTTGCTCACACACGGTAACTATTACATCTTTAAATGTGGAGCCGACTGTAATTTGTTATGAAATAGGTTTTTTTTTTTTAGTGTAGACTATAAAACGACAGTTTTTAAGAAACAACTTTCCAACGACATTTTCAAATTTTCGACATGAGAGAAAGTTTTTTGCTATTGAAGTTTGATGTACAATTTATGCGAATGAAATGTGAAGAAAACATCAAATTTTCATCTGTTTCAAACCTTAGCTGTGTCGAAGATCTCTAACGCGAGGTGCAGGACTGTAAATAATGAGGCGCAATCGTCTGCTCGCGTACAGTAGCGATAGGCAACAGACCTGTATATTTGTAAAGACCTGATATATTTCTGATATGCGCCCTTATTTCCAACACAACAAAAAATAAAATAATGCTTGTTTGGTATCTTAAATTGGGCAACATCTATTCTGAGAATCAAAAGCAATACAAAAACGGCCAGTGTATTGCAGACATCATTTCGTATACTGTAATATGTATGCACAGACTGAATTATAGAAATGTACTTTCTTTGGAATTAATATTTGATAATGCCGCCATATTAAAATTTCAAAATTTAGTGTGACTTAATTTTGATATGCCAGTACTTAAAAGTGCAAACTGCGCACTTCAAACGTGTAGCTGAATCCGTTTGTGCTGCATCTCTGTGTGGATAATGGTAAAACTCCACTGACATCACTCTTGTCGCTATTACAGACACGAAGTTTTGCTGTCACTATTGTCATTTAAAGAGATAATCATCTCTTCCACTGAAGTCTCCAAAGCACCTTCATCCTGCCATGCTCTTTCCATAATGTTGTGTGTTTGTTTGACAGCTTTCTTCCAGTCTTCAGAGGTAACGTGAGTAATAGCTTCTTTAGTGTGTGGTTCTACTGTGGAGAGCGTAAATTTTTGGTAACCTTTAATTTGGGCCCATATCAACTCTATAGGGTTGAAGTGGCAGTGGTACTGTGGCAGCCTGACGATAGTATGCCCATATTTTTTTCCCAGTTCGTTGATTTCATATTTTGGAAATTGCGGTTTATGGAAATTCATTTTTTACATAAGCTCGACCTTCTTAAAGTCGTCAGACGCATTTACGTTATGATGCTCAAGCCAATGAGTCATTTCCTCCTTTCGCTTTCCGATGGTAGGTGCTTTGTCAACAACAACCGAATGATACGGAGCATTGTCTAAAACAGTTCTTGACGGTTTATCTAGATTGGGTATTAGAGCTTCTACAAACCACTTTTGTGAATGTAATGTGGTTCATATCTTCATGATAATCTCCTGTCTTCTTAGATTGAAAGAGAAGGAGACAGTTTGGTATGAAACCTTCTGAGGTGCCTGCGTGCAGTAGAGTCAATCTGCCCCCTTGCCAGACGGCATCTGCATTGTTCCTTTAATCATGTTGTCTGTCCGCCCCTGCTTAACTACGTGACCAGAATTAACCCACATTTCATCGAGCCAAACCACTTCATTAACATTTATGCTACATATTTGTCTTAAAAATCGGCATCGCCATGCAGCAATATCCTCCCTTTCCATCAGTAGCTTACAGCCGCAAAATTGTCTGTAGTGAAATCCTACATTGTACAAAACTGAATAACAATGTGTACTGCCCTGAAAAAGTCCTGATTCTTTAAGTGTCACCAATTACTTTGAGAGTGTCGGATGTTCCTTTCTGCAATAATAAATGTAAACATGGCAACGAATTGCATCCTCTGCAAATGAATCTAAATTCGTAACACGCTTATCCATAGAACGTGTTCCCCCGCCCCCCCTTCCCAATTTTTACGACAGAGTTTTTGTTGATATTTAGAGCTGCTGCCATTTTATCTACTACCTTGCTAACGTAGAGTAGTGGGCCACCATTAAGTTTTTCACTCTCAAAGTAAGCTCTTAAGGAACAAACCATTTCTCTACACTGTCCTCGTAAAGCAATTCCCTGTTCACGAGAAGGGCATTGAACTTATCCACTTCTAACTTTCGATGTACTTTCTTCTGACATGTTAAATAAGACACAACAAATAACTGTCACAGAAACAATACGGTAATTCCTAAACTGCAACAAAAAAAAAAAAAAAAAAAAAAAAGACAACGCGGAGTGATCGCACAGACTCACTCACTGCAACTAAATCGCGGCACAAGCAACAGTGTTGTGGACTGAGATTTGGCAACTCAGGGTGCTCGTGTCCACTGGGCTGCGGCTACAGCCATCACGGGATTGGCTGAATCCAAGCCATGCCTCTGGCACGGCCTTCTCCCTACCGCTTTTGGCACAGCTGTCAATACTAAAGTTATTTTGAATAGACTATAGTGTGGCTGCACTCATTTGCGTGTGTGCGCGTGTGTGTTTGTGCACGCTTGTGTTTGGCACACGTGCTACTACTAGAAGAGCAGCTTGTAAGGTTGTGAATGCGGTTTTCCATTGTGCGTCTATGCTCCACTCATCAATTTGCTACAGGTGAGTGGTTGCCTTTTCCTCACTGTACATATTGTTCCATTCAGGTCCTTACATTATTGTTGTACTTTCACAATAATATGTTAGAGTTTTGAAACTTTGGTCATCGCTACATAGGTCTTGTCCCAAGATTCTTGGCTTGAATATGAGGTAGTCAGAACAACAGTTTTCTAGCTTCAAAGCTATGTACAATAAAGGACAAATTAATAATTATGGAAAAGTAAAAATGTTTGTTTGTTGGTAATTCGACACATGCTGAAGTAGACGAATTTGGCAAATAAAATGAAAGCATGTGTACTACTTCTAGGGGCACCTTTGCTTTGACATGCAAAATCATTTGTCATCTACAATGAAATGTCTGCACTTTGTGTATCATGATTATTAGGAATTCATACTGTCTTTCACAAATAAACTGATCAAATTCCTGGAGGCAGGTAAAGAACTGTCGTCTGTTTCCAACAGAGATTACAATAGATTAATTATATTAATATCTTATGTTTATAGAGGCTGACAAACAAAGGCATGTTATTTCAAAATAATGCTCCTCTAGTGAATTGAATGAATATGGTTATCTAAAACAATCTCCTAGGCATTACCAGTTATGTTTCCTTTTTGTGTCTTTAAGACAAACAGAAAACGAAATGAGGCTGGCGATGATGATGATGATGATGATGATGATGATGATGATGATGATGATGATGATGATGATGATGTGTCATACCGTGGTCGCAAGATAACGTGGGGTTGAGACTAGTGTTACAGTAATACTTTTCCATTTCTCTGTAGTGTAGGCTGTGTTCCTTGCACCAGTGAAGCCTGTTGTTTGTGTATAAGATTTATAACAGGTTTGACAGTAGCATTTCTACCATGAATTCTTCGTTTATACTGCTAATATTGCATTTGTTATGTTCACATTGGATCCTTTTCATAAATTTTAGGCTCAGCTGTTTTTTCATTGACAGTGGTAAAACTATTTGGTGAAACAGTTCCTTTGATGCTCACCTGGTGTCTGACAGTAAGTTTTCCATTGAGTATCAAGAGCTTTGATGGAAACACAGTTCTAAGCAAAGAAGGTAAAGCAGAATGGTGGAAGGAGTATATAGAGGGACTATACAAGGGCGATGTACTTGAGGACAATATTATGGAATTGGAAGAGGATGAAGATAAAGATGAAATGGGAGATATGATACTGCGTGAAGAATTTGACAGAGCACTGAAAGACCTGAATCGAAACAAGGCCCCGGGAGTAGACAACATTCCATTAGAGCTACTGACAGCTTTGGGAGAGCCAGTCCTGACAAAACTCTACCATCTGGTGAGCAAGATGTATGAGACAGGCGAAATACCCTCAGACTTCAAGAAGAATATAATAATTCCAATCCCAAGGAAAACAGGTGTTGACAGATGTGAAAATTACCGAACTATCAGTTTAATAAGTCACAGCTGCAAAATACTTACGCGAATTCTTTACAGACCAATGGAAAAACTGGTAGAAGCCGACCTCAGCGAAGATCAGTTTGGATTCCGCAGAAATGTTGGAACACGTGAGGCAATACTGACCCTACGACTTATCTTAGAAAATAGATTAATGAAAGGCAAACCTACATTTCTAGCATTTGTAGACTTAGAGAAAGCTTTTGACAATGTTGATTGGAATACTCTCTTTCAAATTCTGAAGGTGGCAGGGGTAAAATACAGGGAGTGAAAGGTTATTTACAATTTGTACAGAAACCAGATGGCAGTTTGAGTCTAGGGACATGAAAGGGAAGCAGTGGTTGGGAAGGGAGTGAGACAGGGTTGCAGCCTATCCCCGATGTTATTCAATCTGTATATTGAGCAACCAATAAAGGAAACAAAAGAAAAGTTCGTAGTAGGTATTAAAATCCATGGAGAAGAAATAAAAACTTTGAGGTTCGCCGATGACATTGTAATTCTGTCAGACACAGCAAAAGACTTGGAAGAGCAGTTGAACGGAATGGGTAGTGTCTTGAAAGGAGGATATAAGATGAACATCAACAAAAGCAAAACAAGGATAATGGAATGTAGTCGTATTAAGTCGGGTGATGCTGAGGGAATTAGATTAGGAAATGAGACACTTAAAGTAGTAAAAGAGTTTTGCTATTTGGGGAGCAAAATAACTGATGATGGTCGAAGTAGAGAGAATATAAAATATAGACTGGCAACGGCAAGGAAAGTATTTCTGAAGAAGAAAAATTTGTTAACATTGAGTATAGATTTAAATGTCAGGAAGTCGTTTCTGAAAGTATTTGTATGGAGTGTGGCCATGTATGGAAGTGAAACTTGGACGATAAATAGTTTAGACGAGAGGAGAAAAGAAGCTTTCGAGGTGTGGTGCTACAGAAGAATGCTGAAGATTAAATGGGTAGATCACATAACTAATGAGGTGGTGTTGAATAGAATTGGGGAGAAGAGGTGCTTGTGGCACAACTTGACTAGAAGAAGGGATCGGTTGGTAGGACATGTTCTGAGACATATAGGGATCACCAATTTAGTATTGGAGGGCAGCGTGGAGGGTGAAAATCGTAGAGGGAGACCAAGAGATAAATACACTAAGCAGATTCGGCAGGATGTAGGCTGCAGTAGGTACTGGGAGATGAAGAAGCTTGCGCAGGATAGAGTAGCATGGAGAGCTGCATCATACCAGTCTCAGGACTGAAGACAACAACAACAACAACAGTGTTTAAGAGAAATTTTTTATGAACTCTACAAGTCGTCATGACACGAGACCTAGTGATGACCTTCTGTGGATGTACCAAGTTGGTCAATGTGATGGTTCAACACAACCCCACTATAATGTGAGCCATTTCCTTAGTCCACTTCCACAGGAAAACTGAACATTACTATGTTACAGACAGGACATAAGAGTAGTTCCATGCAAAAGATGTTGATATGACTTGAGGATCTTTCATTTTTGCACTGTCCTTGTCTTGGTAATGCTAGACATTGTCCTTGTGACCTTTAGATGGATGTAGGAATATCCTTAAATGTGATGTTCTCTTGAAAACCTGCTAAACATTTAAGCTTTCATCCAAAAGGCCTATGTGGGACACACACACACACGCACACACACGTACACGTACACTGGTAGCATGTCTCCGGCATTGTGGCCCAACTGTGGTCTGCATCTTAGTGTGATGTGAGCAACAATCTGGGATGGCTGGTGGGGGGAAAGCAAGGGGCATGAGTTTGGGAGGGGAGGGTGAGCAGCGTAGGGGTGAGGCAAAGGGCATGCAGAGACTTGGTGGGGACGTGATATTGCTGCTATATGCAGAGTCGCGAGGCTGTCCTGGGAGGAGGGGGGGGGGGGGGGTGGAAGAGGGAGAGCAGAAAAGTAGAGAGGGCAAGATAGACTAGTGCGTGTATTGGCAGAAAATTGTAGTGCCAGAGCGGGAGCAGTGAAGAGGATAGGTTGGTGGAGTACAGGAACTAGCAGGTGTTTAGGCTGGGGAGGGGGAGTTTATGGGAATGAAAAACATGTTGTAGGGAGAGTTTGTACCTGCTTAATTTGGAAAAGCTGGTGTTGGCATAGACTGTGAAGCAGACATTGAATTGAAGCACAATGTATTGGGCAGCATGTTCAGCAACTGGGTATATCAGCTGTCTCTTGGGCACAATTTGACGGTGGCCAATCATGCAGACAGACAGCTTGTTAGTTGTGATGGCCACACAGAAAGCAGAACTGTAGTGATGGCTTAGCTTGTAGATCATGGGAAATGCCTGTGACAGGTTTGGCAGCGGGTGGTGGTGGTGGTGGTGGTGGTGGTGGTGGGACGATGTTTGGGACAGGTCTTCCATTGAGGTCTATTGCAGGGTATGTGTCATCTGGCAGGTGGTTGGGAATAGGGATGGACAGTGATATTGTGTAGGTTCTATGTGCAGCATAATGCCTCTATGGTAGGGGCTGGGGAGGACAGTGGAATGCTATTGTGGGAGGCTGGGAGGACAGTGGGTAGGAATACCTTAGGTCCTGACACAGCACCCAGCAGCTCTGCCCTGTTCCCACCATGTCCCTACACCCTTTCACTGGGAGCACACCACCTTCCCCCCACCCCAACACTGCTATCCATCCCACTCCCCACTCCATGCCTCGTCTTTATCCCCACCAACTACCCCAAATTGTTGCTAACGTCAAATGCAGTCGCAGTGCCCAGACACATCCCATTGGTTGGAGATTGTGTGTGTGTGTGTGTGTGTGTGTGTGTTGTAGAACACGAGAAATGAAGATCTTACATTTTGCTGAGAAGCTGATGACTGAAGTTCATTTCACATCCGTATGTAGAAGGGGTGTTCAAAAAGAAACATGCCAGAGGTGTAAGTGCAGAAACCAATACCTATATGTTAGAAGTATTGACCCTGGCTGTTGAGACACTTGTCCCATTACGACACAAGGCCGTGAATAGCTGCCTCATAAAATTCCTGGGGCTGCGATGTTAATCAGTTCTGCACATACAGTTGGACATCGTCGTCAGAGGTGAATCGTTTGCCCCTCAGAACCTTTTTAAGGGAACCAAAAATGACATAATCACAGGGAGAGAGGTTCGGACTGTATGGAGGGTGGCCGAGAACCTCCCATTTGAATTTCTGCAGGAGTGCCGTGACTATGTTGGCCATATGAGGCTTTGCTTTGTCATGGAGCAGAATGACTCCATGGGTGAGATTGCCTGGTCATTTTGATTTGATCGCTTGGGGAAGGGTGGTCAAGGTTTGCGAGTAACACTGGGCATTCACTGCTCCATGCGGCAGGAAGTGAATTAGAAGGGGGTCATCTCGTTCAGAGAAGAACGTCAGCATAACCTTTCTTGCACTCATGTGGACGATGACGTCCAGCTGTACATGCGAAACCGGTTAACATCGTAACCCCGGGAATTTTAAGAGACAGCCATTCACCACCTTGTGTCACAGTGAGACAATTGTCTCAACAACCAGGATCAGTACTTCTCACATACAGGTACTGGTTTCTGTAATTATGCCTCCGGCTCGTTTCTTTTTGAACGCCCCTTACAGAATAAGCACCGCATTTTAACAGTATTTTTACACCTACATGTCATAGTTTAAATTATATTGTTCTTGTCAAATTTGAGTGATGTTTGCTTCTTGTGTCTGTTTTTTGAGATGATCCGTGGTGAAGTATGTATCTTAACATTCAAGATGTTACTTTAATGCTTAGTATTGTATCGTTACTATCATGCAATTGGTGCACATTTGTCACAAATTTCTGTATGATGCTTATATGCATTTCCATTTTAGGACCTTCCAGAATTCGCATGCAAATATTGTGGTATCCATGACCCTAGTTGTGTAGTCATGTGCAACATATGCAAAAAATGGTTTTGCAATGGACGAGGAAACACATCTGGTTCTCATATAATAAATCATCTTGTGCGTGCAAAGCATAAGGTAAGCAGAAGTATTTCAGTTATATATAACTAAGCAATATCATCATTCATTGACAAATGCACAACATTTCTGATGTATGTACTTTCGAAAACACTCAGAGTGGGAGTAAATTTCTGATAAGCGGAGTAGCGGTAAACGTACAGTGACAACTGATAATAGATGAGGAAATTCTCTTAAATGCATTTTTTTTGTTAAAGAATTCTGTGAGACATGTATTCCGTGGTTACTGTAAGTACCATAATTATATGTAACTGAATATTTTTGTTTTGTTTTAGGAAGTGACTCTACATAAGGATGGACCATTAGGAGAGACGATTCTCGAATGCTACTCATGTGGTGTAAGAAATGTGTTTGTACTGGGTTTCATACCTGCTAAAGCTGATTCTGTAGTCGTTTTGCTCTGTCGACAACCGTGTGCTGCCCAGAATTCTCTCAAAGACATGAATTGGTGAGAATATTATATGGTTTTTGTGATTTTGGAATACTAATGTAATTATAGCTGCTTTCCACTTCTTTCTTTCGCATAGAATTGGAATGTGTCTAATTCTCTGTTGAATTGTGTGCTGACCTGTTGAAAAGTTGTGTAGTCCAGCCTATAAAGTTCGTGACAAATAAGCTATTGTAATTTGCAATGCTGTTTTAAATGTAGTTTAATGGAAAAGAATCATCTCTCTTTTTTTCTTTTTGTGTAATTAATAGAAAGTTTGCTCTCAGAATAAGTGTAAAGTTTGGTATAAAATTTGTTGAAGTTCTTGAAGAATGCTTGTTGGAATGCTATTCATGTAGGGTTCTTGGAGAGTTTGAGACTAGTTTATAATTGAATCAATAATTTCGCACTCACAGTTAATGTGTGGTGAACTAGCAGTGCAGTAGTGACTCGCATATTTAGCTTTCATATTTATTTTGTAGTTTGTTTCGTAATTTCTTTCTGAGTGTTTGTGCGCTTGCATATTTAATTACATAAAATCCTTGCATATTCTCGTATTTGAGAGGAGGAATATTGCTTATTGATAGCTGTAGAGTATAAATTTGCGGAGTCGTTAGATATTAGCAGTAGGATGGACAGGGGAGTGTGCGGGCGCAGGAGGAACTGGCCACGGTTCACGAGCAGCTGAGCGTGCTATTGGCCACGGCCAGCAGCCTTCAGGCTGCGGCCTCGAGGTGCAGCGACGGCGGAGGGTCTGCCGCGTTGCTTGGACACCCCAGGTGTCGCTTGATGTGTCCGCTGAGTGCCGCCAAGGCACCTTCTAGTGTACCCGGTGTGTTGAGGCTGCCCTCACCTCAGGGTGAGTGGCGGACTGCAACGCGTTCGCATCACTCGAGGCGGAGGGTCAATGTGGAGGCTGTCCAGCTGGCCTCGCCTGTTCGTCCTGTCAGTGGGCAGGTGGCCGCTCCTTCAGCAAGGCCCGAGCAGGCACACGGAAGGGGGGGGGGGGGGGGGGGAAAGGCTTGCTGGTTATTGGGAGCTCCAACGTTAGGCAGCTGATGGAGCCCCTTAGGGAGATAGCGTACAGGGCTGGAAAGAAATCCAACGTGCGCTCAGTCTGTCTGCTGGGGGGGGGGGGGGGGGGGGCGCCTCCTCAAAGATGTGGAGGTGGTCTTGCCTGCGGCTATCGGGGGTATGGGGTGCAGTCGTCAGCAAGTAGTTGCTCACGTCGGCACCAATGATGCCTGGCGCTTGGGTTCTAAGGCGATCCTCAATTCATACGGGCGGCTGGCGGATTTGGCGAAGACCGCTGGCCTCGCATGCGGGGTGCAAGCAGAGCTCTCTATTCACAGCATCATTCCAAGAGTGGATCGGGGTCCTTTGGTTTGGAGCCGAGTGGAGAGTCTCAACCAGAGGCTGCATCAACTCTGTGATGGTCTTGGCTGCAGATTTCTAGACTTCCGCTATTGTGTGAGGAATTGTAGGACGCCCCTAGATAGGTCAGGGGTGCACTACACAAAGGAAGCGGCTACTCGGGTAGCAGAGTACTTGTGGCATGCACATTGGGGTTTTTTAGGCTAGGCAGTAGTGCGAGGTGTCCTGATGAACACTCACCAGTCGACGAGCAGGCAGGGAAATCAGGACGCGCTCAGTGTAAAGACACTTCAGCTATCAAGATATTAGCAGTAAATTTTCATAGTGTTCGAAATAAAATTCCTGAATTTACTGCCCTCCAGGAAGCGTGTGGCGCACAATTTATTCTCGGGACTGAGACCTGGCTGAACCCTGAGATAGGAAGTTCTGAAATATTTAGTGAGGGTTGGAATGTGTATCGGAAAGACAGATTCGACACTGTAGGAGGGGGTGTCTTCATTGCAGTTGACAAAAATATTGTGTCTACTGAGGTCGAAGTAGATTGTGATAGTGAAGTTATCTGGGTACGTTTAACAGGGCTAGGGGAAATAAAGTTAATTGTGGGGTGCTATTACTGGCCACCAGGTTCCAAAGGGAGTCTACATTCTGTATCGCAGAAGTACCTGGATCATGCTGTATTAGTCGGAGGCGACTTCAGCCTACCTAGTATAGACTGGGATGTCTATGGATTCATTACAGGTGGTACAGACAAGACGTCGTGTGAATTACTTTTGAACACATTATCCGAAAACTGTCTTGAGCAGCTAAATCGACAGCCAACGCGTAATGGAAATATTTTAGATCTGGTAGCCACGAACAGACTAGACCTCATCGACGGTGTCAGTGTTGAGACAGGGATTAGTGATCATGATGCTGTCATTATGACTATGGTTACGAAAAGTTAAAAAGTCGGTCAAGAAGGCTAGGAGAGTATTCTTACTAGAAAGAGCAGATATGCAGTTGTTAACATCCCACTTAGTAAATGAATAGACTTCATTTACTTCCGGTACAATGGACGTGGAAGAATTATGGGCAAATTTTAAACACATTGTAAATCACACATTGGACAAGTATGTGCCAAAAAAGTGGGTTAAGGACGGAAAAGCGCAATTCAGAGAATGCTCAGGAAGCAAAGGCAGTTGCACTCGTGGTACAAGAAAGATCGGGAGAATGAGGACAGGCAAAAGTTAGTAGAGATGCGTGCTGCTGTAAAAAGAGCAATGCGCGAAGCATTCAACTACTACCACCGTCATACCTTAGCAAAAGATCTTGCTGAAAACCCAAGGAAATTCTGGTCTTACGTAAAATCGGGAAGTGGGTCCAAAGCTTCCATCCAGTCACTCACTGATCAGTCTGGCCTGGCAATGTAAGACAGCAAAACGAAAGCTGAAATTTTTAAATTTAGCATTTGAGAAATCTTTCACGCAGGAGGATCGTACGAACATACCGCTGTTTGAGTCTCGTACAGATTCCCGGATGGAGGACGTAGTGATAGACATCCCTGGGGTTGTGAAGCAGCTGAATGGGTTGAAAATAAATAAATCACCAGGTCCTGATGGGATTCCAATTCGGTTTTACAGAGAGTACTCTACTGCATTGGCTCCTTACTTGGCTTGCATTTATCGTGAATCTCTTTCCCAATGTAAAGTCCCGAGCGACTGGAAAAAAGCGCAGGTGACGCCTGTATATAAGAAGGGTAGAAGGACGGATCCTCAAAATTACAGACCAATATCCTTAACATTGGTTTGTTGCAGGATTCTCGAACATATTCTCAGTTTGAATATAATGAATTTCCTTGAGACAGAGAAGTTGTTGTCCATGCATCAGCACGGCTTTAGAAAGCATTGCTCCTGTGAAACGCAACTCGCCCTTTTTTCACATGATATCTTGCAAACCATGGATGAAGGGTATCAGTCGGATGCCATATTCCTTGACTTCCGAAAAGCGTTTGACTCGGTGCCGCACTGCAGACTCCTAACTAAGGTACAAGTATATGGGATTGGTTCCCAAGTATATGAGTGGCTCGAAGATTTCTTAAGTAATAGAACCCAGTATGTTGTCCTCAATGGTGAGTGTTCATCGGAGGTGAGGGTATCATCTGGAGTGCCCCAGGGAAGTGTGGTAGGTCCGCTGTTGTTTTCTATCTACATAAACTATCTTTTGGATAGGTTGGATAGCAATGTGCAGCAGTTTGCTGATGATGCTGTGGTGTATGGGAAGGTGTCGTCATTGAGTGACTGTAGGAGCATACAAGATGACTTGGACAGGATTTGTGATTTGTGTAAAGAATGGCAGCTAACTCTAAATATAGATAAATGTAAATTAATGCAGATGAATATGAAAAAGAATCCTGTAATGTTTGAATACTCCATTAGTAGTGTAGCGCTTGACACAGTCACGTCGATTAAATATGCGATATGAAGTGGGACTAGCCTGTAATGGCAGTTGTGGGGAAGGCGGATAGTAGTCTTTGGTTCATTGGTAGAATTTTGAAAGATGTGGTTCATCTGTAAAGGAGACCGCTTATAAAACACTAATACGACCTATTCTTGAGTACTGCTCGAGTGTTTGGGATCCCTATCAGGTTGGATTGAGGGAGGACGTAGAAGCGATTCAGAGGCGGACTGCTATATTTGTTGCTGGTAGGTTTGATCATGAAGCGATTCAGAGGCGGACTGCTAGATTTGTTAGTGGTAGGTTTGATTATCACGCGAGTGTTATGGAAATGCTCCAGGAACTTGGATGAGAATCTCTGGAGGAACGGAGGCGTTCTTTTCGTGAATCGCTACAGAGGAAATTTAGAGAACCAGCATTTGAGGCTGACTGCAGTACAATTTTACTGCCGTCAACTTACATTTCGCGGGAAGACCACAAAAGTAAGATGAGAGAGATTTGGGCTCATACAGAGGCATATAGACAGTCATTTTTCCCTTGTTCTGTTTCGGAGTGGAACAGGGAGAGAAGATGCTAGTTGTGGTACGAGGTACCCTCCGCCACGTGCCGTATGGTGGATTGCAGAGTATGTATGTAGATGTAGAAATACTCAGTGAGTCACACTGTTCGAAATAATCATTTACTTTTCTATAACTAGTGTCAAATTTAAGTCCATCATCAAATGAAAGAGGATTCCCTGTACAAATTTCTACATTTTTATCCCGAGGAGATGATGATTTTGTAGATTATGTTATACAGACCAGTTTTCTTGCTTGCTACCTTTCTGGACCACATAGAAGTGGGCGCAAGGAAATTATCACTGTCGTCTAGTAATGGACACAGCTCCAAAACTGCTTACAGTAAAAATAAATTATTACTTCAAAAATGGTTTGGCTGGTTGCAGTTTCTTACCTCAATGATACTTCCAAAGACAGTTCTAGTGTTTTCAAATCACCATGAATAAAATATGTGGTTACTGTTTCATTGTTTCCGTTATGTACTGAATCTGCTATGAAGTGCATTTTCATTGAGATTTCAGTTAAATGGTGTTAACTAGTCATTCATCTTCAACAGTACTTTGAGTTTCCCTTGGAGTAGTATCAGTGGAGGTACTTAGTTTGAGACATGTTTTTGTTTGCAGTCATTTTACATAAAGTAGTTGTGATGAAAGTAATTCCAAAACAGTAATTAAAAGGTTTTTGAATGTCATTTTACAGAGTAGTGCAGAAGGCTAGATAAGTACATCAAGTAACTAATGAAGAGGTAGCAAATCCAACATGATGAAAAGAAGGGTTTGATTGACAGGGCACATCCAGAGACATGAAGGAATAGTTAATTTGGTAATTGAGGGAAATGGAGGGGGGGGGGCTAATAATTGCAGAGGGAAACAAAGGTTGACTACAGTTGTTACGACTAAAGTTAATGTATTCTTTATTCAAAGATGTTGAGACTTGTGCGATATAGATTAGTATGGAGAGCTGCTTGCATTATGTTACTCATTGTCCTCTTAAAATTACATGGGTCGTTTTCTTCCTGGGAGTGTGAGTGACCTACTGCTCCTTTTTACCTTTCCCCAACATGGTCCCGCATGCTCCACTCGCAAGGAAGAAACTAATTGTTCCTTAAGCTAGTATAGTTTTATTTACTTAAATATGTTTCTTTCAGGAGTATTAATAATTTCTCCTCCTCGAAGTAATTACTGAACAGCAATCCTGTCCCACGATTTCATGAAATAAAATGAAGCAAATTTATTATTTTTTGGTTGTGTCATTCTGAAGTACTGAATTTATCTGAAAATTTCATATCAGAGAAGTCATATGCAGCAATTGTAGCTCTTTCCATGTAACCCCTTCCTTTCAAAGTAATCTTGTAGTAAATTTTTGACATAGTTTATACTCTTCACACATGTAAAATAGAACATTAATGGCTTCTTAAAGCAAATTCTGCACATCTTTAATCCTCCAAGTACCAGTTTTTAGCTGTCTTTCCTTACATCGTTTGTGTTTAACATGTAGTCACTTTTAATTTCCTTCTTTTTTTCTTTTGTTTTGGTTTTCTACAGTTCTGACAGGGGCGCTTGTGACCCTTGTTGCTTTTGCAGCCTAAAACAAAACAAAAAATTATATTTAATTCTGAGTGAGCAATCTTTGAATGTGACCATTGTCTTAATTTGGCACTTAACAATTTAGATTGGTAAGTAGGAGCAGTAGTAGTTGGAAGTGTATCCACCTTGTGGCACGTTTCTGCCACTTCGTGGGAAAAGTACAAAATGTTACATGGTATTTGTGGCAGTTGACTTCCACCACCCTCATTCATTTCTTCAACCAGAAATTGAAAAATATTTCCCTACCAATTAAACACCAGTTCGTTCCCAATATTTGAATTAAACAAAGGAAATTCCAGGATGCGGTAACAATATAGAACAGATACATGGCAGTCATTCTTATGGAAAATATGTAATTCTCAGGGAATTATATTTTACCTAGAAAAATTGGAAATCTCTGGAGTTTCATAAAATGTAAGGGAATTCCACATTGAAACTGCTTTTACTAAGTTTTATAAATCACAAATTTTAAAATACTTAATATCTCAAAGTGTGATCATTATTTGAAAATTACACCCGTAAAAATTCAGTGTTTAAGAACTGTGGTTACGTTACTAATTAAGGCTGGTATATTGCACAGCTGAGAGGAAAGAAAAGTCATTATTTACGTTCCCGGAATTAACATTTTCCTGCTGTTTTACTTTTTTATATTTACCGTGAAATTTCCTATGTCCACAGTGTTAATTTGCACCCATTTTGCATCAGCTTATTCATAATTTTCCAGTAATTTATGCATTACAAAAAAATGTTTGTGGAGAAAAAATGACACTGGTATGTTGGCCGTCCGGTAGTGTTAACAAATGTTATGTGGTTAAATTTCTTGATATTGGGGCACTCAACTTGGCGGATTTTAACCGGTAAACATTTTGCAGTTGATACTACTGCAAAAACGCAATTTCGTGATTGTAGTGATCATTGTGACACCTTTGCCGAATTATATTTAGTGTGTTTTGGTGTTTGGCGACTTGCAGCGCACTTTACGTTGCTCAAATGTTTTTACTGTTAAGTTCAAACTCGGCGCCGGTTACATGTTCTTTTTGTTTAATGTTGAGCGAAATGTGTTTCGAGAAATTATTCTCGTTGTCAAGTGAAGCATTTATGTATGTATTTTTTGTGATTTTACATAAACAAACAATGTGAATGATAGTTTGCGTGTGCATGGTTTTCCATGTACCTGATACCTGAAAAACGCTAAGACAGTGCAAGAGAGGCAGAATAACACATATTGAAACACCACACAAAATACTTGCATACATATTTGTGCTTGAAAATGAGAAAAAATTCTTGAAATGCATCATGCTAAGTATGAAAAAATACGTGACTAGTGCAGTATTTCAGTACTTAAATAATGAATGACAGCTGCAGGCTGTCAAAAATTGACGTATGAAATTGAGTCAAACGTTCCTACTTCCCAGTCAGATATCAGTCCAATGCCTTTGGGCATGTTAATGCCTTCTAAATGGCAAGCATAAAAATGTTTTTAGTTCTACGCAAAATAACTTCTGTAAATGGAGTGAACAATGTGCAGTGACGTCACATGTATTTATAAATTCTCTCTTTTTTATTTGAAGTTGCAGTACTCATCTATCATTTATGTACCGGATTTTGCATGCTTGAATCATACGAATGTTGTTTAAACATTATAATAAGGCACAAGAGGAAATGGGTTTTAACATTTGGGACGTAATTGTTCGCTTTGGATTTAATGGAGAGGAGGGTGGTGAAGGAAATGGAGGCAGCTTACAAATTTTTCATCATGAGGTGTGAGACAAGTGCAATAGAACAAATTAGGTTGGAAAAAGATTTTCTTGTTTCAATAAAGATCTTCTAGCATGAATGATTTTCCATATTTAAGAAGTCTTAGTAATTGACATGTGAGGAACTGTGACCATGTAATCTTTGTGTAGCATTTAAATTCAGTAGGCAAGGTTCATAAGTCGACCATAAAGTACTGTAAGCAACAAAAATTAATGGGGTGACTATTACTGTATTTAATTGTTGAATGTCATGTACTTGCTCATTTAGCATTCCTGTTCAGTAGTATTACTGGTGATGATTTCCAATGACTTTGTAATAACTTTTTTAATAAGAAATCAGTGGTTGAGCCCTTGGACATTGTGGACAAGTGTTTTGCATCTGATAGCATAAAAAGTGTGTTGTGCACTAGGAACTGCTTCCAAGTGATGCGTCCATTAGTTGGCCCACTGGACTCTCATTCAGGAGGATGACAGTTCAAACCCACATCAAGCCATCGTGGCTTAGGTGTTCTGTGGTTTCCCAAAATGGCTTCAGGCAAATGTTGAGATGGTTCCTTTGATGGGCATGGCCGATTTCCTTCCCCTTCCTTCCCTAATCCGAGCTTGTGCTCCGTCCCTCATGACCTCATTGGCGACGGTACGTCAAATACTAATCTCCTCCTCCTCCTCCTCCTCCATTACCTGGAATTGGCTGACAATGACTGAGATGCCTTTCAGTCACGGTGTGAGCACAACAAGTGTCACCACCTCGTGATAACACCTGCCTGCACACTGCTGATTTCAGGAAAAAGCAATCCAGGAGAATGTTCAGGAAGTCACCTGCCACACATTTACTATTCAGATATTTTTCCCTCAAACATTTTCCATTCCCCACTTCTTATGGAACAACCATCAAGAAAATTCCGTTTCAGTTAAATTTGATTTTCAAATTTGGCTTGACAACACTCTCAACTTTGATGAACAAGTAGGTTTCTACCAGCATGGAACCAGTAAACTATCTGCGCATTGCTAGACTGTTTTTAATGTGAGAAAATTTATATCAATTTCCATTATGTATAATGTAAGTGTTCAGTAAACCAATGAAAAACGCTTTTGAAATAACAGAAATGAATTACATTTTACCATGAAAACCTTATGTCAAAACTAATATTTTAATAAAATATGAAGTATCTGTAACGTGATGGCTTGATGATCGATGGTCTAGTTGGCTTCACTTATGCTCATGCTGGAGATACTGAACAGCCCTCCTTACTGGATGGCTGCAGTGTTTTCACTGCAGAGTTGGCAGCCATCTGTCGTGCTCTTGAGCACAGGTGAGCATTCCTCTTCTGTAGTGACTCCTTAAGCAACCTTAACGCTCTTGACCAGTGCTTTCCTCACCATCCTTCAAGAACAGACTATCCAGGAGTCTGTTTCTGCACTAAAAAACCGTGACATTGAGTGGCCTTCACTTGGACCCCAGGACATATCGGAATCCCGGTAAATAAACTTGCTGACAGGCTGGCCAAACAGGCTACCGGTAAACCAACTCTGGGGATCGGCACACCCGAGACTGATCTCCAATCAGTCTTAAAGTTTTTGGAATCTGGAGTACTGAATGGTGCATCCTAAGGACACTAAATAAAGTACATGTTAGCAAGGAGACAGCGTATGTGTGGAGGTCCTCCATGTGAGCCACTTGCATGGCTTCTGTTGCCTTGTGCCGGCTCCACATCAGCCACACTTGGCTGACTCATGGTCGCCTCCTCTGTTGTGAGTAACGCTGTGGTTCCCACTTGACTGTTGTCCAAATCTTGTTGGATTGCCCAATTTTAGCCACCCTTAGGCGGACGTTTAACCTTTCCACCACACTGCCTACTGTATTAGGAGACAGTGCCTCAATGGCTGATCCAGTTTTATTTGTGAGGGGGGGTTTTTATCACACAAACTATGGGTGAGCATCTGGCGTTCTCTCCTAGGCCTTCACCCTCACTCCCTTTTAACTCTTTCTCACTCTTTCTTAGCTGTTAGTTTGATTGGTGTTCGTCTTTTCTCTATCTATGTTTCTCTGATCTTGCCTTTTATGCTGGAGATTTTAGTGTATTGCAGAGTGGCTGGCTCATCTTTTCGTGTGGTCAGCCATCATAATCCATCTGCTATATTGTTTTAATACCTTCTGCTGCTTTTTCCCTTTTAGTGCGTGTTTTCTTCTTTTGTCTTGCTTCTTTCGTTTTCTCTCTGTGTGGTTCCCAGTTTTCCGCCTTTCTTACCTTCCCGGAGTCATTTGGGGAGTGGTTTTACTTTGTGACCCATTTGAATGTGGAAAAAGGGACTTTTTGACCCTGTAGTTTAGTCTTTTTCTCTCCAAACCAACCAACCAACCAACCAACCATTCATTCATTCATTCATTCATTCATTCATTCATCTGTAACACAAGTGCGCCTAAATAAACACAAATTAAGCACTGTGGACTCCAAAATGCTCTCTGTGTTCTGCCCTGTGTCATACTTAAGTATAATGGAACTGTGGCAGTTGTTGTAGATGCATAAAGAAAACCTGTTAATAAAATATTCAGTTCCAGCAATAAACAAATAAAATTGTTTTTGCACATAAACCAAAAGTTATGATGGCAGAAGCAGAAAAAAGCATTATCAAGTATGCAGTATCATACAGTTTTTTTGTTCTTATACTAAGAGGTACTGAAAGTAGAAAGAAGGCTTATTGTGGTGAAGTTTACTTAAGATTTCCTTGCAGAGTTTTGGTCTGGCTGTTTGTAGGTCTGTTACATAATAAGTAGGAAGTTGGCCTTCCAACTAAGAGCCAATGAATCCTTCATATTACAGTTCGGCTCCATTACCTTAGAGCGAGTGAACAATTGTGGCATTAATCTCTCCCTTATGACCCCATTGGTACTTAGGACAGATAAATTGCAACATAAAATATGAGTCACAGTTTCTGAGTAGAATGACTCACATGAACTACAAACCATTTGGATGTCACACTTTTAAGTGAAAATTGCTGAGAGTATTCAGTCAAAATGACATGAAAATGTCAAGTGAATTTAGCAGTATAATTCCATGTTGCCCAGGAAGTGAATCAATGGTGACAGAGTTGCCAAACATATTCTGTGTTGTTGCCATCTTTGTTATCCTACCAACAGGAAACACCTATTTCCACAGTTAATGTGTTTCTTGAACAGGCTCGGATAAAGCCAGAATACCAAAGTATAAGCCAATGAGTTTTATTCCCATTTCTGTACTTCCGGTTAAGGACAAGAATGTAGTTACTAATAATACATGCAGTGACAAGCAAACTAAACATCATAAGTCAATAACTGTCACAATTGTTTTTGTTTTTCTGTGTAACGGTACTGAAGACTGAAAGCCCATTCATAGATGATTCACATTTTTGAATCATAGCAAGTGGTTATATTGTAAACCTTACTAGTCAACGACACATCCTACAAATATAATTATAAGAAAGACTTTTTTTTAAATACCACCACCATTAGAACTACCCCAGAACATAGAAACACAAATGGAAAAAGCAATATAGCATTAATTGCAGAAATGATCATCCACAGAGAGACTGCATGATATAATTTCAAATCAAGAAGTCTACTGTGCAAGAAAACTATTCACAGCGGCCGAAAAAGTTGGCTCAGAACGGCAAAGAAAATGAAGTAAAAGTGTCATACAGTCTATAAATACTGAAAGAAATAAAAGTATCATCTACTCCCAATGTTTACAATGCAGCAGCTGCTGACAATTTGTAAATAAAGGCAAAAATGTGCCTATGTTGAAGAATGTTTCAGCTTGGAAGTATGCTTAAGACAGAAACAATCCAGCAGCTGAATGTGGTGCTCCTTTCTCGTTCAGTGCCTCTCATTCGTCAGAGCTGTTGCTAATTTAGCCCCTGATCATGTCATATGAACGACACCTCTAGTCTGTCATGTATTCGTATGAGAATTATCAAGATGTAATGCAATTGCAGAGATGGACATATGGTTGTGGAATTTGCAGAGACTATTGATACGCTACTAATTCATGAGCATAAACTACCACTACTTTATTTTAACAAGGTCATTGTTAGCTGGATTATTATCCAGATTTAATTTGTGCCTATGAAAGAATTGCTCAACATTGTATGGATAGTATCAGCATCCTGACAAGATAAAGCAATGTGCCAGACAAAGACTCAAACTTGAGACTTTTCCCTTTCTTGGGCAGTTGGAAGATAGGAGGTTCGGTAGTGGTGGAAGTAAAGCTTTGAGGACAGGTCGTGAGTTGTCTTTGGGTAGTTCGGTCAGCAGAGCACGTGCCTGAAAAAGACAAACATCCTGAATTTGAATCTCAGACCAGCACACAGTTTTAATCTGCCAGGAAGTTTAAAGTTTCAAGTTTTACAGTATGCCACACCACCGTTTGCACTCACTCTCACATCTCAACTACCAAGCTCATTGTAGATCTCTCATAAATTATCACACTAGATGCAGTTCCTCTTTTTGTTTGCTTCATGTAGTAGCTAAACGCTTTTGGCAGAGAGATGTTGCAGAATGGCGTGTCACCATTAGTAGTGGATAAATGAAATTGTTTAATTTCAACCCATTAAATGTTAAGACATCTAAAATCTTTGGAAAAGGTTACAAACTGTTGAAAAGGTTTAATTACCTCTTCATGTTGGCTAGTGGGCGTGTTCATTTTTCCCTGGATATTCATGCTCACCAGCTAGTGTTCAACTTAAAAAAATCTAGGATGACCGAATCGTGAAAAATTAGACTGATAAATATGCATGCAGTCTGGTAACCTCATGATTAATATCCCCAGATAAAATATCGTTAAGGAGTTATAAATTGTTAAAGCAACAGATTTAGATTATATAAGAGAGAAACATATTAGATATTTGTGCACCAAAACAATGTGTAGCTTCCATACATTTTCCCACGCTTTTTCCCCTAAATGACAAACTTAATCCTAATAAGCATCACAGATGTCGTTGTAGGAATGTATTCGAGACTGACTTAGATAAATTGCGGTCACAATTGTGGTTGTCACCACCACAGATGTGGAGCTGTAATGCATGCAACTTCACTACTCTGTTATGCCAATAGAGCTTAAGTTATTGGCAGACCCTGATCAACATCCAACAGTTCAGTAATAACTAAATAGTGTAGGTAAGGATCACCAACTGCATCTTGCCTTTCAGGAGAGGTATAACTATCAGCTGTGCAGCAATTTGACATGTTCACTTAAGTTCCAGATTTCTGCCATTGAATAAGAAACAAATCTCTCCCAGTCTCCACTTAACCCCAACGACCACCATGTGTTCTTATCAGACATATCAACGAAAAGTCCAACAGTAACAGTAAAAGAAAAGAAACAAGTTACCCGTACGAAGTCATGTAATTTAACTAGCTTCATAATGATAGTTAACTCCCAATGTTAGTTATTTGCCCTACAAGGCTCCCTTTGATTAATAACATCAATATCTTCAAAGTCTCCATGTAAGCTACTTTTAAGACCAAAACTGCCGGTTATTTATCAGTTTTGGAGGCTGCAACCCTCCTCTGTTTAGTAATAATACCTCGCATTCAGAAGTCTGAAACTGGTTATGAAACTAAACACCTGCATATAGAAATAGCCTGTATTTTCTGTAGTCTTCATGCACTCCAAACGTTTGTGTTGCGAAAGTGTTGTACTGGATGAAAATATACTCTTTGATACAATTGTGGTCCCTTTGGTTTCCTCTGGGAGGAGATAAAGTGGTTATTATAACACAAAATATTAGTTCACTGCATGTAAACATAGATAAGATGAATAGAATTTTGTAGTTGTTGTGGTCTTCAGTCTGAAGACCATGCTACTCTATCCCGTGCAAGCCTCTTCACTTTTGAATAACTAATCTCTTGTTCTCCCTTGTGTGATCTTACACCCCCCCCCCCCCCCCCCTTTTTCCCTCCAGTACTAAATGGGACTCCTTGATGCCTCAGAATGTGTCGTAACAACAGATCCCTTCTTCTAGTCAGGTTGGTTCCACAAATTTTTCTCCACAATTCTTTTCAGGATCACCTCATTAGTTACATGATCCACCCATCTAATCTTCAGCATTGTTCCGTACCACCAAATTTCAAAAGGTTCTATTCTCTTTTCATCTAAACTGTTTAACATCCATGTTTCACTTCCACATGTAGCAACACCCTAGACAAATACCTTCAGAAAAGACTTTCTAATACTTAAATCTGTGTTCAGTGTTCACAAATTTATCTGCTTCTGAAATTCTTTTCTTGCCATTGCCAGTCTACATTTTATATCCTCTCTGCTTCGGCCATCATCAGTTATTTGGTGCTCAAATAGCAAACCTCGTCTACTATTTTTGGTACCTCTTTTTCCTAATCTTGATTCCCTTAGCATCACCTGGTTTAATTCAACTACATTCCATTATCCACTTTTTGCTTTTGTTGATGGCCATATTTTATCCTCTTTTTCAAGACCCACTCCATTCCGTTCAACTACTCTTCAAAGTCCTTCTCTGTCTCTTACAGAATTACAATGTCATCAGAAAACCTCAAAAGTTTTTTTTTTTCTTTTCCCTGAACTTCAATTCATACTCCAGATTTTTCTTTGACATCCTTTACTGCTTGCTCAGTGTACAGATTGAATAAAATCAGGGACAGGCTACAACCCTTCTCTGCTTGTCAACATTTATTACTGCTATCTGACTTGTGTACAAGTTATGAATAGTGTTTCACTTTCTGTATTTTACCCCTACTACCTTTAAAATTTCAAAGAGAGTATTTCAGTCAACATCGTCAAAAGCTTTCTCAGAATCTGTAAATGCAAAAAAAAAGTTTAGATATGCCTTTCGTTAACATATCTTCTAAGAGAAGTCAGAGGTTCAGTATTGCTTCACGTGCTCCTACATTTCTGCAGAATCCAAACTGATCTTCCCCGAGTTCGGCTTTTTTAAAAATTTGTGTTAGTATTTTGCAGTGATGACTTAAAAAGCTGATAATTCAGTAATTTTCACACCTGTCAGCAACTGCTTTCCTTGGAATTGTAACATTCTTCTTGAAGTCTAAGGTATTTCACCTGTTTAGTACTTCACGCAGACCAGATAGCAGAGAGTCGTCATGGCTGGCTCTCCCAAGGCTATCAGGTGTTCTGGTGGAATGCTATTTCCGGGGCCTTGTTTTGACTTACGTCTTTCAGCACTCTGTGAAATTCTTCTCACAGCATCATACCTCCCATCTCCTCTTCCCGTACATCCTCTTGCATTTCTATAATACTGCGCTCAAGTTCATATACCTTGTACAGACCCTTTATATACTTCTTTCACCGTTCAACTCTCCGTTCTTTGCTTAAGAGTGGTTTTCCATCTGTGGCTTCGATATTCATACAGCTGTTTCTCTTTCCCCCAAATGCCTCTTTAATTTTTGTGCACTCGATATCTGTTTTTCCCCCCTAATGAAATATGCTTCCAAATCCTGACATTTGTCCTCTAGCCATTCCTGTGAGGCAGTGTTAAATTTCCTGTCAATCTCAGTTTTTAGACATTTTTATGCCCTTTCGCCTGCATTTTTATTTGTTCTCCCTCCTTCACTTTTTACAGCACATTTCCACAGGAATCTGATGAGTATTCATACTATCTCTGAACTAATGTTCACTTGATATAAACAAAATACAAGTGTCTCAGTCAGAGTACATTTAACACTAACTTTCTTGTTGGTTTCTTCCTAATACGTTCGATCACACAGCTGCTATTCCAGAAGATCATACTGTCATCTTACTAGATGATTGCAGACAGGGCTGAGCATTACTGTGCTCGGCTGTAAGTAGAACAGCCGATGCGAAGGTGTTATGAAATGTTTCGGGGTGTGGCTACGTGGGTTTCGCTTGTGCATTGATGCGGCTTGTAGTGAATATCTTTTTCTGATGTTGGGTTGCAAGGTACCAATGTTACTTTGGCACATTGCTCTTCGGCTGACACCACAGAAAGTACTGTGCTACCAAAATTAATCACAAAGTGCTGTATCCCTTTGGTCTCTATGACCCATCTTGACTCGTGGAGGAGGACATTCATGGACACTCCAATTCTTAAAATTCCCAGCGGCTCTTGAAATTCTTGAAGATTTATGCATTTTTCCCAATCATTGTTTTAGCTACTGTTCGTCATCTTGTTGCAATGATGGTGTTTGCTTCAATCTAGTTCCCTAGGCACCTAAAAGCTACTAAATTAATGTGCTGCGGTCTTGTTTGTAAGTATTGTGACCTTACAAGAAACCCTCACATCAACTCCAGGCCAGGCATCGAAAGTTGTATTTCATTGTTAAGGCCTGGATACAAATGGAGACATCTATCATATGTACCACATAGGTTTCTAGCTTGTTAAATTCATTGGAACAACTACAACCTGACCCATTGATAAGAGAAATACTTCTCAACCACTGATTGAAAACTGAGCTGGTGCAAATTAGTCCTCTGCATACCAATTGCTAGTGGCTTCATAAATGAAGCCACTAAATAGTTTCGTGTTCCCAGTACAGTGATCTGTGACTTTCTCTGCAAGATATGGAACTGAGGTTACCAGGAGCCTCTCAGTATAATATGCCTCAAGGCATTCTCTGTATTTCTTGAGCTTTGTCGTAAGTATAGAGGTTTACCAAAAGAAAGACATTCTCGTAACCCAACAAATAGGCATCACCATTCTGCTGTCATGAAAGTTGTCTTATATTTTGGTTTAACTCAGTGGAACCAGCGCCTGAAACAACAATAAACCATCCTGGACTTTTAAAGGCCATGCATTTATAGCTTTCTGGTAACTATAGTTCACATTGCTCACAAAGCCGCTGTGTAACATGCTCAGACATAAACTGCTTTGTTACTACCATGATACATCATCGGAAATGGTTGTCGACTTAACCTATATTACTGCCTGCTTCTTATCAGCTTTTCTGATTGGAGGTCTTGCTGTTGCTTTGAAGGTAAATGCTTAAGGCAAGTACGAATATTCAATGTCTAGTCATTTCCTTCGAATGGGCTGAGTGATTTTCACTTAAGGTGTGAAACCAAGTTATTAAAATTATGGTGTCCGATCAGGAAAGGTGCTCCACACAGAAACTGTACCTAAACTCATATTTTACACAGTGATTTGCCCGTATTAGCCACCAGTGGAACAATAAGGTAGATATGAATGCTGCAGTTGGTTGCTAGCACTGAGGCAACAGTATTGAGATGTAAAGGAAAGGCTACATTTGCTGCCAGTTCTAATGAAGCCCCAGCTGTCTGCTTATTCTGTGACAGGTACAAAAAGCCAGATAAAATATCAATAACAAAAACTTGCGAAAACTTCTACAGCATAAGTACTCTCACTACTTTGTGTCCTGTAATGTAAGGGTGTAAAGTGTATGATACAGCAAATTCATAATGCCTTTCCTTGCTTCCGCTGCCATAATTTTTGGTTTTTGTAAACACACAATTTTATGAAGTTGTGGAACTGAACAATTCATTGACTGGGTTACTTCGTGCATCTGTTTGAGTTGCCACAGTTTCATAACGTGAGGATGACACTAAATGAAGACCATTTCAAAGTCCAAAGAATCTAATGTATTATTAATTTGTATTGATTTAGGCACGCTTGTGTTGCGTTAACATAGACTTTCATCATAACAATATTATGAAAAGGAAAGTTGTTACTCACCATATAGCGGAGATGCTGAGTAGCAGAGAGGCACAACACAAAGACTGTCACAAATAAATAAAGCTTTTGGCCATTAAGGCCTCCAACAACAACAAACACACACACACACACACACACACACACACACACACACACACACACAAAACTACTGTTACGCCTACCTGCGACTGTCTCTTCTGTATGGTGAGTAGAAACTTTCTTTTCATAATATTGTTACATCCCATCCTGGATTTTCCATTGTTTGCCTTTTGTCATAAGGTGGTTGTTGTACGTTGTAATTCATTTATATACTTTTATATAATTCATTTTATATACTGCATAGTTCGGTAGTACATTGAACACTACAGGAAATATGAGAGAGAAATCTGTCATCAGCAATGTATTCTCTCACATTATCTGATAATGTTCAGGTAGTTCACAGATTCCATGCCTGTGGAGACATACTGGTTCATAGTTAAATATGTTTTCAAGCTAGGTTTGAAGGATATTTTTGCTCAAAAGGAATTTCCTTCATAGTTGCTCCATAAGCTGTGGAGGGGAGTAAACATTTGGGGGGCAGAAAACAAGAATAATAAAGAGTTGGGGATGACTTCCAAAACAAACTCAACTCCTGGATGGTTCTTTTCTGAAATCAGCAGAGGACAGGCAGGCGTTATCATGCAGTTTTGTTCGGCATTTTTTGATAAAATGTCAATGAAAGATGTCTGTCATTGGTAATGAATGCCAGCTGATACGGGGACTCCCTGGGGAGCATTTCGTAATGCACATCACCGTTTTTATGCCATCAGGTGCAAAGTATTAAGTCATTAAAACTTCTCTTTGCCTGAGGATACATCTTTTTCTTTTTTTTTGGGGGGGGGGCAGCTATTAATTTCTTATTAATTAATTAGTAATGGAATAAGTAATGGAATTCAGGTAAATTGCTTGGCTTTTGCGGATGATTTTGCATTACTTTCAGAAAACCTGACAGAAGCAGTTATTCAAATAAACCTTCTGGAAAAAAATAGCAAACAGAACTGGCCTCAAAACTTCAGCTGAAAAAACAAAATGCATGGCAAATATAAAAAAATGCACCAAAATTCATAGAAACACAAATAGGTAAAATAGAGTGAGTAAATAAATTTAAATATCTTGGAGAGACTATACAACAGAATGGATTAGAAAACTCTGCAGTAGATGCAAGAATTAACAAAATAGAAAGAGCATATGTTTTGACCAAAAATATTTACAATAAGAAATGAATATCTAGAAAAACAAAACTAAAACACTACACAACAGTGGTATGACCCGAATGTTTATATGGATCTGAATGCCTAATGATGAGCTATAAGATGGACAAACTAGAGGTACTGGAGAGAAGGATTATTAGAAAAAGAATGGGTGCAATACAAACTGCAGATAGTTGGAAAATAAGAAGTAATGAGGAGATCTACAAAACTATAGAGGAAAAATATCTGAAGTAATGGTCAAACGAAGATTAACGTTTTTCGAACACCTCTACCGAATGGATGGAAACAGACTAACAAAACAAATACTCCTATATTTCTGGAAGAAGAAATCAAAAATAGCATGGATTACAGAAGTAAGGAAAGATCTAAAAAGAAACATCAAAGAATCAGAAATAGCAGAAAGAAACTGTTTTAAAAAAATTAGTAAATTTGGAAGGCTTTCGAAGCAGAAGAAATAAAAACTCGGGTACAACATGGACAGAAAAAAGGAAGAGACTTCATGGAGAGAAAATGAGGGAATACTGGAAAAAATAGGAAACAACAACAAAGAAAGAAGAGGAACTGAAGTTATTAACGTGATCCTAGTTGGTCAATACTGCCAGTTACATTACTGGGTGCACACTTTTACTGTCCCCTCTGTAATCAGTAGAAGTTAGCTGACTTTGTGCCGCTCAGGAATGCTTGCGCTCATTGCCAGCCATAGCTACCTAACAGTTTTGTGCACTGTAACAATAAATAGTTGATATTATTTACAGAAATAAGTGACATGTACTTGGTCCTTGCAGTGACTCACTATCAACTTTTGTGTCACTTCTGTGATGCATTAATACATTACATGTTTGTTTCTTTTCTAACATATAAGCAATGAGCCGATTGCAAACTTCCGCTCCCAGCATCTTCCGACCAGGGGCCAAACACATGCATGCGACCAGTAGTAACCTCTACCAGCTGTCACTTCTACTACTCTGTACTGTAGTATAATGGCCATTTGGTTTTAGCACAGAGAGAGAACTGGAGTTACGGTTTTTCACTTGCAGAGATTTTTTTTGAAAACATTTTCATTTTCTAAGGAATATGTCTGATGTGACAACTGCTTTGCCGAGCAAGGTGGCACAGTGGGTAGCACACTGGACTCTCATTCGGGAGGACAACGGTTCAATCCTGTGTCCTGCCATCCTGATTTAGGTTTTCCGTGATTTCCCTAAATCGCTTCAGGCAAATGCCGGAATGGTTCCTTTGAAAGGGCATGGCAGACTTCCTTCCCTAATGCGATGGGACCGATGACCTCCCCGTCTGGTCTCCTTCGCCAAATCAACCCAATCCAACAACTGCTTCACAAATTCTTCTAAACATTTAAATATTAAGAAGCAAAAACAAAAGTATATTTTTTTTAGTATTTTTTCTTTGCAATTTTCACAGCCAAGTTACCATGTGTGTAATAAATTTTGTCTGGGTATGTTTGAAAATTTCACTCAGTGCAAAAATTTAATAATTCAGGGACCAGGAACAGTGGAAACCACTGATTGCAGACAGATGCTTCCTTACATGGCTGGTGAAGATCCCTCTGGAACAAGAGCAGTTGCGTGCAAGACAGATAACAGCTCAGCAAATAAATAAGCTAGAGGAACTCTGGAAAGACAATATTGATGCAACGTTCCAAGATTTGGAGAAACCTGGTGTGGACGAAGAACCACAACAAGTTTTATTGAGGTACTTTTGCAAGTTACATTACTTAAGTTACCTACTGAAATGTCACTATGATAGTTTCATGAAGTTTCAGTTGTGACTTTTTGAGTTCACATTTTTTGTTGTGGTTAGTTACTTTGTTTCTGAGCTTTTGTGTGAATCTTAACTGCCTCAGGAAAATTCTGTTATTTCTTAATGTGTTTGTTGTTTCTTAACGTGTTTGCAGTGAATACAGTGTATTCGTATAAGTACCTATTTTGCATGTGCAGCAATAGCATTATATTCTGTAGTATTAATTTATGCTGCAAAAGCATGAAAGTTCACTGGGAGGCTGAAATTGGGAAAAAGAGACCTAAAAGTGCTAGTGTGATATCATATATGGAGAAGAAAAAAGCAAAGCATGATTTAACAGGAAGTATTACAAAAAATAATTTGTTGTGAAATTTTTATGAAAGCAGAAACTTGCCAATTATGTTAAATTTGTTTGCGTGGCTATCTTCCGCAGCAGCTGTTAATCTGTTACTGTTGGTTTTCGGTCTTGAGCTGACTGCAAGAGAGAGTGGTTTTGATAAATATGGTGAGAGATAACAATAATACCACAGAGAAAAAAATTAGCCTTTACTTGCAAGAAGATTATATTTGAAGTGGTCATCAATGCATTAGAAGTTTAGTCAACAGTACTCAAGGCCAAAGTATTTCAACATTGTGTAGTCATTAAAATGTACTCTACTTAATATACGCTCAAAATGCCTATGAAGGAAGAAAATGCTTCACAGTACAGTAGTTTTGTATGTTGTCTGCAGCAGCATGTGAAAAGTTGGAGATGTTTCCTTTGGGCGTATTCAGTAGTAGTACATTTAGTACCTGTTATATGAGTTCTAGCAAATGATCGAGAAAAAAGATTCTTGCACCAAGTGAATTCTTTGCTGAAATAAGTTTGTACACTTGACAGCACAAAAATTGGCCAGTGGAAATCTCAGCCAGAGTTAAGTCCAGTACAGTAATGAAATGAGTGAAATGCTGCATGCCATATTTTTCTATTTACATTTGGAACATGCAGGTGAGGAAATACTATTTCGAAAATTACAGGAAACTGGTCTTGTCAGTTTTATGCACATATTTATTTCCCTGTAAGAGAGACAGTATTCTGGCTCAGTAATTTGTTGTCTATGAAGCTCTCCATTGTGTTACAAGGAAACACTTTTTGATGATGTGCAGCTAATTTTCTACAGAAGGTGCAATGAATTTTTGGCTGTAAATCACTTCAGGTTAAGGATGCCGTTCCTGATGTGAAGTTCGTCTGCTTTATTTCTTTGTTGATTGTCCTTGGTGCCGACTTACTGCATTGCTACACTGGCTGAAAAATGGGGTTTGTAATTTCAACACTGACTACTGTAAATAATGTAGCCAACAAGTGCGCGATTGCATTTCACAGTTCTTTACTTTTATTGTTCACAACCCCCGAATATTACAGTTATATGCCCAGTGCACTAATGTTTAACTTTCGATAAGCCTCATTGCAGGAAAACACTCATATGCTGCTACAGTAGTTTACTGTTGAACATCTACAAGCAGTAAAAACCTAACCACATAGTTCAGTTTTTTCAGGACAATAAGGTACATATTAAACAGACACTGTCATTGTTTAAAACATGGCTTGTTTGTATTACACTTATTTCATAGTTAAGTTAATCGCATTGTTGTTGCTGTTGTAACCAATACGTGTTCGTCGTCTGAAACTTGGCCATGGACTGACTTGTCTCGGGACCAAAAATCTGTCCCGTATACATCCTCACAATAATAGGCACTGAACCTATAGATTGTTCATTGTTTAATTTATAGAAATTGCAATTGAAACTTCTCATTAAATTAACTGAATACATCAAAAACTTCCTTCTCTTTTAACAGTTTCTCTTACTTCAAGGGTTAAGCTGAATTATTTGTTTAAATGATGAAATTGACAGATATCGTTATGCAAACAATACTTCTGACAAGACTGTTAATTACTTTGGAATTAATTAAGGGCTGGCTTTGCTAAGATGTTTCCAAATAAATCCAAATAGATCCTTTAAGAATACTATTAGTTGTTTCTCCAAATGTTTATAATTAGTACAGAATTTATATTTGTTTATAAGTCAACAGTAGAATTTAATTTACGAAACAATTACTGATTTCACCCTATAATGAAAGATACTAGCTAATAATAGTCAAAATAAATTAGAAAATCAATTGCACACATAAAATTAAGCACACAATTAGACCTGGTGGTATATTCTTTAAAACGGAGGGACAATCTCTCTCTCTCTCTCTCTCTCTCTCTCTCTCTCTCTCTCTCTCTCTTATGAAAACTCAAATTATACTCATGTATGTTAATGGTAATTAGTGAAAAGTAAATTTTAAGGAGGCAGATGGCAAAACAAGAGGGGAAGTAAAAATATCCGAGCTAGCTTCACCACACTGGGTTGAAGGATAAATTTACTATCTGTATTTGACATAAAACACGAGAATTAATCACACAGAGTCACAGATATTACACAATAATAGGCTGACAGTGTGTTGTGCCAATTCAGAACTGCAAGCACACCATTCGTTTTCTAATAGCCAGTGACAGTATAAGAGTGAGTTCAGATGCCAGCATTACATCACTTTCGGTCAAGTCACATTATTCATGTGCAATGCCTCACCATCAATGGGCTATTCGTACTTGCGTCATTGCCCTTGTGGAGGAAGGGAATTTAATGACATTGGGGACCAGGGCATTGTACAGTGTTTCTGGATGACGATGGATAAACTGTTATCAAGACACTGGAGAACGCAGTTGGTTTTGGGTACTGGACTTTGAAGGAGAGGCTCTGTGATGACCATCAACTCTTAACGATCAACATTTGCCAAGGAAAGTGTCAGTCATGACTGGTGGAATGTGATATTTTCAGATGAATCAGCATTGTGTTCAGTCATTGGTGGTTTAGTTAGAATATGCAGGCTGCAGTCTACCTGTTTTGACCTCAAATACATCCAGTGGCCATTTGTCTAAGGCAGTTCGTGGCTAGATGTGTTCCTGTGAACTTCGAATGCTTCGCAGGATAGATGGTACACATGATGCTGCCTAGTATACCTGTGTAATACATAATATTGTGGTCCAGTCTGTGTGACAACTATATTCTGCAGGTGTAATTTGTTCAGTGCAAGACCAGTTCCTTATAAACCTATCAGCTATGATGCAGCAGTGGTTTGCAGAACAGAATGAGCTTTCTCTTTCCAATTGGCCATCCCCTGCACCGCATCTAATCCCTGCTGAAAATGTGGGCAGAGATCAAATGAACCATGTGAGAAAACTGACGGGACCCTGTGCAAAGAACCCTTGATGGCCCTGGAATACCTACGTGGGAGAAGGTGGCAGCAAATAAGATTTATTACTGATCTCTCTTCCTTGCAAACTGCAAACAGTCACAGAATTAGTAGGTCTTGAACAGGATAAGTGCCAAGCCATTCTGAGGGCTGAAAATATCTTCATAAGATCTGTGAACAGTTTGTTCTATTAATTTTGTGATAGCTGCTGAAACAAATTAATGGAGTAATGTGTGCAGAGAGAGATAATTGCATTAAGGCAGATATGAAACAAACCTAGTCACCATGCAGTTGCATACTATACCGTCAACTACGCCACTGAGCATTATGCTGCAGTTGCTGGCCTTTAGATACCTCTTACCGCTTTTGACTCCATGCTAAGTATAAAGTTGTCCTACTACTACAATCACAGTTAGTGTTCTTTACTTTCATGGACACATCTGTGCACACCATAATGTGATTGGCCCCTTTGTAACAAGGCAGGTAATTCGTATATCAGCAATTGCTTTTTTTGTGCTGTCATATGTACTAAATCTTACTCTGTCATCTATTTATAGAAGTAAAATATTAAAATACATCCAGCTGGAGAGCTCACAATTCCAAACAAGTTATTCTGGCTTACACCTAGGATTAGCTACTAGGGGTGGACAAGAAATTGTACATTTGTCATTATCAAAGTGATTGAGAAGTTACAGATATTTTAATAACTACTGTACAGAATCTGGCTGCAAGTTCAGTCACATCTAGAAGGAGAGTTCTGTCACATCTAGAAGTCGCAAGCAGCATTTAAAATTCAGAGCTGTGTGCCATTTGTTTGGCGAAGTTTGTACTTCTTTCGAAGGAGGTTTGGCTCATGCTATGGAAGTATAACACACTTATGGTTTAATAAATGATCCAAAAAGCTAATTTATTCTGATAAAAATTTTATGCTTGGTAATCTGTCTGGCAGCAGCACTAAAATGCATGGCTCCAATTTTATATTGGACATTCCCCACCACTGTAAGTGGTGTCACATAGTCCAGTAGATGTTTAGGTAGTCTTTTTCCAGGTAATATGTCTAGGTGTCCATAGAACTTCATTCGTATCTTTCTGCTGTCAGGTTTGATGTTTGATAATTTTTCTGTTGTCTCAGTGGTTTGCAGTCTGTATCCATCATGTGTGTATTGTGGTCCCAGAATTTTTTAAATAATCTTTCTCACTACTTCCTTAATTTCTTGTAAACCTAGTTTTCAATTCATTGCGTGTGTTACACTTCCATGTGTGACTGTTGGTTTGATTACTGTGTTGTTGTACCTGATTTTAGTGCCTTTTGACAGGCATTTCTGGGTTATACAAATTTGGAACGAATCTGGAAGCTTTCTTGATTTTCTGCAATCAGTTTTTTTGTGCTATTTCGGGTTTATTAATTTCATGGAGATACTTAATGTTAGTCTGTTGATTTCACCATAATTTGTTTTATGTTTCGGAATACCTAACTTGGAACACGATTGTCTTCTCCTGGAGATTTGGAGGCCAATCTTCTCTACACATTCTTTGAGGGTCTAGATTCCTTTTTTAGAACCATTTCCCATTCTTTCATTACTTCGCATAAACCTAATTTGAGTAACAGTGGTGAGATTCCATTTCCTTGTCTTCTGTTTTAATTAAGAATGGTTCCAAAATTTCACCTATGAATTTAATTTTTGATTTGGTTTCTGTCAGTGTTTGTTCAGTCAGTTTTAGAGTTTGTGTCTAGTCGACGTTCTTCTAGAGTATTACATAGAGATCATCTATCTATAAAATTGTATACTTTCTAAAAATATATGAATGTGCAAACTATTGGTTTCGACCTGATTGCTTTAATTTTTAAAATAATTTTAAATTTAAAGTTCTGTTCAGGCACAATGCATTAGGTCGGAAAGCCTGCTTGGTATGTTCCAGTTGTTCTTGTGCGCTCTTCAGGAGACAAGCGGATAAAATTTTGCAAATGATTGGCAAAAGTGAAGTGCCTCTGTAGTTGTTTACATTCGATCTCTCCCTTTTTGTGCAATGCACATTTCCAATCCTCTGGAATATTTTCTGTCTTCCATATTTCATGGATGATTTTTGTGATTTCTTTTAAGGAATTTGAACAGAGGTTCTTCAGTAGTTCAGTTACATTCAGTCTTCTCCCAATGATTTATTATTTTTGAGCTTTCTAATGTGTGTGTAAATTTGTTCTTGAGTTGGTTGTAGTGAAGTGTCATTCCTGTGTTCTGTTTGTAAAGTGGGGAATCTCTTACTGGTTTTGAGCAATTTAGAAGTTTTGAGAAATAATTTGGCCAATTCTGGACAATTTTCTTTGTTAGTTAGTGTCAATTTTCGATTATGTTTCCTAAAACAGAGGTTTCATGGAGTGTATCCTTCGGTTTGATTTGCAAATGTTTTGTAAAAGTTGTTTGTTTTATTGTTCCTAAAGTCTTCTTCAGTTGAGTTTAGCTGTTCATTAAGATATTTTTTCAGTTTATGTAAGTATTTTACCTGTTTATTTTCTGACTTTGAAAAATTTATCATGGGTGGTTTCTGATTTGTCACAGTTGTAGTTTCAGAAGGCTCGTTATCTCTCTTCTATTACGTTATCACAATTTGAATTCCACCTCAGGTGTTTGGATTTTTTCTTTAGTGGGATCACTTCACTTAGTTTCTGTATAATTTTCTTCAGGGAATCTCTCCAGTTGTTTGTAGGTTGTTTTTTTCCCATAATTCCATAATCTTTAATTCTTGGATTTTCTTCAAATCTAATTTGGGAATTAGTGGTGGTTTCTTTCAGCATTTCCTTTGGTGTGAATTTGATTTTGACTCTGGTAAGATAGTGGTCAGAATCTATATTTCCCCCTCTGCCAACGTGATCATCGTGTATCTCTTTTTGGAAATCGTAGGAGATTGCAACATGATCTATTTGGAAAAAATGGAAATGAATGTATGGCATCAGGGGAAGTTTGGCCGCCAAGTGCAAGTCTTATTTCAGTCGACGCCACATTGGGCGACTTACGTGCTGGTGATGAGGATGAAATAATGAGGAGGACAGCACAACACCCAGTCCCTGAGCAGAGAAAATTTCCAACCCGATTGGGAATCAAACCAGGGCCCGCTGGCGTGGGAGGCAAGCGCCTCACCATCCAGCTAAGCAGGTGGACATCTATTTGAAATTCACCTAGTTGAAGGATGGGGGATCACAATGTTTTCCTTTTTCTTGTGGGTCTTTCAAGTTATGTTGATATGCTTTTTAGATTGTTGTGTTGGCACAAGTCAATGAGTCACCCTCAGGGGGTCCACAACTCTTTCGTGGATACGTGCGTAGCGAGCACGGGACCCCGAGCTAATGTGGCCCTCCTTCCTTTCCGGGCTGCATACCTTCCTTTTCCGCATCCTTCCCTATCCCACCCCACCTCTGGCTCTTTACTCCCCTTTCTCCCCCTCTGGGAGTATGGTTTGTGCCTACGTCCGGAGACGGACGCTCGTAAATGTAACGCATTCTTCACCTTCTCTGCTTGTATGTCTTCATCCTTCCTTTGTCCTTCTCTTTTCCTTACCTCTTGTCTTTACCCTTTTCTCCGCTGCGGCGTTTGAGACCTCTCTTCTTTCCTTTCCCTTTCTTTGTTTTTTCCCTTTCTCTTTCTTCCTCCCTGTGCGTGTCTGAAGGCCGCCCCACGCGTTTTTGTGCGTAGCCGGTGACGGAGTAACGCGTAATTCCCCGCCCCAGGTAGACAGGTAGGACACGTACGTACCCCCTGGTAACGGCCAGGCCCAGGGAGGGTGATTACTCGAGCTGATACCTTCCGAAAGTGCCGATTGGTCCCTCTGTCCGTTTGTCGGGAGGTGTGACCTGAGGTGTGAACAATCACCTAAGGCGGGAGTGCCCTCAGAGGGGGCCCCCACAAGGGAGGAGCGCGCCATCGGAGACGCCGGTAGTCATGGGGGATTCTTCCGCAATGGTTTCCTCACCTTCCACTATGTCTGCTCGCAAACGTCAGTTCACTGAGTCTCAGCCACAGACAGTTCTTCCATCGTTGCCACAGTTCCTTGTTGTTTCTCGGTCTGACGAAGGTCACGACTTCCCCACGGTCAACCCTTTCGTTATTCTGAAAGGTGTCGACGCAATTGCAGGTCCTGTAAAGTCTTGTTCTAGATTACAAAATGGCACCTTGTTGTTAGAAACAGTCAGTGCCCTCCAGGCACAAAAAATGCTGCGTACTTCACTGCTGCACACTTTCCCTGTCCGGGTTGAAGCGCACCGCACTTTAAATTCCTCGCGTGGAGTTGTTTATACACGCTCCCTCGATGGATTGTCTGACGAAGAAATTCAGCACTACCTGTCTGACCAGGACGTAACGGCTGTTCATAGAGTTATGAAAAGGGTTGACACGAACATCATTCCAACCCGCACTGTCTTCTTGACATTTGACAAAGTTCACCTCCCATCGAAAATCAAAGCAGGCTATGAGATAATTTCCGTTCGCCCTTACGTCCCAAACCCTACGCGTTGCCATCAGTGTCAGCGGTTCAATCACACCAGCCAGTCCTGTTCCAATCCGGCCAAATGTGTTACGTGTGGCAAGGATGCCCATGAGGGTGCTTGTCCACCTCCATCCCCTCGCTGCATCAACTGTGTGGGTGACCATGCTGCTTCCTCTCGAGATTGCCCCATCCAGGAAATCGGAGTGAAGGAAAAGGTGTCGATCTTTGCTGCTCGAAAATTATTCGCCAGTTGACAGCCCACCGTGCCTCAGACAGGAAAATAACAGCACTGTCCTTGCTTCTCCTCGACTAACAAAGGAGGCGGCCACGCAGACTTGCGACCTCACCTTTAGTGCCACGGTCGTCAGATCGGCCAGCGCAAAGATCGCCTGTTCAACCTCACCACTTTCGCCTGCGCACTCTATGGCTCACCGTTCATCGGATTCTGCTAAATCTCGAGCCCAGACACCAAGACTTCGAAAAAAAGGCACACTCGTGAAAATTTTTTATGTACCCCAAGTTCACACCCATCGGTTCCTCCTTCATCTAAACATCATATTTCCAAGAAGGCTAATAAGAAACCCAGTTCATCTCCTTCTCCGCCAAGGCGTGTCCCATCTACAGCACCACCTGGCGGAAATCGCCCTCGGCTGTCTTCTGTGTCGCCGAGGCGCACTGCTGGCGGCCGATCGCTGGTGGCAGGAGCTGCTCCTGAACAACCTATGGATCAGGATCTTCTGCCGGCTGAATGCCATTCCATGCTGTCTGTCGCAAGCTCTGAGCAGTCGTTGAGTTGACGGCAACCTTGGTCAGATTCCTCCATTTTCTGTTCACCCTATGTCCATTATCCACTGGAATATCCGCGGCATTCGAGCCAATCGGGATGAATTGTCGATCCTCTTACGATCCTACTCGCCGGTCATCTTCTGTCTTCAGGAAACGAAGCTGTGTCCCCATGATCGCTTTGTTCTCCCCCATTTTCAGTCCGTCCGATTTTATCTCCCCTCTGTTGAAGGGACTCCAGCCCATGGAGTACTCATGATTCTTCTCCATGATACTCTCCATTATCACCCAATCCACTTAAACACTTCCTTCCAAGCTGTCGCTGTCCGTCTTTCCCTTTCTGGATATACCTGTTCTCTTTGTACTGTATACATTCCATCGTCCACACCAATGGCACGAGCTGATCTCCTTCATCTTCTTGGTCAGCTTCCACCCCCCCCTATTTGCTGGTTGGGGACTTCAATGCCCACCACCCACTTTGGGGATCTCCACATCCTTGTCCACGTGGCTCACTATTACTAGACGTGTTCCACCAAGCGGATCTAGTTTGCCTCAACACAGGGGTCCCTACATTTTTGTCTGCCTCCACGACAAATTTCTCTCATTTGGACCTTACGGTCGGTACTGTTCCGCTAGCTCGGCGCTTCGAATGGTTCGCCCTTGATGATACACACTCGAGTGAACACTTTCCATGTGTCTTTAGACTGCAGCCTCAACCGCCATATATGCGCCCGCGACGCTGGAAGTTTGCCCAAGCCGATTGGATACTTTTTTCGTCTCTAACGACATTCGATGACCGTCACTTTCCTAGCGTCGACAATGAGGTCACACATATTACAGACGTTATTCTTACAGCTGCGGAACGTTCAATGCCACACACCTCCGAATTGCCCCGGCGCCCCCCAGTTCCTTGGTGGAACGAGGCATGCCGTGACGCAATACGTGAGCGGCGACGTGCTCTTTGTGTTTTCCGCCACCATCCTACTTTGGCCAACTGCATCCGCTATAAGCAGTTCCGTGCGCGATGCCGTCGCGTCATCCGCGATAGCAAGAAGTCAAGCTGGAAATTCTTTATTAGCTCATTTAACACCTTCACTCCCTCCTCGGAAGTTTGGAGTCGGCTTCGACGGTTATCAGGCGTGCCTAGTTTCTCCCCGGTCTCTGGGCTCACTGTCACGCGTGATACGTTAGTGGACCCCGTCGCAATTTCTAACTCCTTGGGTAAACACTTTGCTGAGATTTCGAGCTCTTCAAATTACTCACCAGCGTTTCTCCCGAAGAAACGTGCAGTGGATGTGCAACCTCTTGCTTTCTTCTCTCAAAATCGCGAAGGCTATAATACTGTTTTCTCCATGCGGGAACTCCAACATGCACTCTATTCTTCTCGCTCCTCCGCCCCAGGACCGGATGGTATCCACATCCAAATGTTGCTGCATTTATCAACCCATAGTCTGCGTTACCTCCTTCACCTTTATAATCGAATTTGGATCGACAGTATTTTTCCCAGACGATGGTGGGAAGCTATCGTCGTTCCTGTTCCGAAACCTGGAAAGGACAGACATCTCCCCTCTAGCTATCGCCCCATTTCTCTCACGAGTAGTGTATGTAAGGTTTTGGAGCGTATGGTGAATTGCCGTTTAGCGTGGTGGCTGGAATCCCGCAGTCTTTTAACACCTGCCCAATGCGGATTCCGAAAGCTTCGTTCTGCAGTTGACCATCTTGTTGCTCTCTCCACTTATATCATGAACAATTTTCTCCGGAAATGCCAAACAGTAGCAATATTTTTTGATCTGGAGAGAGCATACGATACCTGTTGGAGGACAGGCATCCTCCGCACACTGTTCTCTTGGGGCTTTCGAGGTCGGCTGCCCCTTTTTCTCCGCGAATTTATGGCAGAGCGCACATTTAGGGTGCGGGTGAACACTACTCTCTCCCGTACTTTCTCCCAAGAAAACGGGGTACCCCAGGGCTCCGTGCTGAGTGTTGTACTGTTTGCCATTGCCATCAATCCAATTATGGATTGTCTCCTTCCTGATGTCTCGGGCTCCCTCTTTGTGGACGATTTTGCGATCTACTACAGCTCTCAACGGACCAGCCTTCTTGAACGACGTCTTCAAGGATGTCTCGATCGTCTCCACTCTTGGAGCATCGAAACCGGCTTCCATTTTTCTCCCAGTAAGACCGTTTGTGTTAATTTTTGGCGACGTAAGGAGTTTCTTCCACCCTCCTTACATCTAGGACCTGTCAACCTTCCGTTTTCGGACGTCGCTAAATTCTTGGGTCTTATGTTTGACAGAAAACTGTGCTGGTCCTCCCACGTTTCCTATCTTTCGGCTCGCTTTCTGCGATCCCTCAACATCCTACGTGTCCTGAATGGTACCTCCTGGGGAGTGGACTGAGTGGTCCTTCTCCGCCTCTATCGCGCCTTAGTGCGCTCGAAATTGGACTATGGAAGCATAGTTTACTCCTCTGCTCGGCCGTCTATTCTTCGTCGTCTCGACTCTATCCACCACCGTGGATTACGTTTAGTGTCTGGAGCTTTTTACACCAGCCCTGTGGAAAGCCTTTATGCTGAGGCTGCTGAACCTCCGCTGTCCAATCGGCGAGCAGTCCTTCTGAGTCGTTATGCTAGCCATCTGTGTTCCATGCCTGCTAATCCAGCCCATGACATTTTTTTTGATGCCTCCTTTGATGTAGGGTATGCAGGCCACCCCTCCTCCCTACTACCACCGGGAGTCTGCTTCCGTCAACTGCTCCATTCTCTTTCCTTCCGCTTTCCTAAAACCTTCTTGTCAACTTGGGGTACAGCACCGCCTTGGCTCCGTCCCCGGATCTGCCTGCTCCGTGACCTTTGTCAATTTCCCCAGGATGGTACCCCTTCACTTGTTTATCGTCGGGCATTTGCTGCTCTATGTGCACAAATGAAGGAAGCCACGTTTATTTACACCAATGGCTCGAAAACATCATTAGGTGTAGGGACTGCCTATATTGTTGGCGACACCCCAATTCAATTTCGGCTTCCCCACCAGTGTTTGGTTTATACTGCGGAGCTTTACGCTGTTCTCCACGCCATTAGCGGATACAGTATGTTATCTGCTCAGATTCTCTCAGCTGTCTCCTCAGTCTCCAAGCTCTTTATCCTGTCCCTCCCTGGTCCACAGGATTCAGGACTGTCTGCGCTTGCTCCACCTGGGGGGTGTCTCGTTGGCATTCCTCTGGCTCCCGGGACATGTTGGTATCTGTGGAAATGAGGTGGCCAATATAGCGGCCAAGGCTGCAGTCTCTCTTCTTCGGCCAGCTATTCAATCGATTCCGTTCGCCGATCTACGGAGCGGTTTATGTCGTCGTGTTGTTCTTTTATGGCACGCACATTGGTCGACACTTCCCCATAATAAATTGCGGGACGTGAAAGCTCTTCCTTGTGCTTGGACCTCTTCCTCCCAAACGCATCGTCGGGAGGAGGTACTTTTAACTAGACTCCGGATAGGGCACTGTCTTTTTAGCCATCGACATCTTTTAAGCGGCGATACTCCCCCACTCTGTCCCCACTGCTCTCAGCTGTGGACGGTAAGACACCTTTTAACTGAGTGCCCCTATTTTACTCCGTTACGCGCCCGTCTACAGCTGTCGCCTGATATATCGTCAATTTTAGCAGATGACACGCGCACGGCCGATCACGTTCTCGAGTTTATTAGTGCCAGTGAAATGACGTCAGTCATTTGAAGCTTTTTTGGGGACAACCAAACCCTTTCTGTAGTGGATTTTTAAGCCTTCCTTCTGTTTTTAGTTTCTCCAATTTTTTGAGTTTCGTTCCCATTGCTGCTGGTTTCCATTTTCGGTTTTTACTGTTTCCTAAGTCACGGACCGGGTGCTAATAACCATAGCAGTTTTGCCCCCTAAAAAAAAAACCACATTTGTAATTGACGGCATAGTAAAGGATAGCAGGAAAAAATTAGGTATACTAAATGTGCAGATACAGGACTGAATGCAAAATGACCAAAACTAGATGGTGAAATATTGATATGGATTCAAAGACACTATCAAAATGGCATTGGAATTGATATAAAAATGATTCAAATACATGCACATAAGTTAATGCTACAGTGGAACTGTGCAGAGTGTAAGGATGGAGTTGGTTGGTGCTACAGATCTTTTTCCCAAAAATTTTCTGTTTTCTCAGGTTCTTTTTTGTTGTCAATGTTTGTAGGTGTATGAACATTAATAATTATCTATGTCTTGTGGGTGTGCTTCATTCATTTGATCATTAGTCTATTGCGGTTTCGATTTACATCTCTAACAGAGTCAACAATGTCTTTATTCACAATAAAGGCCATGTGAAGCAATGCACCTCCTTTGCATATTTTCTTGTCCATTTTGCTTTTAAAGATATGGTAGTTGTCTTCAAATCGGTGAATCTAATCTCTTAAAGTGGAAGGACTTGAATTTTCTGTCTGAGTTCTCTAGTAACATTCTGTAATCTACCAGTTTGAATAAGTGTTTGGATGTTGAAAAAGCCTGTATATGCTTTATAACGTTTGGCTCTTCTGCCAGGTCCTCTGTTGCTATGATCTGCATTTCGGCTTTCATTGCCATTGGGGTTTTCGCCGTTATCCTGGCAAGGAACCCTTACAACATACTATCACCTGGGTCAGATGAACCAAGGTTTTTTAATGACATGTTACTCCTCCCGCTCCCCTTCCTCCTTTTCCATCAGGGCTTGGGACCGGCTTCCCAATGTCAACTTTTAACTGGAAGTCGGTACTTCCCACCATTTTCACTTGCAGAACATCAGTCTTAAACCAGAAAACCCTCTAACCTAACCTAGACCTTGGGCTACACTACATTTCATTTTATCAGTAACTACAATGCAGAAAATTTTGGGGTGTGAGATGCTTACACAAAGGGAGAAGTGAGTTTTTGTTATTCACTCTCAGCATATTTCACATTTATTTATCTTCCCATTCACATTGCATAATGACTTCAACGGCCCACTGTTCCAGTACTCATTTTGCATCCTTATTTTGTCAGTTATGGCCCACTTAAGCTGCGAGTTCTTCAAGAGTTGTCCTGAATCTTCATGATAGTCTCCTAGGTTTGGATGGGTATGTTCAGCAGCCAGTAATTGAAGTACAAACTGTTTCAAAAATCATGACTATTATTAAACCTTTCTACTGCTACTAATAACTACCAATATAATTTGCAGTGTAAAAGTGCTGATATTTCTGATAATGAAAGCAATAGATTGGGATGGTTTCGCACTTGGCAATAAACAATCTCATGAAGTTCATTCACAAACTATCATTTCTTCTGACAAAGACAGTCTGTCTAAAGATGCTGTGGCAACTACTCCAGTTCTGCTGTCAATGGTATTTTGAATTACCTTTATATGGATTGAGTGATAATGGGGTTCAGATACCGGAGAACATAAAAAGGGGTTAGAATCAATATTCTAAACATGAATATCTACTGTACTGTGTGGCGATTTACGTTAAGATTCTCAACGCCCCACTATTAATATTTTCAGATGTGCTCCATTAATACAAAATCAAAGCCATAGGAAAAACAAATTTAAAATCTGCTTTCTACTGACTGTTTTGTTGAGATGAAATTTTCTCTCTGGACAAACGTGACTTCTGTATATTGTAAGTCACAGAAATTTCATAAGTAACAGAAATCGTGCAAGTCACAGAAATAGCATTGTAGAGTTTGGAGAAATAAAAGTTATGAATTAATTTACTGTGATTTTAAACTACAACTAATCACAACTAAGAATCACAGTTACCAAAAATATAGTGTTCGCAGGTATCGGAAAGTCACAATTTAGCACATCCCTAGTAGCTAACATGTAAGATATTTTTTAGTTAAAATAAGGATTAGAGTATAGTTAGGTAGCTTGTGGTTATGGTTTTTATCCTTCAGTAATGCTCTTATATTAGACAGTAAACTCTTGGTAAATAATTTCACACTACCAAAGTGCTGCAAAAAAAAAAAAAAAAAATTGTGCGTTTTGATTTGTGTTGTTCTAAAAATTGCTTCTTGTCCTAATTTTGAGGAAGGGAGAAAATCTTAAAAAAAGTCTTTGATGTACAACTGTTTAAAGTGTAGTCATAAGAAAGTAGAAGTAATAGGAAGTGTTGGAGTTGGCTACTACCTGAAGTAATCGGCTGCTTTGTTAGTTTATGAGAATGTTCTGTTGACAACTTGCTCGGTTATTTGTGGTGGTAACTGACAAATAAGTGGATACACTTTTACCATTAGCAGTCTGAAAGGATGACAATCAAGGAAAAGTTTGTGCATGAAATTAGACTGGATACTTAAAAAATGTACCTGAGAGTTCAAAATTAAATGAATTGTTGGAAACAGTGTGAAACCGGTTGCAAAGGATTGGAGTGAAAGGGCTTAATGAGGATGAGGCCTGTCAGTCAAAAGTGCTGTAAATTAAATGAGCACAGTTACTCACTGTTCCATCCTGTGACAGGTGTGGCATGTTCAGGCATTTATTGGAAGTTCTCATTTGTGTATTTTTCAGTAATGTAAAAAAATTACTTTTTAACTGGTAGGATTTCATTTTTTTATCATTATCGCTTACCACCATACATTTTATGATAAATTGTGGCAGTTAACATAATTGGAAGTAAATCACAAACCTATAACAAGAGTTTGGTCTCTTATTGATTTCTTGTGTAGGTACACATTGTTGGTCATTAGAGTGTCAACAGTTTCTTGTTCTTATATTTCTGCACTAGTCACATGCCCATGCTTTTCTGCCAGGAGGCTCACCACTCTCCACTGAGTTCATGCTTGGCTACTGTAGATCCTAAGTCTTTGTGCCCTGCTATTCTTTTTCCCCTACCTTGGAGAACATGTCTTGAATACTCCCAGGAATGTGTTCTGTAGGTTTGGTAACATGGCATCGGAACAATCCCTCGTCTGCTTTTTCCTCGTTCCCTATCTCCTCCCCTTCCTGCACTTCGGCATTTGAGGTGTTTCTTCTTCCTCCTTGTGTTGCTGCAATTGTGGGCCCTATGAAATCCTGCTCTTGCTTACGTAATGGGACTTTGCTTCTGGAGACCAATTGTGATTTTCAAGCCCAATAACTGCTTACAGCTTTGCTCATAAGTGGTTGTCCTGTTCATGTTGAGGCCCATTGTACACTGGATTCTTTGCGTGTATTATTTACACTCAGCTGCTTCTTGGTCTGATAGAGGGAGAAATCCAAAATTATATCTCTGATCAGGGCACCACTGCGGTCCATTGGGTAATGAAAAAGGTTGATGCAAACTTAGTGCCTACTCACACTTTTTTTCTCACATCTGAATAAGTAGTGTTTCCATTGAAGATTAAGGCAGGCTATGAAGTTATCACAGTCCAACCGTACATTCCAAAGCTGATGCATTCTACCAGTGTTAACATGACAACCACACCCATGTGTTCTGTTACACACAGCCAAATATGTTACTTATTATAGAGATGCTCACAGGGACGATTGGCCACCTCCTCGCCCCCACTGTATCATTTGTAATGGTGACGATGCTGCCTCATCCTGTGAGTGTCCCGTGTATCTCGATGAGTGGAGATCCAGATGAAGGAAAAGTACTCCAACCTGTGACTCGCAGTGTGAATTTGTTGCATTAGATCCAACAAGAAGGAATTATGGCTGCTTTTCTCGAATCACAGCATTCATTTGTTTCCTGCCTTCAAGAAGCAAAATTGTGTAATCACATCTATTTTGACCTTTCACATTTCCTTCTGGTCCGCTTCAAAACCACTGCATACTAATACCTATGCACAGTAAGGACAAACACCTTCCTTCTGACCACTGCCCTATTTCTCTCATCAGCTATGTTTGCAAGGTGATGGAATGTATGATTCATGGCTGGGTGGTATGGTGGCTCGGGTCTTGCAATCTACTAACCACTGCACATTGTGGATTTAGAGTGCGCCGTTCTACAGTTGACCGCCTTGTCACTTTGTTAACCAATGTCATGAATGGTTTTCTGTGGAAATAGAAGATGGTGGCAATGTTTTTTGATTTGGAGAAAGCCTACAACACCTGTTAGAGAACTGGTATCCTCCATCACTATACATGAGGCTGCATGCACCATTTCCTTCAGGAAAGACTGGGGTTTCTGGTCATGTCCATCTAAGGGGAAATAATGCTACTGATGCTGCAGTCTTCCAGTCTTCCTACTTCAGCGCCTGCTACCTTTGTCATTCCTTCGGATGCTCTCCGTGTTGCCGTCTTTCAGCTGATGGTATCACTTTAACATCACCACTGGTTTTCTCTTCACGATGTAATGTAATCGACCATCGGAAATAAGGTTCATCTAAAGTGAAGAGTATGATACCCCTAGTAAGGAGTTGAAGTAATTTCAGGACTGTATTATGTTGCCAGAAAACATGCTTATTTTATTAATTTAATTATGAATATGTTCTTTTGTAATGTAATAAATAATGGAATATTTGCAACATCCGGACACATGTTAGCTTGCCCGCCACTTCTTTTTCAGTCTTGGAGGAAGACAGTAGTGCTTTTGTAGATAACGGAGTTAGATAATCAATATTCATACTAAAATTGTTAAGAAGTGCAAACTTTCATTGCAAATAGTGTAGTTCGGAACAAAAAGTTTGAATAAATATAATGCTTAGCAAAAAGTATTGCCAATCCTGTGGAGTTTGTTTAAACATAAGAAAACTCAGGCCATGCTTGATGTTGGAGTGATCATTTTGCAGACAAAGAAAACAATGAAACCCCCTAGACAAACAAGATCTGCAGTTACTGGGTATGTGATCTTTCAGCAACTACTAACAAATTTGTGCTGAAATTGTGCTGGGACTGGACTTACTATTCCCATTCAAATAGCTTATTGAATGGAAACCAATAACACTTGGGGTGTGTGTGCTGTCCTACCACACTAACCCTGTAAGGTTCTATAAACAATTCTTCAGTTACTTAAGAAACCAGTAAGATAACCAGTACAACGGGAACAGACTGCGGGGAATTTAACTTCTCCCAGTAGCTTGGCTGACCACCTCTCGGACCTCTTATCGCAAGATTATTTCAGCAAGGTTGCGTATTGGCCACTGTCTTTTTAGCCATCGCCATTTGTTAAGTGGTGATCCCCCAACACTTTGTGCTCATTGTCATCGACCTTTGATGGTTTGCCATTTGTGGGTTCAATATCCTTTTTTAACCGGTTACGTTTCAGTGTGTGTTTACCGTCTGAGGTATCGGTTGTTGTCGCGAATGACTTGTTGGCTGTTGACCGCGTTTCACTTTTTATCCATCTTAGCAGTATGGCAAAGGACTTTTAATCTTCAGTTCAAGAACTCCGCTTTCTCTACAGCTTAATTTGTGGAACTTTTCCCAAAGGGGAGACCTTGTTTTTAGCTTGTTTCCTTCTGTCAATTGGGCTTAATGTATAGTAACTTTCAGTTTCATTTACATCTTGATCTTCTAAGATTATGAGATGGACACTTTATGACCTCAGTTGTCTTTGCGCCCTTAAAAAATAAAAAGGAAAAAAAAACATGCTTTGAAACGGAAGCTAAAGAAGGGCCTTTACATACCACCATTTTTTAGGGTTTACCCATCAATCAGTAAAAACCAAACCCTTATAGCATCACTTCGTCAGTAAATTAGTTATTTCTAGCCAAGAAGCCAAATATAAATGAAACCTATTGAAAGAAACAAGACAATTTCGTTAAGATTTTAATACACAAGTGAAACAGTAAGTTTGTGTATCCTAGCCAAGGAAATTCAACAGTAGTTTGCATTAATAAAGATAAGATAGTGGCACTTAATTGTATCACTGACTTGAACATCTGAAAAATTAACAGTGCACTCAGTGGTTCTCTGGTGCACTGTGCCATCACAAAAGTACACATCCAAACTACCTAGCCTGAAAAAGCTTCTAAAACTTCAAATTTTCTCTTTTTTAAAAATTATGATATTTCTTCTAATTCTTTATTTTTTTTTCTGTCTTTGTGTCATTTTGATGAAATAAAACTTCAGTTGGCCCAAGCAGTGCTCAAGTGACTCATGAAAGCCCTATGTAAATTGTTTCAGTAGTTTTGCAGATCAGCATGTTGAAATAGACTGACAGACACAGTAGTTTTACAATTTTATTACTAGTATAGATTAAAAGTGTCTACAAACTGGCATTAATCAGCTCTCGGAAATTCCAAGCATGTGGTTTAAGCCATCCAACTCCGAACACATTTTCTGAGATGATAAGAAAATCTGTGTTATTATCACTTCCTAACTAATAATTACTGGTGTGAAAATTTAGATTTAGTTTTTCTAACAATGGTTTCTTTGTTTTATTTTTAGATATGAAGATGGCTATCAGTATCAGAATATATTTGGACCTCTTGTCAAGTTGGAAGCTGATTATGACAAGAAACTGAAAGAGTCTCAGACACAGGAGAATATAGAAGTTAGATGGGATGTTGGCTTGAACAAAAAAATAATTGCGTACTTCACACTGGCGAAAACTGATGGTGGTATGTTGCAACTAATTCTGTTTGAAACTATGTTTGTAGAAGCTGTACTTTCGAGTACTAACAGTTCAGAACTGAATTTCAAAATTGAGAACTAAATTGTGCATTGAAATTGCAGACATGAAGCTCATGCATGGTGATGAACTGAGACTGCGTTACTTGGGAGAGATGCATAAACCGTGGTCTGGTGTTGGTCACGTCATAAAAATACCAGACAACTTTGGTGAAGAAGTGGGTATTGAGTTGAAGAACAACAGTGGTGCACCAACTGAATGTAGTTCACATTTTGTTGTAGATTTCATTTGGAAGTCAACTTCATTTGATAGGTATTTCATGCAACTTTATATTTTATCAATCTTTATTAGATAAACGTGTAAAGTTAAATTATTGTATTGTAATTTTTGTCTGCAGAATGCAGCAGGCACTAAGAAAATTTGCGATGGATGATTCCTCTGTGTCTGCTTACATTTATCATCGCTTACTTGGGCATGAAGTTGATGAAGTGTTATTTCGTTGCCATTTGCCTAAACATTTTTCTGCTCCACATCTTCCAGATCTCAACAGATCACAGGTTAGTTTTGCCACTCTTAACAAATATAATGAGCCTTTCTGAGGGAAAATTTTCCCAAACTGAACATTCAGTATGATTTTGAGAATGTAGTAAACATTACATGGTGTCCTTTGTCTTTGTTAATGTTTGTGAAGTGTGGGTGACTTCAGCCTTTTTTCCCACAATAGTAATATGTTGTATATGTCTGTATTATTTTTAAGCATCGTCCTTGAATGTGTCTTTGAATTAAGATGGACATACTGGTAAGTCTGTCTGTCTCAACTACTAAGTTATCCATGTCATGAAGAGCACTTTTCATTCATTTTTAAGGCAAAGGTCCTCTTACTTCTGCATTCTTGATGTACATAGAAGTCCACTAGTGCTGTGACAACCATCTGTGAATAAGTTGGGCTTCTGAGAGAATTGAGTGTGAAAAGTTTGTTAAATCTACGCTAATGCATGCATTTTTACATATCTGTTGCACCTTTTCAGTTGAGAAAATTAATTTACATGCAGTGTGGTTCAGTGCTGCTAGATGTTTTAGTAACATGATGTTACTAAAATGTGGAAGTTGGTAATGTTTCCAGTTGAAGAATCCTGAGTATTAGATTTATTAATTGTAGGCAAGATAATGAAAATCAGTTCATGAAGAGGGAAAGTTGCTGTCCTAAAATGCTAATTTGGGGGTGTATACATCCACACTCAGATATCGAACTGAGAGTTGAAGTACTTAAATTAATTATGCACCTACTCATGAACCTTAGTCAAAGGTTGAAGAATAACGCATTCATAATCAGCTGAACTTTCTCACATGATGTCCCATTTCTTGTTGTTTGCTTTAATTCTTCCCTCAAAACTGTCAGTATACCTTATTTTATTTTACCTCTGCTTTTCAGTTCTATATTTCCTTCATTTGTAGGTTATATGCGTGCATGTGCATGCATCCATGTGAGGGAAACAAAACTTAATGTTTTCTTTCTAATCTACTTAATGAGATGAAACAATGAACTCTCCTGAAGTTTACCAGGGAGGCAACAGTTAACTGGCTCATAGAAAACCAGCTAGTAAATATATTTTCTCTTCCTCTTTCCAATCAGTGAATTGCGAAATTGTTGTTATTATGCCCATTGTTACCTTTTACTTAATAGTGGCTCACATTTAGGTTCATAACGATGAAAAGTACAGGGTGATTAAAAATGAATGGAACAAAGTCCTGTGACTGAAGTTACGACTTTGTTTCAGAAGTCCACATATAGACTGAAAGAAACTCCCTCAGTTTCTGTGAATGTTAACGGATGTTGAATCTGAGCTCTGTTTGTGGCACGGTAGATGCCTGTCAGGTACTGCAGTTTCTGCCTCATTTGACCAAGCATTACCAATCCAGTGCTATGGAAGATATTCATTGAAGTGGCTGTTTACAAAGTTATGCCAATGTGGCGGGACTCCATCCTGCTGCAAAATGAGGTTGGGTACCTCTTCTGTCAAATGAAGCAACAATCCGAGAAAAAGTGTATTGAGATAGGTTATACCTGTAACGGTTTTTTTCGGCCTTGGCTCCTCGGGCAGTTTTCATTGGGACGATCATGCCTTGGTTTCGACTTGATAGCCATATTCCCATGTTCGGCCGTCTGTTGTAACCTTTCATAGAAGTTTTGGTTTGTTGTTGACTTCATTCAGCAGTTCCTGAACACTGTCTACACGTCGTCGTTTTTGGTCAAAATTCAACCATTTCAGAACAAACTTTGCTGCTAGACGTTATGCCCTAAACGTAAAAAAAATGCATGGTATAAGCCAAAGGATAATTTAGTATCATCGGCAACCTCTTTTAGAGTGATTCAATAATTTTCCAGAACCTTTTCTTCACTTGTTCCACATTGTCTTCAGTAATTGATGTGCTAGGACAACAAAGGCCGTCATATCTTAAACATCTTATTGACCTTCTTTTGAGCATTTATACAGAGTGTATATGTCACGGGACAACTGGGAGATCCGGGAAAAACCCGGGAATTTTTTCATCCCGTTGAAAATCGGGGAAAAAACGGGGAATTTTTAGAATTCCGGGAATTTTTCATTGTGTTAGTTTTCAGTTAAATTCTTTGAATTCTGACTGGTAGGAACGATACTCTAACAAAGGATATTACTGTATCCCGCTACTGCAGAATAATACTTCAACAATAAAACATAAACGAGAGAAAAAAACGAAAATAACTTAAATTGCAAAGGAAGTGCACCATATACGACGACGACACACAGTGCTCGTGCAAGTGTCTGCCAACAGCAAAATGTGTCAAAGTCTTTAAGAAGACATGCAATGCTTCATAACAACAAACTGCCGTGAAGTCACAACTGTTTGCATTGGATTCGTTTTAGAGTTACGAGCGGTCTCGTGCACATTCGTAGTTGAGTCGCGTTGGACTTGTAGATTCTCCCGCTTCTGGCTGCAGGAGTGTGGCCATTGGCTGTGCAAGCAGTTGCAGTAAGCATCTAGATGCTACCAGCAAAAGGAGGTGCCAAATTCATATTCTTGAGGAAAAGAACTTGTTTCACAAATCGCCTAGCATCCAGAGCACATTTATTTATCGATTATTCATATGATTTTTGAAACGCTTCCCTGTTGGTTTTTGAACACATTTTAAGTTGATTTCTGAATGAATCAGGCAAATGCCGGGATGGTTCCTTTCAAAGGGCACGGCCAACTTCCTTTCCCGTCCTTCTCTAATCCAATGAGACCGATGACCTCGCTGTCTGGTCTCCTTCCCCAAACAACCCAACCCTCTGAATGAATCGTAAGTTGATTTTTTAATGCGTGATGTCTGTCAGGAGAATCCTAGTCGCATCTAGAAATAAACTTTCAGCAGACAAGCAGACAAAAGGGGACGGGGCTATACAAGCTGAGCGAAGTAAAGCCGAACGGATGAATGCCAATCGCTGTCTGATTGTGTGGTTGATTGGGTTTGCGAATGATCAGCATTGTTATAATTACTAGCGAAATCTATAGATTCAGACTACCAGAATGGAAATAAACAACTGACAGGAATAACAGGTGAGAAAGATTACGTATTATCTTCTCGGTGTATCCAAGAAAATCAAATTTTGACAGAAAATTTTTGGCCTGATCGCTATACTAGTAAGGACCAGTTGTACAGCAGCCGCTTAAGTTCTATTTTGGAAGTAATGCGGAAAACGTGTTGTACGAACACGTAATAGTGCCTAACTGGAAAATAATCGCAGGATAACTAAACCTGGGATTCTGGCAGGGTTAGTGAGGTTAATCGGAAAATAAATTTTGACAATGGCAGGAATAGCTACAGAATTGGTGATGACAAGATTGTTTGTTAGAACGAGGAAGGAGAAGAAACGGGGACATCACAAAAATTATGGAAGAATAAGACGATTCCAAATTTATATAAAAATTTCGTAATACTACTTTTCGATCTCAAGCTTCAGAAACTAATGCGTATGAATGAAATGTGAAACTATTTCCTAACCTAAAGCTTTTTGCTTGTAGTAGGCCCAATAGGCATTTGATATTGGTACTTCATGATTTATATTCTGTCTTGTTGTAAAAATGGCCATTTGTGTCAAAACAGTCTCGTTTATTTGGTGTGTTAAAAAATTGCTGCCATATTAGAAAGCCCTATTTTGTTTTATCTAGACGTAATCAGATCGAGAAACCACACCAGTCTGGGGTATTATTTGTGTTAACAGCTTTTTCGGTATTAGATAATGACATTTCAATTTTTCATGTAGCAAAACGTTTGACGAAATTTGATGAAGTAACAGATTCTTTCGCAGAAAGGAAAGCACACCTTGTAAAGCTGTAGCAAGATTAGAGAGAGAAAAAAGGCTAGGAGCTAAGGATTGAAGAATTGTGTAATTTCTTGCTTATCGTCTTTATTGGTTTTATGTATCCTATATTTAATTTTATATCACACAAAACAGCAAGTTATTAGCTAATAGGCAATAAAAAGTGCAAATTTTCTGAAGAGTTCTTGTTCTCCCGATTACAAATAATCCCATCCGCTATTAATTGCGAGTTGTTGTGGTTTTTTTTTTTTTTTTTTTTTTTTTTTTTTTTAATATATATACACCCTGTTCGCAAGTATTGTAGATCTGGGGCTGATCCGCAGAGCAGTCTGAGTTATAGTGGGTAGTCTCCCCGTGACCCGTGTTTACATTTAGTGGTTTTGCTATTTCCCCCTCGTTTACTCTCATGTCAAATGAAAACAAAACGGGTATCTTTGGCCGGGAGCTATACATGCATCCACCCTCCGTCGCATGGAATCCCTGATGTGCTGATGCAGCCCTGGAGAATGGCATATTGTATCACAGCCGTCCACAATACGAGCACGAAGAGTGTCTACATTTGGTACCAGGGTTGTGTAGACAAGAGCTTTCAAATGCCCCCATAAATGAAAGTCAAGAGGGTTGAGGTCAGGAGAGCGTGGAGGCCATGGAATTGGTCTGCCTCTACCAATCCATCGGTCACCGAATCTGTTGAGAAGTGTACAAACACTTCGACTGAAATGTGCGGGAGCTCCATCGTGCATGAACCACATGTTGTGTCGTACTTGTAAAGGCACACGTTCTAGCAGCACAGGTAGAGTGTTCCGTATGAAATCATGATAGCGTGCTCCATTGAGCGTAGGTGGAAGAACATGGGGCCCAATCAAGACATCACCAACAGTGCCTGGCCAAACGTTCACAGAAAATCTGTGTTGATGACGTGATTGCACAATTGCATGCGGATTCTCGTCAGCCCACACATGTTGATTTGATCATGTTGGAATGAAGCCTCATCCGTAAAGAGAACATTTGCACTGAAATGAGGATTGATACATTATTGGATGAACCGTTCGTAGAAGTGTACCTGTGGAGGCCAATCAGCTGCTGATAGTGCCTGCACACGCTGTACATGGTACGGAAACAACTGGTTCTCCCGTAGCACTCTCCATACAGTGACCTTGTCAGCATTACCTTGTACAGCAGCAACTTCTCTGACGCTGACATTAGGGTTATCATCAACTGCACGAAGAATTGCCTCGTCCATTGCAGGTTTCCTCGTCGTTCTGGGTCTTTTCCAGTCATGAGTCATAGGCTGGAATGTTCCGTGCTCCCTAAGACGCCGATCAATTACTTCGAACGTCTTCCTGTCGGGACACTTTCGTTCTGGAAATCTGTCTCGATACAAACGTACCGTGTCACGGCTATTGCCCCATTTTAATACATACATCAAATGGGCATCTGCCAACTCCGCATTTGTAAACATTGCACTGACTGCAAAACCACGGTTGTGATGAACACTAACCTGTTGATGCTACATACTGATGCGCTTGAAGCTAGTACTGTAGAGCAATGAGTCGCATGTCAACACAAGCACTGAAGTCAACATTACCTTCCTTCAATTGGGCCAACTGGTGGTGAATCGAGGAAGTACAGTACATACTGACGAAACTAAAATGAGCTCTAACATGGAAATTAAGCGTTTCCAGACACTTGTCCACATAACATCTTTTCTTTATTTGTGTGTGAGGAATGTTTCCTGAAAGTTTGGCTGTACCTTTTTGTAACACCCTGTGTAACTGATATATAAATAGTGCAAAGATCCAACTATTGTTAGGGTACCACTTCTATGTGTTTGAATTCCTCATATTAAATTGTGAACTTATGTCAGTGCAGACTCCAGTATAACTCATCAATATCGTCCCTTTTTCTTTTATTACCCATCTACATTTATATTCTGCAAACACTGTGAAGTGTATGGAGAGCGTACGTCCCATTGTACCAGTTATTAGGGTTTCTTCTCATTCCATTCACTTATGGAGCGCAGAAAGAAATATTGTTAAATCTCTCTGTGTGTGCTGTAATTATTCTAATCTTATCCTTGTGATCCCTATGAGAGCGATATGTCTCCTTTGTAGACTGATGGCGCTTCCCCAGTATTCTACCAATGAAACGAAGTCTTACTACTTGGTTTACCCTAGACTGATCCTATGTGATTACTCCATTTCCTATCCCTACAAAGTGTTACAACCAGGTATCTGTATGAGTTGGCCAGTTCCAACAGCAACTCATTGTCATTATAGTCAATATTATAGTCTATCAGTTACTATACAAATTGGATTAAGCAGATGACTTCAGTTTTCCAGCCTAATGATTCATAAGAATTGTAGTATTCTTTTTAATGCATGAAGGCCTCCTAGTAAAAGTTAGCACTGCTTTAAATCACCAAATTGTTCAACATGTTTTGATAGAGCCTAATCCAGATAGCAAGTTAGTAAGTGTACATCTTTTTTACTTTCTGTGAGTCAATAATAATATGTGATACGCCACAGTAATCATTGAAATATAGTTATCAGGATTGCAACTGTTTTGGAAAACCTGGAATTCTCAGGGTACTAAATTTTACCTAGAAAAGTAAGGGCAAACTTGGAGAATTTTAGAGATTTCAAAAAAATCTCAGGAATTTTACTTTTTTAACCTAACCTTGAAATGGAGTTTTATTGAACTTTATAGATCATAAATTTAAAAAAAGTTAATATATCAAAGTGTGATAATTATATGAATTTTATTCCATATAAATTATTGACATTTAAAAACTGTTGTTAAACTACTGCTTGTAGGTGGTATACAGCTCAGGTGAGAGGAAAGAAGTCATTATTGTGTTAAACTGCTCCCACTCCCCACCTCCCCCCTTTCATTAATTTATCGGAAACTTCGTGACACTCTTTCTCCTCACGTCTGGAATTCCCAAAGATTTTTTTTAATTTCCATGTTTGAGTAGCCAGCCTGGTTATTTGGATTTAATTATACACCATGCAGCATTGTGCAGTCAGACCGTAACTATGTCACTGACTTGCACTAATAATACAACCAACTTCCCTTCACCCTCACAATATGATCTACCTCCTGTGTCCCTACGAAAAAATGTTAAATATTTAACTTACAATAGCAGAGTTGTTCAAAATAGGCATAATAACTGCAGATGTTTTCTTTTTGTCATATATTATGAGAACTTCAAGCAAAGATCAAATTTACTGCAGAGTCAGCGATATAGTTTGTCTCCTCTCCATTGTTTATCAGTTGTAAACATATTTTTCTTCATTTCTTTTCATATTATATAATCACTATAAAGTATCTCTTTTGTATCTATTGACAATGTTGGAAAAGACAGATTGCTCCTTGCTGTGAAGATGACATGTTTAAGTTGTAAACATTTGGCCACACACTTCGTCAGGAAAAGAAAGAGAAGTGCACATCATTCGTTAACACAAACAAGTACACATGACTGCGAGCTCCAGCAGCTCAGACCAAAATGCTATCTATTGCTTGTATCAATTATTTATTTTTCAGTTTTTATCTCTATTACGAAATAGTTTGACACCTTATACCCATCTAGATAGATATAGTACACACACACACACACACACACACACACACACACACCTCTGAACTATTCAAAGAAGAACAGGTATGCATCCAAGTGACAATGTTGACAACCTCCTGCAATTCAGCAGGTTGCCATTCTTCCATTTTCAAGCAAATACACACTGCTGGTGTGAATTTTAAACCTCGTTTTGCAGAGCAGTTCTGGAAAGGGTGGTGTCACTCTCATCCTCTGTGTGTGTGTGTGTGTGTGTGTGTGTGTGTGTGTGTGTTCTCTTAATGTTGTCGGTAATGTTACTCAAAAAAACTTTGCATTTCCTTCAGGGGTTCCCAAAAAATCTCCGTAATACTTGCAGGCTGTTCAAACCTACCAGTAACAAATCTAGCAGCTCACCTCTAATTGCTTCAATATCCTCCTCCATTCCAACCTGGCATAGATACTAAACACTCAAGCAGTAAGAATACATCACTCTAGCATCCTATATGTGGTTTCCTTTACAGATGAACCACACTGTCCTAAAATGCTCCCAATAAATCAGTCAACCATTCGTGTTCCTTATCACAATCCTCACTTACTTGGTCCATTTCATATCGCTTCACAACTTTATGCCCAGATATTTAAATGACATGACTGTGTCGAGCAGGGCACTAGTAATGCTGTATGTGAACATTATGGTCTTGTTTTTCCTACTCATCCGCATTAACTTGCATTTTTCCACATGTAGAGTGAGCTGCCATTCATCATACCAGCTAGAAATTTTGTCTAAGTCATCTTGTATTTTCCTACAGTCACATGACGACGACACCTTACTGTGCACCACATCATTAGCAAAGAACCGCCATTTGCTGCCCACCCTGTTTGCCAAAATCATTCATGTATATAGAGAACAGCGATCCTATCGCAATTACTTAGGCACTCCTGATGGTACCCTTGTCTCTGATGGACATTCGCCATCTGGGACAACATACTGTGTTCTATAACTTAAGAAGTCTTAGAGCCACTCTCATATTTGTGAACCTATTCCATATGCTTCCACCTTCCTTAACAGCTTGTAATGGGGCACTGTGTCGAACGCTTTCCGGAAATCTTGAAATATGGACTCCACCTGTTGCCCTTCATCCATAGTTCACAGTATATCATTTGGGAAAAGGGCAAGCTGAGTTTTGCATGAATGATGCTTTCTAAAACCATGCTGACTCATGGACAAAAGCTTCTTGGTCTCAAGAAGTGTTATATTTGAACTGAGAATGTGTTAAACTGTCCTGCAGCAAACCGATGTTAGGGATATTGGTCTGTAATTTTGTGGGTCCATTCTTTTGTCCTTCTTATACGCGGAAGTCGTGTGCACTTTTTTCTAGTCACTTAGAACTTTGTGCTGGACTAGAGGTTCATGATAAATGCGTGCTAAGTAAGGGGCCAATGCCTTAGAGTACCCTTTGAAAAACTGAATTTGGGATTCCATCTGGAACTGGTGAGTCGTCTGTTTTTAAGTCCTCCAGTTGTTTCTCTATGTCAGCAATGCTTATTACTATGTCGTCCATATGAGAGTCTGTCTGATGGTCAAACAACAGTATGTTTGTACGATTCTCCTGCATCAACAATTTCTTGAGCAGAAAATGTAAAGCTTGGGCTTTCATTTTGCTATCTTCACCGCACCAGACTGGTCAACACGCGACTGGATGAAAGCATTAGCCCCACATAGTGATTTTACATAGGACCAGAATTTTCTCAGGTTCCCTGCCAGATCTTTTTCTAAGGTAAGATAGTGGTAGTAGTTACATGCTTAGTGCATAAATCTCTTCAGATGTGCACACATATCTATTAACCTTTGCTTGTCGTCACTTGTGGGTTCTCTTTCGAACCGAATTTAGATATTAAACCATGGTGGGTCTTCTCTGCCCTTAATGCACTTACTAGGCACATAATTCTTCAAACCATCATTTACAGCACATAATTCTTCAAACCATAATTTACAGTCTGCTTAAACTTTGTCCATAATTCCTCTTCAGCCACCTTACTGGAACTAAGTGATGTCAATCCATTGTGCAAGTGAGATGTTAACAACTGCTTACCTGCTCTTTCTAGCAGAAACTCTCTCCTAGCCTTCTTAACTGATTTACAAACTTTTGTAACCATAGTTATTATAATGACATAATGATCGCTGACATTGCCAGTAAGGTCAGGCCTGTTTGTAGCTATGAGGCCTAAGATATTTCCATTACATTTGGGCTGCCTAACGAGCCGCTAAGGAAACATTTTCAGAAAACATGTCTAAAAGTACTTTGCATGACTGTCTGTGTCCCCCTGCAATGAATCCATGGACTTCCCAGTCCATGCTGGTTAAAGTAGCCTCCAACTAGTATTATATGATCTGTTTATTTCCTCACTACTGACAATAGACATTTTTTGAATGACTCTAGAACTGTAACAGCAGAATTTGATGGCCGGTAAAAACATCAAAAAATTCACTTGATTTCACCTAAATATGCTATGTGACCAGACAGCTTCACAGTTTCACTCAACCTTGACTTCAGTAGAGACAATATTTTTGTCAACTACAATGAACGCTCCCCTTCCTATGGCCTCTTATCTGTCTTTCCAATATACATTCCATGACTCGCTAAATATTTTGGAACTTTCCACAATGGGTTTTAGCCAGCTCTCTGTCTTGAGAAAATTTGAGAGAGAGAGCTTTCCTGGAGGGCAGTAAATCAAGGAGCATTGTTATGAATAGCTTGGCAATTTACTGATAAAATTTTGACAGCCAAAGTGTCTTTACTCTGAACAAGGTCAGAAATCAGTTGCTGCGTATCGACGGGTGGGTGTTCATCAGAGTACCTTGAGCTATTGCCTAGCCTAAAAATTCTCGTGTGCATTCCACAAATACTCTGGTACCCAAGTAGCTGCTTCCTTTGCATAGTGCACAGCTGTCGTATTAAGGGGAATCCTACAAACCCCATAACAATAACGCAGCTCAAGAAATCTGCAACGAAGACCATCACAGAGTCAACAGATCCTTCGGTAGAGACCCTCCGCTCAGCTCTAAACCAAAGGACCCCATTCTATTATGGGAACTATGCAGCAAATTGCAAGCTCTGCTTGCAACCCACTTGTGAGTCCAGCAGATTTGACCACTTCTGCCAGCCACCTGTATGAACTAAGTAACGATGGCCTCAGAAGCCATGCGACAGGCGTCGTTGGTGCCAATGTGAGCCACACATTGCAGATGACTGCACCCTGCCTGCTTGATAGCTGCAGGCAAGGCCACCGCCAAATATCAGAGGAAACCCTCCAGCCCCTGGCATTACCTCTGTCCCTCTGCCTTTTGTCAAGGGAGAGAGCAAGATCCCATGCAGAATTTAGCAAAAACCTCTATCTCTATTTACAATGTTACTTGCTTATTTAATCTCGACTGCTTCCACACTGACTCCTTCATCTGCCTCGAGATGACTGGGTGTTTGCGTTGTCCCATCATTTCATCATCATTCATGAAAGTGGTGAGATTGGACTGAGCAAAGGTTGGAAATTTGTACAGGTTAAGTGCGACTGTGAAGCTGTCTGGTCACATATAACATATTTAGGTGAAACAACCGCGCATTTGAGTGCCCCTCAAACAAATCATCATAATCATCATCCATACTGACTGTATCCTAATAGCTGGAAGTGCACGCCACAGTCTCCATATTATATTCCATAGGCTTACTGGTGCCAGGACAGTGTTCTGCAATAAGCAATTTGCTCGGCTGTTGTAAGTGTATGTGGCGCTTATGCTCAGTACACTGGTACTCCATAGTTATCAAAGTCTGACCAGTATATGACTTAGCACAACTGCAGGGCATATGCTACACACCCACCTTACGCAAACCAAGATAATCCTTGATGTAACCTAGAAGGACCTTAATCTTAGATGGTCAGAAAACACATTTCATGCCATATTTCTGCAAGACAAGATAAATCTTGTAGGAGATGCTCCCTGCGTAAGGTAGAAGGGACATAGCATAGTGCCAACTTGGTTTCATCATCACTAACCCGGTGCACACTCAGTTGATAGAGCAACACACATCTACTGTGCCCTTCACAGTTTCCATTCTGATGGAAGGGGACTCCAAAATGAGTTAACTCAGCTGACTAGTATGAAATGACTTGGGCCTTGTGATCAGAGGAGCTAGATAGTGACAATTATGAGCCTATAGATACAGTCAGCATGAGATGACTTTCCATTAGCAGTATGTACCATTGTACCCTCAGCATTTCTCCCAACCAACACATCAGGGAAGGGGAGGCAACCATAATTTCCCACGTCCATCGTGAAATAAATATTCAGGTGGTTGAATTCAAATTCTCACTGCTACGACTACAAACAACAAAAATATCTATAAGCAAGGCTTCGGCGGCCATTGTCACAATCAATAAAATTTTTCTGGTTTGTGACCACATTGTCGGTAAAAACTACCAATGTTTCACTGTTGCAAGTGACCTCCTTCAGGGTGTTTTTGTTTACTACTGAATGAGAAAACTTTGTTTCTGATATACCTGCAGACATGGCTGTTATCTAATTCTCATAGGCTGTTAAGGATGCACGAGAGAGATGTTAGTTCTTTTTTGGTATTTTTATTATTTCTTTCCATTGGTGAAAACCCAACGTTTTGATTGGTGTTTGCATTACTTCTTGTGATTGGTGGAAATCGGCGAATTGAAAACTAGGCGGCAGTTGTGAGATGGCGTTGTTTTCCTGCTTTGTAGTGCTGGCTGAGGTGCGCCAGTACTCTATGTACCTGTGGCTGGTGTGGTCTCCTGCAAGTGTATTGCTCCATGTGAGCTGTCATTCTGTAATAATGATATTGCTCATCTTGAAAGTAAGAGGCTGTTCCATCAGTATGCGAGCTTCTCCAAAATCAGTCTGTTTGCCGCACTCATCCTGCTGTTCTGCCACCACCGATTTGTGTTGTCTTAGTCGGATATATCTTTCATGTTCAGATATCCATGTGCTGATGGGTCGTCCTGTCTTGCCTACATACACTAATCCACATTCGCACCTGATTTTTTTAAACTCCAGCATGTAGTTTGTCAACTGCATCTTTCGTTATGCAAAGAACATCTTTTTGTCCTGCTGCTGCTTCAGAAAATTGACTTGATGCCTGCTCAGCAGAGAATCCCCCCCCCCCCCCCCTCCCCCCCGTTCAGTGACACCTTGAACACACACTGATAGAGCGATTTTTTGTGCTTCCTTCTGCTCTCCTCTATTGCCTTCATTCTTTGTCACCTTAGTTGTATGTATTAGTTTCTTCCCATAACGATTAACACCAAAAAATGGACTTTGTTTTGTAATTCACCCATTAGATGTTCCTTATCACTGATCCTTTGAGCCCTCTTGGTTAAAGCGTGCAGCGCGGATTTCATCTGCGTAGGGTGATGATGAAAGGAGGCATATAAGTACCTGTCAGTACTGGTTGGCTTCCTATATACTCCATGACCCAGTTTAAAAGATGCAATTGACAAACTACATACTGCCGGAGTTTACAAAATCGGGTGCGAATGTGGATTAGTGTATGTAGGTGAGACGGAATGACCCATTAGCACACTGATACCTGAACACGAAAGATATTTCCAACTAAGACAATACACCAAGTCAGTGGTGGAAGAACAGCAGGATCAGTGCAGTAAACAGATTGATTTTGGTGAAGCTTTCGTACTGACGAGACAGCCTCTTACTGTCAGGAGGAAGTTTATAGAGAAGCGATAGAAATAGCCAAGCAACCCACCAACATGAATACAGTAGACTGGTATGAACTTAAGACCTCTTGGTTGCCAGCAATAACATCATCATAGGACAACAGCTTAAGTGAAGCCATACACGCAGATTAAGGGGAGAGCGCAGCGGCTGCAGGTACATGGAGTACTGGTGCATCTCAGCCGGAGCTAGAAAGCTGGAAAACAACGCCACATCACAACTGCTGCCTGGTTTTTCATTTGCCGATTTCCACCCATCACAAGCAGTAATGCAAACACCAAACAAAAAGTCAGATTTCCACCAATGAAAATAAATAATAAAAGTACCAATAAAGAACTTATAACGGAAAACACCAATAAAGAACTTCTAACATTGCTGTCCTTCATCCTTAACAGCCTGTCAGAATTAGATAACAGCCATGTCTACAGGTATATAAGAAACAGTGTTCTCATTCAGCAGTAAACAAAAACACCCTGAAGGAGGTCACTTGCAACAGTGCAACATCGGTAGTTTTAGATATTTACAATGCTGCCAGAAAACCAGAAAAATTTTATTGAACAAAAGTATCATCTGCCTATCCGAAAAAAAGTGCAAGTTTCAAAGCAGCATACTCAGAGGCATGTTCCTCGAAGTGTTCAGAAAGAAATTTGCTGTAATAGATGACAGTCAGTTTCCCATTGGAACTCCATCTGTCTGCTCATAATATTAGGCATTGAATAGAAAGATAGATGGAGGTCAACACATTATGAAATAGATTCGTTAACTCAGCGCCAAACCTAACTGCAGTTAACCACAACAAACTGAACAGAGGAACATGAGGGGGTCGGGGGAGGGGGTCGGGGGAGGGGGGGGGGGGGAGGAGAGAGAGAGAGAGAGAGAGAGAGAGAGAGAGAGAGAGAGAGAGAGAGAGAGAGAGAGAGAGAGAGACTCTAATAAACGTGAGAAATATGCTGAGTTTTTAATGTGATGCTGACAATGATCAGCTAGAGAGATCAACACAGTTGCAAGATGTTTTGCTACACAATATGTCAGGGCACAGATGTTACGAACAATCAGATGAAGAGGAACACCTTCTTTGTGGCTCTTTGAAGCTTAGAAATCTGGGCAACAGCACAGTAAGTATTAAGACTATTGATAGACCCTTTTGACAAGGAATTTTTTTTTTTTCAGGATGCTGTTAGTCTTTCTCTCGACACTTTTTGGTAGGTCAGTACCAATCCTGTGATATGCTGAATCAGATAGTAAACACTGCACTCAGGTTTTAAATTCACTTGCACAGCACTTAGTGTGCAGTGTCACTTGGCTGCATTCCCATGAGTTATTCAAACATTGCGTACCCTTGGAGAAACTTGGGTCTCCCGTCTCTTAAGTCTTATTCTCTGATGTAGCCGACAGACAAATCTTAATATCTTTGCCTTTTCTTTTCTGTATGTTATTTTAAGAGATTTTTCATTTATGCTTTATATCTTTGGGAAAGGGAAAGCAAAGGAACTAATATGAGATGCTTTGGGACTTAATGTGGAATCAGTGGTTATGAGTGAAAATTTGTGAAGGACTGGGACCTAAACTGGGGATGTCCTACTTAATATGCAATTGCGTTAACCACTGTGCCACTTGGACACGGTGTTTATCACAAATGCGTGGACTGTCTCCGTGCGCCCCTCGGCCGATTCACACTCCCACCTAATGCCATCTATCTGTAGTCTCCATCCATGTCCTTGCTAACTAATTTTAGATTCCCACTGGAGGTCGAATGTAAATGTGCATCTGCACTGGAGGTTGTGGATTCGTGGCCTATTGAGGCGAATCAACTATAAGAATGCATGGTGCATGTCCTTTCAGACATGTCCGAAAAAACAGACACAACACATTCATAAAATTAAAGGAAAATTTTATTTTAGCTCAATAATAAAGAGTTGGGATCCCCTTTATAAGTTTTCACTGATCAGAGTTTTATTTAAGGTTTGGTTTCTTACAGCAGATAATCAACAGCTGTATACAAGTGCCAACACAGCCAATTGCCAAACAACAAAGGTACTGAAATCTTAAAAAGATACAATGAAGAACCCTTCAAGGTAGAGATGGGCAAAGTCATTCATCCTTGGGAACTAGTTGACTGGTGATCGCCCTTTTTTGGGAACCGTTCATTTTTACTTGTTCACCTTTCATTGTGCTTGGTATATGGTTCTTATGAAAAATTGAAAATTGGTAGCATAGGTGACTGAAGATGGAAGGCGCCAAGAGGGGGCACTTGCCTCCCCTGGAGTACAGGGTTTTTATCGTAATAGAATTATCACACAATTGTAATATTCGTGATTCTGCAAAACTTCTCGTTTAGCCACTGTAGCTTTATGTGGCTGATTGCAGTGAAATAATATAAGGTGGCGCACAAAAAACCGGCCCCGAGTACAGACTGCTTGCCAATTACACACAATTTGGTGACCGCTATGAGCAGAATAGATAAGCATGTAATAATTAGGGAACGAAGAAATAACAAATAAGCAATACAAACAACTTCAAAACAATAGATAATGATTGGTAAGCAACAATGAGCAGTCTAGTACTTGGGCCAGATTTTTCGTGCGCCACCCTGTACCACTGAAATAATATTGTAGGAGTTACCATATTCTCTTCACAAAATGTGACACCATACACTTCATTACGAAGAGCGGGCTTCATTTGGTTGTTAGTCAGTCTGCCTTCCATAACAATGAACATGCTCTTTTCCCGTGGATAAAAAAAAGACTGAAAATAGCCACTTGTATGTGCCGTGCAGATGTCCTTTGCATGTGTAATAACAAAAAATCTTGCCTTTTGACAAGTATTTATTCTGCTGTTTATCGAAATAGTGAAGTAATCTGATACGGCATTTTGGTACCTGAAAAGGTTTTTGTATTACATACCACATAATTTTTATGTAGTTTACGTAGTTATAAACTACATTTTAATTACTGGTCATGGACTCTGAATAGAATATGAAAGAACCAGAAGTTCAGAGTTCAAAAAAGGTTTGAATCAGCAAACAAATCGAACAACAACAACTCGATACTGAACTAACTACGAGCAGTCAGCAGTGAAACTGCAACGAGTGGCCTCGCGAAGAAGGAAGAGTCCGGCCGACCAAGGCAGACAGGAACGGCGCCGAGGCTGGAACGAGACCGGCTGATGTGCTGTTGTGGGTATGAGACCGACCGTTTCCCATTCCCGGGAACTGTATGTAGAAAGCCGTGACCGAAGTGAACTATGAAAGACCGTTCCTTAGAATTCGTTCCTCGTTCTTTCTGTTCATTTTAGTGAACCATTCCTTTGGGCCTGTTTGTTCGCGAACGACCCATCTCTACTTCAAGGCACCATCCCTTTAGGTCTGGTAATTATACAGTTAATGCTAAATTGTGCCTCTTCAGTTGTTGGCAACATGTGCCACCGAAGTTGCATAAATGAATGGTCACTGTCACAATTATTCTGCAAGTAACGATAATACTGCACAAAGCTCACTTTAATGCTTCTGATAAGGTGCAACTGTAAAAATAATTTAGGAAAAGATCTTTGTGAATTTTCGGGTGACACGTGCTGTATGACCAAAGAATAGTTAGTTGTAAAATCTCCAGTGCCTGTTAAACAAACCGTCTTTTTATTGAGTCAGTACCTTGCTCAATACAAATCACAAAACCAGTTTCTCATATGCATAAAGCAACCAGTGAATTAAGCTAGAGGGTGCCAAATAGGATACTTCCCACAAGACACAGAGCAAATCTGAGAGTATACACCTAGGTTCTAAGTCACACACAAAGTTAAGGCTACAAAATTATCGTGATGCCAAATAGATCAAATCTTTCGAACCATCACAAAGCACACTCAAAAAATTAGGTCTGCATCCATTCTGGATCTTCTGATTTTGGTTACTTTTTTTCTTTTTCCTTCAGAAATTCGACAATATCTAGACTCGAATAAAAAAAAATTGTTCCAGGCATGCTTCATGGTTACACCTACATACTTTGCCAACGCTCTGCATTGAATTCCCTCAAAAACTGTTGAAACTGAAGGTGTTACAATGCATGCAACTTCAAGAAATTTAATGTTTGTACCACAGATTTTATCAAACGCTCCAGGTCAGAAAATTTAGCAGAGTATGGTTTTAGATGTACAGAACAATGGATCCTGTACAAATTGTCTCTCGACCATTGTAATTCTTTGCTCTTTCATCATCAGTTAAATCTTAAAATTTTTTGTGCTTGGTGTGGTAGTAATATTCTATGGAAAATCTGGGATAACCTTTGATTATTCAACTCCGTAGTAAATATTAAGAATTCTCACCCTTCTCTTCAAATTGGAACTGTGATACTTATTCATTTTTGAAGGCTTTTGATTATATATTACTAGAGTGCCTCTTTTTGTGCAAACAACCACTGAAGCCCTAACTTACTTCCTGTGCCCCAAGCAAATGAAGAAGGTAAACAGCACTGACACAAACATTCTGCCGTGGTGAAGAAAACTGTGCTATTGAGAAATGGCACACTGAATACTGGAAGAAACAGTATCACATCACACTTAAATGAAATGTCACACTGTATTGAGTAGTTCTGAGAAGGACCAAGCAAGCTAGAGATATACTGAGTAGTGCCGAGTCAGGCAGCCCAGTGCTGCATGCGTATGGCACATTGTGCGTGTGTGAAGTTTAGCACACTATGGCCAAACCTAGTTTACGTGATTGTGAAAGACGTTACTGAACCAAGCCAGTTCTTTCATAACTGTAAAAGTAATAGTGAAGGTGATTTTGTCACTAACATTCAGTCAAATAAAACAAACTGTGGACAATATTTATTAACTGGAAAGACAAGAATGATAAAGCCGTCTTATGAGACACTGAAAGTAACACCTTTCTGTATGCAGCGATATGACTGTAGTAATGCCTAGCCAGTAATATTTCAAGTACTTACTGTTTAGGGTTACGGTGTAGAAAAAAATAATTTTATTGCCAAACATTTAGCATGCTACTATCTTAGTAGTAAATAGATAATTAAAATCATTTCACATTTTCTGTGTAAAGAGCAACAACCCGTGGATAAGATATGTTCCAGAATAATCAAGCAATGTTTTGACCATTCTTAGTACTTTCACAGACATAATGACAATATTTTGCACATTCGTCTTTGTTACATATTTCTATTGCTGTTTGTGAACTTTGTTGGTATAACATACAGCCCATTTTTATGTTTAAGTGATTTGACACCTAAGTCAGGAATACATTTCTTGAAATTCCTCCAATACAATAAAAAGTAACTAGGTCCACAGAGATTAATCAAAAATACTTAGTGTGGAGACTGGAGTAGATATCCAATGCATAGTGGCTACTAAACTTCAAGGATGAACATACCAATACGAAAAATAAAAATTGCTTTAGTTCCTCAGAATTGAAACTTTTTCCCCAGGTCAGTTTTCATAATTTTCAGGACATAGAATTGTGACTAATCTTCCACTAATTGTGCTGGTCGTAGGACGGACACACACACACACACACACACACACACACACACCAACTTTACATGCGTTACCAAACTGATAGTTGCTTGATGCGTGAGTGCTTGTCCTCTCAAAGTATCTTTCTC